>NC_135373.1:7547500-8747500 GCF_049243985.1 Paroedura picta | reverse complement strand
TTTGCTTATTCAGATATTTATGCCTTCTTCTGTGTTCTTCTGTGTTCTGTGGGCAGAGCCTCTTATGGCACAGAGTGGTAAGGCAGCAGTCATGCAGTCTGAAGCTCTGCCCATGAGGCTGGGAGTTTGATCCCAGCAGCCGGCTCAAGGTTGACTCAGCCTTCCATCCTTCCGAGGTCGGTAAAATGAGTACCCAGCTTGTTGGGGAGTAAACGGTAATGACTGGGGAAGGGACTGGCAAACCACCCCATATTGAGTCTGCCATGAAAACGCAAGAGGGTGTCACCCTAAGGGTCAGACATGACCCGGTGCTTGCACAGGGGATACCTTTACCATTATCTTGTTACCTGTGTTCTTAGCGTGAGCTGCTAGAACTAGAGTTCATCTTCAGGCCCATATTGGGGAGAAGGAG
This sequence comes from Paroedura picta, assembly GCF_049243985.1. Classification (NCBI taxonomy): domain Eukaryota; kingdom Metazoa; phylum Chordata; class Lepidosauria; order Squamata; family Gekkonidae; genus Paroedura; species Paroedura picta. The sequence continues at coordinate 8,747,088 of NC_135373.1, read as the reverse complement.
AATGTAGTCTTGGGCTGTATCAACAGAAACATCACATCTAAACCACAAAATGTCACAGTCCCACTGTGTACCCCACCTGGAGTCAGACCCCACCTGGAGTCCTGTGTGCAGTTCTAGAGGCCTCACTTCAGAAAGGATGTGGAGAAAATGGAGAGGGTTCAGAGGAGACCGATGAGGATGATCCGGGGCCAGGGGTCCAAGCCCTAGGAGGAAAGGTTGAGGGACTTGGGAATGTTCAACCTGGAGAAGAAGGGACATGATGGCTGTCTTTAAGTACTTGAAAGGTCATCACTTTGAGGAGGGCAGAGAATGGTTCCTTTTGGCAGAAGAGGATAGGGCCCACAGTATTGGGATTAAACTACATGGAGAATGATATCAGCTAGATATCCTGGGGGGAAATTCACAGTCCGAGTAGCTCTGCAGTGGAATGGGCTGCCTCAGGAGGTGGTAAGTTTCCTCTCACTGGCAGTCTTGAGCGGCTGGACAGATCCTTCTGCTGGATGCAAGCCAAGAGGGCAGCCAAATCCCTCATGTGAATGCGGTCCAGGTGGGATCTGGCGTTCTATGCAAGTTGCATGCATGAAGCTCCCCTGTTTTCTTTCTACAACAGCCCCGCCTGGTAGGTAAGGCCAGTGTGGTAGATGGTGTGTGTGTGTGTGTGTGTCTGTGTGTGTTTTGATCCATTTGCTTGCAACGCAACAAGAAACAAAGCCAGGTAAGTAAGTGGAGGCAATCAAAGAATGAAAATATAAGATCTTAAAAGCTTAAAAAACAGAGGAACGAAACCGCAGCACTTCCCTTTGGCTCCAAACCAGAAATTGAAAATCCTTAAATGTAGATTGGGGGACAGGGTGGAGTAGAACTTGGATCTTCCTTGATCATCAAACACACTGGCTTGGAACAAAGGGCTGGACTGATTTATCCCCTGCCCCCCCCCCTTTCCTAACTCCCCAGGTTTCTTTAGCTTGGTGACGCATATCCTCTATCCAGTCACGGCTGTTGGATGGCATGGCAACCAGATCTTCATTGAAGAGCAAGAGCAGGAACTAGCCTCCGGGGACAACATGGCTGTCGGATCCCTAGTCCTCCCCCGTCAAGGGAACCCTACCAACCCGGGGAGCAACGCCTTCCTGGTTCCTTCCATCTGTATGAGTTCCACCCTCCTCTAAGTTCTCCTGCGTGGATCACGGGGTGGTATCAGAGCATGTATTTCGACTGCAACCTGGATGTAGCAGCCGGGTGTGTTTTCCTCTTCCCGCCTACCGCAGCTGGTCTGTCTGAATACAAAGACGCAACTCATTTGTTCCCAGAGCGGAAAGTGATGTTGTAGGCTCTGTCATTGTCTCTTTGCCCGCGCTCAGCCAAGGTGTGTCTGTGTTTGTTTTTAATTGCCCTTCAAAAATGGGAAGGACCCCATTTTGAACCCATGATGAGAGTAGGGTTCCTCACACTCTACCTTTGCTAGTAGATTTTTTTTGGGGGGGGGATGTCTGGGGAAGGTGAGGTTTGGGAAGGATAGGAGTTACTTCTGAGTGATATTTAGGCTGCCCCCATTCCAGTCTCTATGGTTCTCTCCACAGAGACCAGGGAAAATTCCTAGAGCGTCACCATGTAGGTCTTATTTCCCGCCCTGCTCTTGAGTTCCTCAGGGGTGGGGCGGATATTGGAGCTTCTGGCAGGTACTTTGCTTCCCTCTAGGGTGGCCTAGAGGAGAGTGTCCAAAACTAATCTATATCCTTGGGGATAAAATACCACTGTCATGACACCTTGAATGGTCCTTAAAATGGGCTTTTTGTTGTTGTCCAAGAACACTTAGTGTTGAACTAAGAGGTAAAATTGGACCAGGTTTGTTCACAAGCACAGATAGACAAGTTCCATTCAAAAAAATTGAGCTGGGGGTGGGGGGAGAGGGGATGAACCTTTGCTGCTAATCAGTTGGCTATTCTCCACCATCGTCAGTACGGGGAGACAGGCTTTTGCGGTCTGCATGGATTCACCTCTTACAAGAAGGCTCTCTTGCCTTTCTCTTGTGAAAAAGGCATCCGTTTTCCCTTCTAAAGATACAAATCAGACAATCAAGGCAGGGGTGATTTCGAACGACAGCCCACAACAGATGGGGAGCATTTGTCATCAGAAAGCAGCTGTGCAATTCATTAAACAAAAGGAAACTAGAAATATGGCCCATTAGGATGAACGGTTCACTAGCAAGTGAACGCAGGCCTGTCAGGTTGCTCTTTCTCTGGCAACGCTAGCAACGATTTCTCCTCTCTTGTAAGAATGATGCCCAAGGAAGTGTCCCCTGAGTGTCCCCGAGGGCACTCCTTTTGGATCCTGTCTAGGAGTTCAACTTGGTGGCCTCTTAGCTTTCTGTTAAAGCCCCACTGCTGTTTTTTACCCATGGCCATCCATTCGCTTGAGGCCTCCAGCCCAGGGTCTCTTATATTTTTTGACAGCCTTCCCAAATGTGATGTTTTGAGGTATTTTGAGAATCCCCAGTACTTATAATAAATGTGTGCCGTGTTTTCCGTATCTGAGTTTTCATCATTTCTCCCCCCCCCCAATTTTGGTAACTGATGCCCATCAATATCAAAGATGGATAATTTTTCAGAATGGGAACTGTGCGTGTTATTTATTCATTTTCCTCACTTATGCTCACTCGCCAACCCTTTTTCTCCTTCATGGGGGCCCAAAGAGTCTCCCAAAGTTCGCTCTTCCTCCATTTTATCTTCACAAATCCCTGTGAGATAGGGCTAGGCTGAGATGCCATGTTTTCTTTTGTCTGGCCAACTTGGCTTGTTTCTAATCGGTATGATTAGTTGATATTCATTCTTTTGTTTGGTTGGTTTAACGGTTTAGGCTGTAAGCTGCCACAAAGAAACCTGGTTGTAGTCTGCACGGGGCTTTTGACCTGCTCCCAGATCGACTAAATCCCTTCCGTCTACACTGAATTCGATTTCCATTTGGATTTGAGCGCTTTAAATTTTCCCTCTGCAACATGCATGATTGATTCGTGGTGACCCTACCTTTTCCCCACGATATCCTGGAATGGATATAAGCCTCAATTTTTCAAAAACTGCCATGAGTAAATGTGCAGATTTTTGCTTGTTTTTTAAACAAGAACAGAAAGGTATTTATTGGTCCATGTGCTTTCTCCCCCCCAAATGTTGGGAGACTCACAAGTCACGTGCATTCCTGGTATATGGGGTTGGATTCCCTAAAAAAAAAAAAAAAGTCTCATAAAGTTTTAGTCCAGTGGCACCTTTAAGACCAACAATGTTTTAAGCAAGGTGTGAGCTTTCATGCGAATGCACACTTCCTGAGACAATGATATGGAAGTCACTAGACAAATATATAAGGACAGAGTAAATGAGCAGAAAATTAGTAAACAGCATCATGAAAATACCAAACAAGCTGAGTTTTTAAGATACAGAAGAAGACTTGGTTTTATACCCCGCTTTTCACTGCCCAAAGAAGTCTCGAAGCAGCTTCCAATCACCTTCCCTTCCTCTCCCTGCAACAGACACCCTGTGAGGGAGGTGGGGCTGAGAGAGCCCTGACAGGACTGCTCTGTGAGAACAGCTGTAACAGGAGCAAGATTGGCCCCAGGTCGCCCAGCTGGCTGCCTGTGGAGGAGGAGCGGGGAATCAAACCTGGCTCTCCAGATCAGAAGCCACCACTCTTAACCACAACACCAAATTATGAACTAAATAGTCCTTTGGATTCAACTCCAGTTCAAAAGCATAGTAGAGCAAAGCCGAATGGGGAATTATGTGTCCCTGCAGGGCTACCATAAGTGAAGGGAGAGGAGCCAAGCCTCGAAGGCCCAGATCTCCCCATATACACAGGCCAGCCCCTTTGCACCCCACTGAAGTCCCTATGTTAGATCCAAAAACCATAGAATCATAGTTGGAAGGGGTCTCCAGGGTCATCTAATCCAACCCCCTACACAATACAGGAACTCACAAGTACCTGCCCACCCACAGTAACCACGATTTCATGACCAAGTGATCTCCCTCACCAACAATCTCCAGAATCCAGCCTGGCCTGGAAGGAATTTACTGACCATCCCACACTGGCGATCAGCAGTTCCCTCATTTTGGACTACAAGGGTCACAAGAGACAAACACTGACACACCCCTCCCTCCCCACCCACTCACAATCTGCCTAAGGTCATAAAATCAGCATTTCTGTCAGATGACAATCTAGGCTCTGCTTTAAAACTTCCAAAGGAGGAGAACCCACCACCTCCTGAGGAAGCCTGTTCCACTGAGGAACCACTCTAATAGTCAGGAACTTCTTCCGGATGTTTCGCTGAAAATTCTTTTGAATTAATTTCACCCCATTGGTCCTGATCTGACCCTCAGGGGCAACAGAAAACAACTCTGCTCCATCTTCTCTGTGACAGCCCTTCAAGTACTTGAAGATGGCTATCATATCACCTCTTAGTCATCTTCCAGGACACTGGGAGTTCATTTGACCCCAGCATGATGGTACGAGATTCCCTAAAACTGAACCGAAGAAACCCACAACCAACCACAACTTATATACGCAAGCCCCACAATAGATCTTCCTGCCAGTGCATGCTATGGGTCAGTTGTCCTTTAATTGGTCAATTTTAGTGTAGCCCTATAATCCTGACTGGGACCTCTCGCTTGGTCCTTGGCAGAACTGCAGGCACAACACCTTCCCTTCTTCAAACCAGCCCTGATATCCAGGGATTCTGCAACTCTATTTCTATCCATCACGGAATTCTGGAAGCACAAAAGTTCTGCCCAGAGCCAGGGAAAAGGGCATCTCCTGCTTGGAGCAGCTGAATTGTGTGACGAGCAGGATGACAACTTTTTAAAAGGCAGATTCAGAGGGGTAGCCGTGTCTGAGGAATCGTGCCTGCACACGAATGCCATGCCTGGAATAAATTGTTCTTGGTCTTAAAGGTTCCATTAGACTCCAGTTTTGTTGAACTTTTTGAAAAGATCGCTGTGGTCCGGTGCACCCCAACAGCAGAAGAACATTAGCAAGGAAAAGCTGGTCTCATCTCCACGTCAGCCCACGGGTCAGGCTGCTGTGAGCAGCGCAAGAGCAGAGCGGGGAGAAGAAAGACTATTGCCTCTTCGGTGGGAGCAGGAAGTGGGCCAGGCTGCCTGAGCAGGCAGAGGGGGGTTGGCCACAGAAATGTCTGTTTCACACCCCCGCCCTCAGCTGTGAGAAGCTACAGCAGAGTTATGGGGAAAGGGGGGGGGGGGTGGGCAGGAAGGAAAGAGAATCCGGCCTGAAAAAGGAGAGGAGAGAAGGACCGTTCAGAGGGGAAAGCCAGCAGTCTCACTGACTCCTCTGGTCAACTCCCAGGTTCTTTGCTTCTTCTGTAGGACTTCCTGCCCAGGATCAATCATCGCCAACTGAGGATTCCCTTCTGAAAGGCGATTCAGGTAAGGAGGGAAACACCTTGGTCCTCTATAACAGGGGTAGTCAACCTGTGGTCCTCCAGATGTCCATGGTCTACAATTCCCATGAGCCCCTGCCATCGTTTGCTGTGGATGTGACCGCCCCCAACCCCAGGTTGCCAGCTTTGGGTTGGGAAATTCCTGGTGATTTAGGTGGTGGAGCCTGGGGAGGGGAGGGGCTGGGGAGGGGTCTCGTGGGATTTAAAGCAGCCAGTTGCTCCAGGGAAATGGATCCCTTTAGTCTGGGGATCAATTGTAATTCTGGAAGATCTCCAAACTCTGCCCGGAAGTAGCCAACCCTGCCCTCCCCAGCAGCTGCCAACTTCCAGGTGTGTCCTGGCATTCTCCTGGTATCTCCAGACGACAGGGATCACTTCCCCAGGAGAAAATGGCCGCTTCGGGGGGGGGGGGGAGTCTGTAGCAGCAAAAACCTGACTTGGCTTTCTGCGAGCTCCAGCCCCAACCCCCAGGAATTTCCCAGCCTGGACTGAGGCTGAGGACAGTCCCCCATCTTTCAAGGAAAGGCCTCTTTTTTTGGTGTGCATGACAGGAGGGGGGAGAATGGAGTTTTAGGCTGAGGGTTTCTATTGACGTCATGGAGACCTCAGAGGTGTGAGAGAGCTTCAGGAAGTGGCTTGAGGCGAAGCGCATGCAGCTATTCCGTGAATGGCTGTGGCCACTGGGCCCCCTTCGTGTCTCCCGCCAGAAGGAGCTGGTGCACTTAGATTGGTGCCCCTGGCTTTCAAACAGCATCCTGGATAACCGTTTGGCCTTCAAAAACAGCGGCTTTTAAGAACATCTCGTTCAGCATCCCGACTCACCCAGCGGCCAACCGGTTTCCCTGCAGAGCAAACGGACAAGGCATAGAGCTCAAGGTAGGGAGGCCACACTTGGGGTGGGACCTGGGCAGCCCCAAGAATTACAGCTCATCTCCAGGCTATGGAGGACTATGCTACGGCATCGTTCCCCTGGAGAAAATGGATGCTGAATGAGGGCCCAAAGTCATCAGGAAGAAGAAGAAGAAGAAGAAGAAGAAGAAGAAGAAGAAGAAGAAGAAGAAGAAGAAGAAGAAGAAGAAGAAAAGTTGGTTCTTATATGAACAACCCTCTTACAATCCCTTTTCAGTGTCCTTTAGTGATCATTTGCAAGTGGGTTTTGCTATTTCACAAAAAGTGGATTGAAAGTTCACTATTCAATGTCTTCCCCCCCCTCATTTTATCCTCACAACCACCCTGTAGAGTAGATTATGCTGAGAAAGTGTGAATGGCCCAAGGTCAAACAGCAAGCTTTCTTGTTGGGAGTGGGTGACGGAATTTGAACCTGGGTCTTCTAGATGCTACTTCAACACTGTAACCACTATGCTATGTGTCTGGATCCCTGGATTTAATCCTTCATGTTCTAGGAAGACCCACCTTTCACTGTAACATGGGACTGGGTCATTTTTAATATTAAAAAAAAAAACATTCACTTCCTTGTAAGATTTAGAGACTTATATCTCTAAGCAATATGGCACAGCAGGATTTTGATGCTGAACCTCCAATGTCCAGAAGCCAATATTTAGCCACTTAAGAAGCTCCTCTTTTGGATTCAGTATCTCAGCTCTTGGAGTGGGGGCCAGAGGGCAGATCCCCAAAGTTGCTGATGGGTGCAAAGGATGCTAGTCCCCAGGTGGGATCTGGAGATCCCCTGATTTTACTGCTCATCTCCAGGTGATAGAGATTCCTTGCCCTGCAGAAAATAGCTGCTTTGGAAGGTGAATTCATTAGCGTTGTTGTTGTTGTTGTTGTTGTTGTTGTTGTTGTTGTTGTTGTTGGATTTATTGACCGCTTTTCCCAGAGAGACAAAGTTCAGAACAATAATACAATCCCCAATTAAAACCCCAATAAAATTGCAGAAAAATACAAAAACCCTATAGCAGAAATAGTAATACTCTATCTTATCAGTTTGCAAACTTAAATGGACTCTGGGGAATGGTAGAGGACAGGAAGGCCTGGAGGATCATTGTCCATGGGGTCGCGATGGGTCGGACACGACTTCGCACATAACAACAATAACAATCTTATCAGTTCCCTCTAGCAGCCAGGATGGCTGGGAGATGGGTGTGATAACCAACCATGCCAATGGACCAGTGTGGAAGCCCATCTTCCAGGGGAGCCCCATCTGATCTTATACTCCATGGCAGTTCCTCTCAGACCCAATCCCACCCAATCCAACCTCCACCCCCAAAGTGTCCAGGTCTTTCCCATCCCAGAGCTGACAAACCTAGACAGAGCCCAGTATTAAGCTATTGAGCATGTGTGGCTTAAAGAAAAGCTAGGAGGGGGGGGGGATGATCTTGCCTCTTGGTTTTTAAATAAAAAATGACACTGGCTGGGCCATTTTTTAAAACTGAGCCGGTGGCAGTATTTCAGCCATTCATTGGTCAAAATCCAGAGCAGAGGAAAGTCAAGGTTCTTTCCCAGCATGCTTTGCTTGAAGTGGGCGGGGAGGCAAGCTCTCACGCAGGGGCAGTCACGTTTCAATTCATTTAGGAATTTATATTCCGCTTTATCTTTGGACACTCAGGGCGGATTACGCTAATATAAAATACACGTAAATTACAAAAATGTAGAATAACATTTAAATTAACCAGTATTAGATTTTAAAATTAAACATTAAAACCCAGGATTACGTATTACATATTAAAGTTGACCATAATTTTGTCTCTCATAGACCGTTTATGCATTGGGAACTTCAGTGTCCCAGCTCCCTTGCGGGAGCACAAATTGAAAGCAGATGAGGTGCACTGGGCCAAATGCTCCCCCGTGTGGGTGCAGGAAGAGGTGGGGCAACCTACCATGACTAAAACTTCAGCCTGCAGCCAGGCAAGAAATCTCCAGTGCATAAACGGTCATATGGAGCAAAGGGGGAGTCATATGAGGCAGATAAAGGTTTTAGCTCTGATCTGTTTCCACAAAATGCCTGACTCCCACAGCCAGAGACTTGGGGGGAATTAGAATTAGAATGGCGGGGCGTGAAAAGGGTGTGACAGGTGATGACCACCAAATTTCTTCAGCTTCTATTTCCCACCCGTCTGCCCTTTCCCCAAAAGACGAGGAAGTGTCCGTGTTCGTATTTTTAAAGAAAAAGATAAAACATTTGGAAAGTTGAAGAAAAGGATTGTGTCTAACAAATCATCGCATTCAAAAATTGCTGTACCCTGATATATATATAAAAGACAAGCAAAAAAGCAAAAGAATTCTCCCATCTTCTCCTCCTCATAATTGTAACATTAACTAATAGTTAACAAGTTAATGATAACTATACTTGCTTCAAATATTTTACAACTTGTCCATTTTACCGCGTCATTAATTTTCATCGTTACTATTGATTCTATGTGAAACATATTATCATATATTAAACATTTGTTATATATTTATTATATATATATATATATTAACATTAACAGTGATCCAAACAGAAAGTTCATCATATATAACATATTAAATGGGGAGGGAGAATTTAAGTAAAAATTCTTATTATACAATTTCCTGTTCTTTATAAATTTATAAAGGTAGGAGGCAGGAGGGACCTGGCCATCTTGGTACGTTGGGAGTTATATGGATTAGGAGGAAAGGACTCATTCTGAGTCAGTTGGGACCTGATAACACATGCACCATTCATTTATAGTGATAATTGCTTTAATCATGTAATGCTCTTGTTTTATAAGCCAACCATTTCTGGAGAAGTGACATAACACAGGGCTCTTCTGCCTTCTCATTTTTTCACTTGCTTTGTATGTGTGTGTGTTTTTTTCTTTTCTGCATGTGTTTGGCCCCCCTAGTGGCCAATTCAATCTTACTTCTCTGTGTGCCCAGCATTAAACAAAACAGCCATTTAACTCTGCAAGGAGATCACAGAATCACAGAAACAGAAAGTTGGAAGTGATCTCCAGGGTCATCTAGTCCAACCCTCCTGCAGAATACAGGAAATTCACAACTACCTGCCCACCTACAGTGACTTCCAGTTCCATGTCCAGATGATGCCCCCCCCCCAAGAAAACCAGAATCCCTGGCCAATTGGCCAGGAGGAAATTTGCCTCCTGATGCCAAATTGGCGATCGTCATTTCCCTGGGAATGCAAGAAAGGGCCACAAGAATCAATCCATTCTGCCCACCAACTGCCTAAGCTCACAACAATCTCCCTAAATTCTGATATGCCAAACATACAGCAATGTAAGACCAAATTGACCACTAGAAGGAGCAAAACATGGCCAGAACAGCAATAGCGACACACAACTGATAAAAACAAGATTGCGGAACAGTCCAACTTTTCTAAATAAGGACGGGTCTGTTCGTAGCCGGATTCGCATTTCTTGGTTGTCACCTCTGGGTATTCACTCCCTCCCCTTTGTGCATTGAGTTCCATGCTCTCGCTCATCAAACTCCATTCTCTCTGTCTCAGGCAAGAAACCCATCCAACAGAAACATCTGGACCATTACAAGATGCTGGCCTGCAGAATCCTCAACCTGCTGGTGGCCTGCGTGAGCCTCGCCTGTCTGCTGATGGCGCTTGTGACTGACTACTGGCTAGTGGCCTATGGAGCAAAAGATATAGCCCACAGTGGCCTCTGGAAGACTTGCCGTGGGGGACACTGCTTTGCCCCATTAATGCCTGATGGTAAGGAGCACAGCGGAGGGATCTCAAACTTAGCCACGGGATCCTAACATGTAGCTCCAATAGACCAGGGATGGCTGATCTGTGGCTCTCCAGATGTCCATGGACTACAGTTCCCATTAACTCCTGGCAGTCCACGGACATCTGGAGAGCCACAGATTGTCCACACCTGGTACAGACCCTTCTGAGTAAGCTTCCCAAGTGAGCTGGATAGCCCAGGCTCACTTGATCCCATCAGATCTCAGAAGATTAGTTAGTGTCCAGGTAGGAGAGCTTCAGGGAAATTGGAGGTTGCTGTCGGCAGGAAGGAAATGGCCAACCACCTCTGTTCATCTCTTGCCTTGAAACCCCTACAGCAGGCTCTCTCAGGCAAGGTTTCATGAACCCCGGGGTTCCTTGATGGCCCTGGAAGGGGTCCCCGAATGGGTGTGAGTGAATTAATTTAAAAAAATAACTGGGTGATAGTACCATATATGGTCATGTTAACCTGCCCCTCCCCTCCCCTCCCAAAATGGCCACTGAGGGGCCTGGAGGTGGTGGAAAGGGGGAGGGGCCCGAGGTAGGCGTGTCCACAGCTCTGTTTCCCAACCATATTCTGCACGATCGCACCACTTCTGGGGTTTCTTGAAGCCTAAAGAACGTTTTAGAGGTTTCTCAATTATAAAAAAAGTTGAGGAAGGCTACCTACCCTACAGGGTCACTATGACTTGATACCACTTTCCACCATGAAGTTACTTGTCTGGGCAAATGTTCACATACCTACTATTCATTTTAAGAAGATCTTATAAATTGTTCATTAGTATTTATTTTCATATATGAACATCAAAATATGTAACAACGAACTGCACCATAATCTGGAGACTTAAATCTGCCATGGCAAAGCTGGGATCAGAAGAGCAGGGGGAATCACTCCTTCCAAAATTCTTGTGGATCCCTGCTTGCATCTTCCTGTTTTCTAAGCTTGTGCTTCGTTTGATCACTAGCTTTCTATTTACAAAATATGGGGTTGGATCCAAACTGAAAATTCAGTTAATGGAAGGAGAGAAGGAAGTTGTGCAACTTTCCACTTCTGTCTGTAGATGCCCCATTTGCCTCTATGCCATTCTGATGCGTTCCCAGTTCTCCCCCAGGAGAATTATTTCAGTCAACTGCAGAAGGAGGCAAGGAGGCAGGAAAGTTCTGCTCCACTGATGGAAGCACCTTCCACTGATAGAAAAAATTAGTGCAGATCCGACCCATAGTCGCCTGGAGATGATTCTCCTTCACCATAGGTGACCAAGTAGTTTTAAAAAAAAAATATGGATAAAGGAGGCAGAGGATCTGGAGGCAGAGGAACCAAATTGTATGGTCCATATAGTAAAACATAATTCTACATTAGCTGTCAACTTCTGTTCCTGGTGGCTAGCTCAGTCTCCCTCATGAAAGGGCCAGATCCATATTGGCATGAGTATTAATATCCATATGGGTAGCATTCCTGACATGTAGAAAGGAAATTAGACATTGATTCACCTGGCTGGCAGGCATCAGGAGCCCCATTTTCATGCACAGACCTTTCGTTATAAAAGTTGCTTGGTTGATCAACCAGCGTGGCACCCAATTTTATTTTTGAAGTCTATTTGGTTCTGGTGTGTTCCTTCATTAAGAAACGGGGAGGGGGGGTGTGTCTGTTAACCTTTAGTAGCCATTTGCTTTGTTTGCAGATTACATTGTGGCCACACGCGTGTTCCTGATCTTGGCCTCCCTGGCAGCTTTCGCACTCACAGTTTCTCTCATTGCCCTGTTCAAACGACACACCATCTACAATGTACGGGGATCCTTCATCGCTTCCATGTCGGCCTTCTCAGCTGGTAGGTTGGCAAACTGCATGCCTATGGATGGTGTGAGGTGGAATGCGTGGGGTGGTGCCCCCCCCAGGAGTATGGAGATGTTCCTTAGGTTGCCAATCTCCAGGTAGGGAATGGAGACCTCCCACAATCACAACTGAACCACGGATGGAGGACATCAGTGTTTCAAAAGCGAAGTCCACCCCTGCCATAAGAAATAGGTGGAGACAGAAGTAATACAGCAACAGAGCTTCCAGTACTCTCCTTAGGCACAGGCAACTCGAATCCGCCTTCCCTGCCAGTGATCCGAGGATGAAGAAGAAGAAGAAGAAGAAGAGTTGGTTCTTATATGCCGCTTTTCCCTACCTGAAGGAGTCTCAAAGCGGCTTACAGTCGCCTTCCCATTCCTCTCCCCACAACAGACACCCTGTGGGGTAGGTGAGGCTGAGAGAGCCCTGATATTACTGCCCGGTCAGAACAGTTTTATCAGTGCCGTGGCGAGCCCAAGGTCACCCAGCTGGCTGCATGTGGGGGAGCGCAGAATCGAACCTGGCATGCCAGATTAGAAGTCCCCACTCCTAACCACTACACCAAACTGGCTCTAGAAGGAAGAAGTGTTCCTGCGTGATTTGGGGGCTTGAATTAACGTCTTGTCTGTGCCTTCTTTGCAGGACTCTGCACGCTCATCGCTGTGGCCGTGTACACGGCAGAATCCTGGGAGAACAAAGATTCCAGCATCCAGCGCACTTACGAGTGGTCCTTCTACCTCGCGTGGGCAACCTTCCCCATGCTTCTGCTGGCCGGTGAGCTCAGGGGTCAAAGGGTGTGGGGGCAAGAAGGCTCAAGAGCTGGGATCTGAAGAAGGAAAGGTCCTATTGCAGACAGGAGGGGTTTAAGGATTCATGGGGCCCGTAACACCAGAGCCAGTTTAAGGTGGGGGAGTACAATTCCGGTGGGAGCAGCCAGCCTGGGGGTAGAGGGGTTCCCACAGTGGAAAGGGGTGTCACTCTGAGCATCCTTAAAGAGGGGAAAGGGGGGAGGAGAGAGGCTATGGCCCTGATCCATGGGGGGAAGGTGCTGTGAGGGGGCCGCTAGAAGCACAGGGCCTGTAGCATGTGCTGCACAGAAAAAGCAGCCCTGATTGTGGTCCTTGTTGACTTTTGCATTGACAAGGGACTCAAACTCCTTCTCAGGTCTGTTTGCTAGTTCTTGTATCTGTATGCTTCTTTGCAGCAATTTACAGATCTTGATTCTGGTCTTAATCCAGTCTCAGCCATTATCTGCTATGCATCTTCACTCCCGCCAGCCCTTTCTGGCAATTAAATCTCTCTCTATCTGTATGGAATGGTCAGGAATATTCTGATGAAGTGCGCATGCACACCAACGCTTATACCCAGGATGAAACTTGGTGGGTCTTAAGCGGGCCACTGGACTCAAACGTTGTCCTGCTTCCTCAGACTAACACAGTGACCCACCTAAGTCTATCTGCGGCCCTTATTTTATTTATTCCTTATATTTATATACCCCCTCCCCTTGCGGCTCTGGGCACACAGGAAACAAGAAGGTAAGTTCATTATAATTCAGAGTAAGCACTCACTCTGGCTCTAACTTCAGGCACTCACCTTACCTTTCTCTCCCCCCCCCCTTCCTGGCAGGTGCGTTGAGCCTTCTTCTGCACCTACGCTCCCCCGCTTCCAGCTACGAGAGAGTGTGAGAGCCCGGAACTGCAGAAGCAAAGAGGAGAAACTTACAACGGAGACATTCCCCCAAACCAAAATTGTAGTCCATGAACATTTGGAGGACCACAGGTTGACTACCCCTGCTCTAGATGTTCATGGACTACAATTCCTATGACCCCCCTGCCAGCATTTGCTGGCAGGGAGCTCATGGGAATTGTAGTCCACGAACATCTGGACGACGACAGGTTGACTACCCCTGCTGTAGATCTCCTGGAATTACAACTGATCTCCCCGTCGCAGAGATCAGTGCCTCTGGAGAAAATGGCTGCTTCAGAGGATGGTCTCTGCCCATTCTCTTGTTTTGAGGACAGTAGGTAGATTAGAGTGAGAAACTAGGCGCCTAAGAAACTAGGCTGACCCATGAATTTATGAGACCATGACACACAATCCTGACTGTGTATGGGGAACTGATAGCTTTGGAATCAGCTTTGCAAAAGCAAGTCATTCTAGCCAGTGTCAGGATCACTGCTTGTTCCTGCCATGAATTGACATGAGAATCTCCATGTTTGTTTGCTTTGCCTTTTTTGACTTTCTGTTCCTGGGGCCCCTTGTAACCAAGGCCCATATATTATGCTTGCATGCCTGAAATCGAAACTATTCTGCTGCATCCTGCTATCTCAGGGAGCTGTGAATTATTTGTCTTTTAAACCTCCCGGCTGGGTCTGCCTTTTGTAACCATAACATCTTATCTTGTCCGGAGGCACCAAGGACGTGCGAGAAGTAACACTAGGGTTTATGGCACCTGGCGCCTCATCCCCCCCTCCCCTGGGAACTCTCAAGTTTTGGGCGGGAGAACACTATTGATAAGAGGAGGCAAATGTGAACTCAGGCAGATTTGACTTTCTTAGCTTAGGTGTATGAAGTAACTTCTCAATAAACGCTTTCTTTAGTAAAGAAGCTTGTTGTGAGTTCTTGCAACGCTTGACAGCAAGGCCTTTGGTTATGCTGTATATTCGTCGGAGATCTTCACCATGCTGTTTACTAATTTACCGCTAATTTACTCTCTCCTTATATCTGTCTTGGGGTGATTCCTGTTTCATTGTCTGAGGAAGTCTGCATGCAAACAAAAGCCCATGCCATGAATAAAACGTTGTTGTGTCTTAAAGGTGCCCCTGGACTCAAGTTTTGTTCAAAAATTTGTCCTGACACTCAGAGGGCATGTGACTTTGTCAGGGTCACACTCACAAACAGAAATTCACTTCCCTACCGCCCTTCCATTTCCCCCCTTACCTAATGGCTTCCCAACCTACTTACCTCCAAGCAAGCAAGCAAACATGCACACACACACACACACACACACACACAAACACCGACAGAGATTTACTGCCCTCTCCCCTCCCATTTCCCCCCTTACCTAATGGCTTCCCAACTTCCCGCCCTCCAAGCAAGCAAACACATGCATATGTGTGCACACACACTCACTTCCCCCCCTTCTGCTTACCTGCTGTCTTTATCACCATGGGTCACACACACACGCATGCGAGCATGCACACAAGTATAAGCACACGAGTACGCACTCACTTACTCCCTTCCCCTCTGCCCCTACTTCTTATCTGCTCCTCTGCCACTGCTTCTGCCCCTGCAGGTCACTCAGAGGCTGCCTCGGCCCTGGGGCTTGTGTGTTCTCTATCTCAGCCTTGGGGGTGGGGCAGCCAGTGCCTCAGCCTCGGGGGAGGTCATCCACTGCCTCGGCCCCTTACAAGTTGTGCAGGGGCTGCCCAGGCCCCAGGGGCTTGTGCGGCCACTGGCTGGGTCCTCCATCTTCTGGCTCATTTTGTGGTTGGGACAACAGATGTCACATCCATCTCCATTTCCAGTTGACGAGGCATGCCAGAAGATTTGTTCCACATCAACAAAAGCAAGTTGGGATCCTCATGCTTTCTAACAGGAAAGCTTAAAAAAAAAGAGAGAGCTATTAAAATCATTCTCCACCTTCCTCGGCAATGATAGAGACAGAGATTCAAAACAAGAGTCTGGATTATAAAAGAGATAGTGCTACAACCCAACAACATGTTGCCAGCGGCTCTCTTAGAAATTGCTGAAGATTTAAGGGTGGGGCTTGGGGAGGGCAGGGGAGAGACTCTAAAGCAGGGGTAATCAAACTGTGGCCCTCCAGATGTCCATGAACTACAATTCCCATGAGCCCCCTGCCAGCATTCGCTGGCAGGGGGCTCATGGGAATTGTAGTCCATGGACATCTGGAGGGCCGCAGTTTGATTACCCCTGCTCTAAAGCAAGCGTTCTCAACCAGGGTATCCTCTCACCATTATCGGTAATGGAACATCCTGTCAAGTCACAGCCCAATTTTTTATAATAATAATAATAATAATAATAATAATAATAATAATAATAATAATAATAATAATAATAATAATAATAATAATAATAATAATAAATTTATTCTTATAATCCATCCTTCCCATCTGAAATTACAAACCTTTGGTTACAATAAATTGTAAAAAGGTAAAGGTAAAGGTATCCCCTGTGCAAGCACCGAGTCATGTCTGACCCTTGGGGTGACGCCCTCTAGCGTTTTCATGGCAGACTCAATACGGGGTGGTTTGCCAGTGCCTTCCCCAGTCATGACCGTTTACCCCCCAGCAAGCTGGGTACTCATTTTACCGACCTCGGAAGGATGGAAGGCTGAGTCAACCTTGAGCCGGCTGCTGGGATTGAACTCCCAGCCTTATGGGCAAAGCTTTCAGACGGCTGCCTTACCACTCTGCGCCACAAGAGGCTCTACAATAAATTGTAATAAACAATAAAACATTAATCAAAGAAATTGTAATTTAGGTCTACCCGAAGGAGGCTCAAAGCCCTGATATCACTGAAGAAGAAGAATTGGTTCTTATATGCTGCTTTTCTCTATCTGAAGGAGTCTCAAAGTGGCTTTCATTTGCCTTCCCTTTCCTCTCCCCACAACAGACACCCTGTGAGGTGGGTGAGGCTGAGAGAGCTCTAATATTATTGAAGAAGAGAACTGGTTCTTATATGCTGCTTTTCTCTACCTGAAGGAGTCTCAAAGCGGCTTACAGTCGCCTTCCCATTCCTCTCCCCACAACAGACACCCTGTGAGGTGGGTGATGCGGAAAGAGCCCTGATATTACTGCTCAGTCAGACCAGCTTTATCGGTGCTGTGGCGAGCCCAAGATCACCCAGCTGGCTGCATGTGGGGAGTGCGGATTCAAACCCTGCTTACCAGATTAGAAGTCCGTACTCCTAAGCACTACACCAAGCTGGCTCTCTAAGAAAAATAAATTAGAAAAAAAATCTCACTACAGTTATACAGAAAATCTAAATATGAATGACACAAAACAGCAAACACACTCGCTATTCACTTCTACAAGGAATTACATAACATATCTGTCACAGACATATTTTTGACACATATACCACATAATGTCCCATAAAAAGGAGCACAATCTTCTAACTTCCAGGTCTCCACACTGTGTCTGCTGAATCCTCAAATACAATCTAGGATACTCCGGGCCAGGACAACCAGTAGATACGAGGAAAAACTCCCCAACAAATACTGGGCCTTCCTGTTTTGCACATGCTTTATCCAGGGGATTATCATATCAAATCATCCCATTCTGTGAACTCCAAACAATCCTGATAGAAAAGAAGGCCATGCTCCATTTACTTCATGTAAATAATTGGTTGGAAAACTTTCTCTCTGAGCCAACCAGCTGCTGCTCTAAAAAAGAGATTTCTTAAACTCTCCCCTGTAGTGATTTTCAGAGTATGAGTTATCAGGAGTCAAAGAGATAAAATTGAAAGGGTACAGAGAGCGACAAGGATGATCTGGGGCCAAGGGACCAAGCCCTATGAAGATAGGTTGAGGGAGTTGGGAATGTTCAGCCTGGAGAAAAGGAGGTTGAGAGGGGACATGATAGCCCTCTTTAAGTATTTGAAAGGTTGTCACTTGGAGGAGGGCAGGATGCTGTTTCTGCTGGCTGCAGAGGAGAGGACACGCAATAATGGGTTTAAACTTCAAGTACAACGATATAGGCTAGGTATCAGGAAAAAGTTTTTCACAGTCAGAGTAGTTCAGCAGTGGAATAGGCTGCCTAAGGTGGTGGTGAGCTCCCCCTCACTGGCAGTCTTCAAGCAAAGGTTGGATACACACTTTTCTTGGATGCTTTAGGATGCTTTGGGCTGATCCTGTGTTGAGCAGGGGGTTGGACTAGATGGCCTGTATGGCCCCTTCCAACTCTATGATTCTATGATTCTATGATTCTATGATTCTATGATTCTATGATCAGGCAAAGAGACTGGAATCTCCCTGTTCCATTGGAGGCAGCATCAGCTATACCAGGGCGGGGGCTCATGGGAATTGTAGTCCCTGGAGCTCTGGAGAGCCACAGTTTGGCCACCCCTGAGCTATGCAAAGGAAGTCCTCAGCATGCAACATATTCAAGGGACAGGAGCCTTTGTCTCCATCAGGGGAACTCAAACAACCTATCCAGCCCAGCCGCCAATGCATTCTTGATACTCACTTTGGAAAGTGCTGTTGTACACATTTAAAAATTGGTAAGTGCCTGTGTGGGGGGGGATTGGCTTTTCTAAAAAATTGCAAACATTTGCAAATGTTACTGGTGAACAATCAGCTTTTATTACGGTCTATAAAAACTTCATATACAATCCAAAGATGTTAAACTGGTCTCAACCAGGGCCAGGGCCTTTCCAGTCATGGCTGCAGCCGGGTGGAGATCAGGGCACTGCAGGACCTTGGACAGCTCTGCATGGCACTCAAGACTTGTTCCACCAAGCCTATGGTTGAGGCCGGAGTCAACCCCGGAATTCTGGCCTCCCTGGTCAAAACATCACCCCACCAGATGAATAAATATCCCTCTCACTAAAGGAGAGGCAGCGGCCTTGGAATGATTTTTTAAGCTAATTGCAAATCGATGATTTTGATGTTTGTGATGATAGCATTTGTATTGAGTTATTTATTGGTTTATACACACACACACACACACACACACATATATATATAGTTAGCCACCCTGAGCCTCCAGGGAAGACCAGGCTACAAATAAATGTATTATTATTATTATTATTATTATTATTATTATTATTATTACTATTTGATTTATATACTGCTCACAGGGCAGTGTGTTACAATAATATAAATTAATTACACACCCATAAACAATAAACATTAATAAAATATCTCAATAAACAGCCATTGAAATCTGTCAATGCATCTCCGTGCATATTTAAGTTATCAATGATTCTTTTATCTTGTTAATGCCAGATGTTTTTATGTACCTTGTAATTTGACTACTGGTCTAATACCGTAATAATAAAGACTTGACTTGACATCTCCGTGCAATTTCTTTCTAGCGTAGTCTATAAGGGCTATTCTCTGTGGAAATTTTCCCTTGGGGGGACTATTTGATGTTATTAGGTCACTGGCCCCAACTAAAAGCTTATTGAAAGAGCTCTGCCTTGCTGGCCCTGTGGAACTGTGTCATTTCTAATGGGATCAGGATCTCCTAGGGGAGCTCATTCCACCAAGTAGGAGACAGGACTGGAAACGTCCTGGCCCTGGTTGAGGCAAGACATGCTTCCTCAAGGCCAGAGTCTACCAACTGGTTGGAATCTACAGAATGTAGAGCTCTTTGGTCCCTTAGGTACGCCTGGCTCAGACCATGAATGGCCTTCATGGTGAGAACCATAAACTTGATCCAGAATTCAACTGGAAGCCAGGGTAGCTGCTGAAGTATAGGTGGAACGTGGGCCCTCCAAGAAGTTCCTGTGAAGACCCAGGCAGCTGCACTCTGGACTTTTTGTAATTTCTGGGTCAGGGATAAGGGTAGGCCCACATCAAGTTAGTTACAGAAGTCTAGCCTAGAGGTGACTGTTGCATGGGTCACTGTGGTTAAAGTGCTCCAGGGCCAGGTAGGGCTCTAGTAGCTTAGCTTGGCAAAGATGGAAGAACGCCAGATGTGCTTCTCTTGTGACCTCTGCCTCCAGCATGGGAGGCATAGAAGATCACACCCAAATTCCTGGTAATGTGAAGAGCTTTTAGCTGAACACCATCGAGAGAGGGGAGGTGCACTTCCTCACTTGGCCCTTCCCTACCCAGCCTCATGACCTCTGTCTTCGAAGAGTTCAGATGATTCTTCTTGACCTATCTCATCATTGCTTCCAGGAAGCTGGTAAATGACTCTGGGAGCGAGTCCAGGTGGCCGCTCATCAAGAGACAGAGCTGGGTGTCATTCCACTCCAAATTCTCAGACAAGCTGGGCAAGAGTGGATAATATGTTGAACAGAGATAGGGAGAGGACCACACCCTGTGGCACTCCACAAAGCAGTTGGCAGTGCTGTGATAAATTCTCACTAATTGCAACCTTCTGTCCATGACCTGGGAGGAAGGAGACCCACCATCGTAAGGCTGTCCCCCGTATTTCTGAGTCAGCAAGGTGGTAAATGAAGATGAAGGCCGTTGCAATGAACTTTTTGTAAGGTCAACTATGTCAACTATGTCAAACTATGTCAACTATGTCAAATGCTGCTGTGTAGTCTGCAGAACCGTCTTACTCCCTATGCCCCTTGCAGGGCACTCTGCTCTGTGAATACTAACAGGTTGTGATCCCCAACCCTCATGAGGTCCACCTGGCCCTGGCCTGGTGGAATGAACTCCCAGAAGAGCTACGGGCCTTGCTGGAACTAATGCAGTTGTGCAGAATCCGCAGAAGTTCTAGATGGTGCGTTGAGCAGGGGGTTGGACTAGATGGCCTGTATGGCCCCTTCCAACTCTATGATTCTATGATTCTATGATTCTATGATTCTATGGTTGGCGTTACTATGGTGGCACCAATCCCCTTTATTCCCCAATAGAATCTGTGAGTTTCACCTGAAGGGTTAAGGCCCTTCCAGCGAGACTCAACCCAGTCATCGGCAGGGGATCGGGCCCCAAGGTGTCGACAATGGGCGGGTGTCAATCCAGCACTCCCAATCCTTCGGGCACGATTCAGTGCCCGCCTGTTGCCCGCTGCTGCTCTGCCATCTATCATTCTCCCCTGATTTGGTGGTTCTTCAGCCTGGACGAGATCGAGAGATGCCGGCTGGCCGGGATCCTCCTTTCGTGCATTGCCACGACCCTAGTGACGATCACGATCGCGACAGAATTCTGGGTCAAGCGCTTTGTCCGGGGGATCTTTGTTTTCCGGGGTCTGTGGATCGATTGCCAGATGGGGAGCTGTGCCCGTCCCGAAAAAGTTCATTGTAAGGGCAACGGACTCCGCCCCACTTTGTAAAAGGCTCAGGTATCGTTTCTGTAGCAAAGAGTCCCTGGAAGGCGAACGCAACGTTTTCAGAGTGGCAATTCCATTGCAGTTCGGGTGCTCTGAGAAAATATATTTCTCTGGTGAGCTTTGGAAGATTCGGTCAGTGGGGGAATCTGTGGAAGGCACCTATTGGCTAGTGACCCCACCTCTCACACACATACCTCAGATTCCCAGGGCTGTTTAAAGGATGGATTCATATATGGGGGGGGGGGAGAGATATAGCACTTCAAACAAATTAACAGGTAGACAAGGCTTCCTGGTCCTGTAGGGGAAGAACGCCTAAAGCCACCATATATAGAATCATACCCTTGGTCCACCAATGTCCATATTGTCTATTCTGGTGATTGCTATTCAGGGTCTCAGGTAGAGGCCTTATGTCTCACCTATTACCTGGTCCTTTCAACTGGAGATGCCGGGATTTGAATCCAGGACCTTCTCCATAAGTAGCAGATATTCGGCCTCTGAGCTACAGGCTCTCCCTTCGCAATGAACTAAGGGTTTAAACAGTAATCGACTTGCTAGTGTTACATATTTCAGTAAACTGTAATTTGGGGTTCTCTCATCATAGCTGAAGCCTGCTCATAAAACACTATAGATTTCTTCACGACAATTTCCCAGTTTGGGACATCTCCCCCCCCCCACCCCCTGCAGGGATTATTTGAGTCTTCCCTGCTTTCCCACAAGTCCTTGGCACCATCTGCTGGATATTCCCTGGAATTGCAAGGAAGAGACAGGATGACCTAAACTTGAGCTACGATCTCTCTTTTATAGGTCCAGGGTTTTTTAGTCTTCCTACCTTCTGGGCATCTTTCCCATGTACCTGTTGGCCAGGTAGCTGAGAAACCCTTTAGCCTGCACATGATTTGAACACATGGAGGATGGGAGCAAACCAAGCATCATCTAGATGGGGCAAACCAAGAGGCTAGACGAGGAATTCACAACTGGGGGTCCACAGAAGCTCAAGAGGGGGTCCATCGCCTTTCCCCTCCTGCCTCAATGGACTCAGCCACATTAGGGAACCAACTGCTTCCACTAATCCCTCCCTCCTCCGAAGTGTGAGTGAGTCCTCCTGTGGTTTCTGCACCTGGGAGGGGGTGGGGCCTGCATGTCTCCTCCCACTTTAAATCACCTCCTGTTCCCCCCCCCCCTCCTCCTCAGTCCTCCTCGAGCCTGCCTGTTAATGCCTGTTAATGCAGGTGGTGATGTCTCTTCCAGTGACTTCTTGGGGTGTGGCAGGGAGATGTGGCCAGCTGACTCCACTTCCAGGGTTCCTCAAAGGCTGACCAATTATTTCAGGGGCTCTTCCATGGTCAAAAGGCCTGAAAAGGTTGGTCCCGATCCTGAGATGCAGTGCATTGCAGAATGTCTTCTACAGACGTGTGTAAGTCCTGTCAAGTCGTAATCAACTTGTGGCAAGGCAGGGACCGTGTCGCTGCTCTCATTAAACAGGGATTTCTCCAGATTTTGGTCCCAATGATAAAGAGGGGAGGGGAAACACTCTGTTCAAATAACCCACAACATTTCCAAGAGCTTTTCCACGGATTTGGCAAGGCATTGATAGGCTTGCCAACCTACAGGTGTTTGGGTGGAGGTCTCCTGGGATTACAACTGCTCTCCGGGTGGCAGGAAAGGGCCGATTTAGAAGCCCCTCCCCTTCCTAAACCCTGGCCTCCTCAAGTTCCACCCACAAAATCTCAAGGTATTTCTCAACCCAGAGATGGCAATCTAATTCTTCAGCCTTCCAGTCAGTGGGGAGAGGGTTCCCTAGGGGTCAGCCGCTTGGGAAACACATGTGCCGTGACACCCAAAGCAAGAGAAGACCTAGGATGAATTCTCGACAGCATGTTGGCAGAGTTGGAATATACAGAGAGATTTTATTCTGAAGAGAAACAACTACTTGTAGGAAGAAAGAGAGGAGAGATCTAACTATCTAGTTAGCTGTGGTCTGCAGCCATTCTTCTGTTCAGGCTCTGTTCTGGAGGCAAGCAGGGAGGAAGTGGGCTCAAAAAGCAGGAAGGCTCCTGCGGAGCCAACTGGGACTCTGCAGGAGATGTCTTTGAAAATCATCCGGAAGTTTCTTTCCTATCTGTGCTAATTACACTTCTCCTCCAATGCCCCTTGCAGGGCACCCTTTATGTTCTGCTCAATTATGCACACTGCCTGTCTTGCATGTTCCAAGCCAGCTCACCTGCCCTTTTTCCTTTCCAGTGTATGTGGTGGGCTCCATGCTTTTGATGTTGATCTCGGTGACAGCCTGCTACGGATCGGTGATCAGCGGGACGCTGTGTTTCACGCCCTTGCCACGTCTAAAAGCAATATCGTGGCCGTGGCTTGCAACCTCCCTATGCTTCGTCTCTGGTAAGATTTCCCTCTGATCCCTAAGATGACTATGGAGGACTGCCCCCTGCCTTTAAATTGACCCCCACCCATTTTTGTCTTTACTTTAAAAAAAGAGGCCGCTCAACAGAGCTTTGTGCAAAGTCAGTAGTACCACTACAATCAACAGTAATATTAGATTGCTAAGTGAATCGTCCATGTTTTGAGGCAGTAGATTTTGGAGTCCCAATTCTAGGGCAGAACATGAAGGCCAAGGAAGAACACTAGAGTAAGGCCGCCAACCTTCAGGAGGTGCCTGGAGTTTTCCTGGAATTACAACTGATCACCAAACTACAGATCACATTAAAGAATAAAATTGTTTTTTATTCCGAACAGAAACAACTAGGGGAGAAGAGAGCCAATCAGCTTGCTAGCTGTTGCTTGCAGTCATTCTTCAGTTGTTCAACTGCTTTTCTGGAGGCAAACAGGGGGGAGTTATGCTCACAAAGCAGGAAGTCTCCTGTTGAGCCACTTGGGACACTGGAGGAGAGAATTTAGAAATCATCTATGCTAAATGTACATCTCCTGCGCTGCCCCCTGCAGGACACCCTTTCAATTTTATTCAGTCATGCAAACTGCAGATTTTGCATATCCCAACAGTGTAAGGTTATCTGTGATTAGACATTCCTGAGGATTTTAAAAATTGGATTACAGTTGTTAGTGTGTACAGTCTGGATTGCTAGGAAGGAAGGAAGGAAGGAAGGAAGGAAGGAAGGAAGGAAGGAAGGAAGGAAGGAAGGAAGGAAGGAAGGAAGGAAGGAAGGAAGGAAGGAAGGAAGGAAGGAGGGAGGGAGGGAGGGAGGGGGCATTGTCTTTAAAAATCACCCTCTCTGAGGCTACTCCTGATAAAAAGACCACCTCTGCCATCCTTCACTAGAGGAGCCGTAAAAGCACTTGGCATTGGGTCTGTCAACCAACTGGGAGTGAATTAAGGTGGTAGTGTTTAATCTCTAGATCTCAGGGTGTTTATGAGTTCAGTACGTTGAAAGCATACACTCTTAGCCTAGCCTACCTCACAGGATGGTTGTGAGAATAAAATGAAGGAGAGGAGAATGATGGGAGCTGCCTTGAAATAAATAAATAACATTAATTAAAGGATGTTAGAAAGGCTGAAACTGTTATAATAGTAATAAGATGGATTGAAAGCTCATTTTCCTTTGTTTGTGTTAGCGGAGTAAGTAACACAGCAAGGTTGCACAACCTGATTAAAGAGTAGAAAAAGATTTATTCAGGAATTAATATACTTGATGATAGTGCAGAGGAGGGACAGAGATAATAGCTGACTACATACCTATCTGAGAGAGAGAGAGAGAGAGAGAGAGAGAATTGTGGCTTCCAAGAAGAAGCAGAAAATTGCCCCTAAGAGTAGCAATCTGGTGACAGACAAGGAATGACACTTAACAGGAGAGAAGGTCCTGTCCTCACTATCTTAGCTAACAGTCTTCTAGCTGCCCACTGCAAGATCTTCTTCTCTTCTTCCTTGTACCCCAGACATTGCCTATTCCATCAGTCTGAATCAGCCATACACAGAATGCTAAGTTCATACCATGTTTATTATTAATGAATATATCAGGGGTCCCCAACATGGTATCCATGGGAGCCATGGTGCTTCCTGACACCTATCATCTTTCCCACTTTTAGAAAGTGCTTTTAGAGAGTGGGTGAGGCTTTTTTCCCAGCAAGGCTTCGGATCCACTCTGCAGATTTAAAAGCATCCTGTTCGACAGGGCTTCTGCCTGAAGTGCTGAAGCATTAAAAATTAGGCACGTATGTAGTCTTGATACCTGACGTGTCGTGGTTGGTTCCCTCTGCTGCAGCAGCCATTTCTAACCTGGCAAGCAGGGTTGGATTTTCTGCTCCTCCACGTGCAGTCATCTGGGTGACCTTGGGCTAGTCATAGCCCTGATAGCGCTGTTCTTACCGAGCAATGATGTCAGGGCTTTTTCAGCCCCACCTACCTCACAGGGTGCCTGTTGTGGGGAGAGGAGAGGGAAGGCGATTGTCAGCTGATTTGAGACCCCTCCGGAGAGTGAAAACTGGGGTATACAAACCAACTCTTCTTCTGTTGTATTTTGTATTTCTTTTAATGGATCTAACCGATGTACCGCTCATTATCGGAAACTGCTTCAAGCTCTCGTAGTTGAAGAGAAGAAGCCTAAAAAATTAACGACTGGATAAGGGCCAACCTACAAAGTGCTTTTTAAAGTGAGTTGGGCCCAGATTGTCAGATGTGGCCCTTGCAGGCGTCATTTTTAAAGCCTGCAGGGTCCAAATTTGGCTCAGGATTGCAGTGGAGAGAGGGGTCCTGTACAGTTGCCAGCCTCCAGGGGGTGGCTGGAGATCTGGGCTTATTAACAGATCACCAGGCAACAGATATCAGTTCTCCCAGAGAAAACAGCTGCTTGGGAAGGTTAACTCTGTGGCCTTATACCCCATTGAAGTCCCTCCCCTTCACAATCTCTGCCCTCCTCAGGCTCCCCCCCGCCAACCCTCCAGGTACTTCCCAACCCAGAGGTGGCATCCCTGGGGACCTGCACCTCCCCACCCCACTCCATTTTTTTCCGAGCCAAAATGGCTCCAACCTAGTTTGGAACTCATGGCAGCAGCCTAATTCGTTGTCCTTGGCTCTTTTCCGTCAGGCCTCACGGGAGCCATGAGCCTGTTCAATTTCATGCGCAACGCAACCAGAGAGTCCGGTTCCTACCTCTCGTGGTCGCTGGCTGCCGGGTGGTTAGCGGTGATTGTGGTTTTTGTGGCAGGTAGGAGATGCGGCGCTCAAAGGGGCGGGGAGGCGGCCTGCAGGAGGAGAGGGCCGAAATAGGCACCGAACCTGACTCAGCATATAGGGCTTTCAAGGGTGGATCGGCCTCCAGTGGGATCCGGAGGGAGGCAGGTAATTACTGTGGAGCGATCACCTCCTGGCCCACCCACCCACCTATTCCCCATTTTGCCGGCTCGCTTTTGGCCACTGACCACGGGAGCATCTCTGGGGAGGAGACTGGCCACCACTAGCAAGCAGCAGTGGGTAAACCTACAGTCAGCCACCACATTGTCTATATCAATTCTGATAGCTGACAACACACAGGTCCCAGGGATGCCAGGCTCCAGGTGGGGCCTGGAGATCTCCCCGGACTGCAGCTGGTCTCCCGATGGCAGAATCCCTGCAGGAAATGGCGGCTTTGGAGAGTGGACCCTCCAGCATGGTGCCCAGCTGAAGTCCTGCCCCTCCCCAGGCTCCGCCCCCTCCCTATCTCCCGCTGTTTCCCAACCTAGAGCTGGCAACTCTAGTAAAGCTGAGCACAAACACAATCCCGGTCAAGCTTGGCCATGAGAACTAGGGAAGACCATGGGGAGACTAAGGCCTAGTCTGCACACATAGCATAATGCACTTTCAATGTGCCTTGGCAGCTGGATTTTCCTGTGCAGAACAGGAAAATCTACTTCTAAAGTGCATTGAAAGTGCATTATCCTATGTGTGCAGACTAGGCCTAAGAGGGGAAGCCAGAGACAAGTCAGCAAGCAGTGGAGGGAGACGGTCAATCAAGCAGGCAAGGCCAAGCCATGTTAGGGATCCTCCAAGCAAGGTTGCCAGCTCTGGGTTTGGGTTCACCTGGAGATTTTAGTGATAGACCCTGAGTCCACCTTCCAGAGCAGCCTTTTCCTCCAGAGAAACTGATCTCTGTCACTTGGAGATGAATTGTAATCACAGGAGATTTCCAAGCACCACCTGGAGGCTGGCAACACTGTGCTCAAGGAATTACCCCACACACACACCAATAAAGGAAGAAATATGCATATGGGCCAGTGGTTCTCAACCTTCCTAATGCCGCGACCCTTTAATACAGTTCCTTATGTTGTGGTGACCCCCAACCATAAAATTATGCAAGGGTTCTTTCACAGAAATCAAACTGAAACTGACCAATGGCGTTAAGATCCATTGTTCATGATTGTATATAAATTGGGTTCTTTTCTGAGGTTTCTCAGTTCAGTTCTGCCTCTTGTCCCGCCATGCCGATCTTGCTCTTTCCCGCTGCCCCAGACAGATGAACACTCTATCTCGAACTACCCCGCAAGGCTGTTGTGTGGATGGCGCCCCCCCAGGCCAAGCTGCTTGCCCTGCCATGACCCCTGTGAAAGGGTGACCCCCAAAGGGGTCCCGACCCCCAGGTTGAGAGCCACTGATATAGGCCTTTTTCTGACTTAGCTGTGGTGAGGGAGGCCAGTTTCCCCCATCCAGGAAGCTACCTGAACCACAACCCTACTTGTTAATTCATTAATTAGTCACATTAATTAGTCACACACCCTCCTTTGTGGCTCAGGGCGGTTTTCAGAGAACAAGAAATGGTGCGGCTGATACAAGAGGAGTTCGGTAGCTACATCCTCAGCATCCACAATAACAACCACCTCAACAACTGCAGCTTGAACATTTCTATTACAACCCAGCCGAGGACTCACATCTGGGTTGCCCACAATAACACCAGCAGGCATCTCAGAATGGGGGCTCCATAGAGGTAGCCTCTGATTTCAACTGAATGCTTGGCGGAAGAGCTCCATTTTGCAGGCACAGTAGAACTGTGCTAGCTCCGATTACGGCAGGCTGGGCGAGCGAGGCTTCTTGCCTCAGCCTGCAGGAGAAGATT
This sequence comes from Paroedura picta, assembly GCF_049243985.1. NCBI lineage: Eukaryota > Metazoa > Chordata > Lepidosauria > Squamata > Gekkonidae > Paroedura > Paroedura picta. The sequence goes on along the minus strand of NC_135373.1, from coordinate 8,719,115 downwards.
CCTTACCAAAGAGTCAGTGAGATAGACAGGAACAACACTGACCCCTCGCCTTGCTAATCTAATGCTGCCCCTTTGAGGCTAGACCGAGTCTCCTAGGGACAACCCTCCTGCTCCTTCCACCCCCTCTCTCAATCTAGCCTGCCTGCAGCATTTGCTGGGTGCGTCTCTCCCCGTCCAGCTAGCTAGATTAGATTAGGGACTATCTTCTTACTTTGCCTGTCTAGAATGGAGTTCTCTAATAAATAGTTGTTATATTAGCGTAATAGCGTAATCAGAGTCTGTGCTTTCAGTAGCCAGGAATGCCAGGCTGCGTACTCTAGCTCAATTTACGGATATTGGCTGATTTTGCACTTACTTTGTTTTTTTTCCGGTGTGGCTCCTGCTGAATCCAGATCGATTTCAACTCAGTCTTCCTCTCCCCCCCCCCAATTGAAACAGAAAGTGTTCTGCATGAGGTCAGGGAGGCTCAGAAGGGGAGGGGGGAGCCAAGCCCAGACGGAGCCTCTTTTTTTCTTTTCTTGAAGGGGAGGATTGAAGACAACAGAGGAGGGAGAGAAAAAACCACAAGGCAAATCTCTACCCACAGAAGTTACTGCTTCTGCAGCTTCTGGGGAGAGAAAATTAGGATTTTCCCTTTAAGAAAAACTTACAGCCTGGGCAGCCTTGGCCAATCAGGGCATCTCTACCACAGCAAATGTGACGCAGCCGGAGATCCACATGCTTTCTCAGTCCGATTCTGAAAATATTGAGGGTTATTTCCACTCCTAAATATTGAGGGTTAAGGCAGCGTGACTCCAGATCAATCCTGCTCGTTGCAGAGGGAAATTTTAAATCGCCCAAAATCAAAACGGAAATCTCATTCTATGTAGATGGCAGGGACTGGGATCGACCTGGGAGTGCAGCTTACACCATTGCAGACCCACACGATGCCCCCCCCGCCCCCACAATATCCCTCACAAATAACTCTCTTTCTTTCTCTGCAGCCATTTGCTACTTCTGGGCTTCCCGATGGGAAAAAGAACTGCTCTCCGAAAATATGTGCACCAGCCGGACTCTTCTGACGCTGGCTGAGGAATGCAGGTTGATGGAGTCGGAAGATTCCATTCCAAGACACAGGAGCGGCATATCGGACACGTCTGTGTGAATTCACTTGGCCTGCTGCCCCCAAGTGGTGGGGGACACGCCCAGGCTCTGAACTTTGGGAATCAGGAGACCGATCACAAGGGAACATAGGCTGCAAGCCCGTTACCCTGAAGAACAGCAAACCTCACGTCATCCTGCATGGAAATAACGCTCACGCTTCCCCTTGGGAAGGCGTCTTCCATTTTCCCCATGAAGAAAGTGACAGATGCTGACTTTGGGTTACAATAATGCCATTTGGACATGGAGCAAAACAGGTCTCCAACCAGAGTAATGCAGAACACGCCATACGTCGGAAATATTTCCTGTTTAAAAAGCCCTTCTTGTTCGTTGTTGCCCCTGTTAATAAACCTTTGTAATATTTATGTGATGTGTCCATTTGTTCTGGATCTCCAGAGAACATAGGATTGATACTGTCCAGGAACTCAGGATCAGGGTAGGGGATAAAAAAAGTCAACCTGTGGTCCTCCAGATGTCCATGGACTACAATTCCCATGAGCCCATGCCAGCATTCGCTGGCAGGGGCTCATGGGAATTGTAGTCCATGGACATCTGGAGGACCACAGGCTGACTACCCCTGATCTAAGACAATCTGTAAAACAGAACTCAGATAATGAAATATCTTTAAAAGGATGGGGAAACGTAGTTAAAAACCTGGGTTGCTTTCTTCTGCTGTTTGCCCTACAGCCTTTATCAAGCTTTTTAGTGTTCAGAAACCCCTAACACATTCTTCAGACTTCGAGAAAGCCCAGAAGTGGTGGGATCGTGCAGAATATGATTGGTCCATCCAACCTGCTGAGTTACGGTCAAAGGTTACATGAAATGGTTAAATAGTTAATGGTTAAATGTTGAGTTTGCGTTGGGTTACAGTTAAATGTTAAATGGGTACACATTTCATGATGTCGAGACAATTCACGGAGTCTGATCCTGGTGTATATTGTACTGGTTCATACCGGAGCATATATATGTTACGGACCTATATTGTAATCTGGCCGGAACCGTATGGGAGGGCAGTATAAAAAGGCAAGCAAGCAAAGAGAGAGGGAGAGGGAGAGAGAGGCAGGCAGATATATTTTTAATTAATGTATTAAGTTGACTATAGTTGAATGTGTCACTGAAACTGGAATGGGGGGAGAACTCTGCAATGCCACCCCCCTTCCTTTGGTGCCCTAAGCAATCGTTTATTTTGCTTAATGGCTAATCCAGGGCTGAAAGAGCATAGATCACTTTGGACAGATCAGGATTTTGAGTCAACTGCTGTAGTTGTCATTGCAGTCCACACTGTTGCCAGCTGCGGGTTGGGAAACACCTGGAGATTTGGGGAGTGGAGTCTGAGAAGGTTGAGGAAGGGGGGGGGGGGCTTCAGTGGGATATAACACTACAGAGACCCTCTTTCAAAGCAGTCAGGCTGACCTTCATTCCTCATTGTTAATCTAAGTTATCTGTACAGCTTCTGTGCTGTTTCATGTGAACCGCCCTGAGCCTTCGGGGAGGGCAGTATACAAATATGACAAACGAACAAACAAATAAACCAACAAACAAATAAATAAAATCTCTGTTGCCTAGAGATGTTGTAATCCCAGGAGATCTCTGGCCACGATCTGGAGGTTGGCAACTGTAGCCAGCCACCACCCTGTGCCCCAAACTTAAAACAAACATTTTGTAAAGTCTCTCAACGGCCAATGTTTAGTCTTGGGCAAATTTATGGATGATCAGTTCATGCACCAGCTGTCACCCCTGGAAAAGCCTTTTTGTCGAGACTTCTGGGAATTGTAGTCTGGGGACACGCGGAGAGCCGCCTACTGGCCGCTCGTGGTCTCTCGAAAGACGGTCGGCGTCTCGCCCTTTGCCCCACAGTCTGTCCGCCGGTGCCCGGCCCACGAGCCACCGCACTGTGATTGGCTTGGGGTCGTGACGTCACAAACCCTCCCTTTCCCCGCCCTCGTTCGCTCCGCTTCTTCACTGGACGACCGAAGAGGAACGGAGAGCCTTCGGGGCTCTTACTCCCGCCCACAGAGCCGTTCCATTCGCTCGCAGAAACACGGGCCTGTGTCCTGATTGGGCGATACGAATTCTCTCTCCTTTCTCCTCCCCCTTTAGCGACGCTCCTATCCCGATTGGCTAGCCCAGTCCAGGGGGCGGGAGGAGAGCCCCTCGCGGGCGGGGCCTCGGCGGTGGAGGCGGGGCTGCTGGGAGAGGGCCAAGATGGCGGCGTCCGGGCTGAGGGCGATGGTGGGCGTGAAGCGGGTCATTGACTACGCGGTGAAGGTGCGTGGCTTGGACGCCCCTCCCTCTCTCCCTCTCTCCCCCCGCGGCCGTCGGGGCTGGCCTCGCTTGCACGTCCCGCGGAGGGCGGCCTGAGCCTCCATGTGCAGGGGCAGTCTACCTCGGGGCGCAAGCTTCCTGGCCGTTCTCCTGCGCATGCGCCTGGCTATACAGGAAGCCGGCCTGGAGGGGTCGGTCTGCCTCATCCAGGGAGGCTCCGCTTTAGAAAGCAAGCAGGGCGAGAAGGGGCAGAGACAGAAGGACTGCTCTCAGGGTTGCCAACTCTGCCTTGAGGCCTTTCCACATGGGCAGCTCTGTTGAGCTGAAGCAGCAAAACAAATGTTGAGTCCAGCCAGGGGCACCTTTAAGACCAGCCATGTTTTATTAAAGGGATGAGCTTTCCTGGGCATGTGCATGTATATGAAAGCTCATCCCTTTAATAAGACTTGGTTGGTAGTAAAGGTGTCCCTGGACTCATCATTTTGTTTTGAGACATCTCCGGGGACCTGCAGGCAGAGTTTGGGGAGGAAGCCCCGAGGGATTGGCACAAGCTTAGGGTGCCTTGCACATCTATCGGGGTCCCCTGGCTGGTGGCGCCTGTATGGCAAGGTTGATTGTACATTTTGCCCCCTCTGGTGGGACAGTTTGACTCAGGAAAGGGTGTTGGCCGCTCGCCAAGTGAAGCACCCCCTCTGCCAACACAGAAGCCTTCATCAAAGCAGAAGCTGAGTTGGTTTTCTTGTAGGTGGGGCTGAGAGAGCTGTAAGAGAACTGTGACTGGCCCATGGTCACCCAGCTGGCTGCATGTGGAGGAGGAATGTGGATTCAAACCCGGTTCTTCAGATCAGAGGCCCCCGCTCTTAACCGCAGCTCCACGCTGGCTCTCAAAATCACATAGGTTTGCGTTCAGTAACCCCTTCCAGATAATATCATGAGTGTTCGTGCTCCCTTCATCAGACTGGCTCTCCAAGGCAGATACTCTGAAATAGTGCTGGTCTCTAAAAGGCTGCTGGCCTGGAATCTCATGGTTGTACGGCATAGCAGCACAGCTGCCCTCTGGAATGGTCTAAATCTCAACAAGAGAGGTGGGGCTTCTCTCCAGCACTGTGTCACTTGCAGCTCAAAGAAGGTATCGACATCTCAGGGCCGCTGTGGGGTGAGCATGAGCAAGATACGCCAAGAGTGAATTTGCAGTGTAAGGTTCTAGAGCAGGTTTCTCAACCAGGGTTCTGTGAAATCCTGGGGTTTCCCAAATGGGTGGGAATTCATTTTTAAATATATTTTGTTTGATTTGATAAACATTGATTGGGTGATGTGGTCATGTTGACATGCCCCTCCCTCCCAAAATGGCCAGTGATGTGCCTGGAGGGGGTGGGAAGAGGAGGGGCCCCGGGTGGGCATGTCCACAGCTCTGCTTCCCAACCATATTCTGCACGATTGCACCACTTCTGGGGTTTCTCGAAGCCTGAAGAATGTTTCAGGAGGGGTTTGACGGTAAAAAAGATTGAGAAAACCTGTTCTAGAATGACACACCTTGGTCTCTAGAAACACTGCCAGTCTGGCAGCTGCAAATAAAGTCACAAGCAGGGTTCCCTGAACTGTGCACAGGAGCGCCCACACGTTCACACAGGAAGCCTCGCTGAATAGCAGTCTGAAGCCACACAGGGTCTTTCTTGTAATCTTTTAAGATTACAGCAGTTCAGGATGTGAACTGCTCTGCTCAGTAGGAGAGGGGAAAGAAATCAGAGGGAACCTGGGTCACAAGCGGTCACCAGGCATGTCAAGATTGGGCCCAAACACCCTTCTTTCGGACTGTACTATGTTTACACAGGAGGAGGGGGAGATTTTTGGCCTAAAGCCTTATGCAAACACAAGCTTCTCCTGAAGACCTTTAACCGGAGTGGTTTGGAGAAGTCTCAGCAACACCAGTGCCGTTTTAAGCACTCAAGTTGCCCGGTTCCTTTCCCCCAATCAGGCTCAACGGCAGGGAAGTTAGCCAGCAAATGCAGTCAAGGTTCCCAGTTGCCAGGTGTTTCTCATGCTTGCGTTGTCCTTCCAGAGCGTAAGAAGGGCCTTGCCGGATCAGACCAGGGGTCCCTCCAGTCCAGCACCCTGACAGTGACTGACAAACTGCTCGGGATGGCCCACAAACGGGGTCTCGAGGCCAAGACCTTCTCCTGATGCTGCTTCCTGGCACTTCTGTTCAGAGGCTGAGTGTACGGAGGCTCCCTTTAGTCACCGTGCCTAGTAGCCACCTCTGAGCTAATCCCCTTTTAAGGCCACTTGGACTTCAACTGGAGTATTGGTGGAACCTTTATTGCTTCTTCTCAGACTTTTTATTGGGCCAGTCACAGTTCTCTCAGGGCTCCCACAGCCTCACCTCCCTCACAGAATGCCTGTTGTGGGGAGAGGAAGGGAAGCTGCTTGGAGGCTCCTTCAGGTAGAGAAAAGTGGGGTACAAAACTCCCAGCTCTTCTTCTTCCGCCAGCTGACTGTCTGGGGACACGATTTGATGCCACAATTGCAGAGGGGTTCTCATCAGAAAAGCCGCTGCTGAGCATATCCTCGTAACGCCGGGTCATGGCCGAGTTGTTCTCTGTGTAATTTAATTTCCACGCACGGCCAAAGAGAAAGAGCGAGAAATAATCATCTAAAAAGGACAGCGTGACTACTTGGCCCCCTCAGAGACCAGTGCTGGAGAAACTGGAATGTGCCATTCCTTCACGTTGGGGGGGGGGGGGGCAGTCTGAGCTTGCTCAAGATAAATTAAGACAAAGGGTGCTTGGGTCCAGATTGGGAGATGATCTGCCCTTCTTCTCTACAGGTGTGGCTCTGCTGGTGTAGAGTTTATAATACAAAAAAAAGAAAAAATTCACAATGACTAGCATTCCCCGCAGTACCCCAGAGCAGGGGTAGTCAACCTGTGGTCCTCCAGATGTCCATGGACTACAATTCCCATGAGAATTGTAGTCCATGGACATCTGGAGGACCACAGGTTGACTACCCCTGCCCTAGAGAGCCTATGGCCGATTGATACTAAAATATTAACAATAGCAATATAAGGAAAGGCAATAGGATTTTGCCACCTTTGATACTACAAACTGTTTTTGGGGGATTGGAGGTTTCAACCACTGATGAAGCCAATGAAAACGGAATTGACCTAGAAGCCGTTATGTTTGTACCTTCTGATATATAAAAGATGTAAAAGAAATTGTATTGACTTGCTAGATATATTACAAACATATTGCCTTAGAAAGGTTCCCTGCCGAAGCCGTATTTTTAAAAATCTGCCCAGCCAATCAGATCTTCAGTGGCCATTTGGAAGCCCTGTTAGGCAAAAGGCCCACCCACTCCCTAAAAACACTAGGTGGGTGCCAGGGAAAGTGTTGGCAGGCCCCACGGTGCCCATGGGCGCCCAGTCGGGGACCTGTGTCCTCCAGCATTGCCATAAATCAACCACCCCTTGATGTTGTCAGAAATTATGAGTCCGCCTGCCTCGTCTTGAGTCATTTTGCAGCTGCTGCTTCCTTATCCAAATGAGGCACGGCTGCTGCCCTGAATTGTGCAGCCCCAGGGTTGTGGATCTCTCCTCAAAGGACTTGCCTTCCTCACAGGTCCGGGTAAAGCCAGACAAGACCGGGGTGGTGACGGATGGGGTGAAGCACTCCATGAACCCCTTCTGCGAGATCGCTGTGGAGGAGGCCGTACGCCTCAAGGAGAAGAAGCTGGTCTCCGAGGTGGTCGTGGTCAGCTGTGGTCCACAGCAGTGCCAGGTGAGGGCCCGGTGCCTGGATGCGGAGGGAGGAGGGCTGGGGAGGGGGGGAAGAAGGAGCAAACCTTGAACCGGAACCCTCCGCTGAGTGCCCAAAGTTGTTCTAAGCCAGTGGTTCTCAGCCTTCCTATTGCCGTGACCCTTTAATACAGTTCCTCCTATTGTGGTGACCTCAACCATAAAATTAGGCAAGTGTTCTTTCACAGAAATTAAACCGAAATTGACCAACGGCATGAAGATCCATTGTTCATGATTGTGTATGAATTGCTTTTTATCTGGGGTTTCTTAGTTCAGTTCTGCCTCTTGTCCCACCACGCCGATCTCGCTCTTTTCCGCTGCTCCAGACAGACAAACGCTGTATCTCGATCTACCCCACAAGGCTGTTGTGTGGATGGCGCCTCCCCAGTCAAGCTGCTTGCCATGCTGCGACCCCTGTGAAAGAGTTGTTCGACCCCCAAAGGGGTCCAAACCTCAGGTTGAGAACCACTGTTTAAGCTCTCCCAGTGTGGTGTGGAGGATATAGTGTCAAATTCAGGATCTGAGAGATTCAGGTTCGAATTCCAACTTGTGCCAGGGAAGCCTGCTGGGGGACCTTGGGCCAGGCGTGCACTCTCAGCTTCGCAGGGTTGTTATGTGTATAAACGGGAGGAGCAGGATGTCAAGCCCTCTGGGTCTCTGCCAGGGTGAAAAGTGGGATATAAGTGCAGTAAAGACCACATATTAACCAGCTTGGTGTAGTGGTTAGGGGAGAGGAAAGGGAAGGTGAACATAAGCAGCTTTGAGAGTCCTTAGGGTTGAGAAAAGCAGCATATAAGAACCAATTCTCCAGTAATATCAGGGCTCTCCCAGCCTCACTTCCCTCACAGGGTGTCTGTTGGGGGGAGAGGAAAGGGAAGGTAAGCTGCTTTGAGCCTCCTTTGGATAGAGAAAAGCGGCATATAAGATCCAACTCTTCTTCAGTAATTTCAGGGCTCTCTCAGCCTCACCTCCCTCACAGGGTGCCTGTTGTAAGGAGAGGAAAGTGAAGGTTACTGTAAGCTGCTTTGAGACTCCTTCGGGTAGAGAAAAGCGGCCTATAAGAACCAACTCTTCTTCTAATGCAGTGGTTCTCAACTGCCTTAATGCCGTGACCCCAACTGCGGGGGCGGTGTGTAGGTGCTCAATAATCTGGAGGTCGTATGGAGGTGGCCAGTGCCATGGTGTGCTCTGTTCCCCCCCATTTTCAGCCTCCTGAGGGTTGCAGCCCAGCTTAGCCTGTGCTCGTCAGCCAAGCAGGGCTGGCTGTGGTGAGGTCTTGGGTGAAAGGGAGACCAAAATGGCTGGGCAGAGGAGATCAATCACAGACCAGCCTTTGAACCTCCCTCAACCAGAACACCCCCCTGTTGAGTTGGAGGCCAGGAAGCTCCCAGCTTCATCCAGTTGGATCAAGTCTGTTTCGTGGAATTTAGTTTCCCTGGAATTTAGTTTAGAACCGAGACAAAGGATTCAAGGAGTCAAGCCCCGAGGCCTTAGTGGTGTGTGTTGCTTCTTGTTTTATTCCTGGTGACTTATAAAGGGCCGAATGTCATACTAAAGATCATGTACTTTTTAAGCCCAGCACCAGTCTGCCTTGGGAGTTTATCATACAGTCAGTACGGAGCTTGGCTCGCTTACCCGGGTCCCTCGCTCTCTGCAGGAAGGGCTTCCCCACGCCATTGAACTTGTCTTCTCCTTGATTGAGGAGGGGGTTTCCCGAACCGCTTCTGCTTCGGGCCTCTCTGGTGGCCTGACTGTCTTTCTCCAAGGGCTGTTTGGGAGGTGGGCAGGTCGCGGTTTCCCATCTGCTGTCGTGCTCAGCAGGCTGTGAGAGGCATGATTAATTCGTGGGTTTTGCACCCAAGAAACAGATGGGCCGCCAGGTGGCAGCAGTGAGACACAGGAAGGTCTGCATGGTGTTGATTTCTTGTGCACCTCACAGGAACCTCCAAAGTATATTTGCACCCTTCTAAGCCCACTGCCTTCAGTGGTGTTACTCTGATTAGCACTGCGCTGGTGAAATCCAGAGCAGACTTTCTCAAATATTTTACCATCGAGAAATCCCTGAAACATTCCTCAGGCTTCAAGAAAGCCCAGAAGTGGCACAATGGTGCAGAATATGGTTGGGAAGCAGAGCTGTAGACCCTTCCACCTGGGGCCCCTCCCCTTCCTATCCCCTCCAGGCCCATCACTGGCCACTGGCCTGGAGGGGGTGGGAAGGGGAGGGGCTCCAGGTGACCATATATGGTCATATCACATGCCCAGTGATGGGCATGGAGGGGGCTAGAAGGGGAGGGGCCCCAGATGACCATGTACTGTAATAAGGTAAAAGGTAAAGGTATCTCCTGTGCAAGCACCGAGTCATGTCTGACCCTTGGAGTAACGCCCTCTAGCGTTTTCATGGCAGACTCAATACGGGGTGGTTTGCCAGTGCCTTCCCCAGTCATTACCGTTTACCCCCCCAGCAAGCTGGGTACTCATTTTACCGACCTCGGAAGGATGGAAGGCTGAGTCGACCTTGAGCCGGCTGCTGGGATTGAACTTCAGACTGCATGTCTGCTGCCTTACCACTCTGCGCCACAAGAGGCTTTTATATACGGTCATATCACCCAATAATTGTTTAACAAACTTTAGAAATATATTTTAAAAATTACCTCCCTTGTAGGGTCATCAAGAAACCCCAGAGGTTCACGAAACCCTGGTTGAGAAAGCCAGGTCTAGGGAAACAGAAAAGATTGATTCCGGGTGGGTCGCCCGGTCGGCCCGCAGTAGGAAGAGCGAGACTCCAGCCCGGCAGCACCTGGCACCGGTGGAAAACGTGGCTTCTTGGGCTGGTCTGGGCCAAATTGTCATTTCACGGGTTGGATCAAGTTGTGGGGGACGGTCTGGAGGGAACGCCAACTTTATTGTCCAGCTTGGGAAAAGCACACGAACCTATTTGCCCAAAGGTTCTCAGATTGCCGAAAGCGTTTCGGACTGGGAAAGGTGCAAGGACGGAAGTTTACTTTGGTAGCCTTCAAGTTGCCAAATACAAATTGGGGAGGTCTCCCCCGCCCCCGGGTCTTTAACAGTTTTGCCACTCAGGGATTTTGAGTACCTTTACAGCCCGGGTGGGGAGGTGGCAAGGGGAATGGGGCCCTTGAGGCTTAGGAAGGTTATCCTGTTTACACCGAGACCGGCTGGGGCTCCCTCTCTGTCCGTTTGGGGAAGCTCCGCCCTCGATGACACAGAGCGTGGGGAGGAGGGAGAACCCGCCTACTCCTGCCCTGCAGAAGGAACCGGTTCAGACATCCCCCCTCCCTGTTCTCTTTCTCTCTCACACATCCTCCTCTCTGCAGACCTGGCTCGCTTCTATTTTCTGCCGGCTGTGGGCTTCCCGAGAGCTGCACCGTCGCCAGCTATTTTCTGCACCGCTGCTTCCTCTCCCATTTCCCGGTGACCTTCACTGTGCAGACACGCTCTGCGGTTCACCCCGCTCCTTCCCCCCTCCCCTCGCCTTCTTTTCTTCCCAGCTCCCCTTTCCCTCCCCGGTTCCCAACCCTGTAGTCTGCTGGCCTTCCATGGGGAGGGGAAAAGGGGGCTTTGCTCTCTGTTTTCTCCCTCGTAAGCCCCCACCCGCGCTCCCGCTTGCCACCGTGGGGTTGGTTGTTGCAGCAGGGGCGTTTGGGGCTGCTAGCTCAATCCCCGCCACGCCAGGCAGCCGTGATGTATGTGCCGAGCACCTTGGCGGCCTTCCCAGTGGGGCAGCCTCCCCTTGAGGCGCGATTATCCCGGCGCTTAAGAAAGCTGGAAGAGATCTCCCGTTCCTGCATGCGAGCGTCGGGGTCTTCCCCCTCCCCCTTAAAACTCGGCATCAATATTTTATTTATCCTGCCCTGTGCAGAGCAGGTAATAAATTTTCCATGCCACCGCGATGCCCGCCTGGTAGGGAGAGCGTGTTGCTTGTGCTGTCTCACTTCTGTCGGCTTGGGTGAAAACCCGGCCCTGCAAAGCGTGGCGTGTGGGTTGTTAGGCATGCAAAAAGGTGTGAGGTGAGGATGGGAATCCGGGAGACAGCGGTGGATCTTGCTGACACGCTTCTCCTTCCCCCTCGACGCTGTTCATAGGAGGGCAGAGAATCTGGGGTGGGGGTGTTTGGGGACCCCGATGCTTCCCCCTCTTGTGCTGCTTTTTGATAGTAACCTCTCCCATCCACGGTGTGCCAGAAACCTTCCCCAGCCCTGGCTCTGTGAAATGATTAAGGGGAGTGCTTCCAAGCTCTCAACCGATGCGTTGTTGGGCCTGGGCCTGAGTTCGAATCCTTACCGTGCCGCAGAATTCGCCTCAAGTTCTCACCTCACAGTCGGATCGACTTCACTGGTTCGTTGTGAAGATAAAAGGAGACAGTTCCTTCGATGCTACTGAGACGTCCTTTGGAGAAACATGGCAGGCATGTGCCCTAGATCAGGGGTAGTCAACCTGTGGTCCTCCAGGTGTTCATGGACTACAATTCCCATGAGCCCCTGCAAGCAAACGCTTTGTGGGAATTGTAGCCCATAAACATCTGGAGGACCACAGGTTGACTACCCCTGCCCTAGATCAGTGGTTCTCAACCCGGGGGTCGGAACCCTTTTGGGAGTCAAATGACCCTTTTACGGGGATCATGGCAGGGCAAGCAGCTTGGCTGGGGGGGGCACCATCCACACAACAGCCTTGTGGAGTAGATCAAGATAGTGTTCATCTGTCTGGAGCAGCGGAAAAGAGTGAGATCAGCATGGTGGGACAAGAGGCACAACTGAACAGAGAAACCCCGGGAAAAAAACAATTTATATACAATCGTGAACAATGGACCTTCACACCATTGGTTAGTTTGGGCTTAATTTCAGTGAAAGAACCCTTGCATAATTTTATGGTTGGGGGTCACCCCAACAGGAGGAACTGTATTAAAGGGTCGCGGCATTAGGAAGGTTGAGAACCACTGCCCTAGATAGGCCCCTGTTTCCAGTGGCCAGATGAGAGATCAGGAGTTGCAAGACCTAGACTGGTCAAGGCCCTCAGAGGTGGCTTGAGTCGACTTACGGCCCGCTTCTCCCTGTCCCTGGGATTGGGGCTGGTACAATCCATGACTTACCTTTCCTTTCCTCCTGGCCATCCCTCCCCACCCCCTCTCAAAAAATGGGCATAAAAGCATCTTCTGCCTGGTCTGTTTGGTGGTGGTGGTGCCCTGTAGGATTTTCAAAGCAAGAGAGGAGCAGAAGTGTCTTGCCATTGTCTTCCTCTGCGTAACAGCCCTGGATTTCCTTAGTGGTCTCCCATCCAAGTAGTAAGTAGTAGACTTAGCTTCTGAGAGCTGACAAGATCGGATTAGCCCAGACCATTCAGGACAGAATGCATTGGTTCACTTCTGCCAAAATGGTCCAGGCAAAAGTTTCAGCCTCCTCTCTTCTGGATCCCCCTGCTTCTGGCTGCGTGATTCCTAGCAGTGACACAGAAGGCTCAATGGGTAGCAACAGCCCTGTCCAGCCACTGCAGAGGGGGAAAGGCGCTGGTACCTGGCCTCACCCCCGGGGTACGCAGATCGGGCAGGTCCTGGGTTTGATGCTTCGGCTCTTGTGCTTCCCTCCCTCCCCAGGAGACCATCCGCACGGCCCTGGCGATGGGGGCCGACCGGGGGCTGCACGTGGAGGTCCCCGCTGCCGATTACGAGCACCTCAGCCCCTTCCACGTTTCCAAGCTCCTTGCCGCACTGGCCAAGAAGGAGGGCGCCAACCTTCTGCTCCTCGGCAAGCAGGTGAGACGGGCCGGCGAGGGAGGGCCCGGAGGTCCACACCCAGCCTGGAAGCAGAGCCTCTGGAGGCACAGCCAGCCGGCTGTGCTTCGGCCTTTAGCCCTCGTGGTTGCAAAGCACAGCCAAAGGTTAGGGTTAGGCTGGGGGCCCTCGCCCTGTGTAGAGAAGGCCTCCTACAGACAAAGGTTATCCTTTACCTGGAGGTAAGCCTTTTCCTGGAGTGTCACAACCGTTCCCCCTGGCCCAAGAGCCCTCCTCTGGACAGCAGTGAGACACTCTTGGATGTGTGGGAGGTTGGGGGAAACTCAGGTTTACTCCTGAGAACCGTCCGCAGGGGATTTAGGCTGCAGGGGGCCAGTCTGCGCCTTGCCTCGAAGTGGCTTTCTGCCCTTGGCGGTTCTCATCTTCTGCTTACACCCCCACGTGAACACACACTCCCCAACCTGTTGCTTGTTTCCCAGGCCATCGACGACGACTGCAACCAGACGGGGCAGATGGCAGCGGCGTTTCTGGACTGGCCTCAGGTGTGACGTGAGCGCGGGGGCGAGGGGTGAGCCAAGGCAGTGGGGCTGATGGGCTGCTTGCTCCCTCCCCATGCGTGCTGCCATCATGCCCATCAGGGCAGGCAGACAACACCGGTTCCACTTGAGTAAGACCCTCGCTGGGGCACAGTCTTGCCCACCCTGCTCGGCACAGCTCTCTGGAGGGTCCAGCAGAGGGCTTTCCTGTGCCCTCCCACTTTGGTTCCCACACCTCCATATCCAGCCAGCTGGGTGGCCTCGAGCTGGTCACAGTTCTCTTAGAGCTCTTCTTGGATAACAGTTCTTCTGGGGCTCTCTCAGCTCCACCTTCCTCACAGGTACCTGTTGTGAGAGGGAAAAGGTGTCTGCAAGCTGCTTTCATGGAAGCAGGGTATGAAAAAATCGAGTTCTTCTTTAAACTGGAGATGCTGGGAATGGAACCTGGGGCCTTCCTGAGCATCCCCCCCCCACCTGTTTTTAATTGCCTAAATTTTCTCAATTAATGAGGATTCCTTATTCCTTTGCTTCCTGACCCTTCTCGCTGGAGGTGCCAGGGAGTGAAAGTGGCGCATTCCACATGCCAACCCGGGGTTCCACCCCTGAGCCTCCTTCTCATTCCCCCTGAGCTCATGAAACGGCCTTCTCTGGAGCTGGGTCAGTCAAGACCAGGAGTGGAACACTGGCTTGTCTACTCTCCACTGGCAAGCAACTCTCTTCCGTTTGATTTTTGATAAATATCTTTAAATATATATATATATATATAAACAATGTCACATTATACAAGGGACACAAAGGTCGAGGGAGAGGCTACCGGTATATGTGTTTGAAAATCATAGACTAGAAGAAGAAGAAGAAGAAGAGTTGGTTCTTATATGCCGCTTTTCCCTACCCGAAGGAGGCTCAAAGCGGCTTACAGTCGCCTTCCCATTCCTCTCCCCACAACAGACACCCTGTGAGGTGGGTGGGGCTGAGAGAGCGCTGATATCACTGCCCGGTCAGAACAGTTTTATCAGTGCCGTGGTGAGCCCAAGGTCACCCAGCTGGTTGCATGTGGGGGAGTGCAGAATCGAACCCGGCATGCCAGATTAGAAGTCCACACTCCTAACCAATACACCAAACTGGCTACACCAAACTGGCTACCCAACACAGAACAAGAAGAACAGTTTTTCCTTACATTCCCTTCATTATAATGCTCAAAATGTTCTCTCCAAAGACCACATCAATGATTAGTTCGGGGGGGGGGGGGCAGGGGACAAGCCTGAGATTGTTCTTTCCTCCCAAAGAAGAATGGATCGATCTCCACCGCTGCCACCACCCCCCAGCAAGGAAATCTGCCTTTTTTTCTCTTTCTCCTCCCCTGTTTCCATCGAAAGGAAGAAGCCCCCTGGCCAAGCCGTCGCCCAGGGCAGACCCAATTGCCAGCAATCTGTTTTGTTCCAGTGAGCGGCGGCCTAATTAACGTGCAGATGAGACACCAGGGCGGTGGGGAGGCAAATGACCATTTGAAATCTTATTAGCGCACAGTGGCCCAGTTTCCGGAGAGAGAGAGAGAGACTCTCGTGCCCTTCTGCATGGGAAACGGTTCCAAGATCACGGCGAAGGGGCAACCCGTGGACCTCCCGATGGCTCTCCGCCTGTGCCTTGGCACTGTGCATCTCTTCCCCCCTCCCCAGCTTCTCTGCAGCGGATGCCTGTGGCTTTCAGCCATTCATAGGGTCCAGAAGACTGTGGGAAGCTCTGGCAGTGCCAACAGGTCGTAGCCTCAGCCTCACGGTGCCCTGGACCAACCGGATGCTTGCACTTTACCAGAGTGGCCCTAGTAATGCTGGACGTTGTCCCATCTGGGCAGTGGGGTGTGAGGGTGACTCCTGCAATACCCTAGCTGGGTTGCAGAGGAGTGAACTCTGGAAAGCTCCCAAGGGGGAATAGGCCACCCTGAATGGAGATGGGCAGGATTCCCAGCTGACCCACCTCAGTGACGCATTTGACATCTGTTGACACCCTAAAACAGGGGTAGTCAACCTGTGGTCCTCCAGATGTCCATGGACGCCAATTCCCATGAGCCCCTGCCAGCAAATGCTGGCAGGGGCTCATGGGAATTGTCGTCCATGGACATCTGGAGGGCCACAGGTTGACTACCCCTGCCCTAAAATGTATATCTACACATACAAAAGCCGCTGCAATTTAAATATTTGAATCAGGGGTCTCCCAACAGGGTGCCCGTGGGCACTGCGACGCCCTCTGACGCCTTTTGTGCCGCCCACTAAATGTTTTTAGAGAGCGGGCATAGCCCGACGGGGTTCTCGCCCGCCAGGGTTTCTGACGGGTCATCGGAGATCAGATTTGCTGTGCCTGGTGGCCCGGGGCCTTGGCTGGGCCTTTTAGGGTTGCTTGCCTAATGGACAATGTAAAATGATCCCTCGGCTGGAAAACCTTTTACGATTTTTATTCAGCTGCAGAAGAATGTTGTTAGGTGCAAATTCGTGTCCGACCCAGCACGACCCCATGGACAATGATCCTCCAGGCCTTCCTGTCCTCCACCATTCCCCAGAGTCCATTCCTAAAGGCAGAAGCATAGATAAACAAATTTGATACAGGTGGGATGGATCCCCAAAAAGGACCTGAACAATGCAATTACATGAGATTAAATACCTTCCCATTGGAGGCAGGGAGAGGTGATGCCCTTACGGGTCAAGCCAATAACTTGAGGTCTCCGCCACCCTCGGTCATCCCATGGGATGACCCTGCAGCCCCCGAGACAGCCCCCAAAAGGTTGCTGCCAGGTTCTGAAAAGCTGCTTCCATGCCTCCCCGCCCAACCTCCAAACTGTTCCACTTAATATTTCTGATAAGGCCTTGGAGGAGGAGCTGGCCTCATGGCTTAAGTGCTACTCAGGCCGGCTGTCCTGCCCCGAGTGCCTCCTCCAACCGGCTTGCTTGTCTGTCCAGCGGCCAGCCAATCGCCTTCTGTCCCCCACCCCTGACCACCCCTCCACCTTCCACTTCCCTCTGAGGCTTGGAGGCTGCAGATCCCTGCTGCGTGAGAGCAGCCCCTGACGGTGAGTTCCCTAACAGCCTTTCCAGGTTCCCTAACAGCCTTTCCCTGCAGCCTTTTCAGGTCCTGGGGGAAAGTGGAGGCCGTCCACAGAGTTCTTCCACTCCACCCCCCAATCTAGTGCCCAATCTAGCAATCGTGACTTCTTCCTTTAGCCTTGAGATTAGGTCAACTCGACATAATCATAACATCAATGTTGGCTATAGGGATCCCCCTTCCGCAAGTTTATCCAAAACAGCATTCCAAAAGATACCCCCCTGCAAGCTAGGCCTTCCGATTTAAAACAACAATTCCGGAAGTCAGAGTCTTAACCAGTTTCTACTATCTGAGCGAAAGTTAGAGAAGTTTGTCACCCCTCACTCCATCATGCCTGCTTTTCAGAAGGAGGAGTTTTGACAGCAGCTGCCCTCACAGCTCAAGAACGTACACCCTGAGGCTGAAAGCGAGCCGCGTGTGCGCGAGGAGATATTCGAAAACGGCCTGGTCACTTCAAAAGGCCTCCTGCTGAACAGAGCTCCTCGCCTGACATGCTGCGGAGTTATCCTTTGAGTTATGCCTGACCTCTCTCCCGAACATGTTCTGCCAACATTCTAGAGGTGCCCGCGAGGCTCAAGCAAGGTTGCAGACCCCTGCTCTGATTTGTTTTTAAAGCAGATCCAAATTGAAAATGCATACAGCTAGGCGCAATTTGACATTTAGAAGAAGAATAAGAAGAGCTGGTTTTTACACCCCGCTATTTGGTAATGAGAAGAGCCTCTTGTGGCGCAGAGTGGTAAGGCAGCAGACATGCAGTCTGAAAGCTCTGCCCATGAGGCTGGGAGTTCGATCCCAGCAGCCGGCTCAAGGTTGACTCAGCCTTCCATCCTTCCGAGGTCAGTAAAATGAGGACCCAGCTTGCTGGGGGGTAAACGGTAATGACTGGGGAAGGCACTGGTTTGCCGTATTGAGTCTGCCATGAAAACGCTAGAGGGCATCACCCCAAGGGTCAGACATGACCCAGTGCTTGCACAGGGGATACCTTTAGCTATGTTATTTGGTGCTGAACAGTCACCTTCCCTTCTTCTCCCCACAACAAACACCCTGTGAGATAGGTGGGGCTGGGAGAGAGTTGATAGCATTGCTCTATAAGAACAGCACAATTAGGACTGTGAGGAGCCCATGGTGACCCTGCTGACTCCGTGGGGAGGAATCCTAGAATCCGAGATTTGTCAGGGGACCTCCAGGGTCATCCAGTCCAACCCCCTGCACCATGCAGGAACTCACAACTACTTCCCCACCCACAATGCCCACGATTTCATGTCCAAGTGATCCCCCCCCCCAGCAAAAATCTCCAGAACCCAGCCTGGCCTGAAGTCACCAGCCACCCCACAGTGGCGATCAACAATTCCCTGGGTATGCAAGGAAGGGCCATGAGAGACAAAGACTGACCCGTCCCTTCCTGCGGGGAATCAACCCCTTCTCGACAGATTAGAAGCCCAACCACTATACCAAGCTGGCTCCTTCACAGTGCTCTGGTGGGTGTGGATGCGTTAGCTCTAAGCAATAGCTGCCCATCTCCCTCCCTCCTGCAGGGGACCTTTGCCTCCGAAGTGACCGTGGACGGGGACTGGCTGAAGGTGGAGCGTGAAGTCGACGGGGGCCTGGAGACGGTGCGTATCAAGCTGCCGGCCGTCGTGACCGCTGACCTCCGTCTCAACGAGCCGCGCTACGCCACCCTGCCGAACATCATGGTGAGGCCAAGGGGGTTTGGATGCCCTTTAGGTGGGGGGAGTTTGTTTTCCTCCTTCTCTTTAACGCACTTTCATAGGCCGCCTGTCTTACGGGGACTCTTAAGCTGCTAGTGAATCAGTCCAATCTACAAAACGGGGCATTCAATAACCAGTGAATTAGGATTTTAGAAATCTGGAGCTGCCAGAAAGACCAGCTTTCTGCAGGGCAGAAGTGGTCACCTGACACAGCAGCATGGATATTATTATGATTATTTCATTATTATTTGTTAATTAGATTTATTACCCGCCACTTGTAACGGGATACAATTTGTCCATGTTGTTGTTGTTATTTGCGAAGTCTTGTTCGACCCATCGCAACCACATGGACAATGATCCTCCAGGCCTTCCTGTCCTCTACCATTCCCCGGAGTCCATTTAAGCTTGCACCTACTGCTTCAGTGACTCCATCCAGCTACCTCATTCTCTGTCGTCCCCTTCTTCTTTTGCCCTTGATTGCTCCCAGCATTAGGTTCTTCTCCAGGGAGTCCTTCCTTCTCATGAGGTGGCCAAAGTATTTGCATTTCATCTTCAGGATCTGGCCTTCTAAGGAGCAGTCAGGGCTGATCTCCTCTAGGACTGACCGGTTTGTTCGCCTTGCAGTCCAAGGGACTCGCAAGAGTCTTCTCCAGCACCAGAGTTCAAAAGCCTCCATTCTTTGATACTCGGCCTTCCTTATGGTCCAACTTTCACAGCCATACATTGCAATTGGGAAGACCGTAGCCTTGACTAGATGCACTCTTGTTGGCAGGGCGATGTGTCTGCTTTTTAGGATGCTGTTGGAAGCAACATCCCCATTAAAAGTCCGGACATAAACACAGTAAAATCAGACTCCGAAAAAGACATAACAGTATAAGAAATAACAAATCACTCTCCAATTTTTCCACGCAGTTTTGTAAAACTTTTCTGCAGCGCAACCCTGTGACCTACGTGGGAAAGCCCGTTCACAGTTCAGTTTTGAATCATTTTGGAAAGTTAGGGAGGAAACAGCATCTCTCGGGCTCTCCAGAACTCGCATCAGAAATGCCCAATGGGGTTGAGGACCGGACGACTGATAATTATGGTTTGAATGACTAGCGTAATGTTGAAATTTTAATGTGATTAATTCTGTATTGCCTTTTTGGCTGTGGTGTACACCGCCCTGAGCCATCTGGGGGAGGGGGGAGGTATATAAATTAAATAAATAGTAATACTAATAAATGGGGGCGTTTTCCTCATCTCTTCGGACGGGCAGCTCTGCAAGGTGGGCACCACAACTGAGAGCGCACATGCACGTGCAATGCTTCCTTTTGCCCGTCTGCAGGCTCACTGAGCTGAGCAAAGTTGTCGTGGTGGAGCAAGGGCCGAGAGGGTCCCACAGATAGGGAGCTCTGAGGCCACAATATCCCAGTTTTCTTCCCCATGCGCTAAGGTGCATGGGCGCTACCAGCTTGGTTAGAAGACATTTTCTTGCTCTCGTACTGGAACAGGTGAGTAGCTCAGGGGTGGCTAAACAGTGGGCTCTCCAGAGGTCCATGGACTACAATTCCAATGAGCCCCTGCCTTTGGCAGGGGCTCAGTGGAATTGTAGTCCATGGACCTCTGGAGAGCCACAGTTTGGCCACCCCTGAACTAGCTGTTCTCAAGAGATCCTGGGAGGTAGCTTTCTTTGGCTTAAGAGAGCTTTGTAGCTCGGAAAGGGACTCAAAGGGAAGAGATTTTCCTTGACCCTTTGGGACCGCCTCTGCCTTCGTGAGGACCAGACGACAATTGGCCCAGAAAAACCCAAAAGTCTTAAATCCCCAAAACACTTCCCTGGGAGCAGATGAGAAAATGGGGGGGACGGTGTGGATAAAAGGCCCAGATCCCCATGCATGCAGTGTGCTGGATTCACACCAAAGGGCAGTGCTTTGAAGGAGCCTTCCTCTGTGTCTCCCCTTCCCCGTCCAGAAAGCCAAAAAGAAGAAGATTGAGGTGGTGAAGCCCGCCGACCTCGGCGTGGACGTGACCCCGCGGGTGAAGACGCTGAGCGTGGATGACCCTCCCCAGCGGAAGGCCGGGGTCAAGGTGGAGACCGTGGACGACCTGGTGGCGAAGCTCAAGGAGAGCGGGCGAATCTGAGCCCCCCCCCCTGTGGAGTGCTGGTAAGGGGGCAGCATCTGTTCTTTTGGGAGGGTGGGGTCACTGTGCTGATTGCGGCTAACTGTCAGAGCACACGAGTGCTTTTTAAAAGCATGGCAGGTCAAAAACAAGCCAGGGCCAGACGACAAGAAGAGAAACAAGCCGAATTCCCACCCTGTCCGACCTCTTGGCCTTTAACTTTTCTCCCATTCATTTAAACCGGGGGTCATCAACCCCAGTCTGCGGCCCGATACCGGGCCGCAAAGGCCACAGTACCGGGCCTCCGGCAGCCGCGCCTACCTCCCGCTGCCCACAGCGAGAAGGAAGGGAAGAGGCAGGCGCGGCCGCCGGCATGCTGGCGATGCAAACGCGCATGCGTGCAGTTGCCGCGCATGCATGTTAGTGCCCCTGGTGGCGAAAATACGTATGCGTGGCAACTGCGTGTGCCTGTTAGCGCCCCCGATGGCGAAAATGTGCATGTGCGGCAACTGCGCATGCGCGTTTTCGCAGCACCAGGGCTGTTGGCTCTCCCCTCACCTCCGGAGCCGGTCCCTGACCTCTGAAAGGTTGGGGACTGCTAATTTAAACAGTTATAATTCAGTCTGGAGGGGAGAGCAAGACGCTGCCTTTATTGCGAGGGCAAAACTGGCCCACCTCTTGGAGTCTGAAGAGTCCAGAGCAGCCTTACTCAACTTTTTTTCTGTTGAAAAACCCCTGAAACATTCTTCAGGCTTCGAGAAACCCCAGAAGTGGCACCATTGTGCAGAATAGGGTTGGGAAGCAGAGCTGTGGACATGCCCACCCAGGGCCCCTCCCCTTCCCACCCCCTCCAGGCCCATCATTGGCCTTTGGGGTGGGAGCAGATTAACATGACTATATATGGTGATATCCCCCGGTAGATGTTGAACAGTTTAAAAATATATATATTAAAAATTCGCTCCCACCCCTTCATGAAACCCTTCCAGGGCTGCCAAGAAGCCCCAGGGTTCTACAAAATGCTGGCTAAGAAAGCTTGGTCCAGAGACTTTCCTCTTAGGACAGGGGCTCTAGCTGCTTCTTCCAACTTGGCTGGCAGAGTGGTGTACTGGTTAGAGCCGCAGTCTCCAGCAGGGTGCCCGTGATGCTTGTCATCTTTCCTGGAGCCTGCCAAGTGTTTTCAGAAAGTGGGTGGGACCAGGTGCGGCTATGGCCCAGCTGCACTACTCATTGGCCATTGGAGGCTTGATTGGCTGTACCCATTTCTTAAAAGCGTTGCTTCGGCAACAATGCCAGCCTAGGTCTTTCCTGTGTGACCGACAGTAAGGTGCAGCTGCCGGTTTGTGGCAGCACCCACCACACTGTCAGACTGCAAAAGGCACCTAGAGGATCGGCACCGTTGGGGACCCCAGGGTTAGAACCTTGGGATTAGCATCTGGGAGACCCAGGTTCAGATCCCCGTTGTGCCACGGAAACTTGCTGGACAGCCCTGGGCCAGTCGGAGTCTCAGCCTAACCTCCCTTGCAGGGTGATTGTAAGGTTAAATTGGAGGAGAGGAGAGGAGAGGAGAGGAGAGGAGAGGAGAGGAGAGGAGAGGAGAGGAGAGGAGAGGAGAGGAGAGGAGAGGAGAGGAGAGGAGAGGAGAGGAGAGGAGAGGAGAGGAGAGGAGAGGAGAGGAGAGGAGAGGAGAGGAGAGGGTCCCTCCTGAGGAGAGGGACCCCCCTGGAGTACTGTGTGCAGTTATGGAGGCCTCACTTCAAGAAGGACGTAGATAAAATTGAAAGGGTACAGAGGAGAGCGACGAGGATGATAGGTTGAGGGACTTGGGAATGTTCAGCCTGGAGAAAAGGAGGTTGAGAGGGGACATGATAGGCCTCTTTAAGTATTTGAAAGGTTGTTACTTGGAAGAAGGCAGGATGCTGTTTCTGTTGTCTGCAGAGGAGAGGACACGCAGTAATGTGTTTAAACTTCAAGTACAACGATATAGGGTAGATATCAGGAAAAAAATTTTTCACAGTCAGAGTAGTTCAGCAGTGGAATTAGCTACCTAAGGAGGTGGTGAGCTCCCCCTCACTGGCAGTCTTCAAGCAAAGGTTGGATGCACACTTTTCTTGGATGCTTTAGGATGCTTAGGGCTGATCCTGCGTTGAGCAGGGGGTTGGACTAGATGGCCTGTATGGCCCCTTCCAACTCTATGATTCTATGATGTACAAAAGGTCCATTCTTTTAAAAAACTCAACTTAGTTGTCATCTTATAGAATCACAGATTTGGAAGGGACCTCCAGGGTCATCTAGTCCAACCCCCTGCACAATGCAGGACACTCACAACTACCTGCCCACCCACAGTGACCCCAATTTCATGCCCCGGTGATCCCCCCACCAAAAATCTCCAAAATCCAGCCTGGTCTGGAGGACACCATCTCACAGCGGCAATCAGCCAGAAGAGACAAGCACTGGCCCATCCCTTCCTGCCCACCCAATCACCATCTGCCTAAGTGCATAAAATCAGCATCTCTGTCCTATTAGTTTAACAGCTGTGCTCCCTTTCTCTTTCAGCCTTGCCTGGAGCTGCTGCCCTGGGCCTTCTGCTGCTGTCAAAGTGGGTACAGCCCTCGGGGGGGATGGGGGGGGGGTGTTGTCTCTCCACCCGCCTCCCCGGGGCCCAGGCCTCCGGGGCCCAGCACCGTCCTGCCTTCCAACCCAGCCGCCCAATGGAGGGAGCTGGTCGACAGTTTTTTTTAACTTTGTTTGTCCGGATGAACGATGGGCCAGTTTGCAATAAATTCCCAGCGATCGTTGGCAGAGCCAGCTGTTGTCCTCGTTGCTCTTCCTTTCCGCCTTCCCAGTTCGCCGCTGTCAGCTTTCCTGGGCCCAGCGATCCGCCCTGGCCGTTGAGGAGGGGCCCGCACTGGACTTGTCTTCAATCAGCTTCTAAATCCTCCCCGGGGCTAGCGTTTCAGAGCCTCCAACTTCTAAAGTTCAGATCCGGCTTAAAGCAAACACATAAAATCTTCCTGGGCCTTGACCAAGGTGGACCTCGCAGGGCCTTCTGGCTTGCACCCTGTGTGGCGGGGCGGGGGTCAGCCGCCTTCTGTTTCCTCGTGGCCCCCGGCCCTGGCATCAGAAGTAGGTGGGCTGCAGCATGTGAATGTTTAATTCTGTTAAAACCAACCCCCCTCCCAGCCCTCAATGTAGTCTTTAAGTATTGTATTTGCTGGCGTATAAGACTACTTTTCCCCCCTGAAAAACGTGCCTCCAAGTGGGGGGGTCGTCCTATATGCTGGGTGCACTTCAGTTGGGATAGACAGAGCTGCCCATAGTGGCCTCCCGATGCCCGCCCACCTCATTCTACATACCATCCAATATGTACGGTATCCAGCGCGGCCACGGTGCGTCATCTGTGTGGCTGCGGCGAGCATCAGCAGCAAGACAGGGGTGCCAGCCTTTTCGGCGCGACTGGCCCGTTCTGCTCGGCGGGAAGCAGCGGCACTCCGGCCCGCCCCTTGTCTACGCAGAGCTCGCACATGCGCACTTGCGCACTAGTGCCGGCCACAGAGATGCAGAGTGGTCCGGGTATATAACAAACTCTATATTTTGAGTGGAAATGTTGGGGGGTCATCTTATACGCCCAGTCGTCTTATACGCCGGCAAATACAAACTCACCCTATGAGGTGGGTGAGGCTGAGAGACCTCTGATATTACAGAAGAAGAGTTGGTTTTTCTATGCTGCTTTTCTCTACCTGAAGGAGTTGTAAAGCGGCTTACACTCTCCTTCCCTTCCCTCTCCCCACAACAGACACCCTGTGAGGTGGGTGAAGCTGAGAGACCTCTGATATTACAGAAGAAGAGTTGGTTCTTCTATGCTGCTTTTCTCTACCCAAAGGAGTCTCAAAGTGGCTTACATTCGCCTTCCCTTTCCCCACAACAGACACCCTGTGAGGGAGAGGAGGCTGAGAGATCCCCAATATTAATGAAGAAGAGTTGGTTCTTATATGCTGCTTTTCTCTACCTGAAGGAGTTGCAAAGCGGCTTACATTCACCTTCCCTTTCCTCTCCCCACAACAGACACCCTGTGAGGTGGGTGAGGCTGAGAGAGCCCTGATATTCCTGCTCGGTCAGAACAGCTTTATCAGTGCTGTGTCTAGCCCAAGGTCACCCAGCTGGCTGCACGTGGGGGCATGCAGAATTGAAACCTGGCATGCCAGATAAGAAATCCACACCCCTAACCACTACACCAAGCCGGCTCTCTTAGTTGAGCAGTCTTGGCTAGCCTAACCCAGCCAAGTCATGACAGGCTCCCCTGAACCCCCCACCCCTGAATAAATCCTGCTTATGAAAAACAAAAATGCTGGGAAGAAACAACTCTGGTGTTTTAAGGCAAGGAGATTGCTGTTGTCCGGAAACTGTCGAGCTGCCATCAAAGAGTTGGGTTCGAGTCCACTGGCCCCTTAGTCTGGCCAGACGTTCAGTGGACTTGCTTTCAAGAGCTGGAAGTATCTGACGGGGGGAGCTTTGACTCTTGAAAGCTTATATCCTGAACATCTTGCGAGTCGAAGGGGCCAGTAGAGTTGGATCTAGCTCTCCTATGTACAGGAAGGCTTTAAAAAAGTGAACAAAGGTGGCAGGCAATTTCCTCCCTCCGCTGCACAGTCACATGGTAGAGTCCGGAAAGGGTGCCAACCTCTATCTGCTGGGCCGGGCACTCACAAGCACTTATTACTACTACCTGGCAACATGCAGTGAACTTTTTACATTTTGGGCTGTAGAAATTACTCAAGAACAGCGCCTATGCCTCCGCCTACCCCCCCCCCCCGCCCCCAGGACTTGGGAGCCTTCTGCTGAGAAACATGAGAGGCAGATTCTGTGAAAGCTCAAGGGGGTGGCAGGTGACAGTGGATGAGCGATTGGGATGTGAGTGTCCTGCATAGTGCAGGGGGTTGGACTAGATGACCCATGAGGTCCCTTCCAACTCTATGATTCTAGGAGCAATTTTGGGTGCCAAGCAGGCTTTTCTGAGCCTGCTATCATTTACTGCCTGCATCCCCTCCCCATCTTACTTTTGGTGACCCTAGGTAAGTTAAGGAAGAAGGAAGAGGCGCTCGCCCATTCTTAGCCAGGGAGTGACTCCGCATGAGTTTTCGTGATCCTTTCCCCTAGTCGCGGTTTAGTCATGGTATTCTACACGGCGGTGCAAAGTCCGAGGGGCAGAAAAATCATCAGCTACAACTCAACTTTACTACAAGTGAGAGACGGGTCATGCCTCAGTGGTGGGGGCTTCCGCTTGGCCTGCAGAAGGCCCCAGGTTCAAGACACAGCATCTATGCTTTAAATCAGGGGTAGTCAAACTGCGGCCCTCCAGATGTCCATGGACTACAATTCCCAGAAGCCCCTGCCAGCGAATGCTGGCAGGGGCTTCTGGGAATTGTAGTCCATGGACATCTGGAGGGCCGCAGTTTGACTACCCCTGCTCTATACTTTTCACTTTCTCTTGATGTCTTCTCCCTTTGACCTCCTGAGCTGATTCTGAACTTACTTTGTTTTTTCCATTGTGGATCCTGCTGAATTTAGATCGATTTCAACTTGCAGGTCTTCTTCTATCCTCCCCCCCCCCGCATTGAAACAGAAAGTGTTCTGCATGTGATTAGGGAAGCTCAGAAGGGGGGGGGGAGCCAAGTGCAGCAGGGAGCCTCTTTCTTGAACTGGGGGGGGGGGGAGGGATTGGAGACAGCAGAGAAGAGGGAAGAAATTCAAGAGGCAAATCTACCAAGAGAAGTTAGGGCTTCTGGAGCTTCTGCCGAGAGAAGTTAGGGCTTCCCCTTTAAGGGAAGCCTTGAAACCTGGGGACCAGGCCAATCAGGTCTTTTCTACAGCATTGGAGGCTCGGCAGCAAGTTAGTTCGGGGCAAGTAGAGAGAGCTGCACCTTTACTCATGCCGATTTTTCAAATGTCGAGGGTTATATCCACTCCAGGATATCGCGGGGGGGGGGGCAGAGTTACTCCGGATCAATCATGCTTGTTGCAGAGGGAAAATTTAAATGGCTGAAAATCAAAATGGAAATCGCATTCAGTGTAGATGGCAGGGACTGAATTGACCTGGGATTGGAATTAAAGCTCAGTGCAGATTCAGCCCCAGTCACTGGACTCATATTGTGGCTATAGATTCTCCTTTTTCCAAAACATTTTTTTTAATATACCTGGGCACAAGACAATTCTAATGCAGTGGCCTACCTGGTGTGTGTCACACAGCTTGGCTACTTAATATCTGAGCAACAAAGATAATCCAAGAGAAGGGATGCAAATTTTAATTCGTTAGGCGTCAAAGAACTACATTTCCCATCAGCCACTTTGAATCACCAAAGGAAATGCCTGCGGTTGGCGGGCAGCTTGGTAGTGGCTACAGGGCAGCTAGGTGTGGCAAGACCTCTCTGTAGGCAACTTCTTGTGCTGGCAGCGTGTGCACCACCCCACAGGAACGCTTTATGGTGTTTATCTGCAGGGTGCAGCCTCTGGGGAGAGAGGAGAGCCCCATAAACCTTGGCCCTGCTTTAAATATTTACGCCTTCAGTGGTTCACATGGGAACAAGAGCCTTTATGAGAAGCCCTTATCCCACACGAGGACAGCTTGGCCCTTGTTTCCGCCCTTTTGGCCGGGCTCCAGAATCTGATCTGGGTCAGCTATTTTCCTCCTGTTCTTCTTTCCAGAGAGCTGGTTCCAAGCAGCCGGGCCTTTGAACGTTGGCAGCTCCTTCTCTGCCACAAAAGTTATCTTGGGAGGGGGCTACCCCTAGCAAAACCCGCTTGCTTTGCCTGCCTGCTTGGGGGGAAACAAAGTCCTCTTCCTGTGTTGCAGGCGGAGATCTCTCTTCCCGATCCTGCCGCCTTTACCCAATTCCCCCTCTTTCTTGTGAATCCCCCTCCCCCCCCCTTGTAGCACGAGAGAGGAAAAGAGATTTTGGCTTCACCCTCCCCCTCGTGTTCCAAAGTAGGTCAGGGCCGGGGCCTGCCTGCGTTTAAACAATCCCAGCCAAAAAAAAGTCCATTTGCCGTGTGGTATAAATTAGGCACATTTGCAGAGTTCGGCATGACTTGGTATTTTGCACAATTGGGCGGGGAATTATACGTTGAGAAGACCCGGCATCCAAGAGCAGAAAATCTCCTTCGGTGGGATTGGAGATCACCACAGATATGGTCCCGGCAAGCAGCTTGGAAGCTAAACAGGGTCAGCCTTGCGTAGCACTTGGATGGGAGACCCTTAAGCTTGGCTGCCGAACCAGGCAATGCATGTCTCTTACCCTGAGCGGGGTTGCCATAAGCCAGTTGTGGGGACACTTTTCGCGGCCATTCCCCCAACATGCTTTTAAGGATATCTTCGCAAACATGAGGACTAGAAACTTGGTCAATCTTTTTCAAAGGAATGCTCTTTATAGCTATGGCGCGGAGGGGTGAAAAGTGCCACCAAGTCCCAGCCGTTCAAGAGAAGAGATGTTCGGAGGCGTTTTGTCATCGCCTGTCTTTTGGACTCTTTGCGTGGTCTCCCATCCAAGTACGAATCGGGGTCACCACCGCTTAGCTCCGGAGATCTAATAAGATCAAGCTAACATCTAGGTCAGGCTTCATCATCCAGGGTCTCGTGAAACCGTGGAGTTTCTTGAAGGCCCTGGAAGGGTTTCCCAAATGGGTGAGTGATGGGCGCTGAATGAGTTAATAACACATCGATACTCACTGCCAGTCTAAGATACGTGATTGAAACTCTCAGGGATTAAGATATGTGGACATCCTTGTGTACTCTTCCGGGCAACCAGAGAGGTCAAAGGCTGTGATAAGTGTGTGTAATGGAGGCTAGCTAGGAAAAGAATGCGTAAGCAAACTGTACTGAATAAAGCCTGGGGTCCGGAGAAGCCCCAGGAGAGAGAGACAGGCAGAAGATTCCCTTTTCTCCAGATACCTGCGTCGTGTGTGTCCTTTCATCCCTACAGGTGGGAGGTAATTAATTTTTTAAATATATATATATTAATCATCTGTTAAAGCCTGTAAGGCAGGGGTAGTCAACCTGTGGTCCTTCAGATGTCCATGGACTACAATTCCCATGAGCCCCTGCCAGCGTTGCTGGCAGGGGCTCATGGGAATTGTAGTCCATGGACATCTGGAGGACCACAGGTTGATTACCCCTGCTGTAAGGTCATGTTGACTCACCCGCCCTCCCAAACTGGCCAGTGAGGGGGCTGGAGGGGGTGAGGGCCTCAGGTGGGCACGTCCCCAGCTCTGCTTCCCAGCCGTATTCTGCAAGATCTCACCACTTCTGGGATTTGTCAATGCTTGAAGAATCTTTCAAGGGGTTTCTCAAGGGTCGAAAAGTTGGGAGAGGCTGATCTAGGTCAAGGCTGTTCAGAGCTCTGCCATGACTATTTTGTTCTTTTTTAACAAAAATAATCAAAAATGCAGTTTACATATCCCAAGTTTGGAAAGACTGAAGGTGAACCGTCCGACTTAGCTGACATCTGCCTTTTATATGCAAATTTAAAGCCGAGGGCCAAAAGATTGGCTCTTGAAGCCCAGTCGAATGGAGGGCAGGCCAGCCACCTTTGCGTTGAGGGCATGATGGGGGCTGTGACCCCCGCCTCCAGTCAAGGGGGGAGTATCTTTGTCACTGAAGGAGTTTCCGATGGGGAATCTTTCCTGGGAGCTTCAGGCGGATTTGTGGTTCCGGAAAAACCTCTCAGGGTGGTACCTGAATGTACCTGAAGGAAAGCAAGCAGGATGAGTCCCTGGAAGGGGAGGGGGGATCAGGCAGAGACAGTACAGCCGTTCACTGCCTGAGTGCTTCCTTGTCTTTTCATCTTCCTTGGAACGAGTGCCAGGAGAAAAACTGGTTCATCGTCAAGGTGCCAGTCAACTTGCAGCTTCTGCTGGTGACGGAAAGCGCTAGCAAGGCGTGGCCGTGGAGTGTTTTCAAGGCCAGGAGCGAAGGTCATAGAATCATAGAGTTGGGAAGGACCTCCAGGGGTCATCTAGTCCAACCCCCTGCAGAATAATGCAGAAAATTCACAACAACCTGCCCACTCACAGGGAGCCCATTTCCATGCCCAGATGATGCCCCTTCACACACACACACACCCCAGAATCTCTGGCCATTGCCTACTTCTACACAACCCTGGATTTCCCTAGTGATCTCCCAGCCAAGTAGTAACTGGGGTCAACTTTGTTTAGTCACTGAGAAATGACAAGACCATGAAGTTCAGGGCGTGGCGCAGTAACTGTTGTGGAAAAGATATCCCTCCTCTCCCCCCCCCCCCAATCATACCCTGTCTCATCATCAATGACAGATAATTTTGTTGCCCCAATACATCAGGTTGAAGAAGAAGAAAAAGAGTTGGTTCTTATCTGCCGCTTTTCTTTACCCGAAGGAGTCTCAAAGCAGCTTACAGTCGCCTTCCCTTTCCTCTCCCCACAACAGACACCCTGTGAGGGAGGGGAGACTGAGAGAGCCCTGATATTACTGAAGAAGAAGAAGAAGAAGAAGAAGAAGAAGAATTGGTTCTGATATGCCGTTTTCTCTACCTGAAGGAGTCTCAGAGGGGCTTCCATTCATCTTCCCTTTCCTCTCCCCGCCACAGACACCCTGTGAGGTGGGTGAGGCTGAGAGAGCCCAGATATTCCTGCTCGGTCAGAACAGCTTTATCAGTGCTGTGGTGAGCCCAAGGTCACCCAGCTGGCTGCATGTGGGGGAGGAGCAGGGAATCAAACCCGGCTTGCCAGATTAGAAGTCCGCACTCCTAACCACTGCACCAAATTGGTTGAGTAGGTTGCTTGGCTTACTCTTGAGGCTGAGGGGTGGCTGAATTTCAGTGGAGGCCCGTCCAGATCCGGAGCTCACACAGAGACACGGAGGGTAGACTCCACCCTAGGGTTAGCTAAGTTTATGCTCTTACATATGGTTAGAAAAATACACTTTTAAGTGGGTAGAGTGAAATAAGACCATGATTTTAAATGACAGGCAGAAGTGCATTGGCGGTCAGGCATTTAGGAAACATTGTTCCAAGCCAGAGCTGTCGCTTGTCACAGTTTTCCTTCCCCAAACAACTTCATACCTCCGTTGCAATACTTTGGAAAGGCCAGTTTCTGAATTCTTCTCTGACGGTGACGCTCCACCCCTCTTCGGATAGCCGGACAGGTTTCCCTGCTGCATAAGTGGCATATCTGAGAGCTCCTATTGTCACCGTTCCCTGGGGGAGGATCGTATCTCCGCCCCGGGCCTTTGAGGCTCCTTCCGCTACCTGGCTGTACCTGCCTTCCGGCCAGAGGGAAACACCCTTCCCTTCCCCATGGCACGCCACCGGGAGCCCTAGAGCTCACCGCACCCCTAGTTGTGCCAGCCGGGCATGGCTCACCGCTGGCATCGGAGGACCTGTCTCTCTACCACCTTAACTGGCTGGCTGCTGGCACTCCTAGGTGAGTCTGGAACGCTCGCTCCAGGGATTTCTCCCCTTTCCTGATGATCCAGTTCGGCGTTTTGGGTACTTGAGGAGATCTGCTGGTTTGTGTGTGTGTGTGTTGGGGAGGGGGTGGGGGTGGAAGTGGAAGGGAATCTAGAGGCTCTGACCAGGGATAGAAAGACATAACCTCCTTTTTTCCTGGCACTCTGGAAGGAATGTAAATAACAGAAAGGGTGTGGTTGGCCCTTTCGCCCACAAACTCCAAATTCTAAACAGGACTTCCTCCACAGCGCTCGATGTGGAGTCCTTCGTTTCCCCTGCCCTCCATTATATGCTCACAACAATCCTGCGAGGCGGATCAGGCAGAGACAGCCACCAGGCCAAGACTTATTAGACTTCTAGAGGGCCGTGTCGTGGGAAGGGCGACCGTAAACCTTGCAGTCCGGAATCGGAAATGCAGCATCCTTGTTCTCCCAGTTGGATTTGGGGAAACGTGTCATGTTTTGGGAGCCGGGTTGCCAGCCTCCAGCTGGAGCCTGGACATCTCCTGGAATTCCCTGGAGAAAATGTGGGAGATGGACGCTGTAGCACTAGACCCTATTGAAGCCTCTCCCCTCCCCAAATCCCACCTTCCCCAACTTCAGCCCCCAAATCTGTATCTCCACCCCCTTTTTTTGGGGGGGGGCGTACTTCTCTGCCCATGTTGCTGTCAGCTGTCGGAAAGTTAGGTGGCACCTCCTGTAAGCACCCAGAGGCATACCCTCGTGGCCAGGATGGCCCGTCTGTTAATAACCTTCCTTGAGGAAATAACTGAGTGGTGGGGAGGGGGAGATGCTCGTCTTGCTGACTTTCAACTTCCTAATTATGCCTCTGACATTTTTGTCATCCCCCCACCCCAATTAAGAAGTGCTGGGTTCAAAGGATGCAGATCTGTATGATGCAGTCCTCCTTCATCTGACTTCAAGGAATACGTTTTCCCCATCAACTTCGACGGTTTTCTGAAGCCTGTGTGTTTGTGGCGGGGATATTTTCCACCGCTGACTCCCGCTCTTCTCCCAAGGTCACTGGCAAGCCCATGACGTTATCTCATTTTGTCTTGTCCTTAACTGAAGAAAGTTAGAGAGAGAGAGAGAGAGAGAGAGAGAGAGAGAGAGAGAGAGAGAGAGAGAGAGAGAGAGAGAGAGAGAGAGAGAGAGAGAGAGAGATTTGTTTTATGACTGAGCAGGATTTGAACCCTGAGTCCCCCAGCCCACGCCCAAGACTCTGTCCAGTGGTCAAAAAGATGGGTCAGTTGTCCAAATTATTCTTCAGAACTCAGCAGGGTCTATTTCTTTTCTGTCACAATGATTCGTCTGTCAGGGATCCTTGCTGGGATTCTGCTGGTTCTGACTAGTAGCTGGGTGTCTACATTTCTTCGGTCCAGTTGAAGCATCTGGTTAAATGTCTCATTGGAAATGGGCTCTCGGTTTCACATACCCTTACGATCCACCTCGGCCTGCATTTCTCAGTCCCCAATGTCTTTGCTTTTTAAAGGATTTGATTTCTTTATACATATATACCTTTCTTCTTCCAACGAGGTCCTTCCTCCATTTTATCCGTACAACGACCCTGTGAGGTAGGTTAGGCTGAGGGAGAAAGAGAGGGGGAAAGCCACAAGTGGTTCAGAGTTACCCAGTGGGCCTAAGGACTTGAACCCAGATCTCCTTAGGTTTAATATGGCACTCTAATCCAGCCTTTCTCAACTTTTTTCACCGTTGAGAAACCCCTGAAATATTCTTCAGGCATCGAGAAACCCAGAACTGGCGCGATTGTGCAGAACATGGTTGAGGAGCAGAGCTGTGGACACGCCCACCCAGAGCTTCTCCCCCTCATAGCCCCTCCAGGCCATTTTGGGAGGAGTGGGTGGGTCGACATGACCATATTTAGTCACATCCCCCATTAAATGTCTAACAAATTAAAAACTATATGAAAAATGTATTAACTCCCACTCACTCAGGAAAGCCCATAGTTTCATGAAACCCTGGTTGAGAAAGTCTGCTCTAACCACTGTACCGAGAGCCTCTTGTGGCGCAGAGTGGTAAGGCAGCAGGCATGCAGTCTGAAAGCTTTGCCCATGAGGCTGGGAGTTCGATCCCAGCAGCCGGCTCAAGGTTGACTCAGCCTTCCATCCTTCCGAGGTTGGTAAAATGAGTACCCAGCTTGCTGGGGGGTAAACGGTAATGACTGGGGAAGGCACTGGCAAACCACCCCGTATTGAGTCTGCCATGAAAACGCTAGAGGGCGTCACCCCAAGGGTCAGACATGACTCGGGGCTTGCACAGGGGATACCTTTACCTTTACCTTTAACCACTGTACCAATAATGTAATAGGGGGATATTTTGAGTGGCCTACCTTACACAGCTGTTGTAAAGATTACTGAGGGAAAGGGGTTTCAGCCTTCCTTACCGGCATTTTTTCTCCATGCCAAAAACAGCCACTGTTTGGTTGTTGGGGAAATGTGCAGGTATTGATAGGGTCATGTAGGTTTCTATGATTTCAAACAGGGTGTTGCTGATTCCATTTCAGACCAGGAACATGTTGTGTGTGTGTTGGAGGGGAGGGGGGGGGGTTTAAAGCTTTTTGTCCTCATGTGCTATGCTCTCAATCTAAGCTGGGCTTGTGCACATCTGGGAATTGAGTGCTCAGCACAGAATGAATGCAACCAGATCTCTTGTGGGGGCCATGTGTCCACCACATGGATGTTTTCCCCACCATTTTGCACGCCAATTTACCATTTTGTCCCATTTTGTCCTCAGTTTCCTCCCCAATACCTGCTTCCAATCTTTTGGCCTCCCTTCGATCTCTTTCGTCTTTCCACTTTCCCTATTCCCATGACCTCCAGTGTAATTTGGAGTTGGGTCTTACTGGTCCCTGCAGGGAAAGAGAGTGGGCCACGGATGGGGGAAGGTCATAAATCTAACAGGAGGGGGTTTGCCTTGGAGATTTGCCCTGCAGATAGGCTCATCCCAATGCAAGCACCAGACTGGAGGTCCCAAATATTTTGAACTTCAGACACTTTTGGAAAACAGAGTGCTTGGCTTAACTGCACAATGGCTGCCAAAGGAGGCGGAGCTAACCACAAAAAGGGAGGAAGTGAGGTTATACATCACTGCAACAGTAACATGTCCAGGCAGGAGCTGTTTAACCGAGATGCCTTTTCATATGACCATGTTTGAAAATGTTTACTTGACCTCTGACCTCTCTCAGTGAAGAGCTTTGCGCTATAGTGGCAACTGCAGCCAAAGAAATATTTTTGTGACTTTCCATGGCCAATCAGGTCTCCAGTAAGAGCCGTACTGGGCAGAATTCTTATCTGGCCCTACTTGTTTTCTAAAAGTGGGGGCAGGTGCCCATGGCTGCCATGTTAGGGACCCCTGCACCAAACCTTCATGTCAAGAGAGCCAGTTTGGTGTAGTGGTTAGGAGTGCGGACTTCTAATCTGGCGAGCCGGGTTCAGTTCTACGCTCCCCCAAATGCAGCCAGCTGGGTGACCTTGGGCTCACCACGGCACTGATAAAACTGTTCTGATCGAGCAGGAATATCAGGGCTGTCTCAGCCTCACCTATCATAGAATCATACCTCACAGGGTGTCTGTTGTGGGGAGAGGAAAGGGAAGGAGAGTGTAAGCCGCTTTGAGACTCCTTCTGGTAGAGAAAAGTGGCATTTAAGAACCAACTCTTCTTCTTCAGTAATATCAGGGCTCTTTCAGCCTCACCTCCCTCACAGGGTGTCTGTTGTGGGGAGAGGCAAGGGAAAGCATTTAGAAGCCGCTTTGAGACTCCTTCAGGTAGAGAAAAGTGGCATATAAGAACCAATTCTTCTTCTTCTTCTTCTTCTTCTTCTTCTTCTTCTTCTTCTTCTTCTTCTTCTTCTTCTTCTTCTTCCTCTTCCTCTTCTTCTTCCTCTTCTTCCTCTTCTTCTTCTTCTTCTTCTTCTTCTTCTTCTTCTTCTTCTTCTTCTTCTTCTTCTTCTTCAAGAGTTGTGTTAAAGTTCCATGAACAAGCACATCCACAGTGAGGGGTGAATCTACCTGCTTTCCCACTCCCCGCTCCTTCATTTGGCCAGACCATGGTTGCCATTCGCGCAACAGACATAGCCTTCACAGCAGGCAAGAAATCCGGTCAATTCGGGGGGCGGGAGGGGGGGGGGGCGGGAGAGAACAGCTTCCTCTGTGGATACCTTCCTTAGGACACACCTGCGAAACACGCAGGGCCGTGGGAGGGAAGATGGCCACCTTGCTCCCGTCTCCCGCTGTTCTTCTCAAAGTTGGGCCCGGAAGACAACAACCGGGATGCCGACCCCACAAACCCCCTCCTGTTAGATTTATGACCTTCCCCCATCCGTGGCCCACTCTCTTTCCCTGCAGGGAGCCGGCCCATCCATTACAGCCTGTGGTGGCTGCTGGGCTCCCACGGAGTCAATTTTCATCCATCTTCCCTTGTCGGCATCCCTGCTGCCTCCCGGCCCTCTCCGCTCAGCTCCCGCTAATGCAGCCCCTGGCACGCAGCCGATGCCGTTGTTCGGCTTTTAATTTACAAGGGCCTCAGAACTGCGGGCCCCGCCGGCTCGGGGGGTTTGTTATATGGATGGTCTCAAAGAGCCGGAGATGGAACGGAAGGGCCAGCATTAGAACCGGGCAAATAAATCGGAGACGCGTCACCTCTCCTCCTCTGTGTTGACAGACAATAAAGCGATTTGCGGGAGGAAGCAGAGACTATGGGGATGGGGGGGGGGCAGGCCCCCTAGTGCATAACTGAGAGGAGGAGAAGGTGACTTGAATGGCCACCTTCAGACTCACCGAGGGAGTTGCCTGCCCTTCGCAAAAACAAGCCCCCGCGTGGCACGTGAATTGGATTCTGTGTCCTGTCGTGGGCGAGTTATAAGACGCTGGCTCAGGCCTGCAATATGTTGTTTATGAGGGAGTCAAGGAGAGCAAAACATTGGGAAGGGGAAACTTGGGTTGATATGGGGGGTGGGGGGGTGGCCTGGGAGCTTGGCCGTGACACTGCAGGGGAAAGCTGGCCTGGCCCGGCCAACGTGTTCTGGAAAAAGAGTCTGTGTTTCCAGGGGGGGAAATGGGACAACTGCATTTATCACTGTATTCCAAACTCTGGCAAGATGCTACGGGGAGTTCCGGCAAAAATTCACCTCCCGTTTCCATTACTAGCTGGCACGTCACGCTCTGATTTAATAACTTATACGGGGTTCAAGAAGGAGGCTGTACTTCATTGGGTCAGGACACCCAGAGATGGTTTTACTGTGTAAGACAACAGCTTCAAGAGACAAGCCGTTCTCCCCCCCCCCCCCAACACCACTTTAATGTTAAGAGCGGCCTGAAATATGAGGCAGTGAAAGGCCCTTCAGAAAGCACAGCCGTCGTGGAGCTGCTCCAGGAAGCCTGGGACCTAGTCTGCACACAATAGATAATGCACTTTCAATGCACTTTCGAAGTAGATTTTCCTGTTCCGCACAGGGAAATCCAGCTGCCAAAGAACATTGAAAGTGCATTATCCTGTGTGTGTGGACTAGCCCTTGGTGTGGTTCACGTCCGGAGCCATTTTGGAATCTCTCCACACTGCTGTCAGACGGAGAGTCAAACTGGAGCAAGATGGGATGGTGGACGGGGAAGGACAGAATTGGCCACCCCATGGTGGTGACTTGAGATCTTCCAGAGTTACAGTTGGTTTCTGGATTACAGTTCCCCTGGAGAACATGATAAAATTAGAGTCCAGTAGCACCTTTAAGACCAACAAAGATTTATTCGAGGTGTGAGCTTTCGAGTGCAAGCACAGAGTGCTTGCACTCGAAAGCTCACGCCTCGAATAAATCTTTGTTGGTCTTAAAGGTGCTACTGGACTCTAATTTTATTGTCCTACTTCAAACCAACACAGCTCATTTGAATCTAATCTGGAGAACATGGCCACTTTGGCAAGTGGATGCTGCGACATGTCACCTCCTGACTTCCCTCCCCAAGCACCACCCTCCTCGGGCTCCAATTCCGAATCTCCAGGAATTTTCCAACCTTGAGTTAGCAACCTCACCAGGTGACCTTGGGCCAGTCACTCTCTCCAACTGACCTACCTCCAGGGTTGTTGTGAGGAGAAAGTGGAGGAGAGAAGAGAGAAGAAGAGTGGGTTTTGTACTCTGCTTTCCACTGCCCTCCTTACAAATCGTCTTCCCTTCCTCTCCTGACAATAAACTCCCTGTGAGGGAGATGGGGCTGCGAGAGCTGTGACAGGACTGCTCTGTGAGAACAGCACTATCAGGACTGGGACTGGCCCATGGTCGCTCAGATGGCTGCTTGTGGAGGAGGAGCGGGGAATCAAACCCAGCTCTCCAGATTAGAAGCTGCCGCTCTTAACCACGACACCAAGATGGCTGATAATCCGTTGGGGATCCCACTGGGCAAAAGGCAGGGTGTAAATGAATGAAATAAAAAAAAAAACATTTTTTGCCCTCACTGGGTAGGCCCGATGGTCAGGGTCATCTGACTGCCCTGGTCTTACGGTCGCTGCTGTCAACCACAAGCAACTGAGCAGTTGCCAGGATGTAGAGTCCAGGTCCCTGTAGAGAGATCTCCAATTCCAAACATCAGCGACGTGCCCACTTCACCAGCATGGCTGCACGAATATTTAGCCCTCCTTTCATGAATTCTATAGCCAAGTCACGACCTACAGAACGCTCCTTCCAGCGACATTCTTCAAATTGGCCTTTTGAGCCCAGCGAACGTAGGCGAGGGTCGGGGAGGGGCCTGCGGGGTGTCGGGAGAAACACCTTTGTTCCCAATTTAGCTCTAGCCAGAGCCGGTCGCAGAGACTTGTCGATTGCTCCCCGTGAGATCCCTTGCCCTGCATTCAGCCCCCCGAGCGCCCTGTGTGCAAGCTCTGATAACCGCAGAGAAGAAAACCAAAGAACCAGATGGGGTGAGAGCAGGCAGGGAAGGCGGTGGGTTCCGTAGTGAAAAAGGCCCGCTGGCGTTCCCCCTCATGGCTTATAACCCGAAGGCGGCCAGTCGGAGATTTTTTGTCTGGATGCAGATGAACATCTGTCAGAGCCGCTGAGCGGGAGGGAAAAGGCCCTCCACGGCTCTTGAACTGCCAAAGAGACTCACCTTCCCTTTCAAAATGAGACGAGTAAATTTCCGCACAGATGAGTAAAACGTGCAAGACGCTGGACAGGATACCGACGGTTGCGGTTTCCCCAAGACTTCCAGACAGACGCCATTCCGGCAAGCCTCCCCCTCGTCAAGTTAAATAATTTAAGAGACGTCTAATTTATTTAAATGCATGCAAATTTAAATCAGCTGTTAGCAAGCTTGGGGAGTGCTTTTTTAGTATTATTGTTCATTGCTATATAACATTAATTAGCGCTAATTAGAATCCGAGGCTGACAAATGACAATAGGTTTTTTTAAGAGGAAGAAGACTGGAGGGAGGCGTCCTCGGAGGGGGGAGGGGGGCTCCTCCACACACACACACACACACCCCTTGGTTATTGTTATTTCCTCTCTTCAAACACTGAAGGACTATGAGTAGCTTCCAAAAACCAGTGGGCAAAAATGACGGCCGGCCGAATGTTTACATCCCAGGCCAAACTAGGGCCTATTCTGCACACAACAGATAATGCACTTTCAATGCACTTTAGAAGTAGATTTTCCTGTTCTGCACAAGAAAATCCAGCTGCGAAAGCACATTGAAAGTGCATTATCCTATGTGTGCAGACTAGGCCTAGCTCTCTTGGAGCTTCAAGTCGATTTGCAAATCATTTGCTTTCCCCGGAATGATTTGGGGACTGGGAGAATGAGAGAATGACCAAGCAAAATCTTCTTCGTTAAAACTTAGCTACTCAGTTCTACGTGAAAGGAAATGTTTGAAAATCTGCTGTTGGCCAAAGTTGCAATTTTCTATTTTTATCATTCTTAGGGGGTTCACCCCCTTCTCACTTTCCCAGTGCTAGATTGGGCGGGGGGGGGGGTTGGAAGAACTCTGCGGACGGCCTCCCCACCCACTCAGGACCAGGAAAGGCAGCAGGGAGCTGTTAGAGCACCATGTCCCTGGCTGCGGCTGGGCGGCTTGGTCCTCTATGGGTGTGGCGTCCTCCCAGGGAGCCCCAAGGCCCAGGGGCTGGAGACCCCTAGGAAGGGAACTCACTGGCAGGGGCAGCTCTCATGCAGCAGGGATCTGCAGCCTCCGAGCCTCAGATGGAAGTGGAAGGAGGAGGGGGTGGTCAGAGGTGGGGGACTGCCCAGCAGTTGTCAACCCCTCCCAATCTGATCTACCACAGTCGATTACCCTGTGTGCAATGTCCCCAAGCACTGATTGCCATTTGACTGTTCATGATCCTTATGCCTCTGTTCATATTGCCACAAATGTTTTCAATGTGCTAGTTCTGCAGATCCAGGTGCGCGGCCCCAAGACCTCACAGTGAGGGGCAGTGTATAAATTAAACCAAGACAATGAACATCCTCTTCCTTGTTATCATTGCTACAACCACCATTGATCTCCGGATGAGCAAAATGGCATCTGTGGAAACTGGACCGTATCACACGGTTCCCTGCTGAGGTTTCTCCCCTCTCCAGGCCTCACCTGCCCCGCATTCTGTCCAGGAAGTTGGTAACCTTCTCTCCCCAGGGCCATCCTCCAAATCTCCAGGGGCTTCTCAGCCCAGGCAACACTGCTAGAGAAAGAAAGGTGGGATGGGGGTCTAAGGGTAGGGTTGACAGGTCCCCCCCAGGCCATTGGCAGGGGATGGGTTTAGGGTTGATAGATCCTGGAGATTTGGGGATGGATCCTGGGGAAGTGCCCAAGAGCAGGAGTAGTCAACTTGTGGTCCTCCAGATGTTCATGGACTACAATTCCCATGAGCCCCTGGCAGGGGCTCATGGGAATTGTAGTCCGTGAACATCTGGAGGACCACAGGTTGACTACCCCTGCCCTAGAGTCCACCCTCCAAAGCATCCATCTTCTCCAGGGAACGGACCTCTGTGGTTTGGAGCTGTAAAACCAGGGGATCCCCAGGTCCCACTTGGAGGCAGGCATCCCTACCTAAGTGAGGCGTTCAACTCCTTCCCTCTCACAGTTCTTCAGGCCCCTCCAGCTTCTTGTAAACAAAACAGCCAACAATTTGTTGTATTTATTAATAGCTGCCAAGCTCTATTGCATTTGGAAATAAAATGGGCACTAGATAAGGGGGGTGGAGTGGAGGAACTCTGTGGATGGCTTCTTCCTCCCCCCAGGACCTGGGAAGGCTGTAGGCAGCTGTAAGGGAACTCACCGGCAGGGGCAGCTCTCACGCAGCAGGGATCTGCAGCCTCCGAGCCTCAGAGGGAAGTGGGAGGAGGAGGGGGTGGTCAG
Source organism: Paroedura picta (assembly GCF_049243985.1). Taxonomy (NCBI): domain Eukaryota; kingdom Metazoa; phylum Chordata; class Lepidosauria; order Squamata; family Gekkonidae; genus Paroedura; species Paroedura picta. The sequence continues at coordinate 8,678,915 of NC_135373.1, read as the reverse complement.
GGGTGGGGGACGGAAGGCGATTGGCTGGCTGCTGGACAGACAGGCAAGCTGGTTGGAGGAGGAGGCACTCAGGGGCAGGACAGCCGCCCTGAGTGGCACTTAAGCCATGAGGCCAGCTCCTCCTCCAAGGCCTTACCAGAAATATATAGTGGAACAGATAAGTTCTTTCACTGGTTCTCCAAAATGTGTAGGCAAACTCACGATAGCAGGTCCAAAGGTGCGCTCAGGAAACTATCACACCTGTGTGTCTGATTTTTGTCTCTCCTTCCTTTCCAGTCCCTCTAGCTCCTGTCCTTTCTTCCACCCCCCAGGATGGACTTGTTGGAAACAGCACGTTTCTCGCCATCTCCTTCCCTTTACCTCCTCCTGGGACATCAAGTTCCATCGCCTGGAAGAAGGATGAGACCTACGTGGCCACAGGAAGCTTCAAACCCAACTTCACAGTCCAGGTCACGCCCGAATGCAGGCATCGGTTCGCTGTGGATCCCATGAGCGGGAGCCTCAATATTACGGAGCTGAGGCTATCTGATGCCGGCTCCTACACCGTGTCCCTGATTGTCCTAGGAGGCTCTGGTCTGAAGGCAAACATCACGCTCAGGGTGTATGGTGAGCAGACCGTTTCACCCTTCTGAAACACAGTCGCTCTGTCAGAGGGAGCCATGCCTGTACGTATCCAGGAAGGAGCGGAGGGGAACGGGTCACCTTGATTCCCGGGAGAGGAAAGGGGGACCTAGTGGTCAGAGCAGGAAAGTGGGGGGGCAGCTTCTCAGCCCATTCCCGTGTGTGTCTTCTCAGAGCTGGTGACCAAGGTGTCAGTGGACCCGCCATCTGCGGAGAAAAACGAAGGGGACGACTCAGTGACCCTAACCTGTAGCCCAGTCCGAGGGTCTGTCACCTGGACCAAGGATGGGCAGGCCCTGGGCGAGGACCCCCGACTCCAGCTCTCCGGCGGCTCTCTGCAAATCCACCACCTCCAGCACACTGATTCAGGCACCTACCGCTGTACCGTCTCCAACCCCTTCAGTAATGGGACAGGCACAACCCAGCTGACAGTCTACTGTGAGTACACATGACAGACTATGGGTTTTAAAAAAAAGGTTTCTCAGCATTCCTGTGCCCAAGATTCGGAGGGGCAGAGGAGCAATTTGCACGGAAAGACTTGAATCTAGCCCACTGGCTCTGTATTTGTTTACTGAATTGTTCCACGGCCCTCGGGCAACCATTTCCCCTCCATCCTGGAACACATGAGCCTGTGTTACTCCAAGGCAAACTGCTGATCTCTCCAGGTCAGCATTCTGTTCTCCAGAGGCCTCACGTATCACCTGCTGCCTGATCCTTTGAACAGGAGGTGCCAGGATTGGAACTTGGGACCTAGGGCCTTTCGAGAGCTCTCAGGTGGCCTCCCGTACTGGAACAGGAAATTCCTGGGGATCCGGAGGGCAGGGCTGGGGGCAGGACCTCAGTGGGGGTGGGAGGCCGAAGACCCCACCCCTCAAAACAGCCCTTTTCTTCAGGAGCTCTGATATTTTTCATCTCGAGATCAGGCGTAATTCCTGGAGTTCTCCAGGCTCCACCTGGAAGATGGCAACCCTACTGATCTTGAGATTACCTACTGTAATCTCCATGTCGCATGGCCTCAGACTCAGCCAGCTTGGTGTAGTGGTTAAGAGTGGCAGCAGTAGACACCTCTAATCTGGAGAACTGGGTTTGATTCCCCGCTTTTCCTCCATGTGCAACCAGCTGGATGACCTTGGGTCAGTCACAGTTCTCTCAGAGCTCTCTCAGCCCCACCAACTTCACAGGGTGTCTGTTCTGGGGAGAGGAAGGGAAGGTAATAGGAAGCTACTTTGAGATACAAGCTGGGAGGTTTGCAGGGTGCTCGGGGGACTTCCAGGCCCTGAAATAGTATCATTGATTTTGCTAGGTGTGCTTCAGGTCTTTATATCTGCAGCACTTCATGACCCATTTTGGATATCGAGTTGACCAAAAGGAAGCTGGGAAACTGCTGAAGCTAGCAGAAAGGTTCATGTTCATCGGCCGTCTTTGACGCTGGTTTTATTAATTTTATGTATTAATAATTGGGAGAGTGTTATATAGACTGCTTTGTGCCCTGGTTTGGCGGGAAAGCCGCTGACAAACAGAAATCTCCTTAATAAATAATGTATATGTTTGTGTGCATATCTCTATCTATAGCTATCTATCTGTATGTGCAGCTATATCTACCTACCGAGAAGAAGAAGAGTTGGTTCTTATATGCCGCTTTTCTCCATCCAAAGGAGACTCACAGCAGCCTTTCCTTTCCTCTCCCCACAACAGACACCCTGTGAGGGAGGTGAGGCTGAGGGAGCCCTGATATCACTGCTTGATCAGAACATCTTTATCAGAGCCGTGGTGAGCCCAAGGTCACCCAGCTGGCTTGCCAGATTAGAAGTCCGCACTCCTAACCACTACACCAAGCTAGCTCTCTACCTACCTACCTACCTACCTACCTACCTACCTACCTACCTACCTACCTACCTACCTACCTACCTACATGTTCGTGTGCATATCTATCTATCTATCTATCTATCTATCTATCTATCTATCTATCTATCTATCTATCTATCTATCTATCTATCTATCTATCTATCTATCTATATGTAAAGGTAAAGGTATCCCCTGTGCAAGCACCGAGTCATGTCTGACCCTTGGGGTGATGCCCTCTAGCCTTTTCATGGCAGACTCAATACAGGGTGGTTTGCCAGTGCCTTCCCCAGTCATTACTGTTTACCCCCCAGCAAGCTGGGTACTCATTTTACGGACCTCGGAAGGATGGAAGGCTGAGTCAACCTTGAGCCGGCTGCTGGGATTGAACTCCCAGCCTCATGGGCAGAGCTTCAGACTGCATGTCTGCTGCCTTACCACTCTGCGCCACAAGAGGCTCTTTATCTATATGTACGTGTAGCTATATCTACCTTCCTACCTACCTACCTACCTACCTATATGTTTGTGTGCATATCTATATGTGTAGCTAGATAGACAGACAGACAGACAGACAAATTGTGTATGTGTGTGTAGATAGAGCAGGCTTTGTTGACAGCCCTGGAAGGGTTTCCGAAACGGGTGGGAGTTCATTAATTTTTAATGTAGTGTTTCAATTTGTTAAACATTTATCTGGGGGCATGACCATATATGGCCATGTCGACTTGACCCCTCCTCCCAAAATGGCCAGTGATGGCCCCGAGGGGGTGGGAAGGGGAGGGGCCCCAGCTGGGCGTGTCTACTGCTGTTCTTCTCAGTCATATTCTGCAGGATCGCACCACTTCACAACCGTGAAAAAACTGAGACAGAGAAACCAATCTTTGCTCTAATATAGGTGGGTAGATAGGCAGGCAGGCAGGTAGGTATTTAATCCTGATTTTACTGGCTGCTCTGTCGGCGTGACTTAGTAATGTGACTGCACATCCCTCCCGTTCACACGTAGATAGGTTTGCCAGCTCCGGTTCATGGGAAATTCCTCCAAAGCAGCCACTGTCTGCAGGGGATCTGCTCTTGGCCATCTGGAGATCAGTGGTCATTCCAGGAGATCTCCAGGCCCTACTGGAGGCTGGCAACGATGCGCCCAGATGCTGAATTTGTCAGATCAAGTGGCTCGAATCATTTAGCTAAATCCAGGGTTCCGTGTAGGGCCTCCATCCTTTCCAGAATGGGCACGCTCCGTGGCTGGCGACCCAGGTGGCCAGGAGCAACCGCAGTTCAAGGAGGGAGGCTGAACATTCATGCGCCGGCGGACGCAACCGTGCGAACTGGACCGGGGAGAAGCTCTCTGCATTCCGGGCGGCCGGGCAGAACGACAGACCATAAGGGCTGCCTGGCCGCAGCTAAACGGCCACTCCATCAGTTTGAATAGCTCCATTCGTCAGCGGGGTCGCAACCTGGATACGGGAACCCGCACCAGGGAGGTGGAGCCCTCAACACCGGGAGACCAGAGAGATAAATCAGCTGCCGACGGCGTTTCTTTCTTACTCCACGGGCTTCTCAGCGTGCCGTGTTACATCTCAGCCATGTTTTCCTTCCTCCCAGACGGCCCCGAGACCCCGATCATCACCGTCTCCTCGTTGGGTCAGGATCCCGAAGCGGAGGGGTTCGTGTTGGTGAACGCCAGCGTGAACCTGACATGCCAGGCGCCTTCCCTCCCTCCGGCGGATATCTACTGGAATGTGCCAGACTCTGAGGACTCCCAGGTGCCCTCCTCGCCCACTCTTCCGCTCCCCAGCGTGCAGCTGAATCAAGCGGGGACCTATGCGTGTTTGGCCATCAACCGGCGCACCCAGCGGAACGTCCGGAGCACCTACAGCCTCACCGTTGCCCGTTAGTTGAGTGAGGCGGTTGGGCGCTCAGTCCCTGCAGGGGAGGGTGGAAAGTACAGTCAAGGCACTGTTGACGTTAGGACTTTCAAGGCAAGAGATGTTGAGAGGTGGGGTGCTACCGCCTGCCGTCACCCCGCAGCCTTGGACTGCCTTGCTGGTTACCCATTCAGGGACTAACCAGGGCTGACCTGGCTTCACTTCCGAGATGTGAGGAGATGGGTGGTTAAGGCCTGTCCTGTTTCTCCCTAGGTGATGGGGGGGAAGCACTGCCAAGTCACCGTTTATTTATTATTATTGATTATTGATGACTAGGAGCCAAGCCTGTTGCATTCAGGGATAAAACGGGTGCTAGATTGGGGGGTGGGGTGGGAGAACTCTGCGTATGGCCTCCCCCTCCCTCCAGGACCTGGAAAGGCTGCAGGCTGGAGGCCCCTGGGAAGGGAACTCACCAGCAGGATCAGCTCCCATGCGGCAGGGATCTGCAGCCTCCGAGCCTCAGAGGGAAGTGAAAGGAGGAGGGGTGGTCAGGGATGGGGGACGGAAGGCGATTGGCTAGCTGCTGGACAGACAGGCAAGCTGGTTGGAGGAGGAGGCACTCAGGTGTGGGACAGCCACCCTGAGTGGGTGTTAAGCGCTGGGTGGCACTTAAGCCATGAGACCAGCTCCTCCTCCAAGGCCTTACCAGAAATATTGAAACAGATTACTGATGTTGATTGATTGATTGATTGATTGTCTGATCGATTGTGTGGCTTGTGTGTAGTGCAGCCAGGGGATCCTAGGACTGGCAGCCACACGAGAGAACTTTGGAGGTGGTGTGGCCATTGCCGGCCTCTACATCATGACCCTGCTGTTCCCTTGGTGGTCTCCCATTCCTATCCTAGCCAGGGTCAGTCCTGCTTGCTGTCCGAGACGGGGCTTGCCTGGGGTGTCCAAGTCAGGGCTGGTGTTCCAGGCAAGAGATGCCCAGTGGTGGTTTGCGTTTGCCTGCCTTTCTGTAGTGGCGCTGGACTTCCTTGATGGTCTCCCATCCAACTGCTAACCAAACCAACCCTGCTTGGGTTCAGGAAGTGCATATCTCCCATCCGGGTTGGGGGCAGAACCATTTATAGCACAGCCCTGGGCAGATCCTGCATTAGAAGGCTTTATACTACCCGGTCAGCTAGGGAAGTTAATATCAAGGCACCCAGGGGCACAGTTTTTATCAAGGCAATGGTCTATGGGCAGAAGGGGCTCCAGCTTCTCCTCTCCCCATGTTGTTTTCCCCATCTGAAATGGGCCTGTGCTCAGGAGTGGTCCAATCGCGAGTCTCCAGATGTCCATGGACTACAATTCCCATGAGCCCCTGCCAGCATGCTGGCAGGGGCTCATGGGAATTGTAGTACATGGACCTGGCTTCATATGAAGAGGAGTGGGCCTCTCTGACTCCACCCTGGACTTCTAGGGCAGTCTCCCATCCAAGAACCAACCCGGGCTGGCTCTGCTTAGCCTCTGAGATCCGATGAGGTCACGCTAGACTGGCCCACCCAGGTCAGACCTGCCACTCTATGCTCCTCTATATATCTCTGGATCCCGTCTCCCTGACTTGCACCAACGCCCCTTCTTTTCTACCTCCCTTTCCTTAGAACGGCCCTCTGGACCCCCCCAGTGCTCTGTGACGTCAATCAACAACGGATCGGCTTTGCGTTTCGCCTGCGACTGGCCTGGGGGATCACCCGAGCCCCGTTTAAGCTTCCTGGGCCTCCCAGAGGACGTGGAGGTCACTTCCTCTCACTTGGAGCAACAGGTGGACCCTCCCTTCCCAGCAGGGCTCAGTGGCCAGAACGTCACCTGCTTGGCGAGCCATTTGACTGGGGAGAAGAGCTGTAGCGTAATCCCAGGTGGGCTCAAGTAGCTGGGTGCAAGCCCAGAAAAAGCCAGGAGGGGGAGCTCACCGCCGGTCTTGTGGGCTGTAATTCCAGGAGATCTCCAGGCCTCACCTGGAGGCTGGCAACCCCTAGGGCCTTCCTGGAGGTTGATTGCTGAAAACAGTATAAAAGCACTTAGAGAGGCCATAGTCAGCTCATGCAAAGGCAGGAAAGGGCGTGGGGTGCTTGAATGCCTCTGGGAGCCAACTTGGATGCAGTGGCTGGGTGTGGGGGGTGGTGGGGGGTGGGATGTGATGGCATTCAGGGTTGCCAATCTCCCGGCAGCACCCCTAGGAGACCTGGCCACTCTGAAGCTAATGCAGAGCTCAGCAGCTGGTCTCTGTGCAGCCTACCTGCCAAGGCTGTTGTGAAGGCAGAAGGAAGGAGGAAATTTCCATTCATCTCCCCCTGACCTCGCTGAAAGGGAGGGGACCAGTGTGATTCGTAAGAATAAAAAGATGTGTCAAAACAAGTTGTAGGCCACACAAAAGCGATATCGAAACATTCTTCTAACCAACAATGTTGTCCGTTTCAGGATAGTTACCAACGAAAGCTAAAGGATACAGCAAAGTTATAAATGAATATAATTGAAAAAGCCACCGGTTGGAACTTGTTTTTTGGCTAAATGCCTTATCCAACAAAACCCAAACAGGTCCAAAGTCCCACTGGCTGCCAAGGCTCAGAAGTGGCTCCCAGGTGGAAGGAGGCCACCCTCTCCAGTCTGCTATCAACATGACCGTGCTTTTCCTCGTCATTGACAATTTTAAGGGTTGTATTGTTTGGCCATTGCTGGTCACTATCCTGAAACCATTTCACACCAAGTTTGTTTGGCCAAAGTTCCCTCTTTGTGTTGCTGTATGCAGTTCCTGCCGGGCTGGTTCCATTCTCCGTTCTCTATGCACTGTGGCTCTTTTTGTTTTCGGTATGACTTTTCTGTGGCAGACAGCTTGTTTTGACACATCTTTTTGTTCTGACGAACCACATGGGTCCCCTCCCTTTCAGCGAGGCCAGGGAGGGAACCGCGGTCCCTGCTGGGCAGCCTGATTCTACATAAAAGCCATACGTCGAGATCGCCTGGTCAAAAAGCCAATACGATCTTCACAACTCATGTCGGGTTGGTTGTGAAGCTGTCTGCCTCCTCTCTCCCTTTGCAGAAGCCCCCTCGGGGGTCTTCCTCTCGTTTCAGGCCTCCAAGGACCCCGGAGGGACGGTCACCGTGGAAATGCGCTGCCGGGGAACCTTCAACCCGGCTGAGATCGACTGGCTCTGGGATGGGCTGCCGCTGGTTCCCGCTGGGGACCGTTTCGTGTTCAGCCCCGACGGAACTGGACTCACCATCCGGAACTTCAGCCTCGCAAACGACCTGGGGAATTACAGCACCTACTGCTCCAACCCACTGGGGTCACAGAGCGCCAACCTCACTCTTATTGGTGAGATCCACCTTCCAGGGAACTGGCAAATGTGGTGGGAGCGGGTTGCATCCACTTAGTAGTTTACTAAGAGAGGAAAGGGAAGGAGACTGTAAGCCGCTTTGAGCCTCCTTCGGGTAGGGAAAAGCAGCATATAAGAACCAACTCTTCTTCTTCTTCTTCTTCTACTTACTTTCTTCGTTGACACGGCGATCTCCCGGAATTACAACAGACCTCCAGACCACAGAGCTCAGTTCCCGTAGCGGAAACGGTTGCTTTGGAAGGGGGACTCTATAATATTATACCCTGCAGCAGGGGTAGTCAAACTGCGGCCCTCCAGATGTTCATGGACTGCAATTCCCAGGAGCCCCTGCCAGCGAATGCTGGCAGGGGCTCATGGGGATTGTAGTCCATGGACATCTGGAGGGCCGCAGGTTGATTACCCCTGCCCTTCAGAGGCCACTACCCTCCCCAGCCCTCTACAGGCTCCGCCCCTTTGGAATTTTCCAACCCAGAGAAGGCAGCCCTATTCACAACGGCCCTGTGAGGGAGGTTCGTCCGAGTGTATGCATCCGGACCAAGGTCGCCCAGCAGAACAGGGATTTGAACCCGGTTCTCTCAGATCTGAGTCGATGCTCTAGCCACAACTGCAATTCCCCTTTGCATTCTATGTGAGAGATGAGAATATTCTCAGGCTGAGAGTGGGCTTCAGCAAGGGGGGCAATTTGAAGAACAAACATCCTAATCGGGGGCCTCCAAGAACGATGTATTTGGAGACATTTAATTCATGCAGCCGCCTCTTCATTCATATTGTTTACCCCCTTATAGTCCCCATTCCTACATCGCATGAGTGTATTTCAGAATTAGCCCACTGAAGAAGACCTCAAGAGGGGTTGAAACACGATTGGTTTTTCTGTTTTGTTTTTGTCATTTATCCATGTGTTTTGGATTTGTGCCATAGCGCTTGATATAGGTTTATGTTTTAAAGTTTCAGACGTGCACATGCGTTGAAATAAATATTTCATATGCGTTCTGATGCTGCTCAGCCTTTCGGGTTCTTAGCTCTAGCCTCTGTGCCACGCTGGTGGTCTTCTTGGGAGGGGGTCATAGAAAGAATCGTAGAATAATAGAGTTGGAAGGGAACTCATGGGTCATCTAGTCCAACCCCCTGCACTATGCAGGACACTCACAACCCTATCGCTCATCCGCTGTATCCTGCCACCCCCTTGAGCCTTCACAGAATCAGCCTTTCCTTCAGATGGCTATCCAGCCTCTGCTAAAAATCTCCAAAGATGGAGAACTCATCACCTCCCGAGGAAGCCTGTTCCACTGAGGAACCGCTCTAACTGTCAGGAACTTCTTCCGGATGTTTAGACGGAATTTCTTTTGAATTAATTTCTTCCCATTCATTCTGGTCTGTCCCTCTGGGGCAAGAGAGAACAATTCTGCTCCATCCTCTACATGGCAGCCTTTTAAATACTTGAAGATGGTTATCAGATCCCCTCTCAGTTGTCTCCTCTCCAGGCTAAACAGACCAAGCTCCCCCAACCTTTCTTCATATGTCTTGGTCTCCAAACCCCTCGCCATCTTTGTTGCCCTCCTCAGGATACGCTCCAGTTTGTCAGCATCCCTCTTCAACTGGGGTGCCCAGAACTGAACACAGTACTCCAAGTGAGGCCGAACCAGAGCAGAGTAAATGACCAGGGTCATTCTTTCCCTGTCTGTTCTAAATACGTGAGCTGGCTCCAGCCGTTGGTCAGCCAAGGCGCTCTGCAGATGGGCAAAAGGGCCGTTTCCCAGTGGTCCCCTAGCTGCAGAGAAGAAACAGGGCAGGATGATTCACATCCCCGACGGCCCTGGGGCTGACCCTGGGCAGCCCTGTTCAGGGGTGAAAGAAACTGCTGCCGTAGTCGACCAGGCCTTCTTTATTTTTATGCGGAGCCTTCTCTGCCGTTGCTCTGCTGTCCGCTGGCCGTTCTCGGACTGCTTTAGAAAAGTCAGCACCTGGCCATGATTGCCTGCGACGGAATTCCAGTGCTGGGAATACTGTGCCATTCGGGTTGCCAGCCTCCAGGTGGGTGCTGGAGATCTATGGTTGTTACGATAGATCACCAGGTGACAGAGATCAGCTCCCCAGGAGAAAATGGCTGCTTTGGAAGGCGGACCCCGTTGAAGTCCTGCCCCTCCGTAAGTCCCGCCCCTCTGTAAGCCCCGCCCTCCTCAGGCTCCACCCCCTTCCAGGTATTTCCCAACACCAGGTGCCATGCTACTCATAAGAGCACAGGAGCAGCCCACGAGGATAGCGACCTGCCTGGTTTTGCCTGGGAGGTCCAGTTCATCTCGTCCGGAATCCCCTTCCACCATCCCCGTGAAATGGGGTATCGATCCTGTGTGCATAACCCCTCACCCGTTGAAGAAGGGGCTTCCCTTTACCGGCCTTTGTCTTTTCCAACTTTGGCAGGTCCCACCGTCTCAGAGTCAACTCTATCCCGTGGACCCGACCCTGGATCTGCCTACCTTGTCTGGACGGTTCCCACGGGAGCAGTGACCACAGGCTTCCAGATCCAGTGGCAGGGCCCCCAGCAAGGCCGCTCCGCCTCTGAGTGGGAAACGATGAAAGAGCTGGGAGGCGCCAACCGGTCCGCCACTGTGTCGGGGCTGGATCCCCGGTCCTCATATTCCTTCCAGGTGGTGCCCTTCTTGGGCTCCCAGCCTGGGAAGCCTTCTCAGGTCCTGACCCTGCAGGCAGGTAAGCATCTCAGGTGCACACAAAGAGGGCCTCTCTGACCATTATGCATTAGAGCAGGGGTAGTCAAACTGCGGCCCTCCAGATGTCCATGGACTACAATTCCCAGGAGCCCCCTGCCAGCGAACGCTGGCAGGGGGCTCCTGGGAATTGTAGTCCATGGACATCTGGAGGGCCGCAGTTTGACTACCCCTGCATTAGAGGTGTTGCTGTTGTCCAAGTGGCTTGGGACCAAGAGATCGGAAGGACCGTCTTCTCCTAAGACATATTTGCCTGGGGAATTTAACCCTTCCTGGTGGTCCCCTTCACTAAAGAAGCCTGAACACATGAACTGTCTTCTACTGAATGAGACCCTGAGTCCATCGTGGTCAGAATTGTCTTCTCAGACTGGCAGTGGCCCTCCGAGCTCTCAGGCAAAGGACTTCCACATCACCGGCTGCCCGATCTGTTAACTGGAGGTGATGGGATTTGAACCCGGGACCTTTTCCATGCCAAGCATGCCACAGCTCCTCCTCTCCCAGACTGGCAGCTTGTTGGGCGGGTAGATGAGAGAGGCACTGCCATAATTAGGGATAGGGCTGCCAACCTCCAGTTGAGAACTGGGGATTTCCTGGAATTGCAGCTGATCTCCAGGGAACAGACATTGGTCCGTCTGGAGAAAATGGCTCCTTTGAGAGAAAAAAAGAAGAGCTGGTTTATTTAAAATCTAGGGGCAAAGCCCATTGTATCCAGGAGTACATTGGGTGCTAGAGCTTGGTGGTGGGAAGAGGAAGGGGAGGGGTTGTCCAGGCAGAAGGGGAAAGCACAAGTACACCCACAGACCCCCATGTTGCTATCGGAAACGCATCTCTTGCCTCAGTCATGGGCTGTTACAGGCTCCCTTCACAGCAGGTGAAGAGAGCTCTAAGAGAACTGAAGAGCTCTAAGAGAACTGCTATGTCACCCAGCTGGCTGCGTGGGATCGAACCCAGCTCTCCAGATTAGAAGCTGCCGCTCTGAACCATGACACCACACTGGCACTCAAAGCTAGCATGGCAAGCCAGTCAGATTTCAGACCGTACATCTAGCCTGCCCACATTAGGCAGCCAGTAAGAAACCTTCAATTCCCTTGGTTGCCAGAGCAGTTTCTAAGGTGCCTTCAGTGATTTTATCTGCAAGGTTCTTCGGACAACCTATGTCTTAAGTGGAAGGATTTTTTGTTGGGGGGCGGGGTGCATCTGTGCATTGTGTCTGCCCGTTTTAGGGCTGCCAGCCTTCAGGTGAGACCTGGGGATTTGCTGGGATTATAGTCTACTTCCAGACTACAGAGATCTGTTCCCCTGGAGGAGATAGCTGCTTTGGAGGGCGGAGTCTGTGGCATTATATGTCGCTGAGATCTTTATTCTCCTCAGGCTCCATCTCCAAATCTCCAAAGTCTGGCACTCTATCCTGCCCACCCCCTGCAACCCCCGTGGATGCGTGAGGCAACCTGTCAGAGCCTGAAAGGGGGTGGAAAGATGGCGCCCGACTGCTCTGTGCTGGCAGCAAGGCCATGGCCAGGACTCTTGAGCTTCTCACCCTGCCCCCTGTTTTGCAGAGCCGTACCTCAGCGCTGGTGCCATTGCGGGAATTGTGATTGGCGCCATCTTCGGCTTCCTCCTGATCCTTCTCCTGGTGATCTTGCTGGTCCTCTTCGCCTGCCGAGGTGAGCCGTGCAGGGCTGGGGGGATTCCTTTAGGGGCCGCCGCAGACAAAGGTCTCTGCCGCAGGCCAAGCAGAGGCAGAGGGGCCGAGGGGTGGGTCTGGGGAGGGCCAGTCTAAAAGGCAGCCGATGAAACCTGACGTTGTATTTGTTTCTCCCTCCCACTTAACTCCTGTCCTGCCATTCACCCCAATGGGGAGCCCCAAAGCAGCTTGCGTTGTTCTCCTCTCCTTTGTTTTCTCCTCACAACAACAACCCTGTGAGGTAGGTCTGGCCGAGAGTCCGTGATTAGCCCAAGGTCACCCAGCCAACTTCCAGGGCACAAGCGGGGATTCAAACCCGGATTTCCCAGCACGGGCTTTCTCAGTTTTGGGGAACCCTGGGGTTTCTGGGTCCCTGAATGGGTTAATTAATTTGGATCCCCAGGGGTCTACCATTGGCCAGCTTTATAACAGTCTGACACTGAGCAAATGGGTGTTGGAAGTGTACCCAGCTAAGGGTATCTGTTTTTGCCATTCATTTTCACCAAGTATCTCAAACTGTCCTTTCTTCTTCTTCCTTCCTTCCTTCCTTCCTTCCTTCCTTCCTTCCTTCCTTCCTTCCTTCCTTCCTTCCTTCCTTCCTTCCTTCCTCCTTCCTTCCTTCCTTCCTTCCTTCCTTCCTTCCTTCCTTCCTTCCTTCCTCCTTCCTTCCTTCCTCAGTCAGTCAGTAACCTTTTATTGGCATTAAATATGTATAAGACATATAAAAATAGGGTTTAAAATTTCAACAAAATAATAAAATGGGGTTACATAACCAAACAGATCTTAAAATGATTAAATAAACTCTAAAAGATAAAATACAAGGTAGGCAGCATATTATAAAAGCATCTTAGTTAAAACTCTGGCAACTAAAATGGTTACCTCTGGGCCTTTGTCAAAGAGCAGAAATTGCAAGGTCATAGATTTACTTACAGAAGACTTGTTTCCCAGCAAAGCAACAAAGCTGTCATCACGACACTGCTCATATAAGGGGCAATCTAAGACAGAGTCAGGGCAGCCAGAACCACACGGACAGAGTCTCGCATGGTATGGGATACGGTGGAATCTTCCCTCTAAGACCTTTGAGGGGGAAGCATTCATTCGTGCCAGGAGAAAAGCTCTTCTCTGGGGTGGGACATCAAGGAGATGCAAATATGTAGGCATAATATTTCTCTGCATAATGATGCCAAAGAATGCTCGTGAGCAGACTCGAGGCTGAGTAGGTATGAGTTCCTGCTGCTCATGGTCTAATATTCTCTGTTTAATAATCCGGAAGATACATTTTTCTTCCAGAGGTAGTAGGGAGTTCAGATCGATGCCAATGGAGACTAATTTTCCTTCCTTCCTTCCTTCCTTCCTTCCTTCCTTCCTTCCTTCCTTCCTTCCTTCCTTCCTTCCTTCCTTCCTTCCTTCCTTCCTTCCTTCCTTCCTTCCTTCCTTCCTTCCTTCCTTCCTTCTTCTTCTTCTGCTGGCTCTGTCTATGCAACTGATTACCTTAGACGTTTTAGGTGTGAATTATGGCAGCAAAGAGTTAGTTATAGGGGACTTGCTACTTGGCCGGATCACTATGACCCTCTCTCTAGTCCGTGGAATGTGGCTAGTGAAAAAACACCATCACAACTCTTCACACCCAAAAAGTCTAGCCAGGGAAGCAAGAGGGTGGGGTAGAGATTAAAACAGAAGTCACCTGACTTCAGTCTTAGCAAGGATTGTTTGGGATGAAACACGGTTGTACTTCAGCATAAAGAAACTTTCCTCCAAATGGAGTTTTCTTCTTGACACATTAGATTCTTCTGGCTCACATTTTGTGCTTTATGTATTTCGACATTCAGAGATCGTTGAACTCTCAATGCGAGGCACTAATCTTGTTCTTAATCACTTTGTAGCACGCCGACGGAAAGTGCCCCCCACACCAACAGAAAACCAGCAACATTACCTGTCTCGCCAGGTGAGAGCAATTGGGGTACAATCCAAGGGTTCTGAGCGATGTGTGAACAAGCTGTAGGAGGAGGAACAGCTCAAAAGCACACCCCGTCCTTCTGAGGGTATCTTTATTTACTTCCTTTGGTTCCCCATTGGGAGGAGGGAAGCCAAAGTGGCTTCCATTGTTCTCCACGCCTCCGCGTGATCCTCACCACACACCTGTGAGTTAGGCTAACCCGAGAGCCTGTGACTGACCGAAGCTCCCACAACAGAGGAGAGATTCGAATCTGGGTCTCCCAGATACTCTCTAACTCAGAGTTTCCCAACCATGGTACTGCTGTACAGAACGGTATTGCAAAGGTCTGATTTCTTCATTATATGGGACCCGTTGCAAGATACGGATCCAGATTATCACCACACCAGGCCAGAGAATTCTTCCAAGGTATCATTTTAACGGCTGCAGTGATTCAGAAGTGACTCTGGGCTTCTTTCCCCAAATCCAGTGTCCAGAGCTACCCCAGGGCACAGACGTTTATGCAGTTAGCACAACACCCCTCACATTTGGTCCTTATCTGATCAGCCACTCCTGTCCATTCCCTAGTAAGGATCGTCAAGGCCAAGCGCTGGCCAGGAGCCAGGCCTGGCATGATGTCATTCTCTTGTCCCGTGTCTCCCGCCTCAAGCACGTTCCGCCCCCTTTACTCTGCACTCTGTACAACGCCGTAGAAGGCTGCCAAGACTCCTGCAGACGTCTTAGAGACGTCAGCCTGAAGCAACCTCCATTTATCCAGAGGGAGACTAAAACGGCCACTCTGTCAGGCTCCTCAATGGTACTGCAGCATGGGGGGTTTCAAAATGGCGGCTGGAGGGAGCCCTCCCACCCTCTGTCTGCCATTTCCAGCTCCGTGTGAAAAGGATTTTAAAAATTTAAATTTTAAAAAATCTACCCTTTTTTGGGCAGGTTGACCCACCCCCCCACCCCCCTCCCCAAGTGGCCAGTGATGGGCCTGGAGGAGGTGGGAAGGAGAGGGGCCCTGGCCCTTTCAACCTTTGTCCGCTGAGGTCCCTCTCACTTCCGGGGTTGTGGCAGGGAGGCGTGGCCATCTGACATCACTTCCTGGTGCCTCGAAGCCAGAAAACTATTTCAGGGGTACCTCCCTGGTCGAAAGGTTTGGCCTTTTTAGTGGGTGCCACTGACTCTGCGCCTTGTTCCTCTCTCCACCCTGTGTCAGTTCCCCCATGGTAGGGAGTCCAAGGAGCCCTCCTGGGGCAACCCCCGCTGGTCGGCCGGAGACTCGGACATCTACGCCATCACCTACGAAGAACACCTGCGCAGATACGGGGGACCAGCCAACTTGGTAAGGCCTGCCGTTTCCATACGGTTCTTCAGCTTAGATGACTGGCTTCAGAAGAGCCCCCTGCTGTGCGATTTTGGCGGTCCTTCCCCCCCCCCCCAGCGTTGTCTTGGGACACAAGAGGGCCCAGGAATAGTGGGGAGAAGGAACCCTCCTGCCCAGCTCTCCAGGTCCCATTCCTGGCAGCAGAATGCTCCTTCTACTGTTAGCTCCAAGGCTGGTCTCGATAAGAGCACTGCCTACTGAGGAGGGTCAGATATCTCTGGGCCAAGATTGCCAGCCTCCATGTGGGAAGCAAACAATCAAAGAAGCCAGCAAATGGGCTCCACCGGTAAAGCCCTCTTTTATTCCAAAAACTAAGTCTGCCAGAACGCAGACCGGTTATTAAACGTTTGCAAACGTGTTTTCTTCAGTGGCCGATCAGCTAGAAATGTTAAAAAGTATTTTTTTCTATTTTCATACAGGACCGGTATGAATAATGATCTTAACACTGTCGTACAAGAGAAAAGTCTTCATAAATTGTGTTTGTACATCATACAGTCTTATTCCAGTTAGTTTGGGGGACAAGCAAGTGTGGACAGAAGCAATTAGTAGGCTTCTGCAGAACTTGCTCGCCCTCCAAAACTACCTGGAATAAGATTCTATTATTATATAAAATATGTATAAGAAGAATTTTCCCTTGTGCTACAGCATTATGATAATTATTAATACCAGTCCTGTATGAAAATAGAAACATTTCTTTGTAATATTTCTAGCTGATTTGCCAGTGAAGAAAATACATTTGAAAATGTTTAATAACCGGTCTGCGTTCTGGCGGACTTTATTTTTAGAACAGAAGAGGACTTCACTTATTGACTTTGCTGGTGTAGCCTGTTTGTCAGCTTCTTTGATAGTTTGCTCTCTGTGAGTCTGACAAGTTGCCTTCTCTGTAACTTCCAGGTGGGGCCTGGAGATCTCCTGGCCTTATTACTGATCTCCAGACTACAGGGATCACTTCCCCTGGAGCTAATGGCCACTCTGGAGGGTGGACTCTAAGGCATCATACCCTGCTGAGGCCCCTCTCTCTTCTCCAAACCCACCCTCCCCAGTCTCCACCCCCAAAGTCCTGGAATTTCTCAACCCACAGTTGGCAACTCTACGTTCCTGGGCGAGTCTTACTCCCAAAGGCCTTCCCGTCTACCACCAAACTCCCTGAAGCTTCAGCCTCATTGCAGATTCCAGTGGATGCACAGACAATCTGTGTAAACTCTTGATTTGTTCCCATACTATATTCCACACATGTACTGCTGAATGCATGATTTAGGCCCCTCATTTATCCGGATACTGGTTCCCAGTTTCATTTGTAAAGTTTGTTGGCAGAGTTCAGGGATTCAGGAAGGTGGAGCACCAGGCCGCCTAAAAGAATAAAATAATTTTATTGTGAAGAGAAATAAATTTGTATAGAAAGAGAGAGAGAGGGAAAGAGAGAGGGGGGAGAGACCCAACTGTCTGCCTAACTGTTGTTCGTTAATTCAGTTCATTCTGGAGGCAAGCAGGGAGGAAGTGTGCCCATTGAGCCAATCAGGACATAGGAGGAGACTATTTGAAAAACGTCCAGGAAGTTCCCAGTCTAATGACACTAAATCCATATATCCTCCGATGCTCCTTGTAGGATGCCCTTCACATCCCTTGAATCATGCACGCTACACATCTTGCTTGTTCTGGCAAAGCTGGCTCTTCCTAACCCCCCAGATGTCCATGTGTTCCCTGAGACATGTGGCCTTTCTTGCTTCTCAGCTACTGAGAGACAAATTGACCCTACCCTGTGCAGCAGAGCCCTGGCACATACAGTTGCGGACTCTGAGAGATCTGGGGGAGGAGCCTGAGGACAGCAGAATTCAGAGAGGAGGGGCAGCCAGGCAGGGGTGTGAGGCCACAGATTCTGCCCACCCTCCACAGCTGCCCTCCGCTCCAGGGCGACTGATCCCTTTAATCTAGAGGTCACTTGTCGTTCTAGGACAATTCCGAGCCCCACCTGGAGACTGGCAACCATAGGAATGGAGCACATCGCCCTGCTTTTTGTTTCCGGGTGAGTTGGTCCGGCAGGGCCTGAAGGGCTAAGGCACCCAACAAGGTGCCCGTGGGCACTGAGATGCCCATGGAGTAGGGTTCCCAGCTCTACCTGGAGACTTTGGTGGTCGAGCTGGGAGTGGGCAGGATTTGGGGCAGGGAGAGGCCTCAGTGGAGGACAACGTTATGGAGTCCCCCCCTCCAAAGCCTCCATTTTCCCCAGGGGAACTGTTCTCTGTCACCCGGAGAGGTGACCCAGGTCCCACCTGGAAGCTGGCACCCCTACCACGGACACCTTTCCTGGCACCTGCCGTGTGGTTTCTGAATGTGGGTAGGGGCCGGGTGAGACGCTTGCCCAGCAGGGCATCTGATTGGCCAATGGAGATCCAGTTGACTGGGCAGGGGAAAGGAACGTCTTTCAGCCTCAGGGGCCCCTGCTGTTGGGTTTACTCTTTCTCACGCCTCTGCACTTGGGCGGCCTCGGCGTAGTTGCTCATGGTCATGCATAAAGCTGCCTTTGACTGAATCGGACCCCGGGGTCCAACAAGGTCAGTATGATCTGCTCAGATCGGCAGTGGCCCTCCAGGCTCTTTCCCATCCCCTACTGCCCGGTCCTTTCCTACTGGAGCTGCCAGGGGCTGGACCTGGGGACCTCTGCGTGCTAAGCAGAGGCTCTCTCACTGGGCCACAGCCTTCCCATCAATAGGGGGTGGCTTTTCCCAGAATAGGGGGTGGCTTTTCTCCCTCTGTAGGGTGGCCAAAGGTGTTTCTTGGCAAGTCCCCCTAAATAAAGGGCGTGTGTGATGTTTCTGCAGAAGGAGAATCCCTGACTTTCTTGCCCATCCTCTCCCCTTCCCAATTCTCCGCAGTATGTGGATCCCAGAGACAGTGGCTCCTGCGAGCCCACTGCCCCGCCTCTACAAGCCACCCCCAAGAGCACTCGCAGCGCTACTCAGGTGTGACTTCAGCAGGGCACAACGTGAGACTTCGTCTCGGGAGCAGACCGCAGGCCGTGCATCGGTGTAGGACTCCAGAAGTGGAACGGTGCCTTAACAGAGGACCAAGCATGGGGACCGGCAGTGGCTGGTTTCTGGAACCCGATCTGTGGTTTTCCCTCGCAGAGCACAGAGGACTGGTCATGCCTTGGGGGCAGCGGCTTCGGGAAAGCAGCATGTGAAGCAGGAAGTCTTTGGGGTGTCTTGCGCACGGCCATGGAGTTCTGGCATCGGAAAAAAAGATTTCAGGGATTCTGAGGTTTCCGGGGCTGCGCTGAGGATCTCACCGGCTCTCTGGGAATGGACTTGGCTGTGGAACAAGCTAGGTCCTTGGTGTGAGGCCACGAGCCCGGCGCAGAGAGTCCCAGAGCTGACCCAGCATGGTGCATTTATGCTCACAGCATAGGAGGGTGGTGCTTATAAGAGACAGGCTCATTCCAGGTGTTGGGAAGAAGGCCAAAGAGAGCTGCCTGCTTGGGGAGGTGATGCTGGGAGCGGCCAGATGAGCACGTGCTTTGATCAGAACATTTCTCCTGTTTGTCAACTACAACTAGGGTGGCCAACCTCCAGGCAGGGCCTGGAGATCTCCTGGAATTATACTTCATCTCTAGATGACCGGGAATAGTCCCCTGCTGGAGAAAAATGGCCATTTTGGAGGGTAGGCTCTTTGGCATTGGACCCTGCTGTGGTCCTTTCCCAGGCTCTATCCCCCCAAAACCTCCAGGAACTTCCCAAACCAGAGTTGGTAACCCCAGCTCCGGCATTTAATTGGCCAGATATTCTCTAGATAAGCAAGGCAGAGGACCAGAGCTCTGCCCCCTGGTGTGATTCAGAAGCCCGAATCACACAGAGAATTGACACATGATTCTGGGTTACCAACCTCCTGGTGGAGGCTGGATTCTAGCTGCTCTCCAGACTACAGTCCCCTTGGAGTGACCTTTCTCCACTATCTTACCATTGAGAGACCCCTGAAATGTTCTTGAGGCTTCAAGAGGCCCCAGCAGTGGTGCGATGATGCAGAATATGGCTGGGAAGCAGAGCTGTGGACACGCCCACCTGTGGCCCCTCCCCCTTTCCACCCCCTCCGGGCCCCTCATTGGACATTTGGGGCGGGTTGACATGATCATGTATCGTCATTCCACCCGATAAATGTTTAACACATTTGAAAGATCCATTAGAAACTAATTAACTCCCACCCATTCAGGGAGCCCTTTCTGGGTCATTATGATAGCCTGTTTGAGAAAGCCTGCCTTGGAGGAAAGAGCAGCATCAAGTTCCTGCCGAACTGCGTCCTCTGCCAAAACACTGCCCTCAACAATTTCTGCTTCCAAACCTCCAGGACATTCTCAAGCTGGAGTTGGCAAAAGCCCTCCTGTTCCTAAAGCTATTATAAAAAGATGACTTGTCACTGAAGAAATTTTAGTCTGAAAGCGTTGATAGAAAACCGGGTGATGCCCTGAGAAGTCTTCTCCCTCTTCAGCAGCATTAAAAGAAAATGAAGAGAATCTAACCTAGTCTAGAGAGGAAACAACTGAGAGGGGATTTGATAACCATCTTCAAGTATTTAAAAGGGTGCCATATGGAGGATGGAGCAGAATTGTTCTCTCTTGCCCCAGAGGGATGGACCAGAACGAATGGGATGAAATTAATTCAAAAGAAATTCCATCTAAACATCCGGAAGAAGTTCCTGACAGTTAGAGCGGTTTCTCAGTGGAACAGGCTTCCTCAGGAGGTGGCGGGTTCTCCATCTTTGTAAATTTTTAAACAGAGGCTGGATAGCCATCTGACTGAGAGGCTGATTCTGTGAAGGTTCAAGGTGTTGGCAGGTTACAGTGGATGAGCGATAGGATTGTGAGTGTCCTGCATAGTGCAGGAGGTTGGACTAGATGACTCAGGAGGTCCCTTCCATCTCTATTATTCTATGATTCTAACGGTGCAGCTTTGTACTGGACAGTCTTTGTTTGCGTATCTTTATTATTGCTCACCTGGAGGCTGGCAGCCCTGCTGTATGAGCACATATCTAATTCAAAGAAAGGACCCATGTGCATTGACTTTGCAGCTGGCATCAGGAACCAGTTCCTAGATTTGGGGTTTGAGTCACATTGAGCTCCATACAGGTTGAGGGTAATGCAAGAATGGCTCCAGTACATGCTGTATATCATTGGTCCCCAACCTTTTTATCACTGGGGACCGGTCAATGCTTGACAATTTTACTGAGGCCCGGGAAGGGGGGTAGTCTTTTGTCGAGGGATGCCACCGCCTGGCCCCTGCTCCACTTGCTTTCCTGCCGGCGCCCCTGACTTCCCGCCACCCACTGGGGGGTGCTGCCAGCAGCAGCGGCACAATGCTAGGCCGAGGGGGAGCCCCAGCCATGGTGACCACCAGAGACCACCAAAGGTGAGCCGGCGACAGAGTGGCAGGGCTGCCCCCGAGGCAGCAGCCAGGGAGGAGGACGAGGAGGAGCCACGGCCCGGTGCAGACTGATTCATGGACCAGTACCGGTCTCCAAACCGGGGGTTGGGGACCACTGCTGTATACAACAAGATTCTAGTGTTAGTGTAATACGTTCTGCATTCCAGAGGTAGTCAAACTGCAGCCCTCCAGATGTCCATGGACTACAATTTCCATTAACCCCCCGCCAACATTCATTGGCAGGTGCTCATGGGAATTGTAGTCCATGGAAATCTGGAGGGCTGCAGCTTGATTACCCCTGGTACATGGGACTGCCCAGGAAGGTGATCCAGAAACTCTGCAAAGGTTCAGTTGCTCATTTGCAAGCCATCCTGGACATTTAACCCTTAGTAGCACTGCCATGGGTCTTTCTGTGCCTAAGCATAGGTGCAGGCTTCAGACTTTAATGCCAGAGACAGCCTGTGTCTTAATTATCTCAGGGAGTGCTCTTCTCTCTTTCAAGCTCCCCCCCCCCCAATCCTAATCCTGCCATGATTTAAGAATTTTCCAGCAAAGCCCAGCTCAGGGAGTAACCTATTGTGGACATTCAGCTCCTCCCAACAACAGGCTGGGCCTTTTCGGTGGTGGCCCCCTTTGAAAGTCCAGCAGGCAGTCTCTCGGTTGGTTTTTTTTTTTTTTTAGTTTGGAAGTTTTTTCGGGGAACACAGTAATGTGCCATAAGAGATTACATTAACGAGAAGATTCGTGCTGACTTTTTTTTTTAAAGGAGGGGAAGTATTTTATTCAATTTCAACTTAACTGGTTTCACTATTTCTGCTGATGTGTATTTTGATTTGTAGCCAATGTTGTGTATTTTGTGAGTCAAATGTCAGTTGTTTAAAAGATGTATTTATTTTTCTAAAACAATGAGTGTTAACTGATTTGGAAATTGTCATGGCTACAGTCACTGAATGAATGAATGAATGAATGAATGAATGAATGAATGAATGAATTGAATTGAATTGGATCTTGAATTGAAATAGAGTTGCCAAGCCCCTCTGGGCTCCAGCAGAGGATGGGGGGTAGGGTTGGTAGCCAGAACAAGGCTGTAAAACTCCTAGAGATTTGGGGCTGGAGTTTGGAGAGGGCAGGGTTTGGGAAGGGAGAAGACCCTCAGCGGGGTATAATGCCATAGTGCCCACCAAAGGTGCCAATTTTAGCTGACAAACTGATTTTTGCCATCTGGAGATCAGTTGTAATTCCTGGAGATCTCCAGGCCCCAGGGATGTCAACCTCCAGTCGGGAGTAAAACAAAGAGAAGACTGTGTGGCAGAAATGGCTAATTACGATAAACCTCCAAAAACCAAACTTGTCACAGTTTGCAAACAAGCTTATTTCCAGATCTTGTTTTGGCCTCGCCGTTTCCGTTTAAGAATAAAGAAGATTCTCAGCTTTCACGTAGCCGATTCGTCAGTTTTCTTTTTCTCTGTGGATATCCAGGAGTAGCTTGGAGATCTTACAGGATCACAACTGATCTTTGGGTGATGGAGATCAATTCCCTGGTCGCCAGCCCACAGGGATCACCTGGAGTTGAACTGTCCTGAATAGCATTCTCCAGGGGATCCCTGTGGGTTGGCGACCAGGGAATTGATGTCCAGGGCTGACTCATCCTGCTAAGGTCTCTTCCCTAATCCTGTCCTCTCCAGGCTCCACCACCCAAATCTCCAGGAGTTTCCCAATTCAAAGTTGGCAACTTTAGTCCCCCTGATGAAAATGGCTGGTTCAGAAAGGGGACTTTAGTAGGATGTAACATAATAGATGAGCCATTTCTTCCCAGGAAACTGATCTGCCTGCTCCAGGTTGGGAGACCCCACAAAGGATAGGGGCTTCAGTGGGGGACAATACCATACAGTCCCCCTTCCAAAGCATCCATTTCCTTCAAGGGGAATAATCTCTGTGGTCTGGAGATGAGCTGTAATTCCAGGGGATCTCCAGGTCTCACCTGGAGGCTGGCATCCCTAGCTGTAGCTATGTGAGATCTGTAGGCCCTCCCCGGAAGTTGTAGGAAGAGCCTGCCATTTAAAGGGCAATATTAAAGGGCAATAAATCATGACACTTAAAACACACCCTCCTCAATTGATCAGGGTTTTATCACAAGCCTCCAGACATGAGTGATGCAGTGTAGAACCTTCACATATTTATTTAGAATATATACAGGTATAATGTATAGGTATCCGTTGTGTTTGGATTTATTTAGAACACATCACGCTTATATACTGCATCACTTATGTTTGGATGTGTGTGATAAAGCTCTGATAAATTGAAGAGGATGTGCTTAAGTTTCAACCTGGTGGAATGAGCTCCCGGAAGAGCTAAGGGCCCTGCCGGAGTTGCCAGCTTTCCGCAGGGCCTGCAAGACGGAGCTCTTCCGCCAGGCATACGGTTGAGGGCAGGGCAGAGTCCCGGGCTTCCAACTCGGATCCCAGGGTCCATCGGAGCAGCTCCCTCTCTCACTGGAGATACGGTAGGGCCTCAGGCTGAACAAGATGGGATTAGAATAGATTATAGAGGATGCCCACTGCTGCCTGTTATATTGGTTTTTTTTTTTACTGGTAATTGGGTAAATTATGGGGGTTTTATTGTATTTTTAATATTTTCTTATGTAAACTGCCCCGAGAGCTGCTGGGGAGTGGCGGCATATAAATCTATAAATAGATAGATAGATAGATAGATAGATAGATAGAAAGAAAGAAAGAAAGAAAGAAAGAAAGAAAGAAAGAAAGAAAGAAAGAAAGAAAGAAAGAAAGAAAGAAATTTGGAATATTGCCCTTTAAACAGCAGGCTCCTTCTTTGTACCCCTTTTGGCTTTCCCGGCGGTTTCCCTGCTGGTTTGTTTTGCCAACGGGAAGTTAGTCCTGGAATGAAGATACTGAACAAGAGAGACTTGCATGGGATCAAGGTGCTGTGTGTGTTATGCGTATGGGAGGGGGGAGGCGGGATTCCCCCCCCCCCCGGCTAACCCCAAATATCCCCAGACCCTCCACACACAATTCCAACATCTAGCGTTGAAGCCCAGGCTAGCCCAATCGGTCTAGAACAGTGGTTCCCAACCTGGGGGTCGGAACGGAACGACCCTTTCACAGGGGTCGCGGCAGGGCGAGCAGCTTGACTGGGGGGGGGCATCCACACAACAGCCTTGCGGGGTAGATCAAGACAGAGCGTTCGTCTGTCTGGAGCAGCGGAAAAGAGCGTGATCAGCATGGTGGGACAAGAGGCAGAAGTGAACTGAGAAACTCGGGAAATAAATTATAACCAATCATGAACAATGGATCAACACGGCATTGGTCAGTTTCGGTTTAATTTCTGTGAAAGGCCATTTGCCTAATTTTAGGGTTGGGGTCACCACAACTGTTTTAAAGGGTTGTGGCATTAGAACCATTGGTCTAGAAGTGAAGCCCTGTTGAGTACCTGGATCGGAGACCAGCGAGCAAGTCCGGAATCAATACGCCTCCGACGGTCCCGTTCCTCGGAAATCCTGTGCAGTCAGCTTGCCCCCTGATGGCACTTTACAAAAACACACCTGTGGCGGGCAATTCCATCAACCTCTTTTTGCAGCACAATCCATATTTCAGACACAAAGACAGCACTCCATTTCATGGTTTTATTTGGATTTTATTGGAAAAAGAACTTTTCTTTTAGTAGTTTAATTTGTCATTTTATTTTTTTCCCCCTCATGGATTTGGCAAAAAATAATAAATAATTTTCTTAAAACAACCCAAAGGATCAGGAGTCCGGCCGTAGCGTCCCCCGATTCCCAGGGAGAGACGAGTTCGAGTCCCCGGGCTATGAGGTGCATTCGAATCCCGCCTCTTGGGGATGGGGGAACGACTTCCCTACGATGGGTGTGCCCCCCCCCAAGGGGGGCTCATGAGATGGAAGACAAGGTGGTTTTGTTTGCTTTGCTTTACAATAAAGTTTCTCGCTCTCTCTCTCTTTTTTTTTTACAATATTTTTTTTGTCATTTTTTAAAACGTTGAGGTACAGCATCCAACAACATGCCCCTCCCCCCGCCCGGCTGCCCTCTTGTTTTCCTGCCCCCCCCCCAACTTCTGCGACTGCTTGAGTGGAGCAGGTGGACCAAGAAGTTCACCCATCCTAGGTCACAATCTGAAGGACGATTTCTGGGGAGCAAGCCCCACGGACCCCAAAGGGACTTACTTCTGAGTAGTCCCCACCAGGGTCACTCCCCCGGACCCTTTGCCTGCGACCCCAGACCTCCTCCGTTCCTCACTGCTAGTTCATTCATTCGCCCACCTTCCTCCTTTCCGCTGCCTTGTTCTCAGTCTCGGGATAGTCCCAGCCCTGACAATCAGATTCTTGGTGTGTGTGGGTGTGTGTGTGTGTAGAGTTCACAGGCAGGGCACAAACAGCACCGGCCACCTGTCCCTCAGCCTCAGATACACTGCCTTTGAATGTGGAAGCTCCACTCCTCATTGCTTTTCCTAATAACCCCAAACAAAACCCTCCACCGTGGGTTTGTCCAGCTTTTCTTTACAGCTACCGGAGCGAGTGGCCGTTGCTGGATCTGGTGGCGAGGAATTCCTCAGATGCTGGTGAAAATGAAGATTTGGTTCTTCTATGCTGCTTTTCTCTACCCTCTTCTCTGACCACCGCCTTCCCTTCCTCTCCTTGCGAGAGACACCCTGTGTAGTATGTGGGCCCGAGAGAGCTCTAAGAGAACAGCTCTGCGACAACTGTGACTAGCCCAGTGCCACCTAGCTGGCTGCAGGTGGAGGAGGATTGGGGAATCAAACCCAGTTCTCCTGATTAGAGGTCACTGCTCTTTACTGTGACACCCATTCCTGGGGGCTGCCGTGTCGGTCTGAAGCAGCAGAAGGATGCTGTGAGTCCAGCGGCACTTTCAATTCCATAATTTTGATGTGAGGTGGAAGTTTTAACGTGGCAGCCCATTTCCTCAGGTACAATGAGATGAAAATGACCAATCTAGATAGAGGATGACTAGGACAGTTACATACAGAATGGGGGGGGGGGGCGGGACATAGTGAAGAAAATGGACAGATGAATCCTTAATGTCAAAATGCTGCCTTGACGCTCCATCCGTCCCCTCTCAAGTGGGGCGACTGGCCACCTCACACACTGAGCTTGTCATTCCGATTGGGCCCCTGAACCCGTTAAGCATCTTTCTGGTGCTTTATGCCAATTTACAACAAGCAGTCTTGAAGGCGCCTGGGTCTTCTCCCTCTGGCCCCGGCCTCCTCCCTGCCTTCCCTTCAGCTTCCACTCCTTTCTCCCATCTCTTCCTCTCTGCTCCTGCTCTCTCTCCTTTTAACTCCATCTCCCCCTGACCGAGCAAAGTGTCAGCAGACGGATGGGTGGAAAGGAAAGGAGCAGCTTTGCCTGGCCAGTTGGCAACTCTCTACTGCAGGGTTAGTCAAACTGCTGCCCTCCAGATGTCCATGGACTACAATTCCCATGAGCCCCTGCCAGCAAATGCTGGCAGGGGCTCATGGGAATTGTAGTCCATGGACATCTGGAGGGCCGCAGTTTGACTACCCCTGCTATTGCATACCTCCAGATGTTCAGGGGTGGCCAAACGGTGGCAGTCCAGATGTCCGTGGACTACAAGTCCCACGAGCCCCTGCGGGCTCATGGGAATTGTAGTCCACGGACATCTGGACTGCCACCGTTTGGCCACCCCCGGTCTGGTTTCTGCTTCAAGGGCAGGTCAGGTCACCCTTTTTGTAGCAAGGAAGGTGTGCAACCTGAGCCACTGAAGTAGTGGCAAGGAAGTTACGAGGGACAATGCTTTTGCCAGCTGCTTAAGAGGCTGAGGGCCGGCCTGTGGACTGCTGCTGTGGAAGGCCGGGGGGTAGCCACTGCTTTTTCTATGCTGTAACTCTGTCTGTCCCATCTCTGTTTCTCCCTTCCCAGCTTCCCAGGACCACCGGTGAGATCTTTCTCTTGGAAAGCTGCACTCTAAGGCAGATTTTTCCAAGTGGGCTATGCATAGCTGGCCACCCTCGTTATGGGAATTTGTACCCGTGAGGCCAATGGCACCTTGGGGTGGCGGAAAGGGCAGCCAAAAGAGAGACAATTGATGATTAACTCTTCTGTACCGAATCTCCCGTCACTCCATTGCTCTTAGCCTTCCAACCAGAAATCACAGGAGATCCCTCTCCTGCAGCCCCGCAGAAGCTGCCCTCTGATTTCCCCTTCTGAAAGCCCTGGCTCCTGTCACAGAGGTGTGACAGGCAGACACTAAACAGGTAAGGCCTTCTGCAAATGCTCTGTGCTGCAGCAAGCTGCACCTGCTGGCCTTCTGCCTGATCCCTCTGCTCTTAAATGAGAGGGAAGAAACGGGCCTGTTGACTTTTGCACAGCTGCCTTGCTGCACGGGGCATGGGGACATCTCTCTCTTCCAGAGGACAGCAGGCACCCACCACCGCACACGCGGTACCCCCCCCCCCCCAAACCAGTTCTCTTCTCTGATGCCAGCAACCTGGAAGCGTATCTCACCTCTGGTCTAAACTTATCCCCAAGTTGTGCATAAGAATAGCCAGGGGCATCGGAGGAAGACTTACCCGCTCCATCAGAAAGCACTCAACTCTCTTCCTTGGGGTGGGGGGGTTTGGAAGAAGAACCATGGAGCTCCAATTCCCACTCCCTCCCCCTCGAATTTGACAATACGGACGCGGTGCATATTCGTTCAGTGGCTTGCACAAGTAAATTGCACGTGCAGACAAGGTGTTAAGTCTGTGTAAAGCCTGGGGAAGGTTGATGCTCTCTCTCCCCCAGCCTTGCAACACCCCCGGGACGCAAATCTCACCGCGTTTAGACACACGGCACAGAGCTGGCAGCTCCATTCCAAATCCACGTGGCTTTTATATAGGGTTGCCAACTCCGGGTTGGGGAATTCCTGGAGATTGGGGGGGCAGGGGAGGGAGCTCAGTGGGCTGTCACACTACCACCTCCCAAGCAGCCGCTTTCTCCGGTGGGAAGCGATCTCTGTTGTGCGGGGATCGTTTGTCGTTCTGGGAGATCTCCAGGTCCCACCCGAAGGTTGGCAACCCTGGACGTCTTGGCGTCAGCTGGGAGGGGGGGGAATCTTCTTGCCTGTCCTGCCCAGCTCGCAACGGCTGTCCACATGCTTGATGGATTGTTTACATCTGGTTTGCAAAGAGCTGAAGCTCTGTGCAATGCGCGAGCTGCACACACACACACGCACACACACACATTTTACAACTATTATACATCTGGCTTAACATGTGCTCCACAAATCATTTACATCCTCGTTTTTTTTTGTTTTTGTTTCGTTTTGTTTTTTTGCACATACTTCACACGGCGTGGCGATTGGGGACAAACGGGCACTCTGCTTATACATGCTTTAGGCAGAGTACACACAATTGCTTTTTTTTTTTTTCCACACAATTTACACTGAGTTCACACCTTGGTCCGCCTGTGCTTTACAATGGATTTGCATATGCTTTATAATGAGTCTGCGCTTTTTTTTTTCTCTCGGCATGCACTTTACACAGCGTTTACAAGTGCTTTACACAAAGTTATGCCTGGTTTACATAGAGTTTATACACGGTTTGCAACTTGTTGTAAAATGATTCTTTTTTTGTTTGTTTGTTTGTTTGTTTCCGTTTACATGGGCATTTAAAAGTTTACATGTTATTTGCACACTCCACACGTCTGGATAATATGTTCTTGCACTTCACAGATAAACTGAGAAATGTTTCATTGTTTCATTTATTAACACTGGTAAAGTAAAATATCACCGTTGGTTCAGGATGCTAGCCAAGCTACGCTGTCCAGTACATCAAGGCTTAAATACGGAAAACTGTAGTAAGCTTACTCCAAAATAACACTATGAGCTTGTCCAGGCTCATGAGTGTATGTATGCTTTCATTAGTACTGACATGTATTACATGTGAATTTTCATGTGACTTACACATGGTGTACACATGGGTTGACACATGGTTGACACATATGTTTACGCCGGGGGACTAGGTATGGTTCGCACCTCGTATTCACATGCTTGGCATGTGATATGTGTGCAAAAGGTTTTTAAAATTATTTTTCTGGAAGAGACGGATTGAGGCTGGTACCTTGCACACGGGACATTGTTCCGGAAAGTATCTATCACACCCATCACTAACAAATGCTTTGCTCCTGGTTAAACGCCTGATTTACTCACTGCTTCCTCATGCTTTGTATCTTATGCTTCTGATCCCCTTGGGAACCTAACACGGCTTCCTCGTGACCGGAACAGAGCCTACTCGTGCTTTACACATGGCTTACTAACAGCCTGCAAATTGCTCATGTACATGCGGCTCCGACACAGAAACAGGAATGCGCATGCCTACTCTCTGCCCACCCACCACTCCTGAGGCCATGCATACACAAGACCCACTTTGGGCCGCCACTCACCGCCTGCACATGGAACAACGCTGCGACATATTAATTACACGCTGTCAACACAAATGCCTCTCCCCTCATAATACGCGATTCTTTAAGTCTGTGCGGTCTGCAAGTGTAAAAACAGGACAAGAAAATCACTGCCAGTGTCACATCTACTTGCTGTAGGGTTGCCACCTTGGGGAATTGGGGAATTCTTGGAGATTTGGGATGGATCCAGGGGGTGGGGAACGGCGTTTGGGGAGGATCTCAACCCACAGTAATGCTGGAGCTGGTGGTCTCAGCAGCTGTCATTCCCTCTAGGGCAGTGGTTCTCAACCTGGGGGTCGGGACCCCTTTGGGGGTCGAACGGCCCTTTTACAGTGGTCGCAGCACGGCAAGCAGCATGGCCGGGGAGGCACCATCCACACAACAGCCTTGCAGGGTAGATCGAGGCAAGAGTATTCGTCTGTCTGGAGCAGGGGGAACTGAGAAACCCCTGGATAAAAGAACAATTTATAGACATTCCTGAACCATGGATCTTCACGCCATTGGTCAGTTTCGGTTTAATTTCTGTGAAAGAACGCTTGCATCATTTTACGGTTGGGGGTCACCACCACATGAGGAACGGTATTAAAGGGTCGCGGCATTAGGAAGGTTGAGAACCACTACTCTAGGGCAGCGGTCCCCAATCGTCTTGTGGTCGAGGACCGCCTCCGGGGGTAGGGGAGAGCCGGCGGCCCGGGCGCTGCGCATGTGCGGCAGCTGCGCATAAACGTGCGTGCACAGTTGCCGCACATGTGCATTTTCACCACTAGGTGGCGCTAATGCGCATGCAGGGGGTTAGACTAGATGGCCTGTATGGCCCCTTCCAACTCTATGATTCTAAGCGCAGAGTTGCCGCGCATGTGCGTTTTCACCAGCAGGGGCGCAAATGTGCATGCGCGGCAGCAACGCGCGGGCGTGTTTGAGTCCCTGGCGTGCCGGCAGCCGCACCTGCCTCTCCCCCTCCCTTGTAGCGAGCAGCTAGCCGGGCCGCGAGTACTGTTGCCTTCGCGGCCCAGTATGGTACCGGACCGAAGACCGGGGGTTGAGGATCCCTGCTCTAGGGGAACCGATCTCTGTAATCTGGAAAGCGACTCTCATTCCCAGGAGAGAGAATCACCATATTTTTAAGTGGGAAAAACAGACCTACTTCCCGACAGACTATTTCAAACATGTGATCCTTATGATGTCTCCTTTTGAATACCCCGGCTATTGAAGCCGTGAGAACTGCCACTAACCAGGCACATCCCTAACCTTCCAACCCCCAAAGAGTTCATTGTCATCAGTTGTCTTTTTTTTAAGAGGCCAAAAGAGGACTGACACACACACACACAAAGCAAGAAGTCAGGCCCTCTGAAAAAAGGATCTCTGTTAACCCTACAGGAGATCTCCTGGACCCCCCTGGAGACTGGCAACCCTCCCTTGCTAAGATAATTGCAGCCCTGGCTGTAGCTCAAGCGGCTGAAGGCTGGCTACGGGAGCCAGCCAGCAAGGCACATCCTCGTCCCGCTGCCGTGAGTTCCCACGTGGCTACCTTGCTCCGCATAACAAGCTCCCACGGGCCGTGGCTGGGTCCCTTCCTTTGATCGGCCCCTTCTGCCCAAAAGCCGCCTCGGGATCGAAGTCATGGCCCCACCGGCCAGCCCGGGCACAGCTTGATTCCTGCATTTCCTTATTTATTCGAGGCCTTGTTCTTTGCTGAGGCCTGGACAGCCAACCTCTTCCCCAGGACTCAGGATTAGGAAGCAACAGCTTAAAAACTAGCACACACACACACAAATGCACACACACACACATTTTAAATCCTATTCAAAACGCAGACTTCAGATTCAGTCCAAGAGCTGTGGATATATTGCATATATTAAAGAGCCGGATCCCCTCCTGCATTAAAGCGCCTTCCCCCACTTCCCTCCCCGCCCCCCAAGTCGGCCCAAAGGGAAAGACAGCTCTGCAGAAAGATACTCCGGATTTGGTGAGTGTCGGAGGCACGGAGGCACGGCGCCATGCGCCTCCACCTCCCTGTTTTTGCCCAGCGTTTGATGACTCACCGCAACCCAGTGGGTGACCCGACTGTGCGGAAAAGCACTGGGGCTTGAGGCTTGTTCTTTCGCGGGCATTCGGAAAGTGGTGACTCATTCGCAGGCGTGCATGGCGTGGCTTAATGCTGCGGTGTGAAAACGGTCCTGGTCTGCTAGGGAAGGGGAGCGCATGACGACAGGGCAGCCGTCCCTCTCGGTGCCTGAGGTCCCCAAATGTCACCCGTGGCTTTGCTAGGCCAGGTGCACAGGCCTTTCCTGGGGTCTCCTTCCTTTCCGCCACTGCAGCCTCAGGCTGGCAAAGCGAAACCTGTTGCATTTCTGTCCGGTTTCAACCAAAGGGTCTGCAGAACACTTTTCTCCAGAAGCCGTTCCCAGGGAAAGAACAGCAAGCTGTGGTGAATGAATATGCTTTCCTCCTAGAGGAGAACAAGCCCCCAGGAAATGGAAGAGCAGAGGTTGGCAGGCAGGCCACAACCCTTGGGGTTGCCAACTTTGGGATGGAAAAATCCCTGGGGATTTGGGGGCAGAGACTGGGGAGAGCAGAGTGTGAAGAGGCAAGGGAACTTGGCAGAGGTGGGAACCCATAGAGGTGACCCTCCTGGCTGTCATTTCCTCCAGAGCAGCTGACCTTTGGGGCTGGGTGATCGTGGTATTCTGGGAGGACTCCACCAGCCCCCAACTGGAGGTTGGTAACCCCAACATACATGGTGGATGGCAGGCAGGCAGGCAGGCAGGCAGGCGGGCGGGCGGGAGGGAGGGAGGGAGGGAGGGAGGGAGAGAGAGAGAGAGAGAGAGAGAGAGAGAGAGAGAGAGAGAGAGAGAAAGAAAGAAAGAAAGAAAGAAAGAAAGAAAGAAAGAAAGAAAGAAAGAAAGAAAGAAAGAAAGAAAGAAAGAAAGAGGGAGGGAGGGAGGGAGGGAGGGAGGGAGGGAGGTGGATGCACTTCAACAACATAAACATTGGGGAGTATTTTTATAGGTCTAAATTGTGCATATTTAGCTTTTGTTTGGGAAAAGCTTATACCAACGCACAGACTGCTCTCAATCATGGTCATTTAAGTTCTCCCAGTTTACCTGATTCCACCTGGCTACCCTCCTCCCTGGCCTGGGACTTCCAACATGATATTCCACCTATGCACCAGGGTTTCTTCTTTTGGGCTCAAGGTGAGGATTGGCAATGGACACACCTGCTCCAGTGGCAGCTGTGAGAATCCAGGGAGCTCTCTCAAAGGCCAGGGTGGGGTTGGGCGGAGATTGATATTTGTTGCCAGCTGTTGAGGTCGCTCCCGGCATGATTTGGAAGCACTGCATCTCACCAGGGCAATGTTCTCGCACCATCCTGGAAAACTCTATGGCAAGTTTTGCAGTAAATGCTACAGCATCGCCTGGGTGCGATGCTGATGCTTTTTGGACATGCTAGGAGTGACGTCCTCATGCAGCGACAAAGATCAGCGCCTCCTCACATCCCCCTCTTGTTACATGACAACCCTTCTTGTGGGCCTACATTTAAGGAGTCCTAATGTGGCAGCATTGCAGACTTGTAGGACAATTTCAGCCTACTGTCCATTGTTCGTGTTGTGTTTAGGATGTGTGTGTGTGTGTGTGGGGGGGCTTGGCTAAAAGTTAGGGATGCCAGCCTCCTGATCGGACCTGGAGATTCCCTGGAATTACAGCTCATTTCCAGACTACTGAGATCTATTCCCTGGAGAGAATGGAGGGTGGACTTTATGGCAGTGTGACCCACTGAGGTCACTGTCCTCCCTAGACGTCATCTCCAAATCTCGAGGAGTTTCTCAGCTTGAAGCTGGCAACCCTGACTCCTCCATCCCCTGCCAGTGGCCAGGGGAGACCTGCCAATCCTAGTGAGAGTAGGTTTCCCAGATCTCCCGGTGGAGTCAGGAGTCTCCCATTAGCAAGCCACACCTCCTTTAGCTCCCTTACCCTGAGAAAGAGGGAGATTTACCCAAAGTGCAGCAACGTGTCACTACCCAAATAGGGATACCAGCCTCCAGGTAGGACCTGGGTTTCCCCTGGAATTATCTTCAACTTACAGAGGTCAGCCCCCCTGTTGAATATGGATGCTCTGGAGGGTGGACCCTATAGTTCTGTACGCCACTGAGGTTCCTGTCCCACTTAGGCTCCACCTCCAGGAGTTTCCCAACCTGGATCTGCCATCCCTCTCCCATCCCCCACTGACTGTCAGGAGGTGGCAACCCACTGCCCACATGACACGGAAGTGATGTCATCACATCCCGGACGTTGCGGGTGACGCTCTGGTATTTGGTCAGAAATGGCAGAAGTCAAACTTACCATAGAAGTTTTGCCCAAATACCAGAGCGTCACCCTGACGTCCCAAATGGGGTGACGTGACCTTCCCGTTCACATGGGCAGTGATGTGGACACATTGCTGTACATCGGACCTCCCCGCCATTCCCGGTAAGTCCATCCCGTATCCTGCCGGCTGACAGGAGGGACATGGCAACCCGAGGTGAGAAGAGCTGGACTGGGAGGAGATCAAACCAGGCCGCAATCCTGCCCTTAGTACAGCTACTCGAGTTAGGCTTCATAATTGGCCTTGGCAACCTGGTTGAGTTCAACGGAGGCCATCACGGTTGCTGGGCAACTGGAGGAAGGATTACCTATCTGCCCGGTGATGAATCCACAGGCACCTTTTGGGAACACCCTGGCCTTTTAAGAGCCGATATTCCACGTTTTATTTTCTGTCCGCAGGCCCTGGGCCTTGGCCAACCACCCCAGAGACTCTGCTCACTCTCCTTTCTCTGCCTTGTCAACATTTAGACCGCAAACTGCTTGAGGGGCACGGCGGCTTTTGCTTCAGAGGCGCTGCTGGATAGAATACAGTGGCTGCAATGTCCGTCGAAATAAATTCAGGGCTGGCTGCTTAACTCCACCGCCCCCCTCCTCTCCCATCACCAGTACCAGCAAAAGATGATTGCCGAGCAAAAATGCACAGATTATCTCAAAGTGTGAAGAAAGCCTCGAGATCCCAGGATTCGGGGCTTCCTCCGCAACCTCGGCTGCAAATGCCTCTTCCTGGCTTCCGGAGCCTAATGGCGTCTCCGAGGCTTACCCGTTTCATCCGTGCCGAAGTAACAAGCTGGCTTCGCAAGTCACAGCTCAGCCGGTGGGGTTATGGCGGTGCGACAAAGGTGCTATGAGGATCAGAGGGAGGTGAGCTACCTGCTCCCCCATCTTTACCCCCTGGCCTTCTTCCCTCTACCTAATTAGAGGAACCGATGAGGACATTTGCATACATGACATGAAGGATGAGTGGATCCCCCCTCCCCACCCAACTCCCCAGTTCTGTCCTTCTATTGCCAGCCTCGAGGTGGGGCTGGGAGAGCACCCAGAATTGCAAATGGTCTCCTAGTGACACAGATCAGTTTCTCTGGAGGAAATGGCTGCCTTGGAGGGCAGTGTCTACAACAGGGATATGGCAGCTATGGCAGGAGCTCATGGGAATTGTAGTCCTTGGACATCTGGAGAGCCACAGTTTGGTCTTCCCATTCGTAAGGCTCACCCTCCCCAGACTCTGCCCCTACATCTCCAGGAATCCCTCAGGCCAGAGCTAGTACCCCTGTCTGGCACTGATTCCTCTTTGGACAAGATCTTGTTTTAAATTGTCTGTCTTTGGCCTGTTCCCTCCTGGTTATATGCCCCGATTTCAGCCCTGTTGGGAAGCGGTTTATTTTTCTGCTTCCCCACAGCATCGGGGTACACCCGTGCACCTCTAGGGGATTTCCCAGCCTCCCCCCAGCTTTTGACAAACCTGCTTTGCTGAAAACTACTGGGAAATATCGTAGAAAAAGTCTAGGTGGCTTCAGGGTGGGTGGGAACATTTGGATTCCCCCACCCCCACTGGAGCCATTTCCCAAGACGCCATTCCCTCTTGCCTGCCCCCAAGAAGCTTTTAAGAAATTCGACAGCGGAATTATTACATCCCAACAGCAACGACTTGCATCGTCCATCCTCTGAATGCACAGCTTGCTTTTTCTTTCAAAAAGTAAGTCTCTAGTCCCTTCCATGATGAAGAGGGAGATCAGGTTTTCCCAGCCTTGGGGTTTCTTGATAGCCTTGGAAAGGTTTCCCGAATTGGTGCAAATTAATTAATTTCACTCTATATTTTTTTAATGTGTTAAAACTTTATCAGGTGATATGACCATATAGGGCCATGTCGACCTGCTCTCTCCTCCCTCCCCTCCATGGACACTGATGGACCTGGAGGTGTAAGAGGGGGAGGTGACCCAGGCGGGCATGTCCACCGCTCTGCTTCCCAACACTATTCTGCGCAATCGTGCCACTTCTGGGGATTCTTGAAGCCTGCAGAATGTTTCAGAGGGCCCTCAATGGCAAAGAAGGCTGAGGAAGGCTGATATAGATGGAAAGGCAAATCTTTACAATGGGCACGGAGAGAGACGTAACATCTTTAAAAGAAAAAAAGAGAAACCTTTCTAAACCTTTCTGTTGTTTGCAGCTTTTAGTACAAACACATCTGTCAAATGAGTGCACGATGCGGGAAATGAGTCACAAAAAGCACATGCCACAATTCCTTTCGGTAATCTTTACGGGAGCCCGCTGTTTGAATTTGATGCTACAGACTAACACAGCTACCTATCTTGGGACTATTTAAGTTTGGAGACTGCCTTTTAAAAATTCCAGAACTGGACCGTGTCCCATTTGTGGCAGCTTTCTGCTCCCTCCTGTCTTTTCCCCTTTGGTATGCCAGACCCCCAGGTTGGACCAGGAGATCCTGTGGAATGACAGCTCATATCTAGACAAGAGAGATCAGTTCCCCTGAGAAAAATGGAGTGTGGAGTCTAAACTTTGTGGCAGTCACTCAAGTCCCTGTTCTCCCTAAGTTCCCAAACCTCCAGGTATTTCCCAACTGAGATCTGGCATCCCTACCCCCCACTCCCCACCCAACCGGGATCTGGCATCCTTACCCCCCCCCTTCCTCCACCATTGGCCAGGGGGAACCTGACAACTCTACTTCTCTATGTCATAAATGCATGTTTGTACAGAATTTTTAATCCTGGAAGAATCCTACATGGCCCCTTTCCCATTTCATCCTTACAACAACCTGATGAGATAGGGTACAAGGCGATTCTACGCAGAGTACTCCAGATCTTTCAATCGATCGGAGTCACTTGACACGGATTTACTCCATTTGCCTGAGATCTTGTCCAGCCCAGTTGATCAGACAGTTTCGTGGCAGAATGGAGGTATGAACTTAGGGTTCATACTTTAAACCTCCCAAAACTACCCGGATGTGACCACAGTACGATCGTGTCAAGATTCTGTTTTTCTGCGGCGTTTTCCTGATGCGTACATGCGCTCCTTGCATCGGTGAAATGCCAACACAAATGAAACTTATCACAGCCACGCCTACCATCCCATCCTGGCGTTTATTTCCGCAGTGTTTTCTCGTTGGCTCGTCTGTACAGCGTTTGCCCAGCGCTCGATTGTTGTTTTCTCATTCACTCACCCGTACAACGTAGGGAAAATTGCATAGAAGGATCTGAACGCTGCGGCAAACTGCCCGAGCAAACGGGGCCGAGTCATCAAAACTCCAAGATCCCAGAAGAAATCCAAACCGTTAGGCCTAGCAGGGTAATCCACTGCAGACTGGTTTCAGTCTAAACCTATTGACTTCAGTGGTTTCAGATTAGAGAGACTCTTCAAAGGACTGCACGGAACACCTGATGATGCAGGCCTCAAACCATGCTTTATGTTCTTTTGCCTCTACTCTCCTGAGCCCAATTGGGGGGGGGGGCAGTCTGCAGTGCAGAAAAGGGGAGAGAAACAGTAATATAGATCTCTCTCAGTCTTTCGGCTAGGCCCACTAACCATGTTCCTCTGGCCCAGGTTCCCCGGGCTGGCCCATGGTGTGCAAACCTCTTCCAGCAGGAATGCTGCAGCCAGGCTAGACAAAAATCCATTTCTAAAGGGTTCTCTTGGCTTTATGGCTCAGGCACTAAAATAATCCATACGTGCATTCAAAGCAACACAAGAGACGCCCGGAGGCCTTTTCAATAGCCTGTGTGAAAATGTCAGCGTGGGTGATTTGACAGGATTGTGCTGAACAAAGATATTTCACCAAGAGGTGAGCAATTTGTACCACTGGCATGTTTTCCATAGGCCACCTGCATTTTTTTTGGGGGGGGGGGGGTTGCAGAAGAAACGATCATTTCTGTTTCCCTTTTGCTCAATTGGGACATGTTTATAACAGCAAGTGAACATGGGAAAATGCCAGGCGCGACTTGCCTTGTGGTAAGATTTCTCGGTAAAATAGGCTCATGTCAATTCCTTTCTGTCCTGACCTTGAGGTCTTGGCTTGTCGGATCTTCTTAGATCTCGGAAGCCGAACGGGATTGGCCCTGGTTAGTGCATGGATGGGAAACCACTGGGGAAATCCAGGGCCAGAGAGCTTGCCGTGAAAATCCAGGGGTGGCCAAACTGTGGTTCTCCAGATTCCCCTGGGCTACAATTCCCATGGGCCCCAGGGGCTCATGGGAATTGTAGTCCATGAACATCTGGAGAGCCACAGTTTGGCCCATCCCTGCCTATGGGGTTGCTATAAGTTGGCTGTGACTTGAGAAGCCTTCTCACCACCACCAAAGTACTCTCAATCCTACCAGAGGCTCAATATTTAAGATTTTCAAGGAGGAAGAGGAGTCTGAATTCTCAGATTAACCAAGGGGCTATTTCCTGTACTGCCACCAAGCAAACTCCTTCCTGGACCACTACCATGAAAATTGCTTCCTGTACTGCCACCAGGCAAACTGCTTCCTGTACTGAGCAAATTGCTTCCTGTACCAAAATCAGTTCAAACTTGTTTTGTTTCCTGCAAGAGATCTTGGCAAGGTCCTCCTGAATTGGTAGCTGCAATCTCTGAAACTTGTTAAAATGAAATTGTATGGACACAAATTTGGCCAAAATTATTTGCCAACGGCGCTGCTTAAGGAATAGCTTCCAGGTATCTGACGTATTTGCTGCCTCCTGGAATCTCTACCCTGCATTGTCCAGAAGCGGCACGTGGTTATTTGCTGGGAGCATACATGCAACACCTTGGCCTACAAATGCCCTTAGGCCCGTTCTTCCACTGCCAGTCTTCACTGTTTGCTTATCCCTTGACCTTCCCCCCATCTGAGTTCTGCCCACTAATGAAGACAAGTTAGTCCTCTCAGGGCTGGAAGGGAGAGGAAGGAATGCCCTGCTTCTATGCTCTGGGTTAGCCTTTTGACCACGGAGGACCTGCTGGAATAATTTTGCAGGCTTTGAGGAGTCCTGGAAGTGATGTCAGCTGGCCATGCCTCCCTGCCCCACCCCCAGGCTCCCGGAAGTGACATCGCCACTTGCATTAACAAACAGGATAGAGGAGGTTGGGAAAGGGGAGACAGGAGGCAGTTTAAGGTGGGAGTAAGCGTTAAGGCTCCGCCCACTCCCAAGCATTGAAGCTATGAAAGAGCTCACATGTTTGGGAAAGCAAGGGAAGCATCCCGTTCCCTAGCTTGTGACCGAATCCATTAAGACAGGCGGGGAAAGGTTGGGGACTCCCTATGGAGCTCCCATGGACCCCCAGGGAACCACAGACCCCTAGATTGGAATCCCTGCTCTGTATATGAATTCTGCAACCAATGTAAAATAGTGCTACCCACTGTGGATGGACAGAAACTGGTGGGTGAAGCAGCGGGACAGATTAGGACATATGACAGTGGAGGGTGGGAGAGAAGAGTAGCCATTACTCTGACCCCAGAGATGGGATCATCTCAGGTGGGGAACCATTAAGGTGTTTCCAGCATGGAAAGGAGTCAGCATGGGGATCCCAATCCCAGAGGCATGGTCCTGCCCAGGCCCCATAGAAAAGAATTGCTGTGTCATAAAATATAGCACAGCAAATAATTATTATTTTAGAATGTTTTTATGCTGCCTTTCCATGGCTCCAAAAACTCTGGCATGTCTTTCTCATTCTGTTATCATCTTCCACTAGTGGATGAAGAATTTTTTCACTTGGCATTCCCTCAGTGATCCTTCCCGCCTTCCTTTTAACGGTTGTTTTTCGGGGACATTGTATGCATTTTAGCTCTCATTTTAATTACGTGAAGGGGGTGGTGGTTGTTGTTAGTTTTGTTGGTTCGAATAGTTTTTAAGATGTGATTTTTAGTACAGAATAATGGAATCCTAGAACTGGAAGGGGCCATCCAGGCCATCTAGTCCAGGGGTGGCCAAATGGTGGCTCTCCAGCTGATAATGTACTACAATTCCCATGAGCCCCTCCCAGGGTCATGCTCCATGCAGAGATACACAGCTTGGCCACCCTATGCTCAATGCAGGCTCAGCCGATGTATATTTTTGTCAGCCACTGAGGTAGTCCTTAGGAGGGCAGAAAGGCAAGTTATACAATTTGTATAGTTGCAATAAATAAACAAACTACAACCAGGAGGATTCTCTGGGTGGATTTACAGCGCCCCTGTGCTGGATTCATTCCTTGTCACACTACCCCTGGACACTACTGATAAGACATCTGGTTTTAGGGTTGCCAGTTCCTCCTTGGCCATGGCAAAGGATGGGGGGAGTAGGGTTGGCCAGTCCTGGTTGAGAAACTCCTGGAAATTTGGGAGTGGAGCCTGGGGAGGACAGAGACCTCAATGGGGTATAATGCCACCCTCCAAAGCACCCCTTTTCTTCAGGAGACCTGATTTCCATAGCCTGTAATTCCAGGGGATACCCAGGTCCCACCTGGAGGCTGGCATCCTTATTTGCCTCAATGTATCCAAAAGCTCAAAATCTGCCTGTAAAACACATCTGGCTACCATCTCCTAGATACCAGGAGAAGTGACTGCGGTGACTAAGCAGTGATGATCGAATACTGGCAGAAAAAACCAATATGGATGTTCTGAATACAGATTATTTCATTGTTCCAGGTTCCATGACTTCCCCACAGCCTTATCTTTTCATAACTCTATAGACCTAATGGAAGAGGAGTTGGTTTTTATACCACGCTTTCCCTGCCTGAAAGAGTCTCAAAGCAGCTTAAAGTCACCTTCCCTTTCTCCACAAAGACAGCCTGTGAGGTAGGTGAGGCTGAGAGAGCTCTGAAATTGTTCTGTGAGAACCGGTCTAATAGGACTTTAACTAACCCAAGGAATTCAGGCCCAAGGAATTCAAACTTTAACTAGCCCAAACTCTCCAGATGTAGAAGCTGCCGCAGTTAACCACTACACCAAGCTGGAAGAAGGAAAGATCTTGTGACACAGGGGTAATAGCCCATTCATTGCACTTTCTTAATTCCTAATGACAGCTTCTTCCGTTATCCCCCTGCCAATTAATCACAGTGTTGAAATTGACTAGGTGGGAAATGGGCCTGGTGTAGTCAATTTCACTTCTCATTGGTAGCCACTTAACAAAAATATCCCCCTGAAAGGGCTGCATGCATGCTTAGAGGCATTTCTGCATTCTCCGTTTCCTTGCTCGTGAGTTCCCATCTCTTCCTTGTTGTCTTTCTGTTTCACATGAGGTTGGCTCCCTCTAATAGTCAGTTTGGCATTACACCAGTTCATGCCTGGATAGCTCACTGCAGGTTTAAACGGCAGGTTTTGATGCCAGCCATGAACCAATGTAAAATCAAATCGACCACTAGAGGGAGCAAAACATATGCAGAACTTTATCCCTTCTGCCCCCCCCCCTCCAAGCTACAGGCACTTACAAGTAAGGAAAATGATAACACAGAAAGACCCTAGATTGGGGTGGCCAAACTGCGGCTCTCCAGATGTCCACGGACTACAATTCCCATGTGCCCCTACCAGTGCCGACAGGAGGTCATGGGAATTGTAGTCCATGGACATCTGGAGAGCTGCAGTTTGGCTACCCATGCCCTAAGCAGCCATGCGCTTATCTTTTCATGCACTTAAAAATGAATGCTGGGTATATCCATGTAAAATTGTTTTAAAAACATTCCAGGCACAATTCTCCCCAGGTAAGCGGGAAAGTGCTAATCAGGTCCATCACTAAACCAGGGGACACACACGGATGGACCCTGCAGCATTTTAACTATGCTGAACGCTGGTCCATTTGGATTTTGCTAGGTATTGCTTAGATGCGTTACGTAAACTTACAAAAACTGGTTGGATTAGAACCCAAGGCAAGACACAAAACCAAGAAGGGGTCTAATGGCAATACTAGCTAGACAACATAGTGCAGGGGGTTGGACTAGATGACCAATGAGGTTCCTTCCAACTCTATTCTTCTATGATTCTACATCACCTCCAGATCTGTGAAGAAGCCTGCCACTAGCCCCTAATTCTAGGCATTGCCCACCAGAAGCCACGTAATGTCCAATGGAGCTTTCCTTCCACTGAGCTTACAGTGTGAACCAAGGGCCCGACATTAACCAGAATACCCACTGGCATGACAAATGCCTCTTCCCTCCACTCTCTCTTCTGCAATGTCCAGCTCAAACTGTTTTGGAAGGAGAAATCAGAAGGACAAATCTTTGCAATGCCGCCCTCCTGTTGAGCATGCAAGCTGAATACCATCAGTTCATAGGGTCTCCTAGGTGCATCCCTTCCCCTAGCTGCCGATCTACAGGACCACCTGCTCCAATACCAATCACCCTATGAAGGGAGGCTGGCTAACCGGAGGGCACAAACCTGGGACAAAATCTAGAGGCGGATGGAAGAGGGGAGTGCCTTTATGCTGGTGGTAGGGAAAGACCCCTCCCCCAGCCCTTTCCATGTCCAGAGCGGGTATGCAGCGATTGATCGGTATCCGGAATTTTCGATTGTAACCAGGATCCCCTTCAGAAAGGGGGAATGTGCACTGAGGTAATGGCAATTCTGAGACAAACAAACAAAAATTTCCGTGACCTGGAGTAATTATGCAAATTGACCATTTTTTGCCATGGAATTTGAGCTGTTGTTCAAT
Organism: Paroedura picta; assembly: GCF_049243985.1. Taxonomy (NCBI): domain Eukaryota; kingdom Metazoa; phylum Chordata; class Lepidosauria; order Squamata; family Gekkonidae; genus Paroedura; species Paroedura picta. The sequence goes on along the minus strand of NC_135373.1, from coordinate 8,636,647 downwards.
TGACTATCGACTCTGCTTCCTCCATTCAAGGGAAGGGTGAAGAAGCTACACAGGCCACAGGAGTCCTGCCTGTGGAAGTCTTTGGCTTTTGACGATTCCTGCAGCGTTGCAAACAAACGTTCAAATCTAGTGCCCTGACCGTAAGAACCAGAAGCTTGCTCTTAAACAAAACCAAAGCAAAAAGCAAAAGTTTTCGAAAAGCTGAATTCAGCAGAATTGTAACACACTCACACACCTGCGTAGGGCTTTGGGTCTTCTGTAGTTAAAATGCAAAACGAGCTCATGTAAATCCTATGCTGCAACCTGAATAGCGTGCGGAAACGGAGCAAATTGCTGTGCATTTGCATTTTTTTTTTTTTTGCATCACTTAGACTGGAGACAGAAATTGCTTTCAGGAGGGCTGAAAAGGGGGCCAAGCCAGGCCTCACTTCCAACAGGGTGCTCACAGGTTTTGCTGCACAGTTGACTGTTTTGCAAGTTTTGAAAGGCGCAACTCTATATTACACCTTCAGAGTTATCATGACCCTGACTGGGATGGCCTGGAGAGCCTGATCTCATCAGAAGCTAAGCAGGGTTGGAACTGCCTAGTGTTTAGATGGGAGGCCAGCAAGGAAGCCCAGGGCTGCCACGCTGAGGCCACCTCTGAACATCTCAGGCAGGAGTGGCCAAACGGTGGCTCTCCAGATGTCCATGGACTACAATTCCCACGAGCCCCTGCCAGTGCATGCTGGAGAGCCACCGTTTGGCCACCCCTGACCCCAGGCCTTGACGACTCCACGATGGTTGATAAAAGAAAAAGAGGGATGATCAGAAATACCAGTTCTGTACCATCTTCTCACCCTCTCATAGCGCTGTCCTACACAGAGTTATACCCTTCTAAGTCCATTGGTGGAAACGGGCTTGGAAGGAGAGGAGTCTGCTTAGGATGGCACGGTCAGGAATGCATAATGAATGAAAAGGCACCCGCAAGGGGTGAGCAGATTTCTCCTCTTCTGCTCTTTCATTGGTTCTGAATCTCCATCTGTGCTGCATTCCACAGTTCCTTAGCTGGGAGAATGTCCACAATTAATTATGGAATTGGAGCGTGAGCGGTTTGCCGTCGCTTTCGACGGCTCTGGTTCATTTGTGCAACAGGGAAGCACAAAGGGGGCAGCCTGTGATCCTACAGAGCAAGGTATTTTTTTTGTCTCGTACAGTGTTTTACCAACGTGTAGGTGTGCCAGCTTCAAATAACAGAGGGGAAGAACCTTGATAAAAATCATAAACATTTCAAGGAAGATCTTTGGGCGTTTTTACCATTTGCGGTGCGTTTACTGATAAGCCACGGAGTGAAATGATGCAAGCGGCAGCACACGGCACGGTACAAAATTTAGAAATGAACATAAAATATGCGAATCAATGGAGAAATCTTGAACTCAAAGATCTGGGGAGAAATTTGGATGAGGACAATTTGAGAAGCACTCCCATTCATGATGTAGAAGCAGCAGACTCCAAATTTTCAAGCCCCAACATTACGGGGACGCAGTGTCTTTATTCTCTGTAGTGAAAAATGACATTTTTCAAATTAGGATGGCTTACTCCAATCTGGGCATTTTTTGAGAGATTTGGGGCAATCCCTGCAGAGGGAGGGGGAGTTAAGTGGAGACATGATGCCACTCTAGGACTTCCTTTCTCCTAGACTCTATGATATACCATAGAGTCTAAGAAGAAATGTAAGTCCTAGCGTATACTATTGCATCCACCTCCCAAAGCTGCCGTTACCTTCAAGCCAGCAGATCTCTGTAGTCAGTTGTACTTCTGGGGAAATTGATGTTGACAATTTTAACGGAAGGAGTAGCTTTTCTACATGTCAGGATGAGATGGCATTTTGTGTCTATGGAACGGTTGAATATACACGTCTAGTGATGAAAACGCAATAAAAGGGTCTGGTTAGCAGTGCAATCCTAAACAGAGCTATGCCCTTCTAAAGCCTTCAGTGGATTTAGCAGGGCGTAACTCTGCTTAGGACCGCGCTTTTATTAGATTGGAATCGCACACGGTTGGTCCTGATACTTGCATCTTTTCCACTGGCAGATAGGTAGCAGCCGTGTAATATTTAGTTCCACCACCAGACAGTACCCGAAACTGCCCAACCGGTTTATCAGAAACAAAATACATAAACATACCAGGAGCAATGATCCAAGCTGCCTCAAAGTGCTCCAAATAAAATCTAAATTCTGGGATTTTTTTTTGAGGGGTGCAATTGCCGAAGCAGGGCATGCCCTCAACCTTGGCTGTTACTCCATCCAAAAGAAAAGCCAGATTATGAGCAGCCTGTATCTTTTCCAAGGCTTAAACAACCAAGGCTCAAACCCTTTCCCAAGGCTTAAAGCATTGGGGGACAACCTGAAATCTTTCTGGAACCTAGCAAGGCCTAACCTAGATATTTATTGCATATCACCTCCTGCACTCCATCGTAAACAAACCCCGGACTGGGCCTATTCCATTGTGCCCCGAAAGATCTCACTCGTCCCCCTTTCCTCCTCTTTAATACAAAACATCTTGACTGAATATCCAGCCCCAAAAAGGAATTCGGGAGGACTCGAAAGTTTTAGCTCCGTATTTTAGGACACATTCGTTCATCCTAATCCAAGGGATTACCCTCCTTGTTGAGTATGGACTTGAGTCAGGGGTTTCTAAGGTGCAATGAATAATGATAACTTTAGACTATTTCTAGGTGTAAAAAAAAAAAGAACAAAAGAGACATATAAACATGGGAAATTTCAAGTGCGCAGTCCTTTCGCTCAACAAATATAGAAAGATCAGGTATAAATTGGGGTGGGCGGGAGGTGGGGGGGGGGGAGATTCTTACCACTAGGGAAATCACGGGGAAAACATTTTTTTTTTTTTGTGAAAGTGCAAACGAATGCCACTGATTTAAGGAGCTGGCAGAGGTCCCAAGTCATGATTTTTCAAGAGGGGGAAAATGTAATCCTGACCCAGGAAGAAACGACCGGCGTGTCAGGCAAGGACAATCCCCCAGCCCGAAACGAGACTGCTTCTTTGCAGATAAGGTTGCCGAACTGCAACCTGGAGATTCCCTCTCGGTAATCTTAGATTCGGCACTGCCAGATGCAACAGGCAGCAATGGATTCTCCCCCTCTTTCTTGCTCCAGCCTATAACCAACACAAAGCTACCTGGTGCCCGGCCTCATCGGCTCGGACCTTGTTATCCCCCTGCCTTTTAAGGGGTAGGGATGCCATACCTCAACAACGGACCAAACTCAGTTCACTGACACGCGAGTGCTTCCAAGGTCCCTGGAGCGATGTCGGGTCGAATGGCTGCGGGTTCGAGTCCCGGTGCCGGCCGCCGGGGGTGGTCCTCGCAACGTGAGCGTAAATCAAGTCAGGCTTTCTCACGCTGCCCCCCAAAAATGTAAAACGGAGATGCCGTCGGTTCCTACGCTGTAAAGCTGGGCCCAGGATCGCCTTCCCGGTCTCCCTTTCGAGGTTCCCAGGCTGAGGTGGGGGTTGAAGCTGACAATGCAAATCCGTCGGAAGGACCTGGAGGGTGGGACGGATGCTTCCCTTTTGCACAGGAGATTCTCAGCCCAGCCTGAACTAATAATAAAAAAAAAGGAAGCCCAGAAAAGCAGACAAACGGCTGAAATTCTCACCCCCCCGAATAACAGCAGACGAAAAATCGGGAGGGAAAACAAACACGGTCATCCCAGAACGTCCCACCCCCAAAAAAAAGACACCGTTACAGAACTGGCATTGCAGGACGGGGCCTTGGGTTCTTGAAAGGCCCAGGTGGCTCAAGGAAGAGGATGAAGGTGGCTTATTGGGTCGCAGAGGTGGGGGGGGGAGAGGGGAGGTTGTTTGCAGTTAACCCTTTAGAGCCCTCTGTCTTTTCAGTTGTGTTAAATAACAAGTTCGACTGAAGTGTCTGAGATGGCGGGTGACGGTCAATGGCTGTAGAAACAAATGCATATTTGTAGTGTGTGTGTGTGTGTGTGTGTTTTATTTTCTTCTATTCCCTCACAGTGATGGGGTTCTTGATAAATTTCATTTCTCTTGCTTCGTCTTTCCCAGAAAGTAGAGATGCTTCTTTCTCTTTCTTTCTTTCTCTCTCTCTCTCTTCCGGATCCCTTCCCTTTCACTCGTTTCCTTTCCTTGCTTCAGCTTCATTTCCCTGGCCGGCCCTAAATTTTAAACAACAGAGTCACAAACGCACAGGACAGCAGGCCCAAGAAGAGAGGGGATGTCTGGCCTGCGGCAGCCATGTTTTCCAAAGAACCTGGTCCTGTGGGAAGAGGGGGAAAGGGTCATTAAGAAGAGACACTGAAGTAGGAGGATGACTGTCTAGGCTAGAGGAAGATACGACTCGATGATTTCAATGTTTGTGGACCAGAGAGATTGGGTGCAGAGTTCTGTGCATCAGTGGTCCCCAATCTTTTTATCACCGAGGACCGGTCAACGCTTGACAATTTTACTGAGGCCCGGTGGGGGGTGGGGGTAGTCTTTTGCCGAGGGACGTCGCCACGCCCTGAGCCCCTGCTCCGCTTGCTTTCCCGCTGGTGCCCCTGACTTCCCGCCGCCCACTGGGGGGCGCTGCCAGTAGTAGCTGCGCAGTCCCATGCCGAGGGGGAGCCCCAGCCATGGCGGCCGCTGGAGAGCACCAAAGGTGAGCCGATGGCAGAGTGGCAGGGCAGCCCCAGAGGAAGCAGCCGGGGAGGAGAATGAGGAGGAGCCGCGGCCCAGTACTGACTGATCCATGGACCAGGACCGGTCCCTGGACCGCGGGTTGGGGACCACTGCTGTACATAGATCACAACTTCAGAATTAATTCATATTGCTTTCCCACTTATTGCAAGAGCATAAGGCTGTTATATCCGGATTTCTCTACCTCGGGGAGTCTCAAAGCGGCTTACAGCCACCTTTCTTTTCCCTCCCCCTGACAAGCAGCATGAGGGAGGTGGAGCTGAGAGATCTCTGAGAGAACGGGGACCAACCCAAAGTCGCCCAGCAGACTTTGTGTGGAGGAGTCGGGAATCAGCTTTCCAGATTAGAGGCCACCGCTCTTAAGCGCTGTATCACACTGGCTCTCTTAGACCTTCTGCATCTCTCCGCCAACCCTCTGGCCTTCCCTCTGGCATTGGTGTAGGTCAACCCTCTGATGGCCACTGGTTCTCCATCGTGGGGACAAGCCAAGGAACTTGCAGACTGAGGCAGCCAGCCTCTCTGCCTCTGCCCCGTGGTGAAGGTATGAATGGTCGGTCACCAGGGTGGGTGTTCAGTTTGCAGGTGGGCATTTCTCTGCAGAGACCCCTGAGTCGACAAGCCCCACCCGCCACCTTGCCCCAAGTGCAGAATAGGATAGGCACGCCACTGGAAATGGAACCTCCATGTTCTGAGGAAGTAAAACTCTGAATCCCAGGAAGCAACATCAGGAGAAGGGCTCATCCTGTTGTCAGCTGTCCAATGCAACTGGTTGGGCGATGTGGGAGACAGGATGCTGGACTGGATGGACCACTGGTCAGATCCAGCAGGGCTCTTCTTACATCCTTATGTTTCGATCCCGCACGATTCTCCCTCCTTTCCTCCTTTCTACAAAGGAAGCATTTCCTTTCCATCCTGAAAGATTCACAGTGCAGCCAACAGGGCTGCTCCTCATATGAACCTAAGAAGAGCTTGGCTGGGTCAGATGAGCGGTCCATCTGTCCAAGTTCCTTTCTCATGTGGTGGCCAACCCGAGAGGGCCAACTAACAAGATACAAAAGTCAAGGCCTTTCCCATGATGTTGCCTTCTAGGACATGGACACAGAGGTTGGCCCTGGCTCTGAATATGGAGGGTCCCTTGGGTCACCATGACTAGTAGTCATTGAATGGTCTATCCTTCATGAATCTGTCTAATCACCATTTCAAGCTATCAATGCTCATGGGCATCACAACATTTACTGGCAGCGAATCCCACAATTTAATCACTTCTTCCCCTTCCACAATCCAAGGGGGAGGTTGTGATTGCCAGGTCCACTGGCACTGCGGGAGGGAGATGGGGGGCAGTTTTCCAGGAGCAATGTGATACACTGATGGTACCCGGAAATGATGCTGAGATGTTGAGGGGCAATGTTCTGGCTTTAGGGCAAAACTCTATGGTAGAACTAGCATCTAACTATAGACTTTTGCCCCCAAACCAGTTTTACCCCCCCCCCATATGCTAATGTAACTTCCGGGTTTTTCCAGGTTAGGGGCAGGGGGAGAGCAAGGTGTGTCTGGAAAGCAGGAGACCCCTGCCCGGAACAGTGGAGATGGCAACCCTAGGTTGGGAGCCCCAGGGCGGGGGATTAGACCAAGACGCTGTGCTTACTCACCCCTCTTGCTAGTACCTCTGCTCAGCCCACTTTTAGAAGCCATGCTCTGGGTTTGCCATTAGCTGGCTCACATTCAGGCCTAGGCCCTTCCAAACCCTAGGGGCTTCAGTCTCCCAAACCTGGTTTGGTGGGGAAACCGGTCGGCTCTGTCTGTTTGCGAGCTCCCTGCCATGGACTTTTGATACTAACGTTCACTTGGGAAGATGAAACCATGGAAGAGAGGAGCTCGAATGTTACGGGTGAGGTTAGCCTTGGGGCAGTCTTGCAAGAATGATATGATGTTCACCTGGGTGCAGGGCTAGTTTTCGTGCCTTCCCCGGGAACAAGGGAAGTCCGCCTTACCCTAGTTGGGGCATTTCTGTGTGTTTCCAGGGGTGGGCCTATTGGGGTTAGATTGACCAGTGTACTGCCTATCGATTCAGCTCCCACAAGAACAACCCAGAGCTTTGTAGCGCTCCATCAACACAGTGCATTTGCTCCTGAGGCCAAGCGAGTTCATTGAGAAAGTCGCCGAGGGGCCGACAGAAAACCCGTCGAGGGCGAAGACGGCCTGCTAAGGATCACGGGGGACTCACTGATAAGCCGTAAGCTGACATTGAACGACCCCAAGCTGTTGGAAGCCAGGCAAGTGTAGTTGCCGTAATGCCGAGAGGTGACATTGGTGAAGAGCAGCATGGAGCGAGTCTTCTCGTTCTGGATCTGCAGCCCATCCACGCCGTTGAGGACTCTGCTAGGAAGAGGGCAGGGAGGGAGACCGCAGGAGGGTATATGGTTAAAGCATTGTGCCCCACGGACAGCGCTCGTTCCAAATAGTGGGAGGAGCTAGTCTGATCTCAATCCCTGTCACTAATTGGCATTGCAGGCAAGGATGATTCATGGTATCATGTCACTCCCCCACCGCCCAATAAGGCATATCTGTTCCCACCTGAATTTGTACCACAACTGGCTAAATCCAGCCAAGCCTTCCTACAGGCAGCTCGTATTCCACAGTTCCCGTGCTCTTGGTGGCTGGGAGGGTATCTGTGTTCAGGACTTTCTCATCAGTTTCCCTGGATACCTTTGCGGACGATGCTGGGGATTGAACCTGGGACCTTCTGCATGCAAAGCAGAGGCCCTGCCACTGAGCCACAGCCCCTCCCCCTAACATGACGCTGCCTTGTACGTTGTCAAACCACTGCTGCCTCAAGGTCAGCATTGTCCGTTCTGAGTTTCAAACCTTGTACATAGATGGCCATTCCTCATAAAGACACGGCCCCCTTTAGGGGAGAAAAGAGGATGGGATAACGGTGCATGGTTGAGATCTTTTGGTTTTGCCCCATCCCTAGGAGAAGGAGATGTTTCTCGAGGAAGAGTATACAGTATTTGCATTTTGATGCCACCCTTGAGCTCAGGGTCCTTCCTCGTTTCATCCTCACAGTAACTCGGTGGGATGCATGTATGGCTGAAGTAAAGTCCTTGGCCCTAGGCCACGAAGTCATCTGCATGGCAGAGCAGGGATTTGAACTCAGAGCTTAATGACTATATCACCCTGGTCCAGCTGGCATTCTTAAACAGTCTAGCCCAGGGGTAGTCAAACTGCGGCCCTCCAGATGTCCATGGACTACAATTCCCAGGAGCCCCCTGCCAGCGTTCGCTGGCAGGGGGCTCCTGGGAATTGTAGTCCATGGACATCTGGAGGGCCGCAGTTTGACTACCCCTGGTCTAGCCAAAGTGTGATGGTTGTCTTACAGCGAGCAAGAGAAACACTCCCTTCCATTTTTAAGCAAGGTCTTTCCATTTTATGGGAACCCTCCAGACAAAGTTACTCATGACCAAATTCCATTAAAACCAGTGGCTAGGCATGTGTGCTTCTGAGCGTTTCGGCTGGAAATAACCCACATCTGGCTTGATTCTGGCACAAAACAATCCGAAACTGTCCGAAATGCTAATGGCCATCGATTTGTATGGCCGAAACACAGCCATCCGAATCTTTTCGGAGCTCTCTGAAACGTTTTGGCCATTAAAGTCAATGGCGTCATTAAAGTCAATGGCAATATTCACTCTCTGTCTTCTCCAGGGCCTGGAGTGGCATTGGAGGTTTGAGTTAGGGGCTCCACACTTTCAATGTAGCTCCAGGAACCTCTTCTCTAAAGACCCCCCAAGTTTCAAGAAGATCAGACCAGGGGGTCCAATTCTAGGGGCACCCAAAGAGACTGTCCCCTTCTGGCCCCCTTATATCCTATAGAGCAGGGGTAGTCAAACTGCGGTAGTCAAACTTTTTGCCGAGACAAAGGCTGGCTTCAAATGCGAAAAGAAATGGACCGAACTGAAGCAGAACAGGCTAACTCTGGGTTAGGGAATCCCTGAAGATCCAGGGTAGAGTCCACCATCCAAAGCTGCCCTAACCACAGAGGAACTCCAGGAGCTAGGCTGCTGTGAGCAGGCCTTGCCCCCCTCCCCAGGTTAACTTCCAGCATTCCGCAGGGCCTGCAAAACGGAGCTTTTCTGCTAAGCCTACGGTTGAGGCTGGGGCAGTGGGGGAAGATCGATGGGGCCCCCTGGTGTCAAGCTGCAACACTGGTTACCTCGTCTCTCCTTCTTCCTCCCTCTAGAAGCAGTGGTTCTCAACCTGGGGGTTGGGACCCCTTTGGGGGTCAAATGACCCTTTCACAGAGGTCATGGCAAAGCATGCATCTTGGTCGGGGGGGGGCATTCACACAACAGCCTCGCGGGGTAGATAGAGATAGAGAGTTCGTCTGTCTGGAGCAGCGGAAAAGAGCGAGATCGGCATGGTGGGACAAGAGGCAGAACTGAACTGAGAAAGCCCGGAGAAAAACCAATTTATAGACAATCCTGAACCATGGATCTTCACCCCTTTGGTCAGTTTCGGTTTAATTTCTGTGAAAGAACCCTTGCAGCATTTTATGGTTGGGGGTCACCACAACATGAGGAGCTGTATTAAAGGATCGTGGCATTAGGAAGGTGGAGAACCACTGCTCTAGAGGTAGGGGTAGGGGTAGGGGAAGGGGTCTCTGCCAGGTTGTTGGGTTTGTTGGTCTACTGTACTTTGTATTTTTGCCATCATTTTAATGGGGGCTTTTAACTGGGCATCTGTAACCCGCCACGAGCCTGCATGGGAGTGGTGGGTAACAAATATAACAACAACAACAACAACTTGGAGCATTCCTCAAATGAATTCAAGAAGGGTGTCACATCACAGTTCCCCTTGTTCTTTTTCAAACAAGCTGTTGAGCTACTTCTGCTCCTCTGCGTGCTGATTTATTCATGGCACCAAAAGGGGAGAGGGGATCTCAAGGCAACAGCATGTGAGCAGAAGTCAGTAGCATAAGAAGGGGAGGGGGACCCCTGCTCCAGGCTGAAGTAAAAAACGGGAGCTGGAAGCCACACGAACACACCGCGAATCAGGTGTGGGCTTTCGGAAACAGAAGATTTGGGACACGAATTCAAAAGAGGAGGATTTCAAAAAGATATGCCTAGAAGTCAGCTGATCTCGATGGCGGGCAGAGGGGGAGGGGAGCGGCTGAAGCTGCTGATGCGGATGAAGGGGTTCTTGGCAGTTTCCACGCCTCCCCGCGGCCCCAGAGGTTGTTTGTCTCTGCTCAAGCCTGTCAGACAGGCGATCCATCTTCCCCTGGACCACAATCCCCACAGCAGCCATGGATCCAGCCTCTCCTCTTACCTGCCTCCCTCTCCTAAAGCGGCTGTGAGCTGCACAGAAGGGCTGCTTCATCATTATTAAATGTGGCAGCTACGACGGGATTTTCCATGCCTTCACCCCTCTCTTAGTGGGCCAAGGGACATGCCCCTCCCACGATCTGAAGGGCCCCCCAGGGTTAAGATCTGATGGGCCCCCCATTGTAAGCGCCCACCATGTGCTCTGCGCTCCCTCCTTCCACTCCTGTACTAGATTTTTTTTTTGCAGGGGTGGTGGTGGTGGTTTAGTGGGTTGTAGACTGCCATGGTTTTAAATGTTTTAGGAGTCTGTTTTGCACATGGATGAATTGGACTTGCTTTAGTGGGGTTTTAATGGGGCTTCTAACACGGACAAATCGTAACCCGCCACGAGCCAGTTAGGGGAGTGGTGGGCAATAAGTCGAAACAATCAATCAATCAATAAGCTGATACCCCCCCCCTCTCTTCAATTCTCCTTGGCCTTTTATGGACCCATCTAGCCTGCTCTGGGTTCAATTAAACCAAGCCCATCAACGATCTGGTCCCTCAGCTGCACATGGAGCCCGAGTGTAGGAGCTTGAGAGTCTCCCTGGGTTTGCCTTCCCGGACAGGCTGTTGAAACCGGACATTTATCGAGCTCCCTTGTAGGATGCTGCCACGCGTGACTGCTGGGCCATGTTCTGGCGAGACCCAGGGCTCCCCGGACATGTGCGTTCTCTGTGGAGACCTCCGTCTAGTGGAATGCCTGGTTTGAGGTCGTGAAGGCCCTGCCTTTCTGGCATTTCCAAAAAGCTGCAAAACTGAATTGTTCCGGAGAGCACTTCTATCAAGGTAAGGAGGCGCTGCGGGGAATTGTTCGGGAAATCAAAGCTATAAAGGGACTCCGAATAAACCATATATTTGCATTAGACGAACATGATCCTGTTGTCGCTGCAGTATTTTTCTGCGTTGTATCTCTATCGTGCCTGGCGTTCTTGGCTTCTTTCTTGTCCTCTAGTCCTGGTCCTAGTACAGTGTCTATTCGAAGTCTATTACAAGCGGGGACTTCATGACCTCTTCAGGCCAGGCATGCTGCCATGATCGATTTGCCGTGCCTCATCTGCTCTGGCTCTGACCTAGAGGATCCAGGCTAGCCCGATATCTTCGGCTCACAGAAGCTAAGCAGGGTCTGTTCCAATTAGTACTTTAGTGGGAGCCCACCAAGGAGAAGAAGAAGAAGTCTGGTTTATACCCTACATTTCACTGCCCAAAGGAGTCTCAAAGTGGCCTTCCCTTCCTCTCCCCGAAACAGGCACCCCTGATTTATTTAGATATGTATATCCCATCTTTCCCCCTGTTGGGAACCCAAAGCAGTTCAGGACCCTGTTCTCTTCTCCATTTCATCCTCATAACAATCCCATGAGGTTACACAGCCTGAGTGGGTGTGACTGGCTCCAGCTTACTCAGCATGCATCCATGGCAGAGCTAGGATTTGAACCTGGGTCTCCCAGATCGTAGTCTGACAAATAGCCTGTCTCAACTTTTTTGTCATTGAGAAACCCCTGAAACATTCTTCAGGCTTCGAGAAACCCCAGACGTGGTGTGATCATGCAGAATATGGTTGGGAAGCAGAGCTGTGGATACGCCCACCCAGGGCCCCTCCCCCTCCTACCCCCTCCAGGCCCATCACTGGCCATTTGGGGAGGAGGGGTGGGTCAACATGACCATACATGGTCATATCATCCAATAAATGCTTAACAAATTTAAAATCTGAAACTGAAACATTTTTCATCTGTTTAATATTTGGGCAAGGCCATGGTGGGTGGCCCCTGTCCCGACTTCACTTCTGGTCTGCGGGCCAATCGGAACATGCACAGGGCATCCTGATTAGCCTGCAGACTGGACATGCCCCTGCCTGCTGCCAGGGATGGAGATTTTGTAGGAGTCAGTCATCCTCAGACTAAGCCCCCCTTTTGAACTCTCATGTACAGCAAATTACTTGCCAGTTTTCACCATTTGTAAGGGCAAGGGACTGGCAGAATAGGCAGCCGTTCAACAGGTAGAGCTGGCTGAAGCATGGGGGTGCTGCAGTGCTCATTTCCACTGGCTGTGCAGCCTCTTCCAGGCATAGATTCACCACCTGTTGCAAAGTGGTAACTGTACACTCAGATAGATGACTCACGGGAGGATCCAAATGTTTCCCAGGATTTGCTATTACATTCTGTTTCAAGCTGCAGTTCTAAAACAAGGGAGATATCCAGTTTCTTACCTGCAGAGCGGTTTGGCTCGCTCTGCTCTCCCTGCTTCCATTAGCAGCTCTCTCTCGCATCAGCTCTTATTAAAGTTCACTGATTGATTTCCCAGAAAGAACACCTGGAAGATCATCACCCGCATCCCAGACATGAGATTCTGTTTGTTTGCCATCGGGCTGCAGCCAACCTATGGCAACCTCATAGGGATGCCAGCCCCCAAGTGGGACCTGGGGATCCCCTGGCTTTACAGCTCATCTCCAGGTGACAGAGATCAGTTCCCCTGGCAAAACTTGCTGCCTTGGAGGGGGGACTCTTCAGCATTATACTCCACTGAAGTCCCTCCCTACCCTAAACCCCACCTACTCCCGGCTCCGCCTCCAAAGTCTCCAGATACGTCCCAAGTTAGACAGATTGGGAGTGGGTGGCAGTGGGCTGTGTAAGTGCTTGGCTCTTGGGGCCCTTTCTTGAATGCCCCAGGAACTACCGATCGCCTCTTTGGGATTGGGAGGCAAATTTCCTCCAGAGATTCTGGTTTTTGGGAGGGGGAGGGGCAGAAGGGCATCATTTTGGCATGAAATTGGAGTCCCTGTGGGTGAGCAGGTAGTTGTGACTTGCCTGCGTAGGGCAGGGGGTTGGACTAGATGTCCCAGGAGGTCCCTTCCGACTCTATGATTCCATGGTTCTATGAACGGAGAGCTGACAATTCTAAGAGTTGCTGTAGTGACCACAGACTTCTGCAGTGGTCTCCCATCCAAGACCACTCCCAGATACAAGCCTGTGCTAACCAGGTCAGGGCTAGACATGTGATAGCTGCGAGTGCTTAGGTTTACTGCACATGTTCTGATGCATCCTAACTTCTGTGACTCCTTAGTACTTTCCTATTCCAAAGAGCCCTGGGACTGGAATGAGACACCAGGGCTGAAAGCCACCGAGCTTAGACATGACACCCTAGATGTGATTAAGTCATGGATCTTAAAAAAACAACAACAACTTAGAAACAGCTTTGGTTTGTTTATTATCTGTAACCGCTCCTGTGGAGCGGTAGTAATAAAACAGTAAGGGCTAAAGGGGAGGAGAAAGGGCGGGCTCTGTCCGGGATAAAAACTCGGAGGGCCCAATCAGGAGCTGCAAAGCCCTCCGAGTGTTACTCCAAGTGTCCCTCTGAGTGTCACTCCAGGTGTCCCTCCGAGTGTCACTCCAGGGCCAAGCGGCCAAAGTGCGGCTCCCCATTGGCTGGTTGGTCCGGCCTCGCCTGGGCCAGCCGGGGAGTCACTGCTGCAAGGAAGAAGCCTTCCCTGAAGGTAAGTCGCCCGGCTGGCTACCCCTCGCCCTTGGGAAAGGAGCGAGGATGCTGCGTCAAAGACACGCTGGCCCCGCTCCTTTCCCACCCCGGGTCCCTTCACCCTGGGGAAAGGAGCGGGGACGGGCAACGAGGCCGTGGCCTCGGGTGGTGGTGGGGGCCCCCCCGAAAAGGCTTCGTTCCAGGGAAAGGAGCAGGCCCGCTGTGTTGGAGATGCGCCAGGCCTGCTCCTTTTCCCCAAACGAAGCCGTGGCCTCGGGAACGAAGCTGCGGCCAGAGGCTCATGGGAGTTGTAGGCCATGGACATCTGGAGAGCCACCGTTTGGCCACCCTTGTGCTATAGCAACATGTCAGCTTATGATTTAAAAAATTTGGACCCTACACCCCACTTCCCAATGGCAGTGAGGGGATGACTGCCAAGAGGAAGGGGAAGGGAAATGCAGGGAAACCCACCACATGGAAACCCAGGTCCCATTAGACTGTAGGAATAGCGGGAACCCCCACAAGCCCATCTCCAAGTGGCAAGCACCCCCATTTGTTTTTAGGGTGTTGCTGTGTGTATGTGTGCGGGAGGCTTGCCCATTTCAGGCTATTGATTTCTGGAATATTTGGAAGCATTTGGGGAGGGGAGACAGCTCAGCAGGGAGGCCGTGCCAGAGCTCCCCCCTGCAGAAAAGCAGCCATTTTCTGCAGGGGTATTGATCTCTGGAGTCTGGAGATAAGCCGTAATTCTGGGGGATCCCTAATTGTCTTTAAGTACAAATAAACCCTCACAAGATTCGTCCCCAGGCCTAGCGTGTCAGCTGCAACTAAACCCCTGTTCACCCATTAGTCCTTTTCTGGGCTTCCTTCCTTTCAGCCAATTGATAGTGTGCCTTCCAGCCGATCTCGTCTTAACCAACTGGCTCATGGATGATCCTTCGCCGTGTCGGGTTTGACTCCCCCCTGCCTTTTCACACTCAATGCTCAACGCCCCTCTGGCGCAGTTTCCTAATCAAGTAACGACCTGCGGTTTCTCATCAGCAAACGGCCTGGCCGCGAGACGGCCCCTCCGAGACGCGTAAGAGGTTTGAACCGTGAACTTTTATCACCGAGCTGACAGGGGAATGCGGCGGAAAAGCAGCCCGGAGGCTCTTTCGGAGGTAGCTGCAGTCCGCTTGGACGGCGTCGGTCTCCGATCCTCGAATGCAGCTGGCACAGAAAGGCGGGGAAATGGGAAGCGTCTCCCGATTTCACCGGCTCCCGTCAACGTCCTCAGCAAAAAAACCAAAAAGACCAACTTGATTCTTGTGGCATCATAAAAACGATCTTAAAGATGGAACAGCTATTATTTCAAGCACAGGTTTTTGTAGACTGGAGAAGGGAACGGCTTTTAGTATAAGACTGTTTCTATTTTTTACTTGTTGGGCTTTCCCACTTGCAAACTGTTTCCAAACGTTATTCTCTGACTGTTAAACCATACAGAATATTCACATTGGATGATTGCCCTTGGAGATGTCTCTCAGTAAACACTGTCGGGGAACAGGGCCTGTGTTGCAGACTTGTTGGCCTCCAGGTGGTTGGCTGGAGATCTCCTGAGATTACAACTGATCTCCTGGTGACAGAGATCGGTTCATCTGGGGAAAATGCCAGCTTGGGAAGGTGGATTCCATGGCATGAAGCCTCAATGTCCCCTCCCCTACACAAACCAAACCCTTCTCAGGCCCAGGTATTTCTCAATCTGGAGTGGGCAACTTTCTTGTGTTGGTCTGCGGCAGAACATCTAGATTCGAATCCAGTAGCACCTAAGAAACCAACAAGGTTCTGGGGCTCTGAGCGTTTGAGCGGAGAAGACAGAGAAACAGTGGGAAAGGGGTGCCAGTTTCAAAATGGAAAACTAGAACAAGGTTTTTCAGCAGCCAGCTTAGAGATTTAGGGCCTGTCCACACTATATGGGCTTGATACCGCTTTAATAGAGCCTCTTGTGGCGCAGAGTGGTAAGGCAGCCGTCTGAAAGCTTTGCCCATAAGGCTGGGAGTTCAATCCCAGCAGCCGGCTCAAGGTTGACTCAGCCTTCCATCCTTCCGAGGTCGGTAAAATGAGTACCCAGCTTGCTGGGGGGTAAACGGTCATGACTGGGGAAGGCACTGGCAAACCACCCCGTATTGAGTCTGCCATGAAAACGCTAGAGGGCGTCACCCCAAGGGTCAGACATGACTCGGTGCTTGCACAGGGGATACCTTTACCTTTACCTTACCGCTTTAATGGTCATCAGAACCCACAAAGGTTTCTGGGAACTGTAGTCTGCCAAAGGCGTCTCCCTCCTTCCATGGAATGCAGTACTCCAGTTCCCAGGGTTCAATGGGGGAAAAGATTGATAGTTGATTGCTACACTCTTAGCTGCATCAGGCATCCGGGATACCGAACTAGGAAAGAGAGTGACTTACTGCTTGTCGTCTTTGAACCACTGGAACTCTGCAGGCGGCACAGCCATGGCTTCGCAACGTAGCAGAGCTGGCTTTCCCAGCATGGAAGGAGAGTCTTTGACATCAGTGATGGTTGGAGGGTCTGGAGAGGGTGAGAGAGAGGGAGCAGAGAGGCGTGTTAATGGAAGCGATGGGGCACCTCTACCTTGCAGGATAATCTTCCTAAACAGATGGCTTGCACACAGGCCGCCACGAACTCACTGAGCGTACCCACTTATTTGATCCCTTTGGTGGGAGATGCTGGGGATCGAACCTGGGGCCTTCTGCATGCCAAGCAGATGCTCTACCACTGTGCCACAGAATGCACAAAGCTATCGATCATCATAAAACTGGGCTAAAATGAATAAAATGAATTTCAATAGCGATAACTGTAAAGTTCTGCATTTCGGTAGGAAAAAATCAAAGCATCATTATAGGATGCGGGAGACCTATCTTGGCCATAGTAAGTGCAAAAAGACCATGAACTGACCACAAGTCAGCAGTGTGACTTGGTGGCTAAAAAGGGAAATGGGATTTTAGGCTGTTTCAAAAGAAATATAGCATCCAGATTATGTGAGATGACATTACTCTGCTTGGGTTAGACCTCATTTGTAGGGCTATGTTCAGTTTTGGGCACTACAGTTGAAGAAGACCGTAGACAAAGTGGATAAGAGGGCAACAAAGATGGTGAGAGGTTTGGAGACCAAGACGTATGAGGAAAGGTTGGGGGGGCTTGATCTGCTTGGCTTGGAGAGAAGACAACTAAGAGGTGATATGATAACCATCTTCAAATACTTGAAGGGCTGCCATAGAGAAGATGGAGCAGAGATGTTTTCTGTTGCTCCAGATGGTTGGACCTGAACCAATGGGATGTAATTAATTCAAAAGAATTTTCGGCTCAACATTCGGAAGAAGTTCCTGACAGAGCGGTTCCTCAGTACAACAGGCGTTCTCGGGAGGTGGTGGGTTCTCCTTCTTTGGAAGTTTTTATGCAGAGGCTAGATAATCATCTGAATTTAGGCAGATTGTACGTGGGTGGGCAGAAGGAATTGTCTGAGCTTGGCTCTTGTGGCCTTCTTGCACACCCAGGAGAATGTCACTTTGGGAACAGAAGGTGAATTTCTTCCAGACCAGACTGGCCAGGGATTTTTTTTTTGGGGGGGGGGATAATCTGGGCATGGAATTGGGGTCACTGTGGTTGGGCAGGTAGTTGAGAATGTCCTGAATTCTGCAGGGGGCTGGGCTAGCTGACCCTGGAGGTCCCTTCCAACTCTATGATCCTCAGTATGGTCTACTGGGAGAGGCTCTCCAGGGCCTTTTTTGCCACTTCCTATCTGATCCTTTTACCTGGGGATGGAACCGGGAACCTTCTGCATTGAAGAATCTACCACTGAACCATGGCTTCCCATTTTCCCATTTTCTAGTGCCCGTTCCCAATAAATCACTAGTTTTACTATCCCCATTGTTGCCTCCAGCGGAATTCCTAGTTGCAATTCCTTGCTAGAACAGTTACTGTTCAGATATTGGCATCCTGTCCAGTATTTATTAGTTAAATTCATGGCATCTCTACTGATAATATACATGTACGAAAAGAAAGAAGGCACTCTGGAGCACACAGCCCACAGTTTGACTGAGGTACATTTTGAAGAGTCGATAATCTATTATGGGACATAATGATTTGTGGAAGGCTTTTAACAAAATTAACAAACACCTTCCTGCCTTTTAAGTGGCCGGAAGATTTAGGGCCTGTCCGCACGGCAAATCTAAATGGGCTTCATACCACTTTAATGCTCCTCAGATGGAGTCAAGGTTTCGGCAAAGTGTTATGTGGCTGGGATGGCTGAAGCGGGGAGCCTTGATTTGAGAACTGGGGTGTGCCGAACACACCTCTGCTTCCAGGTGTGAAATGTTAGAGCAGGGTTCTCAATGTTTTTGAGCCCGAAGATACCTTCAAATACTGAAACAGGGTCATGGGCACAACTGCAAAATGGCTGCCACAGGAAGTAGAGCTGACCATCAAATGTCAGGAAGTGAGGTCATGAGTAACTGTAAGTCTTCAATATTTCAGGCCATTTCTAATGCATATATCCTCTACTATAAGCTGTGGCTCTCCAGATGTCCATGGACTACAATTCCCACAAGCCCTTGTTGGCAAGAGCTCATGGGAATTGTAGTCCATGGACATCTGGAGAGCGACAGTCTGGCCACCCTTGCTCTATTATATAATTAGCTGGCTGGGCTGCCAATGACTCATTTTTTACCTAGAGTTCCCTTCACAATTCCACATGCAATCTCCAATTGGCTGCCTGCTGCCATCTCTTTTGCATTGCGGGCAGAGCTTCAGCCCCCTCCAGCTTCTTAAAGCAGCACTCTGGCAGCCATGTCAGATAAGGGCAGCTGGCTGCTCCTCTATTATAGATCAGAGTGAAAATGATGGATCGAGGCTACAGGTTGTTAAGGATGCACAAGGGATTCCCATAACCTGGGGTCAGGGGAACTATGGCAGTGAGAGAAAGGGTGTTGAAGGAAGGGGCTGGAGATATGGATACACTCAGACACCTTCTAACCATTGTCCAGTCCCAAGAAAGGTAAGAGGCTAAAGGAAGCAACCTTACTCCAACACTGATATTGTACAATGCCAGGTCAATTAACAATAAGAACACAACTCTACAGAATTATTTTGAGGAGCATAAAGTAGACCTGGCTTGCATGACAAAGATCTGTGAAAGGGAAGCCAAACATACCATCCTGAAAGGCTTGCCCTACCAGGCTTCTCGGTCCATCAGGCCAGGGGTGTGTGTGGCCATGCTGATGCAGGTGTCTTTCTCCTACTACGCACTCCCAGTGCCAATGATCCCAGGCACTGAATGTGTTGCCTGGGGTGGGACTCAGTTGAGACGTTGGCCATCTGGCTGGTGTACCGCCTGCCAAACTCACTGACAGATGCCCTGCTGAATTTATGGGAGGTGGGCGCTCCTTGGGCATTGCAGTTCCCCGGAATACTTTTTCGGGGAGGGTTCAACGTCCGTGCAGACGAGCCTTGCTCTAGTCCAAATTCAGAACTGGTGTCTTCCATGGCAGCACTAGGGTCCTTGCCTATTTGATACTGGTCCTGCCCATCAAGCAGGCCACACCCTTGATCTGTGGTGCAAGGACAGATGTTGATCGAATGAGATTGCACTGATGCACTGAGGTTTTAACTATATGGGGGTGGGTTTAAATAGTTTTTAAGGTTTTAGTAATGTTCACGGATGTTTAAAGAATTATTGTTGTGTCTGATGCATTGCTGTTGTACACCATCCTGAGCCGCTGAGCATATAAATCAAATAATCAAATAATATGAAAAAGGGCCATGCTCAGGTCACTAGGCCCTGAAGAACCAGATCTGCATTTCCTGTGTAGGTGGGGGGCAAATTTAGGCCCGCCCACAGAGACTTATGGATCTGACTGGAATCCTGAATACTCTGCGGGACACAATGCCTCTCAGCAGCAAAGGTGATGGGCAAAACTGGCTGTCTTCCACCATTGATGAGATTGCCTCCTGGTGCCCTCTCAAACCATCTGAAGCAGGCTGCCTGGTATATCAGGTAGCTACTTGGAAAGAAATGAGATCCGAGACCACTAGAATAAATATAGAGAAAAACTCAGGATGAAGCATCAAGAACTTCATATAGGATGTTCATGAGATGGCAGTGAAAGTGCCAGCTCACTCCAAGCTCAATTATTTAGGGTCATTCAGCCGCTGACAGCCCTAGATGAAGGGCACCAAAATAGTAGGCAATTGGCTTTTAGCTTTGAGGTGTCGGTGAACTATTTTGCAGATAAAATCTTGACTCGCTGCCACCATCTTCCCCCAACTATTAATATGATAATGGAATTAGATGCCCCCTAGGCCATCTTTGGGGTTGGTTTTGAGAACTTCAGGGAGTTCATACAAACTGAAGCAGACGGGATGAGGATGACCACCTGCCCTCTGGATTCCTGTCCCTTGTGTCTCGTAGAAACGAGCGATGGGAAGACTGGGAAACCTCTTCAGTAAATTATAAAACTGTCCATGTACAGTGACTTTCCCGAGGAGCCTAAAGGAGGTGGTGATTTGCCCTTTATTGAATAAACCATTGCTTGATCCGCAGTACCCCGCCAGCTACTGCGTTGTCTCACATCTAGTGTTTCTAGGGAAGGTGGCTGAACGGATGTCTGCAGATGAATTGCAAACATACCCAGAGGACAGTTCAGTCCTGGACCTATCCCAGTTTGTTTTCCCACCCAGCCATGGGGTGGAGATGGTTCTGGTCACTCTGACAGATGACCTCCAGAGGCAACTGGACCTAGGTGGGTCAGCACTGCTCGTGTGGTTCAGCCTCATGGCAGCGTTTGACATAGTCAATCATGAGCTTTTAGCTCTCCAACATGTTGACATGGCTGGCCTTTTTCTTACAATGGCTGACCTCTTTCCTTCAAGGTCAAGGACAAAGAGTGGTTGTTGGGGAGGAGCAGTCGTACCACTGCAAACTCCAGAGTGGAATAACACAGGGTGTGACTTTCTCCCCAGTGCTATTTGATATCTTTACGGACCCTCTAGCACAGTTGGGCCAAGGGTGTGAGCTAGGGTCTCACCAGTATGCAGGTGACACACAGCTCTATCTGCTTATGGGCGGCCAACTGGATGCACCCCCGGATGGAATGGACAGGAGTTTGGAGGAGGTAGTGAAATGGGTTCAGAGAGCCCCCTGAAACTAAACCCCCAAATGACAGAGGTCCAAAGGCTGGGAAGGCAGGGGCCAGAAGAGGAAGGGAGACCCCTTGCCTTGATGGGGTGCAATTAACAAAAGGTATAACAAGATAAATAGGATGGCTTCAAAGTGAATACAAACTCAGAAAAAGAAACCTACCCAAAGGCAATACAATAAACTTAATGCTATCAAAAACAAGAATAGTCTCTCCTTATATTTTCTTTCTTTTCTTATTCCTTTATTTGTCGGAACTTTTACCAGAACGGCATCCTGGTAATGTCCGTTTTCAATGAAAAACAACTTTCCTCAGTGGGAAGTCCTCCAACTGGTCAATTTTCAAATGCAATGGACCTCTACCCAATAGCTTATTATAAACTAGTAATAATATACAAGTGGCCACCAGCTCTAAGAAGTGTGGGGAGAAACGTGTAAATTACTATGTGCAATCAACAACCTCACACTTCATCAGGAATTTGGGGTTGATCTTCAATGCCCCCCTATTAATGGAGGCACAGATCACAAAGGTAACCCATCAGGCATTTTCCCATCTCCACCAGGTGAAACCAGCAGCATCCTAACTCGAGGATCAGCTCGGTATCTGCAACGGTCAACTAGAGACCACAGAACACACCTTATTTGAGTGCAAGCTGTATGATCATATTTGCACAGGTGCATTAGTACCAATGCTTATAGAATGCCCTCGCGGCCTGAGAAAGCATCACCTGCAACTATTGCTATTGGATTCAAATAATTTTTTAACTAGCCAAATAGCAAAATTTGCATGGCAAGCTTTAAGAACTAGGAAAGATTGGGGCACTGATGTATAGCCATTACAACCTTGCCGATAGGTCCACAGAACTTCTTATGTTATTTTGGTTAGTAGCTTTTATGGTGCGTCTCTTAATCTTGTTTTTTTGTTTTATATTTTAACAGTTTTAATAGTTCTAGTGCTTTCATGCCTCATTTTGTTTTGGGAAATTAGCCAGTGGCATTTAATGCTTTTTAAAATGTTGACATTTATGGTTTAAAAGTTATTAAGTTTTACTGTTGATGCATTTCTAACCTTTCTTTATGTATTACTTAACCTTTATATAAACTGCTATCGTACAGCAGTGCGTCTGAAATTTTGGTCTAAATCAGGGGTAGTCAACCTGTGGTCCTCCAGATGTTCATGGACTACAATTCCCATGAGCCCCTGCCAGCAAACACTGGCAGGGGCTCATGGGAATTGTAGTTCATGGACATCTGGAGGACCACAGGTTGACTACCCCTGGTCTAAATGACTGTAAAATAAAGATTGCTTGATTGATGGAGCTATTCAAGTTCTGCGGGACCTGTAAAACAGCACTTTTCCACCAGGCCTAAGGCTGAGGCCAGGGCAAGTAAATAAAATCATTTGGGCCTTCCCCCTCCCCCTCCCTGCCGTTTCCCCCCCCCCCCACAAAGGGTAGCCTGGAGAGGTAAAGGCAGGAACAAAGCCCAAGATATGGACAACGGGGAACTCAGTTTTACTGTTTTATCATCCTTATTAGAAATGTCGTAGTGATTATAACTATGCTCCACACCACCCCCAGCCTGACTTCGGAGGGGCGGTTTACAAATCAAATAAATAAAGCCTCTGCCAGCAACTGATTGAGGCAAGACAGAATCAGAGTCCGGTGGAACCTTTAAGACCAACAAAGATTTATTCCAGGCGTGAGCTTTCGAGTTCAAGCACTCTCCCTCAGACTAAGAACCGACCGTCATAACAGTGGGAATATATAAGCAAAAGTTGAGGCAAGGAACGCGTTTTTGTCTGCCTCTGTGCCGTGTTGAGGGGCGGCCATACCCGCTGGTCTTCCAAGGGGGGGGGTCTGAGGGTGTGCACATGCAGTCCTTTGGAGGGAGCAGGCATGTGTGTGTGTGTGTGTGTGGACCTTTCCCCTTCTGCCTAACCGCTGGCTGACAGGGAGGCTACAGAAAAGCCCCTTCTCACTTACAAGCCTGCAGTGGCGCTGGCCTTGGTCCTGAAGGGAAGCCGTAGCCAAGTCATTCATGTCTCTCTCCCCCCTTCACTCCCACCAGCCCACCTCCCGCCCCTTCCCTTTCAACGTGCCTGCCTCCTTTCACAAAACTGTATCGCAAGGTCCTCTTCTAGAGCCTAGGACACCTTTTCCTGCCGGAAAAGAGAGCTCCCCACCTACACCTTATGTAGCCCTCGCTGTATTTTTTATCCACAATGCGTCTCGTGATTAGTTGTTTAAACATTATCTCGCCTGCACACAGCTTATCTTCGGTCACGCACAATGCCATGCTAAGAATACTTTCCTGGCCGTAAACTGAAGATGCCCTGCTGTGGAAAAGCCTTGCCCACTTTATAAATACAGTTGGGCAGCACCAGGAAAGATCTTGGTGGGTGCCCTGGCATTCATGGGCGCTATGTTGGGAATACCTGGGTTATAGGGCATCCTTAGCATGCTAGATATGTGTTCACATGTGCACATCTGTCCATTTCACAAATGACAACAGGTAAGCACTGGGTCATGTCTGACCCTTGGGGTGACGCCCTCTAGCATTTTCATGGCAAACTCAATACGGGGTGGTTTGCCAGTGCCTTCCCCATGACAACAGATACCTGTGGGCATATACTAAGAGCCAATGTGGTATAGTTGTTAATGTCCAGGAACAGGACTGGAAAATTCTGTATTCACATCCCCACAGGCTATGAAACTTTCTCAGTGACTCTGGGGAAAATGCTCTCTTTCTTTCACTCAGCCAAACCAACCTCACGGGGTAGTGGAAGGAAAATGGATGGTGAATTAGGTGCATTGTCCTCAAGCTCCTGGAGAAAGGGTCAGATCAACATTTACTTAATATTCTCTTTGTTAAATATGTACTCAAAGGCATAAGAGTTCACTCATAGTTATGAACAGCTCAAAATCTATTTATTTATTCGTTTTTAAATACTGCCCTCCTCTGAGGCTCAGGCTTAGAATCAAAGAGCTGAAAGGACCTCCAGGATCACCCATTCCAACCCCCTGCTTTTGCGCTTGCAGTTCCGGAACTGGTAGCAAATGTTCTGCACATGGTGGCATTGTATCCATCTGCACACAGGGATGCTGGCAGCAATGTCACTGATCCTCATTGGTCCCCTGTCAAACGACGGTCTCGGTTTGCACCTTTTAAAGATACCTGTTCAAATTCAGCCACTAGTAGTTATGCGGAGTTTCTTAGGAATCCCCTGGAATTAAAGCTTCTCTCCAGACTACAGAGATCAGTTCCCCTGGATGAAATGGATGCGGACGGAGGACTCTAGGGCAGGCGTAGTCAACCTGTGGTCCTCCAGCTGTCCATGGACTACAATTCCCATGAGCCCCTGCCAGCGAATACTCCATGGACATCTGGAGGACCACAGGTTGACTACCCCTGCCCTAGAGTCCTCCCTCCACATCCAAATGCTGGCAGGGGCTCATGGGAATTGTAGTCCATGGACATCTGGAGAACCACAGGTTGACTGCCCCTGCTCTAGGGCACTGTACCCAACCTAATGAGTCCCCAACCTGGATCTGGCAGTTGAACAAGGTGGAACTACCAACCCTAATGGTTTGACACATTTGGTGAGGGGGAGGAATTGCAAAGAGCGGTTGGTGGCTTTCGATGCTGAAAATTGTAAGGAGAAGTCACTATGGGGCAATGTAAGGGCAGATGTCAGAAAAATAATAAATAGGGACAGCTGAAGTGCATGAGTGTGGACAGGTCCAGAAGCGCCTTGGGAAGGGAAATAAGAAGAAGAACAGTCCTGAGCAGATGACTCCAACGAGCCAGAGTCGGCACTAATTTTCTTGGCAAGATTCAGGTTGAAGACAGACGTTAGGTTTAAATAGGAGAGGGTGGGAGATTATCAGCTGCAGGTTGTGGTGATCTTCCCTGCCCGATTCTAGGTCTTCCTCCTCCACCCACTACCATGGCACTGACGGGTTAAAAGCAGCAAGCTCTCTGCAAATTTCTGCTTTGTTTTATTCCACCATCTGCCCCACATGCTTACCCGCTCTGACATTTGTTCCGAATCATCTTTTCTCGTCCTAACCTTTTATTCGCGATTCATGAAATCTGCTCCAGGGAGGGAGCCTAGCCAATCAGCCCTGGCAGCATCCAGATTCTTAGGAAGGGGAAGGCATTGACCTGCGACTGACGCAAAGGCTGGCCAATCAGTCCTGTGCAAAACTTTTCATTTCTTTTGCTTTAACCGCACCCCTAGTCCTCATTCTTGGGAGCAATGCAGTAAGGATCGTGCTTCGATAGTGATCTCGCGGAAGGAATCATGTGTGGCCGTTTTCACCATTAAAACGTGCCAGGCACGACTGAGCATCACAAACAGTTTGGGCTCCCTCTCTCTCTCTCTCTTAAAAGCAAGTTTCATTCCTGTGTTCCATTTCGGGGGGCTTTGCGAGGCCTAACGAACGAACATCTTTGCAGCTTTTGCAGTTTCTTCCTTCAAGGTACATTGTCTCAATTCAACAAAAGATTAAAATATCCTACCCTGGTTTTTCTTGGCTTTGCTTTCTGATCCTGTGCAAAGCATAGGAAAAAACAAGTCAGCCTTCAATCTCAGGAGGGAGAAAAAAAAACCCTACTTATTTGGGAGGGTCCGTTTGTCAATGGCCGGGGACCCCCTCCTGCCTCACACTGCCACAAGTACACATGCTGCCAGAGAGTTACACAAACTGGCCGCAGAAACCCTGAAAGGGATGATATGGGTACCCTTGTTCTCCCCAGGCGTTAACGCCATCGTGGGCGGAGTGAAAGACTTTAGCACCACAAGTGAAAATGTCAGGATAGCCAATCAGGGATCTCCCGTGGAATGATTATCTTAGCTCCCAGGACTAATTTCCTGTCTTGTGCCAGACACTCTCAACAGGCCCCAAAGCCTCCGATAAAGTTTAAAGGAGGCGAGAGGTTGGATCATGGAGGCTCTTGGGAGAACACTTACAATTGACAGTGATAGGAACCCGTTTCCTGTCCGGTATCGAGACGCCGTTAGCCGTGATGCACTCGTACTCCCCGGCCTGCTGTCGGTTGATCTCCGTAATCTCCAGATATTCCCCTTCGCTGGTGAATACATCTGCGGGGGAGGGAGCAAGGGCGGGGACGGGGAGGAGGGCCGGGGCCAGCAGTAGGGAGACAGACACAAACACAGACTTACACACACGAAAACACATACGACAACACAGCAGTTATCAACCCTTCCTGCACTCAACGTCTGCCTTGCACTGTGTGTGTCTGTGTGTGTGTGTGAGAGTGTGTGTGTGTACAATGCAGGCAGTATGTTTTAGGAGCGGGAGGGTGTCCTAGGCAGGGATGGCCTATTACCCACCAATTCAGCAGGAATTTAGCCTGCACGGCTGATGAACTAGCAAGCCAAACATCGTGCCAACGGGTAGCCTATCAGGGACTCAAGAGACCTGCTTTTACAAAATGCGAAACCTCCGGAAGTAGATCAGGCCACAGCACAGGCAGCTGGTGGCCTGTGCTCAGCTTGTAGAGTTGCCAACCTCCAGGTGATGGCTGGGGACCTCTCCCAATTATAACTTGGTCTCTAAGTGACGGAGACCTGACCCGCTTTCCTCACAGCCATTAGATCCCGCAGGGGGCAGGAGACCTTCCTTGGCCTGGGCCAAATTGGACCACCACAAAGGTTTTAGATTGGCATTACACACAGCTTCCGTGTGGCTGTGTGGGATGTAAGTCTGGCCTGGGGGACTCAGGCCCAAATCCGTAAAAATAAACTTCTTGTGTCAGTCAGCCCAAAGATTCGGATCGGGAGGCGTTGGGTCGAAGGCAGCTGCTGAGACGGATGGGTCGGCGTTGAGCCTTTCCTGCGTATGTTCTTAACCAAGACTGCAGGTGGCAGACCCTGTCCTAACAAAGGGCATTCATGCTCTGCTTTCCTAAGAAGGTGATGATGCAGGCATCATGCAAAACCAAAGGGAATCTCCCCCCCCCCCAAAAAAAACCTTGTTGTTTTGCTCATATACACATTTACACGGATTCACGGAGAAATCTACAGGCTTGGACAGGAATAACTCACACTGTCCTTTAGCTGAGTGGTGCAGCTGAAGCCATAAATTCCGACAGGGACAAGGAGAAGCCCCACATTTGCCATTGCAAACTCTACTGAACTTGGGGAGTGATTCTCCTAAAGATTTCTCCCGTGCGCCACCAAAGTTTCACAGGCCGGCAGGATAAAAAGAGAGGGAGATCAGGTGTGTGTGGGTGTGTGCTTGTGTGCTGATACCACATGGGTGCACAATGCCGGTTCCAGCCCCAAACGGGAATTGACATCATTACACCAGGCTGGCACTGTAGGATTCACGCTACAACGGGGTTGCCAATCCCCAGGTAGGGCCTGGAGTCCTCCCACTATTACAATCGGTCTCCAGATGATCAAGATCAGTTCTCATGGAGAAAATTTGAAAGTCCATCTAATTCTGTCAGGATTTTACTAGGTCCACCTAAGGCTTTTTTACCACTGTGAAACCCCTGAAACGTTTTTCAAGTTTCGAGAGCTCCCAGAGGTGGTGCAATCGTGCAGAAGATGGTTGCGATTCATAGCTGAGGAGATGCCCACCCGGGGCTCCTCCCGGCCCATCACTGACCCTTTTGGGAGGTAGGGGAGTTGACATGACCATATCGGGCCATATCGCCCGATAAATGTTTCATAATTATTTTAGAAATATATAAAAATTAATTAACTCCTACCCATTCAGGAAATCCTTGAAGGGCTGTCAAGAAACCCCGGCTTTAAAAAGCTTGATCTAAGGATGAGAAACTCGCTTTAAAAAAATAAAGAATCCAAGGAACTCAAACATCTGAAATCTACAAATGTTGTCCCCTTTAAAGCAGGGGTAGTCAACCTGTGGTCCTCCAGATGTCCATGGACTACAATTCCCAGGAGCCCCTGCCAGCGTTCGCTGGCAGGGGGCTCCTGGGAATTGTAGTCCATGGACATCTGGAGGACCACAGGTTGACTATCCCTGCTTTAAAGGATTTCTGCAGCAACGTGATGCATTTTTTTGGGGAGACAAATCCTGCTTTGGACACAAGTTTTGAGCCAACTTCAGTGCTGTTTTTTCTATGCCTGCCCTCTTTCATTCTCCCAACAATGAAACAGTGCGTAAGGATCTGTCAATAGGGACCAACCCGATCCCCCCTCCCCCCTCCAGCCTCCCTTACCTTTCAGCTGCCGCCAAACAACCGTCGGCTCTGGCTTCCCTTGGGCTAGGCAGAGCAAGTTCACGTTGCTTCCCTCGTTAACGGTCACCGCAGACGAAATGTTCACGATCCGAGCTGGGACTGCGGAGGTTGGAGGAGACAGGTGGTGAGTATGAAGGTAGTCCTGGCCTCCCACCACCGGGGGGCGACGTTGTCTCTGAGGCAGCACTAAGCACTGATTGAGACCCTTTCCATAGAGGCAGGCCACTGGGCTGTTTACGGTGCAATCCTAACCAAAGTGACCCCCTTCTAAGGCAGCTGATCTCAGCGCGATATACCCATGCAAGCGGGTTCAGGTTCATTTCATTCATCGTGGGGAGAAGTCCAAATGATCCACAATGCCAGAGAATCCTTTCAAAATGCCATTTTAATGACTGCAGCCTTAGAAGGGCTGGCCCAGGGTCATGTCTGAAATCCAGTGGCCACCCGGAGACACACTGGGTACTGTTTTTTATGCAATCAGAATAACACACATTCAAATGAGGTCATTATCTATTTAACCACTCTGCACCAAGTCGGGTAAATATTTATCCAATCAACTGAAGGCTTGTTTATCTCTTTAGTCTGCCCATCTTCAAGCACATGGTGTGTGTGTGTATGTGTGGACATCTTCCCTTTTCCGGGCCAGCTTCCAGGGACTTTCCCCTCTCCTTCAGGCAAGCTGCCCAGGCACCTTGCAGATACAAAGTTCACTCTCTATTTTTGAATGGCAGGATGCTTTACAAGAGGGAAAACCCTGATGGTCATTCTATCATGCGGACCTAGAAAGGCGTACCTCTCCTTAGGATGGCCCAGCTACTCTAAGATGGCCTTGTTTGGTTGGGCACAGCTCTCCATGGTCTCAGGCAAAGAAATGTCTTTCCTTAAACAGAATCAGGGGGTTGAAAACAGGTTGGAAGGTGCCTAGAGGGAACTTTTGACATTCTGCAGGGCCTGCAAAACGGAGCTCTTCCACCAGGTCTATGGTTGAGACCGGCTATGCTCCCTCCTCCCACTCCTGTACTAAATTTTGGGGGGGTTAGTGGGTTGCAGACCACCATGTTTTTTTTTTTTTTTAAAGTTTTCAGGAGTCTGCTTATTGTACATGGATGGATGTCTGGAATTGTTTAATGGAGTTTTAATGGGGCTTTAAGAATGGACAGTTGTAACCTGCCACTAGCCAGATTGGGAGTGGTGGGCAATAACAATAACAACAACAACAACAATAATAATAATCCCGTCCAATCCCCTATGCAATCCAGAGCAACCTAAAGCATTCCTGGAAAATAGCCTCTGTTTCAAAAACACCAAGGAGCGAGAACCCTCCACACCCCTGGGCAACTATTACCCGTCCATCTAATTGTATAGAGATTTATTTTATGACCACAAAGTTTCCAATCCTTTCCTGTTCTAGAAGGACACTCTGGGCCCCACTCCTCCATTTTCTGTAGGGGAACTAGGGTTGCCAGGTCTGGCGAACCAGTCAGCTGGGAAGGGTGTGTGTGTGTGTGTGTGTGTGGATTTACCGGGAGCAGGGAGGCAAGAAGCCTGAAAAAAAAAACCATGACGTTTCTACATCAGCCAAAAGTGACATCAGGGGGAAGTTGATGCTCTGGTTTGGGGGCAAAACTCTATGGTAGAGTTAGCTTCTTACAAGGGTTGGGAGATTGCGGAAGCCTGAGGCGGCCCCTCCCCTCCGCTGGCTGCCTTGGACTTCCAAAGAAGAAGAATTGGGTCTTATATGCCGCTTTTCTCTCCCTGAAGGAGTCTTAAAGCGGCTTACATTCACCTTCCCTTCCTTCTCCCCAAGACAGAGAACCTGTGAGGGTGCTGGGGCTGAGAGAGCCCTAATATTACTGAAGAAAAGTTGGTTCTTATATGCCGCTTTTTCTTTACCTGAAGGAGTCTCAAAGCGGTTTATAGTCGCCTTCCCTTTCCTCTCCCCACCACAGACAACCTGTGAAGCAGGTGAGGCCAAGACAGCCCTGATATTACTGAGAAGAAGAATTGGTTCTTATATGCCACTTTTCTCTACCCGAAGGAGTCTCAGTGCGGCTTTCAATCGCTTTCCCTTTCCTCTCCCCACAACAGACACCCTATAAGGTGGGTGAGGCTGAGAGAGCCCTGATATTACTGCTAGGTCAGAACAGTTTTATCAGTGCTATGGTGAATCCAAGGTCACCCAGCTGGCTGCATGTAGAGGAAGAGCGGGGAATCAAACCTGGTGTGCCAGATTAGAAATCCAGATTGATGCTCCTAACCACTACACCAAGCTGGCCGAGGTGCGCCAAAGTGCCCAACCCTCTTTCTTACCGTAGAGTATTGCCCCAAACTGAGAGTGTCCCCCCCAGACACAATGTCACCAACATTCCTACGTAATTTCTGGGTGACGGAAAAAAGTGTTTTTTTCTGGCTAGGCTTCTTGCCTGATGGGAGTTTCCCCCCAGTTTCTTAAACTCCTGAAACTGGGGGAAAGGTACCAAACCAAGGGAAACTGGTCTCTGTCAACTGGGAATAAATTGTAATTCTGAGAGAGCTCCAAGCCCCACCTGAGGATTTTCATTCCTATTCTGGACTTGGTGAGTCTCTCTCTCTCTCTCTCTCTCTCTCTCTCTCCCTCCCCCCCATTTCTTTGTGTGTGTGTCTGAACCCTACCTGAGCCGCTCCAGGGAGCAGAGAATCCCAGGCAAGCCTTGAACTCTGGCTTTTCTCATCTTAAAACAAAGCATCCTTAAATTATGTAGAGCCTCTGATGGATCTCACATCCATCGGGGGCTAAAATGAGTTCAGGACTGTTCTTGTTGCAAGCCGCATTCCCCCTTGCAGCCATCATTCCGGATTTCCACCTCCGTGGCTGGCTCTCGTGCTGACACATTTCTTTTTATTTCATTCACACTTCCCCCCCCCCTGACTGATTGAACCATGTTTGTCTCTCCCCACAATGGCCATTAGGATTTCTTTGAGCCGGAGTGACCGATTCCTGCCTGAAATTCCTTCGCAGGGGTTCAGGCGGAGGACGCTGGAGCCGTGCGTGTGCATGCACATGAGTGCCAGGGAAATTTCCCCCAGCACAAATTGAATCTGAAAATACTGGAGGTTGCTTTAAAATTCTCTGTATTGTCAGCAATAATCAGAAACATGGAGATCATTTCCACTCCTTATGACTTTATGGGATTTCAAAATGTATCGCTCCTCTGTGAAACAGGAATCAGGCGTAGGGTGTAATCCTGAACAAGGCTAGAAACCAGGCTAGCCTGATATCATGAGATCTCAGAAGCTAAGCAGGGTTAGCCCTGGTTAGTATTTTATTTGTTTCTCCATTCCGCTTCTAGCCCACTGCTCCTGGCCGGTAAGCTTGTGGCGGCTTGCAACATAAAATAATAACACAGCAGTGAAATACGTAAACCTCCCAACCCACCTCTCTGTGCCAGTCATTCCCCCCGTCCCAGACTGCCACATATGTAGGGAGATTACCGTTGGGTATATTGGAGGGGGAGCTAAGATCTTCCTTCCACCCAGCTTCAATCAAACGCCTGGCGGAACTGTGTTAGTTCCGCCAGGGCCCACAGCTCTTCCGGAAGCTCCTTCCACCAGGCAGGGCTGAAAAGACCCTAGCCCTGGTTGAAGCTAGTTGAACATCTCATGGGCCAGGGATCTCTGGGGATGGAAGACCACCAAGGGAGCCCAGGTTGCTATCCAGAGGCAGGCAATGGCTAACCACACCTGAAAGCCACCAGCCCTGGAAATGCCATAGTGTCAAACAGTCATATTGGAAGTTCTTAGAGGAAACAAGAACAAGGCATGCAGAAAGATGGAAGTTCTCTGGCTGGTCACCAATGAGGCATCCGCCAAGGGAGCCTGTGACACGTTGTGAGTCCACCCCGGCACTGCGCTTGCACGGCAAATCATGAAAGCGCCACCAAGCAGGTCTTGAAAAGGGCAGGAGGACAACAGGTCAAAAACCCGGGTGCAGCGTCCTGGCAGCAAATATGTCCAGATTCTCCAGAATACACGAGTGAGTGAATAAGTTCTGGAGAAAACAAGCACGGGAGGAAACACCGAGGGATTCCACGGTGAAGAATCATTTAGGGGGGTGGGGGGTTAACAGAGATGGACCGCTTCCCCTCCGGGGGAGGTAGTGGCCCCTGGAATATGTATTAAAATAATAACAGGCTTCTGCAAAAACATTTTGTAAACGGCTGCCCCTCCTTAGAAGCAGGTGCCTTTCCGGTGCTGCCTCAGCACCATCCCCACACTGGGTCCCTTCTAGGTTAATTCCCGATGGTTGTTTTCTCTGCCCCAGGCGGAAGAGCCCCAAAAAAGCAATTGCCTTTTTCCTGACTGGTCCTAATGATCCCCATTGTCTGCTCTGATAGATTTGGGGAGGGGGGGGGGTGACGTCGGCGACAGCGAAGGATGGAGCATCTGGGAACAGCTGTTTCCTGACACCCAGGCGGCTGCGTTCCGGCCCAGGTCCAATCAGCTCCTATTGTACCAGTTTTCTCAGCTCCAGCAACCCTGGGGAAAGGGAGGGGGGGTAATTACGGGGTGGATAGCGTTGCAGTTCTGGCTTTTGCCAATGCTGCAGAAATCCTGGAGGCGGCTGAGAATCAGCAAAAGAGCCAGAAGGAACGAAGGGGGGACTCTGGCTGTTTTGACAGCCGGCGAGAAATTCCACGGCCGGGGCAAAGTGTGGCCCTATTCCAGGGGGGATGTTTATAGGCAAGCACTGACCGCATGCAAAGACAGGCTGGGATTCTGCGCTGCCGCCATTCAAGGAAGTACAGCTGGCCATGCTAAGGCGAAGGCAGTGCAATCTACGAAAATGGGCTCTTCTGCAACGGGAATTCAGAATTCATCAATGTCTGGATTCGAGTAAACCATCCGGTCCAGCACCCGACCCGACCATCATCAACCAGAAACCCATGCGCTCCCTGTCTGGACACTCCTGGAACTTTGTACGGAATGGAGCCATTTATTTCTTGCCCTCCTTCCATCAAAGCACGGCTCATGGCGGGGAGAAGGTTTTCCTGAACGGCCTCCCATCCAGTTCCTGTCCAGATTCAGAAGTTCTTTGGCTCAGCAAGGGGGCAAACTATCATGTGCCTTTGAACTAAGCCCTTGAACCCGTGAAAAGGAGAATGGGTGTACCCAACACCTTGCCGAGTCCCAGGTTACGCCAATCCTTATCCATCCATGGTTCCTCTATATATTTGTGAAACAGCCTGGGGGGTGGAACGTGTCTGGTTGCCCAAGTTGGAATAGGGCCAATCAGGGTGCAGCTAGCTTTGCTGGCTGCACACTGATTGGCCCTGCCCCTGCAGCTCCCACCCTTAGGAATGGGCTTTGAAGCTAGTAAACAAATAAATGCAAATAGTTAGGAGACGAGACCCTAACTGGGAAGGAACCAAGGCACAGTGGCAGAAAATCAACTTCACAGATAGAAGGTCCCACTTGTCGTCCCTGGCATGGCCGGTGGAATGGGTCAGGAAAGTCGGAGACCTGAAAGACCTCAACCGGAGACCATGAAGAGCTGCTACCAGCCAGACTAGCTAATATTGGCCTTGATACATAAGGTTGCTAGTCTCCAGGTGGTGGCCGGATATCTCTCAGAATTACGGTTGGTCTCCAGACAAAAAGGATACATTCACCTGGAGTAACGGCTGTTTTGGGAGGAGAACTCTATGGCAGGCGTAGTCAACCTGTGGTCCTCCAGATGTTCATGGACTACAATTCCCATGAGCCCCTGCCAGCATTTTCTGGCAGGGGCTCATGGGAATTGTAGTCCATGGACATCTGGAGGACCACAGGTTGACTACCCCTGCTCTATGGCATTACACCCCTCTGAGGCCCTTACCAGGTTCCTCCCCCTCCCAAATCTCCAACAATTTCACAATCCGGTGCTGATAACCTTATTGATACACCAGACATACACTTTATGCTTTTGATAAAGGCAGGTGCTGTGGCTCAGTGACCAAGCGTCTGCTTTACAAGAGCTCAAATTAAGTCCTTCACCCAAAGAGTGATTGACACCTGGAATTCCCTATCACAAGAAGTGGTGGAGGCTATGAGCGTAGACAGTTTCAAGAGGGGATTGGCTGAACATATGGAGCAGAGCTCCTTCAGTGGCTCTTAGCCCCAAAGTATAGCTAGAATAGTTTGTCTGGGGCAGTGATGCTCTGGATTCTTGGTGCTTGGGGGGCATGAGTGGAAGGGCTTCTGGAGTTCTGCTGGTGGACCTCCTGATGACACCTGGGTTTTGGCCACTGTGTGACAGAGAACGCTAGACAAGATGGGCGATTGGGCTGACCCAACATGGCTTTAAGGTCACAGGTTCAATTCCCAGCAATTAAAAATATCAGGTAGAAACGGATAGAAAAGACCTCTGCCCCAGATCCTGGAGAACTGCTGCCAGTAGACAGTCTTGCCCTGGACAGAAGGAGAAGAGCTGGTTTTCATACCCTGCTTTTCACTGCCCAAAGGAATCTCAAAGCGTCTTACAGTCGCCTTCCCTTTCCTCTCCCCACCACGGGCACCCTGTGAGATAGGTGGGGCTCAGGGAGCTCTGAGAGAACTGCTCTGTAAGAACAGCTCTATCAGGACTGTGACTAGCCCAAATTTTCCCAGCTTAGAAGCTGTCGCTCTTAACCACTACAACTACACTGACAAATCAGTGGTCGGACCCAGGGTAAGAATGCTATGTGTGTTTGCATGACCCATCCCTCACCCGTACCGTGAACGATGAGATACACTTGAGAGGTGTGGGGCTTGTCCTGCGTCTGGAAGGAGCAGGTGTAGAGGCCCTCATCATAGAGGTCGACGTTGGTGATGACGATGCTGAATTCAGAGGCGCTGTTGGTCAGCAGCTGCACCCGCGAGTCAATGGACCATTTGTCGTTGCCGGCGTAAAGGATGTTGGAACGGTTCAACCAGGCCACGCGGGTCACTTGCTGGTCTATGTAGCAGCTGTGGAAAAGGGAGAGGGGAGGCAGGGTGAACAGCAGGACTCGGAGGAGAAGGGAAGCCAGCCACGCTGGGAGTCCAAGCAGTTCCACATAATGGGTGTGGTGGCAGCTGGCCAGGACTGGTGTGGAGCCCCACTCACTCCGTTACAGCCGCTGCCCATCACTGGTGGACAGATTCACCTCTGGCCTGTGGCTGCACTCAGCCCCACTCGCTGTGCTCCGCCTGCCCATCTTTGGCACTGGGCCTCAGGCTGTGTTGAGTCATGCTCACTCTACATCCGCCCACCTTTGGTGCCTGGCCCTGGCTCATGGCTGCGCTGAGGTCCACTCACTCAGCCACCGCCACCACCCACCGTCTGCACCCGGCCCTACCTCCACCACCTCCCTGCCTGTTATGCCATGTTTGCACCGGGAACAACAGACGTCACATCCACTGGCATTTCCGTTTCACCACGCGCAGCATAAGATGTGTTTCCACATCAAAGATTAGGGAAGTCTGATTTTCTGCTATAGTGAATGAAGTCCTGCCCTGGACCTGAAATTTCCCAGTGTTACTCAACAGGGCAGCAGGGAAAGTGATTCCACTGCAAACTAGTGTCATGATGTCATTTCCTACATTAAACAGAAGTGACGTCATCATGGCAACTTTATGGTCTAGGATTCCCCTAAGCCTCTATGGTTAAA
This sequence comes from Paroedura picta, assembly GCF_049243985.1. Taxonomy (NCBI): domain Eukaryota; kingdom Metazoa; phylum Chordata; class Lepidosauria; order Squamata; family Gekkonidae; genus Paroedura; species Paroedura picta. The sequence continues at coordinate 8,601,035 of NC_135373.1, read as the reverse complement.
TTGGCATGATGTCAGTCAGGTAGGTCCCTGCTCTCTGTAATTTCCTGCTTCATGTCAGTGCTGGGTGGACAACTCTGGACAACATAGAGGAAGGGGAGAATGAAATAAGCAGCCTTTCGGTCCCCAGTGGGGGGAAATGTGGAAGAAAACCAGAAGTTGGCCAGAAACAAGGGGGTAGGGGGGCCATTGTGCCAGTAGAAAACTAGCCGACTAGCAATGCTGTTTAGGGTATATTCTAGGGTTGACAACTCCCAGTGAAAACAATCCTGGAGATTTGGGGATGAAGCCTGGGGAGGGCAGGGTATGTGAAGGGAAAGAACCTCATTGGGGTATAATCCTACATTGTCCACCCTCCAGAGCTGCTATTTTATCCAGGGGAACTGAACTCTGTTTTCTGGAGGTCACTCATAATTCCAGATCTCCATGCCTCATCCAGCAGCTGGGAACCATAGTTCCTCAGCACAAAACCTTACTGAGCAGGCTCTATGGCTCATGTGTTCCATCTAACATAGCCATGAAGAGGACATGGGTCTCTTGTGCTTTGTACTAGGGTTGTCCTAGGGTTGCCAACTCCAGGTTCAGAAACACCTGGAGATTGGAGGGCAGAGTCTGGGAAAATATGGTTTCAGGAGGGAAGGGATTTCAATAGGGTATAACGAAATTGCAGTCTGCCTTCCAAATAGGGTTGCCAGCTCTGGCTTTGGAAAGATCTGGAGAATTTGGGGCAGGGAGGGACCTCAGTGGAGAATCATGCTTTGGGGTCCACCTCCAAATCAGCCATTCCCTCCAGGGGAAATGATCTCTTTAGTTGGGAGAGGAGCTATAATTCCAGTGGATCCCCAAGTCCCAGCTGGGGACCAGCATCCCTACTTCCAAAGCAGCCATTTTCTGCAGGTGAAGTGGAATAAATGTTTTAAATAAATACACAAGTCTGGGGGTTGGCATCCCTACGACATTGAGGGAGGTTGTCCAATTGAGGCCACCTCCCGAGACCTTCGAGGAAACGTAATGATCAGCAGCCCGATTTCAGCATTTTACTCCAGCCAGTAAAAAAAAACAGGCCCGTTCCTGTCTCTGGGAAAGGAGGATACCGCTTATTATAATCGTGTGCCCGCATGTACTGAAAGCAAAAGCGGGAGAGAGAGAGAGAGAGAGGGAGAGAGATAACTTCTGGGCTCTCCTTGCAGAGGCCTTTGGCTGTCTCTTTCCCGAGCCCTTTGAAGTCCAAAAGCCCATGTTATTACCGCTCCTTTTATCCAGCCCTAAAAACTTGAATGCCGTCCAAACCGCAGATTTGTGAAAATAACGAGAGAGAGAGAGTCGGTGGTAGTGCCGGTGGTGGGGAACCAGACTCCTGAACTGGCTGCCGATTTAATTGCTACACGGCTGCCTTTGAACGCAATCCCGGCCCTCAACCGGCCCTCCCTGTCCCGATTCTGCCCACTTCTCTGAGCCCGGGGCCGCCGTCCTTCCTCCGGGCTGCCTCTCCACACCCCTCAGGCTTCCCGCCAGGAGATTTAATTATCAGAAAGCGTTTTTTTCTCTCGCCTGGAAGGCGAGTGGGCGCTAAGTAATCCCGTTTCTTGGTCCCTGACAGCTGTCAGGTGGAGATTGGACAAGCCTTCTGAAGATAAGTGGAGAACAGCGGGGGGGGGGGATGCCTCTGGGTGCTCTTTCTGTCTCCTTGAAATCAGGACTGACCCTCGAGTTGCCGACTCTTAGCTGGGACAATCCTAGATATCTGGGGCTCGAGCCCGGGGAAGGCACTGATTTGGAAAGGGGAGGAAGGTCACCAAGGATGGGAGGCCACTAAATCGGTTGTACAAAGCCACCATTGTCTCCAGGGGAATGGGTGCCTGGAGATCCAGACTGCTAGGCCTCACCTGGAGGTTGGCAACCCTAAACTGTTGGGGGAAAGTGGTATTCCTCCTTCTTGACACTGCGGTGCAGAGGAAACTCTCTGCTAGAGGCGCGTCCCACAGGGCCGTAGACAGGGCCACCACATCCACCGGAACCACCCCCATCTCTTCGAGGCTGAAGGTATTACTCCGGTGCAAAGGTGTGATTATTTTTCCTTTTCCTTTTTGTCTTTGTCAGCTCTTTCCAGCCTTATCTGATCCTACAGTATAGCTAGCCCTCCTGGTTACTGCCCTCATGTAGCGGTTAAGAGCAGCAGACACATGCAGCCGGCTGGGTGACCATCAAAGTTCTCTGAGAGCTGTTTGAGCAGAACAGGAGATCTCTTAGAGCTCTCTCATCCCCACCTACCTCAAAGGGTGTCTGTTGCAGAGAGAGGCATTTGTAAGCCATTTTGGAACTCCTTCAGGTAGTAAAAAACAAGGTATATAATAACAAATCTACTCTTTCTGCTCTTTGAGACTGCTCTTTATAAGGCCAGATCCTGAAGATGAAACTCAAATACTTTGGCCACCTCATGAGAAGGAAGGACTCCCTGGAGAAGAGCCTAATGCTGGGAGCGATCGAGGGCAAAAGAAGAAGGGGACAACAGAGAATGAGGTGGCTGGATGGAGTCACTGAAGCAGTCGGTGCAAACTTAAATGGACTCCAGGGAATGGTAGAGGACAGGAAGGCCTGGAGGATCATTGTCCATGGGGTCGCGATGGGTCGGACACGACTTCGCACTTAACAACAACATTCTTTCTTGGTGAACTCCCCTGCAAGTCCTAGCCAGCCTCCAGGTGGGGTCTGGAAATCTCCCGTCATTTCAGCTTCTCTCTAGATGTCAAAGATTAGGCCCAGGTTCAAATTCTGACACAGGAACGCATTCCAAACATGACATGTTTGAGTGTTTAAAAGGGTAAGGAGCAAGAAGCCCAGCAGAGGTGAGTCGGCGCGGCTTAGCGTCCGTGAGCTCCAGGTTCTAATTCTGCCCTTGGCCATGAAACCTTGCCGGGTCCTTGATGGCTCGGGTTACCAGTTCTGGGTTAGAAATACCTGGAGATGGGGGGGGGGGAGGTGTTGTTGCAGTCAGGAGGGACTACAGTTGCCGACTTCCGGCTGGCACCTGGAGATCTGCTATTCCAGCGGATGTCCAGACAACAAAGTTCTGTTCTTCTGGAGGAAAGCTGCTTTGGAGACCTTGCAGTGGTTCAGTCCCCAAGCCCAGGCTCCATTCTCAAAACACCCAGATAGTTCCCAGTCCAGAGAGGGCTTTACGAGGGACGTCAGCAGGGCCGAAAGAGATGGAGTCCGTCTGCCAAAGCTGCCGTTTTCTCCAGGGGAACTGATCCCTGTCTCTCCAGGCCGCACCTGGAAGGTGGCAACCCTACATACAGTCCTCGTTCCAGGGGAAAGGACAAGCTCGAGGATGCCTGGCGTGGTGCCTCCCTCCCAGGGTTCCCACAGAGCCTTTGAGCCCTCCCTCCCCTTCCCCACTTTCTATTCCGCAGTGAGTGTGGGAGGAGGGATAGGTCTTGGAAAGCAGGTCAGACTCTCTGCTGACTCAGGCTGGTGAGAGCCCGGCGCACTGCAGGGAGCAGGGAACGACAGCCACACGGCTTGGCACTGCTGACTCACAATCTCCAGCTCTGTGTGTGTTTGTGTGTGCGTTTGCGTGCAGGGAGGGACGGATGCAGAGGAGGCGGGGTGGTGGTGGTGGTGGGAGGGATGGAGGGCTCCCGGTGGACGCCTGGCCGGCTTCCCCCTCCAGAAGCCCAGCTGGCTTTTTGACGCATGTTAAGGGAACAGTCGGGAGTCCAGACCCTTTTGAACGGACCCCTTGGTCTCTGCCGGACGGACGGAGCCAAGAGAGTCGCTGGCACAGACTCGAGGGCTGCCGGATCGCAGCAGGTTTCTGATGGCCCTGGAGGGGTTTCGAGGCAAGAGATTCACAGAGGAGGTTTACCGTTGCCGGCCTCTGTGGACTACCATGGTGTAGTGGTTAAAGAAGAAGAGGAGCTGGTGTTTGTAGCCTGCTTTTTGCTACTCACAGGAGTTTCAAAGCAGCTTAGAATCGCCTTCCTTTCCTCTACTCACAACAGACACCCTGAGAGATAGGTGAGGCTGAGAAAGCTCTGAGAGAACTGAGACTGGTCCAAGGTCACCCAGCTGGCATCACGTGGAGGGGGAGTGGGGAAGGTAAGCCTGTGTGTGGCCGGTGGCTAGCACGCCACCACCGCTGCCCCACCCCTCCTCTCCACACCATGGCGCTGGCCTCCTACGAGCTGCCTCGGGCTTCGGTAATCACTGAGGTATTCGAGCCGAGCTGAAGCGCGCATCCCCCATACTAGCAATGATATGTGTGTCAAACAATGCCAAAGTTGATATTTTTGGAGATCCCCCCCCCCAAAAAAATTATAGATATGGTTGGATATAAAACAATCTAACAATGAATTTAAGAGCCTCTTGTGGCGCAGGGTGGTAAGGCAGCGACATGCAGTCTGAAAGCTCTGCCCATGAGGCTGGGGGTTCGATCCCAGCAGCCGGCTCAAGGTTGACTCAGCCTTCCATCCATCTGAGGTCGGTAAAATGAGTACCCAGCTTGCTGGGGGGTAAATGGTAATGAGTGGGGAAGGCACTGGCAAACCACCCCGTATTGAGTCTGCCATGAAAACGCTAGAGGGTGTCACCCCAAGGGTAGGACATGACCCGGTGCTTGCACAGGGGATACCTTTACCTTTTAACAATGAATTTAGATAAAGCAGAGATTCAACTGAAAATATTTGCAGATTATTATCCTGCTAGGGGCCAAGCCCGTTGCATTCAGGGATACAACGGACGCTAGATTGGAGGGGTGGTGGAGGAAGGACTCTGTACATGGCCTCCCCTGCCCCCCAGGACCTGGAAAGGCTGCAGGCAGCTGTTAGGGAACCCACTGGTAGGGGCAGCTCTCACGCAGCAGAGATCAGCAGCCTCCGAGCCTCAGAGGGATGTGGAAGGAGGAGGGGGTGGTCAAGGGTGGGGGACGGAAGGCGATTGGCTGGCCGCTGGATAGACAGGCAAGCCAATTGGAGGAGGAGGTACTCACGGGCAGGACAGCCACCCTGAGTGGGTGTTAAGCGCTGAGTGGCGCTTAAGCCATGAGACATGCTCCTCCTCCAAGGCCTTACCAGAAATATTATGTGGAATAGATAAAGGTAGTTTGGCATTGGAACAGAAAACTAAGAGACTAAATTATGCTCTTTTCCTACAAGATGATGTGATAAACAAGTATAAAAAAAGGTCAGGATGATTTTTAAAAATAAATAATACAGAATTCAACAGGCTCCCAATAAGGACCCATGCAGCTGCATTCTGGACCAGTATTATGATCTTGGCTTTTGGGCAGTGTTTCAAGGGAAGCAATACAGGGATAGAGGTTTCATACAGCAAATTTAGTCCCATTAATGCGCCACCTCTGAACAGATCTGGCTATTTAAAACAGCTCTGTGCTTTTGTCCTCGCCCTTTTCCGCTTTGCGATATTCCTTGGGCTTTTAAAAATATGTTCTAAGTTGAGTGTTATAGCGCTACGCCAATATAGCACTTCTTAATGTGTCTCAATGGTGCCAAGGCGTCTCAATGATGCTGTATTAGTCTAGCGCTATAGTGCTCAATTTAGACTGTTTTTTAAAAAAGAAGTTTGAGAAAGATTGCACAGCAAAAAAGGTCAGGTGGGGGGAAGTGCAGTATTACTGGGAGTGCTGTTGACATTTTAAACAGCACACTACAGTTATTCAGAAGTGCAAATAAGAGGTGAAAATGGGAGAAAGCAGCTCAGCTCGAGAACAACTCAACCACGCTCTGTCAACAGGACACAAATGGCTTTGTAGGAAAAGGTAAACAAAATCCATTAGCCGCCAGCTGCTAAAACAGTTGTGTCTGAAATAACACAAAACTATCCGTTAGCAACCGGCCACTAAAACGGATTAAAAAGGCAGTCTCAGAAGGGGCCACATATGAAAAAGAAATGGCGAAGGACGGTGGCAAACAATGCATGGAATTAATTTTAGAAACTCTCCTCTTTCAACTAGTATTCAGGAAGCAGCGTGATAAAGGAACCGCCGAGGAAGAGAACCTCGTAAATCCACCGGTCCCTCATTTTGGGATCAATTAGTATTTAGTTTTCCTCTCTTCCATTCCAGAATTTAAAACAGCCGAGGGGAAGGGCTGTTCTAGGAGGGGAAAGCATAGGGGAGGGGGGGGGATTAAAACCCTCTTTTGGTAGCCTCAATCTATGCCGGGCCTCTCTCCCCTATCTGAACTGCTGATTTAGAAGGCGATTAAGAATTCTAATCAGGTGGGGGATGAGATGACGGGACACAGGTTGCATGCGAGGTCCGAGACCTTTTCTAACAATATTCCCTTCAATATTGGCAAACGCCTGCTTTTTAAAGCAAATGCAAAAAAAAAAGTATTAAAATCAAAGCCCTGGAATGAATGCCATGCTTGACAGAGTTATTAGCCATTCCGTAAGTCTTCTCTGGTTGCTATTAACACGTTATGAGAAGGTAATAGCGCATTTTGCCAGGGGCCCATCTTTTATTTAAATACAGTCAGGATGTCGCGATGAAACTTTAATGGCAGCGGTGGGAGGGGGGGGGTTGAATGACTGAACCACATGCCAGTGGCGTGGAACCGCACTGAGTTCAAGGAGGAAGGGAAGGGACAGCAGGAGGACGGGGTCAGAGAAAGGCCCTGTTTGGTGCCCCCAGCCAGAGCGCTTGGATGGTGCAGAGAATTCAAGCACAAGATCAGTGCACCACTGGAGGGCACTGTGGGCAAGAAAGATGTGCCGGGACAGCAGGCCGGAGGGATCTCATGTGTCTTGGGGCCATGAGCAGCTTGCGTGAGAGCCGTGTAGGGTGGCCTCTGGGACTCACTACACCTGTCCCACAATTTGTTATTTCTCTTTAGGCAGGCAAAATGAAACCAAGAGCCCTTGGGGTTCCCCTTGATGGGGTACACAGAGGATGCGGGACGAGGAAGAGGGGCAAGGAAAGCAGCAAGGAGAAAATCAGGGCTAGTGGGAGAGAGAAAAGAGGAGATGGTCAAAGTGAAGAACGTGCCAGGAAAGCCAGGCTGGGTGAAGGAGGAATGGATCCACAGGGAAGAGGAGGAGGAGGATCAGGATCTAGGGCAGGGGTGGCCAAACTGTGGCTCTCCAGATGTCCACAGACTACAGTTCCCATGAGCTCCTGCCAACTAGTATGGACATCTGGAGAGCACAGTTTGGCCACCCCTGATCAAGCAGAGGACACAACTTCTGTGTTGGTCATATATGGCAAGAGACTACACCAGAGAATGCCACAGGAAACAATAGGGTTGCCAACCTCCAGGTGGGGCCTGGGGATTTCCAGGAATTACAATTGATCTCCAGGTGACAGAGATCTGTTTCCCTGGAGAAAATGGCTGCTTTGGAGGGGGGACTCTGTGGCATGGGACCCCGCTGAAATTCCTTCCCCTACCCTCCCCAGGCTCCAAATATCCAGGAATTTCCCTACCAGCAGAGGGCTTGGCAGAATTCAGCCAGCCAAGCATTTGCTGGGGAGGGGGGGAGGGAGGGAGGAACAATTTTTTTTAAAGGAAGAAAGAGAATCACAACCTCCATCTCTTCCACCCACCCTTTTTTTAGGAAGGGGGGTAGTAAGGGGATCTTATTATTGTGCCGCCATGCTGTGACATTTTAAAGTCTTTTAATGGGAGTTTTAATGGGGTTTTAAGACACTGTAAGCCGCCACGAGCCATTTGGGAGTGGTGGGAAATATAATAATAATAATAATAATAATAATAATAATAATAATAATAATAATAATAATAATAATAATAATAATAATAATAAAGTCTGAGGAACCCCGCCATGCAAATCATCAAGGAAGGTTTCCAGAAGCATCCAGCAGGGAGAACCATCCCTGCACACATATGAGAATTTCGCTGTCCCCCATCAAAGGCCGGTGACTCACCTTAGCGTTGCGTTGTCCCCCTGGCAAACTGTATAGTTGTCTGCTGGCTGATTAAAATCCGCACTTCGCACCAGCAGCCCTGTGCAGTGAAAGACGGAAGACGCCGTTAGGGTCTGGTAGAGGAATGGCTTAACGTTAGGCCATAAGAGAAGCCATGTTGGATCAGGCCAATGGCCCATCCAGCCCAATGCTCTGTGTCACCCAGCAACCAAAACTCAGACGCCATCAGGAGGTTCACCAGTGGGGCCAGAACTCCAGAAGCCCTCCCTACATCACTGCCCCAGACATAAGAACATAAGGCAAGTCATGCTGGACCAGGCCAATGGCCCATCCGGTCCAACACTCTTGTGTCACACAGCAGCCAAAACCCAGGCATCATCTGGAGGTCCACCAGTACTGCCAAAATGGCAAAGGTCCTCCCACTGTTGCCCCACAAGTGCCAAAGAATACAGAGCATCTCTGCCCTAGAAAGAATGTTCCATCTATAAGAACATAACAGAAGCCATGTTGGATTAGGCCAATGACCCATCCATTATAACACGTGTCAAACAGCCGTCAAAACCCAAGAGCCATCAGGAGGTCCACCAGTGGGGCCAGAACTCCAGAAGCCCTCCCACTGTGGCCCCTCAAGCACCAAGAAGACAGCATCACAGCCTCAGAGTGTTCTTTCTGTATACCTGAGGGATCTCTGCTCCATATCCCCCTCTTAAACCTGTCTGTGCCTGTAGCTTCCCAGGTGTTTTACATATACATACACCTGCCCAGGTAGCCTGATCTCATCAGATCTCACAAGCTAAGCAGGGTCGGCCCTTGTTAGTATACGGATGGGAGACCTGCAAGGAAGTCCGGGGTCGCAAAGCAGAGGCAGGCAAAGGCAGACGTCTCTTGCCTTCAAAATCCTTTGGGGTTGCTGTAAATCGTCTGAGACTGGGCAGCAAAAATACATAAACAAATGTTAAAAACTGTTGCTTTGGGTCCCCATCAGGGACAAAAATGGGATATCCAGATCTGAAGAAGGAGAGAGAACACCTCATGTGGCTGCAGGTGAAGAGTGGTATGTTTGAACGCTTCCCCAAGATTGAAAAAAGAAATACTCTGGAAAAAAACAAACAAGCAAGGCTCCCCTTAGAATGTTAGTTTTCTATGAGCAGGGAGGTTTGTTTGTTCTAATGCGGGGAACATTTAAGTATCGAATCACCCGCAGGATGAAAAAGAACAGCCTAAGACTAGTTTTATAGCAGCACTCTGATTTCTCTCCCCCCCCCCCATCAGGCTGCAACTCTTTTTGACTCATTTACCTCTTCTTTAAGCCGATTAATGACTCTCGAATGTGGCCTTTTCCCTTCAAGGTAGGGCTCACTGAGCAGCAATGAAGCACACTGAAGTCCATTGCATGATTGCTTGGGCAGCAGGCCGGAGAATGGCATGAGGATGCTCCGTGCTCCAAGAAAAGTTCAACAGTCTCAAGACGTCCCCCCCCCCTCCCAAGCAGTGGGGGACATAAGCAGGGAGGAGACTGCCCCCGAAGTGGTCCATGATTCACCCAAAAGTTTAGAGAAATGGATGTGATTGCAGATAAATGGTTTTAATTTCTGATGTTAGCCAACCCTAAGCGGACTGGGGAAGGGCTGGCTATAACAATAAATTATTATTGTTGTTGTTAACGAGTTGGTACTTATATGCCATTTTTCTCTACCCGAAGGAGTCTCAGAGTGGCTTACAGTCGCCTTCCCTTTCCTCTCTCCACAACAGACACCCTGTAAGGTAGGCGAGGCTGAGAGAGCCTTGAGATTACTGAAGAAGAAGAGAATTGGTTCTTATATACTGCTTTTCTCTACCTGAAGGAGTCTCAAAGCGGCTTACAGTCGCCTTCCCTTTCCTCTCCCCACAACAGACACCCTGTGAGGTGGGTGAGGCTGAGAGAGTGCTGATATCACTGCCCAGTCAGGACAGTTTTATCAGTGCCATGGAGAGCCCAAGGTCACCCAGCTGGCTGCATGTGGGGGAGTGCAGAATCGAACCACTACACCAAGCTGGCTCAACACACAAGAACACAAGTCCTGCTGGCACAATTGCCCTCCCCCCCACTTTTGATACTCTACTTTAGATTTGATTTTAGGGGAGCATGATTTGGCCTCCTCCCTTAATTCAAGGCCTACCCTTCCCCCTTGGCTGCCTAATAGATGGGGAGCTCCCCCTCGCTGGGGGTCTTCAAGCAGCAGCTGGACAGATCCTTAACCTGGATGCTTGAGGCTGATTCTACATTGAACAGGGGGCGGGACTAGATGGCCTGGATGGCCCCTTTCCGCTCTAGGATTCTATGAGTCTAGTTCAGCAGTGGGATGGGCTGCATCAGGAGGTGGGGAGCTCCCCCTCTCTGGCAGTCTTCAAGCAGCAGCTGGACAGATCCTTATCCTGGATGCTTTAAGCTGATACTGCACTGAGCAGGGAGTTGGCCCTTTCCAAATCTAGGGTTCTAATGTCCCTCTATTCAGATCTCTTGACCATGTACGTGTGCCTGGCTAAGAGGGGTGTGCTTGTCCAGGGTAGACATCCATCTGGATTTTCCCTCCAAAGGAAGGAGAAGGAGGAGAAGATGAAGAGCTCATTTTGTTATACCCCGCTTTTCACGACCCAAAGGAGTCCCAGAATGGCTTACCGTTGTCTTTCCCTTCCTCTCCCCACAACAGGTAGCAGGGGCTGAGAGAGCTCTGTGAGAGCTGCTCTGCAAGAACAGCCCTAAGAGAAATGTGCCTCGCCCAAGGTTGCCCAACCGGCCACATGTGGAGGAGCAGGGAATCTAACCCAGCCTTCCAGAATAGAATCTGCTGCTCCTTAGCCACAACGGCACGCTAGCCCTGCCCCATTGCTCTGTAAAGGATGGGGGATGTGAGCCATGGAATAAATTCCTGGGAAGAGGAATGACCCGAGGATGGAGCTGAGCCCAGCACAAGAGCAGCCCTCCCAAATGAATGTAATTTTATCACTCTGTGGGGAAAGAAGCTCAAAGCAAGGCACCGAGGCCATGGCGTTCTGCCTGCTCTTCGCCACCAACAGCCAGCATGCCACAAAACCGCCTCTCGAGAAAGAAGAAAGAAGAAAGAAGAAAGAAGAAAGAAGAAAGAAGAAAAAGAAGAAAGAAGAAGAAGAAAAAGAAGGAGGAAGAAAGGAAGAAGAAAAAGAAGAAAGAAGAAAGAAGAAGAGTGTGAAATGAAATGAAATGAAACCGTTTGCCAGTAGCAACACTCACCTCCCCCCAACTCCAGTAGCAATGAGGTTTCTCCACTTGCCATCTTCCATCTCAAAACCATCCCCCAAAAGGCATATTAGTCCTAAGGGGGTGGGTGAATGACAGGCACTGCTGCAGGACAAACATCCCCTCCCTCGCTCCCCCTTAGCCAGGGCCCTGGTTGCATGACTGACAGCCTCCAGTTCCAGGAAGTGACCCGCCGGTCAGAGCTGAGTCAGCAGATATATGCTGGGATTCCAGGGGGCACCGTCTTTATGGTGGATTCATGTTTATGGAGCAGAGAAGCCTCCGGCGAATTCGTTCCATGTCTGGCTGCGCCACCGGCCACAGAGCCGGCCGCTGATGTGAATCGAGCCAGGGAAGAGGCTGGAGGGGCTCAGATGGAGACAGATTGAGCCCCCTTCTCTCCGCCGCAGGAGCGCAAGATTGGCCCCGATTGCACTTCGAGGCAAATCTTCTTGGCCCAGCAGGGCTTGTGAATGTTCCAAAGGGCGTTCCTCCTAATTTGCCAGTTATTATGGACTAGCGAGTACCTCGTTTTTATATGGTGACAGCCGACTTTTCAGCTCAAATATCACGGCGGGTGGATTAGCAGGGCGGCTGCTGTGGGGCTGGCAGGGAGGTGAATACGCTGGAGAACGGGTCTGTGTCATGCCAGCCTCTAGGTGGGACCTGGGGATCCCACAGGGTTACAGCTCACTCCAGATCAATTATCCTGGAGAAAAGGGATGCGAAGAAGAAGAAGAAGAAGAAGAAGAAGAAGAAGAAGAAGAAGAAGAAGAAGAAGAAGAATTGGTTCTTATATGCCGCTTTTTCCTACCCGAAGGAGGCTCAGAGCGGCTTACAGTCACCTTCCCATTCCTCTCCCCACAACAGACACCCTGTGGGGTGGGTGAGGCTGAGAGAGCCCTGAGATTACTGAAGAAGAAGAAGAGTTGGTTCTTATATGCCACTTTTCTCTATCCGAAGGAGTCTCAAAGGAGCTTACATTTGCCTTCCCTTTCCTCTCTCCACAACAGACCCCCTGTGAGGCGGGTGTGTCTGAGAGAGCCCTGATATTACTGAAGAAGAAGAGTTGGTTCTTATATGCCGCTTTTCTCTACCCGAAGGAGTCTCGTAGCAATTTACATTCACCTTCCCTTTCCTCTCCCCACAACAAATACCCTGTGAGGGAGGTGAGGCTGAGAGAGCCCTGATACTAGGAAGAAGAGTTGGTTCTTATATGCAGCTTTTCTCTACTAGAAGGAGGCTCAAAGCAGCTTACATTCGCCTTCCGTTTCCTCTCCCCACAGCTCATTTTGGAATGGCATTACACCTGCTTAAGTCCCTCCCCTTCCCAAGCTCCGCCCCCAGAATCTCCATGTATGTTGCAACCCAGAGCTGAAAGCCCTTATACTCCACCTCCCCTTCCCCTGGGAATCTCCATAAAAGCAGGATTTCTTGTGGCTGCATTTAATAATTAAAAAATAACTCTTTGTAAGAATAAGAAGAGATGTTTTGTATAGTTTTGACCCTCAGATTTAGAAACTGAAGGGGAAACTAAGGTGTAGGATACAGCCGTTAGCAATCGGAAACATACAGGTTTTGTCTGACGCTTGAATTAAAACTTTATATTTAAAAATACCCATCATGTTTATTATAATGTGTGAAAGTTCCCCATTTGGGGGGGAGGTGTCGGGAATTCTGAAATAGCGTTTGAATGATTCCCATCTTTCGTTTTCTGCTCAAATTGACTCCTACAATTTCAAACAGGTTGCCAGAAGCCGTTTAATCTTGCCCTTGCTATCAAGGTTTCCTGGACTTACAGATGATCATCTAATTAACATCTTGCTTGCAGATAAAGATAATTCTGTTTCTTACACGGTGGCAAAGTTTTGCTATACTGCCAGCAGAGTGCGGAAATCTTTGGCTATTGTTGATGCTGAATGACCTGACTGTCAAAATGCTGTATTCATGTTTTGTGCCTTTGTCAACTCCCTGATGCCGAATGTCCTGTTGGGACATTCGCTGTAATAATGTATGTCTATAGATACTTAGATGCTGGTCAATGACCGTAATAAAGAAATAATCATAATTACCATTTCAAACTATTGTGAGGTCCCTTCCAACTCTATGATTCGATGAGTCTATGAGTCTATTCAGTGGGGATTGTAGTCCTCCATACGATGGAAACAAAACAAGGTGGGAACACACCTCCCCTTTTGGGTGATTGTTTCCTGGCTCCCTCTTTGTGAAAATATTCATTTGTTCCTTTAAACGGCCCCCACTTCCTGTCCATGACATCATCGCCCAGCCAAATCCGATTAACTGAATAATACCATGACGTCACGGCGTCCATTCAGGGATACCAGGCAGGGTGATGACGGCTTCCATGACCCGGCCTGGAAGAAGCGGGACACAGCAGCCAAAACGGGAAAGCGCCCCAATGAAAACTGGGAGCAACCAAACCGCCCAAGCAGTTTTCAAAGAGAAATTTCTGCTCCATTGTAACTGCTGGTTGTAGATCCAGAATGGCAGACTGCTTAGCGTGAAGCATATTTGTGACTTATAAATCTGGAAGGTGTAAAATTCACAACACGCAAACACACACCCCAGATTCAGAACAAAAGGATGTGTCTTCTATACGTGTAGGGTGGGGTGGGAAGACCCCACTCCAATAGGGCCAGGTTGACCTTGTGGATCCTCAAATCTGCTCAGCCATGAGTTTGTGTGTGTGTGTGTTTTTGTGTAGGAGGGAGAATGTGACGGAGCCTGCCCAGTTCTTCTCGGTGAAGCGCTTGATTAAGATTCTGTCTGGCTGACGGATGGAGCCGGACATGAGCCGGGGAGGCAGACTGTTGCTTTGCATGCAGGACCAGAGAGGAGGTGACGAGGGGGGAGAGAGACGCGGGCAGAGATCAATCGCAGCCTGCACGAGATTGGCCAGGTTTCCTCTGCCGAGCCCCGCAAGCCGGGAGCTCTTCCTCACCCTCTCCCGCTGGCACCCAAGAGGGTGCAGCCGTGCTGCGCCTGGCCCGTCGGTGTCTTCGCCAGGCGCCCTCCGCTCTGCCCCTGCCCCTGCCCTGTCCCCCCTACAAGCCAGATGGCCTTTCTCGATGACAGTTCACGACGGACAGGTATCTAATTGGCGGCCCTCGCTCCGATGTGACACCATGTTTACTTCATGTCCTCGCTCCAGCGACGAGCGGGGACTGTCAATAGACGAGCGCTGACATTGTGGCTCTCGGACAGCTCGACAGCTGCGGGAGAAAGCCAGAGGCGCTCCTTCCTCTCAATGCCCCCCCCCCGAGCACACCACAACCATTGTCAAAGCCTGAGGACAACTTGATGACATCAGCCAAGCCTTCGGAATACTGGAGCTCCTGGTCTGCTTGGAGAAATGAAGATTCACCTGTGCTGTTTGTAATTGAAGGGGCAATTCAACACCTCCTGTGCTGATTTCATTTCTTTAAGGGCTAAAGCAGGCATCCTCAACCAGAGGATCGTGAAACCCTGGGGTTTCCTGGCGGCCCTGGAAGGGTTTCCGGACTGGGTGGAAGTTCATTATTTTTTAAATATATTTTTAAAATGTGTTAAAGATTTCTTGGGTGATAGGACCCTATATGGTCCAGTCAGCCCTACCCCTCCTCCCCAAAATGGCCAGTGATCAGCCTGGAGGAGGCGGGAGGGGAGGGGCCCCAGGTGGGCGTACCCACAGCTCTGCTTCCCAACCATATTCTGCAGGATCGCACCACTTCTGGGGTTTCTCAAAGCCGGAAGAATGTTTCAGGGGTTTCTCAATAGAGAAAAAAGTTGAGAAACAATGGTGTAAAGAGGTCCTTCTGGTGGTCTGTCGGGACTGGACTGCAAATCAATTTTGTTTGGTAACATCCCCCACCCCCAGTATTACAACAGAGGGGCAATGTTGCCAAAAGGCCTGAAGGTTAGTGGGCATCCCATGAAAAGGCCTCTGTGGCTGAAGGATGGTCTTCCTGCCATACATGCTTGCCCAGGAGGGAGAAGGATCACAGGGAGAGGCCCTCTTGAGTACAGTTGACAACCTCCAGGTGGCACCTGGAGAGCTCCTTAAGCTACATGTGGTGTCTTTAATCTCCCTCCCTCCCTCCCTCCCTCCCTCCCTCCCTCTCTCTCTCTCTCTCTCTCTCTCTCACATGAGTGGAATGTATTGGATATGGTATGAAATAAATACAAAATATGTTGGCAAACTGCTTTGAGACTCCTTTGGGTGGTAAACAACAGGGTACAAAAATCCAGCTCTTTTTCTTCGAAGGGGAAACTGTGAAAGAAACATGTGGGCACATAACATTTCATCAACAGTAAAAAAAAAAATGGAGACAGAAGGAGCAGGGCAGATACCTGTGTACCATATGGATTAGGGCAGGGGGACACTTTGGTGTCTGTGGCCTAATTCACACAAGAAGGGAAATGAAGTTGAATGCAGAACTGGGAGGAATTGTTTGTCGTGCAATCTCCCCCTAAGAAGAGTCTCCAGTCTGATTTTCCCTTCACATATCTGAAGACATGGCTCTGGAAAGCTCATCTGTAACCACTATGCCACAATTCCCAAAGGTCAGTCCTCCCCACACTGAACAAACTTTCCAAATCACGCTTTATTAGAATCACAGAATCACAGAATCATAGAGTTGGAAGGGACCTCATGGGTCATCTAGTCCAACCCCCTGCACTATGCAGGACATTCTTGACACCCATCTTTTCACTTCCATGCCCTCATTTGCCACCACACCACCACAACACAAACATTCAACCCCATGCCTTACAGACTGGACAACCCCTCCCCTTCCTCTTCCCATCGCCAAGCTCTAGCACCCATTGTATTCCTGAATATAACGGGCTTTGCCCCTAGTATATAATATTAAAAAATCAAGACACCAGAGGGGGAAAAAAACTTGCAATAAAACTGTGCAACTGAAGCCACCAAGACACCCATAGTTTAATTAAGGCACTATGCCTGCTATGTATTTGGTTACAAAAGTCTTGCTTGCTTGGCTCATAGCTTCCTAGCAACCAGAGCAAAAGTTCTCTGACCATTTATGCACGGGGCACTTCACTGCCCCAGGTCTCGTGCAGGGGCACAAATCGGGGGCAGATGCGGTGCACTGGGCCAAATGCTCCCTCGTGTGGGTGCAGGAAGAGGTGAGGCAATCTACCCCGACTAAAACCCCAGCCTGCAGCACAGCATGAAACCTCCAGTGCGTAAACGGTCTCTGTTAGCTATAAAGGCATCATCAGCAGATAACAGAAATGAGAGCCTTGTGCTAACACAAAGGATTTCCAGACAACCAAAATCAGTTCCTCCAGAGAAAACTGCTGCTGTGGAAGGCAGACACTATTGCATTAAACCTTACAGAGGTCCGTCCCTGCTCCAAATCCCACCTTCCCTAGCCTACCCGCCACTCCCCAAAATCTCCTAGTACTTTCCCAATCAGAGCTGGCAATCTTATTCTTGACTGCCCATCCACCAAATAAACTTGTCTGGTGGGTACATGAGACAGGATCTTTTTGGTGGCAGCCCAACGATTATGGAAAAACCTCTCCAGTGTGCTTAGCCTCCTCACTTGGTGTAGTGGTTGGTGTCGTGGTTAGGAGTGTGGACTTCTAATCTGGCATGCCGGGTTCGATTCTGCGCTGCCCCACATGCAACCAGCTGGGTGACCTTGGGCTCACCATGGCACTGATAAAGCTGTTCTGACTGAGCAGTGATATCAGGGCTCTCTCAGCCTCACCTCCCTCACAGGGTGTCTGTTGTGGGGAGAGGAAAGGGAAGGCGACTGTAAGCCGCTTTGAGCCTCCTTCGGGTAGGGAAAAGCGGCATATAAGAACCAACTCTTCTTCTTCCTCTTCTTCTCACTCTCAATATTTAAAAGGCAACTGAAAGCTGTTTTTTTTTTCTTTTCAGGACAGCGTTGGACTTGTTCTTCTGCTGACCAGCAGTTCTGAATTATTGATTTTAATGTATTTTATTATTATAATATTTACAAGGTAGAAAGGCAGCTAATGAATGTTTGGAATTAATAATAAATACAAATAACAACAGGGTCTCCAGCAAAGGTCTTAAGAACCAAACGCAGAGCCAAGGTTGCCAGCTCTGAGTACAGAAATACATGAAGAGTTTAGAGGCAGACCGGAGGAAGGTGAGAATTGGGGAGGGAAGGAACTTCAGCAGCAGACCATGATACACAGCCCCCAAAGCGGTCTTTTTCTCCAAAGGAATAGAACTTTATTACCTGGAGAAAAACAGCTGTTTTTGTTGCTCTCTGAACTTTTTACTACTCAAAGCAGCTTACGATCGCCTTTCCTTCCTCTCTCCACAACAGACACCCTGTGAGGTAGACTGGGCTGAGGGAACTCTAAGAGAACTGGGACTGGGACTGGCCCTCCTGCATGTGGGGGGAGGAGTGGGGAATCAAACCCAGTTCTTCAGATTAGAGGCCACCGCTCTTAACCATGACATCACGCTGGCTCTCAAAGGAGTCTCGAAGCGGCTTCCCTTTCACATTCCCTTCCCCTCCCAACAAAAGGCACCCTGAGAGGAAGGTGGAGCTGAGAGAGTTCTGAGAGAACTGGGGACTTGCCCGTTCACCCCCTTGGGGGGATCCGACCCAGTTCTCCAGATTAGAGGCCACTGCTCTTAACCATGACTCCCCGTTGGCTCTATGCTGCCTCTTAAGCCCCATGCAGAGCTGGAGATCAGTTGTAACAGGGGGGGGGATCTCCAACCCCACACAGACCTGGTAAATGACTGAAGCCATGTCTTCACCCATGGACGCCCATGAAGCCGCCTTGCACTGGATCCGATCCCTGGCCCCTCAAGGTCAGTGCTGACTCAAACTGGCAAATATTCTCCAGGGTCACAAGGGAGAGGTCTTTCTCATCAGACATGCTGGGGATCGAACCTGGGGCCTTCTACATGCCAAGCTGATATCCTACCACTGAGAAACGGCCTCTCTCCCTTTGTCTGGCAATGGTGTTACGGATACTGCTCAGGACCCTATCCTCTGTTGGTGTCCTTTCCCTTGCATTTAAAATCTCACCCAAATCCAGTATATAAGCATATTCTCCCTGTCTGCAAAGGGACAACCTGGGACTAGGAAATAGCAGTAGAGGAACAATGTGCTATCCCAGCTCCCTTCGTTACACCCTTCATTATGGCTAGGGTTGCCAACTCCGGGCTGGGAAATTCCTGGAGATTTGGGGGAGAGGTATAACCTAGACAGTTTGTGATTTGGGGAGGGTGACCACAACTGCAATTAGAATCATAGAGTTGGAAGGGACCTCCTGGATCATCTAGTCCAACCCCCTGCAGGAAACTCACAACCCTATCACTCATCCACTGTGACCTACCACCCCCTTGAGCCTTCACAGAATCAGCCTCTCTTTCAGATGGCTCTCCAGCCTCTGTTTAAAAATCTCCAAAGATGGAGAACCTACCACCTCCCGAGGAAGCCTGTTCCACTGAGAAACTGCTCTAACTGTCAGGAACTTCTTCCAGATGTTTAGACGGAATTTCTGTTGACTTAATTCCATCCCATTGGTTACTACCACCAAGTAAGTTGCCAGTCTCTGGGTGGGCCCAGATGAGAAGAAAGCTGATGAACAAACAGAGAATCTTCTTTATTCTTCAGCAGAAATGCCAATGCCACAGACAGATCCAATATGAAGCTTGTTTCAAGGAGAAAGTTCTTCCTCAGTGGCTTCTGTTTACCTAAACGTAACATCCAACGTCTGAAGTTTCAGCGTTTTTACAGAACATTCTGAATCATACTCTACAAGTATCCAACTCTGCAAAGTTTCCAGGGGACCTGAGGTTCAATAGTTTGGGTGGGGGTTCAGCATGGCTACAGCCTACCTCAAAAGAAAACCCTGTAGCCCGTTCTCAGCTTTCTTATTGTCCGAGATCTCCTTTGGCTGGCGGGTCATCGTCTTTTTGTTGTAGCCTCTGGGTGGGGCCTGGAGATCTGCCGGAATCAGTTCTCCTGACTACAAAGATGTTCCAACTCTGACAGCTTTCTATGGCCTTATCCCCTGCTGAAGTTCCCTTCCCTCCCTCCTCAAGTTAGACCCCCAAATATCCAGGAATATCCCAACATAGAGCTGGCAACCCTGCCTAACCCCCAGACCCAGAGAACCGAAAGAGAGCGGGACCAAGTTGCCCGTTTCTTGATTGTTTCTACAAGGTATCTGTTTCTTTCACAGAACACGCACACCGGACAGAAACACTCCTCTTTGGGTTGGCGTCCAATAACGCACACCAGCTATCTGGGTTTTTCCTGTCTGCCTCATTAATCTTCCCACTGGGGGACCTCCGTCCTCTGCCGGCATCCCTCAGCTTTGACCCAACAAAGAGCCGAACATGAGCAGTTTTGGAGTCTGCGGGCCACTTATCGGACTCTTGCGCTTGTAAAAAGAACCACTTATCTCTCCTTATCCAGTTCCCTGCAAATAGCGCCAGAGTCCTTGTCCGTAACAGACCCATTTCATGAGCTGGCCATGTGGAGGCCCAGCTCCTTCGGCTACAGCAGGTTCGTAACCACTGTTAGGAATTCCAGCTCAGATGTGCGTGAGTCACCCAGGGCTACTAAGAGAGTAGGGGCTTCCAAAGTAAGCCTGCCTTGGAGCCAAGACTGGAGTTGCCAACAGGATTACCAGCTCCCTGGAGATTTGGGGGTAGAGCCTAGCAGGGAGGGGATTTGGGGAGGGGAAGGAGCTCAGTGGGGTTCACTTCTGTGCAGTCTACCCTCAAAAGCACCCAGTTTCTCTGTAGTCCAGACCAGTTGTAATATCCTTCCTTCCTTCCTTCCTTCCTTCCTTCCTTCCTTCCTTCCTTCCTTCCTTCCTTCCTTCCTTCCTTCCTTCCATCCATCCATCCATCCATCCATCCATCTATCTATCATTCAGATGTATTACCTGCCACTCCTGGAACCGTCTCTCGGAGGGGTACAATTTGTCCATAATGAAAACCCCATAAAACCCCATTAAAACATTCTAGAACATAAAAACCATACAACAGAATCAATTTCCCCCCAAAGATATGACATTTTTCAACCTTCTAAACCCCCCCTCCATAACAATTCTGGGAGATCTCCAGGGACCGCCTGGAGGTTGGCAACCCTAGCCACCATCAGTTCTCCCGAAATTACGACTGGCCCCTGGGTTGCAGAGTTCAATTCCTCCCCTAGGGAAAATGCCTGCTTAGGAGGGCGGACGCCAGGAATTTCCTAAGCCAATAATTGTAGGTCCATAACCTGCACATTACCTGCACATTACCTGTCCATAACCTGCTCTTTAGAAGGCCAGATCCTGAAGATGAAACTGAAATACTTTGGCCACCTCATGAGAAGGAAGGACTCCCTGGAGAAGAGCCTAATGCTGGGAGCGATCGAGGGCAAAAGAAGAAGGGGACGACAGAGAATGTGGTGGCTGGATGGAGTCACTGAAGCAGTCGGTGCGAGCTTAAATGGACTCCGGGGAATGGTAGAGGACAGGAAGGCCTGGAGGATCATTGTCCATGGGGTCGCGATGGGTTGGACACGACTTCGCACCTAACAACAACAACAACAACAACAACCTGCACATATAAGAGCTTCTTGTGGCGCAGAGTGGTAAGGCAGCAGAAATGTTGTCTGAAAGCTCTGCCCATGAGGCTGGGAGTTCGATCCCAGCAGCCGGCTCAAGGTTGACTGAGCCTTCCATCCTTCCGAGGTCAGTAAAATGAGTACCCAGCTTGCTGGGGAGTAAATGGTAATGACTGGGGAAGGCACTGGCAAACCACCCCGTATTGAGTCTGCCACGCAAACGCTAGAGGGCGTCACCCCAAGGGTCAGACAGGACCCGGTGCTTCCACAGGGGATACTTTTACCTTTACCTTTAACTTGCACATATATTTACTGCTGGGTCTTTGGGCACCGATTTCTCAATGCATTTGGGCTTTTAAAAGACTGCGGTCGTGCAAATGCATCTCGTGGCCCAATGCAAGCGGCCCTCTCCCATTCCGATGCGGCAGGCTTGGGGTTCCCTTCCCATCCATCGCCCGGATCCATCCATATGGCCGTCCCCAGCCCTTCCCCCTCCTCTTTGTCTCGCTCGCGAACGGCCTTCACGTCCCACCGGCATACATGGCTGCCCGTCAATATCATTCTTTCTACCTGAAGGAGTCGGGAAGGTCAAACCTGGGGAGACGGGGATGAATGCATGGCTCACAGCGCCAGTCTCCCTTCTCTGTCTTCCCCCTCCCTGCTTAGTCCTCTCCCCCAATCGGGCCTGCGATTGAATCTGCCTGCTTTCTTTTGAATCTCTGGATCCCAAGGCGTAGTCCCTCTGCTTTCATCTGCCGGCTTTATATTCCGCCCTTCCCGATGGGTGACCCGGCTCAGGACGCAGTCCTCAAAGTTCTCCACGGAGAGAATGCAAATGTTCTGGTTCAGAAAGGTTCTGAAGAAACCTGGTCGAGGCAGTATAGTGTGAGGAAAAAAGACCGCTTCGTGGGAAGGTCGGCTTTTCGGGTTTCTTTGGAAAGGATCGTACCAACACACACACACACACACACACACACACACATCTTTACCAATCTCTAACAAATCACCCACGGTAAGATAATGTTTCCAGTGGCCCCTGAGGTAGGGAAACTGCTAGGGTCCGGGGAGTCTGATGGGGACTGTGGCCTGTAACCTGCACAGGTGTGCCTCCCCTGTCTGTACCTGATCAGATCCCACCTGGAGTCCTGGGTGCAGCCCTGGAGGCCTCACTTCAAAAAAGATGTGGACAAAATTGAGAGGGCACAGAGCAATGAAGATTATCCAGAGGCTGAGGACTGACTTTGGGAGGGCGGGATATCAATTTAATAAATAATCATAATGAGGAAAGGCTGAGGGATTCGGGAAGAAGTTGAGAGGGAACATGATTGCTCTCTTTAAGTATCTGAAAGTTTCTCACCTATAGAAGAAGAGTGGGTTCTTATATGCCACTATTCTCTACCCGAAAGAGTCTCAAAGCAGTTTACATTCACCTTCCCTTTCCTCTCCCCACAACAGACACCCTGTGAGGGAGGTGAGGCTGAGAGAGTCCTGATATTACTGAAGAAGAAAAAGAAGAGAGTTGGTTCTTATATGCCACTTTTCTCTACCCAAAGGAGTCTCAAAGCGGCTTACATTCGCCTTCCCTTTCCTCTCCCCGCAACAGACATCCTGTGAGGGAGGTGAGGCTGAGAGAGCCTTGAGATTACTGAAGAAGAGTTGATTCTTATATGCCACTTTTCTCTACCTGGAGTCTCAAAGCGGCTTCCAATCGCCTTCCCTTTCCTCTCCCCACAACAGGCACCCTGTGAGGGAATTGAGGCTGAGAGAGCCCTGATATCACTGCTTGGTCAGAACAGCTTTCTCAGTGCTGTGACCAGCCCAAGGTCACCCAGCTGGCTGCATGTGGGGGAGCACAAAATTTAACCCAGCTTGCCAGTTTAGAAATCTGTGCTCCTGGCCATGACACCAGTGGTTCTCAACCCGGGGGTCAGGACCCATTCGGAGGTTGAACGACCCTTTCACAGGGGCCACGGTAGGGTGAGCAGCTTGGCCGGGGGGCGCCGCCTCTGTTGCCGCTCCTCCTGCAGGTGCCACACAACAGCCTTGCAGGGTAGGTCGAGATAGAGCGTTCGTCTGTCTGGAAAAACAGAAAACAGCGAGATCGGCATGGTGGGACAAGAGGCAGAACTGAACTGAGAAACCCTGGGAAAAGAACAATTTCTATACAGTCATGAACAATGGATCTTCATGCCATTGGTCAGTTTTGGTTTAATTTCTGTGAAAGAACCCTTGCATAATTTATGGTTGGGGGTCACCACAATATAAGGAATTGTATTAAAGGGTGACGGCATTAGGAAGGTTGAGAACCACTGCGCTACACCGAACTGGCTCTCATATGAGGGCAGAGAGTAGTTCCCGTTGGCAGCAGAGGATAGGACCTGCAGTAATGGCTTTAAACGACATGTAGAATGGTACCATTAGGTATCAGGAAGAAATTTCACAGAGTAGTTCAACCGTGGAATCGGCTGCCTAAGGAGGCGGTGAGTTTCCCCCTCCCTGGCAGCCTTTGAGCCGCACAGGACAGGTATTTATTATGGATGCTTCTGACTGAGATCTAGTTCCTGTGGGACTTGATCCAATTCCACAGGCCCTATAAAAAGGCGCTGTTCTACCAGACCTTTTATTGATGGGTGCTGAAATTCCCTGACTGACTCCCCTCCTTTCCTTTCCTTTCCTTTCCTTTCCTTTCCTTTCCTTTCCTTTCCTTTCCTTTCCTTTCCTTTCCTTTCCTTTCCTTTCCTTTCCTTTCCTTTCCTTTCCTTTCCTAACTCTTTTGCCAGTCCCATAGAACCATCGGTACAAACGGAACGTTGGAATGAGATTCTAGATGTTTTATTATCTTAACTATTAAACGGTACCAAGGATCTTTTAACTGCATGCGTTTTGTGAACTGCTCAGGGCCCGTCCGTCAGGAAGGGCGGTATATAAGCTTTTAGGAATAAATTCATAAATATCGGTTTAGCACTACAGTGGCACCATTTAGAAAGCTTTTTTTTTTAAAAAAAAAGGGAAGATTTCACAGAGAAAAACAGGAGTGACGGGGAAGGGCACTGTTTGAAATTCCTGCAGTGCTTCATAGATGACTCCGTAATGGAAGGAGCCTCCCTGCAAGAAACCCCCACCCCTGTATCATTTCACTCAAAATTGGGCCAATAATGAATAACATCCAGTTTAGAATGGTGATTCGAAAATCCCCTTGTTGTGTCTGTGGACATTCAGAAACCTTGAGCCCGGGGCAAAGAGTGGAATCATGAATACTTTTTAGGGCTTCGCCAGCTCCTAGCTTCTAACCTATCAGCAAACAGATTTATGGACCTATCATGGGCCTCCGTTAAGAACCAATCACGTGTCTTGGCAGACGTCTCAGGCATGTATATAAATTCAGTTGGGCTTGACTGCACTCAGCGTTTTCTGGTTCCAGTAACGTGTTGGTTGGTTCGGAGCTGAAGTGTCCGTATCTTTACTGAACCCACGGATTTAATACTGTGATGTGGGCGAGATTGTTATACTAGATAAGCAGCCCTGGCCAGCTACTGAAATAGCTTCTGTTCCCTACCTTCCAAGGAGGGCCTGTCCTACATCAGGGGTAGTCAACCTGTGGTCCTCCAGATGTCCATGGACTACAATTCCCATGAGCCCCTGCCAGCAAATGCTGGCAGGGGCTCATGGGAATTGTAGTCCATGGACATCTGGAGGACCACAGGTTGACTACCCCTGTCCTACATCACTGGGCTTGCATGAAGGGACGCAGTGTAAGTTGAAATCATGGCCACTAGGGGTAACATTGAGGAGCTCAATCCTGAATTCCCCATCAAACGGACAGATTCAAATGGGAAAACATAGGAAAAATAAAATTATGTTAATGATCAATGGCTCCCACCTTACCATTTGCTGCTGACCCCACCTATGTGAACTACAACTGAATTTGAGGGGACTGATTGGCTGTTTTAGCAAAGAATTATCAAATAGATGCATTTGGATGTGACACAGTTAACTAATTTAACAGATTTATTATTATTATTTATATTCCCACTGTCATGATGGCAGTTCATAGTCTGAAGAGTGCCTGCACTCAAAAGCTCACACGTTGAATAAATCTTTGTTGGTCTTAAAGGTGCCTGCACTCGAAAGCTCACACCTTGAATAAATCTTTGCTGGTCTTAAAGGTGCTTGCACTCGAAAGCTCACACCTTGAATAAATCTTGGCTGGTCTTAAAGGTGCTTGCACTCGTAAGCTCACACCTTGAATAAAACATTGCTGGTCTTAAAGGTGCCTGCACTCGAAAGCTCACACCTTGAATAAATCTTTGCTGGTCTTAAAGTTGCTTGCACTCGAAAGCTCACACCTTGAATAAATCTTTGCTGGTCTTAAAGGTGCCTGCACTCGAAAGCTCACACCTTGAATAAATCTGTGTGGGTCTTAAAGGTGCCTGCACTCGAAAGCTCACACCTTGAATAAATCTGTGTTGGTCTTAAAGGTGCCTGCACTCAAAAGCTCACACCTTGAATAAATCTTTGTTGGTCTTAAAGGTGCTACCGGACTCTGATGTGATCCCGCCAAATGGGCATCATACGCCACTCCCCTTGGCTCTTTCCTGGTGGCAAATGGAATCACGGAAGCAGGCATGAGAAGACTCAGAGTCTGCAGAGCAGCTACCTTCGATCTCGCCCAGGATCTGATGGCCCCAAACAAGACAGAGATGGCAAGGCATAATGTCATCATCAGCACACTCTAGAAGCAGGTTCTCTCCACAACTGGATGATATCGCTCGAAGGTCCACCTTTTACAAGAGGGACCAGGATGAGGTTGAGTCCATAGCTGCTTGCGTCACTGCTCTGTGGCATGCTACCCAATGCTCTAACTTCTCAGATTTAGAGGGAATGCTGAGAAAAGGGATGAGCAAGCACAACAACGCCTCTTCGCCAGGAGAGAGCTCACACTCCAAGTGGCATTGGAAGAGGTCCTGGCAGCAGAAGTGGCCGACAGGATCACACAAGAGGTCCACTGGGTTAGGAGGAGCCTGCCAACCAAGCCAAAACCCACTCCGGAACCAGTCCGCTCTGAGGATATCGAAGAAGAGGTGGAGTGCATGAATCTCGCCTCTTCTGTGCGTTCTAGCCCATGGCAGGAATTGAATCCCTGCACCAACTGCAGGGGGAAATCATCAGAGATGCGCGTGCAAATTCACAATGCCAAATGCACGGCTTGCGGGAAACAAGGCCACATTGCAAGAGCCACATTGCAAGAGCCTGCCTTCAAGGAGGCCAACCAGCACAACCTTCCCAAACTCATCTCCGAATGAGGGGGAAAATAATTAGAGCTACTGACCTACCGCAATATACAGACTCCAACACAGTCAACTCACCAGCCACACAGACATCGGTCCAAGACATCCAGTTGCCATGACAAAAGAAAATCAAGGACATTGTCCAGATCCAAGGGGTGTTGTGAGAAATGGAGACAGACTCCAGCTCAAGTACTCCTCATAATCTCCCAAGAGACTCTCAAGCAACTGTGTCCCAATGGAAGGCCCTGTCTCTATTCTCTCAAACTTCTCACAGATTTCCATGGGAAGAGGATGTCAGTCCAGGGCACTGGGAACTTCAGGGTGAAATTCAGGCACTTCTCTGGCACCCTGAAGCTAGTCGTAGTCAATGGCCATCACCCCAGTCTCCTTGGCCTTGACTGGTTTGAACCATTGGGCATTAACGTCACCAGAATCCATCACATCTGTAGCGACATCTTCAATGAGGTCTGCATGGAGTTTGTGGCCATCTTCAACAAGTCCCTTGGATGTTACACTGGCCTGTCATTGTCCCTGACCCTCGACCCCGCATGTCAGCCGATACAGTTAAAGGCCAGATGGCTTCCCTTTACACAAACCAAAAACCGATGCCAAATGGGACCGTCTCATCAAACAAGGAGTATTCAAACTGGTTCCTCACGCAAGATGGGAGACCCTGATCATCACCCTCCTTAAACCCAATGTGGACATCCGAATCTGTGCCATCTATAAGGGCCCGCTTAACAAGGCCCTGTAAGAACATGTGTATCAAATACAAGTGGTGTGTCATCTCCTCACCGGTGGCAAGAACTCGGCCAAATTGACCTCGCCCAGGCCAACTGGTCAACAATACGACCACTGAAATGCAAATCATCATCATGCACAAAGGGGTGTTGTGGGTCAGAGGACTGCAATTCAGAACCAGCGTGGCTCCATGGATCTTCCAAAATCTAATGGAAGATGTCCAGAAAGGCCTTCCGGGTATAATTCCATATTTTATGACGTTCTGTTGTCTGGCAGCTCTGACACTGAACTTGCAGAATAACTACGAGAGACCCGGGCTTAAGGTCCAATCGTATGTCTTGGCAGGAGACTCAAGCATTTCAACTCATCAGTTTTGTTAGTCTGGTTCCAGTAAAGTGCTGGTTGCTTTGGAGCTGAAGTGTCCGTGTCTTTACTGAACCCAGGGATTAACTATCCGCATTGTCTTGGCCTACCTCACAGGGGGATAAAATTGAGGGAAAGAGGACCACATGGATCGCCCTGAGCTCCTTGGAGGACCAGAGGGATACCAATGAAATAGATTAGGCTGATAAGTGTTGCAGAACTAGGGACAGGACTGGGGGCCACAGGGGTGTCCCTGAAAATAGCAGCTACAGTTTTTTTATTCCCTCAAAACACATGTAGAAACCCTTGCCTGCGCCAAGAGGCAGAGTGGGAAGGGATGCTATCACAGCATGCATGCTGGTGTTGTTGGGTGCGAAGTCGTGTCCGACCCATTGCGACCTCATGGACAAAGATCATCCAGGCCTTCCTGTCCTCTACCATTCCCCAGAGTCGATTTACGTTCATAACCACTGCTTCAGTGACTCCATCCAGCCACCTCATTTTCTGTTGCCCCCTTCTTCTTTTGCCCTCATTCGCTCCCAGCATTAGGCTCTTCTCCAGGGAGTCCATCCTTCTCATGAGGTGTATTTGAGTTTCATCTTCAGGATCTGGCCTTCTAAAGAGCAGTCAGGGCTGATCTCCTCTAGGACTGACCGGTTTGTTTGCCTTGCAGACCAAGGGACTCGCAAGAGTCTTCTCCAGCACCAGAGTTCAAAAGCCTCAATTCTTTGACTCTCGGCCTTCCTTATAGTCTAACTTTCACAGACATACATTGCAACTGGGAAGACCATAGCCTTGACTAGACGCATGCATAAGAAGCCCTAAATGTTACACAGAGGAAGAAAGCACTTCTCCCAGGCTTTACATCTTCCCTACAGATCATCTCATAACAACAGCCCTGTAAGGTAGGGTAGTATATCTTCACAGAGCAGGCCAAGAGCTGAGCCTGAGAGATAGCGGCTTACCTCTGGCCGCCCACTGAGTTCATTGCGGAGGCGAGAATTCATGCTTGGATTTCTCAGCTCAGCGCTCCCGCTGTTAGCTACTAAATTATGCAACACTACACACACATACCCATGCGTGGATGCAAACATACTTAAAAAAGAAGGAGAAGAAGAAGAAGTCCCCAACCTATTCAGGCTCAGCAGGGAAGAAAAGGGAAATGGACATTATCCTGGCTTAGAAATATAGTCACCTTCATAACATTCCCACCGGTTATGCTTTTTGGGGAGGGAGACTGGTTTGTATTTAAGGAGCCATTTTGGAGCTACTATAAAAATGCCCAGAAAGCCTGCTTTGCCCATAACGTCAGAAATAAACGCTTCTATCGCAGATCACGAGGATGAGGCTGGGAGCTGAATTCTCAGCACTTGCTGTAGGAATCAGACCAACACGGCCGTGCCGTTTGCGACTTGTTTTGGTCCCCAGCGATGAAAGGCTTTGTAGGAAAAGCCTTGCGGTCAGCCAGGGTTCCCCGGCCTTTTGAGGCCTGCAGGCGCCTTAAGAATTCTGACATGCAATGGTGGGCACAGCCACAAAATGGCTGCCTCAACATGGCTCCCACAAAAGGCAGAGGTGGCCACAAAATGGGTGCCCCAGCTTACGTTTAGCCATGCCATGAAGATCCTGTGCGGGCAGCTCCTGCCAAAGCAATGTTAGAATCACTGGATCCTGGAGTCCTAAGGGGACTCCAGCCCAACCCACTGCTCAATGCAGGATCAGCCTCAAGCATCCATGATAAATATCTGTGTAGCCCAGATTTTCTCAACCAGAATTTTGTGAAAGCCTTGGAGTTTCTTGATGGCCTTGGAGTTTCTTGATGGCCTTGGAGTTTCTTGATGGCCCAAATACATGGGAGTTAATCTTTCGTTGGAAGATCTGATTGCCCCCCCCCATGTTATGTCAACTATGTCCCCTTTTCCCTGCTCCCTCTATTAATTTTGGGGGGAGGACAGGAGTTGAGTTACACCGCTGTCTTTTTTGGCAGTTTGTTCTGTGTATGATATTTTTCATGTCCTAGTGTATTTTAATGGGGCTTTACATGGGTTTTTATGATGGATAATTAATGTACCCCACCACGAGGCGGTTCTGGGAGTGGCGGGAGATAAATCAAAGAATTATAATAGATTTGTAAAATGTGTTAAATATTTACTGGGTGATATGGCCAGTGATGAGCCAGTGATGGGCCTGGAGGGGGTGGGAAGGTTCCCCAGATGGGCATGTACACAGCTATGCTTGCCACCATGTTCCGCCACTTCTGGGGTTTCTCAGTGGTAAAGAAGTTGAGAAAGGCTGGTCTAACCACTGCTTGAAGACTGCCAGTGAGGGGGAGCTCACAACCTCCTTCAGCAGCCAATTATACTGGTGAACTACTCTGATTGTGAACATTCTTTTCCTTGTTATCTAGCCAGTACTGTTCTCCACGTAGTTTAAAGCCATTACTGTGGGTCCTCTCCTCTGCTGCCAACAAGAACCTTTCCCTTCCTTCCTCCAAGTGACAACCTTTCAAATCCTTAAAGATAGCAACCCTGTCACCTCTCAATCTCCTCTTCTCCAGGCTGAGCATTCTCAAGTCCTTCACCACAGGGCTTGATCGCCTTACCCTGGATCATCCTCCTTGCTCTCCTCCACACCTTCACAATTTTGTCCACATCCTTTTTGAGGTGTTTTTTTTTAAATATCTACACAACCAATCAAGCCTGCAGTGGCCAATCAGAAGTTTTGCAGGGCAAATGCCCTACCTGGTCCAGCCTGGATGCCAAACCTTTGGGCAGGGGCCATGAAAGGTGATGGTGGGCACCATGGCGGCCATGAGAACCACAATGAGGACCCCTCTGGCAGGAAAATCCACGTAATTCACAGAATGTGCAAAAGTTTGTATGCTAATAAAGGTTTTCTGAGTCTGTGCAAAAGTTAATCCATTCCTCCTGCATTGATGAACTGAGGTTTGGTAAAACCCTGCCTGTTCCCTTGGGTGTACACCCTGCCCCATTTATCTTACATTGTATATTGACAAATATGTATCTCAGTTTAGATCCTCCCTTTTTAAAATTGTTTTTTTTAATAATCTTACTATGGGGTCTTTCTGTTATGTGTATATTAAATATAAAATTGTGTTTTTTCTAGAATTCCCCCTCACAAAGCAAAATGTTTAGAACAAGGGTGGCCAAACTATGCCTCTCCAAATGTCCATGGACTACAGTTCCCAGCTGGCAGGGGCTCATGGGAATTGTAGTCCATGGACATCTGGACAGCCACAGCTTGGCCACCCCTGGTGTGGAGACTTTGTTAAATCAAACTATTCATCACCTGGCATTTTATCCCCTTATTTTGTTTTGTGACACGTTGCTGGGTGCAGCCTACCTTTTCCCTTTATCCTCCGACTTGGAGGGAAGACTCTGCTAAGAACCCTCCCATCCCCAGTCTCTGGCCTCACCAGGGTCAAGATCCTGTTGTCACATATTCTCGCCGTGATGCATAAATGGCCTGTGTTGTGTTTATTTGTATCTGCGTTGCATTTATCTTGTGTCTTATTGTGCCATTTATTTGCTGTCCTTTTTCTGCCGTGCTTGACCGAAGAACAGGGGCTGTTAGAAAAGGGTGAACTTTGTTATTTTAACTTTCCAACCCCGGAGTGGCTCACAGTAAATTTCCAAACAGCCTCCTCAGTGCCTCCTGGTTATCTTTCGACCTTGGGCGGCAGGGACCAAGTTCTTGGCATGCCTTCAGCAGTTTGCTTTATCGCTTTTGTTTTGGAAGGCTTGCAGCCGTGGGGACACTGACTTATAGCAACTGGCTTTTAGGTGTCAAAGGGTGTGGAGGGGGGGGTGGACTTCAAAGCAGCCAGATAGGTAGGCAGGCTTGTGCTAACTTTAGTTTTGGCAAAGAATGTCTTGTACCTGTTTCGCTAATCCTTGCAATAAAGAAGATTTCTTCAACCAAGATTCTTCTTACTGGGGAAGTCTATGGGGCACGGACAATCAGGCCCCACCCCCAGATTTCAAGGTATTTCCCAAACTGAGTCGGCAACCCTAGATGCATTGCTTATTGACAAAAGCACACGACACATTTGCAGAACCTTGTGCTCCGCCTCTCCCCCCAATGCAATTGTAGACGTTTTCTGTTTCTTCTCTTCTTTGGTAATGTCAAGAACATTAGAAGATCCCTGCTGGATCGGATAAGTGGCCCATCTAATCCAGCATCCTGTTTCACACAGCGGCCAGCTGGTTGCCTTGGAGGACCAGCAAACAGGATTCCACCTGCTGCTGCCTCGTAGAATCTGTACTTGGAGGTTTGCTGCCTCTGGATAAGGAGGTTCCCTTTAATCACCATGGCCTTTGCAGGACCCCTCCTCCGTGAATTTGTCTAGCCCAGTTTCAAAACCGTCTTCCCTTGTGGGCATTTCTACGCCCACTGGCAGTTAATTTCATAATTTAATTATCTGCTAAGTAAAGAATTATTTCCTTTAGTCTGTCCATCAACTTCATTGGGAGAGGGGGGAATTCTCTCTCTCTCTCTCTCTCTCTCTCCATTTTCTCCGCCTCATACATCTGTTCCATCTGTTCCACATAATATATTTCTGATAAGGCCTTGGAGGAGGAGCATGTCTCATGGCTACAGTGCCACTCGGCACTTAACACCCACTCCGGGCTCCAATCGGCTTGCCTGTCTGTCCACTGGCCAGCCAATCGCCTTCCTTCCCCCAGCCGACCACCCAAACCTCCTTCCACTTCCCTCCAAGGCTTGGAGGCTGCAGATCTCAGTTGCTTGAGAGCTACCCCTGCCGGTGTGTTCCCTAACAGCTGCCTGCAGCCTTTCATGGTTCTAGGGGGAAGGGGGGGCAGTCCACAGAGTTCTTCTACCCCACCCCACCCCACCCCACCCCAATCCCTAATCTAGCGCCCATTGTATTCCTGAATGGAACAGGCTTGGCCCCTAGTCATTATATAAACCTCTGTTACATCCACCCCTTAGGCAACTTTCTTCTAGAACAGGGTCCCCAACATAGTGCCCACGGGTGCCATGTGCCTGTTGACAACTTTCCTGGCGCCCATAAAGTGTTTTTAGAAAGTGGGAAGGGCCAGGTGTGTCTTCTGCCCAGCAAGGTTTCTGATGGGCTACTGGAGATTTGATCAGTCACGCAGATATTGTCATAAGAACATTGTTTGGGCAGCAGCTTCCCGCGCAGCACAAGGAACTTCATTGTGTGACTCAAGGTAAACTGCAGCGGCCATTTTGAGGTTGTCTCGCTCTCCTGTGGCAGCCATTTTGTAGCTGCTCCGGAATTCCAAAAGTGTTCCTGGGCCCAAAAACTGAGGAGAACCCCTGTTCTAGACCCAGAAATCCCAGACTCTTCCACATTTTCTTATAGGAAAGGGGCTCAAACATATTAGGCAAAGGGCAGTTTGGTTACAATTCCTATCCAGAAGGTGAAAAAATCGGTTAAGACCTCACGAGCACCCAAGTTGCACAGTCAAGTGCAAAAAAGGCCTTATGGAATGTCAAAGGCATCTTGCACCATTATTGAAACACAGGAAAAATAAGGATAAGCCCCCCTCCACAAACTGGGGACTGGACCACACCACAGCTGTCGAAGCCAGCACTATGAATTTTGCCTGAGAGACAAGAGAAGTCGGCACTGTTTCCGAGTGCTCTTCTGTGCTCGCTAATGTTGTAATAAACTTATCACCTAAACCCATTTTGTCTCTCTTAATCTCTGGGACCAACACGGCGACAGCTGTCTGTATCCCATTACTATGAAAGATACCGGAACTTGCCATCTGAAAATGGGAAAATTCGCGCTGGGAAGATGAAGGAAGGGAAAATTAACTGTGACGTCTGTTCCTAGGGTGAGGGCAAGAAAGAACCGATCATTCCCCAGGGATTTTTTTATCCATCTTAACCTTCTGCTCGACTTTAATGGGTAACATTGCCCTCTCTCTACCGGGGTACGTGCAGCAAGGCTTTACTGCTTGGTGAAGAACTCTGTTTAACTGGTGATCCTGTGTGTTCTTCCACTGATCAGAAAGAACAGCTTTTTTTTAATGTATAATTTTTCACAACTCAAATGAGTCCCAAAGCCTTTCCTTCCTTTCCCCACAACAGACAACCTGGGAGGTAGGTAGGGCTGAGTGACCTCTAAGCCCTGTTAGGACAGCTCTAAGAGAACTGGGGCTACACCAAACCACCAAGCTGGCTGCAGGTGGAGAAGTGGCAAATCAAACCTGGTTTTCCAGATTAGAGTCTCTTTAACCACTGAACCCAGGGGGCTATGGAAAGGAAGTCAGGTGCCCAATTCCTGCTTGGGAAATATCTGGAATGTTTTTTTGGTGGGGGGAGGGCAGGGTTTGGAGTAGGGAAGGGCCTTAGCAGGGTATAATGCAGTGGTTCTCAGCCTTCCTAATGCCGCGACCCTTTAATATAGTTCCTCATGTTCAGGTGACCCCCAGCCATAAAATTATGCAATGGCGTTAAGATCCATTGTTCATGATTGTATATAAATTGGGTTTTTTTCCTGGGTTTTCTCAGTTCATCTCTGCCTCTTCTCCAACCATGCCGATCTCGTTCTTTTCTGCTTGCGGTAGAAGTGGCAACAGTGGTGGTGCTCCCCCCCCCACAAGCTGCTCACCCTGCTGCGACCCCTGTCAAAGGGTCATTTGACCCCCAAAGGGGTCCCGACCCCCAGGTTGAGAATAACTGGTATAATGTCTCCAAGTCAGCCATTTTCTCCATAGGTACTGAACTATGTCATCCCAGGAGACTTCCCCCACCACCTGGAGGTTGGCAACCCTAAACGAGAGGTAGGTTATGTGAGAGTCAGCCTGGGTGCTATTCAGTTGGATAAACGGTTGCCAACCTCCAGGCAAAGCCTAGAGACCTCCCAGAATTCTCACGACAGAGATCAGTTCCCCTGGAGAAAATGGCTGACCTGGAGTGTAGTCGCTATAGCATTATACACTCCTGATACTCCCTCTCTGCCTCAATCTTCACCGTTCCCAAGCTTTACCCCTTCCCCTTCTAGGAGTTTAATAACCTGGAATTGGCAACCCGATGCGAAGAAAAAACACCTAATTTGCAGCCAACTAATCTCTCTCCCCAACAAAAACTCCAGTCTACTTGAATGCTGTTAGTCTGAAAAAAAAAAACAGCATGTAAAATGTCTTCCCTGTATGGAACTAAACATTATCACTTGCTAATGTCTGCCAATTACAGCTTCTGTTCAAGGCATAGGAGCATGGACCATAGAGTTGCCAGCTGCTAGCAGCTCCCTGGAGGGATGAATCAGAGTACAGTTGCCAATCTCCAGGTGGTGACTGGAGATCTTCCGGATTAAAATTGGTCCTTGGGCTTTGCAGCCCCTAGAACAATGGTTATCCAACTGGGGTCGGGACTCCTTTGGGGGTTCGAGAGACCCTTTCACAGGGGTCGTGGCAGGGCAAGCAGCTTGGCCAGGAGAGAGCCATCCACACAACAGCCTTGCGGGGTAGATCGAAACTGAGCATTTGTCTGTCTGGAGCAGTGGAAAAGAGCGAGATGGGCATGGTGGGACCAGAAGCAGAACTGAACTGAGAAACCCCGGGGGGAAAACCAATTTATATACAATCACGAACAATGGATCTTCACGCCATTGGTCAGTTTTGGTTCAATGTCTGTGAAAGAACCCTTGCATAATTGCATGGTTGGGGGTCACCACATGAGGAACTGGATTAAAGGGTTGTGGTATTAGGAAGGCCCTAGAGCCAGTTTGGTGTAGTGGTTAGGAGTGCGGACTTGTAATCTGGCATGCCAGGTTCGATTCTGCGCTCCCCCACATGCAACCAGCTGGGTGACCTTGGGCTCGCCACGGCACTGATAAAACTGTTCTGACCGGGCAGTGATATCAGTGCTCTCTCAGCCTCACCCACCCCACAGGGTGTCTGTTGTGGGGGGAGGAATGGGAAGGCGACTGTAAGCCGCTTTGAGCCTCCTTCGGGTAGGGAAAAGCGGCATATAAGAACCAACTCTTCTTCTTCTTCTTCTTCTTCTTCTTCACTCCCCAACCACATTGAGGTTTTTCCACCCGCTCTATACCTTCCTCCATACATCAGTCTGAAGCTAGAAAGCCTCGAGGGGATTTCTGAGCAAAAGTATTGTATAGGAAAGGGGACACATCAAGTTAAAGCAAGGAGAAAGGGTCGTGGTTTTGCGCCCTTGCAAAAGATTTGCCATCGGGCCCCTGCAGTGATGGGGCTGAACTGTCGTTCAGTTTCTCTTGTAGAATAATCGGCACAAGGCTGACAGCCAAGTCTGGGAAATCTCCCACACCCCACACAAAAACCCAAGTCAGTTGGTGGTGCTGGACGTCCCCCTCCCCACAGACATTGTGAAATTCCCACCACAATTAAGAAAAACTCTGGGCTAGTTTGTTGTAGCTGTGGAATAAATTCCTAAATAAATAGCTGCAGAATAAACAAACTGTGTTTTTGGGCTGTAAGCTGTAAAATAAATACACTGGTGAAAAAAGAATGGCACATGCGGTAGGCACAGAACCTAAAGGCTGGACTGGTTGTATTATCAGCAGCGCCACCCAGAGGAACAGGGCAGTCTAGGATGTCCATGAACTCCATGCCCCCCCTCCCAATTCTTACCAGGACCCTTTCTCTTACCTTTAACTTTCCTTTATAAAAGGTTTGCTCAAAACCCCTCATGTCTTTCTAGCTTCACACTATTGAATGGCGGAAGGTACAGAGTGGACAGAACAACCTTAGTGGGACTGGGGAGTGACCTCTGAGGGGCAGCAATTGGAAAGTAGGGGCAGCATGGGGGGGGGAATCCAAGTAAATCCGTAGGCTTCTGAATTACTCCCTGCTCAGGTAGTGAAAAAGTTGTGACACTGTCTCCCTGAAGCTTAACAGATGACTTTTGAACTTGGTGGGCGTAGCTTAGCCACGAATACAACAGTGTCAGCTGAATTAAGGATAGGGGAGTGACATTAGTGACAGAACCCTCAGCCTCCTCAGATCTTGAATCTTACCCTCCTCATACCGGCTTATACCCATTTTTGTGAGGTTCCTTGCTGCTCTCCGCATTGTTCCTCACACAAATTAAGAAAATAAACTCAACCCACAGCCCACGGCATTATCCAACAGGTGAGGTGTAGAAAAAAGGGGAAAAAAAGGGTGCCAGCAAAAAAAAACCAAACCCTAATTTGATTAATACTTCATATTTCACTGAAGAACAAGACTTCATATTTCTAAGCGCTTCAG
This sequence comes from Paroedura picta, assembly GCF_049243985.1. Lineage (NCBI taxonomy): Eukaryota > Metazoa > Chordata > Lepidosauria > Squamata > Gekkonidae > Paroedura > Paroedura picta. The sequence goes on along the minus strand of NC_135373.1, from coordinate 8,564,655 downwards.
GTGCGTGATGTCAGGTTTCCACAGCACTGTGGCAATTTTGTCCATGTTATTGTTGTAAATACCAGCTGGTGGGAGGGAGGAGAGGCTGGTCTAAAATCATCCTCGGGCTCAGAGCAGAGACTAGAGTTGGAAACCGGCAGGTTAAAATCTGCTCCCCAAGATACAGAGATCAGCTCCCATGAACCAAATCACAGAATCTTTTCTAAATGTTTTGTTGTTGTTGTTATTGTATAATTTTTGGTTATTGGGGGAGGTGTCTTTATTATTATTTGTTATTGGGAGTTATAGCAGTGGTGTTGGTGGTAGTGTTTCATAGGTTTTGTGTCTTTTTTTGTGTTTGTGTAAAACTTTCAATTAAAAAAAATGTTTAAGAAAAACCCAAAACAAAATCACAGAATCATAGTGTCCTGGAGTTGGAAGGGGCCATCTGTCCAACCCCCTGCTCAGTGTGGGATCATACTCAAGCAGCTTTTTACCCATTCCCAGATCGAATAAATCCCTCCCATCTACACTGAATTTGATTTCCATTTTAATTAGGGGCGCTTTAAATTTTCCCTCTGCAACATGCATGGTTGCTCCAGAGTGGATATAACCCTCAATATTTGAAAAATCACCATCAGTAAGTGTGCAGATTACTGCTTCTTGCAAATTAACTTCCTTCTCCATGCCTTGTAGCAAATTCCCTGGTTTGGCAGGGAATTTTCATGTGGCTGTGTGTGGATGCTGTGACACAATTTACTAATGAAGCAGGATTAACTTTTGCTTATATATTCCTACTGCTATGATGGTCAGTCCTTAGTCTGACGAAGAGTGCTTGCACTCGAAAGCTCACGCCTTGAATAAATCTTTGTTGGTCTTAAAGGTGCCACTGGACTCTGATTTTATTGTGCTACTTCAGACCAACACTCATTTGAATCTATCCACAAAAAAAAAACAAAGGAAGTGCAAAATCAGCCCAGTATCAGCATCTGTCTGGCCGCTGTTTGATTACAGCCAGCGAGGGGGAGATCACCACCCCCTTCAGCAGCATATTCCACTGCTGAACTACTTGGAAAATTTGTCTCCTGATATCTAGCTGATAGTGTCAGAGGGAGGACTGAATGATGTCACATCCTTATTGAGGTTTCTCCCCTCCTTCCCCAAGCTCCCAGCCCCAAATCTCCAGGAATTTCTGGCAGGCACTCTTAGCTTTTGGTAAGGACGGGGAAATAGCTTTACCTGATGAATTTCTGCCTTCCCACACTTGTGCAAGGCCAGAAAATCTATCTGCAAGCCACTGAACTGAGTGAATTGATCATGCCTCCCCGCCCACGTTTGCTCCCCTCCTTCCGCGCCAGTTAAACCGGACTCCCCCCTGCCCGTGCCTGCTTTCTGCCTTCTTCACTAGTGTTCAGTTCACTGGCTCTAGCTAATTAGAATGATTAATGGTGCCTGGGAATTATGTAAATTGGAGAGAGGTGAATTTAAGCGGCAGAGAGAAGACGGTGATGTTGGGAGGGCTGAGGAGACAGGACTTCGAGGTGCCATTCTGAAAGCTGGAGGAGGGGTAGGGGTGGGAAGGTCCAGGCCTACAATCCTTCAAGCTTGTTCTAGATCAGGGGTGGCCAAAGTGTGGCTCCCCAGACATCCGTGGACTACAATTCCCACAAGCCCCAGGGTCTCGTGGAAATTATAGCCCATGGACCACAACGACAACACTTTATTTACAGTCATTTCGACCAGTACAATAGATGATGAGATATCAAAACAAGTAAAATCTTGATTGAAAACACAAGGTAAAATGTTTGAAATCATAAAATCACAGTTTAGATTATGATCAATATAAAGTTATTAAGCATAAAAATGCAAAGAATTCATTTTCCTATAAAATTTTCATGCAGTTTAATGGTGGCAGCAGAGAAATCGGTAGTACGTAGGGTCGTTTGGGAGTTCTCATCATTTGAATGTTTCTTTACCTTTCCTTTTGCTACTAGGCTTGAGTACCTCTCTAATATAATCTGAATTGTATTGTCGTGTAACGCAGTGGTCCCCACTTGACAATTTTACTGAGGTCGGGAGGGGGGTAGTCTTTTGCCAAGGGACGTCGCTGCCACCACCTGAGCCCCTGCTCCACTTGCTTTCCCACTGACGCCCCTGATTTCCCGCCGCCCTCTGGGGGGTGCTGCCAGCAGCAGCTGTGCATTGCCACGCCGAGGGGGAGCCCCAGCCATGGCGGCCACCGGAGACCACCAAAGGTGAGCCGGCAACAGAGTGGCAGGGCAACCCCCGAGGCAGCAGCTGGGGAGGAGGATGAGGAGGAGCTGTGGCCCGGTACCGACTGATTCACGGTCCAGTACCAGTCTCCAGACCAGGGGTTGGGGACCACTGGTGTAAAACATCATATATGGAACAGTGGCATGGAAAATGATCCCTTCTTTAAACCTGATTTTTGGGGCAGGGGCATAGTCTCCAAGGAAGGGGAATCTTTAAAAAAATCATCTCTAGTACTGTCGTAGTCAAGGCTGAGCAACTGGCAAGAGTGAAAGCTCTTCTCTGTGTAGTCCATGGACATCTGGAGAGCCAGTTTATCATTAAGTTTGTTTATACTCCCCCAATGGGGACTCAAAGAGGCATATATCATTCTCCACTCCTCCATTTTATCCTCATGACAACCTAGGGTTGCCAGCTCTGGGCTTGGAAACACCTGGAGATTTTGAAGGTGGAGCCTGAAGAGGGTGGGGTTTGGGGAGGGGCTTCATGCAACAGAGTCCACAGAGTCTCTCAGGGGCGGAGATAGCCCTGATATTACTGAAGAAGAATTGGTTCTTATATGCTGCTTTTCTCTCCCCGAAGGAGGCTCAAAGTGGCTCACAGTCGCCTTCCCTTTCCTCTCTCCACAGCAGACCCCCTGTGAGGGAGGTGGGGCTGAGAGATCCCTGATATTACTGCTCAGTCAGAACACCTTTATCAGCACTGTGGCAAACCCGAGGTCACCCAGCTGGCTGCATGTGGGGGAGTGCAGAATCGAACCCAGCTTGCCAGATTAGAAGTCCGCACTCCTAACCACACCAAACTGGCTCTATACGCTTTTGTATTTATACACATATACATCATCATCATTATTATGACGATTATGCATTCCAGAACAATCCTGGGCCACTGGATTTGGACCTACCCCAGTAAGATGGTCTCTCTGGGAAGATCAGGACCCTGCAGGACCATGGACAGTTCCATGGGGTCTGCAAGACACAGCTGCTGTGACAGGCCTACGATGGAGACCAGGAAGGAGTCTGAAATTCTGGCCTCTCTGCCTGAAATGTCTTCACCATATTTGACGTCAGCTCCACCTCCACCCCTACTAGGAAAATAGAGGTGATTTTAAACTCATCTGAATGCAGAATGTTTAAATATATAATTGTACTGTTTTTATATGGGTTGACGCCCGAGCCCTGGGCCTCTGGGGATGGACAGGTAAAAATATATTCATTATTATGAATGATCCTGGAGAGGGGAGGGGTTTGGGAAGAGGCAGGACCTCAGGTCATCGATTCCACCCTGCAGAGCAGCCATATTCTCCAGGGGAGCTGATCTCTGTCACCTGGAGATCAGCTGTAATAGTGGGAGATCTCCAACTACCACCTGGCGGTTGGTAACTCTATGACGGCCTAGTCAGGGAGGCTAGCCTGAAAGTGGCCAAGTGAGGATTCAACCCCAGAACTGGCTCAGGTAGCAGAGAAAGGCTTCTCTGAAGGATAACTTGTCTTTCACTAGTGACTGGTTCCTCAAACACATAGCTGTATTCTTGTGCGCATGTTCTGTTTGTGCAGTGCGGTCTGGATCAGCAGAACTGGCAAGGCCTCCATGTATACAGCATGCTCTTCCCAGCTCTGGTTTGCCCTTCCCAGAATCCACTGCAATGTGGAGGAAATCCATGGCCAATTGACAATAATGGACACTGTGGTGTGACATCCCCTATGAGGTCCCTCCCCCCAACTCCGCCCTCCGTAAGCTCCACCCGCAAACTGACAGGAATTCCCAGCGTTCATAATCTTAGGCTGCAGCCAGAATTCTCCCATCCTGGTTTGCAGCAGCAAAAAATGGTTGTCTTTCCTTCTCGGTGTGGCCTGGAACCGTGCTGCTTAAGAACAGGCTAGGATTAGCCCAAAAGAAAGCATTTACATGTACCACAAATCCATACTTCAAACCCACTGTGGCTATAAATTAAGCCCAAAGAATGGTTTCAGATCCTGGTTTGATGGACCCTAACTAAGCACAGTTAGCAGCGTGGCCTGCATTCTGACAATCACAACCGGTTCAGTTAAACAAGGGGTCCTCAATGGGCACCCGGATGCCCTCTAACACCTTTCCTAACCCCTCACAAGTGTTTTGAGAAAGTAGGAAGGATCAGGTGCGGCTTTTGGCCAGCAAGTCTTCTGACTGGCTACTGCAGATTTGATGGCAATGCAGTTTTTTTTAAATGTTACTTCAGTAGCAGCTGCCACCACAACACAAGGCTCTTCCCTGCATGACCGAAGGTAAACTGCAGCAGCCATTTTGTGACTGGCTCCGCCTCCTGCAGCAGCCATTTTGTGGCTGCGCCCGTTGAGCTGTGTCAAAATTCCAACAGTGCCCACAGACAAAAGAAGGTTAAGGCCCCCTGAATTATACAAGGTTTTGTGTAATGTCAGATTTCAGCCATAAAATTTTAGTTTCTCTCCTCTGCTGTCCTGTACTAGTTCTGCATGGCCATCTCTGCCTTCCCAACAATTTGTCCTGAAGTCTACATCCCTGCCGCCAATGGGATTCCAGCCGCTCAAATCCAGCCGCCTCTGTTCGTTCGCACCGAGTGAGTACGTCTTGCAACATAAAAATAGTTATGTAAAACAAAAACAATGAATCATCTATTGCCACTTCTGCAATTTGCCACTGCATTTCAAATGCGCCAGGAAGGAACCGGCCCCGGACTGTGCGGTTATGTGCTGTGCGATCGCGTCTAAGAGATAAATCAGTCTATCCCGTGAAGGACAACCAATCACGTTCCTGAGAAATGATCCCCCAAAAGGCCTTCTTAAACGATCTATATGAGGGGCAGGTAAGCAAAGAATGACGGATACCTTCCACGGTGCCTGAACAACAAGGGCAAGAACTTGTGCAGGATGGAAGGTGGTTCTCTCACCTCCGTTTTATGAGATTCCATCTAGGCTGCCGACACACACAAGAGAGCCCCTCAAAACGCACACGTGGCCCACACAAGTGACGGAGTTTCTGTGTTCTAATTGTAATCAGGTGACCTGGAGTCAGACTCTCTCAGCCTGGCCTACCTCACAGGATTGTTGTGAAGATAAATAGGAGGAAGGAAAGGGCTGCCAGCTCTGGGTTGGGAAATTCATGGGGGGCCGGGAGAAGAGACCGAGGAGGGTGGGGTTTTGGGGAAAAGAGAGCTAGTTTGGTGTAGCGATTAGGAGTTCGATTCTGCACTCCCCCACATGCATCCAGCTGGGTGACCTTGGGCTCGCCACGGCACTGATAAAGCTGTTCTGACCGAGCAGCGATATCAGGGCTCTCTCAGCCTCACCTACCCCGCAGGGTATCTGTTGTGGGGAGAGGAAAGGGAAGGCGACTGTAAGCCGCTTTGAACCTCCTTCAGGTAGAGAAAAGTGGCATATAAGAACCAACTCTTTTTCCTCAGTAGAGGGTAGAGAAAAGCAGCATATAAGAACCAACTCTTCTTCTTCTTCTTCTTCTTGTTATTTCAGCAGTTTATAAGGGCATACAGTTCTCGTTCCGAAGCAGCCATTTCCTTCAGGGGAACTGATCTCTGTCATCTACAGTAATTCTGAGAGGTCCGCTAGAGGCTGGCAGCCATACAGGAGGATGGTGTTGGGGGCTGCACTGGGAAGAGAAGTGGAGTATAAGTATCTAAATAGAATTAAATAAATGACATTCAACCGCTGTGGATCAGGAAGCCTCTTTCCTATCAGCCATATAATTTCTTGAAGCTCATCAACTTTCCAACAACCAAACCGTAGGGATGCCAGCCTCCAGGTGGGACCTGGGGATCTCCTGGAATGACAGCTCATCTCCAGAGTACAGAGATCAGTTCCCCTGGAGAAAAGGGATGCTTTGGAGGGTGTTCTCCAGGGCATTGTACCCTGCTGAGATCCTTCCCTGCCCCAATTCCTGCCCAATCCTGGCTCTGCCCCCAAAATCTCCAGGTATTTCCCAATCCAGAGCCGGCAACCCTAGCAAACAGGCAGGTGTGTGTTCTTTAAGGATCACAGGGGGCATATCTTTCCTCATACAGATGACGTACATGGTCGATTGTGATATGCAAAGAGCAAAAAGCAGACAGGGCCTTTTCAGGGAATGGCCCCATGCTTTGTAGGACTTCCTCCCAAGTGAGGCCCACCTGACTCCCTCATGAGTGGGATTTGGCCAGACCTGCCTATGTGGGAAGCCATTTGGGGCTGCAGAGAAATGGTTGTCCCTTCGGACCTACGATTCTGATGCGCTTTAGTTCACTGCTGGTACCCCAGCATGATGGATTTTGTGACGTGCTCTCTTCATTTTGTTGTAAGATTGCCTTGTGGAGGTGAAGACTGAAAAGGAACAGCACATGCCTAGGGGAAGGGCCCTGGCTAAGTGAAAGAGCCTTTGCTTTGCATGCTGAAGGTCCCAGGTTCAATCCCCAACACCTTTGATTAAAGTAGTGGTTCTCAACCTGGGGGTCGGGACCCCTCTGGGGGGTCGAACGACCCTTTCACAGGGGTCGCGGCAGGGCAAAGAGCTTGACTGGGGGGGTGCCATCCACACAACAGCCTTGCAGGGTAGAGATATTCATCTGTCTGGATCAGCAGAAAAGAGTGAGATCGGCATGGTGGGACAAGAGGCAGAACTGAACAGAGAAACCCCATGGGAAAAACGATTTATATACAGTCATGAACAATGGATCTTCATGCCATTGGTTAGTTTTGATTTAATTTCTGTGAAAGAACACTTGCATAATTTTATGGGTCACCGCAACATGAGGAAGTGTATTAAAGGGTCGTGGCGTTAGAAGGTTGAAAACCACTGGGTTAAAAGATCTGGCGACTGGTGATGTGGAAGACCTCCGCCTGAGGCCCTGGAGAATTGCTGCCTGTCTGACTGCTGGACAATAGTGGCTTCCATGGTCTGATTCCGCACAAAGCAGCTCCCTCTGTCCATAAATATTCCCAGATAAATAAATACTGTCAGGGACCGGAAAACAGCCCCGTATCATAATAAAAATAAATAATATCACAGGCAACGGTGTTCCCGCTCAAGTTAGAGTAAATATTGAGTAACGCCGCACATTACCACCTGCCCGTTAATGTGATAGAGAGAGATCCGAACACACATAATACGTGAACAAAAGGCGTTTTGAAATGCGGATACACAGGAACTTCCCTCGCACCCTCGCTCACACACTCACAATGGCTTAAGCCTGACTAATCCTGCTTTTAAACCCATCCTCCGCCTTAAAACCTCCCGTAATCCTACAAAGAAATTTAAAGGAACCGAAATCTCCTGGCACGGCTTCCAGAGCCGGTTCTCCTGTCTCATCTTCTATTCGCCCCCAAATCCCACTCCCAGACGGCTCCTCCCCCAGCCCTCGCCTCGGCAGGGAAAGTGGAGCGGGAGGGCCCAGCGGGCTGCCCCAACCGAGGGCGCTGGCTTCGAACTTTCAAGTTGCCGTCGGAATATCCGCCCCCTTCCTTGTGAGACCTGAGTGGCCATGTTGCCCATTAGTTTCCCAGATGCTAATCTGGCCCTCAAAGGGGACAGAGATGAGGTCAGAACCAGAAAAAGGAGCTGAGATCATTGCTGCCAGATTCCGTTCGGGTCAGATGCCCCATTTCTTCCCAGTGCGTGTACTCCCAAGCTGATGCAGATTTAGGGTGGCCCTGTAGCGTTTTCTAGGCAAAAATAACTGTTTTTTTCCCCCTTCCCCTCAACAGACACCCTGGGAGGGAGCTGAGAGAGCCCTGAGAGAACTGGGACTGGCCCAAGGTGACCCAGCTGGCTGGCTGTGGAGGAGGAGGAGTGGGGAATCAAACCCAGCTCTTCAGTTTAGAGGCCACAGCTTTTAACCATGGCACTGTGCTGCCTCTCCACTACACCAAGCTGTGGTTTGCCATTGCCTGCCTGTGTGTAGCAACCCTGGACTTCTTTGGGGGTTGAATCCATCCTCTGTCATGAGAATGCCACCTTCCTGCAAAATAAAGACATCCCCTGCACCCCACCCCCTCCTGCACAGCAGAACTAAGCCACTGCTCTTTTGCTTCCCAGAGGAACACATTTCAGCAGGACACCAGGGTTGAATCTGCACTGGGCTTTTTATCCCCAGTGACCCTGAATTAAAGAGAGTCATCTACACGTTATTCTGTTTCCATTTTGATACTTAGGGCATTAAATTTCCCCTCTGCAACGTCTATGATTGATCCACGGTGACGCTACCTTTCCCCCACGACATCCAGGAGTGGATATAACTTACTACATTTGAGGAAACTGCTCCGAGATCCACAGTATGAAGTGTGGATGGTCTGCATTTTGCTGGATTAACTTCCTGCCCTGCACCCCCAACGCTGACATAGCGAAGCCGTCTGTCGCTGATTGGTCAGGGCATCAGTTCAAAGACTGCCTCGTTCCCAGTTGCCATTCCCTCACAAGACTTATTTTTGCCCTGATTGTGGGATCTGTTTTAAAGTGACTGCGCTCCCAAAGCCCACACTTCTCTGAGCAGAGATTTGCCTCTTGGATGTATTTTCCCATCCTCGTTCTATGTGAGGATGCTGCCTCCCCTCACCTCCCCCCCCACTCCTGCAGGAAAAGAAAGAAAGAAAAACAAGCAGCCTCCTGATTCACTTGCCCCTCCCCCAGTTTGCTCCGGCTGTAGACTCGGGACTAGTCAAAAGGCAGGAAATAAAGCACTCTCCAGCTCTGTGCTCCTTCAATGCCAGTTGGAGCTTCACCCAACCCCCCTCCCCCCAAAAGAAGCGGGAAGATGACTGAAAATTGAGACAATGCAAATGCGGAAGGGTGACCATTCAAATCAAGCAGAATTTGACAAGATTTATTGTGGGGAAAAATGTGAGTGCAGATTATACCCAGATGTCCCAGTGAAATGTATTCCCCATATGGATACAGACAGCTGTGGAGCATGGCGCTCCGCAGCAAGCCACCGCCAGCGGCTCGGTGTAGCTGCCGCCACGTGGAATCAGCCAGAGTCAGCATAGTCCCCTTAGATGGGCAGAAGCTTTCTGGGTACTCAGACAGAGCTCTTGTGCATCACCTACTATCTAATTCTTTCCCCTGGAGACACTGGGGATTGAACCTGGGGCCTTCTGCATGCCAAGCAGAGGATCTACCATTGAGCCACAGCCTGCCCCCTCTCAAGTTGGAATTACAGGTTATTTGTTCTCCAAATCTGCAAAGACTGTGTTATGCAGGTCCAACCGCCATATAAAAAGGCACAAGAACCAGGGAAGTTTTCCCTGATCAGTTGGCAACCTTCTTCACTCTTCCAGGCATGAGCCACCTCTTGCCCTGCAGCAGGTCAAGATGCCTTCAGGCCCTTCTCTGCCTTTGTCCCTTTCTCGACTGGTCTGGCCCATCCTTCTGCCCATCTCGGCAGCCCCCCCCCTCAGCATCCCCTCCTGGCCTGCCCCCGGCAATCAATCTCTGTCAATAAATGGCTGCCATTCCCCAATTACTCAATTAACTCCTGACCTTTGCGATGTGCCATCAATCACTCTTCACCTGGGCACGGGGTGTCACAGCCCTGCTCCTCCAGGCGCCAGCCCAGATCCGACTCAGCAACTCCTCCGTGGAAAAAACAGTGTTGAACCAGACAAATAACTAGAAATTAAGGGATGCTCGGAAGCGAGAAAACGCAAATAGAGCGGGAATCCGACTGGGCAGGATTCTACCTAGAATCCGACTGGGCAGGAGACATTCACAGGGCACTCCTAAGCAGAATGACACCCTTCTGTGACTGCTGAAGTCAATGGGTTTAGAGGGCTACATAACTGGGGTCCCATGGGCGCCATTGCAGCCTCCAACAAGTTTTCTGGTGCCTTCCAAGTGTTTTAGGGTGTGGGCGGGGCCATGTCTGGCCCTTGCCCACCAAGGCTTCTGATTAACCTCTGGATATTTGATTTTTTAAAAAAAATATTGCATTGGCAACAGCTTCCAGGAGAACACAAGGCCCGAGGCTGTGCTCTTGAAGTTAAGCTGCGGTGATCGTCTTGTGGTTGCCTCTGCACCGTGCGGCAGCCATTTTGCGGCTGTGCCCACCGTGCCAAATCAGAGTTCCTAATGTGACCCCTGGCTCAAAAGGGTTGGGGACATCCCTGGTACATAACTGGGGTTCCTGGGAGGGGAGACGGCAGGGCACACCCAGAGCTTGTCAGATTTCGGGCCCCTGCATGGGAGTCCAACAAGGAAGGCCCTGTAGAGGAAGGTACCAGCCGGCCACTTCTGCTTCTCATTTGCCTTGAAGCCCCTTGTTGGGGTCACCAAAAGCCTGTCTCTGGGATGCCAGCCTCCAGGTGGGACCCGGGGATCCCCTGTAATTAAAGGCCATCTCTAAATAGATCAGTTTCCCTGGAGAAAAGGGATGCTTTGAAAAGCAGGCTCCATAAAGGTAAAGGTATCCCCTGTGCAAGCACCGGGTCATGTCTGACCCTTGGGGTGACGCCCTCTAGCCTTTTCATGGCAGACTCAATACAGGGTGGTTTGCCAGTGCCTTCCCCAGTCATGACCGTTTACCCCCCAGCAAGCTGGGTACTCATTTTACTGACCTCGGAAGGATGGAAGGCTGAGTCAACCTTGAGCCGGCTGCTGGGATCAAACTCCCAGCCTCACGGCCAGAGCTTCAGACAGCATGTCGACTGCCCTGCGCCACAAGAGGCTCCCTAGCACTAAACAATACTGAGGCCCCTCCCTGCTCCTAAACCCTGCCCACTCCCAGATCTACCTTCAAAGTCTCCAGGTATTTCACAGCCCAGACCTGGCAACCCTAAGCACATATGTACATATAACTACACTTAGTATGGCTCAGTGAGGGGCTCATCCAGAGGCTGGAATCCCGTGCCCAGGGATAAAACAAATCAGCTTTCTTACTAGCCTTGTTCTTGTGCTGTTTTCTCTCTGTTTCAGGACTGGAGCCAGAAAAAAATTGGCAAATGGGTCTAAAGCAGACAGCACGGTGCAGAAGCTAGCAGTGCTGAGACCAGAATCTGGGATACCCAGGTTTGAATCCCCTGTCTGCCACTGGAATCTTGCCAGGGGAACTTGGGTGACTCGTCCTTTCCCCGGAAGGGATTTCAGGAGAGTAAAACAGAAAGGGAGAGTCATGTTGTACGTTTCCTTTGCACTTGCCAGCCAGAACACAGGAAGCCAGAAGAAGGCTGGTTCCGAAAGGCAAAATATTTCCTTTGTGTTTTAGCTTCTCTAACGATGACAGCCAATGAGAGAGTGTTTTGGTGTGGGACTAGAACTAGGGTGACCCAGGTTCAATGCCTTGCTCAAGTTATGAGCATACTGAGTGATCTTGGGCCCTAGGATGGACATCCTCAAGAAGGGTCCTGGAAATCTTACAACCAATCTCCACACCACAGAGATCAGTTCCCCAGAGAATGTGGTGGCTTTGGAAAGTAACCTTCACAGGGTTGGCCAAATTGTGGCTCTTCATGGACTACAATTCCCATGAGCCCCTGACAGCGAACTGCGGCTCACCAGATGTCCATGGACTACAATTCCCACAGGACTGGCCAAACTGTAGCTAACCAGATGTCCATGGACTACTATTCCCATGAGCCCCTGACAGCATGTGCTGGCACGGTCTCATGGGAATTGTAGTCCAGGGACCTCTGGAGAACCATGGTTTGGCCACACCTGCTTTAGAGCCTTATAGGTGGCAACCCAATTGAGCTAGTCACTCTCTCAGCCCACCTCACTCACGTTGGTCCCTCCGCGTCAACATTGTCTACTCTGTCCAGAAACAATTCTCCACAGTCCTAGAGAGGCAGATCAGAATGATGGTTGCCAGCACCACGTCAGGAAACACCTGGAGATTTGGGGATGGATCCTCGGGAGGACCTCAGTGGGGTCCAATGACATAAAATCTACCCACCAAAGCAGCTATTTTTTCCAGGGAAGCTGTTCACCTGGAGCCTGGTATCCTTAACAGAAATCGGGGAGACCCGAGTTCAAACCAACAGGCAATCTGCCTTCTCTTTCTCTGCCTAACCCACCTTGCATGGTGACTGTGAGGGGAGAAACAGGTAACCAATGCTCCTTAGAGAAAAGGTGGAATAACACTGACATGGATTTAAACAGCTGCAACCTGAGATTCTTGGTCTCAGAAAGTGAACCGGGGACCCACAGCAGGTAAAGAGATTTACATCTTTTAAAAACACAGACACAAAAACCCTTAAAATGCAGGAGGGGGGGGGGGCTAGAGGAGCATAGGTTATCCTGAGGGGGGCTAGACCCCTCCTCCCCCCTGGCACCCTACAGTTCCAGCCCTGCCTCCTTTGACTGGGTGAATTTCTCAGTCTGCCTCCTTGGAGTCCCGAACACCCTCCCCTCCCTCTCTGCAGGGCCTTCCCCCCTCTCCTCTCCAACGTTTGCCTCCTTCCTTCCGTCTCCCTGGGCCTGGGGCTGGCAGGAGCTGCCTGTCTGTCTGCGGTGACCACCTCTCTTCATCCTGGCAGAGGCCAAAGACGCAAGGGGGGGGGGAGGAGAGCGAGACAGGCAGGGAGGCAGAGGCAGAGAGAGGCCGGGATTTTAATAAGAAAGTGGCTCTTTGCCGGCTTATTGATTGTGAAAAGGCCACTGGGGTGGGAGCGGCAAGCGAGAGAGATGCGCCTGCCAGCCCCGCTCAACTTCACGCAGTCGCTGAGGCAGCAGCTAAAGGCCGGGCAGGGGGGGAAAGTGGGGGGGGGAGGGAGGAGGGGGGGGGAGAGAGAGAGAGAGAGAGAGAGAGAGAGAGAGAGAGAGAGGGGAAGGAAGGAAGGAAGGAAGGAAGGAAGGAAGGAAGGAAGGAAGGAAGGAAGGAAGGAAGGAAGGAAGGAAGGAAGGGGATAATTGATGAAAATGGAAGAGAGTGGAAGGAAGGAAGGAAGGAAGGAAGGAAGGAAGGAAGGAAGGAAGGAAGGAAGGAAGGAAGGAAGGAAGGAAGGAAGGAAGGAAGGAAGGGGATAATTGATGAAAATGGAAGAGAACAGTGGAAGGAAGGAAGGAAGGAAGGAAGGAAGGAAGGAAGGAAGGAAGGAAGGAAGGAAGGAAGGAAGGAAGGAAGGAAGGAAGGAAGGAAGGAAGGGGATAATTGATGAAAATGGAAGAGAGTGGAAGGAAGGAAGGAAGGAAGGAAGGAAGGAAGGAAGGAAGGAAGGAAGGAAGGAAGGAAGGAAGGAAGGAAGGAAGGAAGGAAGGGGATAATTGATGAAAATGGAAGAGAACAGTGGAAGGAAGGAAGGAAGGAAGGAAGGAAGGAAGGAAGGAAGGAAGGAAGGAAGGAAGGAAGGAAGGAAGGAAGGAAGGAAGGGGATAATTGATGAAAATGGAAGAGAACAGTGGAAGGAAGGAAGGAAGGAAGGAAGGAAGGAAGGAAGGAAGGAAGGAAGGAAGGAAGGAAGGAAGGGGATAATTAATGAAAATGGAAGAGAACAGTGGAAGGAAGGAAGGAAGGAAGGAAGGAAGGAAGGAAGGAAGGAAGGAAGGAAGGAAGGAAGGAAGGAAGGAAGGAAGGAAGATGAAAATGGAAGAGAACAGTGGAAGGAAGGAAGGAAGGAAGGAAGGAAGGAAGGAAGGAAGGAAGGAAGGAAGGCAGGCAGGCAGGCAGGCAGGCAGGAAGGAAGGAAGGAAGGAAGGAAGGCAGGCAGGCAGGCAGGCAGGCAGGAAGGAAGGAAGGAAGGAAGGAAGGAAGGAAGGAAGGAAGGAAATCATTAAGCCGTTTGCTTTTCCTCTCTGAATTTTGGAATACAGAATTCAAAGAATAAAGGACAAAATCGATATACCAGTCGAGGCTCTGTCTCTCATATGCCCATGAAATAAATCAGGACCACATTTTTGATAAAGAGAATAGCTGTAGTGTTGCCAACCTCCAGGCGGTGTCTGGTACAGATGCCAGCTCTGGGTAGGGAAATACTTGAACATGTTGGGCAGGGAGCCTGAAGAGGACGGGGTTGGGAGAGGGGAGGGCCTTCGCTGGGTTACAGTCCCGTAGAGTCTACCTTCTAAAGCGGCCATTATCCCCAAGGGAACTGATTTCTGATTCCTGGACCCAGTTGTAATAGTGGGAGATCTGGAGGTTGGCAACCCTAGACTGGCTGGAGATCTTCTGGGATCTCCAGACGACAGTTCCCCTGGAGAAAATTGGAAGGAGGGGCTCTCTGGCACTGGGGCCCCACCCCTTCCTCCGGCCCCACCCTCCTTAGGCTCCACCCCCAACCTCCCCTAGTATTTGCCCGTCAAGAGCAGACAACCCGACTTTTTATGGCTTGGCTCTGTGTGTGTATTAGACGGCTTTTATTGCATTTTCTTCTAATTTTGTACCCCAGTTTTACATCATTGTTTATTGCATCCCTTACTTTGTTTTTATCGCATGGTTCTCAAATTTTGCAGCCGAGTGTAACGGCATTTTGTTTATCGTACGTATTACACAGTTTTCATTGCATGTGTCTTCTAATTTAGCACCTCGTTTTTATGGCATTGTTTACAGTATGAATCATACGGTTTCTCTTGCGTTTTTTAAAAAGTTTGTAAGCAATCCCCTCTGGTCTTGGCAACAAAGGTGGACTAGAAATAAGGGAAATAAATAAACATTATTCTACAAGAAGGTGTGTAAATCTACAGGAATCCCCAGCATTCATTGCGGTATCTGGCCCAATTATGGCTTAACCTGCCTGGTTTTTGTTTGTTTGTTTGTTTTACAAAGTCCGTGAAAAGAAAAAGTTCATTTATGGAAGGCTTCGCCATAGAGGCTTTAGCAATATACAATGCTATGGAGTTCACCCTCCAAAGCAGCCGTCTTCTCCAGGGGAACTGATCTCGGTTGCCTGGAGATCAGCTGTAATACTGGGAGATCTCCAGGAGCCAGCAGGAGGCTGGCAACCCAAAGCACTTTAGGAGTGATAGCTAAAGATGCCAGATCCCCCAGTTTTACAGCTCCTCTCCAGGTGAAAGAAATCCATCCCCCTGGAGGAAATGGCCACTTTGAAGATTATACTCCACTGAGGTCCCTCCCCATCCCAAACCCTGCCTACTCCTGGCTCCACCCCCAAAGTCTCCGGATTAGGCATTCTAAACCAGGGTGTCATAACTTGCTGACATAACTTCTGGGGCTTCTTGAAGCTTCTTGAATGTTTCAGGGGTTTCTCAATGGTAAAAAGGCTGAAAAAGGCTGCTCCAGATATTTCTCAGCCCAGAGTTGGCAACCCGAGTCATATGCAAGGCTTACACCATTTACAAAATGCAACCAATGTGCAAAAGAGGATGTAGGGATGTTCCAGAATGTAGCTGATTAAGAAGCAGGGGAAACAGTTTTGCAAAGCTAAAGAGGAGTGTGAAGACTCCCAATAGGGGCAGATATACTTATATAGATACATAAAGGCAGTTTCAGCTGCGTAACCTACAGACATTTGTGCACGTCTAAAAACTGTTTATCGCATTGCATAAAAAGCTGACGCTGACAGCGTTTTAACGGATTCATCGCATTTTGGTGCCAAGATCACTTTTTATCCAAATAAAGTTTTGTCTACTTCTGGAACCCCCCTGGTTGTGTTCATTATTAGGCATTGACACACCTTCTGGCGATCCGGATGGGATTCTGCATTCTGCATGAAGACCTAGCCTGATTCTGCACTTATTTTGTTTTTGTTTTTTTTTGTGTTGTGGATCCTGCTGAATTCAGATCGAACTCAGGTCTTCCTCTAGCTCCCCCCCCCCCAAATTGGAACAGAAAGTGTTCTGCGCTTGATTGGGGAAGCTCAGAGTGGGGAGGGAGCCAACCACAGCATAAGTCTCTTTCTTTCTTTACTTGAAGGGGGCGCGAAGATGAGACAGAAGAGGAGGGGGGAATAAATCCAAGAGGCAAATCTGTGCTGAGAGAAGTTAGGGCTTCTGGAGCACAGCCACTTTAAGAAATGCCTTGCAACCCGGAACCAGGAAGTCTTTGAACTGATGCCCTGGCCAATCAGGGAAGACTGCTTTGCTCCAAGGCATGGAGAAGGAAGTGAATTCGCAAAAAAAGCAGAAATCTGTGCACTTACTGATGGCGATTTTTCAACTATCAAGGCTTATACCCACTTCTGGATATCGTGGGGGAAAGGCAGGGCCACTGCAGATCAATCATGCATGTTGCAAAGGTAAAATTTAAAGCACCCAAAATCAAAATGGAAATCAAATTCAGTGTAGATGGGAGGGATTTATTTGAACTGCGAGTGGGTTAAAAGCAGACTACATGCCTTTCTCTGCTAGCATCACATCATTTGGGTTCTAGATAAGTGTCCCACAGCCTGGGACCTCGTTGCTACTTTGGTTAATGAGGTGCAACTCCTCTGGGGTTTTGAGAATTGGACAAAAGAATGGGAGATGTTTTTGGGACAGGTAACTGGATTTAGTTTTGTTGGGATTTTGATCTTCCATTTCAGCTTCGGGTTGATGGGGATAAGTCCGGGAGTAGAACAGGCATAGATCTCTGTAATGGGAAAGGTGTGCATCCTGGCACCCACAATGAGTCAAATTTTGCCTGTTTCTGGACTCTCACAGGTTATGTTCCTCATTGGGCCCTGGCACAAGAGCAGTAGGCCCCTTTGGGTAAGAGGGGGCAGGCTCAAACATGGGAAGCAATAACAACAAAGAAGAAGAGCTAGTTTTCACTCCCTGAAGGAGTCCTGGAGTGGCTTCCAAACACCTTTCCCTTCCCCTGCTCACAACAGCCACCCTCTGAGGTCGGTGGGGGCTGAGACAGCTCTACCAGAACTGCTCTGTGACAACAGCCCTAAGAGAAGCGTGATTACCCCAAGGCCACCCATCTGGCTGCATGGGGAGGAGTGGAGAATCAAACCCAGTTCTCCGGGTTATAGCCCACCACATCACGCTGGCTCTCAAGGCCCAGCGAGCTGATATTTGCAGGCCAGGAATCAAGCCAAGGCATTTTGCCGCTGAAGTGCCCATTTCTGCAGCTGGGTGCAGACTGCTGAATTAGCCTTAGTGGGGACTGAGGGATGCATGTATTACCCTCAAATTCTTCCTGATGGCGTAGCTGGTAGGGCTGCCAACTATGTAGGGCACTAAGGACCATAATTGATTCTATGGACCACTTCAGATAAACTTCTTATGTTTCTAAAGCAGGCCGTGGTCCAGATGAGCATAACAGTGTCCAGTGAGTGTCTTATAGGCAGGGGTAGCCAACCTGTGGTCCTCCAGATGTTCATGGACTACAATTCCCATGAGCCCCTGCCAGCAAACGCTGGCAGGGGCTCATGGGAATTGTAGTCCATGAACATCTGGAGGACCACAGGTTGACTCCCCCTGCTATAGGAACCTCATTATACTTTGGAGAAAGGGGGCTTTCTGAGGGTGGAACCTGGGGAGGGTGGAGGGAGGGGACGGTAAGGGCCTCAGTGGTGCAGAGGTACATAGAGCCCCCCTTCCAAAGCTGCCATGTTCGCCAGGGGAGCTGATCTCTGTTGCCTGGACAGCAGACATCATTACCCTTGCTCCCCAGACTGCTCGTACGCATGGCGCACCATGCACCTGGTGTCTCATTGCTTCTCCACAGCTACTGTCCCTTGAAGATCTGGCGCATCGCTTTCTTGCAGCCCCCCTAAAGTGGATTAACATGAAAGCGTAGGCGATGTTTGTTTCTCGCAGTTTTGGCACATTAGGAAACAATTTTCTTTCCATTACAAGTTTATTGGGATTCCGATAAGGGGGAGGGAACAGCCAGGTGGGTCCAAATCACGTTGTGTGGGAGGGAGCGGCCTGGGTGGGCTGGAACGTTCTCACACGTGCTCACGCAGGAGGCTGAATGGGAAAAGCCTTTGCCGTGAGGCTTAACATGTCCACCCCAAGTGCCAGAGAGTCCCCAGCTTGGAATGCCGGCTTCCAAATGGGACCTGGGGATACCCTGGTCTTACAGCTTACAGAATCATAGAATCATAGAATCATAGAGTTGGAAGGGGCCACGCAGGCCATCTAGTCCAACCCCCTGCTCAATGCAGGATCAGCCCTAAGCATCCTAAAGCATCCAAGAAAAGTGTGCATCCAACCTTTGCTTGAAGACTGCCAGTGAGGGGGAGCTCACCACCTCCTTAGGCAGCCTATTCCACTGCTGAACTACTTTGACTGTGAAATTTGTTTTCCTGATATCTAGCCTATATCATTGTACTTGTAGTTTAAACCCATTACTGTGTGTCCTCTCCTCTGCAGCCAACGGAAACAGCCTCCTGCCCTCCTCCAAGTGACAACCTTTCAAATACTTAAAGAGGGCTATCATGTCCCCTCTCAACCTCCTTTTCTCCAGGCTGAACATTCCTGAACATTCTTCAGGTTACAGAGCTCGGTCCCCTGGAGAACATGGCTGCTTGGGAGGGGAAATCCATCGCATTCGACTCCTCTGAGGCCCCTCCCTGCCAAGGCTGGTTTATCCACATAGCGCATGCAGCACTTGCAGGGGCCCCACACAGTGCCTCCCCCCCCATGGATCTGGGATGTAGCCTCTCACCTGCCCCCTTTCCCCTCTTTAAGGGCGCTTAGAGTAACATCCCTTTCCACTGTGTGTGTGTGGAGACTCTCCACCGTTAGTCTGGCTGCTCCCACCAATATTTTGCTCTGCTAAGGCCTCACAGCTTGGTATAGTGGTTAGGAGTACGGACTTCTACTCTGGCGAGCTGGGTTTGATTCCTTGCTCCTCCCCCCCATGCAGCCAGCTGGGTGACCTTGGGCTGGCCACAGCACCGATAGATCTGTTCTAACCGAGCAGGAATATCAGGGCTCTCTCAGCCTCACCCACCTCACAGGGTGTCTGTTGTGGAGAGAGGAAAGGGAAGGCGAATGGAAGCCGCTTTGAGCCTCCTTTGGGTAGAGAAAAGCAGCATATAAGAACCAATTCTCTTCTTTTTCTTTTTCAGTAATATCAGGGCTCTCTCAGCCTTACCCACCTCACAGGGGGTCTGTTGTGGGGAGAGGAAAGGGAAGGTGCTTTGAGCCTCCTTCGGGTAGAGAAAAGCGGCATATAAGAACCAACTCTTCTTCAAACCCTTAAACTGGCTCTGTTGCTACAGACCTGCAAATCCTTCAACCACTCCTGCTCACGTCTCCAAATCCCACACACCCCTGTCTCCACCCCCAAAGTCTCCTGGTATTTCCCAACCCGGAGCTGGCAACCCTAATCCCAACACGGCCATTTTCTCCAGAGGAGTCCATGTTTGAACATCCCCTTTGGGCATCTATCCGTGTGGAGTAGTGTTTAGAGCAGAGGTAGTCAAACTGTGGCCCTCCAGATGTCCATGGACTACAATTCCCATGAGCCCCTGCCAGCATTTACTGCCAGGGGCTCATGGAAATTGTAGTCCATGGACATCTGGAGGGCCACAATTTGAGTACCCCTGGTTCCGAGTGTCAAGCTATGTGCTGGGAGACCCAGGACCGAATCCCCACCCTGACAGGAAGCTTCGGCCAGTCAACGGCCAGCCGAGCCTACCTCACAGGGTTCTTATGAGGCTAAAGTGGAGGAGAGAGCAAGGAAAGCTGCTTGGGGTCCTTACGGGGAAGAAAGGCAAGGTAGAAATGAAGGACAGGAATCCTCTTTGCATAGGTGCTTTACGAGGTTGTAAAAACGGTGTCACCAAACCTACAGCCTCAGATTGGGCTAAATTAGAAATAAGAACGGTACCAGGCATAGACAAGGTTTTGAAGGCTTCCCACCCGATAATCTCAATTTGGGGGGGGGGGGAAGGAGTCAGGTATTTCCTGCTGCATTTTGGGTTCCTTTTCGCACCCCTAATCTTTCGGGGAAGATGGCTGGATTTTCAAGGTATAAACCTTTTGAGGGTCAACACCTTGATCACGGAAGACAATGTAGTTTGCTAAAACTGCGCAGAAGGTTTAGAAATCGCGACGTATTTTGCTTTATGGCGATTCCCAAAAAAACCTCACCCCCACCGTAACTGGTGTTCACATACATCTAACCTCTTTGTGGTTCAAACAACGGAACACGCTTTGTTATTTTCCATGCACAGACAGATTTATTTCCCATTACAGCCGGTTCAGGCAATACCCACCACTACAGGGGGTGGGTGGGCCACTGCCAAGGGAGGCAGGACACACCTAACCTACCCAGTGCTGAGGATGCCATACTCCAGGTGGGACCTGGGGATCCCCTGGAATTACAGCTCATCCCCAGGCAACAGAGAGATGAGAAAAAAAGGCGGCTTAGTAAGTAAACAGTTTGACGTTCTAACCCATTGAAGTCCCTTTCCTCCCCAAACCCTGCGTTCTGCAGGCTCCACCCCCAATGTCTCCAGGTTTTCCCCAACCCAGAGCTGGCAACCCTACTCAGTAGGCTGCCATTAGAAGGTGGAGAGTAAACCCC
Organism: Paroedura picta; assembly: GCF_049243985.1. NCBI lineage: Eukaryota > Metazoa > Chordata > Lepidosauria > Squamata > Gekkonidae > Paroedura > Paroedura picta. The sequence goes on along the minus strand of NC_135373.1, from coordinate 8,544,050 downwards.
TTTCAGCTCCCTCCCCTCTCCAAATCCTACCCTTTTCAGGACCCACTCCCCAAATCTCCATAGGAATTTCCCAACCCTAATTTAAAATCTAGCAGTCCGGTGCACAATGTGAATCTACCTCTGCAGGAGTTGGCTCCATTGAGATGTGGTCTCTGCTGACATCCAAATCTATGGTGTGGGCCAAGGAGGGAAGGGGAGGTCTTGCAACATGTCCCAGTTTGCTGTTGGATAAAGGATTGCCTATCATCTGAGCATCCAAGTCTCAGCCCCAAACATTCCTCCCCAGCCTTTCAGCCTTCAGAGCAATTTACTATCAGCTTGTTTTTTTCTTCAAGCTCACCAAGAAAGGCAGAAGATGGAGGCTCAGACAAGGGGAGGGCATCATCTGGGTATGGATTTGGGGTCATTGTGGGTGGGCACATACAGAATCATATAATCATGGAAGGGACCTCCAGGGTCATCTAGTCCAACCCCCTGCACAATGCAGGAATTCACAACTATCAGCCCGCCCACAGTGACTCCAATTTCATGCCCAGGTGATCTCCCCCACCAAAAATCTCTAGAATCTAGCCTGGCCTGGAGGGAATTCACCTACCATCTCACAGTGGCAATGAGCAATTCCCTGGGTATACAAGGAAGGGCCACAAGAAACTAACGCTGGCACATCCCTTCCTGCCCACCCACTCACAATCTGCCTAAGTCCATAAGATCAGCAGTTCTGTCAGATGACTATCTAGCCTTTGCTTAAAAACCTCCAAAGAAGGAGACCCCCCCCCCCCCTAGGAAGCCTTTCCCACTGAGGAATCACTCTAACTGCTGCGACCTTCTTCCGGATGTGTAGCCGAAAGTTATTTTGAATTAATTTCAACCCACTGGTTCTGGTCCGACCCTCCGGGGCAACAAAAAACAACTAGTAGCATTACGCAGGGGGTTGGACTAGATGACCCCCGGCTATCTGATACAGGGTCCACAGTTGCCGGCCTTTCTTAAGCAACCAGCTCTGCTCCTCCACCTGTAAAGGTAAAGGTATCTCTTGTGCAAGCACCGAGTCATGTCTGACCCTTGGGGTCACGCCCTCTAGCGTTCTCATGGCAGACTCAATACGGGGTGGTTTGCCAGTGCCTTCCCCAGTCATTACCGTTTACCCCCCAGCAAGCTGGGTACTCATTTCACCGACCTCGGAAGGATGGAAGGCTGAGTCAACCTTGAGCCGGCTGCTGGGATTGAACTCCCAACCTCATGGGCAGAGCTTTCAGACTGCATTTCTGCTGCCTTACCACTCTGCGCCTCCTCCTGTAGCAGCCACCTAAACACGAAGCGGCTCAGCTTTCCTTCTTGCTTCGATCTTTGCACCACGACAAGAACCACATGCTCAGGGCCTTCGTACCAAGCTGGGGGCAAAATCATAGGAGCTCAGCCATTCTAGAGAGCTGGCCCCTCCAAACACAGCCCACCCAAAAGCAATATCCAGCAGTCCCATCTGCTAGAGCCCTGCTTCTCAGAGCTGGAACCTGGAACCCCGAGCTCGAAACCCCCAGCCCTGACCCATCAAGCATTTGCCCCTCTCTGCTAGGGAACAGCCCATAAAGAGCCAACCGAGAGCTGCACAAATAATCATCATCCCAACCCTCTCTAATTGATGATGGCTTTTCTCTCTCCCGTTCCCAGCCGGTGACTGACAGTAGCCTGGCTTGGGAGGAGCGGCGCTTTGAAAGCCTGCAGCGTCCCCTGGGGGAAAAGGTCACCCCATACTGCAGCACATCTGCTAGGTGGGAAAACCTGGGGGCGGTCCCCACTGAGAGAGGGGCTAAGGGAGGAAGAGGGCATCTTGGCCCCTCCCCAGCAGGTGTGGGCCTGGCTCGGATCCAGCTGCCAAGGGAGAGCGGCTCTCCTGCAGTCCCCTCGATGCCAGCCGCTGGCATTCACCAGCTGGGAAGGAGGCCAGTCGCATGGGTTCCGGGCCGGCTCCTTGCTCCAGAGGTTCTTTCCCAAACAAAACACGGGGTTCATTTTTGTGTGTAAAAAGCACAGGTGGATGCCTTCAAAAAAACCTCTTTTCAAAAGATTTGGAGCCAAGAGACAAAAAGCAAAAGGGAAACTTGGAAAGAGAGAGAGAGAGGCCAGAGAGCCCGGCCGGAGGCCAGGTAAGCCGGGGACGCTGCTGCTGCAGTCTGCTTGCAAGCGCAGGCCTCAACTGGCTTTTGTTTTTGGCTTCCCCCTGCTTTGTCCAACACACAAGGAGCCTGGGATCTCTCTCCCCGCCGAGCTGGCATTTTCCAAAGGAGCTGATCTGATAAACGTGAAGACGGGAGTCTGCGGCAGAACCCGCCTTGGCGCTATTTCCCGGTTCACTTCACCTGCCCACCTCCTGATGCTGTGATGGGGGGCCACTGCGGTGGAAAAGCCGCTGCAGATAATCCCCCTGCGCGGCGAGAGGGACAGTGGAAGGAAGGATGCCTCTGCAATGAATGGCAATGAAGAGCCCCCCCCCGCCCTGCCCCTCCCTCCCTCCAGCCGAGGAATAATGGAAGGGATTTAGGAATGGAGCCAGAAATCCAATGTTTGACTCAGAAACTACGGAATGCTCCTTGCATCATCCTTGGCTGGGCTCATTCCTATCTTTCCCATCACCTATAACCCAGCCTGGGTTCCCCCCCCCCCACAAGACATTTCGGAATAAAGAACAGGGGGCCTTTTTAGAACAATGGGATAAAAATATGCAAAGAAGGGAAAGGCGTGCCAGACCTTAGCGGCAGGGCGAAAAGATTCGGATGAGGGAAATCCCGGCCTCAGTCCCTGACTTCATAGGGTGGCCAGCCCTGGTTTAGGAAATTCCTGAAGATTTCGGGAGTGGGGTTTGGGGAGGGTGGGGCTTGAAGGCAATTCAGTGGGGCAGAGGGCCGGAGTCCACCCTCTAAGGTAGGCAATTTTTCCAGGGAAACTAATCTGAGAAACCGGGAGAGCAGTTGAAATTGCAGATCTCCAGCCAACACCAGGAGATTGGCAACCCCACTGACCTGGGACATCCTCCCCCCCACACACACACACAATTTAAATGGGGACCTTGGGGAGGTCCTGATGAAACCAGGGCTGCTTCTAATGGTGGCCCACAAGAGGGAACCTAGAACAATGGTCCTCTACCTGGGGGTCGGGACCCCTTTTGGGGTCGAACAACACTTTCACAGTGTTCGTGGCAGAGTGAGCAGCTTTGCTGGGGGCGGGGGGGGGGCGGGCGCCACCCCTGTTGCCGCTCCTCCTGCAGCTCTTAAAGGTGCCTCTGGACTCAATTTTTGTTCTTCCAAATCATTGGTCTTCGTTACTTGGTAACCCTTCTCTCCAAGAGGGTCCCAAAGTGGCCGACAGCGCTCCTCTTTCATTTCACCCACACAACAGCCCTGCGGGGTGGGCCGAGATAGAGCGTTCATCTGTCTGGAGCAGCGGAAAGGAGCGAGATGGGCATGGTGGGACAAGAGGCAGGACTGAACTGAGAAGCCCCGGAAAAATACCAATTTATATACAGTCACGAACAATGGATGTTCATGCCATTGGTCAGTTTGGGTTTAAGAACCCTTGCATCATTTTATGGTTGGGGGTCACCACAACATGAGGAACTGTATTAAAGGGTTGTGGCATTAGGAAGGTTGAGAACCACTGGCCTAGAATGTCGACAATCCCAGAACAAATGTATGTGGACACTCCCCCCCCAACACACACACAACCCCCCCCCCCTTCAGTTTAGATGTCAGACCAGAACAAAACCACCATGTGAAATCAGCCTTGGGAGCAGACATCCTTTACATTGAGCAGAATGAGGGTTAAAGGGAATAAATTTAGACTTCAGGGGCACCTTTAAGACCAACAAAGTTTTATTCAAGCTCTGAGCTCCTTCCTCAGAGACAATGTCATGGAATGGAAGGAATCAGTTCAAACTTACAGGTGGGGTGTGAGAGTTAAATTAACATACAGCACAATGAAAATGGTTGACAGGTTCCAGAGATAAACAGGGGGAAACAACCATTTGGATGTGTTTGTATTCCCTTGAGATCGAATGGCATTGCATGGGAAGCATTGGGCGTACAATAAATGCGTCCCCTTTAAGAGAATAACGAGCGACTAGACCAGGGGTAGTCAAACTGCGGCCCTCCAGAGGTCCACAGACTACAATTCCCAAGAGCCCCTGCCAGCGTTTGTGGGGGAGGAGCACAGAATCACACCTGGCTCGCCAGATTAGAAGTCCGCACTCCTACGCAGTACCCCAAGCTGGCAGCTGTATGCGACCGAAGAGGCTTCTTGGCAGCACGATCTGAAATCCTTTTGCTCTTGCCCAGGAGAAGAACATGCCCCGGTAATCAAGAAAGTGTAACCCCTCCTGGGGTTTGCAAGGCAAGAAACCAGCAGAGGGGTTTTGCCATGTCCTGCCTCTGCATTGCAACCCACGGTTTCTTCAGTGGTCTCCCATCCAAATACCAACCACGACAGGCCCGGATTAGCTTTGGAGCTCTGACAGGCCTCAGGCTAGTCGGGCATTTGCAGGGTGCTCGTGCTCATGACGTCTTAACCATGTGGGGACTCTTGCCCCACGGAAGATGGACAGGGCCTGCAGGTGAACTGTGCTGTCAGCTCAAACCAGCCTCCAGCTTTGCCAAGACATGGCCTCTTGGGCTTTTTCTTATTTCAGCCCCGTGCCTTACAAGGGACCCCCGCGTCCCAATCAGCTCTGGAGACAGATCAGAATCGAAAGAGCCGCTGAGTCGCATGCAACTTATGGCATTCTTGTAGGTATTTGCTTTAGGATGCTTAGGGCTGATCCTGCGTTGAGCAGGGGGTTGGACTAGATGACCTGTATGGCCCCTCCCAACTCTATGATTCTATGATTCTATGATTTCCAGTGGTGGTTTCTCAGGGCCTGGCTCTGATTAGCCACCCTGGACGTCCTTGACGGCTTCCCATCAAGGCCTGACCATGATAGGCTTCTGAAGTAGGATGAGGCTGGGCTAGATCTGAACTACCAGGGGGGGTGCGTCAGTCACAAGGAAGAAATGCTGCGTTTTCGTCCCTTGGGGTCTTTGGTAAAACTGGAAGTCGATCTTGCACTCTTTACAAACTAATTCTCCTTCCTGTCCACGCTGCGCTGTCCAAGAGCTGTTGTTTCCTGCAGACTTGGGCTCATCCTTATGTTCCCCAGGCATTTCTCTCGCTGCTCTTTGGTTTTGTGTCCAGCCTGAAAAAGGGTCTGGGGCAGGGGTAGTCAAACTGTGGCCCTCCAGATGTCCATGGACCACAATTCCCAGAAGCCCCTGCCAGCGAATGCTGGCAGGGGCTTCTGGGAATTGTAGTCCATGGACATCTGGAGGGCCGCAGTTTGACTACCCCTGGTCTGGGGGAACTAGGAAGCCTATTTGCCTCTGGGGGGACGTCTGGAGGTGGGAAGTGCCGTCAAGAGGCAGCGGAAATTCAAAGCTGGAAATTAGCCGAGGTGGTCTCCCTTGGCCTCCCTCTGGATGACAACCCTGGACTTCCTTGGTGGTCCCTCCGTCCAAGGATGAACCAGGGTGAACTTGGCTTTGCGGCTGAGACCCATTCCTTGCGGCAACCCCCAGAGGGTTTTCAAGGTCATGAGAGGTGGGTTGCCATTGCTGGCCTCTGCGTAGCAACCTCAGGCCTCCTTAACGGTCTCCCATCCGTTAGGGCCCAGAGCACCTAGCCACAGTGATCCATGCGACGGTCACCTCTAGACTGGACTTCTGCAACTTGCTCTACGCAGGCCTGCCCTTATCCTTGATCCAGAAATGACAACTGGTGCAGAACGCTGCAGCCAAGATTCCCACTAATACACCATGGAGATCCCACATCCGGCCGGTACTCCAACAACTTGGCTGGCTCCCGGTAGAATTCCAGAGCAGGCTTAAGGTTTTGGTATTTACCTTCAAGGCCATATGCGGTCTGGGCCCACCTCCCCAAAAGAGCACTATGCTCAAAGAGACACATCGGACCTCAACAAGGGCCAGGGTCTTTTCGGTCCTGGCCCCCACGTGGTGGAACGAGCTCCCTGAAGAGAACAGGGCCCTGCCTGAACTCCCACAATTCCGCAGGGCCTGCGAGAGGGAGCTCCCCCACCAGGCATTTGCTTGAGGCCGATCGATCCGACAACACCTGCTGGTCCCCCCTAACACCCCCCTTATACGACTAAATCTGACCTACCCAAGGGTTCCGTTACAGTCACTATCTTTGTTGAACAACGTTCTGTTGAAATATCCTAGTTCATATGCTGTGTTATGAAGTTCATATGCTGTGTTATGTTTGTTATGATGTTCCACATAATTACCCCATGGCGTTTCATGTAAACCACCCAGAGCCGTATGGAAGGGCGGAATACAATTCTAAATAAATAATAAAAATAAAGAATAATATTCTGGGCCTGGGAGGTTAAGTGTCCTAAGAAAGGGGCGATCCAACAATGTCCTGTGGATTTCTACAAAGAACAGTATCTGCCCTTGACAACCCAGGGCCACAGGTCCTACTGGAAGGGCGGGGGGATCCTGGCCCTGAAAAACAGGCTCCCTCGGGAGATGGTGGGTTCTCCATCTTTGGAAATTTTTAAACAGAAGCTGGATAGCCATCTGACTGAAAGGCTGATTCTGTGAAGGCTCAAGGGGGTGGCAGGTGACAGTGGATGAGCGAGAGGGTTGTGAGTGTCCTGCATGATGCAGGGGGTTGGACTAGATGACCCATGAGGTCCCTTCCAACTCTCTGATTCTATGATTCTATTAACTGCCTAACCAACCCCTCCATGTGGCTGGGCTTCTCAGCTCTCTCTGCCTCTCCCTGCAATTCCCAGTCTGAGCGCTCAATTAGCCCCGGGGGCGGTCTGCTTTGCTTTGGGAGGGTGGGTGCAGAGATGTAGCCCTCCCCCAGATGGGTCAGCTGTGGGGGAAATACGTGCACCCATGTAGCGACGGCGGTGTGCCTCCTCCGCGCCAGCACCAAGACGCAGAGAAAGCAGAGGAAGCAATCAGGTGGAAAATGCAGAGGCAGCAGAAGGAAGCCTGGACGGCTGGGGATGGGGGTGGGGAATGAATTAGTGACCATTGGAGACCAGGAGTCCGCCTCGAGGGCTGTGGGGTGTCTCGGGGAAGGGAGGCGAGAAGAGAGGGACGTTCCCCCAATGTGTGTACAGACACACACCATCTCTTCCCCCAACCTACTCCACCTCCCTCACGTTGGCTTGGTTCAAAGCCACGGCCTCTCTTTCCCGCCCCCGTCCAACACAGTGCAAAAGACTACGTGGACCGGAGAAATCAGGTCAATTCCCCCGAGTGTTGTCGGAATCCGTCCCCCGCCACCCTCGTACAAAGACGCGTCCCCATTTGTCTGAATATTTGGCTGCTCCCGAAACGACAACAACCGCTTTTCAAATCACTACCTCTCTCTGTCTCTCTTTATGTTTTGCAAACCTAAAGGATGGGGAGCAGGAAGAGAGAGGAGATGGGGAGAGACGGGGGGGGGGGGGAACCACAGCCCCGTGGAGAAAGAGGAGAGGCTATGCAGGGCACTGAAGCTTGGCAACCTCTGACCACTGACATAGCTGCCTGCCCAGCCCTCCGGAGAGCCTGAGGGTTCGGCAGGCCAGCGAGTGTCAGACTGATATGCTGTGAAGGCAGGATGTGATGGGAGTCAGTGGTGGCAGGGTGGGAGAAAGGGCCGTTCGGCAGCACTTGGCTTAGGATCAGGGTTCTCAACCCCTCCAGGTGGCGGCTGGAGATCTCCTGGGATTAAAACCGAGCTCCAGGCAACAGAGATCAGGTCACCTGGAGGAAATGGCTGCTTTGAAAGGTAGAGTCCATGGCAGGGGTGGCCAAAGAGTGGCTCTCTGGTTGACTGGGGACTACAATTCCCATGAGCCTCAGGGGCTCAATGGGAATTGTAGTCCCCAAACACCTGGAGAGCCAAGCTTTGCCACCCCTGCCATAGACTCTACCTTTCAAAGCAGCCATTTTCTCCACGTGACCGGATCTCTGTTGCAAAGCAGAGGCGTCAAAGCTGGGAGGGAGCTGAGACTGGCGAGGGACGCCTACTATAACAAGACAAGATTCTTCAGATATGTGAGGAGCTTATGTAAGGTAAGTGAGGCAATAGGCCCGCTGTTGGGTGAAGATGGAGAGACTCAGACAGAGGACAAAGAGAAAGCAGAAAGGCTCCATACCTATTTTGTGTCTGTGTTTTCCCAGAAGAATATGAATACACCTAGGGATGGTAGTAGGCAAGGTATGGTATTTGGGTAGAGGACTGACCAGGCTTTTATCCTTGGTGTCCCCAAATTAAAGAAAGTCATCTGCACATTATTTGATTTCCATTCTGATAATTAGCGCTTTAAATTTTCCCTCTGCAACGTCTCTGGTTTATCCACAGCGACACTACCTTTCCCCCATGATATCCAGGAGTAGATATAACTCACTATATTTGAGGAAACTGCTCCAAGAGCCCCAGTATTAAGTGTAGATCTCTGTGTTTTCTTGGATTAACTTCCTTCCCAGTGCCTCCAATGCTGATGTAGTGAAGCAGTCTGTCACTGAATGGTTAGGGCATCAGTTCAAAGACTGCCTGGTTTCTAGTTGCCATTCCCTTGCAAGGTTTATTTCTGCCCTCATTTTGGGATCTGTTTTAAAGTGACTGTGCTCCAAAAGTCCATACTTCTATAAGCTGAGGTTTGCCTCTTGGATTTACTTTTCCCTCTTCGTTATCTCTGAGGCAGCTGCCTCCCCTCCACTCCATCCCCCAACCCTGCTCCTACAGGAAAAGAAAGATAAACAAGCAGCCTCCTGCTCCACTTGCCCCTCCCCTGGCTTGCTCTGCCTGTAGACTCGAGGCTAGTCAAAAGGCAGGAAATAGAGCACTCTTCAGCCTTGTGCTCCTTCAATGCTGGCTGGAGCTTCACCCGACCTCCAACCCCAATCAAACGGGAAGGGGACTGAAAATTGGGACAATGCAAATGCAGAAGGTCGGCATGTTTAAAATCGGGGGAAAGGAAGGCTGTAGATATGAGTTCAAATTGACCAGCAAGATTTACAGTGGAAAAAATGTGAGTACAGATTCTACCCTGGACAGGGAGCTTGTCGAGAGGGATCTAGTGGCACTGGATGAGTTCAAATCCCCTGGGCCCTCAGAGGGGTGCACCTTAGAATGCTCAAAGAACTTTCTGGAGAGCTTTGTTCATCAGCACGAATTTGTCTCCAACAGGTCCTGCCAGAGCAACCTGGTTTCCTTCTTTGACTGAGTGATGGGCTTACTAGATAGTGGAAACTCAGTTGATGTTGCTGACCTGGATTTCAGTAAGGCTTCTGACATGTATCTGATGGGTAAACTGGAGGACTGCAGACTGGCTTTTCGGATGGTTAGGAGGATAGGCTAGAAAACTGCACCCAAAGAGTTGTTGCCAAGGGTGTTTCATAGGATTGGAGGGAGGTGAGCTGTGGGGTATCACAGGGCTCTAGTACATTTCGACATTATCAGTGATCTGAATGAGGGGCTGGAGAAACTACTCTTTAAATTTGCAGAGAACACCAAATTGGGAGGAGTAGCTATGCAAAACTCAAGTCAAAATAGCTTAGAAGCATCTACACCATAAATTTGGCAGAAAAAACTGAACCGATCTCTTCAGTCCGGAGATGAGCTAGATAGGTTTTTCTGACCAATTTATGGTGTAGATGCTTCCCCATAACTATTTTGACTTGAGTTTCGCATTACATTTTCAGGAGATTTCCCGCCCCCCAACCCCTCATTTGTGAAGTGTTTGACTGAAAAACAAAGTTTAGATAGAAGGAATCAGTTTTGTACCTTACAAAAAGGTAAAGGTATCCCCTGTGCAAACACCGAGTCATGTCTGACCCTTGGGGTGACACCCTCCAGCGTTTTCTTGGCAGACTGAATACGGGGTGGTTTGCCATTCCTTTCCCCAGTCATTACCGTTTTACCCCCCAGCAAGCTGATGCCCTGGCCAATCACAGCTTTTGGAGGCTAGAGGCAGCCAGTTAGTTCGGGGAAAAGCAGAGAGCTGCACCTTTACTCATACTGATTTTTCAAATATTTAGGGTTATATCCACTCCAGGATATCACGGGGGAAAGGTATGGTCACTCTGGATCAATCCTGCTTGGTGCAAAGGGAAAATTTAAATCACCCAAAATCAAAATGGAAATCGCATTCAGTGTAGACAGCAGGGACTGAATCAACCTGCGATTGGAATAAAAGCTCTGTGCAGATTCAGCCCTGGACTCCTCTTGGAATTACAACTAATCTCTCCAGATATATATGGAAGAGGAACTCTGTGGCACTATACCCCGCTGTGGCCTTCCCGACCATAAACCCTGCCTTCCCCAGGCTCAATCCCCAAATCTCCAGGAATTCACATCCCAGATTTGGCAGTTCTGGGGTCAAGGTATCCTGAAATGCAGGAAAGTATACAGCGAGATGTAAATAATGTGACATTCAAACACAGAGACCAGCCACCAGTTATGAATGAGGATTTGTCAGATCCCCACTGGACAACAGCTCCAAGCTGAGAAGGTCCTGTAGATTTGGGGGTGGAACCTGGGGAGGAAAGGGATCACAGAGAGGTAGAAGGCCCTTGGGCAGGGGTGGCCAAACTGTGGATCTCCAGATGTCCATGGACTACAATTCCCATGAGCCTCTGCCAGCAAACTGTGGCTCACTAGATGTCCATGAACTACAATTCCCATAGGGATGGCCAAACTGTGAATCGCAATATGTCCAAGGACTACAATTCCCATGAGCTCCTGCCAACAGGGGCTCATGGGAATTGTAGTCCTTGGACTTCTGGCGAGCCACAGTTTGGCCATCCCTGCCCTAGAGTCCACCCTTCAAAGCAGCCATTTCTCCAGAGCAGGGGTAGTCAAACTGTGGCCCTCCAGATGTCAGTGGACTACAATACCCATGACCCCCTGCTAATGGTCGCTGGCAGGTGCTCATGGGAATTGTAGTCTATGGACATCTGGAGGGCCGCAGTTTGACTACCCCTGCTCCAAAGGAACTGAACTCTGCCTTTTGTATATGAGCTGAAATCCTGGGAACCCAGCAGACCCCATCTGGAGTCTGGCATCCGCAGTTCATGATAAACTAGTTAATGTCTGTAAAAAAAAGGAAATTTCATTGCGGAGATGGTTTACATTTTCCAGGGAGAGAAAACTCCCATTTCAACCCGCCAGGAGGGGGAATAAGAGAGAGCGTGGAACTCTCAATTAAAATCCTAATTCGGCAATTTCACACCGGAGTCTCCCTCGAAAGATCTAACGAAATTTTACCCCGGCACGCCATTTCGGAGCTCTGGAGCCCCTGCCTCAGACGGCCGCGGAGAAGCCAGCTCCACGAAGGCTGGGGGGGAAACGGAGGCAGGAATAAAAGCTGTCTGCCTCGGAGGGGGATGAAGGGGCCTGGTTATGAGGAGGCGTTGGCATATTTCTGTTAAGTAAATTCCATTTTATTTGTTTATATCGTGTTTAATGCTCTTAATGTTTTGCGAACTGAAAAACCAAATAAGAAAGGGTTGTTTTTTTTAAAGGAAAACCCCCCAGAGATTGTAGCCACATGGAGCCGACATCAGAACCCAAGACTAGGTTGCCAACCTCCAGATGACCCCTGGAGGTTGCCCTCTACTACAATTGAGCAAGATCAGTTCCGATGGAGAAAACAGTTGCTTTGGAGGAGGGACTTTATGGCATTATACAATGCTGAGGTCCCTTCCCTCCCCAAACACAACTCTCCCCAGGATCCCGCTTCCCCATTTTCCAAGCATTTCCCAACCCAGATCTGGTTCTTATATACTGCTTTTCTCAAACAGAAGGCATCTCAAAGCGGCTTACAATCTCCTTCCCTTTCCTCTCTCTACAACAGACACCCTGTGAGGGAGGGGAGGCTGAGAGAGCCCTGATATTACTGAAGAAGAAGAGTTAGTTCTTATACACTGCTTTTCTCTACCCAAAGGAGTCTCAAAGCTGCTTACAATCACCTTCCCTTTCCTTTTCCCACAACAGACACCCTGTGAGTAATGTGGGGCTGAGAGAGCTCTAACAGAACTGTTCCATGAAAACAGCCCTAAGGAAACTTTTTTTCTCTTTCCATCACCGGTCATGTTTTGTACGAGTTGGGGGAAGCGTTTTGTATTTTTAACCGCCATCTTGGTTTTTATTACCTTGGGGGAGTGTTGCTGCAAGTTAATGTGCTTTTAAGATCTGATTAATGTTTTTTATGGTCGGATGCTGCATTTTTATGTGTATTGTGAGCCACTGGGAGTGGTGGTCTATAAATATAATTGTAAATATATAAATAAACAAACTGCCAGTGGCCCAAAGGTCACCCAGCTGGCTGGAACGGGAGGTGTGGGGGATTGAACCTGGCTCTCCAGATTAGAGTCTGCTGCTCCTAACCATGGTGCCACGCTGGAGGCAGAGCGAGCCACAAAATGTCAGCGCGTGCATGTTTTGCATAACTCTAATCGTCACATTTCAGCATCAGGCAACGGCTGTGTTGAACAGGCGGCCTCTGGAAAGGAACGCGTGGTTTTGAAATATTTTTTTTCTTGCACATACATCCCTAGGGTTGCCAGCTCTGGGTTAGTCAATGCCTGGAAATTTGGCCGTGGAGCTTGGGAAGAGCAGAATTTGGGCAAACAGGGAGCTTAGTCGGAAGGCTGTAACACATGCCCCCCCCCCTGCAGCATCCATCTTCTCCAGGGTACTTTGGTGGTCTGCAGACCAGCTGTAATTGCAGGAGCCCTCAGGCAGCTGTCTGGAGGTGGCCAACCCCACCCATCAGGAGCAGGCTGTGTTCTCCAGGGAGCCTGATCTCTGTACCCTGGAACAGTGGTCCCCAACCTTTTTATCACCGGGGACCAGTCAATGCTTGACAATTTTACTGAGGCCCGGGTTTGGGTAGTCTTTTGCCGAGGGACTTCACCGCCACCTGAACCCCTGCTCCACTTGCTTTCCCGCTGGCGTCCCTGACTTCCTGCCGGCTGCCAGGGGACACTACCAGCAGCAGCTGTGCAGTGCCACGCCGAGGGGGAGCCCCAGCCATGGCGGCCGCTGGAGAGCACCAAAGGTGAGCCGTCAGCAGAGTGGCAGGGCAGCACCCGAGGCAGCAGCCGGGGAGGAGGATGAGGAAGAGCCGCAGCCCGGTACCGACTGATCCACGGACCAGTACCGGTCACCGGACCGGGGGTTGGGGACCACTGCCCTGGAGGGCAGATGGGATGCCCAGAGAACTCCAGCCTGGAGGTTGAGCCCCTTGATTCCTACCAAACCAAGGACTGAGATGTTTTACTTGAATCTGTATTTGTTATGTTTGATGGAAGCTGTACCGAGGCCATTTTTGGAGGGGGGCGGCCTACGGAATCTCATAACAAACGAATAATCAAATAAATAAAATCTTCCACGCACTCCCGTTTGTTGCAGTGCCCGTCGGCAGGCGCCCTACCCAACTGAGGGCTGCTCCTTTATCAGTGACTTGGGTTCCTCGGGCAGGATTAAGCGACAACTAGACTCAAATGCTGCATGCACACCCGGCTGTGTATTTCTCAGTCCATGTGCTATAGCAGGATAGATTCCCAGCCGGATTTCCAGGAGAAGCCAGAGAATCCGAATGCAAATGACAGCCACAAGGAACGGCAGCTAAGACCCCAGCCTAGATGTTCTCACATGAGGATCTTTGCTCAAAGCCTCTGTATTAAAGGGGAACATCATGCTCCACTTGTTTCTCTTCACTGCCAGAACGGCTGCGGGGGGGCGTTCAAGTAGGCACCGTTCCCAGTAGGGTGGCCAACTGCAGGCTGGGAAATTCCAGGAGATTGGGGGAGAGAGAGTTTTTGGGGAGCAGAGCAGAGGGGCCTCGGCATAACTCCATGGAGTCCGCCCATGGGGTCAGAGCCCTGAGGAAGCTTAATGACGGAGCTGTTCTGCCAGGCCTGTGGCTGAGGCCTGAAATAACATCTGAAACCGCTGACCTCCCTGCTGGGAATCCACCAAAACCATATTTCGTCTAGAGGGTTTCATGCGACACTCCTCTCCTTTTTCCAAAGAAAGAGAGCCTGGGCAAACTGAGTCTGTGATTTTTGTCTTCAGGTTTTCATCTCAGGAATTCAACATAAATTTCTGTTTTGTGTTTTCTTTCATTTTAAGGCTGTAACGTGACCCTGATATAATCTAGCCTGAGTCCAAAAAGCGAGGGTGGAAAACAAATCCAAATAGAAATAAATGGAAACAGCCCAGAAGAAGAAGAAGAAGAAGAAGAAGAAGAAGAAGAAGAAGAAGAAGAAGAAGAAGAAGAAGAAGAAGAAGAAGAAGAGTTGGTTCTTATATGCCGCTTTCTTCTACCTGGAGTCTCAAAGTGGCTTACATTTGAGAGAGGGAGAGAGTGAGAAAGAGAAGAGAGAGCAAGGGGAAGAGGAAGAGGAAGAGACAGAAAGAAGAGGAAGAGAGAGAGAAAGAGGAAGAGAAAGAGAAAGAGAGAGAGAGGAAGAGAGTGAGTGGGAGAGAAAGAGAAAGTGAAAGAGAAGAAGATAGAGACAAGAGGAAGAGAGAGAGAGTAGAAGAGGGAGAGGGAGAGGGAGAGGGAGAAAGAGGAAGAGAAGTGAAAGAGAGGAAGAGAGAGAGAGAGAGAAGAAAAAGAAGTGAGAGAGAGGGAGAGAGAGAGAGAAGAGAGAGCAAGGGGAAGAGGAGGAGGAAGAGACAGAAAGAAGAGGAAGAGAGAGAGAAAGAGGAAGAGAAAGAGAAAGAGAGAGAGAGAGGAAGAGAGTGAGTGGGAGAGAAAGAGAAAGTGAAAGAGAAGAAGATAGAGACAAGAGGAAGAGAGAGAGAGTAGAAGAGGGAGAGGGAGAGGGAGAAAGAGGAAGAGAAGTGAAAGAGAGGAAGAGAGAGAGAGAGAGAGAGAGAGAGAGAGAGAGAGAGAGAGAGAGAGAAAAGAGAGAGAGAGAGACGGCCTGCTTTGAAAACCTGTTCCAGATTCCTAAGAGCCCCAATAACTAGGCACCTGGTATTCTTCCAGCTCTGCCGTTAATCTCGGGACATATGTTGGAAGGGTGGGATGTGTTATCCCAAAGACAGTTATCGGGGTGGGGGGGGGGAGGCACACTTAACATGGATCTGGAAGAGTCACAGGCTGACAGACAGACCCGACAGGGGAAGGGGGGGGGAGGCGTTGCTACGGGCTGTGATAGATGGTGAGAACGAGAGACAGATGGAGCCCAGGGATTCTACAAATGCCATCCAGTGTAAATAATGCCTCTCAACAACAAATCAATGCTCCCCAGAGAACCTGCGGTAGAAAAGCGGGGCGGAAACACAAAACTCCGTCGCCCTGCAAAATGACCGTCCCCCAGACCTCTACGGCAGGGGCAGTCAACCTGTGGTCCTCCAGATGTCCATGGACTACAATCCCCATGAGCCCCTGCCAGCGAACGCTGGCAGGGGCTCATGGGAATTGTAGTCCATGGACGTCTGGAGGACAACAGGTTGACTACCCCTGCTCTACGGTGACAAAGCTCCGAGGTGGAACAATAACCAGCCAGCCTCCTCCAGACCCAGGGCAAAAAAAGAAATAGGGGGGAGGGTTTGGGAGACTACAATAACAACTCAAAGACCCTGAAGGGCCCTGCAGCCAGCCTGCACAGGCCTGGTGCACCGAGGGTCCATGCAATTATAAATTGGGCCTGCCCGCCATGCTCCACTGCCGAGGTGTCAGTTCTGACCCCTGCTCCTTCGGCGCAAGGCTCTTTGGGCCGCCCACATCGATCCACATTATGAAGCCGCTACAAGAGTCGCCTCGTTCCCTCCAGCCTGCTTCAGGGTCCCCGGGGAGGAGGCTTGCCGACCTCCACCTGGGCCCTGGAGATTTCCTGGCATTACAAGGGAGCCCCTGGGTATGTCGCCTGGGGGAAATAGCAGATTTTGAGGTGCACTGTCACACTGTAGGACAGACAGACAAGGCAGCGGGAAGGGGGTTCTTATAGGGAGGGCTGGACGGCGAGAACAAGAAGTAGATGGAGGCCGGGATTTCCACAGAGGTCCCTTCCCCCCGTAAGAACCCCTGCCCTCCCGAGGCGCCACCCGAAAAATCTACAGGAATTTGGCGATCCTAGGAATACCCCTTGGTGGTGGGTGTTGGGGGTCCCAAAAGCAACTTTCCTCAAGCGGTACCCCTGTCCTGGCTCTTCCTGGTGACCCTGGGGTGGGAAATGCCTGGAGACGGAGGGCTGGGGGGAGACCTTGGCTGGGTGTCCTGCCGTAGAGTTCCCCCTCCGAACCGATCATTTTCTCCAGGGGAACTGATTTAAGCCACCTGGAGATCAGTTGCAATTCTGGGGGATTTAAAGCCTCCACCTGGAGGTTGGCAAGCCTCTTGGGGGAACAGCAGGTGGGCTGAGCTGGCATCCCAGAAGCCCTTGGGCTGGCATCCCCTTTCTGCCGCACCGGAGCAACATGGCCGCCTCTCTCGGGAACCCTGGGCCGTCTTTTGCGTTAGGAGTGACTCAGCGAGAAAACCCTCTCGGCCCTCCGAAACTGAGCCCGTTCCGACAGCAGAGGCCGGTCTGCTCTTTTCTTTCTCCCTCCGCGGTCCTGCCTCTATCTTTATCCATCCATCCTCATCTGCTATATCATCAGATCATCGATCGGCGCGTTCCTTTCATTTTGTGTCCCTGCGCCGATGTTAATATCTGCCATCATTCAGACACTATCTAGAGCAGGGATAGTCAAACTGCGGCCCTCCAGATGTCCCTGGACTACAACTCCCAGAAGCCCCTGCCAGCAAATGCTGGCAGGGGCTTCTGGGAATTGTAGTCCAGGGACATCTGAAGGGCCGCAGTTTGACTACCCCTGATCTAGAGGTCTGCAAAGAGTCCCTGCAGATTGCAGCAAATGGTGCTTTGGAGACCGGAGAGGGGGGGTGGAGGGAGAGGGGAAACTGGGGCCCTCTTTCTGAATGCCTGGACTATGGCGGACAAAAGCCTAAACTTGCCCGGCTTGCCTCCGGTCTTGTTCACCCGTCGTCCGTCTCTGTATCATCAACCTTCTGCGGTGAGATCAG
This sequence comes from Paroedura picta, assembly GCF_049243985.1. NCBI lineage: Eukaryota > Metazoa > Chordata > Lepidosauria > Squamata > Gekkonidae > Paroedura > Paroedura picta. Next base: position 8,526,958 of record NC_135373.1, on the reverse strand, counting down.
AGCAGCGGCATGACCTTCCGACAGGCCCGAGGGGTGGATTAGGCTGCAAGAGTGCGGCTCGCCCAAGATGAAGTCGATTAGGTAGAGAAAGAGTCCCTGGTTCAGACCCTGAGTGGCTATATACACCTGGAGCTGCTTTTCCCGGAGTCAGACACCCTTGTCTCTCGGGGGGGGGGGGCGATAGTGTCCCCTCCGGCTGACGGCAGCTCTCTGGGATCTTGGGAGGTCTTTCACACCATCTGCCACTGGACCCTTTTCCCCTGGGTAGCTGGAGACTGAACAAGGGATCCTTTGAGGGATGCCAGCTGCCAGGAGTGCTGCTAACCTCCAGGGAGGTTAACCTCCAGATCGGAGATCTCCCTGGATTACAACAGGTCTCTGGGTGGCAGAGATTCTCTCCCCTGGAGAAAACAGGTGTTTAGGAAATCAGTTTCCCTCCCCAGGCGCCACAACCAAAATCTCCGAGGATTTCCTAATCCAGAGGTGGCTACCCTAGCTCCGGAGTGGGAAGTTCCCGGGGGCGGGGCCTGGGAGAGGGCGGGGTTTAGGGAGAAAGGAGAGAGTGGTTTGTAATGCCATCCTTCAAAGCAGCTATTTTCTCCAAGGGAACGGATCCCTGTAGCCTGCGGATGTTATAATTCTAGGGGATCTCCAGGCCCCACCTGGAGGTTTCTTTATTTATATGAGATTTCTATACTGCCGCACTTGGGAAGCCAGCTCAGGGCGGTTGGCAACCGCAGACCTTGTATGGCCGGAGCATGAATGTGAGCCTTCTGGCGTTCTTTGATTGGTGAGAGCGGCCAGGGGAATGCCTCAGGGACATCTGCAGGCCAGGCGTGAATGTCCGAGCGTTACCGATCCTGTCCTTCCCCCAAGAATCTCGGAAGCAAAGGTAGACTGCCGCTGAACCCAGAAGCTCCATTCCGCTCGTGGCCATCCACACAGCGCTCTCTTCGGTCAATTTGCCTAATGCGTTCATCTGTTGCCAAAAGGCCTTCTTGCTGCAGCGGGTGGACCTAGTTTTTGCTGCGGACTGCCTCCGTCCCTGGCCTGTGTCCTTGTCTGATTGAATTGTTGTGGTCAGGAAGCGATGCCTTGTTTGCCTGCTTCTTTGAGGCTTTTAATATTGCATTATGTTCAGCCTGCTGTGCTTGCGGTTCGGGGGTGGGGGGGGGGAGAAGCGAGCTGCCTGGAGTCTCTGGGGGTGGGGGAACAGAAATCGTACGTGAGCCAACTGGGAACGCAAGCTCAGAAAGAAGCCATTACGGCATCTTGTGGTGGCGAGTTCCGCAGGTGGACGATACGTAGTGCAGAAAGATGCACGCTCCTTTTTCTTTTCGCCTGCCGGCCTTGAAGCCAACAGCCAGTTCCGGGATGGAGATCTCGCGGAATCTCAATTGTTTTCTTGTCGGCAGAGATGAGCTCCCCTGGCGGCTTTAGAGGAGGAAATTCCCGGAGATTTGAGAGGTGGAGCCTAGGGAGTTTGGGGTTTCAGGAGGGATTTCAGAAAGGGATAATGCTGTCAAGATCAACGTCCAGAACAGATATTTCCTCCAGAGGAGCTGATCTCTGTCGGCAGGAGACTAGTTGTATCTCCTGCAGATCTCGAAGACAACCTGCATGTTGGCAAACTTATTTTGGAGGAAGGACTCTACGGCATTATGCCCCATTGAGGTCCCTCCGTTTACGAAACCTTGCCCTGCCCAGGCTGCACCCCCAAATCTCCATTCCTTGGGTGAGATCACCGCCAATCAAGTTGCCTTGATCCCTCTCCGGGTGATCCTGTTTTTCTCTCCGGCAACGACCTTCAAATTCTCTATTTTCTGGCATCTCTGCCGCTCTCTTAACCAGGGGTGGTCAAACTGTGGCTCTCCAGATGTCCATGGACTACAATCCCCATGAGCCCCCGCCAGGGGCTCATGGGGATTGTAGTCCATGGACATCTGGAGAGCCACAGTGTGGGCCCCCCTGCTCAAAACCAAGACTGCGGGAAGTCGCTCGCTGGAGAAAGCCACGCATTTCGCAGGCAGGCGTGTAGCTGTTCAAACGCATTTCTTTTTGTTGCCTGTCATTAACATCCGTTGCATATCATTCCTGCAAATTGAGCAGATGCCAAAAATACAGCTGCAAAAGACGCGCCAGTTGTTCGACAAGATTCACATTCTGGAATGGTTTGCCCTCAAGTGTGGAAAACCGACTTCAGTCCTTGAAACGCCTTGATATACGAGCAGGGAACCCACCGCAGCCATGAAACAGAACGGAACGGGAATTGGGACAATTTATTCCCCTTATGCTTTGTATAAATTCCTCTTTACTACATCCTTCACCGTTTCTGATCTCTCGGATTCCCTCCCCCTCTAACTGTCAAATCTATCCTTGCAACCACGAGTTCGAGAAATTTGGCCTGTTGTTTTAAAGGACAAGGAAAACTGCCGTTCCCAGGAGCCTTTGAAGAGATTCCAGAGGGTGGCCTAGTGCTACTCCAGACTGAAACTATGACAGTACAATAAAATCAGACTCCAGTCGCACCTTTAAGACCAACAAAGATTTATTCAAGGCGTGAGCTTTCGAATGCAAGCACTCTTCGTAAGACTTGCTTGCACTCGAAAGCTCACGCCTTGAAGAAATTTTTGTGGGTCTTAAAGGTGCGACTGGAGTCTGATTTTATTGTGCTACTTCAGACCAACACGGCTACTCATTTGAATCTGTCTATGATAGTGTTCCCCAACATGGTGCCCATGGGCACCATGGTACTCACAGTACTGCCCTTAGCATCTAATGAGCTTTTCAGAAAGGAGGTGGTTCCACTGGAAAGCAGTGCTTATTCCTGGCTGCTTTCCCATTGGAAAATCAGAAAGAATGGCAAGTTTTCCTCAGTCACTGTGTGGTTTCCTTTCCTCCTTCATGCCTCACTGCTCCCAAGGAGGTGTGAGGTAGAGGAATTCATTTTGATTCCACCTCCTGCGGAAGCAATTTTGGGTCTGGTTCCACCTCCTGCGGAGGCCATTTTGGGTTTGGCTCCACCCCCTTTGGAAGCCATTTTGGGTCTGGTTCCACCTCCTCTGGAAGCCATTTTGGGTCTGGCTCCACCTCCTGTAGAAGCCAAGTTTAGTTTGGTGCTCATTCCTTCCTCGCAGAATTCCAAGGGTGCCCACAGGCTCAAAGAGGCTGGGGACCCCCGCTCTGTGGCTTTGAAGAAGCCACCCCATCACAGAGCAGATTCCAACCCACAAGACCCCTATGCTTGCCTTAGTACCATATAGGCGCTCTTGAAAACACACGGCCTCCAACGCTGTTTAAGTGCTTGAGAGAAAACACTCAATATTTACCTATTTAGATATTTATGCTCTGCTTTTCTCCCCAATGGGGACTCAAAGCCACTCATTTCCCCCTCCTCTGTTTTTTCCTCGCAGGGGGGGGCAGCTCAGAACAGGGTTGTTGGGGGCTGAGAGAGCTCTGAGAGAACTGGGACTGTTCCAAGGTCACCCCCCTGGCTGCATGTGGAGGAGGAGGAGGAGGAGTGGGGAATCAAAACCGGCTCTCCAGAACAGTGCCTGCCGCTCAGCAGTGGAATAGGCTGCCTAAGGAGGTGGTGAGCTCCCCCTCACTGGCAGTCTTCAAGCAAAGGTTGGATACACACTTTTCTTAGATGCTTTAGGATGCTTAGGGCTGATCCTGCGTTGAGCAGGGGGTTGGACTAGATGGCCTCTATGGCCCCTTCCAACTCTATGATTCTATGATTCTTGACCATGACACCAAGCTGGCTCTCTGGGTCCCCTGGAGGAACCGGCCGTTTAGAAGGTGGACTACATGACATTGTTCCTCCCTTTCCCAAGCCCCTCCCTCTCCAGGCTCCACCCCCAAAGTTTCCTGTTTTTTTCCCAACCTGGAGCCAGCAGCCCTACAGGGTAGACCAGACTGATGCTGAGGGATGGAGGCTTTGTGGGATTCTGCCAGCTGAAGCGTGTTCTGGTGTGGAAGCAAAAGCTGCCTCCCCCTCCCCCCCCGAAAGCCAAGGAGGAGGGAGGTTCATGTTCTACAAAGATCAGGTCAAATTCATTCCCTGGTATCCAGCCACAGTGATCCATGCAACGGTCAAGTTCCAGGCTGGATTACTATATAACTAGTTGTGAGTTCCTGCACTGCGCAGGGGGGGTTTAGATGACCCTGGAGGTCCCTTCCAGCTCTATGACTCTATGATTCTAACCTGCTCTATGTGGGCTGCCCTTGCCCCTGACCTGGAAATTGCAGCTGGTGCAAAATGTGGCTGCTGGGGTTCTCACCCCAGCCAGTTTGGTGTAGTGGTTAGGAGTGCGGACTTTTAATCTGGCAAGCCAGGTTCGATTCTCCGCTCCCCCACATGCAGCCAGCTGGGTGACCTTGGGCTCACCACAGCACTGATAAAACTGTTCTGACTGGGCAGTGATATCAGGGCTCTCTCAGCCTCACCCACCCCACAGGGTGTCTGTTGTGGGGAGAGGAATGGGAAGGCGACTGTAAGCCGCTTTGAGCCTCCTTCGGGTAGGGAAAAGCGGCAGATAAGAACCAACTCTTCTTCTTCTTCTTCTTCTTCTTCTTCTTCTTCTTCTTCTTCTTCTTCTTCTTCTTCTTCTTCTTCTTCTTCTCCACAAGAACCCCACACAGGGCCCACATTCGACCTGCCCTCCAGCAGCTGCATTGGTTACCAGTAAAGATCTGGATCGAGTTCAAGGTGCTGGTATTAACCTTTAAGGCCTTACGTGGTCTGGGACTTGTGTATCTGAGGGATCACCTTTCCCAATATGTTCCCCAAAGAACCTTATGTACAACAAACATCAACTTGTTGGTGATCCCAGGCTTCAGGGGGATCCAGCTGGCCTTCTGGGTGCCCAGTGGAGATCCCGGCCCTGACGGAACTGTGGAAGTTCCACAGAGCTTGTTAAATTGTGCTTTTCCACAAGGCCCATGGCTGAGGCCCAGTTGGCATAGGAATTCTGTGGGCCTTCCTCCTCTCCTCTCCATGTTTCCCACCCTCCTCATAGGAGTCTTCCCCTGTATAGGAGACATCTTACCATCATAATCCCTGTATTCGCCAGCTAAACTGTGGCCGCTACGGAATTTATTGTATTTTATGATATTTTTATGATAGTTTTAAATGTACACAACTGTTTTAAACCAACCTAAACCTGTCATTAGGGAGGGGCAGTCCACAAATTGAATGACAGACAGACAGACAGACTGATTTAATTAATTCTCGGGCAGCTTGGGGCTCAGCAATGAAGCCTCATTGGCTGCACAGCCAAGCTGGCTGTACAGCAGTCAAGCAGGCCCACCGCAAACATTGGACCCACCCCAGATTTTGCATGGCTAGCACCGCGCTGGTACTAGCTGGCAAGTTGCTACCAGGTAGGACAGAAAATACAGGCCTGGCTCTCCAGCAGAAGACAGCTTCTTCTATCTTAAACCTCCCCCCCCACCCAAAAAAATTGAAGCGATTCCCAAATTATATGGATTTGCAGGTGCACAGGTGTTGAAATATCAGAAGGGGAATGGATAAGGATGCCCGTCCCCAAGTGGGACCTAAGGATCCCCTGGAATTACAGCAAAAGAGATCACTTCCCCTGGAGAAAATGGCTGCTTTGGAGGGGGGACTCCATAGCATTTTACTCCACTACGGCCCCTCCCTGCCCCAAATCCCACCCACTCCTGGCTCCACCCCCAAAGTTCCTGGTATTCCCCAAATCAGAGCTGGCAACCCTGGGGCAGAATCTGATGGTGCTGCCAGTCAACAAAGAAGAAGAGAATTGGTTCTTACATGCTGCCTTTCTCTACCTGAAGGAGTCTCAAAGCAGCTTCCAATTGCCTTCCCTTTCCTCTCCCCACAACAGACCCCCTGTGAGGGAGGGGAGGTGGAAAGAGCCCTGATATTACTGAAGAAGAGAATTGGTTCTTATATGCCGCTTTTCTCTACCCGAAGGAGTCTCAGAGTGGCTGACATTTGCCTTCCCTTTCCTCTCCCCACAACAGACACCCTGTGAGGTGGGTGAGGCTGAGAGAGCCCAGATATTCCTGCTCGGTCAGAACAGCTTGATCAGTGCTGTGGCGAGCCCAAGGACACCCAGCTGGCTGTATGTGGAGGAGGAGCGGGGAATCAAACCCAGCTTGCCAGATTAGAAGTCGGCACTCCTAACCACGACACCAAGCTGGTTCTCAGTAATACCTCGAAGCAGAGATCCTCAACCTGTGGTCCTCCAGATGTTCATGGACTACAATTCCCATGAGCCCCTGCCAGCATTTGCTGGCAGGGGCTCATGGGAATTGTAGTCCATGAACATCTGGAGGACCACAGGTTGAGGATCCCTGCCTTGAAGGCAATATTAATTGGGCACAACTTAGGCCAGGGAGGGAAAAGTCTCACACTACCTGGCCCGCAAATTGCCTCACTCTCTTTGCCGCTCTTCCTTCCTCCAATTTGGGCACAGGTTTCCCCTTCCTCCCCCTGCTGCCCTTCGTTTTCAAGGCTGCCGTGAGATTGCTATAATTAGCGGGATAAATAAACAGACAAACAACTATAATCAACGTATTAATAAACAGCTTTCCCCGACAATACGCGATATCACCAAGTTTTGATCTCATTATCATATATTCATTAAAATGGTATGGATTAAAATTGTGCATGAGACTGTATCGCCGGGCGGGGGGGGAGAGAAAGAAAAGGAATGAGAAAAATGGAAATTTGGCTGGCAAACCGTCTGTTCTCTGATTGGCTCTAGCTTCTCGGCCATGAGGACTAGCAACTTGCTTTTTAAAGGAATGGTTTTGGATGGGCTCACAATGAATAATCCTGCAGCTGCTCTTGGGATTCCTCCCTCCTCATGCTTGTAGGCGGTGTGAAATTCACAGGCTTCCGGCTGTCCTGTAGCTTGTACATGGGTCTAGGCTGCCAACTCAGGGAGCTGGGGGGGGGGGGAGAACCTGGGGAGGGCAGGATTTGGGAAGGGGATAGATTTCAGCAGGGTATAATGCCATAAAGACCAACTTCCAAAGCAGCCATCTTCTCCAGAGGAACTGATCTTGATTGTCGGGATAGCAATTGTAACAGTGAGAGATCTCCAGACACCACCTGGAACTTGGCAACACTAAGTCAGATCAACCTCACCAGGCCCTTTTAATTGGCAGGTACTTGATGTGCTTCATTGAGGCTCACCAACCTCCAGGTAGATCTACAAGGATTCTAACAAATCTCCAGGTGACAAAAGAACAATTTCCCTGGAGGAAAAAAAAATGGTTGTTTCAGAAGGGGAGGGCATGGTATTGTCTCCTGCTGAGGTCCCTCCCCAATCTAAACCCTGCCCTACTCAGGATCTAGCCCCAAATCTCCAGGGATTTCCCAACCCAAAGCTGGCAACTCTCATTTTATCCATTGCAGTTCCAGGCAAGTGACAAGACACAGGGGCTGTGGCAAGAAATCAGTGCCCCTGCCAGACTCTTTCTTTCTTTCTTTCTTTCTTTCTTTCTTTCTTTCTTTCTTTCTTTCTTTCTTTCTTTCTTTCTTTCTTTCTTTCTTTCTTTCTTTCTTTCTTTCTTTCTTTCTTTCTCTCTCTCTCTCTCTCTTTCTCTCTCTCTCTCCCTTCCTCTTTTCATTCAGGATTATTGCCAGAATAGCCAGGCGCTCCCCCTCTCCCAGCTTTGTTTGATTGTCACGTCGAACAGGTGTCTATTCCTGAACACATCTAAAGTTGTGGGCTACTTCCTCTGGCACCCCCCCCCATTGGGCCCAGTTCCTCTCCCTCCTTCAGGCCTGCTACGATTGCCAGCTCTGGGTTGGGAAATACCTGGAGATGTGGAGGGTAGAGCTGAAAGTGGATGGGATGTGGGGCAGGGAGGGGCCCTGTGAAGTGTGATGCTATTAAACCCACCCTCCAAAGCAGCCATTTTATCCAGGGGAACTGATCTTGGTTGCCAGGAGATGCACTCTAATTCCAGGCCATCCCCAGGTCCCACCTGGAGACTAGCATCCCGAAGGCTGGCCAAAATTCATGATTTTTTTAAATTCCTAGGTCTGTGGATAAAGGGTTCCCTTCCACCTTGAGATTCGTGAACAAGGCACATCAAGTATAGGAGCGTCGATTCCAGGACACCCTGCCTCATGCTCAAACCCCACACGTCCAGGAGACGTTGCCCAAAGATAGATCTCTTTGCCGCGACTCTGATCAAAGCCACCTTTTCCAGCGCGCGAAAGGGGTGGAGTGTGCTGAGGCCTTGATTTTATTCTGATGTGTTATTTTAGACCCATCTTCCTAGAATAAACTGACAAAGCGGCCATGACTCACGATACGTAGGACTTAATGACCGTGGTGGGATTGCATAGAGAGCGGAGTGCTGCCGTTCTTGGAAAGAATGAATCACTGGAGAGATGAAGGATTGGTGTTTGGAAGGGGGCTGGAGGGGATCGGGGGGGGGGGGCTGGGTTGCTCAGTTAGGCAGCCAGCGTGGTTTAGTGGTTAGAGCTTCAGACTAGGACTTGGGCATCAGACACATCTCCGCTCTGCCACGGTAGCTCATTGACCGACCTTGGGCCAGTCACGCTTTCTCAGCCTCGCCTACCTCGCAGGGTTGTTGTGAGGATAAAGCAGAAGAGAGGAAGAGGAGGACTGCCACTCGGGTCCCCATTGGGCAGAAAGGCAGGGAATAAATTCAGTAAAGAAAGAAACCCATTTCCCTGAGCCCCCCTGGTCCCCTGGAAGAATAAGTTCCTCTACGACAGGGGTGTCCAGCAGGCGCTCATGGGAACTGTAGTCCATGGACATCTGGAGAGGCTCAGTTTGGCCACCCTGCTCTGCATAGATCCAGTTGGGTCACTGTGTTGGAGTTCCTTAGCTTGTGAACAAGTCCATTTAGGTAGGAGGGGAAAGGCCACGGATCTGCTCTGGGGCCCCCGTGGACCCCCAGGGGCCCCCGGACCCCCGGTTGGGAATCCCTGTCTAACTAACACAGTTCAATTTTGCATGCATATGAAAGCTGATCCCCGGAATTAAACTTTGTGGGCCTTAAAGGTGACAGAGGACTCAAAGTTTGTTCCTGTGCATACTCAGTTAGACACACCAGTAGATTCTAGTGATAATATTGACTGAGCAAACTCCTCAGGTCCCAGACTATCATGCCTCCAGGATCCTTTCATTAACCTACTGATAGCCCAGCCCAGCCCGGTCTGCTCAGAGTGCAGAAGCTAAAGGGGGTATTGTAAAGTTTGCTGCTATTTCTTGTGGTCCCATTTTATTTCAGGCACTGGGTAACTTGGGCAATGCAAGGTGGTTTGGGTCACACCAGAGTCCTTGTGGGCAGAGATATTTCAATGGTGGGAAATTCACACGTACAACAAAACGTTATTTACAGAGAATGAGGCGAAAGGGGACAGTTTCTCTTGGTACTTTAGTGGAACAAAAACGACAGACTTAGATGTTATCCTGCTATTCCCAACCTTCCTCTCTCTCCAGGTTCATCATCTCCCCTCCCTCTTTTCCCCTGTGCTTTCTCTGCCCACTCACCAGCCATCTTGGCAATTTAGGATCCTTTCCCCTCCGTTCCACACCTCCCCCTCTGCCCTGCCAATCACAGAGGTGAACCCTTTCCTCTGGCTTTCCCTTTTGGAATCATTCCATGACCCACCTTTGACGTCACGGCGTCAGGGAAGTTGCCAAGACCTTCCCAATCAATGACGCTTTACCCTTTTGTATTTATACACATCTACATCATCATCATTATGACTATTACGTATTCTGGAACAATCTTGGGCCACTGGCCCTGGCCAGGTGGAACTCTCCCTGGGGAGATCAGGACCTGCAGGACCATGGACAGTTCCCCGGGGCCTACAAGTCACAGCTATTCTGCCGCTGAGGCCAGGAACTACTGGCCCCCCTGCCTGAAACGTCAGCCAAGTATTCACCATATTCAACGTCAGCACTGCCGCCGCCCCCCCCACACACACACACAGGGAAATTACAGATGATTTTAAACTCATCTGACTGTAGAATTTTTAAAAATATCAATCTACTGTTTTTAGATGGGGTGACGCCTGAGCCCTGGACCTCTGGGGAAGGGCGGGTTAAAATATATTCATTATTATGAATTATCCTGGGGAGGGGAGGGGTTTAGGAAGGGGTAGGACTTCAGGTCATCGATCCCACCCTCCAAAGCAGCCATATTCTCGAGGGGAGCTGATCTCTGTCACCTGGAGATCAGTTCTAATTCCAGAAGATCTCCAGGCTCCACGCGGAAGTTGGCAAGCCAACTTATTGAAAGGTTGGTTCACTCAGTGAGGGCCACCCATTCACCCAGACCCTTTGCTGCCCTGGGAAGGCTTGGTCCCTCTGCTTATTCAGCTATAGAGACTGTGGGGGTAGCAGTGCCTGAACAAGCACATCAAGCTGGAGCTGCTAAAGAGCAGGCTGAAAAGAAGAAGAAGAAGAAGAAGAAGAAGAAGAGGAAGAAGAAGAGGAAGAAGAAGAGGAAGAAGAAGAGGAAGAAGAGGAAGAGGAAGAAGAAGAAGAAGAAGAAGAAGAAGAAGAAGAAGAAGAGGAAGAGGAAGAAGAAGAAGAAGAAGAAGAAGAAGAAGAAGAAGAAGAAGAAGAAGAAGAAGAAGAAGAAGAAGAAGAAGAAGAAGAAGAAGAAGAATTGGTCATTATATGCAGCTTACATTCACCTTCCCTTTCCTCTCCCCACAACAGACACCCTGATTGGGAGGTGAGGCTGAGAGAGCCCTGATATTCCTGCTCGGTCAGAACAGCTTTATCAGTGCTGTGGCAAGCCCAAAGTCACCCAGCTGGCTCCATGTGGGGGAGCACAGAATCAAACCCAGCTTGCCAGAATAGAAGTCCACACTCCTAACCACGACACCAAGCTGGCTCTCTCTCTCAGCCTCCTCTCAGTAAAGTTCAGAAGCTAAGCGGGGGGGGGGGGCACAGTCAGTACTGGGATGGAAGACCATCCAAGAAGGCAGAGTTCGCTATGCAGAGGAAGACAATGGGAAACCACCCCTGCACACCTCTTGCCTTGAAAACCTGGGTCTTGGGTTCATTGTGAGTCAGTGGCAACTTGACTGCAAATGATTATTATTTCAATAGCTGCCAATGAGATCTGTTGTACCCTGGGCCACACAGCCATAAATGTGAGAACTACTGCTTGGAGTGGAAGGGGGAGATAAACTTCCTCCAGGTCATCTCTCTCCATCATGACCAGTTCCACTCTTAGACATATCTGAGATGGATGAGGACTTGCAATTTTAAACCCCTTTTAGTCATCCTGCTCCTCCTCCAAAATAATGAGTAACCCCCATAACATCTTGTACTAATATCACATCTCCAATTCCCCCCCCCCTTAGCATCTTTTACTTGCAAGCATGAAGTCCAAGCGAATTAGCAACCAGGCGCCACACTGTCTGGTCTGCTGCCCTCACTAAGCCTCCAAGGATGAAAACTACCTGGCTTTTCATCTACTGTGCTTAAAACAGGATTAACTGTTAAATATTAAAAGGAGTATATGATTTCATGGTTGCCAGCCTGCAGGTGGGCCCTGGGGGCCCCCTGGAATTACAGCTCATCTGCAGATTATGGAGATGACTTCCCCTAGAGAAGATGCATGCATTGGAAGGGGGACCTTTTGGTGTTCTACTTTACTGGGGTCCTTGCCCACTCCAAGTCCCCCCCCCAAATCTCCAGGAGTTTCACAAGCTGGACCTAGCAACTGTACTCCCCCCCTCCCTGCCGGCAATCCCAGGTTTGAGATTTTTTCTTAATTGATTTGAGAATTTTTCTTAATTGATTTTGTAATGCCCATTTTGTATCTGGCCCTTGTGAGCCCTGGGCCGATGCCCTTATACCCTGACCCTAGCTATCGTCCTGAGGGTCACTGTCAGCAGGTAATTGAGGCAGTACAGCCACCTCTGGTGGAAGGCCACCCAGAAGGATTTGGCTGAGCTCCGCTGGATTTACAGGACTGGCCAAACTGTGGCTCTCCAGATGGACTACAATTCCCATGACCACCTGCTTATGGGAATTGTAGTCCACGGGCATCTGGAGAGCCACAGTTGCCCCCCCCCCCCCGGACTAGAAGGATCCGGCAAGGCCCTTCTAACTTGTGATGGGAGCCCAGGAATACAAGCCCTGCTTGGCTTGAGCCACGAGACCCCATCCTCCCCCTCCTGAGCCGAACCCAGACCCCAGGGCTTCTTGGTGCCAGTCCCCATGTTTCCCAGGGCTCTGATTCTTCTGGACAGCTCCTCCACACGGGCAGCATCAGCAGTCGCTGGGAGGGACATCCAAGGCTGTGACATCTCCTAATGCTGCCGGTGGGATAAACGAGGCCTGAGATCTTTAGCTCTAATTAAATGAATAGTATTTTACGCCTCCTGCTCCTCAGACACATCCAGCCTCACAAAAGACACACAGCCTCACAAAAGACGCACATGCTATGAGAACTCCTGGAGATTTGGGGGTGGGGCCTAAGAAACCTGAAAGGGGCGGGGTTTGGGGAGGGGAGGGACCTCAGGAGGGTCTAATGCCATAGAGTGTGTCCTCCAGAACAGCCAATTTCTCCACGGGATCTCCAGGCTTCAGGGAGATGGCTGCTGCTGGGTGGTAGCTCTTTGAGCCAAACACTGTTCACCAGTAGGGTTGCCAACTTCCAGGCTGTAGCTGGAGATCTCTGGGAATTACAATTGGTCTCCAGGAGAAAGAGATAGGTTCCTGTAACTGCTTTGGGAGGTGGTCTTGATGGATGCCTATTCCCCCGCAGGGCGCTCTGCTCTGTGGGCATGAATGTGCTGGTGGTCCCGGGCTCCTGGGACATTTGTTGGCCTAGACCAGGGCCAGGGCCTTTTTGGCGCTGGCCTCAACCTGGTGGAATGAGCTCCTGGAAGACCTGAGAGCCCTGCCGAAGTTACCAGCTTTCCGCAGGACCCGTAAGTCGGACCTCTTCCGCCAGGCGTATGGTTGAGGCTGGGCTGCGGTCCCAGAGTTACCATCAAGGGATTCCCCTAGAGCCATTGAGAGCAGGACCCTCGCTCCTAGTGAAAGAGCTCCGGACTGCAAGCTGGACAGGGGAGGAGATGGGGGGTTAATTTTTAATTAATTGCCATCTTTAATGTCTGGGGATTTTAAGGGTTGTTGTATTCTTTTATTGTAAATCGCCATGAGTCTTTGAGAGCAGCAGTATAGAAGTTAAAATATAAATAAATAAATAAATAAATAAATTTCTATTCCACTGAGGCCCCTCCCCTCCCCTCCCCAGATAATGCCTTTCCCATCCATCTCCCCCAAATCTCCAGGCAGTTCTGTACCCAGAGTTGGCAACCCAGTGCACTTTGTCCTCCCAGGTGCTTGATTACCTCTTTGCCCTTCCCTCAAAAGAGGCGCTTTTCAAGCCCCTGTTGGGCTGTCAGTCACAGCCAGTTAGACTGCTTTGATTTCTCTAATTTAATGACTAAAATATTTATTTCCTTGCCCGCCATCTTTGGTCTCCCCGAGGACCCTTCTCGGCTTGCAGAAACATTCCCCTGCAAGGAGCATCTAATCGTAAAATAGACAATAACCGACTATCAGGCCGTTCCAAAAATACTAAAAGCCAGGCAAAGTGGGCATGCTGGCAGATAAACTTGCACAGGAGAAACCAATTAAAAGCCCTCATATACAACAAGGTTTTGTTGTTGTTGTTTTGCAAAATATAGAGGCAGAGTCAAATGAGCTTTGGAGGGGGGGTGGGGGCTGCCACCAAAGTGGCTCAGCCATGCTTGCCAGCTTCCAACCAAACCAGTGAAGGGTTTTGAATCCAGATTCCAGTCTCTCCAGATGATCTTTGCTTATTTTCCTTCATTTCTACCCTGCCTTTCTCTCCCAATAGGGATCCACTGGTGTATTGGGTAGACGTTGTTGGTTTTGACACCCCGCTGTTCTGTACCAGAAGGAGTCCCAAAAACAGCTTTCAATCACCTTCCTTCCTTCCTCTCCCCACAACAGGCCACTTGTGCAGAAAGTGGGGTGGAGAGAGCTCTGAGAAAACTGTGTCTGGCCCAAGGTCATATGGAAGAGTCAGAAATCAAACCCGGTGCTCCTGATCAGAGACCGCCACTCTTAAACCACTGCCACACACTGGACAGAGTGGCGCATGAGAATGCCCTGGGCAACCCAGATTCAGGTCCCCACTTCTCCCATGGGAGCTCGCTGGGTGATCTTGGGCTCATCAGTAACTCTCAGCCTGTTGTGAGAAAATGGAGGGAGGGAGATTTCTAGTTACTGGCTGGGAGTTGGCCACTCTATTGGTTCTGAAAGCCACTTTATGCACTGGAGGTTTCATGCCTGGCTGCAGGCTGGAATTTAGTCATGGCAGGTTGCCCCACCTTATCCTGCATACACATGGGGGAGCATTTGGTCTGGTGCACCTCATCTGCCCCCGATTTGTGGTCCTGCACGGGAGCTGGGGCAGTGAAGTTCCCAGTGCATAATCGGTCTTTGTCCCAATCGTGGGGCGGAAGAGGGACATAAATAAATAAATGCATCATCCCAAACCTGCACTGTGCATTTTCCTCCCCGCCTCCATTTTTATCATCACAACAACCCAGTGGAGTAGGCCCAGCGAAGAGTGTGCAACGGACTCGGGATCACTCCCCAAGCTTACCACACATAGGAGGAATACGAATCTTGCCCAACATACTGGCCACTGCACAGCAACAGGTATCCTTGGTCCAGGCAGGCTCATGGTGGAGAAGAGGGCTCTTGGAACGTGGGGAGCTAGTATTATAGAGAGGCAGGTGACTAGCGCCTCTAGATTGGCATTGCCTGCTCTGCCTCGCTGTGGCTGCCCGTGGTTGCAGGCATAGGAAGGTCTTTGTCAGAACTGGCTACCTGAGATCTTCTAAGTGGAGGGGCCAGTATCTGGGGATCAACCTGGAGACCTTGAGCATGCAAACTAGAGACTTCTCCCTAGGAGCCAACGTTCATTTTCAGAAGGGCTATGGGCCTCAAGGTGATATCTGCCACCTACCCCCACAAGGGAGGGCTTGAGCACACAGTTCACTGGAGAATGTTCTTCTGGGAGCTACTGACTGGGAAATTCCTGAAGATCTGGGGTCAGAGCCGAGGGAAAGGGTTGCCAGTTTGGGATTGGAAAATGCCTGGAGGCATTGGGGGTGGAGTTTTGAGTGGGTGGGATTTGGGGCTGGGAGGAACCTCAGTGGAGGATGCTATGGGGTCTCCTCTCCAAAGCAGCCATTTTCTCCAGGGGAGCTGATCTCTGTCACCTAGAGATGAGCTGTAATTCCAGGAGATCCCTGTACATAAAAATTAATTATTTCCCACCTATTCAGGAAATCCTTCCAGGGCTATCAAGAAACCACAGGGTTTCCCTGGTCGAAAAACTCCAGTGTAAAGACTCTTGGGTCAGAATAAACTACATTATGATCGACATTCTTTCGTACTGTTCGCGCATTGCAGGATTTTCTCAGCCTTCACTACCATGTGGCCTATCTATTGCCCCTTCTACCCAGAGGTTGGCAAACCCTGTTTCCTCTTGTCCCTTCTACATAGAGGATGGAAAACCTATTTCCTATTGCCCCTCCTACTTAGAGGTTGGCAAACCCTATCTTCCAGGATTTTCTCAGCCTTCCCCTACCATGCTGCCAATCAATTGCCCCTTCTACTTAGAGGCTGGCCACCCTATTTCCCAGATACCTACGATGCCGCCCGATCTGCCAAGCCAAGCCCCGTGCTCCGATTAGCAGCCCCTCCCAAGCAGATGACGTTCTGTCCCCACACTTACAGCCTGAGGCATTCTGAGTGGCGCTGCAAGAATCGAACCCAGGACCTTTGGTATGCAAGGCATGCATTCTGCCGCGGAGCTACAGCCCGCCAGGGACTGCCTTCCCAACCATTTACAGCTTGAAAGGTCAACAGCAACACTTTGAATTAGGTACCCGAAATGCACAGAAAGCCCACAGTAGCGTCTGGCTCAGACGGTCATCAGTTGTGCCTGTCAGACAGCTGAGGAAGGCTTTTTTGGGCCCACGGAAGCCACCACGGAGGTCTTCAGAGACTATTCATCGGGGGTTTTAAGCATATTCACCTGCTGCAGAACTCCCTGAAACCTGGACTTGCTTGAAGTTGGTGCACTCAGGCTAGCAATGAAATCGAGGTGGGCAATGGCGACAGGGTGGCCAACCTCCAGGTGAGGGCTGGAGACCTTTTAGTTCTACGGACAGCACAGATCAGTTGCCCTGGAACAAATGGGTGCTTTTGGAAAGGGGTGTATATAACACTGTACGATGCTGAGGTACCTTCCCTCTCCAAACACCACCCTCTTCAGGTTCCACTCCAGGGATGCCAGTTTCAAGGTGGGGCCTGGGGATCCCCCTGAAATGAGAGCTCACCTCCAGACTAAATAGATTCAGTTCCCCTGGAGAAAAGGGCCGCTGTTAGGGTGGACTCCACAGCATTATACTCCTCGGAGGTCCCTGCCTGTTCTAAATCTTGCCCACTCCTGGCTCCAATGTGACTCCAACGTGACTCCTGGCCCTTAAATGTGATGGCACAGAGCATTCAAGGCTGCCTGACGTCCAATGACAGGGGTGGGCAAACTGTGGGCCTCCAGATGTTCATGGACTACAATTCCCACGAGCCCCTGCCAGCATTCGCTGGCAGGGGCTCATGAAAATTGTAGTCCATGATCATCTGGAGGCCCACCGTTTGCCTGTCCCTGTCCAATGATATTCATTCCATCAGTCGCTGCCAGCCATCGGGGCCTAGAGCATCATGGGAATTTGTGGGGGGCAAGAAAATTGTCCGCCGTTTCTGCCGCGAGCAACCATTTACGACGGTGGCCTTGATTCCGCCTCCGCCCCCCGCACCCGACCCCCCGCAAAGGAACAGGGAAGCTCTGCTAACAAGGGAAAGGATCCTTTCGGAAGAAGCCGTTTCATACAGAACATCACAAAAATGCCACACGGAGCTAAATTTGACTCTTTTTTTCTCAGCCACAGAGTGGAGGTGGCGGATTGCCAACTCCGGCGTTGGAAATTCGTGAACATTTGGAGGCGGTCTGTGCAGAGGGCAGAGCTTGGAGAGGGAGCTCGGGGGAGAGGTGATGCCAAAGAGCCCGGAGTGCAAAGCAGCAATTTCCTCCAGGGGGACCGATCTCAGCTGCCTGGAGAGGAAAAGGAATTCTGGGCGGACTCCAGGCCCCACCTGCGGCCCCCAACAGCACAGAGTCAAACGGCACAGTCTTTTTAATCTCCTCCCTCTATAAATCTTGGGGAGGGATGGGGTAGGGTTGCCAACCTCCAGGTGACGGCTGGAGGTCTTCTCAGATTGCAGCTGGGCTCCAGAGACCAGCTACGCGGGAGAAAGTGGCTACTTTGGAAGGACCGCTGACTGGCATTCGCCCCACACTGTAGTCCCTTTCCTCCCCAAACCCCACCCTCCCCAGGCTCCAGCTCCAGAATCTCCAGGTATGTCCCAGTCTGGAACTGGCAACTCTTCCAGCCAGAGGCATGCAAGGCAGAAGGGTCTATTATTCTGGGGTCACCACTGAATCTTTTTTCTCCAGGGGAACCGGTCTCTGTAGTCTGGAGATCAGCTGTAATTCCTAGAGCTGCCCAGGTCCCACCGTGAGGCTGGCATCCTTATGAAATCTGGTTGTCAGGGGGCACATCCGCTGAGTGCCCCAGGCCAAAGGACCCTCAGGCCATGAGCCCCCGCCCCTGCCAGCTTCTATACCAGTGGTTCTCATCCTGGGGGTGGCACCCCTCTGGGGGTGGCGGCAGGGCAAGCAGCTTGGCCAGGGGTGTGCCATCTACACAGCAGCCTTGCGGGGTAGATTGAGATAGAGTGTTCGTCTGTCTGGAGCAGTGGAAAAGACCAAGAACGGCATGGTGGGACAAGAGGCAGAACTGAACTGAGAAACCCCGGAAACAAACCAAATTTATATATAATCATGAGCAATGGATCTTCACACCAATTTTTGGTTTAATTTCTATGAAAGAACCCTTGCATAGTTTTATGGTTGGGGGGGGGGGTCACCATGACATGAGGAAATGTATTAAAGGGTCGCGGCATTAGGGAGGTTGAGAACCACTGTTCTATACCGTTCCCTTTCTTTGTTATTACTCTTTGCATGGAACAAAGAGATGTGCCCTGCCGCTGATGTTTACCCTGATTATGTCTTCTTCCCTCCAACGCATAAAATATTCCTGAGCTGCAAGATTCCGATGCGATATAAATAGGCAGACTTTTGCCAGCAAATATACCTCCCTGCAAACTCTCTCTCTCTCTCTCTCTCTCTCTCTCTCTCTCTCTCTCTCTCTCTCTCTCTCTCTCTCAAAGTTTGACAGCCGGATTCTGGCAGGCGCTTCTTGTTATCTCAGGGCTGATGGGCCGTCCCTTTTATCATGGTGGCTCTCGGAGCGGGAGGTGAGCCTCTCTAAAGAGGCTTTAAAAAGCTGGCAGCTAAGGGCAGAGCCCTTCCGCGGTGCATCTGAACGCAGACGTGGCAAGGGGGCTTCCAGCGTTTGCCTGCAGATAAGGCGGGGGAGGGCGTATTCTGCGACTGCACAGAGTGCAGAATACAGCAGCGGGTGCAGATTCTGTCTCCCAAGAACCTCAGGCTTGTGGGTATTTTATAAAGTAGCCTTCCTTATGGAGTGGGTTACTCCAGCGTTTAAGGCCTCTGCCCTAGGGAGCTGGGATCCCCCCAGGATCACAGCTCACCTCCAGACTACAGTGAACAATTCCCCTGGAGGAAATGGATACTTTAGAGCAGGGGTAGTCAACCTGTGTTCCTCCAGATGTCCATGAACTACAATTCCCACGAGCCCCTGCCAGCAAATGCTGGCAGGGGGTCATGGGAATTGTAGTCCATGGACATCTGGAGGAACACAGGTTGACTACCCCTGCTTTAGAGGTTGAGCTCTGTGGCATTGTACCCCACTGAGTTCCTTGTCCTTCTTGGGCTCTACCCCGATCTCCAGGAGTTCCCCACCCTGGAGCCGGAAATACTATCCCCCCCCCAATACCTGAACAGTGGCCAGGAGTGGGGCGGACCTGGCAATATTACTATGCTCACATCTGAACAGTCTCTTTCAATGCACCAAAAAGCGCCTGGCTCCAGAGAAAAGTGCCGCACCTCAAAGAGTTCCCCCCTGCAATGAACCAAATGACAGCAAGGCAAGTTCAGGCTTCTAGTCCTTATGACAACAAAGGTGTGCTTCAAGGTGATTTTTGGAAGCTGAATCAGATTTCTAGAGATTGGGAAGATTGAGGTTCTGACGCCCCACGGAGCCCCACTGATACCCTTCCTTGTGAACAAACCAGCACCTAATCCATCTTGCCAAGCCAGTCAGGTTCATTTACGTAACTTCTGCAGGCTGCAAAACTCTCTCCTTCTCTGGAGGGAGGGTGGGCACACGAAAGCGTATCCACTGGAAATGAAACGGTCAGTCTTTCAGGTGCCACCAGACTCAAACTCGGTTCTGCTGCTTTGGCCCAGGTCAGAGGCCCACCTGAACCTTTGCTGCATCAATGCTTTCAGAAACATGTGATCACAGAGCACCACTGAGGCAGAAACCCTGAACCAACAGGAGGAGAGGGCAGGGAAGGCTGAAGTTGCCAACCTCCACGTGGGGCCTGGGACACTACTGGAGTTACAACCCATCTCCCAGCTTCTGAGGCATCTTCTGAGGGTCCTTTCCCTCCCTACTTCCAATGCCCCCAAGCTCCACCCCCAAACCTCCAGGAATTCTCCAACCCAGAGTTGGAAACCCCAGGGAGACAGGTCCAGCCGAGCTGTAATGCTGAGTAGCCCTGTTAAAATTAATAACACATTTTCATTAGAATTTCTGTTTGATTTTTATTACCAGTAGCTTTGTAAAGAACCAATTTTTAGGGGACAAGCAAGATCTAAATTACATTTTGTCTGGAGGTCGAGGCTTGCCTGTGTGCATACTTTCCCGTGTCCGATGCTCTGAATATCCTATCCTGAATATAATTTAAAGAAGGAACAGTCCTCTCCCGGATGGGCGACTGGATTTATTGATGGTGGGGGCCTTCAAACACTTGCTCATGGCACACTCACCCTGTAGAGATAAAAATGAGGCTAGGAAGAGTGTAATTAATTTGAACACATTAATTAACCTGGACGCATAGATTGCTGGCACAGTTTTCACACCTCCCACCTTCAGGGTACATTTCTGATACAAATTTCGCCACACAGACAAACACCTGTGGCCTTACACATTGGTCTATTAGAAAGAGTCAGCGTGGTGTTGTGGTTAAGATGGCAGACTCTATGTCCCCCTTGTGCCCGTCTCCTCAGTGCCAGCATGGTGTCGTGGTTAAGAGCAGGGGACTCTAATCTGGAGAACCGGGTTTAATTCTCCACTCCTCCACATGACCTTGGGCCAGCCTCAGTTCTCCCAGAGCTCTCTCAGTCCCACCTGCCTCACAGGGTAACTGTTGTGGGGAGAGGAAGGGGAAAGTGTTTGCACATCTCTTTGGGATTCCTCTGGGTAGTGAAAAGCAAGACACGGAAAAGAACCAGCTCTTCCTCTTCAGAAACACTCTCCTCAAACTGAGCGACCCTTCTACGTCGCAAAGGATGCTGGGAAACACATGGCGGGGTGCCTGTCCCTTGCAACGGCCCTGGCTGTGCCTGGCAAACCTCTCTGCCTCCCATTTGGAAGCCAGAATGCGCCTTCTGCATTCCAGCATGCTCCTCTGCCAGCCCTGGCTTTCTCATTCAGGAATCTCTGCTAAGCTGCCACAGAATCGGGTTTGGCAGCCACCAGACAAAGGCTGTTAGGGCACCGCTCTGCTCCTTCTGTCCTGTGCCGTTCGGAGCCAGGTAAACACCAACTGCCCTGTCAGCTCCTTTCTCCATCTGGCTTCCCACTTCACCGACAGCCCACCAGACACCCTTCAAGCAGCCTTCAGAACGACCTTCCCCCCTCCCACTCCCCACACGCTGGCACAGGCAGCCCAACCTGTCACATCCTTCCCTGCCCCTCGCAGAAATCATGATGGCATCAGTTCCCCTCCCGCGCTGGAGGCCGGCTGGCTCATCCTTCAGAAAGGCTGCCTTCGGCCCTGCCCCTTCCCTCCCACCTCCGATTCGTCTCCGAGGGCTCGGCTGAGAGAAAAGGTTTCAGGTCGGCCTCTGAACCCCGGTGCGGTGCCAGACAAAAGGCTCACCCTGGCTTGGGGAAAGCGGGCCACGACTCGCCCTGGGAAAGAGCAGGCCTGTCCAAACCTCGGACTGAGACCGGCTTTGACGTGCTCTTCCGGCATGGCCCGTTCACACATTACACAAGCCACATGCTGAGTGCGTGGAGATGCCTTATAATTAGCCCTGTGTGCATGTGACAGCGAAGGCATCTGCGTATAGCTGCTTGTAAGAAAGGACTGGGCTGCACTGATTTGATGGGCACGCAACAGACGTTCTTGGCAGCCTGGAAGAAGGAGGAGGAGAGGAGGAGGAGGAGGAGAAGTTGTTTTTATTATTATTATTATTATTTTTAGATTTATTTCCCGCCTCTCCCGACAGGCTTGTTGTTAGGTGCGAAGTCGTGTCCGACCCATCGTGACCCCATGGACAATGATCCTCCAGGCCTTCCTGTCCTCTACCATTCCCCGGAGTCCATTTAAGCTTGCACCGACTGCTTCAATGACTCCATCCAGCCACCTCATTCTCTGCTGGACTCCATCCAGCCACCTCATTCTCTGTCGTCCCCTTCTTCTTTTGCCCTCGATCGCTCGCAGCATTAGGCTCTTCTCCAGGGAGTCCTTCCTTCTCATGAGGTGGCCAAAGTATTTCTCATGAGGTGGCCAAAGGAGGAGAAGAGTTGGTCCTTATATGCCACTTTTCTCTACCCGAAGGAGTCTCAAAGCACCTTACAATTGCTTTCCCTTTCCTCTCCCTACAACAGACAATCTGTGAGAGAGGGAAGTCTGAGAGAGCCGTGATATTGCTGAAGAATAAGAGTTGGTTCTTATATGCCACTTTTCTCTGCTTGAAGGAGTCTCAAAGTGGCTTACCTTCACCTTCCCTTTCCTCCCCCCACAACAGACTCCCTGTGAGGGAGGGGAGGCTGAGAAAGCCCTGATATTACTGAAGAAAAAAAAATTGGTTCTGATATGCTGCTTTTCTCTATCCGAAGGAGTATCAAAGTGGCTTACAGTCGCCTTCCCTTTCCTCTCCCCACAATAGACACCCTGTGAGGGAGGTGGGGCTGAGAGAGCTCTGACAGGGCTGCTCAATCAGAACAGTAGTATAAGGGCAGTGACTGGCCCAAGGTCACCCAGCTGGCTGCATGTGGGGGAGGAGTGGGGAATCAAACACAGCTCGCAAGATTTGAAGTCTGCACTCCTAACCACTACACCAAGAAGGGAACGATTAACTGATAAATGGGCATTTTTCATCAGATCCATTTATTTTGTCACCCTTAAAAATAAGTTCTCGTGATTTATTTTACTGGCTGCTTTATGTATTTTATTACATTTTATCACTGTACATGTGTCAAAATTAGACCTCTGAGGAAGACCCAGTGAGGGTTGAAACGAGCCAGGTCTAAAACCTAAGATTGCACAGCGCGCAGGATAATTTTTCAGCAGTGGCCTATGGGCTTCAGGCATGTTTTTAAGCAGGGATAGTCAAACTGCGGCCCTCCAGATGTCCGTGAACGCTGGCAGGGGCTCATGGGAATTGTAGTCCATGGACATCTGGAGGGCCGCAGTTTGACTACCCCTGCCTTAAGGGTTTTTTAAAAAGTTGCACACAATAAATCTTCACATATTTTTGTAACTTGTTGTCTATTTCACACAAACATTCAACCTTTTAGGTCCTAACTATTTCCAGTTAGTTTTTTTATTCTCTGTTCAGTGTAACATTTCTCCCCTCCTTGTTCTTTGTAAGAGAGAACCAACATGCGTTCACTTTACAAATGAACCCAGAGACGACACTGCCTGGATAGATGCAGGGTTTTCAATCCCCTGTTCAGCCGAACACTTATGGTCTGGAACAAGAGAATTACTCAATGCTCATTAGGGATGCTAGTCCCCAGGTGAGACCTGGGGATTCCCCCACTTTTACAGCGTTTGCTGGCAGGGGCTCATGGGAATTGTAGTTCGTGCACATCTGGAGGACCACAGGTTGACTACCCCTGCCTCAGAGGACTTAGGAGGGGATGGCCTGCTGTCCTGGCTTAGTTGATCTTGATTACCCCAGCCTCAACCAAACGCCTGGTGGAAGAGCTTCATCTTGCAGGCCCTGTGGAACTGCGAAAGCCCCATCAGGGCCGTTAGCTCTTCTGGGAGCTCATTCCACCAGGACGGGGCCAGGACTGAAAAGGCCATGGTCCTGGTCGAGCCCAGGCATACTTCTATCAACAGATTTGTACTCACAGAGAGCAAGACCTTGTAGGAGGCATAAAGAGATAGACCATCTCTCAGGAATGTGGGGCCCAGACTGCAGATGGCCTTAAAAGTTAATATGAAGACCTTTATCTGGTATGCAACTGGCAACCAATGCAGCTCCCTCGGCGCCTGCTGGATATGGGCCTTCCAAGGTGTTCCAGTGAAGGCCCTAGCAGTTACGTTCTGTACCAATTGCAATTGTCAAGGACAAGGGCAGGCCCATGTAAAGCGAGCTACAGAGGTCAATCCTGGAGGTGACCATTGCATGGATCACAGTGGCTAGATGGTCCAACAGGTAGGGCACTAGAAGCCTCGCTTGGCACAGATAGAAGATTCCCTGCCTACTCTTGTGACTACACCTCCACTGATAAGGAGGCATCAAGGATCACCCCCAAATTCCTGGTGGACGGTGCAATATTAAGTTGTATATCCTGATCTACCACCTTCCTGCCCAGCCACAGAACCTCCGTCTTGGATGGGCTGAGCTTCAGGTGAGTCTGCTCCAACCATCCAGCCATGGCTTCTAAACATCTGGAAAATGTATACAGGGAAAGTCCAGGTGGCCGTCCATGAGGAGAGGTGGCTGTCCATGGGTAGCTGTCCATGGGTGTCATCTGCATATTAGTGACGATCCAGCCCATAACTCCAGACCAGTTGGGTCAGAGGGTGCATAAAGGTCTTAAAAAGCATGGGAGAGAGGACCACCCCCTGGGGAACCCTACACGGGAATTGATAGGGGATAGGGGCCCCTATCAAAGTCCTTCCCCTCCTTAGGCTCCACCTCCAAACCCAGAAATTCCCAGAAAAAAAGGAGAAAATATGCAATCCCAAAAACACTGAGTCAAAGAACCAAAAAGGTTAACTAAATCTAAACATACGGCCAAATGTTATAAATACTGTACACGGAAAAATTAGAAATATTATAACATATGGAAATACATGCATTTATTATTTCAAAAGTTTAAAAGCACTCCCCAAAGGTGAAATAAATATAAATTTACAGCCAAATGTTAAAAAGTGCATTACGCAGAAGCATTAGAAATATCATGAGATACGAAAATGCATGTATTTATTATTAAAGGTTAAAAACACTACAATCCCTCACTATCAGCCTCACGTGCAAAATCAATACTGCAATAAGCAAACAAGGACCCAAGACCTAAACCAGATGCCTCGCGCCGTTCCATGCGCGGCCACTGAAGACCGCTGGTGCGCCAAAACACCTCTGGCTTAGGCTGCTGGCCCCCAGTTTAGTGTTTCCAATCTTCCTTAATATCAAATACGTGTGTTTTCATATATCAGAATAATGCTGAGTCTATGCAAAGTACTTTTAACATTGGGCCAAATGTTCCCATCCATTTAAACTTCCTGGTACTTTGACTGCACCCCCATAACTTTCAAGAATTTCCCAAGCCAGAGCAGACAACTGTTATGGGCTGGCAGGGGCCCATGGGAATTGCAGTCCATGGACAGGGGCCCATGGGAATTGCAGTCCATGGACATCTGGAGGGCCGCAGTTTGACTACCCCTGAGCTAAAGTTCCCATGGACCACCCCTTATCAACTACAGGCCCTGTTTTGGGGGCCCGCTGAATGGCCGGCCCTTTTTCGGCCCTGCAGAGGGATGCCTCGTTGACTATGCTTCCTGGTCTGCCAGTAGGGTTGTTGATCTTCTGGATCTCTCTCCCTTTCTAGGGGAGTCTCCAGAAGTTAGCCCTGCAACCTTCAATTGTGTCAGCTCCCCGTGGATTTAGGCAGGCATAACTTGGCATAAGGTTGTGCCGTAAATCTTTCTGGGCGGTTGGTCGCATGGATGTGTCTGCTCTCCCTCTTTCTCTCCCCCCCCCTCTCTCTCTCAGGCGTGCTCATGTATATGCAAGCGCATCAACATAAAGATAGTTCTGCCGTATGCGGCGGCCACTCCCCGTCCTGGTAGGCAGGATGTTTTGATAACAGCTTCGGGGGGAACAGGAGGGTTAGCTCGCATATCTTTCACATAAAGAACAAACATCTTCGTGGCTTGTAAAACAATGCAGGGTATGGAGGGCAAAGGGCTGCAGAAACCAATGAAAGGGAAGGCTGCACGGTTGCCAACCTCCAGGAGATACACAAACAAAGGCGGTCCGGTACAAAAGTGACACCAGTAAGAAAAGAGCTGCGCCATTCGAATGTCTCCGTTTTCTTTTAATGCTGGTGAAGAAGTAGAAGAGCATCCCATGGCTCTCTGGACACTTTCAGAAATGCATTTCTTCAGTGACAAGTGTTTGTTTTATAATAGCTTTCAAAAGGAGCTACAGTCCTAATACAAATGAGCCTGTCCTGAGCATAAATGGCAAAAAGTATCAAGAAATGTTGAACAGATTTGGAGCAAAACGCGGAAGGCTGGGAAGGGCGGCAAAAGCCGACTTTCCTTAAAGCCCTTCAAAGTGCTATCCCAATTTGTATAAGGAATAAGAAACTGGGGAATGTTCCAACAAGCCTTCTGCCTGTTGACCAGCATTAAAAGACATGAAGAAATTCGAATGGTGCGGTGTGGTGTTCCAGTTCTTCTCTTATTAGTGTGCCTAATTTTTGAACTCTGGTGAGGCTTTTGAACTCTGGTGCTGGAGAAGACTCTTGCGAGTCCCTTGGACTGCAAGGCGAACAAACCGGTCAGTCCTAGAGGAGATCAGCCCTGACTGCTCCTTAGAAGGCCAGATCCTGAAGATGAAACTCAAATACTTTGGCCACCTCATGAGAAGGAAGGACTCCCTGGAGAAGAGCCTAATGCTGGGAGCGATCGAGGGCAAAAGAAGAAGGGGACGACAGAGAATGAGGTGGCTGGATGGAGCCACTGAAGCAGTCGGTGCAAACTTAAATGGACTCCAGGGAATGGTAGAGGACAGGAAAGCCTGGAGGATCATTGTCCATGGGGTCGCGATGGGTCGGACACGACTTTGCACCTAACAACAACAACAGTGTGTCTTCCACCTAGTGGCTGGAGATCTCCTAGGATTCCAACTGGATTTTTAGAGGGAGAGGGGTTATAATACTTTCCAGAACCTTCATGAAGCTTCTTAATTAACTATGGGCTAAGCCCGTTGTATTCAGGAATACGCCAGACACTAGATTGGGGGTGGGTTGGAAGAACTCTGCAGACAGCCTCCCCCTTCCCTCAGGACCTGGAAAGGCTGAAGGCAGCTGATAGGGAACTCACCAGCAGGGACAGCTCTCACACGGCAGAGATCTGCAGCCTCCGAGCTTCAGAGGGAAGTGGAAGGAGGAGGGGTGGTCAGGGGTGGGTAACAGAAGGTGATTGGCTGGCCGTTGAGCAGAGGAGGCACTCAGGGGCAGGACAGCCACCCTGAGTGGGTGTTAAGTGCTGAGTGGCACTTAAGCCATGAGACACGCTCCTCCTCCAAGGCCTTGCCAGAAATATATTATGTGGAACAGATTCTTTCTCACTTTTTCTTTCATTTTAAAATTCCTTTTCTATTATTTTTCTTTGAAGAAGAAGAAGAGCTGGTTTTCACTGCCCAAAGGAGTCTCGAAGCAGCTTACAATCGCCTTCCCTTCCTCTCTCCGCAGTAGACACTCTGTGAGGCAGGTGAGGCTGAGAGAGGTCTGACATGACGGCTTGGTCAAAACAGCACTATCAGGGCTCTGACTAGCTCAAGGTCACCAGGCTGGCTGCATGTGGAAGACCAAGGGATCACCCGGCTTGATAGATTAGAAGCTGCCACTCTTAACCACTGCACCACACTGGCTATCTTGTACCACTGTTAATAGGTTTTCATTGATTCAAGGAGATGCTTTTTGTATTATTTCTTCTATGTAATCGGGGAGGGGGGAGCTTAAACCATCACCCCCTCCCCCTTGTCATAGCCTTGGCCTTGCAGAAAACTGCCACTTTGGAAGGCAAACTCTATGGCAGGGATAGTCAACCTGTGGTCCTCCAGATGTCCAAGGTCTACAATTCCCATGAGCCCCTGCCAGCAAATGCTGGCAGGGGCTCATGGGAATTGTAGTCCATGGACATCTGGAGGACCACAGGTTGACTACCCCTGCTCTATGGTATTATGTGCCACTGAAGTCCTTCCCCTCCCCAATCCCTGCCCTCCTCTGGCCCCACCTCGAAATCTCCAGGTATGTCCTAACCTGAAGGTGGCATACTTGGACTATAATGGTTGAGACACAAATAACAGTCTTTAAAGCCTGGCTTCTGCTTTCCTCTTTGAAAATACCTGAGGATACAGAAATAGCAGGCGTCTGGTCACCCGTCCTTGCCTGCTCAGAGGGTAGGCGACTCTGCCTGGAGCACTGAGAGCGGGGCCTGGAAGAGCAGGATTGAGGGAAGGGAGGGACCCCATGGAGGAATAAGGCTGTGTGTTCCACCTTCTCAAGCGGTCATTGTCACCAGGAGAAATGGAATAAACATCTGGAATAAATAAGAAGCCAGCCACTTATGCAGTCTGGAGACCAGTGGTCATTCCGGGAGATCTCCAGCCCATACGCCCAACTCTGCCTGGTCACCAGAGCTGGATCATTGTCAGCATCTGCATGGAGGTCAACTGTCATTCAGGGAGATCTCCAGGTTCCACCTGGAGGCTGGCAACCCTGATCTAATTTCATGCAAAAGCGATGTGTATTTTATTTTATTGTAAGCAGTACCCAGCCTAGGTGGTCATGCATTCCATAAGTTGTTCTGGATGCAAGTTGTTCTGGCTTGGGAAATTTGGGGGCAGTAGATGAGGGTGGTAGCATTTGGGGAAGGGGGAAGCTTGGCAGAAGCTTGGCGCCCTACAGGCCCTTCCTACAAAGCTGCTGCTTCCTCCCAGAGAAGAAGAGTTTGGTTTTTGGACTCCAGTTTTCAATGCCCGGAAGAATCTCAAAGCGGCATACAATTACCTTCCCTTCCTCTCCCCTCAGCATACACCCTGAGAAGTCAGTGGGGCTGAGAGAGCTCTGAGAGAAATGTATCTGGCTGCAATTTTGAGGGAGGAGCTCTTAATCACCTAACCCTCCTGGGTCTCCATTGTCCGGTGATCCGTGATAAGTCTGAGAATCCGGGTGCAACCTGGAAGATGGCAACTCTACCAGGTCTGCTGTGCAAGGGGGTGAAAGGCCACCCTATGGAAGATTTCTGCCATCATCGGAACCAAGTAGTGAGTGTCTAGACCAGGGGTGGCCAAACTGGCTCGCCAGAGGTCCATGGACTACAATGCCTATGCAGTGGCAGGGGCTCATGGGAATTGTAGTCCATAGACATTTGGAGAGATGACATTTGACCACCCCTGGTCTTAACCCTCCAGGGTCCTTCCTGCCCCCCATATGCCATGCACACATCTGGCTCATAAGAGCAGGAGGGATGGGCAAAGAAAGATACAAGACATGTAATAATTCCAATCCAAAAAAGAATTTATAAAATAATGTGGGCTTTGGTCCTTGGCCTGGAATAACCCCAAGTTCACGCAATGGCAAGCAACCCTAGCAAGGAGAGGCCACAACTCAGGAGCAGAACATCTGCTCTGTGCACAGAAGGTCCAAGGTTCAATTCCTGGCACCTCCAGTGATAGGATTTCAGGAAGCTGGAGTTGTAGATGAACTTTCCTTGCTGGAGACCAAGTCTGGTCCATCCATATGTCCAAGTCCCCCTGGAGTTCAAAATGTATCTGAACATATGGGGCTTAATCCATTGATCCCTCTTGCCTGAGACTTGGAATGACATTGGTTCTCCAGGCTCTCAGGTATTATCTGAGACACCTGCCTTCTGAAATCCTGTAACGACCCTAGGACATTCTGCATACAAAACAGGTGCTCCACCATTGAGCCACGGCCCCTCCTCTCGATGAGAGCCCAAGGAAGCTGTCTTGTCTGGAGTCAGAGCCCTGGTCTCCATCTGAATCAGATCTTTGGGTTCCCCGACCAGCAGCTCTTCTCCAGGGTCTCAGGCCGCGGTCTTTCATTTCACTTCCCATCTCATCCTTTCAACTGGAGACGGCCGGATTTGAACCTGCCGCCTTCCACAGGCAGATCCGACTCTCTTCCCCCTGAGCCACAGGCTCTTGTCAAAACCCCCGTTGCTATGGTGACCACAGTGGCCTGCTAAAGGACTCAAGACTCCAAGGATTTAAATTCCAGGGAAAATTTTTTTTCATGGGGGTATTTTCTACCTAGTTCCAACCTGCCTCAGCTCACAGACACCCCGGCACCCCGAGTGTAGGGGACCCTATTCCACAGACTGGGCCCTGACTGGAAGCAGGTCCAAGATCCTGAGGGCAAAGCTCACAGCATTGGGGTGGGTGCAGCAGTTAGAGCAGGGGTAGTCAAACTGCGGCCCTCCAGATGTCCGTGGACTACAATTCCCATGAGCCCCTGCCAGCATTCGCTGGCAGGGGCTCATGGAAATTGTAGTCCATGGACATCTGGAGGGTCGCAATTTGACTGAATTAGAGCATCAGACTAAGCCCTGTGAGACCCAGGTTCAAATCTTCCCCTCTGCCCTGGATCGAGTTGCCAGTTCTGGATTGGAAATTTTGCCGGTGGTACCTAGGGAGGATAGGTTTGGAAAAGGGAGGGGGATTTAGCAGGGTATAAAGCCACAGAGTCCACCCTCCACGGTGGCCATTCTTCTCTAGGGGAACCGATCTTGGTCATCTTGGGATCTGTGGTTACAGAGGAAGATTTCCCAGTGTCACCTGAACGTTGGCCACCCTAGCCATGGAAAGTGGCTGGTTGACCTTGAGCTAGTCCCATGCCCTCAGCCCTAACCTACCACACAGGGCTGTCCTAGCATTAGACCAGGCTGTCTCCACCAGGGCTTTGTGAAGCCCAGGGGTTTCTTGACAGCATGGGAAAGGTTTCCCGAATGGGTGGGAGTTAATTAACTTTTAATATATATATATATATATATATATATTTAATTGTTAAACTGTTATTAGGCTATCACTCATATATGGTCATGTCGACCCACCTACACCTCTCCAAATGGCCAACAATGGGTCTGGAGGGGGTGGGAAGGGGAGGGGCCCCAGATGGGCATGTCCACAACTCTGCTTCCCAACCATATTCTGTATAATCACACCACTTTTGGGGTTTCTCAAAGCCTTAAGGATGTTTCAGGAGTTTCTCGATGGTCAACAAATTGAGAAAAGCTGCATTAGACAAATTCACCAAGGAGAAATCACTCAAGGACATGTCATGTCAGACATGACAGCTAAACGGGGCCTCCGAACAGATAAACAAGAGGGCCAAGCTATCCTTTTCCTGTTTTGTGTGTGGCTTTTCCAGAAACACCCGGTTGGCCACTTTGGGACACAAATCGCCAAACTAAACAGATTTGGGCAAGCCATCAAGTTCTTTCATCAAGGGTCGGGGGAGGCATATTTACCATTCCCTGCATATACCCAGACTCAGCAGCTTACCTCATCAGCCTGTCTGGAGATAAATAGATCAGGGAAATAAAGAAGTGTTCTTTGGGAATTCAGAAAATCCAATTGTGTAACATTCCGGCTGCCAAATCAAAGCCATTCCGACCCCATCCGATTGCTGACGCTGTAACTTGCAGCTGTAATTCTTAAATGTGTGCTTTTGGGCTGGTTCAGTTATTCGGCCTTTTTGGGGGAGGCAGCCATTACTCCTGATCAATTTTGGGTTAGGCTGCGCATTGATCTTTGAGGACGCTTGCGCACTTTTAAACTATCCACCTGTCTCCCAAAGACTCGCTGAGGATCAACACAAACAGACCCTCGGTGCCCTCGCTGTTGCTTAAAGATTGCCATGACCCTGAAGGGATAAATGTCCAGCTTCAGTAATCCAGCGGATCGAGTGCTGTACAGCCTTCTTGACTTTTCAGCACATGGTGTGTGGAGGGTGACCACGCAGGGACGCACTTTCAGATATTTGCAAACCTTTTTGTAGATGCTTATAGACTTGGCACCACTGTACAGTTGTTATATTTTTCATCTCTTGCTGGTTCAGGGGCTGCGATTTTTAAAACATCCGTCACTCAAGTCAGCAGGGGATACAGTTGCCAACCCCCAGGTTTGGCCTGGAAATCCCATGGAGGGGCAACTGTTCTACTGATGACAGAGATCTGATCCCCTGGAGATAACCTTATGCCCCACTAAGGTCCCACTCCTCCCAAGCCCCACCTTCCCTAGACTCCAGCACCAAATTGCCAGGAATCCCTAAGCCAGAATGGCCATGTTTAGCACGAGAGAGCAGAAGAGATGGAGATTGTGCGTGTCATTCCCAGTCAAGCCACTGTGTGAAAAACTAGGGTTGCCAACCTCCAGGCAGGCCCTGGGGATCCACCAGAACTACTGCTCATCTCCAGAATAGAGATCAGTTTCTCTGGGGAAAATGGATGCTTGGGTGCGTGGACTCTGTGGCACTGTGCCCCACTGTGGCCTCTGCCCTCCCCCAGCACCGCCCCCAAATACCCAAGAGTTTCTCAAACTAGGTAGTTGGGTGGCCACCCTGCTGGGGGCCAGGGAGGACCTTGGGAACGTAGGTCAGGAGGGTGAGCTTTGGGGGTGGGAGTATAGTACCATAAAGACATCTTCCAAAGCAGCCATTTTCTTCAGATAAAAACGGTATAAATGTTTTAAATAAATAAGAAAGAGAGATGGGTTTTTTGTACCCCACTTTTACTACCTGAAGGAGTCTCAAAGTGGCTTCCAATTGCCTTCCCATCCTTTCCCCACAAACGACAGTCTGTGAGGCAGATGAGGCTGAGAGAGCTCTGAGAGATCTGGGACTGGCCCAAGGTCACTCAGGGAATCTCATGAGTCTCCAAGCAGCCTCCAATCGCCTCCTCTTCCTCTCCCCACAACAGACACTCTGTGAGGGAGGCGAGGTGGAGAGAGCCCTGAGAGAACTGGGTCTGGCTCAAGGTCACCCAGCTGGCTGCATGTGGAGGAAGAGTGGGGGAATCCAACCTGGTTCTCCAGATTAGAGGCCGGTGCTCTTAGCCACTATTCCAAGCTGGAATAATCCAGCTATGTCACCTCTAGATATGAGATGTAATTCCAGAGGGATCACTAGCTTCCACTCAGAGGCCGGCAACCCAATGAGAAACACACACCCAAAGATACCTTAAAAGTGCCAGCTTATCTGCCTGACCTACCTCGCAGGGTTATTATGAGGATGCAATAGTCAAGGGGAGCTTGATGGAGGCTCTTTTGGAGGCCCCATCATCCAGAAAAGAAAGAGACAAGGAGTCAAGAAAGAAGTCAAGTCCATTCTCTGGCATTCACCTTCCCATCAGCATTGCAAGTACGGTCCACAGCAGAGAGCATCTATGCTCTTTAACATCTACAATCACTAAGAAGTAGCTCGGCTCTTGGATTTCAAGCCATTACCTAATCACCTTACGTAAGGCAGACCGGCAGATACAAAGGAGATGCTGTCATCTCACGGGATTGAGGAGGGGGGGCACAGAATGTGCGAATGGGCATGACATTTTGGCTGAGAATCCCAGCTCACTCTTTTACAAAAAAAAAGAAATCGGGTTTCTAGTTCTTAGGAGTACAAAAATATGTTTGGAAGAGTCCAGGTGACGTTTGCTGAAATGTCACAAGTTAGAGGTAACAGAAAGAGATTCGAGGGTTTCAGAACCAGGGTTGAGGAACAGCTCCTTTGCCCAGGACAAGGGAGAGAAATAAGAAGGCATTATAAAGGGGGGAGGTGATACAATGCAAGAGTCTTGGTGAAAATTAGCTTTGTTTGCACAGTCCACACAAGAGCCAGATTGCAGTTACTCTCAGAGGGCAATCTGGCTCGTCCAGCTATCGTGTTTTATTTCATATTTTTAGGACGGAGGACGGAGTAGCCCTGGTGGTTACACCTGGGTCATTCTGGAAAGAATTTTCGACCCAGGGGGACGGGGGAGGAAAGAACTTCTGTATCTTCTTCCCCCCCCCACCCGCCCCACAGAAGTTCCTCAGCTCATAAATCATTGCCCCCTGCCAAGATGCTTTTCCTGGCGCCCACAGAGAAAGGATCTCAGGCCACAGGGGCTGGGAAAAGCTTTTCTCCAACGCAGACCCCTGGAGAGCCTCTGCCGTTCCAAAGAGACAATAAGAACACACACTCGGCGGAAGGGAGTTCCTGTCTTTCATGCAATGCCGGATTCTGCACCCATCCACCCACGAGGACTGCCAGCCGAGCGGAGAAAATGATGTCCCTGCCAGGATGCGGGCCCTGGGCTCCCTGCCAGATTTGGGGGAGTTTGGTTTGAAAAAGCGAGAGTTGGCATACAACTCAAATGCTCATTTAGTGCACAATGTTTGAACTGCGCATCCCAAACAAGGGGTTCTAAAGGCTCTCTCTGTCTTTTTCTTTAACTACGTTTTGGGAATGGGCCGTGGCATAGTGGTTAAGGGTGGCTGCCTCGAATTTGGAGGACCAGGGCGGACTCCCCACTCCTCCACAAGCAGCCAGCTGGGTGACCTTGGGCCAGCCACAATTCTCTTGGGGCTGTTCTCACAGAGCACTTCTCTCAGAGCTCTCTCAGCCCCATTGACCTCATAGGTGTCTGTTGCAGAGAAAGGAAGCAAAAGGTGTTTTTAAGCCACTTGGATATCCTATGGATAGCGCAAAGTGGAGTATAAAAAACTCAGCTCTTCTTCTTAGTGGCAGAAGATTCTGAGTTCTTAGTGCAGAAGATTCTGGGTTCAATCCCTGGCAGACCTCTTCTTCTGACCTTGGAGAGCCACTGGCAGTCAGAGTAGACAATACTGTGAAAGAACGGAGATCTGATAATCTAAAGCACCCTCATGTGTTTCATTAGGCAGGGGCTGCGGCTCAGTGGTACAGTGCTAGCGTGGTATGAAGAAGGTCCCAGGTTCAATCCCCTGCAGGTCCCGGGTTCAATCCCCAGGTTCAGTCCTCTGCCTGGGTCCTTGGAGACCTGCGGCAACCCGGAGTAGACAATATGGACCATGATAGGTGAAAGATCTGATTCAATATAAGGGAGCTCCCTGTGTTGCTAGTTAGGCAGGGACCACCACTCAGTGGCAGGGCATCTTCTTGGCATGCAGAAGGTCCCCAGTGCCATCCTCAGCACCAGTTAAAAGGATGAGGCAACAGGTGACGCAGACAGACTTCTACCTGAGATCCTGTAGAGCCACTACCAGTTTGACTAGAGGGGTAGCCAACCTGTGGTCCTCCAGATGTGCATGGACTACAATTCCCATGATCCCCTGCCAGCAAATGCTGGCAGGGGCTCATGGGAATTGTAGTCCATGCACATCTGGAGGACCACAGGTTGGCTACCCCTGGACTAGACCAGGAGTGGCCAAACTGTGGCTCGCCAGATGTCCGTGGACTACAATTCCCATGAGCCACCCCTGGACCTCAATGGATCAAAGTTCTGATGGTAGGTCTATCCTCTGAAATCCCAACACAAGGTTTGTGCCACAGGCCTCAAACCCTGTGTTGTGGGTTCAGAACAACATGGCTTCCCAAATGAACCCATTCAAGTTCCAAGGAGCTCGAGGCCCAGCACAAGATTTTTCCCCTCCTCATTTTCCTCTCATAACAACCCAGCAAGGATTTTTTTTTAATACTGTCGTTGTAAGCCACCTCAAGCGGGACTCTGTGGAGGCCGGATAGAAATATATTTAGAATAGATAGAAGGAGTTAGACTAACAGAGAGTGATCATCCTACAGGAGATTCTTGGAAGATTGAGAAGTCACCTGGAGCTCCTCATTCCTGGCACGATACTTCTTTTCTTTCTTTGTTTCATGATTTATATACCGCCCCTCTCGGTTACCCATCTCGGGGCAGTTTACAGAGTCTAAAAACTCAATAAAACAATGATTCATAAAGATAAAAAACCCGGTTAAAATTATATAAAGCCCACAATTTAACACGGTTGCATCGATTTTGACGACTGAGGTCAAGTGGTAGCCAGCAGATGTTAGCATACAGGGAGGGAACGGGGGAGGAAAGGAGGGCAGAGGGGGCAGGGGGAAGGCCCGATATTAGACACGGCTGTTATAAAGCTGTGATCTACCTGGCCTCAACCATAGGCCTGGCGGAAGACCTCTGTCTTGCAGGCCCTACAGATCACTGATAGTTCAGGCAGGGTCCCGATCTTGCTTGGGAGCTCATTCCACCAGGACCTGGCTCTGGCTGAGGCCAGCCGTAGTTCCTTGGGGCCAGGGAACCTGGCTGGTACTGCTCGAATGTTCTTTGGGCAACGTATTCAGAGAGGTGGTCCCTCAGACCCGCAGGGCCCAGACCACAGAAGCCCTTGAAGGCCAGAGCTGAAACCTTGAAACGGATCCGGAATTCATTCGGATCTTAAACTTAAAACCACTACAACCACAATGTCTTTCGTGGCGCTGGCCACAATGCATCTTTTCATGCTCCGGAGACTGCGTATGATTCTGCAGACCCAAGTGAAGCTGGAGGGAGCCATGACGGGGCAACAGCTGCGCCAACAGTGAGAGATGCTCCCCCCATACCATGCAATTCCTTCCCCTTCCCCCCCCCCAAAAAAAACCCACACACTGCCGAATCCAGCCCACCGTATCTTCCGGCACATCCCGAGAAGCGAACAGAGAACTCCCCCCCCCCTAGTCCTTTTTGGTGGAGTCCTCTGGAGCTGCTCACAGGCGGAAGACTGCGGAGGATCCCTTCAATCCTCTGGTATGAGAAAGCTTGAAATCCGAACTTGGCAAGCGGCGTGGACTCCCAGCGGTGCCACAGACACAAAAACAAGCACTGCCAGTCTCATTGGTATGCGTGCGCCAATTGCTGGGAAGCCAGCCCCGGACAGGATGGCACAAAAAAACACCACCCCAAATTGCAGAGGAACAGAGCCTGCCAACGAGAAAGGTAAAAACACCAAGCGTATCTCTCCTGACACGACCGGCGGCCCTGGCATCCTTGTCATGGACACCCCCAGCATAATCCCTTGTATTGGACTTGCGGTGGATATAGCAGAAGACATTTTTCTGCCTGCAGTGGGGGAAGCGTGTAGCTGAGCTAGCGACGGGCAGCGGAAAACCAGACACCAACCACTTTCGGCTAGGAAATCAGAAGCAAGTGCCTAAGGATCTGTGGAGTAGAAAGACAGGAGACTCCACTTTTGGGGAGTATGGCAGCCGGGCTCCCAATCCCCAGGTTGGAAAGAAGGAAATGACTTGTCAGACTTGGGGAGAGCAAACTATCAAGGGAGCTGACAAACAGGCTGCTCAGGGGAAGTCAAGAAAAGAAGCCCTCTTTTGTTCCCAAACCAACGTATCCCAGAACGCAGACCGGTTATTAAGTGTTTTCAGAAATATTTTCTTCAGTGGCAAAGTATAAGAGGGACAAAATAAACCATGTTGTTGTTTTTTAAGTTAGTGATTTCAAAAACCCACAGGGTAAGTAAAGGGGGGGGGGAAACATTGCTGGTACTTAATTATCGGTCACAAAGAATTTTTTTCCCAATTTTCATACAGGACCGGTATTAGTAACAATCTAGCTGTGTCTTCTATAATAAATACACGAGTAGCTACTTAACAGGAGTAAGAGTCAGAATAACAAGTTACAGAAGAGTAAGTGCACATCAGATTGGGCATGGAGATCTCCTGGAACTTGAACCGATGAGCTGGGTTTTTGTATCTTGCTTTTCACTCCCCCAAGGAGTCTCAAAGCATCTTAGAATCGCCTTCTCTTCCTCTCCCCACAACAGATACCCTGAGAGGTAGGTGAGGCTGAGAGAGCTCTGAGAGAACTGTGACAGGCCCAAGGTCACCCAGCTGTCCGCATGTGGAAGAGGAGGGGAGAATCAAACCTGGTTCTCTGGAGTAGGGGCTACCACTCTTAACCACCACACCAAGCTGTCTCTCTGATATATAGATCAAGGGTCCAAAAGCACAGAACAGCATTTGTGGCAGGGTAAAAGCGTTCGTGAGTCATGCCTCACTTTTTCCAAAAGGTTTTCAGGTCTTCAGATCCTTCAAGTATCTGACTCACAAAAGTTCCTTCCCTGCCACAAATCATCTTAGTCTTTTAAGATGCAATGGGACTCTTGCTCTTTTCTACTGCTACAGAGTGTAACCTTGATCTATCTACATAGGTCTACGTTCCATATATTTAGGGCACCAGATCCAACCCCACTTCCAAGGCAAACTTCTTTGACAGGCCAGACTCTCATAATAATCCTGCTTCAGAGGTAGGGTTACCAACCTCCAGGTCAGACATGGTATTTCATCAGATGTGAGGGGAGTGAGCAATGGGGTGCCTCAGGGCTTGGTACAAGGTCTGGTACTTTTCAACATTTTTATCAGTGATCTAGATAAGGGGGAGGAGGGACTCCCCATTAAGTCTGCAAACAACACCAAATTGGGAACAGCAGTGAACAGCCCAGAAGACAGAATTCAACGAGAGCTGAACATGCTGGGAAAGTGGGCAAGTGAGAACAAGATGCAATTGAATAAGGAGAAGTGCAGAGTTCTGGGTCACACAAATGAGAAGCATGCATACTGGGTGGGAGATACATATCTGAGGAGCAGTGTATGTGTGTGTGAACAAGATCTTAGAGTCCTTGTGGACTGTAAGCTAAATATGAGCAGACAGCATGATGTGGAGGTAAGGAAGGCAAAGACAGTTTTGGGCTGGATCAACAGAGGCATCACATCCAAACCGCAAGATATTCTAGTCCCGCTCTATACCACACTGGTCAGACCCCACCTGGAGTACTGTGTATAGTTCTGGAGGCCTCACTTCACAAGGGATGTGGACAAAATTGAGAGGGTTCAGAGGAGAGTGACGAGGATGAACCGGGGCCTGGGGACCAAGCCCTAGGAGGAAAGCCTGAGGGGCTTGGGAATGTTCGGCCTGGGGAAGAGGAGGTTGAGAGGGGACAGGATTGCTCTCTTTAACTATTTGAAACAGAAATTGAGTCCAGTAGCACCTTTAAGACTCATTTTTGTCGTGCTACTTCAGGCCAACATGGCTACCCACTTGAATCTAAATATTTTAAAGTCTTTGAGGGGGGCAGGGCAAGGTCCCTGTTGGCATCGGAGGAGAGGACCTGCAGTAATGGATTTAAACTGCACGTAGAATGGTACCAGCTAGATATTGGGGGGAAATTTACAGAAGTCAGCAGTGGAATGGGCTGCTAAGGAAGTGGGGAGCTCCAACAGGGCTTCTCTTATGTTCATATGTAGAGACTAGGGACAAGCTGAGCACATAGAACAGGTGACATAGATAGGGTGACCAACCTCAGGGTGGAGCCTAGAGATATTTTGAAGTTACAAGTGATATTTTGTAGTTACAAGTGATCTCCAGATTATGAAGAACCTGGGGGGTGGGATCTATGGCATTCAACTTTGTTATTATTTAAATTTATTTCCTGCCACTCCTGAAACCGGCTCATGGCAGGTTACAATCATGCATGCTAAAACCCCAATAAATTCCCATTAAATCCAAGGACACAAAACAAAAACATACAACAACAAACCAAACAACATGGCAGTAGTCCTCAATCACCCAACCCCCCCCCCCAATAAAACATCTAATAAGGGGAGTGGGAAGAGGGGTGCATAATTAACAGATGACTTTAACGTTGCCTAGTGCCGGGGGAGGCCAATCACAGTAGTTCTCAACCTGGGGGGAGGGACATAGGGGTCACAGCAGGTCAAGCAGCTGGGCCGGGGGGGGGGGAATCCATCCACACAACAGCCTTGCGGGGTAGATCAAGATAGAGGGTCCGTCTGTCTGGTGCAGCAGAAAAGAGCGAGATCGGCATGGTAGGACAAGAGGCAGAACTGAACTGAGAAACCCCAGGAAAAAAGCCCAATTTATATACAATCATGAACAATGGATCTTCACGCCATGGTCAGTTTCGGTTTTATTTCTGTGAAAGAGCCCTTGCATCATTTTATGGCTGGGGGTCACCACAACATGAGGAACTGTATTAAAGGGTCGCGGAATTACGAAGGTTGAGAACCGCTGCCCAATCAGGTCTTCCTCGCCTTGCCCTTCTTCCTCTTCCAAAACCCCTCCCTCCCAAGATCACATCCCCAAATTTCCAAGAATTTCCCAACCAGGAGCTGGCAAACCTTGACCTAGGTGACTCCCAAGGAGCCACGTGAGACAGAGAAGAAACAGAACAACCGCTAGTCAATCTGACCTGATTCTGGTGGGGAATATTTCCCCCTTGTGGCACATGAATGAGCCAGAACAGAACGCCAATTTCTCCTTTCCTGTTAAGAGCTCCAGAGCTACTTTAATGGCCTCAGGTTGGGATCTAGCCTGTGAACCATCACGGACAACATATGCTCCAACTTTCAAAACCTGTTCCCACTGGGGCACGCAGTATCAACCCCTGTGACTGGCAAGCAATATGAAGCCTTTGGATTGGCCAGACTACAAATAAATACAGGGAACCTGGCCTCCTACTTTTGATATGGTCAACAACATCACAGCGGCTGGAGATGGACAACTAGTTCCACAATCCCAACCTAGAGCTGCGAGTCTCCAGGTCATGACTGCAGATCTCTCAAAATTGCAACCCATCTCCAGACAACCAAAATTCATTCCCCTGGAGAAAAGGGTAGCTCTGGAGGGTAGAATATGTGGCATTCAACCCCTCCTCAAAACCCACCTTCCCAAGGCTACACCCCCAAAACCTTCAGGTATTTCCCAACCCAGAGCTGGCAACTGTGGTAACTGGCATGACTTGCATGTTTCTTTGGTCCTGTTAACCATCACACCAACCAGCAGGACTGCCAACAACATCTGGGGCTGTGGCTTGGCCATAAAGCAGAAGGTGCCAAGTTCAATCCCCAGCATCCCCATCAGAAGGTCCCAAATTCAATCCCCAGCATCCCCATCAGAAGGTCCCAAATTCAATCCCCAGCATGCCCAGCAGAAGGTCCCAAATTCAATCCCCAGCATCCCGAGCAGAAGGTCCCAAGTTCAATTCCCAGCAGGAGGTCCTAACTTCAATCCCCAGCAACCTCAGCAGAAGGTCCCAAATTCAGTCCCCAGCATCTCCACTTGAAGGGATCAGGTAGTAAATGATGGGGGAAAACTCTGCCTGAGATCCTGGAGAGCTGCTGAGAGTTTGCAGAGAGACCATAAGTGGCTTCAATAGCCCCATGGTCTCACACCGCAGAAAGAAGCTTTATGCGCTGCACACACAAGTGCCAGCTTGCCTCCCGCACCCAGACACCAACCAGCTTTCATCCTTCAGGATTTCCCGCTAATCGTTTCTGTGCAAATGATCTCAACCCTACCCAAGGTGTCATCGCCATAACGGTGATCATAGCGGTGGCAGAACACCTGCCTTGCATCCAGATGGTCCTCAGGCTCGATGCCTGACATCTGTAGTCAAAGCTCTCGGGCAGCAGGTGTGAGGAAAGACCTTTCTCAGCCTGAGACCCTGGAGAGCGGCTGCCAGGCAGAGGAGAAAACCCTAGCCGGGCAGCTTCCATACATGTCGGACAAGGTACTTTAGATGCACTTTAGCATTTCTTTGCAACTCGATTTTCCTATGAAAAACGACTGGTAAAGTGTGTTGGAAGTGAACTGTGGACAATGCGCTTTCTCTGGACTTATCAACAGTTTACCACTGGATTTTCCTGTTCCAAACAACTGCCAAAGTGCCTTGAAAGTGCCCACTAGCAAAACACCCCTGGAGAATATCAAATATGTTTCTACATATTTGTGACTACACCGATGACGCTGCTGACTGGAGATTCAATTATGAGAGGTACTTTTGAATGGTTTTTACTGTTGTTGTTGTTGTTGTTATTATTAAATTAAAATCCCAGAAAAGAAACACATACAAATCAATCAACCGCAAAAAGATACACACACAAAATGAATCGACCACGGCGGAAAAAACAAAGCCTCAAATCTCAGTTATCCGAACATCTTAAGGAGGAGTGGGGGAGACGAGGGAGCAGGGTTGCTAGCAACCCTCACTTCCTGGAACTTAATGTTAAGTAATTTATTTGCTTGTTATTTCATTGATGTCCACTGCCCTGAGCCAGGATGGAAGAGTGGCATATAAATTAAATAAGCAATATAACAATAATAATTTGCTATTGGGTTTTCTGGAAAATTTGGTCCCAAATGACGGCTAAAGTGCCCTGAAAGTGCATTACCCCATGCGCATGACAGCAGTCTAAAGGTGCCATGATAACGGCCAT
The DNA here is from genome assembly GCF_049243985.1 of Paroedura picta. Classification (NCBI taxonomy): domain Eukaryota; kingdom Metazoa; phylum Chordata; class Lepidosauria; order Squamata; family Gekkonidae; genus Paroedura; species Paroedura picta. Next base: position 8,485,389 of record NC_135373.1, on the reverse strand, counting down.
AGTTGGTGTCAACAAAATACTCCCCTCACCCCAGCCCGAGGGACTATGAAAGAAAGCCAGTTTGGGGCAATGCTTAAAGCGTTGTGCGAAGATCTGGGTTCAAATCCCCCCTCTACTACAGATGCCTTTGGGCCAGTCACATTCCCTCAGCCTAATTTACCTCACAGGATTCCTGTGAATCTAAAATGGAGAATGAGGTAAGCTACTTTGGGTCCCTATTGCAGAGAAAGGCAGAGGTAGACATGAAGTAAACAAGCAGACAAATGAAGTGACTTTAGACTGCTGATTCTGTGAGCTTAGGCAGATTGTGAGTGGGTGGGCAGAAGGGATTGTGTCAGTGCTTGGCTCTTGTGGCCCTTTCTTTCATGTCCAGGGAAATGCCCACTACTTTGGGGTCGGGAGGCAAATTCCTTCCAGGCCAGACTAGATTCTGGTTTTCGGGGGGAGGCATCATATGGCCATGCAGTTGGGGACACTGTGATGGGCAGGCAGTTGTGGATTTCTTGCATTCTGCAGGGGGTTGGACTAGATGACCCTGCAGGTCCCTTCCAACTCTATGATTCGATGTTCCAAAGGGGGCAGTCTCCAAACTGGCAGCTGGGCTAGATGGATTTACAGTCTGACTTTTAGATGCCTTCTTACCCTTTAGCTGCCGTCTGATCTCTCACGGTGCCATCCTGAACAGAGTCACACCCTTCGAAATCCACTGATATCCATGAATTTAGAAGTGTGTAACTCTGTTTAGGATTACCTTCCCTGTTGTTTTTTTTTCCGTTCAAGCTCTGTACTTCCTGCTTTTTTCCACACCCAAAACAAATTTTGTAAAGAAAAGGAAGCTTTTAAAACACACACACCCACACACCCACAACCCAAGTACATCAAAACTGAAACCCACACAACAGGACTGCACTCAAGCAGCAAGGAAGGGGAAAAAAAACCAGAACAAACCCAAAAGCTGAGAATTAACCATTGAAAGCTCAAGACATTTTTCTTCAAAGAGGAAACGGGGTGTCTGAAAGAGTGCACAGTCGGTGCATGCGCGTTTCAGAAACGGGGTTCCAGCACTGGAAGAAAAAAGATGGCACATCCAGATGGAGGCTGGCACTGTTCTTTCGGTGCCAAAGGACTATGGCTGAGTGCCAATCTGGCTGTTGCTCAGCAAGACATTGGGGCAAGGTCTTCTGCAGGTGTCAACCCAAAAAATAGGCCAAATCGATAACTGCCCGTTCACATGCCTTCTCTGTTGTGGCCCCCACCTTACAGGACAGCTCAGGACGGCTCCCCCGCCCCTCTGCAGCTCTCCTGGCACCTGTGTCCATGCACGACACAAAACGGCATGATTCGAGAGGGTTTTTCCTACATAGGCAACAGAACTCCAGAGTACTAACTGATTTACAAAGCTACCTGGGCCAAACACGAGGGGCGGAAGTCTCTTTGATGGTGCATGGTGGCTGGAACTGGGTCCCGTTATGGAATTTGTTCCATTATTTAGAATCGTAGAATAATAGAGTTGGAAGGGACCTCATGGGTCATCTAGTCCACAGGTAGTCAACCTGTGGTCCTCCAGATGTCCATGGACTACAATTCCCATGAGCCCCTGCCAGCAAACGCTGGCAGGGGCTCATGGGAATTGTAGTCCATGGACATCTAGAGGACCACAGGTTGACGACCCCTGATCTAGTCCAACCCCCTGCACTATGCAGGACACTCACAACCCTATCGCTCAGCCAACGTAACCTGCCACCCCCTTGAGCCTTCACAGAATCAGCCTCTCCGTCAGATGGCTATCCAGCCTCTGTTTAAAAATCTCCAAAGATGGAGAACCCACCACCACCCGAAGAAGCCTGCTCCACTGAGGAACCGCTCTGACTGTCAGGGACTTCTTCCGGATGTTTGGACAGAATTTCTTTTGAATTAATTTCATCCCAAAGCTAATATTTACACTTTGCTTCCATTCTGGTTTTTAGGCTCCTGGTAGGTCCTGCAGCCCAAATCACCCTCGTGTTGTTCGTCCAACGGCCCATCCTCTCCGTGCAACCTGCCTGGAGCCCACAGGGGTCCGTAAATCACGCAGAGGAATAAATAAAAAGGAATCTCGTCCTCGCCTGCTTTGGCTCATCCCAATGATTACGGGCTGGATCCAACCACTCTCCAAGGAGCCTTCCACCGGCATAATGGGCTAGTTGGCGCTGCCTCCGACAAAAGAGTCATTCAATTTGGAGGAAGACTTCTTAAGCGGGAGGGACTCGAGCCAAAAAGGGAAGGCAGCCCATTGCTGTCTGCCTTCAAGGCCCAAGTTGACTTACAGCAACCCCAGCAGGTTTTTAAGGCAAGGGCCTAACAAAGATCATTGGCCATTGCTTGTTTCTGTACGGCAGCCACTTCTGTCATTCCTAACCGGGAAGGCTAACCAGGAATGGCCCCGCTTAGCTCCTAGGCTGCCCAGGTCAGGGCAAAAACCAGGGGCTTATGGGAATTGTAGTCCGTGGACAGCTGGAGAGCCACACTTTGGCCACCCTTGGGATAGAGTTTAGTTTGATAAATCAAATAGCTTTCCTGAGTGGGGTAGGATCCACCCCAACACCCCTGCCCATGAGGACATCCACCCTCGAAGGTCAGTTGGCGAAGCCAGACTGCTCTGCTTGGAGCTCCACCGTTCAGACTCCAGATGTGGATCTGGGCTGTAGAAAGCAGATGCAGGGGGCACAGAGGGGTGCTTGCGTTGATCCCCCCCCCACTCGCCCACTGTTGGTTTCACCACTTAGAAATCGCTGTTTTAAGTCCTGGAAAGGGAAAGACAGAGAGAAGGGCCTCCGTCCTTAGGAATGGGTGCTTTTTTTTCAATTGGGGGAAAATGGCATGAGGAGAGGGAAGAGTTAACCCTTCCTTCCCCAGAACCACAGCTCTGCACGGAGCCCTCCGTGACTGCTTTTCAGGTCAAATCACACTCCAGAAATTCTGTTTGCCGAAGCTGGATGTGGCACGACGTCCAAGCAGGCCAGGAATCCTGCAGTACAAGTCTCGACGTTTCTGTAGCTGTCGGAGCTTTCAGGCCCACAACTGGGGATGTGGGTTCTAGGCCAGAACAGCTTCTGGTGTGATAAACATGCAGGTACTGCAGGAGTCTCGGCTGGCCACATGAAAAGAAGCAGTCCGGCCTTTGTAGACATTACCCATGGAGCAGGAAGAACCACAAAATAACAACATAGTTGCAGACACTGGATGACACTGTGGCAATCTCCCGCATGGAAGTTGTCACCATTAATATCCCACACCTCCTGCCTGGCCAGAACCTGAGTATCTGAAGAGAATAGAAGAGGGAGAGAAATTCTTCTCCCCTTCTTGATAGCCGTGGAGCTTAGGGTCACTCGAGTAATTTGTTTGGTAGCAGCTTTCAGAGACATAAACGAAAACACTCCTTTGTACAAGGCGTAATTAACATCAGCGACTCAGCACCAGCCACCCGGAGCCTCCATGCTCAGAGGCAGTCTACCTCTGAAGGCCAAATGGTGGAGGCAAACAGGAGAAGGTGGTTGTGGGATTTGAAGTCTATCTCGCTAGCCACTGTCAGGAAACAAAACGCCGGACTCCACAGCTATCTGACCCAGTCGTTTTTTTAAGCCAACAGCCAATCGGGGCCACCCGAAACGTCAACCACACATGAGCCCAATTTAAGACACCATAAGCAGCCCCGGCGGGCGGCACCGTCACCTCTGCCCCGGTTGCTGATCCACACGGCCATCCCCACTCCCTCCCCTGTCAAGACCAGCAGCCAGCCGGAGAAGGCCAAGAATGACATGTGCTCCAAAACCAGCACAATTGTCACGTCATGTTCATTCCCACAATGCCACTCCCGATGGGGCCAGCTCCATCCCACTCAGAAGCTCTGGCGGTGAGCCCCAGAACTTCCCACAGGCTCCCCCTACCCCCTAAACTCACACATCCCTCAAAAGCTTTTACTGGTGGGTCAGCGGGAGGGAGGGAGGGGGGAAAGGATTGCACCCCACCCACTTCAACCTCACCGAGCACGTTTTCCTTGGAAAGAAGTCCCACTGAGTCCCAGGCAAGCCTGGGGAGAGCCACAGATTCCCCTTCCCAAAGGGGACTCTCCGGCTTGGTCCTCCTGCCTCTCTCGCCGACACGTCTCACCTTGGGCGCTTCCAGTCCATAAATATTCTGCTCGTCTTCGCTGCCACCATTACCCATCGTCACCTCTGTCACCTTCTGCCAGCCCCCCCCACCCCCACCCCATTCCTCCAATATTACACAACCCCCACCCACCCCTATTTCTCCCCACACAAGGAAGGGACCTCTGGCCAGCCACGGCCGTCCACACAAACCTTTCATTGATCGGCCCTTCGCCTCTCCAAACGCCACCGTGCACTCACACACACACACACAGACAAACACACACGCGCGCCCGCGCATCGCCCTCCCGTTCCCCTCCAGCGCCAGACAGTGCGCCCAGTGTTCCTCCACGGCGCCCCCATCCCCTCTGCAGATCTGCGCCCGGCTTGCTCCGAGGCGCCTCTCCCCACCCACCCCCCACCCCCCGCCCCCCGCCCCCCGCCACCACCCCGTGGCAGGCACCGGAGCGCGCCCCGAGGCCAGTTGGGGGCAGAGGCAGGAGGGCATCCCTCTCCCCCCCCCCTCCCAAGGGAGCCCGAGCCCGCCCGACGGCCGCATTCCGTTTCGCATCCCCACCGCACGCCTGCAGTTGTTGTGACACTTCGTCGCGGGAGGAGGAGGAGGAGGAGAAGGTGGGGGCGCCCGTGACACCGGAACGGTGCGTCCCTGCGGGGTTGGGTCCCCTGCGGGGTTGGATCCACGGGAGGGGGGGCACCTGTCTAGATTCGGGACCCCCTCCATACACCCCCCCCCCCCCGCAGTGAAGCGGAGATCCAAAGAGGTAGACCCCCCCCAACCCCAGCGGAGCCGCGTCCCAGCGGGGGCTGCCCCGGCCAAGGCGTGCCCCCACGCGGCAGGGTCTCCCCGCATCGTGCGCCCCCCCTCCAAGGTAGGCATTGGGTATGCCGCCCGCGCCCCCAGCCCCAGCCCCTGCCCCAGCCCCAGCCCCCGGGCCCGGACTGCGGTACCTTGCGAGAGGAACATCGCGGCGAGGCGGGAGAGCAGCTCGACGCCCTGCATGGCTCGCTCTGCCTGGGCGCCGCGGCCGGACGAGAGGAGCAAGCGAGGCAGGGGCGCGGGAGAGACGCGGGGCGCGCGGTGGTGCTGGAGGAGGAGGAGGAGGAGGAGGAGAGGGAGGGCGGGCGGGAGGGAGCTGCCGCCTGCCTGCCTGCCTGCCTGCTTGCCTGCTTGCCTGCCTGCCTCTCGCCGCCAGCCCGCCAGCCCTGCTGCATCTCAGGAGGGGGGGGGGCGAGGACGGGGAAGGGGGGGGCGGCGGGGGAGGGGGCGGTCGCCGCTGACGGACGGCCGGGCTGAGGGGGAGGGAGGCGCCCGCCGGGGCCAATCGGGGGCCGGGGTGGCCGGGGAGGGGCGCGGCTATGCAAAGCAGGCAGGGGGAGCCCGGCCAATGCGGGGGGAGGAGAGGAGGCCGGGGGAGGGGCCGGGGGAGGAGGGGGGGACCCTGATTTATGAGGGGTTCTTTGTTACTGCAGCGATGCTGGGGAAGGAGGGGGGGGAAGAGGAGGTAGACCCCCCACCCCTCCCCTCCCCTCCCGCCCGGGCACATGATCAGGGAAGCCCAGAGAGATCCCGGCGAGGCTCTCGCCTTCCCTGCCCCCACCCCCACGATCCTCTGCTAGGAGACCAGGGAGGGAGTGGAAGCAATTCCTCCCCCCAACCCCCCATCCCGTCCCCAACTCCAAAGCCTCCCCTCTTCTCCCCCCCGAGCTACTTTGCAAAGCTAACCCCCCCCCCCCCCCACGCAGCACATTGTCTTTCCCCCTCCCCTTTTTAGGCCCCCCCCCATTTTTGGATTTGGACCTCCATTCCGTCCCCTTGCCCCCCCCCTGCAGCCGCTCTCTGCACGTGCAGAGAAGGGGGCTCTCTGCACGTGCTCAAGGGCACGGCTGCTGGGTGAAAGGCAGGGCAAGAGCCGCCTCTCTGGGCCGTTGCGCGAGACCCCCTCTCCAAACCCTAGCTGATCTGTATGATCTCGGGGAGGAGGACACGCTCTGTCTGGAAAATCATGGGGAAATCTGCCGTTCAGGCCCACCCCCTCATTTATTTCCCCCACCCCTCCAAACGTTGAGGCCGAGTCAAGGAATCCGTCCTGCAAAGGTCCATCTTTCAAATGACACGCTGCCTCCAAATCTTTCCTTCTCTTGATCCCTTCCCATTGCACCTCCCGGTGGGCGCTGGGACAATGGAAGGACCTCGGAGACCCAGGTCAGAGTCCATGGATGAGGGCTGGCTGGGTGACCGTGGGCCAGTTGCGGACTCTCAACCTGCCCTACCTCACAGGGGCGTTGTGAGGATTAAAATGGAGAGGAGGCTGGGAGCCATTCTGAGTCTCCATTGGGGAATCAAAGCAGCCCTTTCCTCCAGGGAAACGAGGCGGAACTGAGCTCCCTGGAGGAAAGTCAAAATTAAAAAAATAATAGTTCACAAGCTAGCCACAGCCAGAGCTAGACAGGATTGGAGGACGGGGGGGGGGGATGATGTCCCAGGGAACTGGATTCCTCAGTTTAACCACGGCTGAAGTGGTGGATCGCTTGATCCATGGAATCCCTCTTCAAATCTCTGCCTTTATTTGACTCCTGGAACCCTCCCCCCCCACACACCATTAAAAATTCTGCTTGAGAAACATGTCACATTCCTTTCTGCCCATGTGCTTTGAGCATACCCACCATGCCCAAAGCCAAGCAGTATGATTTGAGGTTGCCAACCCCCTGGTGGAGCCTAGAGCTCTCCCACAATTATACCGGACCTCCATACTTCAGAGATCCGTTCCCCTGGAGAAAATGGCTGCTTTGGGGGGTGGCCAGCATGGCATCACATCCCCTCCCTCAGCCCCGCCCTCCCCTGGCTCCATCCCTAAATCGCCAGAAATTCCTAACCCAGAGTTGGCAACCCTGGGCCCGCCCTTGGCCATTTTGAATGCTGGCACCCCACACGGCTGCTAAAGGCTGCGGGAGACACAAGAAAACATATGCCCAGAATTAAACGTTGTCCATCTTAACGGTGCCAAAACAAGGTATCTATTTGGTACTGGACATTTGAGGGGGGGGGATTAAATAATAAAATGAGCTTGAGAGGAAAGGGTTACCCCCCCCTGGTTTCCAGCCTCCAGATGGGTCCTGGAGATCTCCTGGAATTACAACTAATCTCCAAATGACAGAGATCAGTTCCCCTGGAGAAGATGGCTGCTTTGGAGGGGGGGACTCCAGGACACTGTATCCAGCCGAGGTCCCTCTCCTCCCCAGCACTGTCCTTCCCTCGAATCTCCAGGCGTTTCCCAACCTGGAGGTGGCAACCCTATTCCTTCCCCATCACTGTTACCCTTGTTGCCTGATTCAATTACTCCCCTTCCCCCCTCAAGCATGCAAACACACAGAGCCACAATTCACAATTTTCAAAAAAACCACAGGAGGTCTGTTCACAGAACTCCCACTGGGATGTCTAATTTGACCCTAAGCAAACTAGAAGCGATGCCGGGAAATTCAGGCACAAGTTTTAAAACTGATCAATAGTGGCTGGGGAAGGGCCCGAATCAGATCGCGGAGGGGTCCAGACCTCAAATGATCTCCCGCCAAGCTGAAGTTGGCTCTCTGGCTTGCACACAAAATATAGGAATATGCTTTTCCACAGTGAAGAAGAGCTGGTTTTTTATACCCTGCTTTTCACTACCCAAAGGAATCCCAAAGCAGCTTATAAACTCCTTTCCCTTCCTCTCCCCACAACAGATACCCGGGAGGAAGGTGGGGCTGAGAGAGCTCTGAGAGAACTGTGTAATAACAATCCTAAAAGAACTGTGACTAGCCCAAGGTCACCTAGCTGGCTACATGTGGAGGAGGTCTCCAGATTAGAGTCCATCACTCTGAACCATTACACCACTCTGGCTGGCTGTGGAAAGCAGTGGGGAGCGAGCAATACCCCTGTGGGTTGCCAGGTCTGGGAAACACCTGGAGATTTGGGGGTAGATCCTGGGGAAGGTGGGTTTGGGGGACAGTAGGGACCTCTGAGAGGTACAAAGTTCCAGAAGAACTGAGTTTGGTCATCAAGAGAGCAATTGTAATAGCAGGAAATCTCCAGGGGACATCTGGAGGATGGCAACCCTAGTTTCAGCCCATATCTGAACCAGTCTCAGAGGGAGCAGTTTTCTTAGTCAATTGAAGAACAATTCAAGGGTCCCAACCTTCCCCCCCTGGTGTGTATTTCATCTCTGCTGTAAACTCACCAGGTGAGCCCCCCTGCCCTTCTCTGCACTCTGGCTGCAGCCTACCACACAGGGGCGTTGTAAATCTGACAGCCAGCGGTGGATCTGTGAGACACTATGAGGAGCCAAAAGCACTTTGCGAACGCCAGGCAGCGTAAAATGTAAAGTGTCACTCCAAGCAGCAGTGTTTCACAGGGGGCCTTTCATTTTTAAGGCCAATCTCACATAGAATGTGCCGTTCCAGGAAAAGGGGAAAAATGCATTTCTGAGAGAACAATTCTGCCATTCAGAAAACTCAGTCCTTCTGTGTGAGGGCTGTCCGTTTTATTTAACAACTTTATTCATGCTGGATGGCACGAATGGCTGAGACTGAAGGGTGCTTCCCGCCACATAGCAGAGGAGATTGGGACTGCTGCCACGAGGGCGTCTGAGAAGGACCGAAATCCCTACTCCACCCTGAGAGGGACTCACTGACACTGTCTCTTGGGCAAATGACCTTACAGGCAGGTTTGCCATCCTCCAGGTGGCTGCAAAAGAGAGCTGGTCGAATGGAAGCATCTCAAATTGAAAAATTCGACCGGTTGGCTATCAAAAAAGAATCTGTTTTTGTTTAGAATGGTTCCAGTTTCTTCAAAAAGATGAATAACTTCAATAATTATTATTCAATAGATATCTTCATATCTGCGATGTCATGGTTATAGGCATGAAAACATAAACCAAACCAAAATGGGTTCCGGAGCCAGTTTGTTGTAGTGGTTAGGAGTGCGGACTTCTAATCTGGCATGCCGGGTTCGATTCTGCGCTCCCCCACATGCAACCAGCTGGGTGACCTTGGGCTAGCCACAGTACTGATAAAGCTGTTCTGATCGAGCAGTGAGATCAGGGCTCTCTCAGCCTCACCTCCCTCACAGGGTGTCTGTTGTGGGGAGAGGAAAGGGAAGGTGAATGTAAGCCGCTTTGAGATTCCTTCGGGTAGAGAAAAGTGGGATATAAAAACCAAATCTTCTTCAGTAATCTCAGTGCTCTCTCAGCCTCACTTCCCTCACAGGGTGTCTAGTGTGGAGATTCCTTCGGGTAGAAGCTGTTCTGATCAAGCAGGAATATCAGGGCTCTCTCAGCCTCACCCACCTCACAGGGTGTCTGTTGTGGGGAGAGGAAAGGGAAGCGGAATGTAAGCCACTTTGAGATTCCTTCGGGTAGAGAAAAGCGGCATATAAGAACCAACTCTTCTTCATAAACAATTTCCCCCCTCAATATCCCGTTTTCAATGTTTCCATACAGGAGTTAGGAGACCTCCATGAAATGCTGAGCCTGAGGGACTGTTGATATGAAACACCTGATGATATTGCGACACGAATCATTTCAAAATAAAACCACCGAGGAAGGAGACATTGAAAACGGGGTACTGAGAAAGAATTTGTGTTTATCCAGAACCCGTTTGGGTTTGACTTGTGTCTTCATGCCTATAACCATGACATCACAGATATGAAGACATTATCTATTGAATATTAATTATGGAAGTGATTAGTCTTTTACAATAAATTGGAACAAGGATAAACAAAAATGGGAGGGGGGGGGTTGATAGCCAACCGGTCGTATTTTTCTATTTTGGAAACTTCCAGGCAGGGGCTGGAGATTCCTCCAGAATCTGCTCTGTTCTTGGAAGTCCAGCAGGGTCAACTCTGCCTAGAACAGGGGTAGTCAAACTGCGGCCCTCCAGATGTCCATGGACTACAATTCCCAGGAGCCCTTGCCAGCATTCGCCAGCGAATGCTGGCAAGGGCTCGTGGGAATTGTAGTCCATGGACATCTGGAGGACCGCAGTTTGACTACCTCTGGCCTAGAAGTTGCATGGGAGGCCCCGGAGGAAGAGCAAGGTCACTATGCAAGGGCAGGCAATGGCATATCCCTTCTGCCTCTGCTTTGCCCTGGGTGGCTCCAGGCTAGCCAGACCTCATGGGAAGCAAAGCAGGGATCAGCCCTGGGGAATACTTGGGGGGAGAGACCACCAAGAAACCCTTGGGCTGCCGTGCAGAGGCAGAGAAATAGCAAACCAACCCTGAACATCTCATGCCTCGAGAATCCTAAGGGGTTTTCAGCTGCAACCTGAGGGTAAAGAGACAAAAGGGAATTGATGGCCTCACGTAATAAATAGATACCCTTGACGGCACAAAGACACTAGAGTTGAATTTCCCAGTCCCGAAGATTTCTGCTCCCTCTTGAAATGTCACCGGAGGTGGTTGTGAGCAACAAAACATGTTTGCGCACCAGCGAGGGGGAAATGCGCAGGTGTGTCGCGGTGTCGTGTGCTGTCTCTGAGAATGATAATTGTGTTCGGCTGTGCAGTTCCGAAATGCTCCTTTCAAGCAGTCCACACGGCGCATGCAGGCTCCGAGGCAAGCGGGAGGTCAAGTCTCAAGTCTCTTTCATTGGCATGTGGCTCTGGGATGTGCTTTCTGGACTGCAGCTTAGCTCTAGTCATGGCCTCTGAAACTGCTGCTGCGCTGCATGACCCCTTAAGACCCCTGCATGACCCCTTGCTGTCTGAGGGAGACAGGAGAGCTCCCTGGAGGGCCATCCTTGAACCCGGGATCAGACCACCTTCCCCTCACCCCATTGAAAGTTGTCACCTTTTTAATAATGGTTTTACTCTTGGATGTTTCTGTTATTGAGACTCAGAAACATAGCAGGTAGATATTTATTTATATTTATTGATATTTTAATTCATATGTGGCCACTCATGGTGACATCCGTCTCCTGGTGGTTTAAAATATCCTTAGTATCTGTTATATATATTTGTGCACAGCCATGGTGGGCAGAGCATGCCCATTTCGGGCCAGACATGCTTCGCGGGCCAATCAGGACAATTGGGCTGGACCTAGAGTGGCCACACCCACAAGGCAGCTGTGCGTTGCTCCGGCAGGCTCACCAGCAGACGCAGCCTGGCTGCCAAGGGGAGTGGCCCTGCGCCACGCTGGCCCCACCTCTGCTCACCCTGCTCACAGCTGCAGTCCCAGCAAGGGAGGCGGACCTGTGGCATGCTGATCTGGCTGCTGCTCAGCCCGTCTGAGCCCACACCCTGACGTGGCTGCCCTGTTCACACACCTTTGGACCCTCCAGGATGTCTGGACCCGCTACCACGTGTGCAGCCCGAAGGTAGGCAGGCTGCGGCCATGTCATGGGGGCCACTTCTAGCACCCATTGCATCCCTGGCTGCAACCGGCTTTCTGGCTAGTAAAACTAATAAAAATCACAATAAAAAACCATAACCCCCCCAATAAAGTTACAAAACAGAGCAATAAATGGTGACATAAATACAAAAAGACAGTCTCTCAGTCCCAGCTCTACTATTCCAGCCTAGAAGTCTATGCATAACCTATATAATATAAGTATTATATTATATAATGATAATTGTTGATCTCAGTGCATAACCAGGGGGGAACTGCAGCTGACAACCCCGATCATCCACCCGGCCTCAACCAAACGGCTGGTGGAAGCGATCCAGGTGCAGAACCTAGGTAGTTCCACCAGGGCCCTCGGCTCTTCCGGGAGCTAATTGCACCAGGTTGGGGCAAGTGCCAAAAAGGCCCTGCCCCTGATTGAGGCCAGGCGAAGGTCCCGGGAGCCTAGGACAGATATCATTTCTATCAAGGGTTTTCCAGATCCTACTTGACACATACCTGAAGATTGGGGGGTGGAGTCTCGTGTGGGCGGGGTTTGGAGAGAGAAGGGGCCTCAGCAGGCCATAAGGCCATAGAGCCCGCCCTCCAAAGCAGCCATTTTCTCCAGGGGAACCGATCTCTGTCCGTTGGAGATCAGTTGTAATTCCCAGGCCATCCAGGCCCTCACCTGGAGGTTGGCACTTGGCAATGTTCCTTTATACCCCTTTTCTCCCAACAAGGATCCTGTGGCTTTCAGTTCTCCAATTTCCTTTGAATCGTGGCAGACATTGTAGTCCATGGACATCTGGAGAGCCTCAGTTTGGCCATCCCTGTATCTCGCCTTTTTGGACCAGGATCTCCATACTATTTTGAGCCACTGGCCAATTTGTAATATTACTTGTGTTGATTGAGGTTGTGAAAAAAACCTACTGAAATTAATTGTCTTTAAAAGGTGAGAGGACTTGCCACTGAGGAAAAGACAGTAGAAAACGGAGTTTATCTGGAAATCCGTTCTGGCGGACGTCCTTGGGAAGAAATAAACGAAAAATAAACTCAGGAAAGGACGTTGTTTGAAAACATCCTTTATTGTTGTTTAATGCCATAAGGATAGGTCTTTTATTTTCTTGTTATGAGTTATCTGAGAGCCTCCTGTGTTTATCCTCTTGTCATTACTAACAATGACAAATGTAAATATGGCAACCCTCTTTTCCAGGGACGTTGAAGACCAGGGAAAAACCCACTGAGCCGATTTCTCTCATTGACTGAGGACCGACAGCTACTCTCCACCCTCCAGTGGCACAGCACCCCCTAGTGGGGGGCACAGCTGGCTGATGTGGGTCAGCACCATGACTCCATTGACAGTGCCACCTAGTGGGGGACACAGCAGGCTGATGTGGGTCAGCACCATGACTCCATGGACAGCGCCACCTAGTGGGGGACACAGCAGGCTGATGTGGGTCGGCACCATGACTCCATGGACAGCGCCACCTACCGCAACCTATGCCTATTAATTTTGACGCGATATCAGTTCCAGAAATGCTGATGTTGGCGAGCCAGTGATGGATGCTAATTACCAGGGGTTTAATTGGTCCTCTTTACACCATTAACGATGAAGCACTCAGCTTCTGGGATAGGGAGAGCATCATTAATATGAGCAATTCCCAAGGAGGCCGTTGGGGAGGGGGGCTAGAGAGAGGGGTTCTTTTTCAATTCTCTCTGTTTCATTTGCTCGGAACACCTGAGCCATCTCTTATTCCCAGGGCATCCTTCTGTAAGGATCTTGGCCAACTCTGTTGGCTGGGCTCTTTTACTTATAGCTGCTGTATGCCCCAAGGAAATTCAACAAGTGAAACTTCCCCTGTCATGTTAAAAAAAAAACTTTGCCTGTTGAATTCACACACAGAAGCCTTGCTGAGAGAGAGAAAAGTTAAAGAATTTCACTGTGGTGCCTTAAGGACTAGAAGATTCACCGTGGCTTTACTCTTCGTGGTCTTTTCTCAGAGCAGATATTATTACGGCAAAAGACGGATGCTAAATTTCCCCACAGTTCCCAGTTCAGGGAGGCCGTAAACCACATTGCCAACTGACCACACAGCATGGCCTGTTCTTGTACCTCTAACTCAGATTTTTTTCAACCAGGGTTTTGTGATATCCTGGATTTTTTTCTTTTTGATGGCCCTGGAAGGGTTTCCTGAATGGGTGGGAAAGAATGTATTTATAATATATTTTCTAAATATGTTAAACATTTAGCGGGTGAGAGGACCATAGATGGTCGTATCAACCCACTCACCCCTCCCAAAATGGCCACTGAGGGGACTAGAGGGGGTGGGAAAAGGAGGGTCCCCAGGCGTGTCTACAACTCTGCTTCCCAACCATATTCTTCCTGATCACACCATTTCTGGGGCTTCTCGGTACATGAAGAATATTTCAGGGGTTTCTCATTGGTTAAAAGGTTGAGGAAGGATCCTCTAAGTCAGGGGTAGTCAAACTGTGGCCCTCCAGATGTCCATGGACTACAATTCCCATGAACCCCTGCCAGCATTCGCTGGCAGGGGCTCCTGGGAATTGTAGTCCATGGACATCTGGAGGGCTGCAGTTTGACTACCCCTGCTCTAAGTCATGGGACTCCAACATGGCACTCAATTATACCTTTTCTGGGGCCTGTCCTAAGTTTTTAGAGAGTGGGTGGTGCCAGATAGGGCTTTTCACCAGCAAGGGTGACTACTGGAGACTTGATTGGTTGTGCAGATTTTTTTTTAATTTTTTTGGTAGCAGTGGCCACCAGAGACAAGGAACCTCACCAGTTAAGCCGTGGCCGTAATTTTGTGGCTCTCTCCGCCTCTTGGGGCAGCCATTTTGGGCCCCACCCACCCTGCTGTGTTAGAATTCCAAATGTGCCCCCAGACATTCAAAGGTCAGGGACTCCCACCCGAAGTACAACTAGATTGGCAGAAATGAGCCAATGGTGTTTTTTCATGGCCTGGAAATAACATTATCGCCTGCCACTCTTTGGCCAGACAACGTCCTGTTAGAGGCAGACTGCAAAAAAATAAAATAAAATAAAAATTGGCGACTCTTGTACAAATCTCATCTGCTGGGTGTCCCACCAAGTGATGCTTCGTGCGTGTGAATGAGCTGTCGCAGAACCCCTGTTCGAATTTTGATGGTACTCTGCATCATGTTCAAAGACATTTCTTTCCTGGCAAGTCAGCGACTCGGTGCACACATTCACCTGCCAGTCATCCAGCAGGGGGACGTCAGGTGATAACAATGAAGGCCTATTAATTAATTTCCGCTCGCTGCCAAACAGCACACAACCATTTCTCTCTCAGGCCCCTGACTGAGGTCTTCCCTCTTGGGAAACTTGAGAGAGTTTTACACCCTCCACGTCCCTTTGCCGGAGCTGGGCTTTTTGCCCCTTCCCTTCACAAGTTAGAATGTCGGTGAACATTCCAGGATAGCACACAGCAGCTCAGCCAGTGACTGAGAGGGCAGGAATGATCATGGGGGCTACCCAGCTTTCTTACGCGTTCGTCGTTTTCTTAACGTTTTCTTAAAGATCGCACGGTATGAGGAATGAGCCCGGCCTGCTGTCTCCAGAAATCTACTTTGGAGAAATTAAACGGGCAATACATCTTCGTACATGGGAAGACTTGGTGGGAATATCTCCCCTGACGAAATTTCTATGAGACCAATGGCTGCTCAAAGCGCAGGAGTGGGGCTAATTTTGAAACATGGCAACCCTAAAGCAAGATGAGCACTAGCGATACGTCCCTCAACATAGTTACCAATGAGGTTTTTGGGGCAGCAAAGCAAAGCACGCCCCCCCCCCATGCACCGATCACCGAACAGCTGCAAAAGACGCAGCGGGTCAAGGAGTCAAATTCCACAGTTAGATTTAATAAAGGGGTTGGGGAATTTTATGACTGCTAATAACATCTGTTGCTATAGCAATGAGGCTAATGATAGGGACGTTGTAATCGAATTTCACGCTTCAGCGCTAGGCAGGGGCCGTGGGTCTGATCCGTTGGGGCCAAGGAGAGAAGATCGGGTTCAGTGGACCCACTGGCCGGGCACGCAGCATCAGAGGAGCTGGAAATGGGTGGCGAGGGAGGCACCCACAGCAGCAAGGAAAGAACGCACGTGACGAGCCGGAGTGGATGTCTCATTGCTTTGATTCAACAGCAGGAGAAAAAGGTGCATTTGAGGCTCCATCCCCCAAGGTGTCGCTCTGAGTTCAGTATTTCCCCAGGCTTGAATTTTCTGACCTAGGCGTCCTTTGCAAGACCTGAGCTGTCAGTAGCCCAGCAGCCCAGGTTGAGCAAAGCTGATCTCCATCAAAGCCCCTTTCAGACTTTCAAACACTTTTTTTTTTTTTGCAAAAGATATGACCCCTATCCTTCAACTAGGTTGTTATGCTCTCCCCACAGGATGGATAGTAGTCGGGAAGCGGGAGGAGGAAGGCAAATCAAGTTGCCATTTGTGTGTGTGGAAAATGCTGTCCTGTCACAGACAACTTATGGTGACCCCAGAAACGGGTTTTCCAGGCCACTGAGAAGCAGAGGTGGTTGGCCATCATGTTCCTCTGCGGAGCATTCTTTGGGGACCTCTCGTCCAAGCACTGACACTACTTAGCTTCCAAGATTTGACAAGACTTCCTTGGGAGATGGTGGGTTCTCCATCTTTGGAAATTTTTAAACAGAGTCTGGATAGCCAAATGACGGAGAAGCTGATTCTGTGAAGGTACAAGGAAGTGGCAGGTTACAGTGGATGAGCAATAGAATCATAGAATCATAGAATCATAGAGTTGGAAGGGACCTCATGGGTCATCTAGTCCAACTGCCTGCACTATGCAGGACGCTCATCTACTGTAACCTGCCACCCCTTTGCCTTCACAGAATCAGCCTCTCTGTCAGATGGCTATCCAGCTTCTGTTTAAAAATTTCCAAAGACGGAGAACTCACCACCTCCCAAGAAAGCATGTTCCACTGAGAAACCACTATGTCAGGAACTTCTTCCGAATGTTGAGAAGGAATTTCTTTTGAATTAATTTCATCCCATTGGTTCTCGTCTGTCCCTCTGGGGCAAGAGAGAACATCTCTGCTCCATTGTCTATATGGCAGCCTTTTAAATACTTGAAGATGGTTATCAGATCCCCTCTCAGTCGTCTCCTCTCTAGGCTAAACAGACCAAGCTCCCCCAACCTTTCTTCATACGTCTTGGTCTCCAAACGCCTCACCATAAGGCTGTGAGTGTCCTGCATAGTGCAGGGGGTTGGACTAGATGACCCAGGAAATCCCTTCCTAGTCTGTTATTCTATGATTCTATGATTGATTCTGCATCCTGCTACTTCCCTTCCCCAGCTTGCTTTTCACTGCTTTGCAAATGAGCTCTCCAGGGTGGGTCGGCCCTAGCTAAGTTGAGGGCCCTGAGTTCAGATCCCATGAAAGGAATGGGTCTCTATTAGAGAGTAAGATTGGGAAATTGCTGGAGATTTGGGGATGGAGCCTGGGGAGGAAAGAGATCTCCGTGAGGGGCAAGGCCACAGTGTCCACCCTCCAAATTGTCCTGTTCCTCCAGGGGGACGGATCTCTGCAGCCTGAAGATGAGATTCCACCTCACCTGCCCTGAAGACTGTGCTGCAGGGTAAAAAAACACAGGATCCAACTGCATGCAGTCCAGTATAAGGTAGTGGCTAGAGCAATATTATAGAATCACAGAGACCCGGGTTTGAATCTTCGCTCTGCCGTGGGAGTTTGCTAGGTGACCTTGGGCCGGTAGCTTTCTCTCTCGGCCTCGCCTTAAATAAAATAATGCCAGATTGGGTGAGATCGTGCATCCCTTAAACGCTGGTGCATTTATTGCGCCCTTTTTGAATGCTGAAAGCATTATCAGAGGCATCTTTACAAGCACCTAGTAAAACAGTTTGGGATTACGATCCCCATTTGGCGGGGGCTGCGGCTGAGAACGGGTGGGTTGCCCAAGGCCATTGCAAAGCAGACGGCAGAGGCTTCAGTCCAGCCAAGAAGTCCCTCAATTTCTGTGCTCTGTCCCTCCATCGCTATGCTCCGTGAACTGTCCTATGAAGCAAACATCTTATTAGACTCGAGACCCAAGGCTGGCAATCTGGATCTCAAGATGAGGAGGTTTGGGGAGAAACTGCCTTTTGTGTGTCGTTCTGTCCTCCTTTAATTCCCCCCCCCCCTCTGAATGTTCGCTGGTCCCTGCTCGAACGCACACCGGTATTTGAGAACTGATTAGGCGTGACTGCAATATTAATTCAACAATTAATTAATTAATTGATTGACTTCTACACCGCCCCTCCCGGCCAGCCAACTTGGGGCGGTGCACAACAGTGGGAGAACAGAATTTAAACCAAGACAGATAAGAACAAACAACCCTAACCCGCCCACCCACCCCCGCCCCTGTTTTGCGACTGATTGTTCTCAGGCGATAAAGGCAGCTCAGCAACGCTAAAGGTTTCATGTTTGCCACCTGTCCCAAGGGCTGAGGAATAATTTGACAGTCAAATGAATTGCCTATGGATTCTGAATTGCAGAATTCCAAACAGGAGCAAGCCTCGAATGTTATCAGGTTAGGGATGCCAGCCTCCAGGTGGGACCTGGGGACCCCAGAGAATTACTAGAAGAAGAAGAAGAAGAAGAAGAAGAAGAAGAAGAAGAAGAAGAAGAAGAGTTGGTTGTGTTTCTCTACCCAAAGGAGTCTCAGAGCAGCTCACAATCGTCTTCCCCTTTCCTTTCCCCACAACAGACACCCTGTGAGGGAGGTGAGGTTGAGAGAGCCCTAAGATTACTGAAGAAGAAGAAGAAGAAGAAGAAGAAGAAGAAGAAGAAGAAGAAGAAGAAGAAGAAGAAGAAGAAGAAGAAGAGTTGGTTCTTATATGCTGCTTTTCTCTCCCCGAAGGAGTCCCGAAGTGGCTTACATTCGCCTTCCCTTTCCTCTCCCCACAACAGATACCCTGTGAGGGAGGTGAGGCTGAGAGAGCCCTGATATTACTGAAGAAGATAATTGGTTCTTATATGCCGCTTTTCTCTACCCGAAGGAGGCTCAAAGCGCCTTACAATCCCCTTCCCTTTCCTCTCCCCACAACAGACACCCTGTGAGGTGGGTGAGCCTGAGAGAGGCCTGATATTATTGCTCGGTCAGAAAAACTTTATCAGTGTCCTGGCAAGCCCAAGGTCACCCAGCTGGCTGCATGTGGGGGAGCGGGGAATCAAACCCAGCTTGCCAGATTAGAAATCAGCGCTCCTAACCCCTGCACCAAGCTGGCTCTCATCTCCAGTCCACAGAGATTGGTTCCCACAGAGAAAACAAATACTTGGGAGGGGAAGGAATCTAGGACACTGTGTCCCCCTGAGGTCCCTGCTCTCCCCAGGCTCCACCCCCCAAGCCTCCAGGAGTTTCGCAGCCTGGATCTGGCAACCCCACAGGGGGGGCATTATTGGGAGCTGGATGGAGGCCCCCGGGGAGCGGGTGGAGGCCGCCCTTGGCCAGATGGCAGCGACCGGTGCCCGTAGCTTAAACGGGTTGCCCTCTGAGCCAAAGCGGCACGGCTCCTTTCCTCTGCACGGTGGCGTATCACTCATTTGCTAAATAAATGGTAAACAGTGGCAGTTGTGGCAGACATTTAATTAGTTAGGAAGTCATTAAGTCGATTACATTGGGTGAGACAGTGCGGAGCAACCAACGAGGAGCAGAGGCCTGATATGGCTTGTTCCTCAACCCCCTCTCCTTTCCCCTAAGTCAGCCTGGCCCTGCTTCCCCAAAGGACCCAGGAAACCTGGCCCCCACCCCGCCACCCACCCCGCCTGGGCCACGTGACCTCCCCTCGATCTCCCGCAGGGACCCCCAAAACTAATTTCGTTTATTGCTCGCAAACACCAAACACAAACAAACAGGGATAATTGCGGTTCTCGCTGCCAGGATCTGACTGAGCCCCCCCCCAACCAAGTGTTCAGGGGGGGAGGGGGGGAGGCACTGTCACAAACTGCTCAAACAATCCTGCACTGCTGGCTCTCGTCTTATTCCCGCCCCTTTTGGTTCTTTTCAGGATACCCTCTCTGGTTTGGGTTACCAGCTCTGGGTTTTGAAGTACCTGGAGTTTTATTTGGGGGGGAGCCTTGGAAAGCTGGGGAGGGACCCTGGCGGGGCAGAAGGCGCTAGAGCAGGGGTAGTCAAACTGCGGCCCTCCAGATGTCCATGGACTACAATTCCCAGGAGCCCCTGCCAGCATTCGCTGGCAGGGGCTCCTGGGAATTGTAGTCCATGGACATATGGAGGGCCGCAGTTTGACTACCCCTGCTCTAAGTCATGGGACTCCAACATGGCACCCAATTATACCTTTTCTGGGGCCTGTCCTAAGTTTTTAGAGAGTGGGTGGTGCCAGATAGGGCTTTTCACCAGCAAGGGTGACTACTGGAGACTTGATTGGTTGTGCAGATTATTTTTTAAATTTCTTTGGTAGCAGTGGCCACCAGAGACAAGGAACCTCACCAGTTAAGCCGTGGCTTCTGGGAATTGTAGTCCATGGACATATGGAGGGCCGCAGTTTGACTACCACTGCGCTAGAGTAAGGTGACCAGATTGTCCCACTTTTGGAGGGACGTCTGGGGGCACCTAGCAAACTGTACTTATGTTGAAATTAAGAAATATATATTATAATACTATTTTTGCGTTCTATGCCTTCTATGCAAATATTTGTTGTTCCACATGGACCAAATTTTTAATCAAGGCAATGTCTGGTGTACAAAGTTAAGAGGAAGAAGAAAACCCTGAAGGGGGCAGCAAGAAGACTGTTAGATAGGCTTCCTCGGGAGGTGGTGGGTTCTCCACCTTTGGGAATTTTTAAACAGAGGCTAGATAGCCATCTGATGGAGAGGCTGAGGGGTTACAGTAGATGAGCGATCGGGATGTGAGTGTCCTGCGTAATGCAGGGGGTTGGACTAGATGACCCATGAGGTCCCTTCCAACTCTATTATTCTATGATTCTATGAGATAGGCCAGAGAGTTTAGGACCTTTCTGTCTTTTAAGTGTGCCTTTTGTCTGTGCCTAGACTGATACTCTCAGGGCAATTTCCTCTTTCCTCACAGAAGCTTCTCTCCATCACTCTCTTTCTTGCACTGGAGATGTAGGCAGCTCCTATCCTATCTCTTCCTCTACACTATCAGAAATGTCCTTCCAGAACTAAGCCTTTTCCTGCTTTAGCCTAAATTACAGCGTGTGCATATCAATGACTTGTCTGCCCTGCTGACACCATTTGCGACAGGGAAATGGTTCTCTAGCCCACGAGGAGATAAACTGTAATCCCAGGACTTCTCCAGGTGCCGCCTGGAGGTTGGCAGCCCTATCTCTGGGCAAGGTCACATCGCAACCAAGTTAGGGCAGCCCTGAAGGATTTTCAAGGCAAGACATGGCATGGGTGCTTTAGCATGTGCTGCTTCTGTGTGATGCCCTTGATGCTCTCGGGGGTCTCCCACCCAAGCGCTAACCACGGCTGGCTCTGCTTAGCCTCTGAGATCTGACTAGATCAGTCACGCCTGGGCTGTTCCAGTCAGGGCAATATCATGTCTAGGCACTATGAAAAACAGGAGGAAGAGGAACTCCTGTTGAGAGAACCAGGGTGGTGTCATGGCTGGAGGGTTGGGCTGGGAACTGGGGAGCCCAGTTCCGAATGCCTTCCACAGAGTTATGTTGGGAGACCTTGGGCCAGGTCTAACCTACCTAACAGAGTTGTCGTTTTCAGGATAAAATGGAAGTGGGGAGAATGTACCCTACTTTGGTTTTCCCTTGGGATGAAAAACAGGGTATAAATATGTTTCAGAGGATATCCGTATAAATCTGCAGAACAACAGCTAGATGAGGGGCCTCTAGGACAGGGGTAGTCAACCTGTGGTCCTCCAGATGTTCATGGACTACAATTCCCATGAGCCCCTGCCAGCGTTTGCTGGCAGTGGCTCATGGAAATTGTAGTCCATGGACATCTGGAGGACTACAGGTTGACTACCCCTGCTCTAGGACCTTGGAGGACCACAAGATGTGGGGGGAGAAGTGTTTGAGAGTCAGAGCTCCCTTGAAGTACAGGCCAATGTGGTGTAGTTGTTAAGAACGGTGGATCCTAATCTGGAGAACTGGGTTCGATTCCCCACTCTTCCTCCACCTGAAACCTGCTGGGTGATCTTGTGCCAATCATAGTTCTCTCAGTACTCTTTCAGACCCACCTACCTCACAAGGAGGTCTGTTGTGGGGAGAAGAAGGGAAGGCAAGTCTATGCCAATTTGTGACTCCTTAAGATAGAGAAAAGTGGGGTACAAAAACCTACTCTTCCTCTTCCTCTACATGAAGTCTGCTGGGTTTTGTTGGGCCAGTCACAGTTCTCTCCAAATTCTCTCAGCCTCACCTCCCTCACAAGGTTCCTGTTGTGGGGGGAGGAAAGTAAAGTGATTGTAAGCCACTTTGAGACTCCTTCTGGTAGTGACAAGCGGGGTTTAACAACCAATTCTTCTTCTCCATCATCCTGAGCCACAAGGGGAGGGCGGTATATAAATCTAAATAAATCAAGAAAATAAAATCAGATATCTGACGAAGAGAGCTTTAACTCTTGAAAGCTGATATCTCAAAATCTTGTTGGTCTTTAAGGATATAAGTATATCACTCAATAAGAGCCTCTTGTGGCACAGAGTGGTAAGGCAGCAGGCATGCAGTCTGAAGCTCTGCCCATGAGGCTGGGTGTTTAATCCCAGCAGCCAACTCAAGGTTGACTCAGCCTTCCATCCTTCTGAGGTCGGGAAATGAGTACCCAGCTTGCTGGGGGGTAAACGGTGATGACTGGAGAAGGCACTGGCAAACCACCCCGTATTGAGTCTGCCATGAAAACGCTAGAGGGCGTCACCCCAAGGGTCAGACATGACTCAGTGCTTGCACAGGGGATACCGTTACCTTTATATCAGTCAATAAGGAAGTGCCTGTCACACTACTGTGGAATCTCTGCCACAAAAAAACTACAAAGCTGTCCGCCACTAAGAATGGGTGATCCAGGACACAATTTGGGACCCATTTTTGACTTTTGGGTCCTCTCTTCCTCCTTTCACTGAGTTGCCCTGGGGCAAAGAGAGAGAATGCTTGCCACCATTATGTCAGCCCAGGAATCTGGGCCACTGTAGCATTTCAGATGGATTGTAAACCTCTGGTTTAAATAAGCTACCAGAATGCTGACCACTCCATTCCCTGTTTTTGGGAGATAAGTATTTTATTTCTCATTGCAATTAACTGAACAGCACAGTTCTGAACAGACAATGTCTTCTAAATCCATTGTCTTCTTTTTTTTTCATTTCGCCTCGGAAGTTGTTTTGAGAGACAGTACAGTGCAGTGGTTAGTGTACATTTGGGGGGGGAGGGAATTGGGATTCATATTCCCACCTGGTTCCTTGGCATAAGAGTAGGATTAAGGTGTGCTAGAGAGAGAGAGGGAGAGAGAGAGAGAGAGAGAGAGAGAGAGAGAGAGAGAGAGAGAGAGAGAGAGAGAGAGAGAGAGAGAGTTAGAAGGCAGGGTGGAAATTCTTCTGAATAATGAAAAGAATGTTGTTTGATACTGTTTGTGTAAAGACAGTGAACGAGAAGATAATTAAAAGACGTGCAAATGTCCAGGGCATTTCTAAATTTGGACACTTGAACTCAGCAGCATTACAACTAATGGGAACATCCGTTTGATAAAAATTAAACAAAGAGGGAAGCTAAAGACCCACATAAAACGTATCTATTGTCGATTTTCACATGTGGAATTAATTCCCCCCTCCCCTTCCAGCTCTAGATCTAACCTCCCCATGTCCAAAAGGGTTCAACTGGGGCAAAGTCTTCCAACACATTCATAATGGGGGTTACCGTTTCAAAAGAGGCCGGGTTCTTTCCCCTCCCTTTTATTATTTAAAAAAAAAATTGTTCCGTTTCTGATGATTGTTCTTTGAATTCTGGAGTGTAGAAACAGAATTTGCACAAAAGGAGAAGCAAATATAATGAGCCGCGCGAAGCCCTCCTCATTATGCAGTACAAGAGCTCAGCCACTTCATTAAACTCGTGCCGCACATAGTAATGAAGGTCTTAAGTGGCGTCATGGATGGTGGGCCCAAGATAGTTAACAGGTACAAAGGAGCCGTCTCCGACTCATTCAGTCCAGAAGTGAAGAACAGGCAGAGTGACAGAGAGAAGGAGGAAGAGAAGGCGGTGGCAGCGGAAGGGGAGAGAAAGCGGTTCAAGGTTAACGCAGAGCCAAATGATAAGAAGAAGAAGAAGAAGAAGAAGAAGAAGAAGAAGAAGAAGAAGAAGAAGAAGAAGAAGAAGAAGAAGAAGAAGAGTTGGTTCTTATATGCCGCTTTTCCCTACCCAAAGGAGGCTCAAAGCGGCTTACAGTCGCCTTCCCATTCCTCTCCCCACGACAGACACCCTGTGGAGTGGGTGAGGCTGAGAGAGCGCTGATATCACTGCCCGTTCAGAACAGTTTTATCAGTGCCGTGGAGAGCCCAAGGTCTCCCAGCTGGCTGCATGTGGGGGAGTCCAGAATCGAACCTGGCATGCCAGATTAGAAGTCCGCACTCCTAACCACTACACCCAACTGGCTCTCAGTTGAGAAGAAGATGTGCTTGCAGACAGAAGCCCCGCCCCCAGGTCCAGCCATCCCTGCCCCTTGGTTCTAAAGGCCACGCTCCAAATAAACATAATCCCTACCCCTTGGTTCCGAAAGCCACATTCCAAATAATCATAGCCCCTACCCCTTGGTTCCAAAAGCCACACCCCAAATAAACAATTATTTTATTACTAACTAAAAATATAGCCCATTTTTTATAACTGTACTGGAGAAAGAATGGACCGTTTTTGTACCGTCAGCAGCATTCAGGGGCTCACACAGGTGGCCTTTCAGGTTTTCCAACTATAAAGCCTGCTGAACTGATTTAACTTCAATGGAAACAGGGCATGCTGGGGCGAGCGGCGAAATATTTTCTTCAGAGCTCCGATGCGGCTTTTCAAGAGGGATTGCGGCTCATGCATCTGGGGCCCCGTCCAGCAGGTTTTTATATTCCGAAAACCCCAAAGACCTCTTGCGCCTCTCTTAAAACTCTTGTGGGTTTCCAGGATCTGGGGTTTCACGTGCCACAGAGTCGTTACGACAGAATATTCCATTTGTTTTTATTAAGAGTTTTTATTAAGCATCAAAGGGCATCAACTGGCAATATTAAGGCATGCCAGGATAACAAGGACAAAAAGATGACTTCAGAATCCCGTCAGACTCATAGTAATGTCAGAGGTGGAAAGCCACATGATTTCACTTACCCGTTTGCCCCTGTTCCCTCCACATAGCCAAATCTCATTTAAAAATAAAGTCTGTAAGAGACGTCTCCCCACCCCCCGTCCCCCATCTTCCGTCCCCTGGCCTTACAGTCCCGAGCCAGAAAGATATACTCAGCCCCTGTCAATAAGCCCTGACAGCTACAGTGTGGTCTGGAAATGTTCTGCTATATTATGTAGACTATATGGTTCCATGCTTGAAATATCACAATGTCACTCTAGCACAGGCAAATTCACATTGGCAACTCTAGGAACAAAGTAGGCACTAGGGATGCCAACCTCCAGGCGGGAACTGGGGATCCCCTGGAATTCCAGCTCATCTTCAGAAGCCAGAGATCTGTTCCTCTGCGGAGTGGACTGTATGGCATTGTACTCCATGACCAAAGGGGACCTGGGAACCCTAGAAAGGACCCTTCTGAATACCCAGCAAATGGGACCGGTGACATTCCACAGGCAATAAGTTTCCATGCAGGAAACATCTCAACATTACATACTAACATATGGTTCCTCACAAGGACAATATCACATTGGCCAAGACAGCAAATCAAGGACCACGGTAGGTGCCATTTTGATTTCCCAGTAGGGTTTGCCAGCTCTGGGTTGGGACATATCTGGAGCCAGGTGGAGCCAGGAAAGAGCAGGATTTGGGGTGGGGAGGGATCTCAGCATTGTGTAATGCAATGGAGTCTGCTCTCCAAAGCAGCCATTTTCTCCAGGGGAACAAGTCTCTTTAGTCTGGAGATGACCTGTCATTCTGGGAGATCTGAAGGACTAACCTCCCTATTACCCAGTGAGTTATGTAGCTGAGAAGGTTTCATGAGAGAAACATGGCAGTGTTACATACCAACCCACAGTGTACCGGGTCACTAACATGGGGTGAACAAATTCACACTGGCCAAGCCAACAGATAGCAGAACACGGGAGGGTTGCCAGCTCCTGCCTGGATATTTGCGGGTGGGGAAAGGAGGAATGTCAGAAGGGAATAATGTGGCCCTCTCCAAACCAGCCATTTCCCCCAAGTGACCTGATCTCTGTTGTAATTCTGCTGTCCTTCTGGTAGAGTTCTAGCCCCCCCCCAAAGGCTGGCACTCCTAGAACATGATAAGGACCACTCTGCTGATGCAATAGACGGTTTGTTCTCCCATGACTTATCTTTGCTTCTTGACCCACATGCATCATTTTCAAATGCTCAGAGTTTAAAAGGCTGAGCTGTTCCTTCAAAAGCTAAAAATTAAGCTGGTTCTTTTTTAAAAAATTGTTGCCAACAGGTGAGGAGTCTTGGCTGAACTTCAGCACAAGTGGTTCCAAGAGGCAGGGAAGCCTCATGACTTAATGACCTAGCAGGTCCTGGGTTCAATTCTGGCCAACGCAAGATCTCAGGCCCCCAATGACATATTTCTCCAACTAAGGCTAACTGACCACCTTCTGCTAAATGTGACATGCGAGGAGAAGTAATGCAATCGTACCCAGCATTATCCACCCTGTGAGCTCAGAGAACAGAATAATAGAATAATAGAGTTGGAAGGGATCTCATGGGTCATCTAGTCCAACCCCCTGCGCTATGCAGGACACTCACAACCCTCTCGCTCATCCACTGTCACCTGCCACCCCCCTGAGCCTTCATAGAATCAGCCTCTCCATCAGAATCAGCCTCTCCATCCAGCTGCGTCCCTTTGTGGGAGAACAGAATCCCAGAGCAAGTTTAACAAAGCATTCCCGGAAGGGGACAAGAGTCAGCAGTAGCCGCAGCATTTGGGTAATAAATCATTTTACTCAGGAATTCACCAACCCAGAGCCGGCAACTCTTAACTCCAAGGCACTCCCAGTTTTGAACCTTCTGCTCTCTTCTCATTCACCCTCCTCAATGGGAAAGAAAGTTTGTGGAAGTCCTTGTTCCCATTCCTGTTTTGAGCAACCCCAGAGTTTATGCAGGACTCTTGCAGACAGGCAGGGAGAGTAAGAGGAGGAGACGGGAAGAAAGAGGGAGGAGGCAGAGGGAAGACTCTTCCAGTACACAGATTAAGGATTACAGTTTAACGGTTTAAAGGGATGAAACAGATGAAGAGATTAACAGGGTCAGATTAGGCGAAAGGGATTACTTTAAACACATTAAGGGGTATGAAATTAAATACGGTCAATTACCTTGATCTGGCTCTCAACTAAGTGGGTGGGAGGAGGTGGGAAAAGGGCTGAAAAAATGACAATAAAATTTATTTGTTTGTTTGTTTGTTTATTTATTTACTGCTTCGACTCATTGCCCGCCACTCTCATAACTGGCTCATGGGGGTTACAGTTTGTCCGTGTTAAAAGCCCCATTAAAACCCCATTAAAACCATCCCGGACATTCACCCACATACAAAAGTTATCATTGTCCTGTGAGCTAAAATCACCCTGCCCCAAACATCATCTCCTGTACTCATTTGGCAACACCCCTAACACCTCTGAATTGTCGGCAGAGGTTAACTAGTCAAAGGAGATGCGAAGCACCAGCTGCATAAAGAATACTTATATTCTGAAGAGAAAAAAAAGCTTTGTAAAGGAGAGAGGAGAGAGAGAGAGAGTCCTAACTGATTAACTGTTGTAATTTGGGAAGCAAGCCGGGAGGAACGGCGCTCAAAGGAACAGGAAGCTTCCAGTGGACGCAATCAGGATGCAGGAAAATATCAGAAAGTTCCTAATGTAACTATGCTAAATACACAGCTCCTCCGATGCCCCCTGCGGGATATTCTTCATATGCTGTTGAATCATGTGTAGCACAGATCTTGGTGGGTGGAACCAGGAGTGAGTAGAATTTGGGGTGGGGAGGGACTTCAGTGGAATATTTGTGGAGTCCACCCTCCAAAGCAGCCATTTTCTCCAGGGGAACAGGTCTCTTTAGTCCGAAGATGACCTGTAATTCTGGGAGATCTGGAGGGCTAGCATCCCTATTCCCCAGTGGGTTATGTAGCCGGGAAGGTTCCATGAGAGAAACATGGCAGTGTTACATACCAACCCACAGTGTACCGGGTCACTAACATGGGGTGAACAAAATCACATTGGCCAAGCCAGTAGATAGTGGAACACGGGAGGGTTGCCAGCTCCTGCTGTACTGCCTGGATATTTGCAGGTAGGGAAAGGTGAAACTTCAGAAGGGAATAATGCAGCAGAGCCATGCCCAGCACAGATCTTGCGTAGTGCAACACGAACATCCAGGAGTGACACCCTCCACCAAGGCTTTGACTGTTTTGTGGGGAGAAGAAGGGGGTTGTAAGCCACCTTGAGACTCCTGGGGGTAAGTGAAAAGGGGAATATAAAACCCAACTTTGCTGCTGCTTCTTCATCCATCAGAACTCCAGAACTCCAGGCCCCGCCTGGAGGTTGCTGACCCTACTTCTAAGCCCATTGACTCCCGTGAGCTTTGCAGGATGCAGCTTTGTTCAGGGCTGCCCGGTGAGATGCTGGAAGGACGGGGATGAGGCCGGCTTCGGTGCCAGCGAGGCCACTCCAGAAAGCTGGCAGCCCCAGTCAATGCCCACTTTGTCAAGCTGAAGCCGTGCGGAATCGTTTCCCGGCAGCGTCCACGTGGCGGTTGTGAACTCACGTAGGCTCGCCCTCAGAGAGCACTCTTCCGCGGGTCAGAAAACCACAGGCTTGCAGCCAGGATTTTTCTGGTTAATGGGATGCAGGGACAGCACGGACAAAAGATCCGCTCGAGCCATGGGGGTGGATGAATGCAGGGCAGCCGGAAGTGAAAAACAAGGAGCGGAATGTGCAGCCCACTCTTGCGTGTTAAGAGAATCGAGTTTAATTTTACAATAGGGTGAAAGTAAGTTCCCGGCGCTTGACAGTTAATCGCAGAGCCTCCACCAGAGTACTGGAAGGCAGAAGCAGTTGGGTAGAATATGCACATAAAGCCCTTCTGGACTAGAAACTTAGACTTCTCAATGAATGCGGAAACCGCTGCGATATCTTGGGAGGCGGGACAGGCCCCCGAAGGGCAGAGGTCCCCAAGACGGTACCCATGGATGCCTGATGCCCATTGACATCTCTCCTGGTGCTTGCCAGGGCTAGATGGAGATTTGGCCTAGTAAGGCTTTTGATTGCCCAAATGTCCCTCCCCTCCTTCAAACCCCCACCCAGGTATTTCGTCAACTGAGGTTCCTGACTCTCAGGAACTTCTTCCGGATGTTTGGACATAATTTCTTTTGAATTAATTTCATCCCACTGCATCTGGTTCTCCGGGGCAAGAGAGAACAACTCTGTTCCATCCTCTATATGGCAGCCTTTTAAATGCTTGAAGATGGTTATCAGATCCCCTCTCAGTCGTCTCTTCTCCAAGCTAAACAGACCAAGCTCCCCCAACCTTTCTTCATATGTCTTGGACTCCAAACCCCTTACCTCTAATCACCTCTACCCCGTTGAACTGGAAACGGCACCCTACTAAGAGCAGGCCAAAACCCCTTGCTCAACACACAGTCAAGGGGGTAGCAAGTTCCTTCTCCCCACTATGGCACAGCCCTAAGGCATCTGCACAGCTGTGATGCACACTCTCCATTTAGACCTTGTACCGCTCCGTTCATTCCATCCTCACCTCCTATGTGTCTGCCTGCCATAGGAAATCAATCAGCCAGTTTACTGTCTGGTCGATTCCCCAGTGGTTTCTAGGTTACTTGGGCCTCTTTGACGCAGCCAGGATGGTGCTCGGATCAATGGGAAACCAGCAGACTCTTACATTACCTGGCTGCCCTTGAGAGGACTGGCTAGGCCAAGCCCGGAGGAGTTCCGTGCCTCCCACCAGTGGAGATGGGAAAGGAAAGGAACTGGAACCCTGCCGGGAGCGGAGGGATCTTCATTAGCACAATCCTGCTTTTCCGTGGCAGATGTCAGCGTTCGTAGACCCTTAGCAGACATGCCTGGAAAACTGGCACAGTGCGCATATGTGTGATTTCAAGTACCTTAAACCAGTGGTCCCCAAGCCCCGGTCTGAGGACCTGTACCGGTCCGTGGATCAGTTGGTACCGGGCTGTGGCTCCTCCTCATCTTCCTCCCCAGCTGCTGCCTCGGGGGCTGCCCTGCCACTCTGCCGCCGGTTCACCTTTGGTGCTTTCCAGTGGCTGCCATGGCTGGGGCTCCCCCTCGGTGTGGCACTGCACAGCTGCTGCTGGCAGCGCCCCCCAGTGGACGGCGGGAAGTCAGGGGCACCGGTGGGAAAGCAAGCAGAGCAGGGGCTCAGGCGGTGGCAGCAACGTCCCTCGGCAAAAGACTACCCCCCCCCCCCCCCACGGGCCTCATTAAAATTGTCAAGCATTGACTGGTCCCCGGCGATAAAAAGGTCGGGGACCACTGCCTTAAACAATAAGTGGTTGGGAATATAAAAAGGGACATGGTTCTCTCAGGGTCTGAAGTCACACTAGCCAGGAGCGTGCAAGGTCTCTAATGTGTTTGATTCGGAAACAAATGAAAAAGGAGATGTGTATTTAGCATGGCTAGGTTAGGAACTTCCTGGATTTTTTTTTTCCTGATTGGCTCTGTGGAGACTTCCTTCGAGCACACTTCCTCCCTGCTTGCCTCCTGAACAGGCTGAACGGACTGCAGAAGGGAAGAATGGCTGCAGACAACTGGGAGATGGTTAAGTGGCACTCTCTCCTTCCTTTCAACCCGAAGTTGCTTCTCTTCATAATAAAATGATGGTCTTCTTTTAAACAGCATTGCTCCTCTGCCTGTCGAAACTCTGCCAACAGCAAGAAGGACCACTCACAAACAGCCCCCCATACAGGAGCTAACTTCGAGGGTTCGCCTGGAATTGCAACAGTTTTCCAGGTTATAGAGATGAGTTCCCCTTAGCAAACAGCAGCTTTGTAGGGTGGACTCCAAGACAGACCACCGATTCTAGGCAAAATCCCTTCCAAAACTTTCCGCTGAGGTTGCTCCCAAATCTTCAGGAATATTCCCGACCACAGCTAGCAGCCCTAAGTGCCTATTTTAATGGACATAGTCCCTGTCCTTACCCACACATGAACACACCTGAAGCTGCCCTTTACTGAATCTGACCCTCAATCCTGTCAATATTTTCTACTCAGACTGGCAGCAGCTCTTTGGAGCAGGGGTAGTCAACCTGTGGTCCTCCAGATGTCCATGGACTACAATTCCCATGAGCCCCTGCCAGCAGCGCTGGCAGGGGCTCATGGGAATTGTAGTCCATGGACATCTGGAGGACCACAGATTGACCACCCCTGCTCTAGAGTCTCCAGTAGAAATCTTTCGTGTAATTTCTTACTGACCCTTTTTGACCGGAGATGCTGGAGATTGGACCTTCTGCATGCCAAGCAGAGATTCCGCTGCAGAGCCACAATACCTCCCTGTCACGTGTCTCTTGCTGAGAATGTAAGAAGAGCCATGCTGGATCAGAACACAGGCCCATCAAGTCCAGCGTCCTGTTCACACAATGCACACCCCGTTAGAAGTCTAAGATGAACCCTCCAGGCGAAGATTTGGCTGGTTGGTTCAAATCAGAATATGAAACCCACCCCTTTCCCCCATCGTATCGTTCCTAATGTCTTGAACTCTGTGGCCTTCAACATTCCATCATTCAATGCTCTTTTTATGTGCCTATAGCACACAAATCACACCCACATTCCTCAGCCCTGAGTATGTTACTCCCTAGTAATATTTTCTACTGCCTTTCTAAAAGCTGCACTGTTTATCTGCTTTGGCTCTCAGACCGCTTTTCCCTTTTCAGGAGTTAGAATGTTCATACATATCCCGTGACATCACTGCAATTCTTCCAAGAAATTGAGGATGGGGTGGGGGGGGGCTGCTGCTGAGAAAAGGGCAAAGGTTTTAGCCTGTTCTATAAAAAATATGGGATTATATCATCAAACCATGCCTAGCTGGTTAAAACACCAATTATTTTTTGTGCTGCGTGTAGCCACTTTGCAGCTAGACTGAGTTCTGCAAATTATGGTATTTAAGAGCTCAGTTTGAATGACACAGTGATCAACAGGAAGATTAGCAGTACTAAAGAGCAGCGTCAGATATTAGGAGATGAGCATAGTGTCCCATGCTTCCCTCATAACAATAATGTAGAGTTTGGGTAGCGGGCGCCTGCGAGGGAGAAATGACAGTCAGGTGGGTGAGACACCTCCCTACACCGGCCGGTTCTCACTGCCCTCTTCTGTGGCCATTTGAAGAAGGGGGGATTTGCAGCTGAGAATCAGCAGATGGGAACTCAGTAGGGAAGCCCACTCAAGGGTGGGAAATGCCTGTGGATTTGGAAGCAGTGCCTGGGGAGAGGAAGGAGTTCAGCTGGGATTCGATGCCATGCAATACACCTTTGAAGCTGCCTTTCCTCCTCGAAAACTGATATTTATAATCCAGAGCAGGGATTCCCAACTAGGGTTGTGTCCAGCTGCGTCTGAATCAGCCTGGAACAGCCGGGGTCCACAGCCTTTCCCCTCCTGCCTTAATGGACTCGAATGGAATGGAATGGAATTATGCATTATCAAGAGCATTTGAGAAGATTTTCACATTACATTCTAAACCCAATGTTATTTGTTGTTTTCAAATTTGAGCAACATGATATAGGGATGGAAAGGCGTTCATACAGTGAATTTCCTTATGTTAATGAGCTCTCTGAAACACAATGGTCATTTCAAACAGTGCCGCTTTTTTCCCCGTCCTTTTTTGGCTGTACAATCTTCCTTGTAGGTTGTTATTTTTAACATTCTAAGTTGAGCGCTATAGTGCTAAACCAACACAGCGCTACAGTGCTATAGTGCACCACTGTAGTAGCATCTCAATGGAATGCTCTATTGGTTTATTGCTATAGTGCTCAACACAGGACATTTGTAAAACGTCCACAAAAGATTGCATGATGGGAAAGGGCAGGGGGTAGGGGAAGCCCCATGGAAGCACTGCAGACATTTTAAAAAGCACACCACAAAGGTTCAGAAGTGCAACGAAGGAGCAGAAAATGGAAGAAAGCAAGTTCCCTCAAAAGAAGAAGAAGAAGAGTTGGTTTTTATATGCCACTTTTCTCTACCTGAAGGAGTCTCAAAGCAGCTTATAGTTGCCTTCCCTTTCCTCTCCCCACAACAGGCACCCTGTGAGGTGAGGCTGAGAGAGCCCTGATATTTCTGCTTGGTCAGAACAGCTTTCTCAGTGCTGTGGCCAGCCCAAGGTCACCCAGGTGGCTGCATGTGGGGAAGTGCAGAATCGAACCTGGCTCGCCAGATTAGAAGTCCGCACTCCTAACCACTACAGCAAAAAGCAGCTCAGCCATGCATTGCTAACCTGAAGCAAGCTGTTTTGTATAGACAGGTAAGTAAATTCCACTAGCAGCCGGTTACTAAAATGGGTCTGTTTGAAATGACAGGGGAAAATCCATTAGCAACCAGATACCAAGATAGAATCCAAAGGCAGTGTGAAAACTGTTTCAGCTAACACCAAGGATGTTGCTTTGTTTTAAGACTGAGCTTTCCTCAGATCCCGTGACTGCCAAAATATGCCCTCCAGTTATGATCAGTTTTCTGATTTCTTGATAAAAACTCTCCAGTACTTAACCTCCTCCAGTATTTAATTTCCTCCTCTGTATTTCATCTCCTCAGATCTTAACTCTGAAGGTATGCCATTCAGTCTTATATTATAGTATGCCAAGTAAATAGTTCTTTTGCATTATTTCCTCACTGACATAAACATTATTTCCTCACTGACATAAGCTGTCACCAGACAGCTCCAGATAGCTCAGGGGTAGTCAACCTGTGGCCCTCCAGATGTTCATGGACTACAATTCCCATGATCCCCTGCCAGCGTTTGCTGGCAGGGGATCATGGGAATTGTAGTCCATGGACATCTGGAGGACCACAGGTTGACTACCCCTGGGATAGCTGACACACAAGGAGGCTTACGGCTTCTTAACTTGTAGCCTTTCCAGTTTTTGGATTCTTTCTGGAATACAGCTTTTTATTGCATCGGTTTCTAATACCGTGACCCTGTCTCATGGCATTGTTGTATGAGGGTCAAATTTTTTGAACCTGAGCGCACATTTGAAGATCTGTCGCAGTGTGGTGGGCTCAAAATGGCCGCCACAAGATGGCTGCTGCGGGAGGTAGAGCCAGGCACACACACAAAAGTCAATTACTGCAGTTTCCCTCCAGTCACGCAGGGAAGGGTGGCCAAACTGTGCCTCTCCAGATGCAGGGGATCATGGGAATTGTAGTCCATGGACGTCTGGCGAGCCACAGCCTGACCAACCCTGCGTGTAGTGTGTGTGATTCGACAGCATAAGAAGGAGGCATCCGAGGAGATACGTATTTAGCAAAGTTAGATTAGGAACTTGCTAATATTTTGTTTCAAATAGTCCCCTCCAGGATCCTGATGGGCTCATTGGAGACTTCCTGCTCCCTTGAGCACATTTCCCTCCCTCCTTGCTTCCTGATAGGGATGCCAGCCTCTAGGCGGGACCTGGTGATCCCACAGAATTACACCTCATCTCCAGGCAACAGAGATCAGTTCCTCTGAATAAAACGACTCCTTAGAAGAGTTATACCCCATCAAAGTCCCTTTCCTCCCCAAACCTCACCATCTCTAGGCTTTACCCTCAAAATAACCTGGGTTTTCCCCACCTGGAGCTGTCCATGGTACTCTTGAACAACAGAATGAGTGCAGAACAGAACTTTTCTCTTGCTTCTCTTCTTTAAAAAAAAACTGTTATTCTTTTAAGCATTTGCGTGCTTCACATTTCATTGCATATTTAAACTCTGCCAACAGTGCTGTGGTAGCAGCTGCTGCCAAAACCACTTTAAAAACCAATCTGCTCGGCTCTCAGAAGGTTTTCCTTAGCAAAAGCCCCCTCTGGCCCCACCCACTTTCTAAAACAGATAAGGTGTCACCTGCCTCAACGGTGCCCAGAGGGGACCTTTCATGTGCAGTGTGTCTGATACAGTTCTTACTGCATTGTTTTCAAATTCGGTAATCCATTTTGAATCTCAGCCGGCTACCAGGAGAGTGAGGAACTTAGTAACTGTTCTTTTTCTGAGGTCAAACTTCACATTCGCTGAGCAGATTCAAATGTTGGGTTTGAAACTTCACACGGCCAGATATTTTGAATATCCTCAGTCTTTCTTCCACGGGGACTGTACAGAATGACTGTCTCAAATGATGCTGAATTCTGAAGTAGGTCTGGCATCCCCTCATCCCAAAGTCAATCTGGCATCCGTGAGGTGATGAAGCAAAACTTGAACAGTGGACCCCAACCAAAGCATCATTTCAGGACCACTACAGTAGGCCAAAGAGCCTCTTGTGGCGCAGAGTGGCAAGGCAGCAGACATGCAGTCTGAAAGCTCTGCCCATGAGGCTGGGAGTTCCATCCCAGCAGCCGGCTCAAGGTCGACTCAGCCTTCCATCCTTCCAAGGTTGGTAAAATGAGTACCCAGCTTGCTGGGGGGTAAACAGTAATGACTGGGGAAGGCACTGGCAAACCACCCCGTATTGAGTCTGCCATGAAAACGCTAGAGGGCGTCACCCCAAGGGTCAGACATGACCCGGTGCTTGCACAGGGGATACCTTTACCTTTTTACAGTAGGCCAAAGCCATGTTGGAGGTCAATCAGAGTAGTTCAGCAGTAAAATTGTTGCCTCGGAAGGTGGGGAGTTCCCCCTCACTGGAGATCTTCAAGCAGCAGCTGGACAGATCCTTATCCTGGATGCTTGAGGCTGATCCTGCATTGAGCAGGGGGTGGGACTACATGGCCTTTGTGGCCCCTTCCCACTCTAGAATTCTGTGAGTCTAGTTCAGCAGTGGGATGGGCTGCCTAAGGAGATTGGGGGCTCCCCCTCACTGGCAGTCTTCAAGCAGCAGCTGGACAGATCCTCGTCCTGTATGCTTCAGGCTGATCCTGCATTGAGCAGGGAGTGGGACTAGATGGCATGGATGGCCCCTTCCAACGCTATGAATCTATGCTTCTAGGTGCTGCAGAACGTTTACGACTCCCTTTCTGTTGCCGGGGGAGGGGGGAGCCCATCTCTGTCAAAAATGATGCATCTCTGCTGCGGTCTATTTCTCTGTCTCTCAAACCACAGGCACTGATATCTCATTGATTTTCATGCTTCCCTCCCACTTGCCAACCCACAAGAAGCAGGAGGAATCCTTCATGCTGCCTCGTCAGCAAGAGAACTTCTCCCACTCAGAAAGGAGACTTCCACGGTGAAATATGGCGTGTCATTATTGCGGGGATTATGGCCCAGCGCATACCTCATCGCCTCCGTCTCCCCCACTATTACACTCCTCCCTTCCATCACTAATATGAGCTCCAGTGTTCCGTGCCCTGTGCGGAAGGAGCAAAACAGAATCCATGGCCCAGAAAGATCATGGGCTGGACAAGGAAAGGAGGAGACCCATAGCAACTCCGGACTAAAGGGTGCTCATTTTAGGTCTAGAGACAGACGCCGTGTGTTACAGTTCAGAGTCCAAAATACACATAGACGGATGTCGTGTCATGGGGGCCTGACACAGCTTTTAGTCATGTGTTCATGTGGAAGTAGCCATTGAGAGGAATTGTCAGTTCCTTTCATGGTCTCCACGTGTTCATCCCAGGGCAAAAATTGTGCAGGTGGGGATAGGGTTCCCAGACCTCCGCAGTGGGTGGGAGAATCCCCCAGTCTGAGGCCTCTCCCTCTGGTGCCAATCTGCTGGCTGGTAAGGGGACTTATCAGTAGCAAACCGAGGCCTAGACCTTTGTCGCTGGAGATCAGTGATGTCACTTGTGGCATGCACAGGAAGTGACATCATCCCATCACCAGAGACAAGTGGATACTCTGGTATTTGGGCAGAAACTAGGGTTGCCAGGAGCTACCGGGCTGTCGGGGGAGTGTTCTCGAGAACAATCCCCAACAATGCTGGCATTCTGACATCACTTCCAGATGGTGTCAGCACGTTGGGACATACTTCCTGCTCCCAGTGAGTGTGGGGCAGGGAGTGGGGGGTGGAGGTCTTGGGGGGGGGCAGGGTCACCACAAAAGCAGCTGTTTGGGGAACATTTTCCCCATTTACTGAAAACCCCAAAGTGGGGAGGCAAAGTTAAAGTGGGAGTTCCCCCAGCCCCAGTGGGGGTCCGGTATCCCTAGCAAATCCTCTATGGTAAAAGCAGCTTCTACCATAAAGGTTTTGTGCAAATACCAGATTGTCCCCATGTCACAGGCCATGCAATGACATCATTTCCAGAGCATGCTGGAAGAGTTGTTGCCATGCCACCTTGGACTCAGTCTGTAGGGTTCCCCTCTTACCCCCATCTTACCTCCCCCATGCCAGTTTACAGGTCCCCCCAGGGGCCTGACAACCCTACCAGGAGGCTGGCCACTTTCTCTGTATCTCATGCTCTGTTCAAAACCGGCTTTCAAAGAGGTAGAAGATAATTCTATGAGTAAAATCCGCAACATCCCTAATCTACTAACTCTCCAGCACAATTTTTAGGGATGCCGGTCCCCAGGTGAGACCTCAGAATCCCCCAGAATTATAGCTCATCTTTAGATGACAGAGATCAGCTCCCCTAGGAAATGGCTGCTTTATGCTCCAATGAGGTTCCTTCCTGCCCCAAATCCCTCCCACTCCTGGCTCCACCCCCAAAGTCTCCAGGCATTTCCCAACCCAGAGCTGGCAACCATAGAAAGTTAGGCAAGCCACTGTTTGCCCACGTTTTAATGATGGGGGTGATTACCGTGGTGTCCCAGATGCCTTTCCCCTGGCAAACATTCCCTGCACCAGGCTGGCTCGGCCTCTCCTCCGCTCCATAACAAATTCTCCCGTCCCTCCGCCTCTCCCCTTCCCCGTGGTCGCCGCGCACGGACGCCTGGCCCATCGATATCAATGCCCAGATCTGATGGCAACATTACTTAAACCTTGGAGGAAAAATAATTTCAAGGATAAATTATTAATTTGTATCGAACGTGCCGTAATTGTCCTATTAAGCCTAACAAAGCCATATGTTTGGCCGGGGTATTTATTCAAGGCCGTAATTCCCATCGACGTCCTCCATTCTAATTAACGGGACATTTAGAAAACAGGTTCTACAATTGATATACCCCCACCCCGATCGATCACCTTTGTAGAAATCCTCTCCCTTCTCCCCGCCCCCCTCCGTCTGTGTCTCTGACGGTAGCTTTGAAGGATACCGATTCCTTTTCTTTTCTTTCCTTAAAAAAAAAAAAAAGCCCTTCTGCTTTGATTTTTCATCGGGTGTCATGTTTGATAGCGCAGGGCAATCTGGAGCAAAGGAGGACGGCAGCCCTGCACGGTTAATAGTTGTGCTGAAGAGGGGATTTTTCATTTTTTGCCAGGACAGCTTTTAATAAATGTTCGCGTGAGCAGGGTGGCCCCTCCGTCCTTTAGAGACAGTCGCCGGAGGCCAAAGGTCAGCCCCTATGCTGAACCTTTTTATGCATGGTCAAAGGGTCCTATTTCATGCTCTTAATTATACCACCCCGACGTCTTCTAATGCAAGAGAGTCCATGACCCTTCCCCGACCCCTGAGGAAAACGTAGAAAACGCTACATTATTCTACCTCGGCCATTCCCCAAACTGCATTCAAGGGCCTTCTTACTAACACGTGGCAAGAAATCAATTCAATGATTAGAGATTCCCAGGAGCCCAAACTGCCCCTCTGAAATGGGTGGCTTTGAGTGCATGCTTTGATGGGACTGGCGAGGAACTCTGCTTTCGGAATCTTTCACCTGGTAGGAGTTGTTCCGTTGTGTCTCTTCATGAGTCCATGCTCAGAGTTCAGCTGTTTCTTATCAGGCGGCAACACAGAGGCTGTTGCAGAAGAAGAGTTGGTTCTTATATGCTGCTTTTCTCTACCTGAAGGAGTCTCAAAGCTGATTACATTTGCCTTCCCTTTCCTCTCCCCCCCACCCTGTGAGGTGGGTGAGGCTGAGAGAGCCCTGATATTCCTGCTCGGTCGGAATAGCTGTATCAGTGCTGTGGCGAGCCCAAGGTCACCCAGCTGGCTGCATGTGGGGGAGCTCAGAATCAAACCCGGCTCGCCAGATTAGAAGTCCGCACTCCTAACCACTATACCAAGCAGGCAGCAGGCTTCTCTGTTTCTAGAAGACAACACTTTGCAAGTCGCTGTAAGAATGAACTGCATCTCAATTTCCAAGTCCTAAACTCAGATCGGTCCAGCAGTCCAAGGTCTCAGGCAGAATTCTTGCATCCCCTCCATCCAAAGCCTTTGAACTGGATATGCCGGGAATTGAATCTGCAACTTTAAGAACATAAGAAAAGCCCTGCTGGATCAGACCAGTGGTCTACCTAGTCCAGCATCCAGTCACACACACAGAGCAAATAGCAAAAATGTTTCCCGGGCTCGGAGACAAAGCAAAATCCAGGTGCAAAAGACAGGATCCAGGGAGGGCCTGTTGTCTTTCGTCTTTAGCCAAGGAGCACACCTTAATAGAAACTTTTCATATGTAATCTACCTGCATATCAAAAGAGAGGAACATTTACGATGATTGATGCTAATGTTCCCCCCCTCTGGAGGGGGAATTGCAACTGAAAGCCATTTGGATTCCACCTGTCAACTCCCCGGCTGTATTAAGCATTTGAATACTTTCAAGGTCTCTCGTGTGGAATTTTATTTTCTTCTCCCCCCCCCCCCAACTGTATTGATGGCCTTAAACAGCCGTGGAGACGCAGAGCCTCCTTTTCAGAGGGTGTTCTTCACTGTTCGTTACCTGATGACGGATTGACAGGGAACTGGGATTCGCCTGGCACCCCCCCCCCCCCAGTGTATCTCTATTTGTGAATGCGCATTTGTACGTTGTCAGTGCTATTAATATGATGTCGCTGACATAGCATCAAACACAAAGCCGTTTTTGATGATAATAGATGGCGTCGGTCGCGTGGTTGAAATATGTGCCGGCAGTACAGTAGGAGAAATTTGGTCTCCGTTCCTTCCTTTGGTTTGAGCTGCTTTCCTTTTCAGTGGGCGTTGGGTGTGGAGGAAGGTCTGGGACGCAGTGAAAAACTGGCTGAGGTGCCACTCGAATGAGGCAAGCATGAGCCCTTCGTCCAGCTGGCACAAGTCCAGCAGGCATGCTGGCCTCCAGGTGGGAGGTGAGGCTCCCCTGGAAAGACAGCTCATCTCCAGACAGCAGGGATAAATAACCCGGGGGGGGGAATTGAAGTTTTGTAGGGTGGGCCCTGTGGCAGTGTACTCCACTGAGGTCCCTAGAAGTCATCCTCAAATCTCCAGAAGTTTCCCAACCCGGCTCTGGCAATCCTACCTCCCATCACCCGCTCACTCGTGGGCAGGGAGAGAAAGCCATGGAGGAAGCAGAGCACAGGGGAATTGTAGTTGGTAAACAGCTCCCAGTTAAGAAATACCTGGAGATTTGGGAGGTGGAGCCTGAGGATGGAGGGAAGAAGAAGAAGAAGAAGAAGAAGAAGAAGAAGAAGAAGAAGAAGAAGAAGAAGAAGAAGAAGAAGAAGAAGAAGAAGAGCTGATTCTTATACACACCTTCCCTTTGCTCTCCCCACAACAGACACCCTGGGAGGGAGCTGAGGCTGAGAGAGCCCTAATATTACTGAAGAAGAGAATTGGTTCTTATATGCCGCCTTTCTCTACTTGAAGGAGTCTCAAAGTGGCTTACATTTTCCTTCCCTTTTCTCTCCCCACAACAGAGCCCATGTGAGTGAGGTGAGGCTGAGAGAGCCCTTATATTAATGTTCCATCAGAACAGCTTTCTTAGTGCTGTGGCGAGCCCAAGGTCACCCAGCTAGTTGCATGTGGGGGAGCGGGGAATCAAACCACTACACCAAGTTGACTCTCCAGCCACTACCTGGAGATTTGGCAACCCTAATTCTGTCTGATCTGCCAGAACACCCGCTCAGTCAGCCAATGGCATTCTCAAACTACCCAAAGGGCTTTGAGATAGGCATGCCAAAGGAAGAAGAGGAGGAGTAGGAGTTGGTTTTTATACCCTGCTTTTTCTCTATGTTCATGGAGTCTCAAGGCAGCTTACAATTGCTTTCCCTTCCTCTCCCCACAACAGTCATCCAGTGAGGTAGGTGGGGTTGAGAGAACTTTGAGAGAACAGGGACAGGCCCAAGGTCACCCAGCTGGCCTCCTATGGAAGAGAAATGGGGAATCAAACCCGGCTCACCATATTAAAGGCCGCCATTCTTAATCACAACACCAAGCTGGGTGTTCCAGAGGGGAGGCACTACTATTGAGTAAACCCATCTCCACTGGCCATCTGCCTCATTTCTTCATTCAGGGGTTCAGAGGGAAGCATCTGAGAAGAGGATCTTAACATGGAGGCTGTAAATAGGTGACAAGGTGGGCCTTGGAGTGCCCAGCCTAAGGTGACCAACTTCTTGGTGGGGTCTGGGATTTTCTAGGATTGGTTGCATTGGAAAAAAAGGCAGCTTCACGTAGCTGCTCACATGCCACATTTCTGCTGTGCTCCCTCCCCGAATTCTGCCCTCCCTGATCTCTGCCTTCAAATCTCCAAAAATTTCCCAACAAGAGTTCCCACCACAGCCCCAAGTAGGATTTTAAAGGTAGGAGGTCCAGACTTTGTACTGTGTCTGGAAACAGAAGGATGGAGCTGGAGTGGGGAGCAAGAGAGCCGAATTCATCGCTAACAGAGCACAACTTCTTCTGAAAATAGTTGCCAACCTCCAGGTGGGGCCTGGAGTTCTCCCAGAATCACAACTGATCTCCAGACCACAGAGATCAATTCTCCCGGAGGGTAAATAATTGCTTTGGAGGATGACCTTTATGGTCTTGCAATCTGCTGAGGTCCCTCCCATTCACAAACCCTACCACCCTCAAGCTAGCCCCTCCCCCAGCCTTCAGGAATTTCCCAATGTGTAATTTGACAGTCCTGAAAGACAGCAACAACAATCCTGCATTGAGCAGGAGGTAGGACTAGCTGGCTTGTGTGGCCCCTTCCAACTCTATGGTTCTGTGCTCCAGGGGAGCCGCGTCACTCCCTCCAATTTGCCTCAGAATCCTTTTCCAGGATGAACCAACCTCAGGAGACATCAGCATGGACAGTGTTCCTTGAAAATGGAGCCATCAGAGCAGTGGTTCTCCACCTTCCTGATACCTCGACCCTTTGATGCACTTCCTCATGTTGTGGTGACCCCCAACCATAAAATGATGCAAGGGTTCTTTCATAGAAATTAAACCAAAAATTGACCCGTGGCGTGAAGATCCATTGCTCATGATTGTATATAAACTGGGTTTTTTCCCGGGGTTTCTCAGTTCAGTTCTGCCTCTTGTCCCACTATGCAGATCTCGCTTTTTTCCGCTGCTTCAGCCAGACAAACGCTCTATCTCGATCTATCCCGCAAGGATGTTGTGTGGATGGCACCTCCCCCACCCCTGGCCAAGCTGCATGCCTTGCCGTGACCCCTGTGAAAGGGTTGTTCGACCCCCAAAGGGGTCCCAATCCCCTGATTGAGAACCACTGCATTAGAGAAACTACTGCTGTATTATAGTTATGAGTCACCCTGACCATCAGCAGGGGATTTGGGGTGGTAGGGCTGGGAAAGATTTGGTGATGGAGGACAGGGCTACAGCCCGATGCAGTTGACCTTCCAAAGCATTCATTTTCTCCAAAGGAACTGATCTCTGTAGTCTGGAGATGAGCTGTAATTTGTGGCACTCCCCTGGTCCTACAGAGAGGCTGGCGTCACTCATCATGTAGTATCAGACCGTGTTTTCCAGTTAAGGAACTCGACAGGGAGTCCTTTCCACCTGCAGATGGAAGAGAAGCAAAAGTAGTTTCTGCAGAAACCCCACTCAAATGAGCATCCATTGTAACGACCCTGGAAAAATACGGTCGATTTGCCCTCTTTTGGCTTGCCCCTTAGTAATAGCTGTGGCCAGCCCTGTGCTAAGTATTTATGGATGTGTGTGTTTTTTTATGACTGAGAATTGGCTGGAGGAGAAGGTCAAAGGTTTATAATGTGACGATGAAGAAGTTATTATGGGGCTTACAAGCGCATATTAGCAGAAAATTATCTGGAAGTTAATAAACAGGGCTTTAAGATATACAAACTCCCGTCACGCACAGAGAGAGATGCAGGCATAGCCATGTGCAGCGCACAAGTGGTAGCACCAGGAAGGGGGTGGGAATCAAACCCTTGCATTTGAAATACATATCCTCTCCCTTTGCAAATTCCCGTGGACTGCATGATTAAGTGCTAGCAAATACGGCCTCTTTGCTGTTGATTTAATTATTTAAAACATGTATTAGTCACATTTTCTACTTTATAAGACAGCAGTTATGAGGTTGCCAGGTCCCTCTAGCCAGCCTATGGGGATAGGAGGGTGGACTTACTGGAAGCTGGGAAGGTCATCACATGTTCCAGTGAGGTGCCCACGTTTCTCCCAACGTGATTAGGAAGTAAAGTAGGCATAATGCGGACGTCAGGGGAACAGTCTGGTTTTGGGGCAAAAACTCTATGGTATGGTAGATTTGTTGCCCCAAAATCAGAGCATCATCCTGAGGTCCCCAATGTCACATTAAATCCAGGGCATGTTGAGGTGTAGTGGTTAGGAGTGCGGATATCTAATCTGGCAAGCTGGGTTTGACTCTGCGCTCCTTCCCCGCATGCAGCCAGCTGGGTGACCTTGGGCTCGCTACAGCACTGAGAAAGCTGTTCTGACTGAGTAGTAATATCAGGGCTCCCTAAGCCGCTTTGGGACACCTTCGGGTAGAGAAAAGTGGCATATAAGAACCAAATCTTCTTCTTCTTCAGTAACATCAGGGCTCTCTCAGCCTCATGTCCTTCACAGGGTGTCTGCTGTGGGGAGAGGAAAGGGAAGGTGATTGTAAGGCATTTTGAGACTCCTTCGATTAGAGAAAAGTGGCATATAAGTATCAACTCTTCTTCAGTAATATCAGGGCTCTCTCAGACTCACCTCCCTCACAGGGCGTCTGTTGTGGGGAGAGGAAAGGGAAGGTGACTGTAAGCTGCTTTGAGCCTCCTTCGGGTAGAGAAAAGTGGCATATAAGAACCAACTCTTCTTCTTCTTCAGTAATATCAGTAATATCAAGGTTCTCTCAGCCTCACCTCCCTCACAGGGTGTCTGTTGTGGGGAGAGGAAAAGGAAGGTGAATGTAAACCGCTTTTAGATTCCTTGTCGAATTTTAAAAACAAGCTATAAAAACTCTTCTTATAATGTAAATAATAATAAAATACATAAAAACCTATGCTCTAAAATCAATAATTTTAAACTGCCAGTAGGCAGAAGAACCAAACAAAGGCAGCCCTAAATAAAACCGTCTTCAGATGCCTCCTAAAGATCTAGAGTGTGGGGGCCAGGTGCACCTCCCTGGGGTTCTTGTTTCGTAATTGTGGGGCTCCCCCAGTCACACTTCTTTGAACGATAGGCAAAAGGGCCTCTTCCCATGATCTTAGTTCCACTGGGTGCTTTTGGGTAACATTGTTAAGCCATACAGAGATATCACTACAGTGCAATAATGCTATAACGCCATACCCACAACAGGTTTTTAAAAATCTACTCCAACTAGTAATCAAGCCCGCTGTACGAAAAATACAGCGGGCGCTAGGTAAGGGAGCCCCTGGCAGTCGCGCACAGCGTGGCTGGTGGGGGCTCCCTTGGCCGGCGGCCTGACGCATCGGAGGTGGCTCCGCGCGGCTTGCAGTTGCTCCCTTGTTGGCAGGGTGGGAATCGGCCGGGCCAATCGGCAGGCACTTTGCGCCTGCCGATTGGCCCGGCCGATGGTCTGTCCGGAGGAAGGGGCCAATCGGAACCCTTCCTCATCCCGGACAGAGCCCGCCCTAACTCCTCCCACTAAGTCCTTACAGCTTTATTTAGTCTGCGGCGCCCGCGGCGCCATGGGCTGTGTTAAGATAGTCCTAGAAGGACCTTCACATTAACTAGAAGTAAG
Organism: Paroedura picta; assembly: GCF_049243985.1. Lineage (NCBI taxonomy): Eukaryota > Metazoa > Chordata > Lepidosauria > Squamata > Gekkonidae > Paroedura > Paroedura picta. The sequence continues at coordinate 8,440,626 of NC_135373.1, read as the reverse complement.
GCATCGCTTTCTGCAGTTTTGGAAGGGAAATTCAAGAAAATACCTTATAAACAGAGGCTTTGTAATTGTTTACAAGAGGAGATTGAATCAATCACACATATAATTTTCAACTGCCTGTTTTACAGTAACATACATACACATGGAAATTGTTAGCCCTTTGTTCAATGGGTTTCCTGGGCAGTCAAACACAATTAAGTTAAATTATCTCCTCTCTGACAGGAATCATCAGACGACATGCTGGGTAGCTAGATTCTGTGCTCAGGTTGATAAAATCAGAAACTCTGCACAAGACAAACCGAGATGTCAAAGTTTGGGGATGAGAAATTCAACATCCTACCATCCACCCTCACAGGGGGAACTATTCTCTGATTTGTGGAGACCAATTGTCATCCGTAGAGAACTCCAGGCCTCACCTGGAGGCTGGCAACCATAGAGAAAAGCATGTTTGAAAAACTTTGGTGTAAGCTAGGGGAAACTGCAGAAGGAGACAGAGGAACCAATGGAGGAGAAGGTAAGGTAGGAACTATGGAGCAACCTGTTCCAGGTTGAGATGCAGAGTGGAGCTAAACTCCAGTATGGAAGCAGCCTCAATTTCTTGGGTCCCACTGAGGGTACCATGCAAAGAGACCCTCCCCCCAAGTTATGGTGCCGACTCTGTATGTCCAGGAAGAAAAGCTCTGGCTACTGCTCTGGCATGAAGCCTGGTGCCAAGTCACAGTCACAGGCAAATGCCTCAGCACAAGCATTTCGGATCCGTATTGCATTCCTCAGTACAGAGAATGAGGATGATATATGGAGTTCCAGACACTTGGTGCTTCGGGTCTTTTACATGAAAATAATACCATAAAGGGGAGGGGGGGAAAGGCAATTCAATCATGCTGAGAAATCCATTTGAAAATCATTTTAACTGCCTCTCCCGTCCATTTCCCTCCAAACCCTTTGGCTCGTATAGCTCAGCCATTTGCTGGGGGAAGGAAGACCCCAAAGGCAGGAAGAGGTCAACACTGGGCAGACGGTGTGTGTGTGTGTGTGTGTGTGTGTGTGTGTGTGTGTGTGTGGAGGGGGGTGTTTAGCAGAGGTAACCCGGGCCTCAGAAGCTATGGGAACCTGTTCAACAGGAGGTTTAAAAGTAAAAAGCAAACTGCCAATTGCAACCTGTAGGAATTCCGTATGTTCCCACATGCCTTCTGATTACAAGTGTAGGATCCGATAGACTTACTTACTTACTTACTTACTTACTTATTATATTTGTATACCACCCTCTCCGAAGGCTCCGGAGGTTCACATAAAACAGAACAGAAACAATACAGATAATATGATAGATAGATAGATAGATAGATAGATAGATAGATAGATAGATAGATAGATAGATAGATAGATAGATAGATAGATAGATAGATAGATAGATAGATAGATAGATAGATAGATAGATAGATAGATAGATAGATAGATAGATAGATAGATAGATAGATAGATAGATAGATAGGAGTTGTGTTTAGGGCTGCCAACCTACAGGTGATACCTAGATATTTCCTGGGGTTACCACTGATCTTCAGACTACAGAGACCGGTGCACCTGGAGAAAATGGCCACTTTGGGAGGTGGAGTCTATGGCATTATGCCCCCATTGAAGCCCCACCCCAACCTCACTCTCCTCAGGCTCCACCCCCCAAATCTCCTGGCAATGTTAGGTGTGTTCAACATCGGAACAGTGTCCCTTGTGAGGTGACGGATTATTCAGTATTGGAAGTTTTAAAGTATCAATTGTATACTTAAAGGAATTCCCAAATATGTTCTTGTTGGGTATGTTGCTCTTGTTGTTGTTCTGGGTTTCCTGGGCTGTGTGGCTCTGATCTGGTCGCTCTAGTCCCTGACATTTCGCCAGTTTGGTGTAGTGGTTAGGAGTGCGGACTTCTAATCTGGCATGCCAGGTTCGATTCGGCACTCCCCCACATGCAGCCAGCTGGGTGACCTTCGGCTCGCCATGGCACTGACAAAGCTGTTCTGACCGAGCAGGAATATCAGGGCTCTCTCAGTCTCACCCACCCCACAGGGTGTCTGTTATGGGGAGAGGAAAGGGAAGGCGACTGTAAGCCGCTTTGAGCCTCCTTCGGGTAGGGAAAAGCAGATATAAGAACCAACTCTTCTTCTTCTTCTTCTTCTTCTTCTTCTTCTTCTTCTTCTTCTTCTTCTTCTTCTTCTTCTTCTTCTTCTTCTGTCACTCAGACTGGCATCTTCAGAGGCAGGACATGGCAAGACCACGCAGGGAAATCACCATCTTGGCATGTCCTACCTCTGAAGATTCCAGCCACAGTTACTGGCAAAACATCAGGGACTAAAACAGCTAGGCTACACTAGAAAAGCCACAACAACCAAGTGCACTTGGCTGTTGGACGGAATGTAAGGATTAACGGACATACCGAGAACAATCCCGGGAGCACCCTGCATTGATGGTACATACATTCACTGTGACGTGTGTCTACTCAGGCAAGGTCAAAGGTACGGTATGCAGAGCAGGACATCTGGGAGGCACTTGAGTGGGCAGCAGTCCCAAAATCAGATCATATTTGGTGTTTCCAAGAAAAACCACTCCCTAGGATGGGGCTCATGATTTCCAAATGACTACCCCCTGTCAATCCAAAGGTGATAAAGCTGTGGGGGTCGTCTTGCTGGAATATTCAGCAGCATACGAAGCTGTGGGTGGGATCAGAGGAGATGCATAGTTAGCATATTCAGATTAGGAATTTCCTGGTATTTTCCCAATCATCACCTCGTGTCCTGATTGGCTGTAATGGAGACTTCCTGCTCCTTTGAGTACCCTTCCTCCCTGCTTGCCTCTTAAACTACAGTCAGTCGGACTGTTAGGACAGTCTCTTTCCTCTCTCCTTTACAAAGTTGTTTCTTTTCTCAATCAAGTTATTTATCCTTTAAGCTCCCAGTGCTGTACAGCCCCTTTGCGTATTTAAACTCTGTCTACGCTGTGCTTATCCTTTGCATATTTAAACTCTGCCAGCATTTCTGAAGCACCTCTTGTGGGCTCTGTGCTTTTCAGAAGAGGTGGACACAGGCCAACCTTCCGGTGGGTACCATGCAGGCTCCGCGCCGGAGGCAGCCGTTTTACAACTGAGAGAACATGAGAAGTCTAAGATCTCCCAGTGGGCTTGACCACAGAGAATTTGAACCCAGATCTCTCCGCTTCCTTGAACCACTAGACCCCACCGGCTGTGAGCCTCACATCTCCATCTGTAAAATGGGAACAGCCACACGGGTCTATTTCAACACGTTTCCCTTGTACGTCCAGCACTGTGAGAGCCCTTACTGCCTCTTGAACATGAAAAGGGCTGTGTAAAAAACACTAATAATAAAAGGAGAACAAGCGCAAGGGATGCAGAGGCTTGCACAAAGGCCAAGCCGGAACACACAGTCACAACTGTATTAACCTCAAAGCCTGCGATTGCGTGTGACCCAAGCCCTCGCGCATCAGCGGAAGAGTTCCCCCCCCCTTCTTTTCCGTGTCAAGGAGCAGTTGAATCTTTGTCTCTTCGAGGTTCAGCCTAACCCCAAATATTTCTATTATATCCATATTGAGAGGGGAGCAATATAGATAAAACCTCTGACCAAAATTATGTTGTTATGGCAACACCTCGGGCCTAAACCTCTCCGCGCAGCCTGGGAAATATTGTCCAATACATCATGCGCCAGGAGACCTGACAGGAAGAAAATTGTCCTTAACCAGCGCCTGTCGGGGTGATTTATAAGGTGTTAATTTCTCCGTGACAATAGGGTATTTAACTTCATTTGCTACCAGGTTCCCCCCACATTGTTCCCCCTGGCGAAGAGGGGAGATGGCCAACTTTCACCTCTTTGGGGTGAATTCCTTTCTTCTCTTCTCTCTGAGGTTTGATTGAAATGTGATGCCTCAAAAGCACTTTCCCGCAGGGGGGTGTGCCGTCCCTCGGTCGCTGTCTCCTCATCTTACATTGAATGAGTGTACATCCTGCATGGCTGTACATACGCTTGGCTTTTCTTTACATGTGCATTGAGTGATGTTGATGTTACATTCCACACGTATGCTGCGGACGGTGTGATCAAAACCGCACTTTTATCCGGGGACTGGTCCTTAGCTTCGTTCCACAAATGAACACACATTGTTTTTTTCCATTCATTCATTCATTCATTCATTCATTCATTCATTCATTCATTCATTCATTCATTCATTCATTCATATATTGCTGCTCTCAAAAACTCATGGCGGTTTACAATAAAATGATAAAACACAGAACCCTTAAAATCCCCTGCACATAAAACACATTAAAGATGACTATTAGTTGGAGTTAACCCCCTCCCCCCGTCTGCTCCCCCCACCCCTGTCCAGCTAGCTCTCTGGAGCTCTTTCCGTAGGAGTGGGGGATCTGATCTCACCAGCTCTAGGGGATCCCCAGATGGTCATTCCAGGACCTCAACGTGGCCTCAACCATACACCTGGCAGAAGAGCTCCATGTTACAGGCCCTGCGTAAAGCTGGTAACTCCGGCAGGGCACTTAGCTCTTCCGGGAGCTCATTCCATCAGGCTGGCGCCAGGGCCGAAAAAGCCCTGGCCCTGGTCGAGGCCAGGTGAATGTCCCAGGGGCCATAGGTAGACAAGCGGTCCTGCAGATATGCTGGGCCCAAGCCGCATATAGCCTTAAAAGTTAAAACCAATACCTTAATCTTGATCCAGAAACAGATTGGTAACCAGTGCTGATGACATGATTTCCTGATTTCCTCCAGGCCCATCATTGACCATTGGGGGGGGGGGGTCAACATGACCATATTTGGTCGTATCACCCGATAAATGTTTAACAAATTTAAAATATATATATTAAAAAATAATTAACTCCCAACCATACAGGAAAGCCTTCAGAGCTGACAATAAACTCCAGGGTTTCAGGAAGCCCTGCTTCAGAATATTTGGGTTAAAAAAGGTAAAAGTAAAGGTATCCCCTGTGCAAGCACCAAGTCATATCTGACCCTTGGGGTGACACCCTCCAGCGTTTTCATGGCAGACTTGATAGTGCCTTCCCCAGTCATTACCGTTTACCCCCCAGCAGCAAGCTGGGTACTCATTTTACCGACCTCGGAAGGATGGAAGGCTGAGTCCACCTTGAGCCGGCTGCTGGGATCGAACTCTCAGCCTCATGGGCAAGAGCTTTCAGACTGCATGTCTGCTGCCTTACCACCCCGCGCCACAAGAGGGTTAGGGTGTCCCAGATGTCCCACCCTCCCCTCACTGGTCCACTTCCTCCCACCTATGGAATGTCCTGCCCAAAGAGGTCAGGAAACCTTCTGCGAAGGATGCTAACCTGAACAAACCCAGAGGGCTTTTCTGCCCAGAGTAATAGGGCTGCCCTGTTCGAAATGGTTCTCCGACTTCCTTGGATAAATGATTAGGGACTGTGGCCTTCGCTGCTGGGTAGAGCTTGTTGTAAATAGGACCACAGTATGTAATTCCTGTACCGCTTAACGTGTCATGCGGATACTTATGCCATGCTCCAGTTCGTTCCGGTCAGTTCCAGACGTCTACAATCCTAATGCATCGGTTATTGAATGTCCCATGTTGTTGATTATACTGACTCACAGCAGGCACTTTCACACGTGTACTAAGTAACGCACTTTTAATCCACTGTTGACACACTTTGCAGCTAGAGCCAGCTTGCTGGAGTGGTTAGGAACCGAGTTTGATTCCCCGCTCCCCCACATGCAGCCAGCTGGGTGACCTTGGGCTCACCACAGCACTGATCAAGCTGTTATGACCAAGCAGTGATATCAGGGCTCTCTCAGCCTCACCCACCTCACAGGGTGTCTGTTGTGGGGAGAGGAAAGGGAAGGCGACTGTAAGCTGCTTTGAGACTCCTTCAGGGAGAGAAAAGCAGCATATGAGAATCAACTCTTCTTCTTCTGAATCCTAGAGTGGGAAGGGGGGCATCCAGGCCATCTAGTCCCACCTCCTGCTCAATGCAGGATCAGCGGAAAGAACCCAGGATAATGATCTGTCCAACTGCTGCTTGAAGACGGCCAGTGAGGGGGAGCTCCCCACCTCCTTAGGCAGCCCATCCCACTGCTGAACTGATAGAATCCTAGAGTGGTAAGACCCATGTAGGCCATCTAGTCCACCCCCTGCTCAATGCAGGATCAGCCTCAAGCATCCAGGATAAGGATCTGTCCAGCCACTGCTTGGAGGCTGCCAGAGAACAACTGGATTTTACTGTTTACTGAAGTGGATTGAAACTGCATTATTTAATATGTCTGAAAGTGTCCGTGTTTGTGCAGTTATCGTTTTGTCCCTGTGAGAAAGGTGGATAATGAATATGGCAATTAAAAAAAATTACATAGTATCCTATCAGCCTCACCCAGTAGCTCCAGCTATTTTTGGTCAGAGCTTTCGATTTGCTGCTTTTTACAGTTTAATGGGTTCATCCATTCATTTCTGCACGTCGTGCTGTTCTTTCCATATGGCATTAGCAGAATCATAGAGTTGGAAGGGAACACCAGGGTCATCTAGTCCAACCCCCTGCACAATGCAGGAACTCACGACTACCTGCCCACCCACAGGGACCCAAATTCCATACCCACCAGAATCTTCTGGCCTGGAAGAAATTCACCTCCTGATCCCAGCATCGCAATCGGCATTTTAAATAATTAATTAATTATTGCCCACCGCTCTTGTCAAACGTCTTGCGGGTGGGTGACAGAATAAAATCCTCACATCACATAAAACTATTTAAAACATTAACATTATAAATAGTAACTCTGGCAATAAGAAAACCCAAACTCATCCTCCCCCCCCCCCACACACAGTCAGCCTCTACTCTCTCAATGCCTCAGGGCAAAGATTTCCAGGGGGGCCGAGTTGTTTTCATCCAATGAAGGGGCTCAGAGGATCTTCTGCGCTCTGGTCTCAACCAAATGCCTGGCAGAAGAGCTCTGTCTTGCAGGCCCTGTGGAACCTAGATAGTTCCATCAGGGCCCCCAGCTCTTCTGGGAGCTCATTCCATCAGGTCAGGGCCAGGACTGAAAAGGCCCCTTCCCTGGTTGACGACAGGCAAATTTCTTGAGAGCCAATAACCACCAACAGAATAGTACCCGCAGAGCGCAGAGCCCTGTGGGGAGCATAAGGCAATAGATTGTTCCTAGATCATGAAGGGCCTTAAAGGTCAAGGCCAGAATCTTGAACTTGATCCGGGCTGCAACCGGAAGCCAATGCAGCTGCCTCAGCACCGGCTGGATGTGGACCCTCCAAGATGTTCCTGTGAGGACCCTAGCTGCTGCATTGTGCACTAGCTGCAATTTCTGGGTCAAGAACAAGGGAAGACCCACCTAGAGCGAGTTATAGAAGTCAATTTTGGAGGTGATGTCACATGGATCACTGTGGCCAAGTGCTCTGGGGACAGATAGGGTGCTAGAAGCTTTGCCTGGCGAAGATGGAAAAATGCCAGGTGTGCTACTCTTGTGACCTGGGCCTCCATAGTAAGGGAGGCATCAAGGATCACTCCCAGATTCCTAGCACAGGCTGAGATACTAAGATGCACCCCAGCTAGGTCAGGCAATCACACTTCCTGGTCTGCCCCCTTCCTTCCCAGCCACAGGATCTCTGTCTTGGAGGGGTTGAGTTTCAGGTGACTCTGCTCTAACCATCCAGCTACGGCTTCCAAACATCTGGCCAATGTATACGGGGGTAGTTCGGGAGGCCGTCCATGAGGAGATAGAACTGGGTGTCATCAGTGTACTGATGACAATCCACCCCAAAACTCCGGACCAGCTGGACCAGAGGATGCATAAAGATGTTTAAAAGTCTGGGGAGAGGACTGCACCCGAGGAAGTCCACATGGGAGTCGATAGGGGTGTGACATCTCTTCTCCCACTGCAACCCCCTGTGTCCGGTTCTGTAGGAAGGAGAGCAGCCACTGAAAAGCAATCCCACAAATCCCAGTCTGAGCGAGCCAGTAGGCCAAAAGCTCATGGCCAACCACATCAAATACAGCTGACAGATCTAACTTTACGAGAATTGTCAAACTGCTCCAGTTGTTGCTGGAGATTGTCCAACAAGGCGACCAGCACCATCTTCACCCCATGGCCAGGACAGAAGCCCAACAGGTATGGATTGAGCACTGAAATTTCCTCCAAGAATGCTAGGAGTTGTACCGGTGACAACCCTAGCAGCTGCCCAGAAGAGCAAGATGCGAGACTGAAAGGTAGTTGGACAGGTCCCATGGATCCAGCAATCGTTTCTTTAGCACTACTGCCTCCAACAGCACCTGAGGGAACTCCCTGATTAGCAGGGAGAGATTGATAATATCCCTGAGAGGGACTCCTATCCGCTGGTCACCCCCATGGAGCAACCAAGACAGGCAGGCAACAAAGGGGCAATTGGTCATCCTTACTGAGGCCATCAACTGGTCCACTTCAATTGATGAGAGCCACCTGAAACCATCAAAAACCACCCTATGTGGCAGCCAATGGGCTTCTAGTTTCCTTACTGTATCAATCATGACAGGAAGAGTCTTTTTTTTGGACTCTAATCCTGCCAATATGGATCAGAAACATGGATTGTCCTAAAACCTGACATAAACAACTCGAAACCTTCCAAATGTGATGCCCGCGGCAGATTTTGGGTGTCTCTCCATGTGACCATAATCGAAACGAGACAATTTGGACAAAATGTGACAACCAGCCGCAAATTAAAGAACAAATCCACATGCCCAGACTGCGATGGTTTGGCCATGTCTCCAGAAGTAACACCAGCAGATTCATTCATTCATTCATTCATTCATTCATTCATTCATTCATTCATTCATTCATTCATATTTGAATTTATATACCTCCATTCCCAATTGGGCTCATGGCGGTTTACAGACAATAGAAGAGTAAAAACACAATAAAAATCCCCAAGTTACCCTTAATTAGTTTACTACTACTATTAATAAGGTGGCAGGTGAAAAATCACTAATTGTCTCATCCCATCATCCAGCCGAGGGGCCAACTTTCTTTTTGTTGTGCTGACGGGGACATAACCTCCTCTGGCGAGAATGACCAACTGAATGGAAGATCCAACGACTGGCGCCAACGAAAACATGGCTTAAACAGATCCAAGAAGACCTTAGAAACCAGCAATTGACTATCCAAACTACTGCCACCAATCGCCAAGAATGGAAACAGATTATAAACAAGGCAAAAATTCCAGCGGCACCTACAGTTGCATATCGGCTGAGAGGACAACCCGCTCCACCAATCACCAGCTAAAGGATAAAAAGAAAGAAGATGTGCATATATACTTGGATGCTTGGATTCTTGGATGCTTTAGGATGCTTAGGGCTGATCCTGCGTTGAGCAGGGGGTTGGACTAGATGGCCTGTATGGCCCCTTCCATGATTCTATGGTTCTATGTATAATGGGAGAAGTTAGGGACTGACTTTTCCACCTGCATGTTCTTCCCCTCGAAGTTCTTCACCTCAAGGTGTAGCTCTCTCTCTATCCCTCTTGAGGGTTGTCAGAGCGCAACCTGGGGGACATGTGACTTTCCTTTCAGCAACTGCACAGTAGCTAAAGATGATACAGCTGCAGTAGCCTTCCATCTCTGACCTTTCTCTGTGCATCCCTGTCATGCTGATGCTGGGAGGAACAGAAGGAGTTGCCAGTTAGCCAGGATGTTACTGCCAGGCTACACTTTCATCTGGCCGGATGCCTGTAAAGGATGGCAAAAACCCAAAATGTTGGGGGGGGGGAGTTGCTTGTGTTTCCTCCTTGCTGGTAGGTTGTTATAGTGAAGGCTCTTGGCAAGTCAACAGTCTTTATGATTTTGAAATCTCATGCTAAGGCAGAGAAATCCAGCTGCGGTCCACTGTACTCTATCCATATAGTGTATGCAGGGCAAGCAATACATTAAATGTATTTAATAGGCCCATCAATTAATGTGTGAAATATATTTCCGATTTTGTAACAACTCATAGAACTCATTAAATTACTGACCGACTGACAGCTTGAGCTTGGCTAGTTAAGATTTATCGATGGGCACTATGGATTGGTTTTATTGATTCATTGATGACTTTATCGATTTAGGGTAGGTTTCTTCAGCCAAAAGGAGAGACTACAACAGGGCTGATTCCGTACTTACTTTCTCCCCCCACACACACACACACTGTTGATCCTGCTGAATTCAGCTCGATTTGAACCCAAGTCTTCCTGCTTTGTCCTCCGCCCCCCCCCCCCGAATTGAAACAGAAAGCCTTCTGCATTTGAACATGAGGCTGCTCATATCTTTCCTTTCGTTTAGAAGTGAGCGGGTGGGTGGAGGATAGGGGAGCCTTGCTGAGCAGAGTCAGCAGTAGCCTCTCAGAGAATGAGGCAAATCTTTGCTGAGAGAAGTATGGGATTCTGGAGCACAGTCACTTTAAAGCAGATTCGAAAAGGAGGACAAAAAATAAATCTTGGGAGGAAAGCTTTGCAACCAGGAACCAGGAAGTCTTTGAATTGGCATCCAGCCAATCAAGGACATTCTGCTTCTCTACCTCAGCAGTCTGATCAATTATACCAAGTTATATCCGCTCCTGGATATTGCAGGAGAAAGGTAGGGTCACCACAGCTTAATCATGCATGTTGCAGGGGGGAAATTTAAAGCACCAAAAATCAAAATGAAAATCGAATTCAGTATAGATGGCAGGGATTTATTCAGAGTGGGACCGGATAAAAATCCCCGTGCAGACTCCGCCCAGGTTAGTCCTGTGTAGTTACTAGGGTTGCCCACTGCGGATTGAGAAAGTCCTGGAGATTTGGGGGGAAAGCCTGGAAAGGGTGTGGTTTGTGTAGAGGAGGGGCCTCAGCAGAGCAGAGCACCCTTTTCTGAAGGGAAACAGGCTTGTCAGCTCCTTGTTGGGAAACACCTGGAGATTTTAGGGATAGAGCCTGAGGAGGGCAAGGATTAGGGAAAGGAAGGACTTCAGTGGATTATAATACCATGGAGTCCATCTTCCAAGGATTCAGGATACCTGTACTGGCATAACACATCACATAGACAAGGGAGACATGTCTAAATATTGAAAAAAATGAATTATTCCATTGTTGTTAGTTGCGAAGTCATGTCCGACCCATCATGACCACATGGACAATAATCCTCCAGGCCTTCCTGCCCTCTACCATTCCCCAGAGTCCATTTAAGCTCACGATGACTGCTTCAGTGACTCCATCCAGCCACTTCATTCTCTGTCGTCCCCTTTCTTTTGCCCTCGATTGGTCCCAGCATTAGGCTCTTCTCCAGGGAGTCCTTCCTTCTCATGAAGTGGGCAAAGTATTTAAGTTTCATCTTCAGGATCTGGCCTTCTAAGGAGCAGTCAGGGCTGATCTCCTCTAGGACTGACCGGTTTGTTCGCCTTGCAGTCCAAGGGACTCGCAAGAGTCTTCTCCAGCACCAGAGTTCAAAAGCCTCACTTCTTTGACACTCGGCTTTCCTTATGGTCCAACTTTCACAGCCATACATTGCAACTGGGAAGACCATAGCCTTGACTAGATGCACTTTTGTTGGCAGGGTGATGTCTCTGTTTTTTAGGATGCTGTCTAGATTTGCCATAGCTTTCCTCCCCAGGAGCAAGTGTCTTTTAATTTCTTTGCTGCAGTCTCCATCTGCAGTCATCTTGGAGCCCAGGAAAATAAAATCTGTCACTACCTCCATTTCTTCCCCATCTATTTGCCAGGAATTGAGAGGGCCGGATGCCATGATCTTGGTTTTCTAGTTTCAAGCCACCTTTTGCATTCTCCTCCTTCACCCGCATCAAGAGTTATTCCATACGTAACTAAATTTGTCCCTTCTGAGTTAAGAAATGACGACGGTTTACTCTCTACATATTCCCAAGGACATCAGAAATTTTAACAAGCTTTGTGAGATCCCTTTCACAGAGCACAGATTTTATAATAAGGAACTTAGATCTGAGCCTTCGGGGAGGGCGGTATATAAATCTAAATAAATAAAATAAATAAATACATTTTTAATTCAGACCAGACAGATAATCCTGAATTACAGCTCATTGGTTTGATAAGGCTGGACAATTTTGTACAATATGGATTAGTGTGTCGCGAATTTTTCAACCATACAAACAATCCCTTTCCGGTGCAGGAATCTGGTGAAACCTACCCCATGTCTTTTGTTTTGTATTGTGGATGCCATTAAAGGTTTTTGTACTGTATTGTAACCTACCCCATGACACATTTGAAATAAAAGGGTTTACTCTTGCCCACAGAGAAACCCTCCTTGATGAATAAGCTGGTGAGGGTTTATATGTTGGCTGGATATCCCAAAAAAGAGGTGGGGAGCAAGTCGTACTTGGAGTAGCATTGGACATTTGAATTTCCATATCCTCTAATCTCCAAGAAAGTGTTTAGAATATATTTTTTTCATTCTGCCTCACCTTCCAAAACAGCTGTTTTCTCCAGGTTTACTGAATTCTGCTGCCCTGGAGACTCTCCAGCCACCTTCAATTGCAATTCTCCAGCTCCATCTGGAGCTTGGTAACCCTGGACCTTTTCTGCACCAGGAACTCAACCTGGCCCAGCACTCGTCCAGTCGCAGGGCTAATCCCCACTTCCAGACAACATCGGCGCTAGCCTGCGGCGGGCCTTGGCCTGGCATAAATCAGGACCTCGGTCAGCTCGTGACAAGGGAATGATTCCAGAAGCAGGAATGAGCTCTGCGACCAGATGAGTGCTGGGCTGTGCCAAATTCCTGTTGCAGAAGAGGTCCTGGCCTTGCCCCTAACAGGACTTCCGTCCTGGCCATGGGGTGGAGATGGTGCTGGTTGCCTTGATGGATGATCTGCAGCACGAGCTGGATCAGGGAGGTTCAGCCATCATCATGATGCTCGATCTGTCAGCCGTGTTTGACATGGTCGGCCATGAATTGTTGACCTGACCAGGGCTGGGATCCAGGAGACGGTCCTTCAATGGCTGTGCTCCTTTCTCTGGGACCGGACACAGAGGGTGGCAGTGGGGGAGGAATTATCGCACCCTTACCGACTCCCTTGCAAGGTCCCACAGGGGACGGCACTCTCCCCTGCATTATTTAACAGCTGGTCTGAAGTTATGGGTTGGAGTGTCACCAGTACGTGGATGACACCCAGCTCTATCTCCTCATGGATGGCTGCTTGGACTCCTCCCCAGATACGTTTGCCAGGTATTTGGAAGCTGTTGCTAGATGGTTAGAGCAGAGTCGCCTGAAACTCAGTCCATCCAAGACAGAGGTCCTATGGCTGGGCAGAAAGGTGGCAGACCAGGAAGCATACCTACCCACCTTGGCTGGGGTTCAACTTAACATCCCATCCTCATCCAGGAATCTGGGGGTGATTCTGAATGCCACCCTCTCTATGGAGGCCCAGGCAACAAAGGTAGCCCACATGGCATTTTACCACCTTCGCCAAACAAGGCTAATAGCACCCTATCTTCCCCTGGGCTGTCTAGCCACAGTGATCCACGCAACTGGGCTGGAATTCTGTAACTCGCTCTACACAGGCCTACCCTTGTCCTTGACCCAGAAACTCCAGCTGGTGTAGAATGAAACTTCTAGGGTCCCCACCGGTACACCTCAGAGGGCCCATATCCATCCTGTGCTGAGGCAGCTGCATTGGTTGCCTGTGCTGACCGTGATCAAATTCAAGGTTTTGGTGCTAACCTTTAAGGCCATTTGCAGCTTGGGCCCTGCCTATCTGAGGGACCACTTGTCTCCTTATGCCCCCCACAGGGCACTTCACTCTACAGGTGCTAATCTACTGGAGGTCGGTGGCCCCAAAGAAGCATGGCTGTCCTCAAGCTCAGCCAGAGCCTTTTTGGTCCTGGGACAGCTGAGGGCCCTAACAGAGCTATCAGAGTTTGGCAGGGCCTGCAAAACGGAGCTCTTCTGTCAAGTTTTGGTTGAGGTCAGAGCCAGGAACAACAGGGGGCCCTCCTCAGGTTATACAATAACATCCAGTGTGCCCCACCCTGGGGGTGGACAGCTGCAGGCATAGGGGGAGGGACTATACCACCAATCTTGTTCGACCCTCTTTTATCTTCGCTTTGTTGTTTGTTATGGGATGGGGTTTTTATCATGTTTTATGGGTGGGCTTATATTGTATCCTGCCACAGGTCCCCAGAGAGTGGCGGGCTAAAAATCTAAGGAACAAACAAACAAACAAACAAACAAAAATAACAAACCCTCTGGCCTTAGGTCGGTCATTCAATTTCCCTAACAGAGCGGGGATTTCATACTGGATCTTCCAGATATTCATTGTGGATCGTTCCCAAAGTGGGCCGAGGTGACAAGAACGCCTTGCAACAACACGTTTGTCTTTGATTAGTTTGGTTTTTTGGGGGGGAAAAAAAACAGGAAAAGCAAGTTGAGAAGGAGGGAGGAGGGAGGGAAGAGAGATGGACAGAGATCCCGTTTTTCTACAAAACAGAAAGTTGTGTTCATTCGACAAGCTGAGATTAAAAACGAGTCTTGAATCTGATCAGGTTGGAACTGAAAATAGAGGGTCATTCTCGAGGGAGCGATTCTGTCGGCTTCCTCCGAAGAGCCCCATATTAGACTTTCACCTGGGTCACCTCTGGTCTGTTTGGGGATCTCGGGACAAAGGCCTCTTCATTCGGCCTCCAGTTTTGAGCTTGGGAAGTTTCCAAACAGGCAAGCAAAAATAAGCGGGGGCCGGAGAGGACGTATGGGAAGGGGAAGGGGAAGGGGAGAGGAGGAAGACGCTTGGCGCCGACCGGTGCCAGCACCTATTGTGGGTCAGGATTAGCAGCTGCCAGCATCGGCCTTGCCTGCCAGTGACCTCCACGTCCTTCGGGAAGGATGAGGCTGGGGTACAAAGAGCAGGGATGATGGCCAGCGTTCAAGGCCTGTGGCTTCTGTTGATAAGAAGGCAGAAGGGGTGGATGTATTTTTCAGCGGCCACCAGAACCAAGACCCGGAAGCGAAGCCAGGGGCAGCTTGCCAGTTTGGTGCCCAGCCAGGCGCGGAAAAAGAGATGTAAGAGAAAGCTACACGGTCCTATTTTGCTGGGAAGGGAGAAAGGCAAGGCAGTCAATGTGTCTGGGAGATCTCCAGGCCCTGCCTGGAGGTTGGCAATCACACCCACCTTCCCAACTTGGAGATATTCTGATGGGGGAATGTTGTGGCATCCTAGAGATGCGTGTGTTTTTGTTGGCAAGGCTTGGCTGATTGCTTGCTTTCATTAGGAATTTGCCAAGTTCTATATGGATTAAAGCAGGGGTAGTCAAACTGCGGCCCTCCAGATGTCCATGGACTACAATTCCCAGGAGCCCTTGCCAGCATTCGCCAGCGAATGCTGGCAAGGGCTCCTGGGAATTGTAGTCCATGGACATCTGGAGGGCCGCAGTTTGACTACCCCTGGATTAAAGGGACAAACCCATCTTCTCCCTCCCCACGGTGTTTTAGAAGGTGCAGGGCCCAATCTGTGGCAATGGCAGCTCCAGGATGCCACCCAGGGTTGCCAACCTCCAGGTGGGGTCTGGAGATCTCCCAGAGTTACAAATGCTCAGCAAACTACAGAGATCAGTTCCCCTGGGGAAAGTGATGTATTCTGGCATTCTCCCACAAATTTTGACCTTCCTAGGCTCTGCGCCCCTTCCCCCATCTCCAGAAATTTCCCAACCTGTAATTGGCAACCACTGCAGCCAGTAGGAGTCAGCCGGCCAGCAAAACAGGGACCCGTTTCCATACTGGAAGCTTCATGCTGGGGTGCAGGCTGGAGACTGAGTCGGGGCGGGTTGCCCACCTCTTCCTGCTCCCACATGGGGGAGCATTTGGCCCGGTGCGCCTCATCCACCCTGGATTTGTTCTTTTTCAGGGGAGCCAGGGCACCAAAGTTCCCAGTGCAGAAACGGTCCTAGGTGGCCAACCAGCAAGCAACCAAGTGAGAACAATCTGAGCGCTTTCCTACATGATTAACGATGCAATTTTAATCCCCTCCAGTGACCCTTTGTGAGCGCCCTCCCTCGCCTTTCACACATGCTGAATAATCCATTTTCAATCCACTTCCAAAGCTCTTTAGCAAGAGGATTCGTTGCCTAGGTTTAAATCTGGCTGCAAAGTGCACTGGAAGTGGATTGCAAATGCAGAGTTCAGAATTTCGCCTTTCTTCCACCTCCGCCAACTTCTATGACGTTGTTTCCAATTATTAGAAACTGTTGTACTTCAAATCCCTGGGGAATGGAGTCTTCAGGCTGTCTGGTCTTATGATGGGCAGGTACCCAGAGGACTACACTCCCCAGAGTGCACTGTGGCTTACGCTCCACAGAGTGCACCAAGGTGCAGAATGCATTGGGAATTGCGGGAGCTTGGTCTGTTTAGCCTGGAGAGGAGATGACTGAGAGGGGATTTGATAACCATCTTCAAGTATTTAAAAGAGTGCCATATGGAGGATGGAGCAGAGTTGTTCTCTCTTGCCCCAGAGGGATGGACCAGAATCAATGGGATGAAATTAATTCAAAGGAAATTCCGTCTAAACATCTGGAAGAAGTTCCTGACAGTTAGAGTGGTTCCTCAGTGGAACAGGTTTCCTCGGGAGGTGGTGGGTTCTCCATCTTTGGAATTTTTTAAACAGAGGCTGGATAGCCATCTGATGAGGAGGCTGATTCTGTGAAGGTTCAAGGGGGTGGCAGGTGACAGTAGATGAGCGATTGGGATGTGAGTGTCCTGCATGGTGCAGGGGGTTGGACTAGATGACCCATGAGGTCCCTTCCAACTCTATTATTCTATGATTCTATGGGCGGGAGACAGTTCCAATGCGGGCAGGGAAGAGAGCGGGAGGATGGCAGAACAAAATGCTAGCCTGAGTCCATTTTCAGGAGTTTGGGTCACCCAGTAAATGCGGGGAGGACAGAGGTGGGAGGGAGACGGAGGAAGAAATAGAAGCCAAGCAAGAGCCCCCCCCCCCGCTCAATGGCCAAGGGCTCCATGCCTCTGTTTAAAGTGGGTTAAAACACCAGCAATCGTAGCTGGCCCCCAAACCTTACAGCTCATCAGATTCACTTCCGAAAAGCCTGCCCCCCCCAATGCAAGCCATCTGCAAAACGTGCTGACTGGCTATTACCCGCTAGTTGGAGATGGTTGCCAACCTCTAGGGCTGCCAGGTGGCTCCCAGCCACTGGCAGGGCATGGGGAGGGGGAGTGTTGCTGGATGTAGGTTGGGAAATGCCTGGAACTTTAGGGAGTCTGGGCAGGACGGAGACCTCTGCGGGTTATATGCCCCGGAATCCACCCTCCGAAGCATCCTTTTTCCCCCAGGGGGAACTGATCTCTGTAGTCTGGAGATGAGCTCTAAATCTCCAGGTCCCTCCTGGAGGTGGGCAGGGCCTGGAGGTTCCCAGAATCACAGGGGATCGCCACTTTTCAGAGAATGGGGGTGGGGGGCAGCTGCTGAGGAGGATGGGCCTCCCTTCTAAATGCTGACCCTCCCAGGCTCCACTCCCCAAAACTCTACAAGTTTCCCAGCAGACTTGGCAGCCCTGTGTATTTACCTGGAAGGCAGATTACCCTGATTGTAAAACTACCTCCCCTCCCCAAATAAAGGCTATTCCCACCATTTTTTGTGGATATGGCAGGCTTCAACCAGAGTCAGGGCCTGATTGGGTCTATCTCCCGCCTGGTAGAATGAGTTGCCTGTTAAATCCGTGAGCTCAGAGCCCAGGATGCTGGGAGTTCATTTCAGCTCTTTAGTGTGACCCCAGCAAAATCTGAACCAAAGAAGCCCACAACCAATCTGATCTTCCTGCCAGTCCGCGGTGTTGGTCAGTTTCACTGTAAGCTGACTGGATCTGGCAGAAGGGATCGATCAATTGCAGTGCAGTCTTATGATCTGCCTTCGGATGTCAAATTCGGTCCTCGGCAGGTCTACAGACACAACACTGTCTGACAAAGGGTTAAAATTCTGCAGGGCCTGCAAAACGGCACTCTTCCACCGGGCCTATGGTTGAGACTCAGCCAGCCTAGAAGTACTGTGGGCTTCCCTTTTCTCCTCTCCATGTGTCTCCCCATATGAAACTTCCCTGTAAAGGGAATATTTCCCCATCATAGACACTGAATTCTCCAGCTAAACTCTGACAGCTATGAAGCTTATCGTGTTTTATGATGTTTTTATAGTTTTAAAGGTTCCCAGCTGTTATAAACCACCCCGATCTCATCACTGGGATGGGCAATCTATAATTGATGTTTTTTTTAAAAAGAATACTTTAAATATTTGCTATTTGTATGCCAAATTAAAAAGACTTCCTCCAATTTTTGATGTCATAGCTGGGGGGGGGGACCATTCATGTAAATATAGTGTTTATTATAAGCGTGGGTTTGTGGCTCCTCCACCAAGTTTCCGGTTGAGGCCGGGCTGAATATTGGGCTATAAAATCTGGTCCTCTATAGTCCTTATGGCATCTGGATCCCCCTGGGGCCATCCACCACCCCAGCTTTTTATCTGTTGACACTGCCGGGAATTGGTGAACGAGGACCATGGGTTAGTAGGAACCGTTATGCCTGTCATCTTTGTCACCTTTAAACTGTGGTGATGGTATTGTATTTATTGGTGAGATTGTTATCTTGCCCTCAAGGAAGGAAGGCAGGCAGGCAGGCAGGCAGGCAGGCAGGCAGGCAGGCAGGCAGGAAGGAAGGAAGGAAGGAAGGAAGGAAGGAAGGAAGGAAGGAAAACTCTGCAAGTGGGTCAGCCTTCACAGAAGGCCTAATTAAGGTAACATCATGTTATAATTGTAAGGGTTACCAACCTCCAGGTGGAGCCTGAAGATCTCACAGAATTACCACGGACTTCTAGGTTATATAGATCAAGTTTCCCTGAAGAATATGGCTATTTCGCAATATCTCATTATGGCCCTCCGAGGTCCCTGTCCTTCCCAAACCCCACTCTTCCCAGGCCATATCCCTGAAATCTCTGCAAATTTCCCAACCCGGACCTGGCAGCCCTAATTTAGTATACACAGTGTCAATGGAACCTCCATGTCCTGGGACAGTATATCTCCATCCTGGGACAAACGCAAACCTACATTTCTTACAACCACGATCTTCCATGTACACAGTAAAATGCAGGGGATGACATCACTGTTCTTAAAAACGTGGGCTCCCATTGCAAAGATCGTGTGTGTGTTTGTCAAATGCACGGCCAACTTGCAGTGACCACAGCAAAGGGATTTCAGTGGGAAGCAAAGGTTTGCCATCACATTCTTCTGCAGAGCCTTCCTCCGTGTTCTCCCCTCAAAGGACTGGTCCGCTTAGCTTCCAAGATTGGGCGATGCCATGACAGCTTCCCTCCCAGAGGACCACTGTGTCCCTCCCCCCCCCCAAAAAAAATGCTTTCAATTCTTCCTTGGTCTTAAGATAAGACCCCTGCAGTCCTTCAACTAAGCAGATGCAAGTTCGTGTCCCTTAACCCTCCCCATACATCACGATGGGATAATTATCGCCCTCTGCTCATCGCCACAGACACAACGATAAAGAACTGCCTCGGATGTATAAATGAATCCGGTAAGAGCAGGGGGCGAAACCCACCCTATTACCCATCCCAGCCGTGTGGGTGACAAGCTGCTTAAAGGGTGTTAAGGGGTAACTAATCGGCACCGCCTGGATCCTTCCGAGAGGACCTCCTTTCCGAAATCTCCCCGCCACAGCGCTCGACTGGTTAACCCTGATGGAAATTAATTCCCTGCTAGTTTGTCAATGGATTCACTCACACTTCATTTTGTTGGGGCTAAATTGGATGATCCATCACGAGCTCCAAAGAGACACGCTCCCTTTCCCCTGCTGTTAAGCAAAGCACAGGATGGAAGAAGCGTCATTAAGCTGTAACTTATTCTGGAGAGGTGCAGGGGGGCTGGGAGTTGGGAAGATCTCAGTTTGCACGAAAAAGGGGAAACCGTGGGAAGGTGGTGTTCTCTGGTGGTCACAGCCCTGGGCTTTGTGAGTCTTTTGGTGGCTGTGGAAAGCAGGTTCCCCGTTCACTGTCATGTCGACGTTTTAGAGGTTGTCGGGCCAGGAGGTCCTCTGGCATTCCCGTCCAAAGGTTTAGTGCCGTGGTTCTCAACCTGGGGGTTGGGAGCCATTGGGGGGTTGAACGACCCTTTCACAGGTGTCTCAGCAGGGCAAGCAGCTTGGCCGGGAGGGCGCCATCTACACAACAGCCTTGCGGAGTAGATCGAGATAGAGTGTTTGTCTGTCTGGAGCAGCGGAAAAGAGCAAAATCGGCATGATGGGACAAGAGGCAGAACTGAACTGAGAAACCCCGGGAAAAAACCAATTCATATACAATCGTGAACCATGGATCTTCATTCCATTGGTCAGTTTCGGTTTAATTTCTGTGAAAGAACGCTTCCATAGTTTTATGGTTGGGGTTCACCACAACAGGAGGAACTGTATTAAAGGGCCACGGCATCAGGAAGGTTGAGAACCACTGGTTTAGTGCGATTAACCTGGCTGGTCTTCAGAGATCACAATGGGAGCTAATTCATTTGCATCATTTCGACCCCATCTTTCCCCTCCATGCCGTTTACATTGTTTTCCCCTCCTCTGTGCTCAGCTGAGCCAAAGTCAACCAGCGAGTGTTCAGGGAAGAGGGGGATTCATCCCTGGGTTCCCCAGATCCCAGTCCGACACTCTGACCATGGCACCATAGTGGATAATTGCGAGGGAAGACGTGCTCTTTAAAGGACGCCGCACAGAGGTCAGAAGGGGCCTGTCCGATACAGTTAGATTGCTGGGGTTAACCAAGTCTGAGACTGTAAACAGCCTAGATGTGCAATTATGTATACTTCTCTGAGTGCATTAAAGGTAAAGGTAAAGCACCGGGTCATGTCTGACCCTTGGGGTGACGCCCTCTAGCGTGTTCATGGCAGACTCAATACGGGGTGGTTTGCCAGTGCCTTCCCCAGTCATTACCATTTACCCCCCAGCAAGCTGGGTACTCATTTTACCGACCTCGGAAGGATGGAAGGCTGAGTCAACCTTGAGCCGGCTGCTGGGATCAAACTCTCAGCCTCATGGTCAGAGCTTCAGATAGCATGTCGCTGCCTAACACTCTGCGCCACAAGAGGCTGAGCACATTAATACATGAATAGACCCTTTAATATGCCACTTGTAAGGTCCAGGTCACACAGACCTTCCAGGGTGTGGATATCCCCAGAAAGCAGTTTGGTCCCTCTCCTTCGCATTTGTTTGTTCCTTCCGTCGGGTATCCTGAGGTAGACTGCCCCTGAACCTGGATGTTCTATTTTGCTAATGGCTGATGATGGAGCCGCTGTGATTTCGTCGAAGCCAGGGGGGTGCCCATCCTTTTTGAGCCTGCTAACACATTTGGATTTCCCTCGCAGCACGGTGAGCGCAGCATCAAAATGGCTGCCCCAGAATGGCTGCCCTAAGAGGAAGAGGCAGCCGTAAATTGATTGGCACAGCTTAACTTCAATAGCACAGTGTAGATCAGGGGTAGTCAAACTGCGGCCCTCCAGATGTCCATGGACTACAATTCCCAGGAGCCCCTGCCAGCATTCGCTGGCAGGGGCTCCTGGGAATTGTAGTCCATGGACATCTGGAGGGCCGCAGTTTGACTACCCCTGGTGTAGATCCTTATGAGGTGTTGTCAGATGCTGTTGACGCGACATTAAAAAAAAAAAAATTCACAGACAAGCAAATCTCCAGTAGTTGATCAGAAGTCCGACCCAGCCCCATCCTCTTCCTAAAAATACTTGGTGGGTGCCAGAAAAGGTGCCAGAGGATCTAAGCCCTTTTAAACCACTCAAGCCAGTGGCTGGCATCATATCTTGTGGCAAAAAAAAGCTCTCTCAACTCATGGCAGACTTGTTGAGAAGAAATATTTCATTCCATCCGTCTGGAACTGACTTCCAATCCGTTCCACAGACGTGTCTTTTAACGCTCTGAGAAATGACGAAAATGTTCTCTCGGTCCACTCACCCTTCATAATTTTATAATGAATATAGCTCTGGAGGACGCTAACTCTGGTTTGGGGATATTGAATGGGGGCAGGAGGATAAAGGGACATTGAGGAAAATTCAGGCGTGCCTGCAACTCACGCGGAACTACCGGCCATGCCAAAATGGTTTTCTTTACCCAAAACACCCATTTACGTATGGAAGAACGCCTGCAGGCTCTTCCTGGCTCAGGTAGTGGTGTCCAGTTATTTAACAAGAGGTTGTCTAGTGTCTTGCAGAATTCCAGGTTCTTAGGACCAACTCAGACCGTGCAAGAACCCATTGTAACCCCTGCGGAAGGGAGCAACTCTCACCCCAACATATCCAGAAACAAAATGGCTGCGTAGGTATTGGCCGTTGAGCCTGCAGCGCACCTCGATCTGCAGAATTAGCAGGCGTTCAGCTCAGCCTCTGTGCTGTGAAGAAAAGGCTTCTCCTGCCCATTTGATAAGGTTGCCAACTGCCAGGCAGCACCTGGAGATCTGCTATTACAAGTGATCCAAAGAGATCGCCAAGATCAGCTCCCCTGGAGAAAAGGCCTGCTTTGTAGGATGGATTTGGTGGCATTATATCCTGCTGAGATCTTTCCCTTCCCCCAAAGAACTCCCTCCCCAGGCTGCAATTCCAGGAGATCTTCAGGGTCCGCCTGGATGTTGGCAACCCTGGGTATAATGCCACACACCCCGCTCTCCAAATGGCTGTTCTTCCTCAGGAAATGATATCTGTCATCTGGGAATCAATTGCTGTTCTGGGAGGTCACCAGGGCAGGCCTGGAGGTTTGCTACCCGGGCAGGACCCAAACTAACATCTGGACTGCAGCATGCAGATGCAGAGAAGCTGTCCAGCTGAGCTTGAAGGGTGCAAGAATCCGCAAGGAGATGTCGGACTGTAAATTTCTCCGCCTCCTCTCTTTCTGATCAATACCTGCTCTTTTTGCCAGAACAAGGGAGCCACAGAGCTCAACGGAAGGACCCAAGTAAATGGCAAACATGCAAGGGAATGGCTGAAGGAGAGCTCGGCCCCTGTCCAGCATTTTGTGCCTGAAGGATAAAAAAAGGGCCCAAGCAGAGGGCAGGGAGAACGTGAACAGAGGCTTCCCTGGCATCAGCTTGGTGTAGTGGTTAGGAGTGCAGACTTCTAATCTGGCAAGCAGGGTTTGATTCTCCACTCCACATCCACATGCAGCCTGCTGGGTAACCTTGGGCTCACCACAGCACTGATCAAGCTGTTCTGACTGAGCAGGAATATCAGGGCTCTCTAAGTGGCATATAAGAACCAACTCTTCTTCTTCTTCAGTAATATCTGGGCTCTCTCAGCCTCACCTCCCTCACTGGGTGCCTGTGGAGGGGAAAGGAAAGGGAAGGTGACTGTAAGCCGCTTTGAGACTCCTTCAGGTGGAGAAAAGCAGCATATAAGAACAAGTTCTCTTCTTCAATAATATCAGGGCTCTCTCAGCCTCACCACCTCACAGGGTGTCTGTTGTGGGGAGAGGAAAGGGAAGGCGAACGTAAGCTGCTTTGAGACTCCTTCGGGTAGAGAAAAGCGGCATATAGGAACCAATCCCAGGATGCCCTATCAGTGCCCTGTAAAATCCCGAGGACTCATGTCATCTGTGCTTTGCGTGGTGGCAATACCGTAGGCAATGAGGTTAATCCGAGGAGTGACTATTGCTAATTGAAATCTTCCCTCAATACTCCACCATGACGACTTGACTTATGCATGCTTAACCGTACATGTTTTGCTGGGGGTCTTTTGCCGTCAAGTTGCGGAAGACATACGGCGACCCCATTGGGCTTTCAAAGTGAGAGACGCTCAGGTGTGATTTGCCACCGCCTGACTCTGTGGAGGAACCCTGGACTTCCTTGGGGAAGCCGAATGCTAGCCAGGGCCGACCCTGTTGAGCTTTCCGCAGGATCCAGAACATGTCAGCTTGGATCCTGCCGCAGACCTCAAGCAGATCCACCCACACAACCAAGAACATTTCCTTCCTTTCTCCCCAAACGTTTCCCACCTTTGGCCCTAATGAGCACTCATTCTCCCGTCCTCCATCCTGTCCTCACAGCAATTGTGGGGTCAGCCCAAGGCTGGGTGGGATTCGAACACAGATCTCCCGAATCCTAGTCCAATAACTAACTCATTCCCTACCCCCCCCTCCATTTCTATGCTGCTGATACGATTGCCACTTCTCTTCTATTGGTGCGTCTGTGCTTTCACGGAGACCTGCCGCAGAGACATCTGCTAAGCGCCGTTTCCCCTCAGCTGTGGCGCTAACTTCACGCACTAATTTCCCCCTCGTAGCTCGAGGCGCATTTCCTCTGCCTCCCCGTTCCGGTTTGCCTGCAATTCACTGAGTAGGGTGTAAGCAGACAACTTCGCGGCCGACTTCAGCAACCAAATATCTGCCGTGTCGCTGTATTTGTGTGGAGGGAGACCACGGGATAACCTCGCTCCCTGGGCCACTTGTCCATCAAGTGAGATAAACTGAGGAGGCCAGCCTCCACTAGGGCCAGGAGATCCCTGGATTAAGGCTCGTCTCCAGACGAGTGGAGAAAACAGATGCTTTGGAGGATGGTCTGTGTGGCATTGCACCCCACTGAGGGGAGACCCCTGTCTCCCCACCTCCATTCCCAAACCTCCAGGGTTTTCCCAACCTGGAGCTGGCAACCCATACTCACCCCCTCCCCTGCCAGTGGCCTGGGGGAGAGAAACTTGGTCGCCCTGTATGATGAGCCTAAGGTAGCTAACTGCTAACGTCTACAGATCAGAGGGGCTGGTTTGAAAAGTGGCCCACCTCTACAGTCCGAGACCACCTGCATAGACAGCTGAGGTGCCTCAGGTTGGGTTCCACGGCTCAGGTAGTTCAGTTATCTGCAGCATCCGACCAAGTGGTGGGAAGGATTTCTCCACGCCTCAGCCACAGGTGTGGTGATGGTTTCATCTTTGTCCCCTTACCCATCACACAAATCCTGCAGCCACACCACTGGGGCATAGTATAAACATCTACAAGCAGCCTGGTTTCCGTTTCACACTCTCTGAAGAATTGTGTACATGCACAGCAGCTCACCCCTTGAATAAAACTTGGCTGGTATTAAAGGTGCCCCTGGACTCTATAATGCAGGGGTAGTCAAACTGCGGCCCTCCAGATGTCCATGGACTACAATTCCCAGAAGCCCCTGCCAGCATTCGCTGGCAGGGGCTCCTGGGAATTGTAGTCCATGGACATCTGGAGGGCCACAGTTTGATTACCCCTGCTATAATGTGTTGCCCTGCTGTAGCAAATGTGATTGCCTCATGTTGTGTAAGCAGCTCCTTCTCTACCTCAAAGTTGTGCAGTTAAAACCTCTGCCATGTTCTTCTCCTGCCCACAAGGTGGCTGCATGCGTTGCTCCTCAAGGGTCCTTGTAAGACGGCCTTCCGTTTCCTCCTCCTTGCAGTCCGTCGCTTCTCAATGGTGGCTGACCAATTCCTGGCCAATACAGATCCATGACCTACCTCAAGGTCGGTCTCCCTATCGTAGTTATTCATAGCATTCAACCAAGGGGCAAGAAAGTTTTCTCTGCGCATCAGCTCCAGATCCACTGGCTTAGGGTTGAATTCTGGATCAAGTTTAAGGTGCTGGTTCTTGCCTTCAGTGACATCCGCGGTCGGGGCTTGGTGTACCCAAGGGACCGCCTCTCTGCCTATGTCCCCTGAAGAGCGTCGTGCTTGGCAAACTCCAACAAGCTAGTAGTCCCTGGCCCCACAGAAGTATGTCTGGCCTCAACAAGGGCCAGAGCCTTCTCCGTCCTGGCCCCGTCCTGGTGGAATGAGCTCCTGGAGGAGATCAGGGCCCTGTCGGAGCTGTCCCAGTTCTGCAGGGCCTGCAAAAGGGAGCTCTTCCACTGGTTGAGGCCAGTGATCCCAGTAACCTCTAATGGACCTATCCCAGGCAGCCCCCCATGGAGAATGCCCCCTGATAGGTTGCATTGAAAAACTGCTTGGTGATGCTGAGATGCTGAGATTTTAACACTGTGATTTATTTATTGCTTTTAAGGCACTTAATATGCACATTTTATTGTTGTGAATGTATGTTCTTTACCACCCTCAGCCTCATGGGAGGACAGTGCAGCAATTAATTTATTAATTCATTAGCAATAATAATAAAAATTGTTTGATCTAGCGCCCCCCCAAACCAAACGGGCAAGAACATCCAGCGTACCCCTCCAACTGTCCCTTGAAGCATGGGATTATGGGTAGCTCGTGGAGCGGTATGGGGAGAGGTTCGTTTTTTCGTTACTGGGGAGGGATGATTTTATACACTGTTTTATGAAGTTTTGTGGGTTTTTTTACTATGTTACCCGCCATGAGGCAGCTCGAACTGGGAGTGTCGGGCTATAAACCTTGCCCTGCATAGGACAGAGGGTTGGACTAGATGACCCATGATGTCCCTTCCCACTCTGATTCTATGATTCTATGGTAATAAATAAATAGAATTAACAATAACAATAACAATAACAATAACAATAACAATAACAATAACAATAACAATAACAATAACAATAACAATAACAATAACAATAACAATAAAGACCAGGGACCTTGGAGCCCTAATTGGTTAGAAGTCCCCAGAATGGGCTCCCTGGTTGTTTAAGCACACCCACCCCCAGCACTGTGTGGTTTCTGTGGGAGACAGGCATAATGTTACCCTGCCATGGCAAATTGCCTCAATCCGCGCAAAGTGCTTCTTTCT
The DNA here is from genome assembly GCF_049243985.1 of Paroedura picta. NCBI lineage: Eukaryota > Metazoa > Chordata > Lepidosauria > Squamata > Gekkonidae > Paroedura > Paroedura picta. The sequence goes on along the minus strand of NC_135373.1, from coordinate 8,413,902 downwards.
TTACCTCAGAGTTGTGCCGTTAAAACATCTGCCACGTTCTCCCGCCTCCCTGCGAGGTGGCTGCATCCTCCACATCTCAAGCATCCCCGGGAGACGGGCTTCCGGCATCTCCCCCTTTTCGGAGGCAGCTGCTTCTCAGTGGTGGGTGACCAATTTCTGAGTAAACACTTCTTAAGATGTTATGATTATTTTTTTCCTGTTTGGAGGCCAAATTGACCATTTAAAAAAAAATTAACTCTGCTGCTACCTTTCCTATGCGAGAACCCTTTTTCATTACACCCGGAAAATGGGTCTTAATTGGATTAGGCTCTCATTTGTCAACTAATTAATTGGCTTTCAGAGATACCTGGAGCCATTTCACTCAAAAAGACGGCCATGAATACAGACAAGAGCCTTCTGCTATGGCGCAATTATTCTACGCAAGAGGGGAGGGGAGGCAGGAGCATCAGCTTCCGTGCGCCCCTCCGAGAACATTTATAAGTTACGCCGTAAAGTATTTACTTATTTGGCATGACCACCTCTGGCTTGAGAAGAGATCCAACTTGTGTCCCTGGGCAGTTTAAGAAGGCAGTCAGCAAATAATTCTTAAATCACACAATCCATATCACTATAGGGCAGGGGTGGCCAAACTGTGACTCTCCAGGGCTGATTCTGCACTTACTTTATTTTTTCCTTTGTGGATCCTGCTGATTTCAGATCGATTTGAACTCGGGTCTTCCTCTATCCCTCCCCCATTGAAACAGAAAGTGTTCTGAAGTTGAAAGGGGAAATTGTGGCTCTCCAGATGTCCATGGACTACACTTCCCATGAGCCCCTGCCACAGTTTGTCCACCCCTGCAGAGAGGCCACCCTCCAACACATAGTTGCCAACCTCCATGTGACACCTGGAGATCTCCTGCTGTTACAATTGATCTCCAGGCACCATAGACCAGTTCCCCTGGCCATTTTGTAGGGTGGACTCTATGGGGTTATTATATCCTGCTATGGTCCCTCCCCAGACTCCACTCCCCAAATCTCCAGGTATTTTGGCAACCCTACTCCAAAGCAACCATTTTCACCAGGGGAACTGATTTCTGTTATCTGGAGATGGGTTATCCCAGAAGCTCTCTAGGCCTACCTGGTGAGACACAGACCTTTAAGAATGTTAGCAGAGCCCCAGCCGCATCAGACCAGCGTTCCATCTCATCTAAGGTGACCAGATTGCCCCACTTTTGGAGGGACATCTGGGGGTACCTGTCAAATTGTACTTATGTTGAAATTTAAAAATACATATTACAATACCATTTTTGCGTTCTATGCATTCTATGAAACTTTCTGTTGCTCCATAGAGACCAAATTTTTAATCAAGAACCCCCCCCACCGGTCAATGGTGTCCTGCTTTACCAATGTTAAAATCTGGTCCCCTGAATCTTATCCAGCCTCCTGTTCCACATAGTAGCCTACCAGTTCCTCTGGAGGACCAGCAACAGGGCGTAGGGGCCAAAGCCTTCCCCTCATGTTGCCTCCTGGCTCTGGGATTCAGAGGATTAGTGCTTCTGAAGGTGGTGGTTCCTCTCAGTCATCATGGTTGGTGGCCATTGATAGACTTCTCCTCTATGAATCTATCTAATCCAGAGGTAGTCAAACTGCGGCCCTCCAGATGTCCATGGACTACAATTCCCATGAGCCCCCTGCCAGCGAATGCTGGCAGGGAGCTCATGGGAATTGTAGTCCATGGACATCTGGAGGGCTGCAGTTTGACTACCCCTGATCTAATCCCCATTTAAAGCTGTTTATTCCTGTGGCCATCCCATCCCAACACCCTCTGGCAGTTCTAAATGCAAGCATGCCTGCTGAGAGAGGATTCTGTGCATGCTCAGGGGCACTCTTTCACTGCTGTCCCGGAGCTGAATTTCCTGAGCTTGCCATTCTGGAATAAGGATCCCAGAGCTGAATTGCAGGCAGCCCCAGGAGGACGCCGCCTTTCTCAGTCACGAGGTTTTGCTTTACAGGGCCAGGGCTGCTCGACATTCATTTTTCGCGTTGGCATTAAAATTTAAAAGATGCACTTCGTATTTTAAAGCATGATTTCCATTTTGACCTACCACAATGTTACAAAGCGCAGTAATCTGTTTTTCTGACTCACGGGCTTCCAAGGCTCAGCCGTGGAAGCTTCCTGGATGACCTTCAGCTATGCTTATCATTCTCCTGGGGGGCGACGGGGAACCTCCTGCACTCGGGCTCTGGTGTGCACTTGGGCCTCTTCCCTCCTTTAGGAGCAACATCATGAGAAGATTCACACTGTCACTTCTGTTTGTATTTGGAAGTGACCTCACAACACTCAAGGAATTTGTCTGACTAAGTTCCCACAGAGATAGACGGATTCCTAGGGGGCTGTGGCACCACTTACAAGTACCAACAGGAAGTGACATCACAACATCACATGTCAGCTCTGAACTGGCTTTGTTTTTTTCTCAGATCTGCAGTCTGGTTGCTCGGGAGGAGAGTGTTGTCTTTTCTTCGACCCCATTTGTGTGGGAATATATCAGCACAAAACCAACACTCCACTGCAGCTCTCCCCTGGAAGGCTTCGGGCCTGCGAAACTTTATCAAAATTTGGAGCACAAAGTAAAATAAATATCTTCGAACCACAGTAAAGGCAAGAATGTCACACCAGTGTGTCTAATCAGAACACCACCTTGCCCCACCCCATTCTCCCTTCCCCTCTAAAAGGGTTTCCAGGGGTTGCCACCATTTCGCCTGTGACTCTCCCTAGCCTAACCCACCTCGCAGGAGCGTTGTGAGGATAAAATGGAGAAAGACAGAACAATGCTGAAAGCTATTCTGGCCCCAACGCTGGAGGCTCAGCAGCAAGTTATTTCAGGGAAAGCAGACAGCTGAACCTTTACTCATGCCGATTTTTCAAATATCGAGAGTTATATCCATTGCAGGATATTGCAGGGGAAAGGTAGGGTCACTCCGGATCAATCATGCTTGTCGCAGAAGCAAAATTTAAATTGCCCCAAAACAAAGTGGAAATCGCATTCATTGTCGACGGCAGGGATTGAATCAACCTGGGATTGGAATAAAAGCTCCGTACAGATTCAACCAGGGACTTCACAACCCTACTTGGGGGGGATCGGATTGTTTGGCAATACTCTCCCCCTAGTAGTGGATTTGATGACTATTTTCTGAAATTACCCAGTGGTTTCAAAATATTGGGAATCTGGTTTGGAATGCATAATAGACATGGCATTTTATGTCTTACAGAGATATTTAAAGGTCCCCGTTTTGATTGAAGCCTGGGAAATGTTTACTCCTCTGTGGATTGCTGTGAGGACGGTAATCGGCCCCTAGCGGCACGTCTCGTTCTGGCCTTACCGCCCCAGGGGGAGCCATTTGAATTGTCTGCCTCAGCTCAGTACTTGCGAGTTTCCTTGGCAAGCATTCAATAAAGTTTGCACACCTCCTAGCATTCTTGACCAGCCCGTAACAGTGGTGCATCCATGCTGGATGTAGTATGCACATGCTCCTGATTGTATTTCCCCTCGGGAATTGTACTCCCAGCATCAGCCAAGGCTGATAAACACTTGGAAATTCATTGGCCTCTTTCCACACGCAAAACAGACGGAGCACATTTGAAGCCCTGATGGGAAAAGGGCAATGGCCACATTACAAAAAAACGGGGGGAAAGCAAGCATTATTGAGGAAATAGTCCCAAAGAGAAAAGAGGATACTTAAAAACAAAGAGCCACATAACAGGCCGCTTGCAGTTTCCCAGAAATGACGGGAAAAGTGAGAAGGGTTCAGACCCACAGAAGGGAAAATGTAATTTCTGCCAATTGCCTCTTGATGCAGGCCCTGATTTGTTCTTTATGCCATTTTGGAAGATCAACCCCTCCCACAGGAACAACATTTTGGGGAGATTTCAAGGGGTGCAGCATGCGAGGGAAGGAGGGAAGCTCAGTTCTGCTGACTAAAGTATCTGCTGTAAGCGGAAAAGTTGCCAGGCATTGAACCTGTGAAAAAAAGAATTAAAAAAAAAAAACATCTTGCAAAATGGTGGCCACAGGAAAAAAAATGGCAGTGTCTATAACTAATATAACAGAATATTTGGCTTTATCAAACCCAAAAGAATATATTTTGCCACCAAGATGAGTGTCCTACCTGAATTTTAAATACCCACCATCCTGGAAAATGGAGGCTGCAGGATAAAGTCCCAAAACTGGCATGTCTAACCAAGAGCAATTAAATCGAAGAGTGTCCCGAAGCAAACAAAATCAACACAATTCTCTGCAGCTGTATTATTTGGAAGGAGATCTGTTGTGGATCCAGGACTATTGGGACTTCCTGCAAACCAAGCAGATGCTCTGCTCCCAAGCCACTGCCCCTCCACGGATCCAGCCCAGTGTCGCTGAGGGTCACATTCAAAGCAACCCAGGCCAAAGGAAAGAGGACGGTGATTGACGGGATCTCCTTTTGCATTTCAAAGCAGAGAAGAGCTTCCAGGTAGGGTTGTCAGTCCAGGGTTGGGGAATACCTGGAGATTTTGTTGGCGAAGGCTGGGAAGGGTGCGATTTGGAAAGGGGAAGGTCCCGAGCAGGCTATAATTCCATGGAGTCCACCTTCCAAAGCAGGTGTCTTTCTCCAGGGCAGCTGCTCTTTGCCTCCCTTCTTCCCTGGGAAGTCCTGCTCTATTCAGGATGCAGCAGAACCTCGATGAGCGGGATCCTATCTAAATTCCCAACCAGCTAGTCACAAAGCTGGCCATTCCCGCATAGCAACTCAACTCGAGATTGAGTAAAAAGTTCCTATGGAGCCCTAATCAGTCCTAAATCTCCTCCTGCCAGCTTGGGCCTCCAACACTGTAGCCCAGGGGTAGTCAAACTGCGGCCCTCCAGATGTCCATGGACTACAATTCCCAGGAGCCCCTGCCAGCATTCGCTGGCAGGGGCTCCTGGGAATTGTAGTCCATGGACATCTGGAGGGCCACAGTTTGACTACCCCTGCTGTAGCCTAATGGCAAATCATCTCCAGACCACCAAGGGCTGCCGTCCCCCCCGATGTGACCCAAAATGACACCCTTCTATTCTTGGAACTTTGCCTTGTGCCGTTCTTGCCAAAAGAGGGTAGCAATTGCTGCATTATCCCCTTTGCCCCCCCCTCCCTGAGCCGCAAGCACATAAACAGAGAGTGCCTTCCACTCGAGAGTGGTTCGGTCTGTTTTTCTATTTTTTCTTGTTTAACAGCGCTAAGCGTTCGCACTTTTCTTTTCAAGGGTAGACAGATTGAAAGCCGTATGAGGACGCTCCGTAGGGCTACCTCTGCCGACGTCTCGCAGCCGACAGCTCCCCCCCTTGAGTGCTACAATCCGGGTGTGAATGCTTGAAGCGTCCTTAACTGGGCACCAGGGGGGCAGGGCAGAGAGAGGCCCACAAGCGCGTTCCTCGGGTTGTTTTCTGAAAGTTCACGTTGCGCATTTGTGTTCTTTATGATTACTCTGGGCTCGCTTTCTTTGCTCTCTTCCGTTTCCAAAGGGAAACACATTTTCACCTGTAACTCCCCCTTCCCTTCAGTCAGGAGGAAATTCTCATGGAGCCCTCGCCTGAGGGATGCTCCCTGCCAAATTTCAGGCAGCTACAAGAGAGCGGCCCGGTTTGAGAGGCAATTATGTGTTTGGCTGGCACAGTGGGACCAAGGAAGTGTGAATTGGTGCGAGTTCCCCCTGCTTTTGGCGTGCGGGGGGGGGGGATCCTCAAGTGAGATGAAGGGTGAACTCTTCTTAAACTGAAGCAAAACATCCCAGGCAAAGAGTGCTAGAATTTACACACACACAAACACACAGCTTAACTCACTGTGCTCAGTTGCTTTTGATGTTTTTGTTCCTTCTTGGCCATTTTCTATTATCGGAGCCTGCTGGGAACAAGGCGTTAAGTACTGGACAACTTTAAGGACAACTTGCAGTCCCCTTTACACGCATTGTCCTCAATTTCAAACAAACCCATTCCTCTACCATGAAAATGGGAGACTTTGTGTCTTTTTCCTTATTGCGGCCGTGGCACAATTGCAGAGGAAGGCAAAGAAACTTTAACATGAAATTAATAATGAGAGAGAGCAGTTCTGGGGATCGCTGGTTCTGTCTCATATCTTCAACACTTAGGTGTATAAATATTTGCACAGAGCCCTCCTGGGTGGAGCCCGTCTGGCTTCTGCTTTTGGTCTCTGGAATGCTATGGCTCAATCAGGTGTCCTGATTGGGCCGGCCCTGCTCGGATCCGCCCCCAGGAGCACTCTGCACACTCACCACCATTCAGTACCTGAATGCCACTGGGACTGGTGCACCCTTTCTTGGATTTGGTGACCCTTCCCAGGGCCAAGGGGAGGGCTGGCTGGGACTCACCAGCCCCCCTCCCGCTCCAGGGAGGCTCACCAGGGCCAGGAAGTGCGCACCTTCTGGGGGTTTGGGGAAGGGAGGGGGCGAGTCCCAACCAGGGCTCCCTTTTGACCCCGGGCAGGCTCGCCAAGCCTAAGAATGGGAACCCTCCTCTTTTCTCCTAACCCCCAGAAAGCACGCTGAGGCATCTCCTGGCTTCACTGTGCTCAGTTTGCAGGCTAGTTTACAGGCTTCCTGCGATGAAGCAAGTCCCAGCCAGCCCTCCCCTTTGCCATGGGCAGGCTTGCAGAAGTCAGGAAAGGCTGCAGGATGAGCCAGCAAAAGATAAGCTGGGACAGTGGGGGGGGGGGGTAGAAGATTGGCTGCACTGGCCTGAGCAGCTCAATTCGCCAGCTGGGCCACTGTACTCCCAGGCCTTCAACTTTCCAGAGAGTGGGGGGAGGCTGGCCAGCCACACTCCACTGTGAGTGCAGCGGTGGTCCAGTTCCCATGACTGGTCCCCTGGGTTTGCAGGTTTCCTGCTTGCCAGGGAGCAAGAGGAAGTCAGTCTGCAGTGCTATGCTCTGCGGGAACCCTCCTGCCTGCCACCTCTTTCAAAGCCCATTTTTAAACGGGCTTTGATGCTAGCGTATAGATATAATCCTTCACTGGTCTCACAGAAATGCCAGTTTTGATTATCCTGTTGGATGATGACATGTGCTAACTCTCTTGGTTGGATGGTATTCCTGTCAGACACACAGTAACTTGTTTACTCATTAATTCTTTCATTGTATTTGTATGTGATATGCATACCTCATTTTTCTCCCCACCAGTATCTTAGAGCAACGGACAAGAATAATGGTCAAGCCATTATCAAATGGCAAAAATTGTTGAAGTCAGATCAGTTCTAATGACTATGTTAAAGAGTGAATGGGATAAAGCCTTGATTAATTAGTTGAATGCGCATCCCTCAGCCAAACTCGATGTGATAGCAGATATCCTGCAGCAAGCAGAAATAGACATGGGGGGGGGGCATTAATTTGGAGAGTATATTGTTATCCTCTGACTGGTTTCCTGACTGCAATTGCCTCCCTTCAGTAGCCTGCAAAAATATACATGGAACAAACAGCAGCTCATGAGGAGAGATTAAATAGCACAGGGAAAGGTTAGATTTCCCTCTCTCTTCCGAGCGATTCCACTATGAATATGGATCCCACTCAGCTAATATATCCAATTAAAACAAAAGTATAGGAGATCCATGAACTCATCTCCTGACCTCACATGTACTCCGGTCTTCAAAGGGTAATCTATTTCAGGATGCCATTGAACCAAAGCAAGACTGACCCTACCTGTAAGCTTGCTAACCTATACGTGAGACTCGCTGGGACGCTAAGTGGAATAAAAACCCAAAACGGCACACATCGTTGCACTAATAAATGGATGGTTGCACAACTCCTGGAAATAGGTTACCAACTCAAGGCTTGGAAATTCCCAGAGATGTGTGGGTGGAGATTGGGAAGGGTAAAGATCTCCCCTGGGAATAACACCACAGAGTCTGTAGTCCGGAGCTCAGTTCGAATTCTGCAGCCTTCCCCTTTTCATGTCCCCCATGAGCACTCTTGGGCCCTTCTTGTGATGGTCACTGCTTTTCTCACAGGAGAATGTTACATCCCCATGGGTCAAACTGGCCATCTCAAGGAGAAGAAGATGAAGAAGAGCTGGGTTATCCATTTTCCACTACCTGAAGGAGCCCCAAAGCAGCCTGTAAAGACCTTTCCCCTCCCCACTTATAATCTAGTGATTTCCATTCGATTTAGTGAAGAAGTGGGCATGCACACGAAAGCTCACACCTTGAATAAAACTTTGTTAGTCTTAAATGTGCCCTGGTGTTCAAACTTTTGTTCTCCCCACCACAGACATCCTGTATATTTAGATTAATTGCCCGCCATTCCCAGCGGCTCATTGCAGGTTACATTAGTCTGAATAAAACCCCATTAAAAACCCCAGACATAAAAACAGTGGGGCTGTGAGGCAGGTGGGGCTGAGAGAAGTGCTGTGCAAGAACAACTGTGACTGGCCCAAGGTCACCCACCCAAATGCTGGCAGGGGCTCCTGGGAATTGTAGTCCATGGACATCTGGAGGGCCGCAGTTTGACGACCCCTGCTCTAGGGCCTAGTCTGCACACATAGGATAATGCACTTTCAATGCACTTTAAAAGTAGATTTTCCTGTTCTGCACAGGAAAATCCAGCTGCCAAGGCATATTGAAAGTGCATTATGCTAAGTGTGCAGACTAGGCCCTGATTAGAGGCTGCCGCTCTTAGCCACCACACCCTGCAGGCTCTCAAAGAATAAGAGTTGGTTTTTATACCCCGCTTTTCACTACCCAAAGAAGTCCCAAAGCAACTTACAATCGCCTTCCATGTCTTTCCTCCCAACAGACACCCTGTGAGGAAGTGGGGCCCGAGAGAGCTCTGGAAGAACTGTACTATGAGAACAGTTCTAACAGGACGGTGACTGGACCAAGGTCACCTAGCTGGCTGCAGGTGGAGTACGAAGAGGGGATCAAACCCAGTCCTTCTGATGAGAGAGAACTGCTCTTAGCCATGATGCCACGCTGGCTCGTGGAGTAGTCCCCCAAATTTGCCAGGTGAGGCAAATCTCACCTCACCTCACAGAAGGGCCCCTTCTTGCACAATGCGAGCCGTTGGTGGAATACATTTGATTCCAGACATTTTTGCCCTTCCTTTCCTCAGCTCAAGGCAAGCTGGATAACGAGCGCTTTGAAATATCTCGGAGAGCGGGGAAGAGGGGGGCAGAAGATGGAGACCCCCTTCAAGTACCTGGACGAGCCCGGCCACAGCCGTGCCTTTTGTACGCGCAGGAGGGAGAAGAAGAATTCCTGTTTCAAGGTCAATTTTATTGCCTGTGATATTTCTTAGAGGTTGGTTGGTTACGGAGAGGGGTCCAGGCAGAATTGTCTTAACATTTCTCTCCTTGCGGGCCCTGGCAGCCTTGCTCCTTGAGTGCTCCCGCCGTGCCCCCACAAGCCCCAGGCCTTCTGCCTCCTCACCCCTCTCCTCCACCCTTAAATGCCGCCTCCGTTCCCCCCGTAACCTCCCTATGATTAGTGCTGCATTTGCATGCCATTTGCATAATTAGCACCGTGGCGATTACAAAGGAGATTACAGGGCAATTTCCAAAGGAAAATAAAAATTTAGTTCCCATAATGGGCACGGCCGCCAGAGGATTTAATTGGCGGGGGGAAGTAAGGTCTAGTGGTTTCAGAGAGGGTGGACGGAGAGGTGTGGGGGTGAATCCAGGATTCCTGCGTTCCGATCTCGGTTCTTTGTGGGAGAGTGAAGTCTAGTGGCTAGAGCCGAAGGAGTTCCTCTGCCCATCTACCTCCTTTCTTCAGAGCCCGCCTATATTCTGATACCCACTGCTGGCTTAGCTCTGACCATGCTGATGCAGCCCTCGACAGATTGATTTAGGAATGGGAGAACCACAAGGGTAAAACGGAACCGTAAACCAACACGGCAACTCTGTGTCCCAAAGCAAGGGTTTCTATATATAGTCAGCCTTCTCGTCTCTGCAGGGCAGCCCCTGCATCAGCCGGCATTTTACAGGTGGACAAGCAAAACCCTGTTTCCAGCAGATAGCCGTAGATTCGCTAACCCCCAGTTGGAATTAGAAGATCTCCCAGTTTGGAGACTCCTCCTGCACCCCCGTTTCAAGGCTCTAAGTAATCGGGGGGGGGGGACTTACCAGGTGCGCAGAGGGAACGAACAGGAAGTAAACATGACATCCCTTTGTCACCTGGAAGCAACATAGGGATGTTGTTGAGGTTGGGGGGGGGGGAAATCACTCTGGTTTGAGGGCAAAACTAGGTGGTAAGAAGCTAATTCTACCATAGAGTTTTGCCCACAAATCAGAGCGTCACCCTCAATATCCGTGATATGCTACTTCACTTTGTGACGTGGTGTTTACTTCCTGTTTCTTCCCTTACAGCTGCCACTAAGTTCTGACCCATCCCCACCACCGGCTGGTCCAACTGATCTGGCACCCCCAGACAGCCACTACTGAAGCCTGTAAGGCTGGCAGTGCCAGATGGTTTAATCCTGTGGAGCTCTGGAGAAAAGCGGCATATAAGAACCAACCTTTCTTGATAAAGGTTGTTGGTCTTTAAGGCGCAAACTAGATGAGTCAGTGGAAGATATTCTGTCCTGTTAATTCCCGTGCTTTGTGTCAACCCAACAGGCCTGAAATGCTTACTGATATTTGCATTGTCACCCAGGAACTGCAGTTTGATCAACTATATGTCAAGCATGTGCCGGCCTGATGAATCCAGCTGAAGGCAGGCATGGTAGGAACATATGCACACCAATGGAATAACATTTAAATGAGGCACAACCTACCTAGGCTTACTATTTGCCTGCATGCTGCAGGAAGTCCCCCACATCCTTGCCCTGATCTCCTGCCCGCCAAACAATGAGAGTAAAAAATGGCAGAAAAAGCCCCCACCCACCCCCGGTGACACTCTAGGTATTTCCCCATGTTTCTTTAGTCTTTACAACAGAGGCCAGGAGTAAATTCCTAGAGTGTCACCCAGCAATAACATCATGTCCTCCCCAAACTCCACTACCCTCAAGTACAATCCTCAGAATTTCCTGGCATCTGCTGAGGCAGAGCTGGCCACCCTAGGCTCTTTTCTGCACACATCTGATAATGCACTCTTGCAGCTGGATTTTCTTGTGCGGAACAGGAAAATCTACTTCTAAAGTGCTTTGAAAGTGCATTATCCAATATGTGCAGAATACAGGTCTGCCCACTGCATGCTCAGGGCACGCAAATCCCGGGCAAGCCATTATATAGCCAGTGTGGGCCACCTAACTAGATGTTGCCTGGAAGGGAATGGGACGTGTGGGGCAAATGAACAAATCGGAATTCTGTATTAAATTACGACTGTGCGTCTCTGTTGGGGAGGAAAAGTGGGAAAACTGTCTCTATCTAGCTATCTGTGGGGCTCTCTGCATTAGAGCAAAGACTGATCTATCTGTCTGTCTAGTCTTGAGTCTCTTAACGAAGCTATTCTAATCGAATCATGTCTAATCTAGCACTCTCGCTTTCCCTTTATCTCGGCTAACTAATTGATAGCTCGGTGGATTGTCATTGCCGGAGACAGAGAATGAGATGCAAGGAGTCTGGGGGGTGGGGGGGTGGAGGGAATGCAGATTTCAAAGACAGAGCTGGAAGGGCCCCAGGTGTCTTCCGGGCGACCCCTACCCCTACACTATGGCCTGGCCCGGGTCTGGAGACAGTGGCATGCGGGGAGGGGGAAGGGATGATTAACAAGCGCCGAATGGCCCGGAATGATGGAATCAGCTTGCTGTGAAATTGGTGTCGAAGGTTGAAAAATAAAGGGAGGCTGGCGGATGGGTAGGCGGTAAGTGGGTAGGGGGGGACGGAAGGAGGAGGTGCCCGCAGGCGCCAGGCATCATCTGTGTCGGGGAAGGCAGCAGGGTAGGGGATCCTCCAGGGCCCTCCTTGGGGGGGGGGGGTCTCATGATGAGAGATATGAACCCACTTGCTCTCCCTGTTGGGTGAGATGCCTACCAGAAGATGCTTCCAGACAGGGGGATGGGGGCCATCTCCTTACTGGGGAAACAACCGCAAGTAGGGTGGAGGCACGAGGGACAGCATCCACACGCCCCAGTCCCACAGTGTCGACTGCTGTCCAGGACCCCCCCCCCACCCACACACACATCACCTGTCCCTTGGGTGCATCATGGATAAGATGAGAACCTTGCCAGGCCCAGGGGCGGCCAAACAGTGGCTCTCCAGATGTCCATGGATAACAGTTCCCATGAGCCCCTGCCATCTGGCAGGGGCTCATGGGAACTGTAGTCCATGGACACCTGGAGAGCCACAGTTTGGCCACCCCTGGCCTTTAGCCTGGCAAGCTCTCGTACACTGCAGCTCACCTGTGAACCCTATTTGCTAAAAGGGAAGCCAAAAAAATGGAGCTCTGTGCTACCATTTTGAAGGAGAATCTTAGCTCTGCCTTCTTCCTGGAAGCTCTGCCCACAGCTGTCTTGATATCTTGACAAGTTGGAGCAAAGCCACAACATGGGTTGGCATATTGTACCCCACCTGGAGTGTGGAGAATCCCCAATGGAATGTCAACCCCAGGTTGGGGAACTCCTGGAGATTTGGAGGGGAGCCTGGGAAGGGAGGAGGTTGAGAATCGGAGCGACCTCTATGGGCTTTAATGCCACAGAGGCCCCTGTCCAAAGCATCCATTTTTTTCCAGAGGAAGTGATCTCTGTAGTCTGGAGATAAGTTGGAATTTCAATGACCCAGGCCTCACCTGGAGCCTAGCAAGCCTAAATTTTCATGTGTAGTGGCAGGCCCTACATAATCCCCCACTTCCTCCCTGACTTTGACATCCCTCAGGGAGAGACACACTTTTCCTGCCCTTGAAAAATTGGGAGGAAAAAACGGGAGAAAAAACACCCCCGCTGGTGATTCTCTAGGCATTTCCCCGTCTCTCTATGGTCTTTACCATAGAGTTCAGGAGAAATTCCCATCCCAGAAATTACATAATATCCCCCCCAAATTCATTTACCAAGAAGTGAGCCCCATCCAACTCCAGGGGACAGGATTGCTTCTCGGGCATTCTTTGCATTCTTGGTGGGAGTAAGTTTGAGGGGTGTAAGGGCAGGCATCAGAGAGACGCATGAGTAGGGAGACAGCAGCAGCCGGGCCTGCCAGAATCCATGGGCCCCAGCAACTGCCCCACCTGATCATATCCTAACTCCAGCGGCTCTTTAACGCTAAGTGGCAGATTCATGTGTTGAGAACCCCCTGAAACATTCTTTAGGCTTCAAGAAACCCCAGAAGTGGTACAGAACAGGGTTGGGAAGCAGAGCTGAGGACACGACCACCCAGGGCCCCTCCCCTTCCCACCCCCTCCAGGCCTCTCATTGGCCACTTTGGGAGGGGTGGGTGACTTGACATGACCATATATGGTCACATCACCAATATATGTTTAATAATTTTATAAATATAGATATTAAAATGGAACCTCTTGTGGTGCAGAGTGGTAAGGCAGCAGTCATGCTGTCTGAAGCTGTCTGCCCATGAGGCTGGGAGTTCGATCCCAGCAGCCGGCTCAAAGCCGACTCAGCCTTCCACCCTCCCGAGGTCGGTAAAATGAGCACCCAGCTTGCTGGGGGGAAAACAGTAATGACCACCCCGTATTGAGTCTGCCATGAAAATGCTAGAGGGCGTCACCCCAAGGGTCAGACATGACTCGGTGCTTGCACAGGGGATACCTTTACCTTTACCTTATAGATATTAAAAAATTAATTACCACCCACCCATTCGGGAAACCCTTCCAGGGCCATCAAGAAACCCCCGGGTTTCACAAGACCCTGGTCAAGAAAGCCTGGCATAGAGAGCTAAAAAGGGCCTTCCCCCCGTAAGCTTCCCATTGGCTACTCTGTCAGAGGCGGCCTGCCCACGGTCGGTGGCTACGGCTCCCCCGGGGGCGGTTTGGGGGACTCCGCAGAGGGCCCATAAATCTGCCCGATGGCTCATTTCTGATTTTGTTTGGGCAATGGAGGAGGGCTTCCCCAGCGAGCCATCCGTCAGCCCTGAACGCCTGCCTGCGTGAATAAGCGATCCAATAAAAAGGCAAGGGAAGAACCGCCGTTAGAACTTAGTCGCCATCGGATAAATCTGCTTCCCCGTCTCCCCTGAGAGCGGCATTCCCTCCGGAGCGGCTAGAAAGAAGACGGATTGGGGCATTAGAGGAGGGGGACAGGAAGCCCCAAGGGACCAGTGGCGGTGGTGGCTTGTGCTGAAATGGAAAAGGGGCCACGTGCTTATTCAAAGGCTGGGTTTTGGAGCAGATTTGTCGGCCTCCCAGGCGGGGCCTGGCAAGCACCTGGAATTGAAGCTGATCCCCAGACATCTAGAGATCAGTTCCCCTGGGCAAAATGGCAGTTCTGGGAGGGGGTTCTAGGGCATTATTTCCTCAAAGTCACCAGGAATTTCCCAATCCTTCTTTGGAACATGGGATGCAGGAGCCTTTCTAGGGATGCCAGCCTCCAGGGGGGACCTGGGGATCTCTCCAGAATTACTGCTCCTCTCCAGGCTGCAAAGATCAGTTCCCCTGGAGAACATGGCTGCTTCAGAGGGCAGACTCTCTGGGATCGCAGCCCACTGAGGTCCCTGTCCTTTTTTAGGCTCCATCCCCAAATCTCCAGGAGTTTCCCAACCTGGAGCTAGCATCCCTACCACCCACCCTATGAGTAGACACGGGTGGCCTAGCAAGTCACCCAGCAGAACAGGGTTTCCAGTTTCTCGCTAATGGCTGGAGACCTCCTGGACCTAGTCTGCACACAATAGATAATGCACTTTCAATGCACTTTTGTAGTAGATTTTCCTGTTCCGCACAGGAAAATCCAGCTGCCAAAGCACATTGAAAGTGCATTATCCTGTGTGTGCAGACTAGGCCCTGGAATGACTACGAATCTCCAGGAGGTCAGTTCCCCTGGAGAAGGCGGGTGGATGGTGGACTCTGTGGCCTTATACCACACTGTGGTCTCTCCCCTTTCTAAACCCCACACTCTGCAGGCTCCAACCCCCCCCCCCCCAAATCTCCTGGTACTTCCCAATCCAGAGCTGGCAACTCTTACTGGGAGCCCACCTCTGAAGAAAGCGGCTCTTATTAACCAACCCCCTGGTTGCTTCTTGGAGCACTTTCCAAGCCCAGATTTAAACCCCTTGGTAGCCAAGGCCGGCTAGGGGGCTGAAACTGGGGAGGGCAGAGTTGGGGGAGGGGAGGAACTTCTATGGGGTAGATTGCCATCAAGTCAATCAAATGGGAGTAAATTAATTCAAAAGAAATTCTATCTAAACATCCGGAAGAAGTTCCGGGCAGTTAGAGCGGTTCCTCAGTGGAACATGTTTCCTTGGGAGATGGTGGGTTCTCCATCTTTGGAGATTTTTAAACAGAGGCTGGATAGCCATCTGACGGAGAGGCTGATTCTGTGAAGGCTTAAGAGGTGGCAGGTTATGAGCGATTGGGATGTGAGTCTCCTGCATAGTGCAGGGGGTTGGACCAGATGACCCATGAGATCCCTTCCAACTCTATGATTCTAAGTCCTCCAGGTGAAAGTACCCGGGATTACAGCTCATCTCCAGGCTACAGAAATCAGTTTGCCTGGAGAAAATTGCCACTCCATGACTAATGCCATGGAGTCCCCTTCCAGAGCGGCCAGGGGAACTGATCTCTGTAGGCTGGAGAGGAGCAAGAATTCTGGGAGATCTCACCTTTAGGTTGGTATCCCAAGCTCTGACTGGCCATTTTACCACACCTTGATGTGGGCTCAAGTTTTTTGTATGAGGTGGCACAGTGCTGTAAGACAGTGACTGGCTTCAGCTCTAAGAGAGGGAGTCCCCCTACAGCGTCTCCAATGGTATTTAATTTCACAAACTCTTAGAAGATGCTGACATTTGGCACTGGTTACCTTCGCCTTCACTTGGACACATGTCACACGTGGAACTCCCCCCCCCCCCCCTGACCATTCTGGCTATGCTTGTAATTTATTCAAATGTCTCAACCTTGCTTTTCTCCCTCTCTGGGGACTCCAAGGCAGCTTATGCCAAGATGCAAAATTGCAATCCAAACATTATACAGACTCCGCTGCCCTGGCAGATCCTGGGGGTGAGCCAAGGGCCATTAACCCTTCTGCTGAAGCCGTTGTCCACTCCCCACCCCCCAGGTTCAAATACCTGCAACCAAAGAGGGTACAGAGCTCAGCCCACAATGAGCAGGCCCCTGGCTCAGTGGCAGAGCATCTGCTTGTCGTGCAGAAGGGCCCAGGTTCAATCCCCGGCATGTCCAGTTAAGAAGACCAGGCCGATGGTGATGTGAAAGACCGCAGTCTGCAGCTACTTGAGCAGACCACACTCACTTTGACGGGCCGACCTTCTGAGCTGCTTTACAGAGATGAATGCACAGAGCTATCTCTCCACTGGAGGAGAACTTCCAGATCTCCATCCGCTACCTGGAGGTTGGCAACTCTAGCCACCACTACAAAAGGAGCCACTAATCCAGGAGATAAGGCAGAGGCAAAGGGGCCTGTCCCTTCTTTGGGTCCCCCTCCTAGCCTGGCTGCTCTTTCACTCAGCCAGCATTTTTAAGAATGGGACTCAGCAGAAGGGCCTGCTCTTTCCTCCTCCTCCCCGTCCCTTCCGGGTTTTCTCAAGCCCTGATTGGCGACTGGCCAAGATTTTGCACTGGCAACAACTCCCTCTCTCTCTCTATTTGCCCACGTGGGCACGGAAACCTCTTGCGGGAATGAGAAATGGAGGTTTGGTGGACGGTGCATGGCTGCTTGTTTTGTTAAAAAATGGGCCTTCTGGTTATTTTATTTGCTGGTTGTCTCGGAGCCATGAATAGCAGCCGGTTTTCAAGAAGCGCGGGAATAAATTGCCCGGGGTCCTTGAGATGGCGGAAAGTGCCGGCCAAGTCTCCGCCGATTTACGGCAACTTTGGATGGTTTTCAATGCAAGAGGCGTTCAGTGGTGGTTTTGCC
Source organism: Paroedura picta (assembly GCF_049243985.1). Classification (NCBI taxonomy): domain Eukaryota; kingdom Metazoa; phylum Chordata; class Lepidosauria; order Squamata; family Gekkonidae; genus Paroedura; species Paroedura picta. Next base: position 8,396,940 of record NC_135373.1, on the reverse strand, counting down.
ACTGTATAACCAACTTCCTCGGTGGTCTCCCATGCAAAGGATAGCCAGGTAAGGCTTGTTGTTGTTATGTGCGAAGTCGTGTCCGACCCATCGCGACCCCATGGACAATGATCCTCCAGGCCTTCCTGTCCTCTACCATTCCCCGGAGTCCATTTAAGTTTGCACCTACTGCTTCAGTGACTCCATCCATCCACCTCATTCTCTGTCGTCCCCTTCTTCTTTTGCCCTCGATCTCTCCCAGCATTAGGCTCTTCTCCAGGGAGTCCTTCCTTCTCATGAGGTGGCCAAAATATTTGAGTTTCATCTTCAGGATCTGGCCTTCTAAAGAGCAGTCAGGGCTGATCTCCTCTAGGACTGACTGGTTTGTTCGCCTTGCAGTCCAAGGGACTCGCAAGAGTCTTCTCCAGCACCAGAGTTCAAAAGCCTCAATTCTTTGACGCTCGGCCTTCCTTATGGTCCAACTTTCGCAGCCATACATTGCAACTGGGAAGACCATAGCCTTGACTAAACGCACTTTTGTTGGCAGGGTGATGTCTCTGCTTTTTAGGATGCTGTCTAGATTTGCCATAGCTTTCCTCCCCAGGAGCAAGCGTCTTTTAATTTCTTTGCTGCAGTCCCCATCTGCAGTGATCTTGGAGCCCAGGAAAATAAAATCTGTCACTATCTCCATTTCTTCCCCTTCTATTTGCCAGGAATTGAGAGGGCCGGATGCCATGATCTTTGTTTTCTTGATGTTGAGTTTCAAGCCAACTTTGGCACTCTCCTCCTTCACCCGCATCAACAGGCTCTTTAGTTCCTCTTCACTTTCTGCCATTAGAGTGGTATCATCTGCATATCTGAGGTTGTTGATATTTCTCCCTGCAATCTTGATCCCAATTTGTGACTCCTCTAATCCCGCATTTCTCATGATGTGCTCTGCATACAAGTTAAATAGGCAAGGCGACAGTATACAGCCTTGCCGAACTCCTTTCTCAATTTTGAACCAGTCAGTGATTCCATGTTCAGTTCTCACTGTTGCTTCTTGACCTGCATATAAATTTCTCAAGAGACAAATAAGATGCTCTGGTATTCCCATCTCTTTAAGAACTTGCCACAATTTGTTGTGCTCCACACAATCAAAGGCTTTAGCATAGTCAATGAAGCAGAAGTAGACGTTCTTCTGGTACTCCCTAGCTTTCTCCATGATCCAGCGTATGTTGGCAATTTGATCTCTAGTTCCTCTGCCTCTTCGAAATCCTGCCTGTACTTCTGGAAGTTCTCGGTCCACATGTTGCTGGAGCCTAGCTTGTAGGATTTTGAGCATAACTTTGCTAGCATGAGAAATTAGTGCGATGGTGCGGTAGTTTGAACATTCTTTGGCATTGCCCTTCTTTGGGATTGGAATGTAAACTGACCTTTTCCAATCCTGTGGCCATTGTTGAGTTTTCCAAATTTGCTGGCATATTGAGTGTAGCACTTTTACTGCATCGTCCTTTAAGATTTTGAATAGTTCAACTGGAATGCTGTCACTACCACTAGCTTTATTGTTGCTCAGACTTCCTAAGGCCCATTTGACTTCACATTCCAGGATGTCTGGCTCCAGGTCAGTAACTACCCCATTGTGGTCATCAGGGATGTTAAGCTCCCTCTTGTATAGTTCTTCTGTATAATTTTGCCACCTTTGTTTGATCTCTTCTGCTTCTGTGAGGTCCCTACCATTTTGGTCCCTTATCATACCCATCTTTGCATGAAACGTTCTCTTCATATCTCCAATTTTCTTGAAAAGATCTCTGGTCCTCCCCATTCTATTGTTTTCTTCTATTTGTTTGCACTGTTCATTTAAGAAGGCATTCTTATCTCTTCTAGCTTTTCTCTGGAATTCTGCATTCAATTGGGTGTATCTTTCTCTTTCTCCCTTGCCTTTCACTTCCCTTCTCTCCTTAGCTATTTGTAAAGCTTCCTCAGACAGCCATTTTGATTTCTTGCATTTCTTTTTCTTTGGGATGGTTTTAGTTGCTACCTCTTGTACAATGTTGCGAACCTCCGTCCATAGTTCTTCAGGCACTCTGTCTATCAGATCTAATTCCTTAAATCTATTTGTCACCTCCACTGTGTATTCGTCAGGGATATGATTTAGTTCATACCTGAGTGGCCTAGTGCTTTTCCCTACTTTCTTCAATTTAAGCCTAAATTTTGCAACAAGAAGCTCATGATCTGAACCACAATCAGCTCCTGGTCTTGTTTTTATTGACTGGATAGAACTTTTCCATCTTTGGCTGCAGAGCACATAGTCAATCTGATTTCTGTGTTGACCGTCTGGTGATGTCCATGTGTAGAGTCGTCTCTTGGGTTGCTGGAAAAGAGTGTTTGCTATGACCATTGTATTCTCTTGACAAAATTCTACCAGCCTGTGCCCTGCTTCATTTTGTACTCCAAGGCCAAACTTGCCTGTTATCCCGGTTATCTTTTGGCTTCCTACTTTAGCATTCCAATCCCCCATGATGATAAGCACATCATTTTTGGGCGTTGCTTCTAGAAGGTGTTGTAGGGCTTCATAGAACTGATCAACTTCATCCTCTTCAGCAGCAGTGGTTGGGGCGTAGACCTGGATCACTGTGATGTTGAATGGTTTGCCTTGGATTCGAACTGAGATCATTCTGTCATTTTGGGGATTGTATCCCAAGACTGCTTTTCCTACTCTCTTATTGATTATGAATGCTACTCCATTTCTTCTGTGAGATTCTTGTCCACAGTAGTATACCTGATGGTCATCTGAATTAAATTCACCCATTCCTGTCCATTTTAGTTCACTGATTCCTAAAATGTCGATGTTCAGTCTTCTCATTTCTTGTTTAACCACGTCCAGCTTGCCTTGATTCATGGATCTGACGTTCCAGGTTCCTATGGAATAAAAATCTTTACAGCATCGGACTGTCTTTTCGCCACCAGTTACTTCCACAACTGAGCGTCCTTTCGGCTTTGGCCCAGCCGCTTCATTCATTCTGGCGCTACTCGTACTAGCCGTCTGCTCATCCCCAGTAGCATATTGGACACCTTCCGACCTGAGGGGCTCATCTTCCAGCGTCATATCGTTATGCCTATTGGAACTGTCCATAGAGTTTTCATGGCAAAGATACTGGAGTGGTTTGCCATTGCCTTCTCCAGTGGATCACCTTTTGTCAGAGCTCTCAGCTATGACCTGTCCGTCTTGGGTGGCCCTGCACGGTATAGCTCATAGCTTCACTGAACTACGCAAGCCCCCTTGCCACAACAAGGCAGCGATCCTTGAAGGGGGAAGGCTAGCCCTACTTAAGGGGGAAGGCTAGCCCTACTTAAAAAGGTAAAGGTATCCCCTGTGCAAGCACTGAGTCATGTCTGACCCTTGGGGTGACGCCCTCTAGCGTTTTCATGGCAGACTCAATACGGGGTGGTTTGCCAGTGCCTTCCCCAATCATTACCGTTTACCCCCCAGCAAGCTGGGTACTCATTTTCCTTCCGACCTCGGAAGGATGGAAGGCTGAGTCAATCTGGAGCTGGCTGCTGGGACCGAACTCCCAGCCTCATGGGCAGAGCTTTCAGACTGCATGTCTGCTGCCTTACCACTCTGCACCACAAAAAGCTCTAAGACCCTGCTTAGCTTCTAAGATCTGGACAGATCAGGTTAGCTTGGGCCTCAAGCCCTCCAAGGAACAAATAGGTGCCCACTGCATTAGACAGTGGTTCTCAAGATGGGGGTCCAGACCCCTTTGGGGGGTTGAATGTCCCTTTCACAGGAGTCACAGCAGGGCAAGCAGCTTGGCCGGGGGGGGGGGGACCATCCACACAACAGCCTTGCGGGGTAGATTAAGAGAGCGTTTGTCTATCTGGAGCAGCGGAAAAGAGAGAGATCGGCCTGGTGGGACAAGAGGCAGAACTGAACTGAGAAACCCCGGGAAAGAACCCAATTTATATACAGTCATGAACCACGGATCTTCACGTCATTGGTCAGTTTGGGTTTAATTTCTGTGAAAGAACCCTTGCATAATTTTATGGAGGGGGGTCACCACAACATGAGGAACTGCATTAAAGGGTCGCGGCATTAGGAAGGTTGAGAACCACTGGCAGAGCAGTGAGTGGTCCACCTAGAAGAAGAAGAAGAGTTGGTTCTTATATGCCGCTTTTCCCTACCTGAAGGAATCTCAAAGCGGCTTACAGTCGCCTTCCCATTCCTCTCCCCACAACAGACACGCTGTGGGGTGGGTGAGGCTGAGAGAGCCCTGATAGCACTGCACGGAGAGCAGTTTTATCAGTGCCGTGGCGAGCCCAAGGTCACCCAGCTGGTTGCATGTGGGAGAGTGCAGAATCAAACCTGGCATGCCAGATTAGAAGTCTGCATTTCTAACCACTACGCCAAACTGGCTCTCTAGTTAGTTTCAATATCTTGGGTCATGCAGTAACCAGTCAAGGACGACAAGCAGGACATATAGAGGCAGGTTTGCCCATTTGGTTAGGAAATTCCTGGAAATTTGGGGACTCAGAAGTAGGGGAAGGGCAGAGTTTGGGGACCCGATGCCTTTGAACCCACCCTCCAAAGCAGCTATTTTCTCTGTCACAGTTCTGGAAGCTCTCCAGGCCTGACCTGGAAGTGAGCAACTTTTCATGGAATTCAAGGCCTTTCTCTCATGCCGCCCCCTAGCACTGGGTTTCATAGAATCATAGAGTTGGAAGGGACCTCCTGGGTCATCTAGTTTAACCCCCTGCACTATGCAGGCCACTTACAACCCTATCGCTCATCCACTGTAACCTGCCAGCCCCTTGAATCTTGAGAGTTTTACTGCTTCTGGACGTGGAGGTTCCATTTTTTTACATCATTGTGGCTACTCACAGTTGATATCCCCCCTACCCCTACCCCTCTTTTCAAACCTCGGGGGGCAGTGAATCCTGCAATGGAATTACTCATTGAGTAAAGAAGGGCTGCCTTTATAAAGAAAAAAAGAAAACGAGAAATATACGAGATCCCAAGTAATAGAGTTATTAAAAAAAATCATACACAATATATCAGCCATTTGCGTTAGCCATAAATACTTTGATCCTAGCAATAATTCAGGCAGCCAGTTCATTTGCAGAGTAATGGACCATCGGGGGCCGGCACACTTCCCAGCCTTTACCTTTTCCAGAATGCCGGCAGCCGGTTCCTTTCCCCATTTCTAGCCCGCCCCCCGCTTGGCTCCATCAATCGGCTTCAGCCAGGATTTCCGATCTAGTACATATGTCATTCTAGCAGCAGTCAATACCTTGAACACTATTTCCTGATATGAATTACAGACGGTCACTTTGTCCACAATTTATTTACGGGATGACTACAGAAAAAAGTCCTGTCCCCCCCCCCTCCACCCCCCCAGCGCCCTGAATCTTCTTCCCATCAGCTCCATTGGGCGCCCCCTTGAGTTTTAATGTTTGGGGAGAAAGAGAAAAAGCCAGCAATGTGCAGCCAGAAACATAAAGGGAGATCTGCGCATTTCCGGTTGTGCAAGAGCTTTGGCAGCCCGGAGGGTTTTCCTTTCGACATATGATGGGCCCAGAAATTGGCTGCGTTAGATCAAGGGTGGCCAAACTGTGGCTTTCCAGATGTCGATGGACTACAATTCCCATGAGCCCCTGCCAGCATGCTGGCAGGGTCTCATGGGAATTGTAGTCCATGGACATCTGGAGAGATACAGTTTGACCACCTCTGCTTAGTGGAAACGCAACTGGGGACACCATCAGCCACGTGGGCCCAGGAAGTTGCCTTAATGCTGAATCCAGCCATCAGCCCTTCAAGGGCAGCATTGTCTACTCAGGCGGGCAGTGGGTCCTTCCAGGGTCTCTCTCCAGGTCCTTCCCATAACTTCATATGTTAAACTGGAGAGGCGGGGGATTGAACCTGGGACCGGATGCTCCATCACTGAGCTAAGGCTCCTTCCCTAAATCTGGCTCCACTCAAGTGGAGCCTTTTTCTTGCACGTGCACACACAAGAGCCTTAGCGGAAGCAGAAATTCTGTGCTGGATCCAACCCACTTTTTCCGCCCCTGTGCATGATTTCATAAACCTCAATGGAAAGCCGTGACAGTCAAGCAGGGTCTCAGGGGGGCAAGAAGTCCACTTGGGTGGAATGATCTCTCAATCCAAGTTCCACTTGAGTGGAAAGATCTCTCAGTTCCACTTGAGCGGAAAGATCTCTCAGTTCCATTTGAGAGGAAAGATCTCTCAGTCCAAGTTCCACTTGGGCGGAAAGATCTCTCAGTTCCACTTGGGCAGAAAGATCTCTCAATCCAAATTCCACTTGGGCGGAAAGATCTCTCAGTCCAAGTTCCACCTGGGTGGAAAGATCTCTCAGTCCAAGTTCCACTAGGGTGGCTGCCAAGCCTCAGCCAACGGTTTTTAGAAGATGGGTGAGGTCAAGCAGGGGCTTTTGCCCAGCCAGCCTTCTGATTGGCCCCTGGAGATTTTGACTGGGCCTGCAGAGTTTTGAAAGGGTTCCTCTGGCAGCTGCTGCCACCACAGCATGAGGCTCTTCACTGTATCATGGAAGCTGCAGCAGCCATTTTGTGGCTGTGTCAAAATTCCTAAGTTTCCCTCCCCCCCCCAGCTCAAAAAGTTTGAAATTCTCTGCTGTAGTTTTCTGAAGCCAACAGATGAACAGAACCAGTTTTTGAACCCCAGCGTGGTACAAAAAGAGTCAGCTCAGTGGCAGCCTCTAATCTGGGGGCCGGGTTTGATTCCCCACTACTCCTCCCCAGGCAGCCAGCTGGGTGACCTGGGGCTGGTTACAGTTCTCCTTGAGCTCTCTCAGCCCCACTGACCTCAAGGGGTCCGTTGTGAGAAGAGGAAGGGGAAAGCATTTATAAGCCACTTGGGGTCTCCTCCAGGTAGTGAAAAGTGGGATATAAAAGCCAACTCTTCTTCTACCTCTTCTCTACCTCTCAAGAAGGCTCCGAATGGCGTACCAGCACCGTCCTCTCCCCCACAACAGGCCCCTTGCTCAGTAGATGGGGCAGACACGGCCCAAGGCCCTCCAGCAAGCTTCATGGGGAGGAGTGGGGAGTCAAACCCGGCTTTCCGGTTAGGGTTGCCAGCCTCCAGGCGGGCCCTGGGGATTCCCTGGAATCGCAGCTCATCTCCAGCCAACAGCAAGAAAATGGCAGCTTTGGAGGGTGGATTCTCCATGGTCCTTCCCAGGCTCCATCCCCAGAACTCACAACCTGGATCTGGCAACCCAACCCATGTCCCCCCCTCCCCGAATGGGGGGCGGGCGAGGAGACACCTGGCCACCCCATCTCCGGAAGAGACTCCGCCGCTCTCAACCGTCACACCAGGCGGTCACAGCCGGGGCGTGAATGCGAAACGTGCGCGACTGCGGAGGAATCAAAAACGTCACCCGCCCAGTCCCCGCGAGTCGCGCGGAGACTAGCAAGAGCCGGGAGCGGAACTCTTCCGGACTCCATCGGCACGGGCCGGGCTCGGAAAGCGTGTGCTTGGCGCCCCCTGCTGGGCCCGACGCGATTTCACCGGCTCTGCAGAAGGGGCTCCGGCAAGTTCCGCCCCGGCCCCGAATCGGGACCGCCTGGACTTTTGCCATTCCTGCCGCTCCGGATAGGCTACGTCTTGAGCGCTCACCTTTGGTTAGGGCGTCTTCCTCCCGGAGCATCATCTGAGCACGGAATTGGGGTCACTTGCGGTCGGCAGGTAGCTGTGAATGGCCCGCAGTCTGCAGCGGGGTTGGACTAGATGACTCTGGAGGCCCCTTCCGACGCTTTGATTCTAGGAGATATAATCGCCCTTCCCCCCCCCCCCCAAGCCCTGGTATTTTAACATATACACACACCACAAACACACATGCATATACACTGTACTCTCCCTGGAAGCCACAATGACCGAACTGAGCCTGTGGGACTTGGGTCCCACTCAGAAGCTGGCATTCTCCAGAAAAGGCCAGAATGCCAGGAAAAGAGGAGACGGCGTCCAGAATTGTATGGCAGAGTCATTTCTTGTATGGCACGCAGGAAGCATATATAAGAACATAAAAGGTGTCGCCAAAGTCAGGTCGCCAGATTGGACACTCCCCCTAAATTCTAACTTTTCAAACTACTCGGTCCCAGCTGGAGAGAGTACAACGCGCTCCATCACATCTCCCTGGAAAGTACAATGCTCACATTCCTGTGTGTGAGAGAAGATAGTTTGGCAGGCTGCACTGCAGTCACCTTCGGGACCTGGTATTGTGCCTCTCTTCAACCATCGGTTTGCACAACAGGGAACCAAGGGCCTCTGTTTGCAAGACCTGAGCAAGACAGTGAATGGCCACTGATTCAGAGGGCTGCCAGAAGTTAGACAGTGAGAGCGGTTTCTCAGTGGAACAGGCTTTCTCGGAAGGTGGTTGGTTCTCCATCTTCAGACATTTTTAAGCAGAGGCTGGATAGCCATCTGATGGAGAGGCTGATTCTGTGAAGGCTCTAGGGGGTGGCAGGTGACAGTGGATGAGCGATAGGGCTGTGTGTGTGTCCTGCATAGTGCAGCAGGTTGGACTAGATGACCCAGGAGGACCCTTCCAACTCTATGATTCTATGACCTATGATCCTAGCCTGTGTTTGTCCTTTTAAGAAAGGCCTGCATCACAGCAATACTTCAGAGTTTGGAGCTAAACAGTCATCCCATGCTAGTTGGCTTGCCAACAGCAGCCTGAGAAATTCCTGCAGATCTGGGGGTGGCTGCCTGGGAAGGGGCAAATTTGGGGAAGGATTCCACCTAGAATTTATGATCTAGAATCATTTTCGACAGAGGAACTGCTTTGTAGCCTGTTATAACTCTGGGAAAACTCCAGGTCCCACCTGGAGAATGGCAACCCTGCCAATTGGTAACCAGATAATTTCTTTTTTAAGTCCCCACTTCCTGTCCCCATCTTTGCCTGACACTTTTGCACCCAGTTCTCTTCTGAGCATTGTTCTGCACCAGAACCCTAGAAGACGGTTTACTTAGTAGCAATGTCATTTTCTCCCCAGATGGATTGTTCAAAAACTGGCTGACATCGGAACTGGGTTTTTTTTTTTTTTAATGCATGCAATACAATCAATAATTTCATTAAAGCCAGCTAAACAGCAAAATGGAAATTTCAGCACATCAGCAAAGAACTCCCCGAGCAGCAAAATAAGAACAGCCAGAAAAAGGAGAGCACGGTCGAATTCCAACAGGGACCTCCCAGAGCTAGGCATGCCAGCTTGGTGTTGGGAAATTCCTGGATATTTGGGGGCACCGTTGAGGGAAGGGAGGGAGCACCGAATGGTGATGACCCCTGAAGCTCTCATTTCTTCCAGAACAAATGGTCTTTGGAACTTCCAGATGTAATGCTGGAAGAACCTCAGCCCCCACCTGGAGGTTGGCACCCTTAACTAAGGTACCAGCCATTTCCCTTGCAGTACAGAGACCCCTAGTGATATTCTGAGGCATTGAAGAGTGTCTGTTACCCAAGGAAGCAAATGATTCCTCCAGGAGACCTGTGGCTGATTCTGTTTTCAAAAATTCGACATTTCTGCTATTAAGTGCATGTTGCTATTAGGGTGTGGGGGGGCTGCCAATGTGTTTGGAGGTAGGAGACAAGCCTTTTAAACCCCCATCGACAGGACACCCCCCCCCCCCTTGGAAGGACTGCTTTGATCAGGGAGAAAGTTTATTTTGTTTCCGGTTTTTCCCCAGCAATAAAGGGACCAATTCTGGGTTAGGAAGTTGCTAGAGATTTGGTGTGTGTGTATGTGTGTGTAGTCTAGAGCGGGGGTAGTCAACCTGTGGTCCTCCAGAGGTCCATGGACTACAATTCCCATGAGCCCCTGCCAGCCTTTGCTGGCAGGGGCTCATGGGAATTGTAGTCCATGGACCTCTGGAGGACCACAGGTTGACTACCCCTGCTCTAGAGAGTGCAGAATTTGGGGAGGGAAAGGGACTTAAGCGGGGTATAAGACCACAAAGATATCCTTCCGAAGTGTTGGTAGAGTTCAAATATGCAAAGGTGTTCAGCACTGGCTGCTTAAAGAAGAAATAGTTTTCCTGCAAAGAGAAACAGCTTTGCAAAGAGGAAGGCCTAACGGTCTAACTGGCTCACTGGGGATTTCCGCATCTGTTAAATGTAGTGAAATGCTTACCTTATGTAGTCATTATATTCCGACCCCTCCAGTTGACCTAGCCAATATGCAGTGTCTGGGCAGTAACCAGCCGGCTACATCCTCCAGTGCTAGTTGGGGAATTGCATAAAGTGGATTCCCCAACCTATTTAACATGAGCTGCAGGAAAGCAACCAGCAGGCAACCAGCAGAGGGAAGGTATGGAGTCTCAAATGCACTAAAGGCACCTGCCTCGTCCCACCCACGCACCCCCCCTCCCCCTCCCTTGTTCACGGAGATGGGGATGTCTTTAAAAAAATGGCTAACTTCCTGGAGCAACAAAAAAGCGGACAAGCGTGCAGGCAATGCCATTTCCCAAAGTTGTGACACAAAGCATGCCTCTTTAAAGCCCCCCCAATCAGGAACGAGATTAATTTTTAAAAATATCAAGACTCTTGATTCCATAACGGGTGGTGTTCATTATGCATCTATGATAAGATGCATAGGCATAGCAACAGAGAAGTATGCATTTTTTTTAAAAAAATTAGCGGGCATCGTGGGACCTTTAAAGCATGGAGAAAGGGGATTGGGTGCCAGGCTTGACTGACAGGTGGAAGACAGCCACGTATAAATCGTGTTGCTCTCTTCCGCCATTTCCAGCAGCAGATGTGGAGGGTATGATGTGTGAAAAGGTGGCAAGGCAGCAAAAAGTTGAGGAGGGGCCGACAGGCGTGATAATATTTAGCGCTGTGCAATTCAGCTGGCATAACAGTATTTTTGCCGATGTGCGGAAATGCCCACTGTGTTCAGGAGAGAATCAAGAAGGAAGTGGGCTCTAAGGACCAGGGAGTCTCCAATTGAGCCAATCAGGACACAGAAAGGGGTCATTTGAAACTGCCAGGAAGTTCCTAGTCTGAATATGTTAATTACATATCTCCTCCATCGCTCCCTGTAGGATAGTCTGCTCTTGAATCATGCGCAAAACAGACCTTGCATATTCCAGCACGAAGTTACCATTTCGTCCAGGGGACCTGCTGATCTCTGTATTTGTGGAGACCACCACTCTTGTCTAATCAACTCTAACACCTGCCCCCCTGCAGCTGCACTACATTAAAGAAGAAAAGGGTGTGTGTGTGTGTGTGTAGAGATCTGTGAATGGGTCTCCTGTGGATTGCGTATTTTTGTCTCCCCTTTGTGTCGCAAATAACCTTCTGACAGTCTCTGACCTGTCCCTTCTCGGCCGGCTGATGTCACTGATGCGGTACAGCCTCCCTCCTCCCCCCCCCTTCTCCTCCTCTGCCAAAGCCACCGGCACTCTGTCGGCATCAGCACTGCGTTTGTCTTGCCGCATCACGTACGTTCACAATAAGGACAAGCGGCTTTTGTTCTTGCCTCTGGATCACGCCAGGAGCCTGCGTAGCGGAGACGCTGGGATGGGTCTCCCTGCCGTTCAAATATCGCTTCTTCCACACCTCTTTCCAGCAGCTTCGGCCTGACATTTGAAACCCCAGAAGTCCGGTGGCATCTTTGTGACGAGCAACATTTATTTCGGTGTGCGCTTTTCAGAGTCAGAGCTCACTTCTTCTGACCAGCGGGGAGAAAACCATTTTGGGAATTCTTTAAAAAGGCTAATCACCAAAGCCTTGAGAGGAGGCGGTGAGGCAGGGAGATGGTTGGTGCAAACCCCATTTTAAACTGGCAGTCTTTAAGCAAAGGTTGGATACGCGCTTTTCTTGGATGCTTTAGGATGCTTTGGGCTGATCCTGCGTTGAGCAGGGGGTTGGACTAGATGGCCTGTATGGCCCCTTCCAACTCTATGATTCTATGATTCTGAACCTTCCAAAGGGAAGGGGGCTGACATAGAATTAGTCCTTATGCATGATGGGCAGTGAGTGGCCAGCAGCTCCGGCCTCCCTGGAGATACAAAGAATCAAAATCGTGAAGTAGGATAAATACAACTGATCAGAAGGAAGCTTTCTGAAATTAAGACAACTAGCTGATGTCAAATCCAAAGGTCTTGTATGCTGCAATGTTAGGAACAGCCAAATAAACGTTTATAAAAAGTGAGTCCGTTCCATTAAACCTCAAATCTTCTGAGCCTTATGAAGGCCTTTGAAATTCTGACCCAGGGTGGCGGGTGCAACCACAAAATGGCCAACAGTCTAATTGAGTAATGTCTAATTTTGGAAGCAAGCAGGGAGGAAGTGTGCTCGACGCAGTAGAAAGATTTAAATTGACCCAATCAGGAGGACATTATTTGAAAATACCAGGAAGTTCCTAGTCCAGCTATGCTAGTTATACATCTCCTCCGATGCCCCCTGTAGGATATTCTTCACATATGCTGTGGAATCATGCACACTCCAGAATTTGCATATTCCAGCAGTGAGTAGCTTTAAATGAGGATTAACAGTGACAGTCAGTGCTGTCATGCTGCAGGCGCATTATAGTGATCCTGTAGGCAAGAGAGTTTCAAAGGTGGTTTGCATTTGCCTATGTGAAAGCTCAGCCAATTGCTCCCCATAAGCAGGCTTTGCTGAAGAAAATCTCTTTATTGAAGGCACGGCGATGCTAACATCTCTAAGTCCTTGCTAAGACTAAACACATAGAACTGTCGCTCTGTATTAACCTCCAGTCCCTTGGCTCTCCACACCGACCCATTTGAGCACAAAACTCTCGAAATGCCACCCCCATTGCCTGGACAGAAAGACAAAACTGGAGCCTCTTTCCCCAAGGTCAAGGAGGAGATAACACAGCTCCAAACATCAAAAGCTCCACAGCTGGTATTCCTGGTGTAAAATACAGCACCATAGCTACTTTTCATGCATAAAACTATCAAGTATACCAAATGCAAGGCAGAGAAAACAACAAATGGCAAAGGCTGGAATATGTAATTTTTGACATCCAGCCTCTCCAAACCAGTTATTCTTCCCTCACCCCACAGCTGGCTTGTCGGGATAGCATTCATGGAACTCCCGGACCAGCTTAGGAGTCTGCACGTGGCCCGCATTGACCCATTCCCTTTCCCCCTCTGGGAATTCCTTCCAGTCCACTAGGTACTGCAGTCTTCCCCTGTGTGTTCAAGATTCCAGGATCCTGGCCACTTTGTAGTGTGTGTGCTTTTCAACAAACACTGAAATCAGAGCATTAGGAGCTGGGTCCCACCAGTTAGGGCCCGTTTGAGCAGACTGCTGTGGAAACCGGGTATACATTCTTAGAAGCCTTGGGGAGTTTAACCTACACGATAACATTATTGATGGTGTATGCAACAGAGAAAGGACCCACAAACTGCTTCCCCAAGCTTTTCCTGGGTCAGGGTGGAGTTCATTAGCAAGTCCATTAGGAAGTGTTTCCCCATGTCTGGGTGTAGTTCATTAGCAACTCCATGAGGACACATTTTTCCTGTGTGTGGGTGCAGTTCATTAGACGGGAGAAATTCCCATCTTGCCACGTCCTACCTCTGAAGATGCCAGCCTCCGTTACTGGTGAAACATCAGCGGCTAAAAGGACCAGACCACGGCCACGGAGCTGGAAAATCCGCAATAACCAGTTGAACCCAGTCATGAAATCCTTTGACAATTCTCCCAGTGTTCCTCCATCTGCCTTGTTCCAAGGCAGACGCTGTGGCATGCTGTTTCGGCAGCCTGGATGCCCTTCCTCTCCTGGAGGCGGCTGGACACGTGCTGCTGGATTGCCTCTTCTGTCATGATCGTAAGGATATATTTATTACACCCATCCTCTGAAAAGTCCCAGGAAGATCGGAGGGGTGGCATTCCTCTTCTTGCATATGTCAAATCTGAAACCTCCAACAAAGTTTCCAGAGTCTGTGCAGCTGCCGGAGTCGGCCGAGGCGTGGTGCTGATTTAGCGGCCCATATTTGCTTCTGGATGCCTCTTAATGGAAGGCCGTATATATATTCTTAGAACCACTCTGCTAATGTGTGTTTTATTCTGCTGCTCTGTGGCTGTAATAAATCGTCGATTGATTTTTGCCTGCTCTGTAGCAGAGAGCAAAGAGACAAAGAAGAAGAAGAGCAGTTTTTTTTTGGTACTCCACTTTTCATGACCCAAAGGAGCCTTCATGCAACTTAACATTGCCAAGCCTTCCTCTGCCCACACCAACCATCCAGTCAGGTTGGTGGGGCTGAGAGAGCTCTGAGAGAAATGGGACTGGCCCAGAGTCACCCAGCGGGCTGCATGTGGAGGGAGGAGCAGGGAATCAAACCTGGTTCGTTCCAGTCGAGGGGCTGCCGCTCTTACCCATGATGCCACAGTGGCTGTCCAGGGTTTGCAAAGTAGACTTGCATTCCAAGGCTAACAAGAGAGCTGGATTGGAAGGCCCCTTCTCTGGCCTAGCTCTGTAATCTCAAGCTGCTATAGCCCCTTCCTCAAAAGGAATGGTTTGGATAACCGGTGGACTGCAGGCCTGCCCTGCAAGGTTGCTCGTTCCACTCGGTTTCAGAGGGCTACAGGACACCTGAGCTGGCCAAAAAGTGATAATGGGTATTCAGGCACCCCTGTTGCCTCCTCTTCTGTCACCCCACATGATTCCTCGAGTCATTTGGGCAATGAACCAGCCCCGAAGCCATAGTGATGGTACTTTGAAAGGGGGAGACACCAATGCATGTCAGATAGGTCCTTCAATGGCTATTTTCCCGTGACGGCTATATGGAACCTCCATGTTCAGAGGCAATATACCTCTCAATACCAGTTAATTGATGGGAGGCAACCCCATCAACCCAAAAGGTGGTTTTGGCCTACATGCCAAGACTTCCCAAAGGAGAAGAAGAAGAGTCGGTGTTTATATTGTGCTTCTCTCTACCTTAAGGTAAAGGTAAAGGTAAAGGTATCCCCTGTGCAAGCACCGGGTCATGCCTGACCCTTGGGGTGACGCCCTCTAGCGTTTTCATGGCAGACTCAATACGGGGTGGTTTGCCAGTGCCTTCCCCAGTCATTACCGTTTACCCCCCAGCAAGCTGGGTACTCATTTTACCGACCTCGGAAGGATGGAAGGCTGAGTCAACCTTGAGCCGGCTGCTGGGATTGAACTCCCAGCCTCATGGGCAGACAGTTTCAGACAGCATGTCGCTGCCTTACCACCCTGCGCCACAAGAGGCTCACAACCAGGCTTACTTACTCTAAATGCCACCAGAGTATGATCACCTCAGTTGAGTCACTTTGGCTTCCAAGCAGAGTTCAAAATGGTGCCTGTAGCATAAACCTGACATTCACCTGTGATGGGCCACCACATTTTGGTCTGTGGCTCAGAAGCGGGCTGCGTTCTAGGTTGTGATACTACCGGGCGTCCTGCTGGCCAGTAAAACCTCACCACCACGTTTTGGCTTCTTCCCGCACCTTGAGCTGAGGTTGAATAGACGGAGAGCAGCGGATTTTGAAAAAGCTTTTTATGGCAGGAGTTTAAAACATGACAATCGGCTGACGGGGGCAGAGCGCTGAGATGCAGCAACAGGGTATAGTTCAAAACACTGGCTACCATGAAGTGGACTGCAGCATTATCAAGGCTCAGCGTTAGATGCTGGGGAAAGTGACAGGGTACTCTGGATTTTCCAAAGAGCAGAGAGGAATCCTGAGCTGCAACCAGGAGGAATATCCTCCAAGAACATAAAACAGCCCAGAACCAAGAGGGATCCTTCTGATTCAGAGTCCGGAAAACTGAGCAATTGATTTTCTGAGTTTAATTGGTGACTTTTCCAGTCTTCGAGGACTTAATTCTCACATATTCTGCGTCTCCCTAAGTCTGTTCCAGGGCAGGGCTGATTAAAGTGAACTTGATCGGTGCCTACAGCAGAATAACAGGCAGAAAGGGGTCCTGGGTTTTGTTTTTTTTTGGGGGGGGGGTTGATCACACTACTTCTGGCCATTTAGGTTACACACAGCCATTTTGCTAGTGCTTGCTGGTTGCGCTCCTCCTGCTTGTGCAACATAGTTGGGGAAATCCACTTTTGTGGATTTCCCCAGCTAGCACTTTAAAATGGAGGATGTAGCTGCCAGGTTGCTGCTGGGACACTGGATGCTGACGATGTCATGTAAAACATCCAAAAGAAAAGAAAAGAAAAGAAAAGAAAAGAAAAAAGAAAGAAAGAAAGAAAGAAAGAAAGAAAGAAAGAAAGAAAGAAAGAAAGAAAGAAAGAAAGAACGTCTGCGAGAGGTAACCCTTTCACTACATTTTCTAGGTGCAGAATGGCCTCCACTTCTAAATTTCCCTGAAACTGCATCCTGCAATATGTGCAGAAATAGCTTTCTTTCTTACTCTGTTCTGGATGTGTTTTGCACCCTCTACTGGTCAATTTAATATCATACAATTTTTTTCCCAGTATAAAAACCTGCAGATATGCCGGAAAATAAAACTGTGTGATATCAAATCGACCATGAGATGAAGGAAAACACACGCAGAACACAAATACCCCCTGAAGAAATGAGACCTTACCAGAAAGTTAAGTGAGAATGCAGAAAAGCTATCGGTTAGGTGGCAATTCTGTTTTATTCAATAGGGCTTTATTTCGAGAAAAGGAATCTGCACATTGTAGTTTGAGCACTGTATGGCACATATATGATATTTCTATCCATTTTATATGCATTTTCATATGCATTCTATGGCACTCTAATGGCAGAAAGAGAAGAGGAACTAAAGAGCCTCTTGATGCGGGTGAAGGAGGAGAGTGCAAAAGTTGGCTTGAAACTCAATATCAAGAAAACAAAGATCATGGCATCCGGCCCTCTCAATTCCTGGCAAATAGATGGGGAAGAAATGGAGGTAGTGACAGATTTTATTTTCCTGGGCTCCAAGATCACTGCAGATGGGGACTGCAGCAAAGAAATTAAAAGACGCTTGCTCCTGGGGAGGAAAGCTATGGCAAATCTAGACAGCATCCTAAAAAGCAGAAACATCACCCTGCCAACAAAAGTGCGTCTAGTCAAGGCTATGGTATTCCCAGTTGCAATGTATGGCTGTGAAAGTTGGACCATATAGAAGGCAGAGAGTCAAAGAATTGAGGCTTTTAAACTCTGGTGCTGGAGAAGACTCTTGCGAGTTCCTTGCGATTGAGGGCAAAAGAAGAAGGGGGTGACAGAGAATGAGGTGGCTGGATGGAGTCACTGAAGCAGTTGGTGCGAGCTTAAATGGACTCCGGAGAATGGTAGAGGACAGGAAGGCCTGGAGGATCATTGTCCATGGGGTCGCGATGGGTCGGACACGACTTCACACTTAACAACAACAATCCATTTTTAAAAAGAGAAAAATGTAGAAGCCATCCACTCTTGTACGGGCAAAATTGGGGGGGGGGAGCATCCACACTGTCAGAAAAATAGGAGAGATTCAGGAAAGACTGAAATAAAATTAAAACCCCATGTAATTGAATGCTATGCATGTTGGCTCAGATGTTAGCCCCAAGAATTTGCTTCATGTAAGCATGCACAGGACTGTAGCTGTAAAAAGATGGTTAGTAAATCATGCAGACTGAAAGCCAAAGCTGGAGGAAGTTAGTAAAGAATCTAATTTGTTTGAAGCAAAACTGAAAACTGTGTGTGGCATAGCAGGAAAATAGATTCCGATGATGATGATGTTATCCGTTCAGTCGTGTCTGACCCTCGGCGATTCTATAGGAAAGTCTCCACCATGCGCCCCTGTCCCTGACTGCTTCTTTCAGTTGGTTCATGGTTATCCCTGTGTTGGCTTTGATCGGGTCGAGCCAGCAGATCCTTTGGTGACCACGTTTCCTTTTGCCACTGACCATGCCAAGCATTAAGGAATTTTCTAGCGAGTTTGATCTCATCATGTGTCCAAAGCTTTAGCCGTAATATCCTGCCTTCTAATGACATAGTTGGTTTGCTCCTCTCTAAAACTTGTTGGTAACTTAGGCTGTCCATGGTATTCGCAGCATTCGTCTTCAATACCATAACTCGAAGGCATCTATTCTCCTCCTGTCTTCCTTCCTCAAGGTCCAGCTTTCACATCCCTAGCTTGTTATGGGGAAGACAACGGTGTTGAAGAGAACAACAAAGGGATAGATTCAGGTGGGTCTCTGTGTTGGTCTGAAGCAGCCGAACAAAGTTTTAATCCAGTGGCACCGTTAAGACCATGTGGACAAAAACGTTTAAACCCAGAAAAAAACACAGTGTTGGTCTTTAAGGCCCCACTGAACTCAAACTTTTTTCAAAGACTTAGTCTTAGAGAGTCAGTTAAGGGAAATAATACAAAGTTGAAATAAAGGAGGTTAACCTGAAGGAACACATTTTAGAGAAAATCTGAGGGAAAATAGGGGTTAATTCAGTAAATACAGACAGAAGCAGTGTTTAGAATTAACAGTATAGATCTCTGCAAACATAATGTATTTAAGAACAGAATGTAAAGGGAGAGTCCTTGGAGGAAATTAATACTTGTGTGTCTTAATTCTCCAAATAATAAACAGCAAGATTTGAAGTTCAGGGAAGGTACAGAAGAACTGTTGTTAGAGGTAAAGATAATGCTTTGAATAGCATATTTTGACAGATCAAGGTTGGATCATGTTTAAAACCGATCCATTTTCAAATGTTCACTAAAAGCATAAAGTGTTTTCAGCTGTGATCCATGGAGATGTCAGAAATTGAATACAACCGGGCAATTTTTTCCCCCGGTGTACAGAAAAAAATGTTCAAGAATCAATGTCTTCCTGATCTCTTTCCCACAAGATTGTTTTCTGCAGACTTCCAAATATGCCTCTCAGTATAAATTGATTGCAACGCAACATAAATATAGCTTGATCAATGACACCTAGGCACAAATTTTGCTCTTGGAAATTAAATAGTTTGTTATTGTCAGGGGTTGTGAAGAAACGTATAGATGAATTAAGCAAATTTTCGAGGATTAATACTGTTCCGCAGAAGGACGGAGTACGCGAGAAAGCTGTAAAACTTACATGAGAGGACATTCATAAGCTTTTTTTCATTTTTTAAAATAAATATTAGCAGCAGCCAGGGAGAGAAATGTGTGAGAGCAAACAGAAGGTAACATAAAACAAACCGGAATGGATTAGGTTCATGCGAATTACATAAAACACTTGAAGAAGTACGCTTTAGTACGAATGGAAGTACAAATGGAATGGACATTCATGATGGCATAGTCCAAGGGTGGCCAAACTGTGGCTCTCCAGATGTCCTTGGACTACAAGGATGGACTACAGCATGCTGTTGGAAGGGACTTATGGGAATTGTAGTCCATGGACATTTGGCCACCCCTGGAGGGCCACAGTTTGGCCACCCCTGGAGGGTACAACACAGTCTCATAGGTTTGATGTCACATGAAAGCCCCTCACAATAGGCATGATTTTGCCCATAAGAATGTCCCGACGCAGGTTATTCATCTGTTCACTTACCTGTCCATCTATGTACTGATTCACTCTCAAATCATCCTGAATTTCTGGGAGAATTCAACATCTGTAAACAGATATTTTGTGACAGTATCGTTGCCGTTTTACCTTGTTTTTAACCTGTCACTGTTTGTTTAAATTTGTTTTAAATTTAATTTTATCTGTTGTAATTGTGCATGTTATTTATTTCCTTTTTTTTGTACACTGCCCTGAGCCAGCTTGCTGGGAGGGCAGTCTAAAAATCTAATAAGAATAACCTAATAAACTAAACATCAATCAGTTCTGTGGAATGCATAAATTGGGTTGCTTCAGTTCTTTAAACATTGGGGTCGGATAAACTGAGGGCTCCCGGGCTCCCGGAATCAGCGTTGGAAGGGGCCTGCGGGGTCATCCAGTCCAACCCCCTGCAGAATGCAGGAAGTTCATAACTCCCTGCCCACCCCAATTCCATGCCCAGATGATGCCACCCCCCCCCCCCCAAAAAAAAATACCCTAGTCTGGTCTGGAGGAAATTCACCTTCTGACCCCGGAATGGCGATCGGCATTTCCCTGGGCATGCAAGAAAGGGCCACAAGAGCCAAGCATGGACACCATCCCTTCTGCCCACCCACTCACCATCTGCCTAAATTCCCAGAACGATCTTTCGCCAGCCTGCCCTGAATACCGTGCCTTTCGCCGAGCGTCCTTTGTCGGCGCCCCTCCTGCCTGCTTGAGCTCTTTCGAGCAGGAAATGAGTGGTAATTGCTGATATTAGCCACAGTTAAAATAGCACCTGAAATGATGGCCATCGCTTTAGAAAAATGAACACATTATCTCTACAATTAAAAATAAATATGCGGAAGTACTGGTGCTAATCAGATTCCTTTTTTTGGGGGGGGAGGGGGGAGGGTGAAGCAATTAGGAGCAAATAATAAACTTTTAAACCGTTCAGCAGTAAATTATTCTAATGGCAATCATTTATCTCTAAAATTAACGTTATTAACACAGCCACACTTAATAAAATCTCCGTGATGTTTTGCCTTCAGGCCACATGCTGAAAGCTCTTTGGAGAATTGGCGAAGGCTCATAAAGGCCTCGTTTTCAACCCATGAAGGCACAGACATTTTTCCTTTCAGCCAAGGATCAACGACAGCAGGTGCTGTCATTCCCAGGGCACAGAACCAAAGGCTGACACACACAGCCCTTTCCCTGTGCCATGCTCCTAAGCCTAATGACCCCCCCCCCGGCTCCTGAGGAGATCAGTTCCCCAATGTTACATGTGGCCGGGTTGGAGGACTCGTGCTTTGATTGTTATGCCCTCAGCCTTGAAAGTGCCACAGGACTCCTGATTTATAATTACAATTTAGAGCAGCCTTTCTCAACCTTTTTACTGTTGAGAAACCTCTGGAACATTCTTCAGGCTTCGAGAAACCCCAGAAGTGGAGCCATCGTGCAAAATGCAGTTGGGAAGCAGAGCTGTGGACATGCTCACCTGGGGACCCTCCCCTTCCCACTCCCTTCTGGCCCATCACTGGCTAATTGGCGGCAGCGGCGGTAGGGGAAGGGGGTTGACATAAGAGCCAGTTCGGTGTAGTGGTTAGGAGTGTGGCAGCCAGCTGGGTGACCTTGGGCTCACCACGGCACTGATAAAGCTGTTCTGACTGAGCAGTGATATCAGGGCTCTCTCAGCCTCACCTCCCTCACAGGGTGTCTGTTGTGGGGAGAGGAATGGGAAGGCGACTGTAAGCTGCTTTGAGACTCCTTCTGGAATAAAAAAGCAGTATATAAGAACCAACTCTTCTTCTTCAGTAATCTCAGGGTTCTCTCAGCCTCACCTCCCTCATGGGGTGTCTGTTGTGGGTAGACGAAAGGGAAGACGATTGTAAGCCGCTTTGAGACTCCTTCGGGAAGAAAAAGGCGGTATATAAGAACCAACTCTTCTTCTTGTTCAGTAATCTCAGGGCTCTCTCAGCCTCACCCACCGCACAGGGTGTCTGTTGTGGGGAGAGGAAAGGGAAGGTGACTGTAAGCTGCTTTGAGCCTCCTTTGGCTAGAGAGAAGCGGCATATAAGAACCAACTCTTCTTCTTCTATTGTTATATCACCTGAAAAATGCTTAACAAATTTTTTAAAAAATAATAAAAATTAATTAACTTCCACCTGTTCAGGAAACCCTTCCAGAGGCGTCAAGAAACCCTGGTTGAGGAAGCCTAACTTCGAGTCTTCAGTTATGTATTAAAATATGATTTATCTTGCACCCTTAACTTATGTAAATATTCCATAGGAAGCTTATTACTTCTTGAATATAGCGATGACCCAATAGGGACCTAAATCTCTGACCAGGGTAGCCTGAGTTAGTCTGACCTCATCTGATTTCAGAAGCTCAGCAGAGAGCCAACCTGGTGTAGTGGCTAAGAATGGTGACCTCTAATTTGGAGAGCCGGGTTTGATTCTCCACTCTTCCTCCATGTGCAGTCAACTGGATGACCTTGGCCCAGTCTCTGTTCTCTTAGAGCTCTCTCAGTCACATCTCCCACAGGGTCTCTGTTGTAGGGAGAGGAAGGAAAGGCGATTGGAAGCTGCTCTGAGACTACTTTGGGTAGAGAAAAGAAGGGTATAAAAAAAAAATTCTTCCTCTTCTTCAGCCCTAGTTAAACTTTGGCTCCTGACCTGGGTGTCATCTGCATGGGGCTTTTTACCTAGTCTCAGTTTGAATTAATCCCTCTCGTCTACACTAAATTCAGTTTGCATTTTGATTTCGGGTGCGTTAAATTTTCCCTCTGCAGCATGCATGATTAATTCATGGTAACCCTACCCCACCCCATATCCTGGAGTGAATATAAGCTTTGATATTTCAAAAACCACCATAAGTATATGTGCAGCTCTCTGCATTTTGAGAATTAACTTCCTGCCTCCAATGCCGTAGCAAAGCAGTCTTCCCTGATTGGCCAAGGCATCAGTTCAAAGTCTTCCTGGTTCCCAGTCACAAGGCTTGTCTTAAAGTAACTGCGCTCCAGAAGTCATAACCAGAAGCAGCCTCTTGGATTTATTCCCCCCTCCTGCTGTCTCCGACACTGTCCCCCCACCCCTTCAAGAAAAGAAAGAGACTCCTGCTGCGCTTGGCTCCCCTCCCTGTCCTGAGCTTCCCCAATTGACTGCAGAACACTTTCTGCTTCAATGGGGGGGGGGCGAATAGAGGAAGACCCGGGTTCCAATCATTTTGAATTCATCAGGATCCACAACGAAATAAACAAAGTCAGTGCAGAATCAGCCCTGGATAGCTCAGGCAAGCCTGATACCGTCAGATCTCAGATGGTAAGCAGAGTCAACGCTGGCTAGTATTTGGATGGGAGACCTCCAGGGAGTTGGGTGGTAGTTCCTCCAAGGGGCACTAGAAGTCATGGCGCAGAGGCAGGACATGGCAAACTGCCCCCGAACATCACTTGCCTGGCTGCCAGACAATCCTCGGCTTTCCTGGCTGCATGACACACATGCCAGATGATGATGATCATCATCATCATGATAAAATAACTTGTTCCTGGCTGGGAGACCATCTAGAGTTGCTCTTCAGAGGCAGGCCATGGCAAAGCAACTTTGAATGTCTCTTGCTTTCAAAACATCGATCTATTTCCCTCCTTGTGTTTAATTCTCAATAAACTTGGTATCATGTAGGTAGCTGTGGGGAGAGCTCCAGTGGTAAGGTGCCGCTACAGAAAAGGCCCTGTCTTCAGTGGTCATTTAGTTCACCTTCTAAGATGCAGGTATGGGGAATAGGATTGCTTGAAAAGTTCCAGGTGGAAGGGCAAACTTAGATGACTGATCCTGGTGCCAGACCATTTAATGTGCCAGCATGCAGTACCACGCCCAGAAACAAACTGGCCGCCTGTGTCTCTCTTTATGCCATGGATCCTGACAGCTGCCTCAGCTGCCAGTCTTGCAACCCCATGTTTAATTAGTTGAAACACAGAGATAGTCTTCACGGGCAGCCCCTCAAAAAGCACACGGCAGCAGTCTAACTTGGATGTAACGAGACCAAGCAGAACACTGGCCAGGTCATGCTTTTCAACGAAAGGCCACTGATGGACACCCCTCTAATCAAAGCTCACAAAACATGAGGCCCGAGTAGCCCTTTCTTGAGAAAGATGGGGAAAGAGAAACGTCTCAAGTTATGAACTCTCTTCTTCAGGGAGATGCCAGATCTATCTAAGGCAGGCTGACTTGGCAGACTGCAAGCGATACGTGCTTCGTATCCAGCCGCAGCGGCTGAGTCATTTCTCCGTTCACCAGCTGCTTTCCTTGTGAAAGGAGCTCATCTTTGTTCAGTGTCTCTCAATTAAGCTAAATTAAGCCCACCCAGAGTGGTAGGGAGCACAGGTGTTGCATGCGGGAGATCCAGGAATGGGTTCTCGGCATTGCCAGTTAAGGAAACCAGGGGACAAGGCTGGGAAAAAGACCCAGGACTGCTGTTGTCCATCAGCAACAACAACATGAAAGAGCTCGGCCAGTAGCTGAGGGAAGGGGAGGGTGACTGCCCCATCTCTCATTCACTGACAGCTTGGCATGGCTTCTGATGGGACTTATGGAGTGGGGCTATGTTAGTACTGGCAGAGCTTGAACATACAGAGAGAGAGAGAAGCACCTGGCTGCTTAAAGAAGAAAACAGTTTTTATTCAGACAAGAAACAACTATGTATTGAAACAGTAAGAGAGAGTGAGAGACCAAGCTGCCTAGCGAGCTGCAGTCGTTCTTCTGCTCAACAACTGTTCTGGAGGCAAGCAGGGAGGAAGTGCACTCAAAAAGCAGGAAGTCTCCAGTGATATAATGTTATATTGTATTAATAGGGTATTTTAGGGGATTTCATTGATCTTGTAAACTGCCTCGAGACATTTGAGAGTGGTGATTTATAAATATAAATATAAATAAATACAATGGCTCATGGCGAGTCACAAAGTCCTCATTAAAAACCCATCAACCTCCCCATTAAAAGGACAAACCAATACAATACAGAAAAACCATAGCAAACAAGGTGATATATAACTCTATCCCCAGCACCCAAAAGACTGATACACCCACTATCAGGGAGGGAGAGGGGGCCTAGCTGGCAACAACCCAGGTGCTAACGCCAGCCCCGGGAGGGCTTTCAAGGCAAGAAACATTCAGGAGTGGTTTGCTGTTGACCAACTCTGCATAGCTACCCTGGACTTCCTTTCAAGTATCCCATCCAAATATTGACCAGGCCTGAGTGCTTAGCTTTCAAGACCTGACAATATCAGGCTAGCCTGAGCCACCCAGGTCAGAACCCCGGGAGATGAAGGATCCCCCAGCATTGTACCTGGTTATCTATGATGTGTCAGAATCCCCTGTATTCTGCCATGATAGTTGTGATTGATCCATTTACGGTCATGCCTCGTCAGCCTGTGATGCATCCCTGTTCCTGAGCTGCTTGGTACCCCAAGGACAAACATGCTTTCGGTTCCCATAGCTTAGCTCATCCTCCCTGTCTCCCACGCCTCTGTCATTTTAGTTTGCGCCAAATGTTTGGGCTCCTTTGAAATGCAGGCCATCACCTTCCCAACGGGGAGGGGGAATGAGGTGTGCTTAGGTGTGCTCAGGGGAGTCTTTCCCAAGGTTTGCCATTCCTGTCTATGCCTTTGTAACGATGTCTAAAAAGGTAAAGGTATCCCCTGTGCAAGCACCGAGTCATGTCTGACCCTTGGTGTGACGCCCTCTAGCGTTTTCATGGCAGACTCAATACGGGGTGGTTTGCCAGTGCCTTCCCCAGTCATTACCGTTTACCCCCCAGCAAGCTGAGTACTCATTTACCGACCTCAGAAGGATGGAAGGCTCAGTCAACCTTGAGCCAGCTGCTGGGATCGAACTCCCAGCCTCATGGTCAGAGCTTCAGACAGCATGTTGGCTGCCTTACCACCCTGCCCCACAAGAGGCTCTAACGAAGTCTACATCTCTGAATAAAGAAACTTGCTTTTAAAGAAGTTTTCCTGTTCAAGTTAATGAACACTCTTAACATGATGACTCCCTCTTGACAAGGAACCAGATCAAAGTGTAGCGACTCTGGACTTCCTTGGTGTTCTCCCAATCCAAATTCTGAGCAGGGCCATTTGGTAAATAGAAGGCCAACAGAAGAACATACGGAATATTGAGGATTCTTTTTAGAATTTGTGGATAAATAAATCTTGTGCTCCTGGGTGGCCTGATTTTAACAAACAAATATTATCTAGATTCAGATGAGTAGCCGTGTTGGTCTGAAGTAGCACAATAAAATCAGAGTCCAGTGGCACCTTTAAGACCAACAAAGATTGATTCAAGGCATGAGCTTTCGAGTGCAAGCACTCTGCGAAGGGTGGTGGTAATCTTGCTTTTTCCCTTGTCTTTATTGGACTTCACATCACCAAAGGCTTTTTGCTGACTCCAAGTATTGACTTTTTCACCTTTTTAATTTTTTATTTCTCTGTGTATGTTTGTTTAGTATAAATAGTGTGACTGTGTGTTAAAGACTTTTGTTGTTCAATAAAAATCCGTCTCTGCCTGAGATTTCTGGCTACGGTTCTCTCCGCCCCCCCCCCCCCTATACAGAGGTGGAAGTATCTTTCTGGTTACTCCTCTCATTCAGCAGGTCTCCTAGAATTGCTAATTCCATCACATATTGAGGAAACAAGCCCCCATGTCTACTCTCTCCAGTACCGTATGCAGTATGTCTCGCTAAAGCTATTGCTGGGATGGATGTACGATGTAGACCGTAAGCCCTCTGGGGCAGAGATTGCTGGTGGATTCTTTTGCAGTTTTCCTGCTCCTGTGCTCCCTGGAGACAGCTGGTTGGTCACTGTACTGGACTTGATGGGCCCTTGATCTGATCCAGTAGGACTCTTCATATGTTCTTCAATTAAGGGAGCAAATTCCATGTTTGGAAATTTCTGCTGCTCAGAGCCAGAATGGTGTACTGGTTAAAATAACCTGTCATGAGCCTTATTGGGAGTGGAAGGTAAGAAATAAAATGATGATGATGATAATGATAGGGTAAAGGTATCCCCTGTGCAAGCAGCAGGCCATGTCTGACCCTTGGGGTGACGCCCTCTAGCATTTTCATGGCTCAATACGGGGTGGTTTGCCAGTGCCTTCCCCAGTCATTACCGTTTACCTCCCAGCAAGCTGGGTACTCATTTTACCGACCTCGGAAGGATGGAAGGCTGAGTCAACCTTGAGCCGGCTGCTGGGATTGAACTCCCACCCTCATGGGCAGAGCTTTCAGACTGCATGTCAGCTGCCTTACCACTCTGCGCCACAAGAGGCTCTAAGAATAGAGTAGCGAACTCTAATCTGGCAAGCTGGGTTTGATTCCTCACTCCTCCACATGCAGACAGCTGAGTGACCTTTGACCCATCACAATTCTCTTAGAGCTGTTCTCAGAGAGCAGTTCTCTTAGGGCATTTTTGGTGTCAGAAGTGCCTTTTCTGCCTTGCGTTTCTGCAATGATTTTTGTATTGCGATTGTAGTCTTTCGTTTTCTGTTTATTTGCATGCTTTGATGGTTATCCTCTTTTGCTTATTGCTCTCATCCCCTTTCTGCAGACCCCAGCAGCATTAGGTTCCTCTTTGATCCCAGCCCCCCTCCACCTCAATAAGATTACTCAATGGACAGCCTTGCATCCTCGGTCCTGTGACTCTGGGGCTCCTATTTACTTTACAGTCATTTGTTGTGTCTTTCATGTTACAGAACCTTCTTCCCACCAGAATTTGGAATTCAGGGGGGTGGACACTGATCTGAGCCTGCTCTAGTTTTTGTATCTCAGTCTTAGCAACACATTGAACTGGTTTACTTGCATTGCCTAAAAAACTGATCTTTACACTAAGTCAGGACTCATTTTTGTGGCAATCTGCACAAATCTCACACTCAGCCCCATCTATGTCCCAGGGTTGCTGTTGTGGGGAGAGGAAGGGAAAGGTGTTTGTAAGCTGCTTTGAGACTCCTTTGGGTAGAGAAATGTGGTGGATAAAAAACCCAGCTCTTGTTTTTCTTCTTAAGGGGCAGTGGAGTTTGGGGAGGGGAGGGACCAGAAGAGGATATAAAGCCATGGAATCCACCCTTCCCAGCAACCATTTTCTCCAAGGGAACTGTTTTCCACCCCCTGGAGATGAGTTATATTTCTGGGTGATCCCCTGGTAACCTTGTCTTGAATTGCAAAAAGAGCATAGAAGGAAATATTTAAATTCCCTACCAAACTGAATTCCTAATCTGAATCAGGAACCTCCACACTCTGACATCATCTGTCCACCAAAAGGTTTGTCTTGACTGATATAAAGCCCCAGCTGTCTTGGGCCTTCTTGATATTCTATTTATACAATTGTTTGGATCAAGGGAGAGAAACTGTCTGTGCACCAAGTTCAAACACTCCAGAGCTAAACCCGAGGGGCAGTTGGTGACCATCGGGACTGGGAAGCTCCTTGGACATTTGTCAGAACTTGAGCTGTATGTTTTTCCAAGCACCTACAGAACTTTCCTCTTTGAGCTGACCGGGATCAAGCAAGAACCATAGAAGAAGGAAACTTTAATTGGATTCACTTTGCTTTTTTTTTTAACTGTACATTTTATCTCCACTTGATGGAGCTCTAGACCCACAAGCAAAGACCCAGAGCCAAAAGATGACAGAACAGTCTTATATTTGCAGCAGGACTCACAGGACTCTCCTACGAGGTGTACCAATGTTGCTGCTATCGGGGTATCAATGAACCCCCTCCCCTCAAAATGTATCAAGAGTTTTACTAACCCTGGAAGGGATGCAGGCCCTGCCACAGAGGGCCTACAGTCTACATCACAACGCTAAAACCAAACAAATTCAAATCCAGGGGTACCTTTAAGGTCAACAAAGGTCCATTCAAGGTATAAGCTTGTGTATGCACACCTTCAGATACATTGAAATGGAAGTTACCAGTCCATCCGTGCAGGTAGAGGGTGAGCAGCAAATTAACATACAGCATAATGAAGATCCAGGAATAACAAGCATACTGCATATGGTTACCATTTGCTTGCATTGAATTCCGGGGGAAACAAAATGAAACCATTTTTCCCTGCTTAGGGGGCAGTTCAGCACCATGGACAGCATCCTACAATGTGTCAGATCTGTCAGGCTTCCACTTTTGAATTATTGTCAAGGGGTATATTACGCAAAAACATTTCAGGTTTAATGCAAAGATATTTACATATAGAACAAATTGAATGCACTAACAAGCCACAGACAACACCCATTTTGACCCTGTTCAGTTCTGAAGTTTAACAAGAGGGGTTGGGGGTTTTCTGCCATGTTGACCAGCCTTCTTTGGATTGGGGTCCGAAAAGAATATAAGGAATTAAACCAAGTTTAGAGTTGTCAGACTGCAGGTGGGACCAGGAGACTTCCCAGAACTATAGCTGATTCCCAGACAGCAGATATCAGTTCTCCTTAGGATTGCCAGCTCTGGGTTGGGAAATACCTGGAGACTTTGGGGGTGGAGCCAGGAGTGGGCGGGGTTTGGGGCAGGGTGGGACCTCAGTGGAATAGAATGTTATGGAGTCCATCCTCCCAAGCAGCCATTTTCTCCATCTCTGTTGCCTGGAGATGACTTGTAATTCCAAAAGATCCCCAGGTCCCACATGGAGACTGACATCCCTAGTTTCCCAGGAGAAAAAGCCTCCCAAGTAGAAAATAACCACACAGTGTTAAGAGATTGCACTTGTTTTATTTTTTAAAAAATAGCTGTACAAACTATTTCTTTCAAAAACTGTGAAATTTTCAAGCCAAGGGCTAAGTTCTACAAGTTGTTGCACTGCTTGTAAGCCCTTTATTGCCACCATTAAAAAAAAAAAACATAGAATCATAGAGTTGGAAGGGGCCATACAGGCCAACTAGTCCAACCCCCAGCTCAATGTAGGATCAGCCTAATGCAGTCTTTCCCAACCAATGTGTCATAAAACCTGGGGTTTCTTCATGGCCCTGAAAGGGTTTGCTGAATGGGTGGAAGTTAATTAATTTTTAGGGTTTTTTAAAAAATTGTTAGTCTTTAATGAAGTGAAATGACCATATATGGATACATCGACCCCTCCTCACAAAATGGTCACTGATGGGCCTGGAGGGGGTGGGGAGGAGCCCCAGGTGGGCATGTACACAACGATGCGTCCCAACCGTATTCTGGATGATTTCACCACTTTGGGAGTTTCTCGAAGCCTGAAAAATATTTCAGGGGTTTCTCAATGGTACAGAAGTTGAGAACAGCTGGCCTCAAGCATCCAGGATAATTATCTGTCCAGCTGCTGCTTGAAGTCCACCAGGGAGCGGGAGCTCCCCACCTCCTAAGGCAGCCCATCCCATGGCTGAACTAGACTCATAGAATCCTAGAGTGGGAAGGGGCCATCCAGGCCATCTAGCCCACCCCCTGCTGAGTCCAGGATCAGCCTAAACATCCAGGATAAGGATCTGTTCAGCTGCTCCTTGAAGGGGGAACTCAACACCTCCTTTTTCTGAGTGAACATTCCATGACATCATAGCAGTTTGGCCAGTCATTTTGCTTCCCAGACAAACAGGCTGCCAGCGGCCTCGCGGTTTTACATGTATTACCTAAAATAATCTCCAATGAGGACCCAAAATGGCTGAACAGCTTTAGTCTCTCTTCTGTTTATCCTCAACAACAACCCTGCGAGGTAGGTTAGGCTAAGAGCGCATGATGGGCCCACAGCCACCCAGCAATCATCCAAGGCAGAGCAGGGATATGGACCTGGGTGTCTCCAATCTTAATCTGACACTCTAACCCAGGGATAGTCAAACTGCGGCCCTCCAGATGTCCATGGACTACAATTCCCATGAGCCCTTGCCAGCGAATGCTGGCAGGGGCTCATGGGAATTGTAGTCCATGGACATCTGGAGGGCCGCAATTTGACTACCCCTGCTCTAACCACTGTCGCCCACTCGGAAATGAACAGAAGACAGACTGAAGAGATGGATCATCTAATCATACCAGCGGGAAATAATTTTTTTTTTTTTACGCCCACTTAAAATCCAAACGGCTAGACACGGTTGGCTGTTCCCAGTTAGGTGCCCTCCTCTCAGTCAACAGAAATGCACATGACAAAGGCAGAATTGTTGCAATGGGATTCTCTTTTTGTATCGAACGTCTTTTCTTCTCCATTGGTGCAAAGGCAGTAAAGTCACTCTGGCAAAATTGTACTCGGAAACGGACAACTCTACAAAGCTCGCCTGCCCTTGGCTTCTGCCCCGTTATCCGGCAGTCCTGCTGGGAAGGATCCTTGTCTACTTCTTTTTGAGGGGGTGTGGGGGGGTTATTTCTGTTTGACTTCTGTATATTCCACAGACTCCTCCATGGGTGTTGGCTTTCTGGCTTTCAGCTTGGAGAACTCCACGTTTGCGTAGTTTAGCTCCTCTGGGTCAGGGATGCTTCCACTAGGAATCCGGAGGCTGGGTGCAGGGATCCTCTCTCTGACCGCTTGGGGTTGGTTACTGCGAGGTAATTTGTTACCCTGGAAAAAAATAGGGGCAATGGTTATATTCCCCACCAATGCCATCCATTTCTCCGTGGAGAGTTCCTATCAAGGCCCTGTTAATTCACCATAATGTGAATGGGGTGCCATTCTGTATTAATGCTTCATACAACCCCTCCATAGGGCAATTACGATACACTTTGGAGATCTTGCCCCTGGGACACACCTTGTCTGGTTTCCACCTTTCCTTTAAACAAAAATAATTGTCTGGCCCTTTTCGTTGTACAGATAAACCTTTCCCCTTATATCTCCTCAACAAAAGGAGCTAGAAACTAAAAACGAAAGCTAGGGTTGCTCTAGGGTGATACTGGATTGACTAGGGGAGTGGATTAGACTGCCTGTGTGGCAATCAGATTTAAGGTTTTGGTGATCACCTTTAAGGCCATGAATGGTCTGGACCTTTGTATCTCCAGGACTGCCCCCTCTCCTAAGGCCCTCAAAGGAAACTAAGATCTAGTGAGCAAAATTTGTTCAGGGATCCCAACCTGAAAATTATTAAACTGGCCTCAACCTAGGTCATTTCGAAATGGCCCTGACACCAATTTGGTAAAATGATGTTCCTGGTGAGATCAGGGCCCTCTAGGACTTAGGACAGTTCCACAGGGACTGCAAGTCAGAACTCTACTGCCAGGCCTATGGTTGAGGCCAGAAACCACACTGGAATTCTGCCCCCCCTGCCCAAAACACAAGTCTACTCAGAAAACCAGCAAAACCTCACCAGAATATTATTATTAATATAATTAGATTTATTAGATTTATAACCCACTGCTTCCAGCAAGCTGGCTAGCAGCGGGTTACAGCATTAAAAACCCCACAATAAGATATAAACCATCCCCAATGGATGGATGAATAATGTTGATCGTGTTTATACTGAATTATTATTGTTCGTTATATATGTTGTTACCCATCTTGAGCCTTCAGGGAAGGGTGGGTTATAAATAATAATGATGATGATGATAATAATAATAATTATTGTTATTGTTGTTGTTGTTATTGTTGTTGTTATTGTTATTATTGAAATATTAAATTTATTTCTTGGCCTGCCAACATGCCCAAAGGCAGATTTTCAATTTTTGATCGGCCACCGTTTACCCATAAATAAAAATACTTAAGTAAGTAACCCAATGATTTTTGTAAAAAAAGAACACATCACAATCAGTGTCTTTCAAGAGCCAGTTTGGTGTAGTGGTTAGGAGTGCAGATTTCTAATCTGGCATGCCAGGTTCGATTCTGCGCTCCCCCACATGCAACCAGCTGGGTGACCTTGGGCTCACCATGGCACTGATAAAGCTGTTCTGACCGGGCAGTGATATCAGGGCTCTCTCAGCCTCACCCACCCCACAGGGTGTCTGTTGTGGGGAGAGGAAAGGGAAGGCGACTGTAAGCCGCTTGCAGCCTCCTTCGGGTAGGGAAAAGCTGCATATAAGAACCAACTCTTCTTCTTTTTCAAGGACAAAGGTGCTAAAATTCAGCATGTATTTAGAAGAAGACTTGGTTTCTTCTACCATGTTTTATTACCCCAAAGAGTCTCAAAACAGCTTACACTCACCTTCCCTTCCTCTCCCTACAACAGAAACCCTGTGAGGCAGGTGAGGCTGAGAGAGCTTTGAGAGAACTTTAACTGGCCCAAGGTGACACAGCTGGCTGCATGTGAAGGAGGAGCGGGGAATCAAATTTGGCTCACCAGATTAGCTGCCGCTGTACTTAACCTCTACCCCAAGCTGGCTGAACCTGGCCTGAGTAATAATGGTTGTATGAACCGAGCCCAATTGCAATGTATGGCTGCGAAAGTTGGACCATAAGGAAGGCCGAGCGTCAAAGAATTGAAGCTTTTGAACTCTGGTGCTGGAGAAGACTCTTGCGAGTCCCTTGGACTGCAAGGCGAACAAACCGGTCAGTCTTAGACCCATTATGCATGGGGGAAATCACACACATTTGGGGTGGAATGGTGACGACTAAAATCACGGATAATGCACAGTGCCGGCTGCAACTGGCCGCAGCTTCGGCGCATGCCGCCGAAAAAGCTGCGTTAGCAAAACGCGGAAGAAAGCGCAGCTTCCGAGTGACCGGGGCGCAACCAGAAGCGGCGCCGGGATCGCCACGTGCATAATCAGTTACTCTGGGTTTTGCCGCCGTCGCACCCTGCCCCGTGAATAACAGGTGTGCGTCGCGTCTTCCCCCTCCGCGTTTTCCATGTGACCCGAAATCGCCGATTTGGCGGCCGTGCATAATGGGCCTTAGAGCAGGGGTCCCCAACCTTTCTAAGGTTGGTGACTGGCAGAGCATTGGGGCGTGGCCCGCGGCCCGCGCGCGGGCCACGCCCATGCATCGGCCGCGCCCGCAAGCCGCGCACGCACATCGGGCCGCGCCCGCAGGCCGCGCCCCCGCATCGGGCCGCGCCCACGAGCTGCGAGCCGCGCACGCACAGGCGCGGCCCCGTTTCCTTCTCCCTGCCCTCCCGCAGTAAGAAGCATCCCGGGCCGCAAGCTTGCGTCCTGGGAAGTTTTTTACTGCGGGGGGGGGGGGCGGGGAGAGGGAGCCACGGCCCGGCGCTATGGCCTTCGCGGCCCGGCACCGGGCCGTGGCCCACAGGCTGGGGACCACTGCCTTAGAGGAGATCAGCCCTGACTGCTCCTTAGAAAGCCAGATCCTGAAGAAGAAACTCAAATACTTTGGCCACCTCAAGAGAAGGAAGGACTCCCTGGAGAAGAGCCTAATGCTGGGAGCGATCGAGCGCAAAAGAAGAAGGGGACGACAGAGAATGAGGTGGCTGGATGGAGTCACTGAAGCAGTCGGTGCAAATTTAAATGGACTCTGGGGAATTGTAGAGGACAGGAAGGCCTGGAGGATCATTGTCCATGGGGTCACGATGGGTCGGACACGACTTCACACCTAGCAACAACGAACCTGGCCCAAGGTAGATTGATTGCCTAAGATCTCATAAACTAAGCATGGTTGGCCCTGGATAGCATTTGAATGGGACACTTCCAAGGAATACCAGGGCTGTGCTTCAGAAGTAGGAAATGGCTAACTACTTCCCCTAGACCAGTGGTTCTCAACCTTCCTAATGACACGACCCTTTAATCCAGTTCCTCATGTTGGGGTCACCTGCAATCATAATATTATGCAAGTCTTCTTTCACAGAAATTAAACCGAAACTGACCAATAGCATGAAGATCCATGGTACATGATTGTATAGAAATTGGGTTTTTTCCTGGGGTTTCTCAGTTCAGTTCTGCTTCTTGTCCCACCATGCAGATTTCCCTCTTTTCTGCTGATCCAGACAGACAAACTCTCTATCTCGATCTACCCCGCAAGGCTGTTGTGCAGATGGTGCCGCCCCCCGGCCAAGCTGCTTGCCCTGCCACAACCCCTGTGAAAGGGTCATTCGACCCCCAAAGGGGTCCCGACCCCCCAGATTGAGAGCCACTGCTCTAGACATCTCTTGCCTTGAAAACACTCTGTCAGCTGTGATTTGACAACCCTTTCCACTACCCCCAGTGGTTTCAAAATATGCTCGTGATTTGGAGTGCAAAACCAGAAGTTGATGCTTCATCCTATTTAAGTAATCTCGAAATCAAGATGAAGAAGAAGCTGGCTTTCACTGCCCAAAGGAGTCTCAAAGCGGCTTGCAGTCGCCTTCCCTTCTTCTCCCCACAACAGTCACCCTGTGAGGCAGGTGAGGCTGAGAGACCTCTGACAAGACTGCTCGGTCAGAACAGCGCTATCAGGACTGTGATGAGCCCAAGGTCACCCAGCTAGCTGCGTGTGGGAGCACAGTGAGGAATCAAACCCAGTTCGCCAGATTAGAAGCCGCCACCCTTAACCACTACACCACACTGGTTAAAGATCACCACAGTGTGATCCTGCCTATGTTTTTGAGTGATCCGAAGATCTATTTGCTTTCACTCTATCGTCCAACTGTGACCCAGGAGAGCAATACCTACCAAAGGTGGAATGTTGCTATAGATCAGGCTGCCCTCACTGGCTCTCTGGTGCCCCCCATTGGCAGAATTCAGAACTTCCACGCCATCAGCTTTCGATGAGGCTTTAGCTTTCCTCTGCTTATAAAACCTAAGAGCAGTAGAGTGAGAATGAATGAACACTGGTCTTAACGGTACACTCTGTTCCGACATCAATAAAAGACTTGCTTACCCGGATGACAATCATAAGATGCAAGACAGATAAGTCACAAGGCAGATGGGAATCATAAGGAGTGGAACTCACTTGATCAGCCCGAGGCAAAGGACGCACAGGAGGACAGCTGCCAGAGCCCCACAGAGCCCAGAGATGGCTAGACTTCCATGGCTCCCTGCAATGAGAAACCGTGGTCTCAAGGTCACATCAAAGAAGAGTTTTGCAGTGCCTGAAAAGGTGCTGAATTGATGGTAGCATAAGCTTTCTGTGGCCCTGGCACAAAGACTGGAAATATGGTAATGCTGCCCATGCTCCAACCAGTCGGCTAAGGCACCTTTCCTCTCAAAGCCACCCTGAGGGCAATAGGCAATCTTCCCAAAGGCCTCTGTCAGCAATGGCTTCATTGATTTGGAACATTTACGCTATACAGGAAGCATAAAAAGTACTATAAGAATGGCCGGGGGAATCATTTACAAATTGATGATGTTTTTGTACCATCCTTCTTCCCAGAAGTCCATAACTATGTTTGAGATCCCCCCTTTCCCCCATTTCATCCTCCCACTGGGTTGGATCCAGCCATTCTCTACGTGCTTCTTCCTCCAACTTAAGTGGTTCTTTCTCCAGAAGAAGGGGAAGAAGAGGAAGAAGAGGAAGAAGAAAAAGAGCTGGTTTTCTATACCCCGCTTTTCACTACCTGTAGGAGTCCCAAAGCAGCTTACAAACCCCTTCCTCTCCCCACAACAGACACCCTGTGAGGTTGGTGGAGCTGAGAAGGCTCTGACAGAACTGCTCTACAAGCACAGCTCTAAAAGAACCATGCCTGGCTCAAGATCACCCAGCTGTCTGTGTGTGGAGGACAAGTGGGGAATCAAACCCAGTTCTCCAGATGACAGTCCACAGGTAGAGTGAACTCTATTCCAAATGAACAAGTATTAGATTGGGGTCAGAATGGCCAAACTCTTTTGGGGGAGAATATTGGTGTTTTTTGGCTTCTCTGCTGCTGGGTTAAAAAGGGAATTGGTTGTTAAGGTGAAAAGAGGATGGAAACCTGGGCCCAAGATATCTGAGGGACTGTCTACCTCCCTATGCCCCCGCAGAGCTCTCTGTTCTGCAGGTACTAATAGACAGGTGATCCCCTGCCCTTGTAAAGTATGCCTGGCCTCGATCAGGGCCAGGGCCAGGGGCCAGGGCCTTTTCGGTCCTGGCCCCTACCTGGAGGAATGAACTTCCGGAAGATCTAAGGGCCTTGTTGGACCTATCACAGTTCCGCAGGGCCTGCAAAACGGAGGTGTCATCGGCCTCAGTTATTTACCTCACAAGCGGCTCACGACCATGAAACTACCAAACGCCCCATTCACCATCCTCTCTTATCCTTTCTGCATTATTTAAGTTCACCTAGTGATGTCTGGCTGTGTTTGTGTACGTGTGTGTGTGTGTTAGGCCTCTAATATTCACTCTCAATCTCAGTGGCATGGCGTTACGCGTCGGTTCTTCCCGTCGAAATTAAAAAGGCCTCTGGGATGTGCTCACATCCCCTCCCTGTCATTACAGAAGAGAAACCACAAGGCCCGCAGAAAGCCACGGCAAATGCAGAGGGTCACACTCGCCTTTTTTATGGGGGCTGAACAGGAAGTGGATTGTGTAGGTCCCCAAATGATTTGTCCCCCGGCAAATGATGTCATGGCTCTTGTCTAGGTCCCCTGCTGCCCAGCTCAGAGAGCTGGCCACTGTATTCTCTCGGGCCCGGGAAGTGACCCGGGGGTCCCCTCTGCGGCTGTCCTCACTGAAGGTCTGCCCGTCTGCTTCCCACTGGATCTGGGGCAGCGGCCAGGAGTCCAGAGAGCAGTTGCACCGGAGACTGCCGTCTTCTTGCCAGCAGGTGCTCCTGGACTGGTTGCTGCTGAGCCTCGGACCATCTGGGAGGGAGCAAGAAAATGGAGAGGGAATTAAAGAGACTGCAGAATCCCAGCCAGGGTCCCACGAGACACAGGGTGTGTGTGTGTGTGTTGGGGAGGAACTGTGGCTCTCCCGATGTCCTGCTGGCTCATGGGAAATGTAGTTCATGGACACTGGGAGAGCCACAGGTTGGCCACCCCGGCAGGCAGCTAGGAGAAAGGGGAGGATGGAAGAGGCTGCCTTGCTCTAAGCCAAGAAGCTTTCTGCATGGCTGAAGGAGACCTTTTCACATTCTGTTGTAAGAGGGATTGAAAGAGGATTTCCACACACCACTTGCTATAGTGCCATCGGAAGAAGAACAGTTGGTTCTTATACCCTGCTTTTCACTACCCGGAGGAGTTTCCAAAACGACCTATGATCGCCTTTTCTTCCTCTTCCCACAACAGATACCCTGTGAGGGAAGTGGGGCTAAGAGAGCTCTGACAGGACTGCTCTGTGAGAACAGCTCTATCAGGACTGTGACTAGCCCAAGGTCACCCAGCTGGCCATATGCAGAGGAGCAGGGAATCAAACCTGGCTTGCCAGATTGGAAGCCACTGCCCTTAGCCACAACACCAAACTGGCTCTACCCACCAAGCTGGCTCTCCATAACAATCTGTCCAAAGAGGGAAATTCCTGCTATATGTGAAGTACCTTTCAAAAAAAAATCTTGCTTCGAACTATCCTCCCCCTCTCCCCGCTCTTCAGCTCCTTAATTTTCAGCCTAATTACTCCCTTCCACCATACCAGTTTCGGAGGTGATCATGAATAACTGGTTAATTATCAAATGTTATCAGAAGAGAGCTCATGTCCCACTTTTCACTTTGGAGCAAAACAAAGTTACTGCTCATGAATTCTTTGGCTTGTAATCATAACTCCCCAAAGAGCATTAAGATCTAGTGATCAAAATTTACTTAGGATCTTCAGCCCTAAAGAAATAAAATTGGCCTCAGCCTGGTCTGGCGGAATGCTCTGTCCAGCAGTCAAGCAGTTCCGCTGGTCTTGTCAAACAACGCTCTTCCGCCGGCCCTGGGGCTGAGGCCTGGTAAACAGCATCTAATTCTGCTGGCCTTTCTAGAGGAAGAAGAGTTGGTTCTTATATGCCGCTTTTCTCTACCAAAAGAAGTCTCAAAGCGGCTTACAGTCACCTTACCTTTCCTCTCCCCACAACAGACACTCTGTGAGGGAAGTGGGGCTGAGAGAGCCCTGATATCACTGCTCGGTCAGAACAGCTTTATCAGTGCTGTGGTGAGCCCAAGGTCACCAAGCTGGCTGCATGTGGGGGAGCGGGGAATCAAACCCAGCTCACCAGATTAGAAGTCCACACTCCTAAATACTACACCAACTGGCTCTCAAACTGTCTCCTACCCAAAACCATCCAATTAAAATCCTTCAGAATAAATAAATAAAGGCACATTGATGAAATATCAAACAGATCAGTGGGCTTGGGCTTGTTGGGAAAGGCAATGTCTGGTGTACAAAGAAGATTTGGTTTTTATACCCCGCTTTTCCCTCTGTCTCTCCTCTTTCCTATCAAATATATTAATTCCTAAATAAACCTTTATCTACTCTTTAATCAGGTTGTGCATCGTTGCTGTGTCCACAGAATTGACTACCAAGTATAAATCAGTTTGAAATGCTTAGCTCTTGTTGGGAGGGGCTTAAGTGTAAAGCCCCACTCCCCAAAAGAGCTGATCATTTAAAAACTGACTTGTGATAACCTGATAGAAGCAGAAATAATTTGTTAGAAGGGCGGGGAGGAGAGAAGGAGAGACAAAAATTTTAAAGGGATATTGGTGTGGGAAGCCTCATTCACCCTGTCCACACAGAACAGCCTGATTTAAAAAAAAATCACAACAAATCAGGGCCTATTCTGCACACAATAGATAATGCACTTTCAATGCACTTTAGAAGTAGATTTTCCTGTTCCGCACAGGAAAATCCAGCTGCCAAAGCACCTTGAAAGTGCATTATCCTATGTGTGTGGAATGGGCCCAGATCTGCCTTCTTTCTTTGGTTTCTAAAAGACAAAAACACATTATGGGGGAAATGGAATGTGTCAAGATGGATAGGAAATGGTCTGGAATGAAGTGAGTGAAACAATCATGCCAATTCCAGACTCAATAGCTAGCATGGAGCTGGCGTCATATCATACTAATTCAACATCTCTGGATCTGTTCCAGCCCTGGGACTACACTGAAAGGAGAAGCAACACCAGTTGCATTTCTCCCTGCCTTGCAGCTGCTGAAGACCAGGGGCCCGTTTCAAAGAGAACTTGACCTCCCATTTGTGTGTGGCCATTTGTGTGAATGTCAACTTTTGTGAAAAAGAAGAGGTATATCCTAAATTCCTGCCTTTTGGAGATCAGTGCCTGTAGTGTTTGTCCTACCTCAGGAAGTCCCAAAGGTTGACTCTGGACAGTCCTGACTCACTCACATTCTATGGAGAGCTGGACAATCCCTCGTACAGAGCCTTGGGAGTTCTCGACCCGGCATGCATATTGACCCGCGTCCTTGACTGTCAAATGGGTGAACTCCAGCCGGGCATCTGGAGAGGGGCCGTGACGCTCCAAAGTCCTGCTCCCCTTGACCCAACTCGTTTCAGAGGGAGGGTAGCTTTGGGCCGTGCAGAGCAGCTGTAACCGGTCGCCTTCCTGAGCCGTCAGCTGGGAGCCGTTTGCCACATGCGTGGGGGGACCTGTAAGCACAGCAAAGGGGCCGGTAACCCCCTGAAAGAGTAGCAGCCCCTTGGAACCAGCGTCCTCCAGCAGAGAAAGGTCCCCGGAGGCTGATCTCTGCACCCTATTCGCTCCCGGGTACCTTGGATTAGTGCTCGGCCTCTCCTATAAGCTTGGGAGACGCTGAACGCCATTGTCCTGGGTGGATCTGAAACAGACACATCAACATGGAATGAGAGAAGAGGCTCTCCACTGGGGAACATGATGGTGCATGCTTGCTTGTGAGGGAGGGGATCCTATTCCTTACACTCCGCTGGACATTTAGAGTCAGCAACAACCTGCCCAGATATCCTTTCCCCCGTTGCCTGATTTATCTCTGCAATGTATGCAAAGATAATATGATCATATGGTAAGTGATTTATCTTTGCAGTGTATGATTCTGGGAAGGGGGTGGCAGGTTACAGTGGATGAACGACAGGGGTGTCCTGCATAGTGCAGGGGGTTGGACTAGATGACCCAGGAGGTACCTTCCAACTCTATGATTCTATGATGATTCTAGGTTTCGTAATGCCGTGGTTTGGCACTCTAAGATTACCTCCTGGTAGTGTTCAGGTTCAAGACTGGGGACTTTTGGTGCCTGCTGTTCTCCAGGCAGCTCCAGATTCCCCCCCTCCCCAATTTTTCCGGAAGTTAACCACTGTGTAATTTTTCCAGAGTGTCTCCATCCTATCCATTTTAAAATTATTAAATTATCCATTTCCCAGACCATATCAATTTTTTAAAAAATGTTGTCCATTTAGTAATTTTTTCGCAGAGTCTCGCAAAGGAGGAAAGAGCCTTGATGGGTTTTTATTTTATCGCTTATGGCACAAGGAGCAGGAACTTGATTTTGAAGAGGGAGAAGAGGAAGAGGACGAGGAGGAGGAGGAGGAGGAGGAAGAGGAGGAAGATTCTTGGGGTACCAGATTAGCTATCAAAGTAAGTGCTCATCAGCCCTGCTGATACGCTGAGGATGCATGATCCCACACTATGCTGTGACAGTACCCCCTCTCAGAAAAGGAGGAACAACTGCTGAGCAAATAGGGACAGTGGAATCCTTAGAGCAGGGGTAGTCAACCTGTGGTCCTCCAGATGTTCATGAACTACAATTCCCATGAGCCCCTGCCAGCGCTTGCTGGCAGGGGCTCATGGGAATTGTAGTTCATGAACATCTGGAGGACCACAGGTTGACTACCCCTGCCTTAGAGGATACCAGGAAATCCAGGTTTTGCCCAGGATGCAAAAAAGAACGTTTTTGCTGTCCCTTAGTAGCTGCTTCTTTCCCCCTGTCTAGGGGCACTGAGGGAGAAACACAGGACTGGAAGGTCCAAACACAGGTCCAACACAGGACTCATCTAGTCCAAACCCCTGCTCAAATTCACAACTCCATTTACTTCCACGGAGACCCCTGTTATGTGCCCAGGGGAAAGCAAACATCTCCAAGATCCTTGGGCCAAAGTGGCGATTGGCATTACTCTGGACACAAAGAAAGGGCCACAAGACCCAAACGCAGTTTCACTTCTTCTTGCCCTCCCTCTAAAGAAGGCATGTCAGTGCTCGGCTCTGGAGCCAGGCTGGGAGGAAAGTGCTTGAATCAATGATGGATAGTTGGGAGGAGAAGTGGGTTGTTGGTTTATCAAATGTGCATCCCACCCATCTTCCAGTGAGCTCTGAGCACTGGGCATGGTCCCCTCCATCTGCATCTTAGCTTCACAACAACCCTATGAAGAAGGTTATACTGAAAGAGAAAGAGAGAGAGAGAGAGAAAGGGGAAGGAAGGAAGGAAGGAAGGAAATTGAAAATGGAAGAGAACAGTGGAAGGAAGGAAGGAAGGAAGGAAGGAAGGAAGGAAGGAAGGAAGGAAGGAAGGAAGGAAGGAAGGAAGGAAGGAAGGAAGGAAGGAAGGAAGGAAATTGATGAAAATGGAAGACAACAGTGGAAGGAAGGAAGGAAGGAAGGAAGGAAGGAAGGAAGGAAGGAAGGAAGGAAGGAAGGAAGGAAGAGGAAAGAAAGAATGAGGTTGAGAGAGAGAGAGAGAGAAATAAAAGGGGGGGGAGAGAGAGAGAGAGAGAGAGAGAGAGAGAGAGAGAGAGAGAGAGAGAGATTTAAATCTTGGCTCTCTTCCCCTATAAAGACGCCCCTTGCATTGTATGTGAACCTCTATTCCGAGGGATGCTGGGAACAGGAATGGGACCCCCTTCCCTGCTCTTTTCTTCCTTTCGTGAGAGATCCCAAAGCTCTGGCAGCCCACTTTGTTCCACGGTTGCATAAATGCGACCATGAAGAAAGAGAGGGATTGTGGACACTTTCAGACATGCGGTTTCCATGCACTCCAGTGACTGTTTGCAAGCAGGTTTTGCTCTTTCACCCAGTGAAATCCAGTTGCCTAGTGCCTGGAGTGCAGGATTTAGTGTGTGCGAAATCTCAGTATCAGGTTTTACACAGCATTTGCAAGGCATCTGTGCTCCCGCAGCAGGGGTGAGCATATTTATGCTATAATATTCCCTATATACTCGCGTATAAGCCTAATTTCTCAGCACCTTTTTTCACACTGAAAAACCCCTTCTCCACTTATACGTGGGTATTTACAGTAATTGAAATAAAAGCCTGCTCCAGCCAGCCAATCGTTGCTCTGGCAACTTATAGGACATCAACGGTTTGACTGAGGGACTCTGATCTTTTCTCCCCTTTTGCCTTCACTTCTTCCTCATCCTAATCACTTCTTGCAAACTATTATTTTGGCTTCTGTGGGTGAAAAGCGGGGTACAAAACCCAGCAGCTATTCACCCTCTTGTCTTTTCTGTATTTGGTGGGGGGGGGGAAACTGGATGGGAGAGCTTGTGATGATGCAGCATTTCCCACCCTCGGCTTATATGCGAGTCAATAGGTTTGCCCAGTTTTTGACAGCTTACATGTGGGTTTGCTTATATGCGAGTATATAGGGTACTAGCCTTGTGGGAGGTTCTTAAACCATAACTTGGCTCCTGAAGTTGTGGTCAGGAAGAAGAATTGGGCATCATGCACTGGGTTGGTCCCATCATTCATTTCCATGACAGCCCACTGGCCTCTTTTCCCCTTCCTGGCATGATGTTTCTTGGGGGCCTGCAATGGGGGGTGGAAAATATCAGTTTGCACTAGGAGGAAAGGGAGGGGGATAAATTAAGTGGCGTTGACAGAAATCCTTCAGTCTGCTGAAGTTTTCAGCGGCACCCAAGGCTCTCCATTGCCCTGCTTGGAGATACAATCATAGATTTGCCAATTGCCAGAGGCCTTTGTGACCGGGAAAGAAGGTCTCTATTCCCTGCTTTAAGCAACCAACAGGGATAATGGCTGCTGCTTCTGTAGGTCAAGGCCCTCAGCCTAGGATAAGTGCCCTCCGGTAACGCCCGCCCCTCCTTTCCTCGGGACCTTACACAGCACACACAGCCGCAGGGTCCTGTTGGCTGAGCCGTGTGCAGTCTCTGCCCAGCACTGGTACTCCCCGGCATCCTCTTTTCCGACACTGGACAGCAAGAGGACGCATGGTTCGCCCTGCCCGGTGCTCTGGAGGGTCTCGTTCTCTTTCCTCCAGCTCAGGGCGGGGTGGGGTCTGCTTGTTGCATGGCAATGCAGGCTGATGCTTTCGCCTTCTCGGACCACCGCTGACTCCAGACCCCCTCCTGCCTCCCCCGAGCACCAAGCTGTAAAAGGAAAGGATCCAGGTTAGGGCGGATGGGCCTGCAGTTCCTGTTGCTGTGACAGGATTGCCAACTCTGGAATGGAAACTCCTGGAGATTTGGGATCCAGTGCCCGGGGAACAGGGTTGCCAGGTCCCCCTGGCCACTGGTGGGGGTGGGGGTGGTAAGGTTGCTAGAACCAGGTTGGGGAACTGCTGGAGATTTGGGGCTGGAGCCTGGGAAGGATGGAGTGGGGACATGCAGGCCAAAGCATCTATTTTCTCCAGGGGAACTGATCTCTGTCATCTGGAGATGAGCTGTAATTCCAGGGGGAGGTGGCATCCCAACTGGGGAAGGTGGAGTTTAGGTTGGGGAGGGATGTCAGCACTCAGCAGGGATAGGATGCTGTGGGGCTTAACCTCCAGAGCTGCCATTTCCCACAGGGGAGCTGCTTTTTGTTGTCCGGAGATTGGCTTTGATCCTGGGAGATCCTAGAGGTTGGCCAGCCTACCTGCACACTTCAAACTCTGCAAATGTCAATGGACTTACAAATGTGTGGCTCTGTTTAGGAAGACTCAACTAGGAAGATGGCAGCCAAGAAAGAATTTGGCCCAGGGTTTCCTCATCCCAAGCCCTGCTTCAGGCATGCAGGAGAAGGAAGAGGAAAACAAAGTGGTAAAACACTGATGGCCTCAACACGGTCCACCATGTCAGGCGGAGGGTGGAGGAGCACAATTTGGAGGGCTCTCATGATGATGGATTCCTTGCAGGCAGAAATCCAGACCAGCAAGCAAAGAAATGGAAGGTAGGACTCTCCCCCCCCCCCCCCACTTTGGTGACCTATTTTTCTCTTTACATAGAATTTTTCTTCTTGGTGCATGGAGTACCAAAACTAGGGCAGTTCCGCCCATTCTGTCTCTCTCGCCTCCATCTGCCGCCTCCTCATGCTTCTTAGCACTCCGCATGCCTGCTTGAAATGGTGGAAGAGAGCTTTACATGTGACTCTCCTCGGCCTGTCAATTAAGCCAGGCAGCCAATCAACTTTCTCCATGTTTTAAAGGGCCCGCAATGGCAGCTAATTTTTTGTTAAGTAAAACTTCTCTATTGAAACGCCCATGCATCTAATCATAGATGCATAGAGCTTTTTATAATTGCCCCCCTTATGGAACCTGTAATCTTAAAAAAAAATTAATCTTATGGAATCACGAGTCTATAATCTTAAAAAAAATTAATCTCAGACCCAAAATTTGGGGGGTGGGGACTTTAGAGAGGCATGCTTTGTGTTCATCCCCAGCAGAAGGGAGAGGGAGGCGGGTGCGAAGGCTGGAACTGGAGGTGGCGCTAGGGCTACTTTGGCTTCACATATTTCCTTGGCATGTGGCTTGCTGGTTGCTCTCCTCTGGCTAGTGCTACATAGTTTGGGGAATCCACTTTATGCAATTCCCCAACTATTGCTTTAAAATCGAGGGTGTAGCTACCAGT
The DNA here is from genome assembly GCF_049243985.1 of Paroedura picta. Taxonomy (NCBI): domain Eukaryota; kingdom Metazoa; phylum Chordata; class Lepidosauria; order Squamata; family Gekkonidae; genus Paroedura; species Paroedura picta. The sequence goes on along the minus strand of NC_135373.1, from coordinate 8,352,045 downwards.
TTGCTGCTTGGACACTGGATGTTGGCAAAGTCATTCAAAATGCCAAGAATATGGCATCTGCATAAGGTGAGTATTTCACTATATCTATCAGGTGCGGAATGGCCTCTAGAGTCTGAAGCGATGCTGTCTCTTCTACCCCCTCTATTCTAGCCTCTCTAGGGTAGTCAGCCTCCAGGTGGGGACTGGAGTTCTCCCAGAATTACCACTGAGCTCCAGACCACACTTCCCATAGAAGAAATGTCAAGTTTGTAGGGTGCACTACATGGCATTGTATCCCATGAAGGTCCTCCCCTCTCCGAACCTCAGCCTCCCCAGGCTTGACTCACAAACCTCCAGGTATTCCCCAACCCTTTCTCAAACTTGGCAATCTCCTTCTTCTTTCTTTGTGAACCAGCCTAAGTCTTGAATTCCTGCAGGTGAACTTGAAATAGCTCAAAACCCGAGGCTTGCACATTGGGGGAAATGGCAGCTTTTGTGGATTTGGGACTGAGGGTGCTTGGAACAGCTGCTGTTAGCCCAGGGGGTCCCTCTCTCTGCATCAGCTGACACAAGCATCCTGGGTCAGTTCCAGTGTGGCTTTCCAGCGGGGTGCTTGTGGCTTTGGGACACTTGTGTAGTGGTCAGCTGTCCAGTGAGTCCCTCAAGGGGTCCTGACAAGGCCTGGGGATTGTTAGGTCTCTGGCCAGGAAGGGAGAGAGATAAGGAAGGGTAGTCAAGTGTTTTTAGACGTTGTATCTCACCAAGATGCTCGCGATCTGTGGCATTTGTGGAGATTTCAACAGCCTTGGGTGGATCTGAAATAACCAGGAGAATGATAAGGATGTCTGAAGGGGAACCCAAGGTAAACAGAGGGGGTGATGGGGACAGTCCCAGGGGGAGGGAAGTCAAAATAAAGGGGGAGGAAGATACTCACCGGCAACTTCAAGTCGGATGCTCTTTGTAACTTGTTCCTGGATATTAGGGTACCAGACCCGGCAGGTGAGCTCTCTACCCTGATCATTTAGGGAGGGTGTGAAGGTGAAGTTGGACCCATAAGTCCAGCTGCGGTTCATGTGCTGTTGATTCCAGTCAGTCGTCTCATATCCTCTCAGAGAAGTTGTCCATGAAATCCAGGCCTGAATCTCAACACAGGGCCCTGGTGCCAAACAGGCATAAAGAGCCTCCTTCCCAGAAAGCACTGCGGATGAGGCCCAGATCTGTGGCCCCTCTAACTCTAAGCAAAGCAAAAGAAACAGGCGGTTTATTTTTTTTATGCCTCACTTTTCTCTTCAGTTTAAATACATAACTTAAAAATGGAGGGGAAAAAAGCCTCCCATTGCAGTGATTTCTTAGATATGTATCTTTTGGTCTTTTGTATGACATTTCTGTGTAACCCGAAACAAAACCAAAAAGGCAACAAAGACCCAACCTTAACAAAATCGGGAACTCAAAAGTTGAGCTATAAAACAATATAAAATTTAAACAATTATTTATTAAAGTGCACCAATATTAGGTTAAAAACAAAGTGAAGTCCATATTAAAAAAAAAAACCTATAATGATCTAACTGCACACGAACAGACCAAACGTGTTTCGACCCTACTGGGTCTTCCTCAGTGGTCAATATTATTGAATAATGCACTCTTATCTAAAACCAATTCTGAAGTATAGCTGGGTATAGCTTGTCACTGAAGAAATGTCAGTAAAGACGTTGTGTAAACTAGGGTACTGAATACATCTGGCAAAGAATATTACTATTACTATTACTATTACTATTACTATTACTATTACTATTACTATTACTATTACTATTACTATTACTATTACTATTACTATTACTATTACTATTACTATTACTATTACTATTACTATTCAATTTATTTCCCGCCACTCCCAAGGGGCTCATGGTGGGTTACACTGTCTTAAAACTCCATTAAAACTCCATCACAACATGGCAGAACAAAAATCCCCTTCCTATCCCCCATTACTAAACGGGGGTGGAGAAGAAGGAGGTCAACGATGCTCAAGAAGAAGCCCGGGGGGGGGGGGAGCAATCAATGTACCATGCTGACCCCAGCCTCAACTGTGGACCTGGTGGAAGAGCTCCGTTTTACAGGCCTTGCGGAACGCTGAAAGATCCTGCATGGCACGTAGCTCTCCTGGGAGCTCATTCCACCAGGTAGGGGCCAGGACTGAAAAGGCCTGGCCCTGGTTGAGGCTAGGCGTGCTTCCCTAGGGCCGGGAACGACCAGTAGATTCTCACCCTCAGAGCGCAGAGCCCTGTGGTGGGCATAGGGCAATAGGTATGTGGGTCCCAACTCAGGTATGTGGGTCCCAACTCGTGTAAGCCTTGAAGGTTAAGACCAAAACCTTGAACCGGATCCAGGCAGCAATTGGCAACCAATGCAGCTGCCTCAGTACAGGCTGGATAAGGGCCCTCCAAGGTGTACCAGTAAGGACCCTAGCAGCTGATAGGACCAGCACGGATGACCCGCCTCTATCCAGCTGGTGATGGAGATCATCCAGCAGTGCGACCAACACCGTCTCAACCCCGTGGCCAGGACGGAATCCAGACTGATATGGGTCGAGTGCCGAAGTTTCTTTCAAAAATGCCAGGAGCTGCTCCACCGCAGCCCATTCCACCACCTTACCCAGGAACTCTAAATACGCCACCGGGCGGTAGTTGGCAGGGTCTCGCGGGTCCAGTGCTGATTTTTTCAGGAGACGGCGAACCACCGCCTCCTTCAGCCCCTCAGGAACTCCCCAGAGCTCAGGGAGAAGTTGATGATGTCCCTGAGTTGGCCTCCTGTCTTCTCTCCGCTCCCCCTGAGAAGCCAAGAGGGGCAGGGATCGAGGGGGCAGGTGGTCGCCCTGACCGACCCTAGCAACTTGTCCACTTCGGAGGAAGAGAGCCGTCTGAAGCCATCGAACCTCGCTACCAAAGGTGGCCAACAGGCCTCCAGTTCATTTACTGTATTAATTGTGGCAGGAAGGTCACGGCGAAGCGACAAGTCTTTATCCACCAAAAACTTGCTAATGCCTCGCAGCCGAGCTCCAATTGACTAATATTTTGGCGCCCCTGAAGGGCGGTGAGGGATCTAACTACCCTAAATAATTGGGCCGGGCGAGAGCTTGCGGATGTGATTTCCGTGGCGAAGAACTCCCGCTTTGCCACTTTCACCGCCATCTCACACGCCCTCATATGCGTGCAATAAGATGTTCTTGCAGTTTCGTCGTGAGTCTTCCGCCACACTCGCTCTAGTTGTCTCACCTCCCTCTTCTTCTCCCGGAGCACCCCGTGTACCAGGGGGCCCGTTTGAGTCGAGGGCAGAGAGGACGCTTAGGGGCAATCACAGTGTTAAAGTGTAGCCAAGTGTTCAGTTTTACTTTTGACTTTCTAAAGTTGTTTTCACTTTGTCTGAACTGTCAGTTCCTTTTGACTTCGCCCACCTGGAGGCTGGCAAGTAAACACCCCAAACTGCACAGTTATCAGAGCAGCCATAATGATGAAGCAGCAGCCTGTCCAATAGGCTCCAGCAGAGAAAGGAAGCTGGAAGCAGCAACTGAGGCAAAGGAAAGCATCTTTGCCAGGTGCTCGGACGACAGAAGGGATTTCAGTGGGGAAAAGACCGCCAACCATAACTGCCAGCCTCTTTCTCCCACCTCAGCACAGAAGAGACAATCAAGCCACCAGGATATATATCAGGAGGAAGGTCTTGCCTGTCACGAGAACTTGGGGTCTTCCAGCCTTGTAGCTCCATCTCAGTGGGTCGTCCTCAATGCGAAAGTAGTAGCCCCCTGCATCCTCTGACCTGGCATCAAGGATGCTGAAGGAGCAGTCGCCTTCTTCTGGTTCTCCTGTTAACTGGAAACGGGTCGACACAGAGGCCCGGAGCTCCTGCCTCTTGTCATTTGTGGCCACAAGAATACCTGGAATATGGCGGCTGGGCTCGTGGGTAAAATCGTGCCAATATCTGTCTTTCTTCTGAAACCAATAACCATAGAGTTTCCTAGGGCTGGGCCAATCTCTCTGTTTATAAGTGAAGCTGCAGGGAATGTGAACGCAGAGGCCGCGCTGCACAGAGACAGAGTCAGGAACCGTCAAGCTGTAGTCCGGATTCTGGCCCTGCAAACCTTCCAGAGAAAGAAGACAGGAATTAACAGGCAATTCAACAGAGGGACCATCAAGTTATGTTTCGCCCTGGGTCTTCTATAGGTCTAGCCGGGCCTTCCAGGGCCATTCGGGACACTGGAAAGCAGCCAGATGAGTCCAAAGCTCATAGCTTGAGGGGAATGATGCTTTGTACCCAGCCAGGGAGAAAGACCCCAAACCCTCAATCCAGAAGCTGTATATTATTATTATTATTATTATTATTATTATTATTATTATTATTATTATTATTATTATTATTATTATTATTATTATTATTATTATTATTATTATTTATTTATTTATTTATTTATTTATTTATTTATTTATTTATTTATTTATTTAATATCCCCCCCCCCCGGAGGCTCGAGGCGGGTCATATAAAAACCAATCCCCTGAAACAATAAAACATAATACCATTAATACCAAAGTTAAGACAAGAATGGCGGCAAAATTCAATATAACTAACCCAATCCCACACCCACTAAGAAGGGAATGGGAGGGGGCAGATGACTGATGCAACCAAGGGAAAGGGAGGGGGCAGATGACTGACGCAATCGTCACATTTGTGAGGGGGGCTAGATCTTCTTGCTGCCCGGCCTCAACCGAAAGCCTGGCGGAAGAGCTCCGTTTTGCAGGCCCTACAGAATTATGACAATTCCCACAGGGCCCTCAGCTTTTCTGGGAGCTCATTCCACCAGGTTGGGGCCAGGACCGAAAAGGCCCTGGCCCTGGTCGAGGCCAGGTGAGCTTCCTTGGGACTGGGAATGACCAATAGGTAAGGCCCTGCGGGGGGCATAGAGCGATAGGCGGTCCCTCATATACACTGGGCCCAGACCATAGATGGCCTTGAAGGTCAAAACCAAAACCTTGAACCTGATCCAGAAGATAACCGGTAGCCAGTGCAGCTGCCTCAGCACTGGCTGGATATGAGCCCTCCAAGGTGTAGCCGTGAGGACCCTAGCAGCCGCATTTTGGACCAGTTGAAATTTCTGGATCAAGCCCAAAGGCAGGCCAGTGTAGAGCGAGTTACAGAAATCTAATCTGGAGGTGACCATCGCATGGATCACTGTGGCCAAGTGTTCGGGGGACAGATAGGGCGCTAGTAGCTGAGCCTGGCGAAGATGGAAAAATGCCTGGCCAGCTACCTGTTTGACCTGTGCCTCGACTGTTAATGAGGCATCCATGGTCACCCCCAGGTTTCTGGCCTGAGACGTGATCTTAAGTTGCATTCCGGCCAGAGAGGGCAAGCGCGATTCCCGATCTGCTCCCCTACGGCCCAACCACAGTGCAGTTTTAGATTCAAGGAAAGAGTTTAAAGTCTCTTCAAATGAGTAAGACCATTTAATTCTTCAGGATCATTATCTAGTAGTAGTAGAGGGGATCCCCATGCTGAATTTGTTCGTTACATTGTAATGCCAGCTCTACGGGGAGATGGTCACTTTCTGTTCCGGATCCAATAAGGAAGTGTCGAACATTCCCAAGTATGGTAGGCGAACAAATGCAGTAATCCAATGCACAGCAGACATGAGGAGAGATATTAGTGAACTCATTAGCAGTGGGAAAGAAGGATGAACCATTTACAACAATGTTATAAGAAATTCACAATTCCATCAATCTAAGACTCACCTGGGGCATGTGGAGAGCCTCAGAACAAGTTGCACCAGCCAGGTCAGGCTGGCAATACCACCAGGAGAATGATGCCTTGCCTCCCAAGCCATGCCAGCTGCCAAAAGGTTCCAGCATCAAAAGAGCGGGGCCTAGTGTGGCAGGCCAGAAGACCCTTGCACCTGGCCCTGCCACCTGGAGAGGGACAAAGGGGCCCAGGGAGAAAAGGACCGTCCCACAATGGCAATGGCCAGTTGTAATGGGCAGATGAACACCGGCACTTCCCATGCCCTGATGGCCAAACAAAAGGAGGGTGGGACTCTGGCTACCCAGAGGCTTGAACAGCTGGACATTAGAGGGTGGACAGGCAGGGCTTTGAAAGCTCAGAGGCAGAGTAAAGGAAGGCAGCTGGAACTAGAAGGGCAGAGAAAGGGATTGGGGTTGGATGGAGAAGAAGGGACGAAAACGAATCACGGAAGGAAGGAAGGAAGGAAGGAAGGAAGGAAGGAAGGAAGGAGAGAGAGCCCACGCTAGAGACCAGAAGCGGACCTGTGTACAGATGCAACCTAGAGATCTTCTCCAAATGTTGCATGATTGAAGGGGGTTCCAAGCTCCTGATCTTTGAGGAGATGAATAAACCTTGGCAAATGATCCAGCCAAACAGCCTCATGATGTGATGACACCATGTTTGACCCCTCCTACAGGTTTCCTGCTCACAGGGGTAAGAAATCAATGAATGTGATGCAATTCAGTCATGTAAAATTTTGACTAGGTGAGAGGTGTAGAAAACCCATGCTGAAAACCCATGTGAGAACTTTCCTTTGCTATGATGGATTGTTGCAGTGAGCTGAACTGGTCTGGAGCTAGAGGCGTATTCCAAGCATTGTGTTACTTCCACGCAGGACACCTACCTTTGTAAGGGACAGCAAAGATCAGAACTATTAAAGTAGCCGAGAAGGAGGCTGGATTCATCACCTTCCAGGGGGGATACATGCTCTGCTGGTGCTGCCTCTTCCCCAGCATCCGTTTATAAGTTTCTTTCTGGGGGAGGCACTCTGCAGCTGAGGAAGAAGGAAAGTAGGACAATAAAGAGATGAGGATACAAAAGCCATAGGGCTCCTTAGAGCCGCCTTTCTCAACTTTTCTTTACTGTCGAGAAACCCCTGAAAACTCTTCAGGCTTCAAGAAATCCCAGGAATGGCGCGAGCATGCAGAATATGGTTGGGGAGCATAGCTGTGTACATGCCCACCCGCTCCAGGCCCATCATTAGCCATTGATGGAGGGCGGGTTGACATGACCATATATGGTCACATCATCCCATAAAATACATTCACATTAATTAACTCCCACCCATTTGGGAGGATCTTCCCAGGCTGCCAAGAAATGCCGGGGTCTCATAAAATCCTGGTTAAGAAAGCCTGCCTTAGAGCTTCGAGTACTAGTACAACTAGTAGTACCACTGATTCTAGTTCTAGTACCACTAGATGCCCCAGGCTTGGTGAGCCTGTGAGAACCTATCAGGGCAGGCAGAACTCTTAACTGAGGCCTGAGGAGGACAGGCATTGGCCATGTGGTGGCCTGGACAGCTGAAGGAAGCTTCAAGGTAATGAAACCCTCTGTAGAAATCTGCACATTTTTAAGCTAAGGAAGCACGTACAGAGAGAGGGTCAGGGAACTTCCTTTTTACCCATTTCTTTTGGAATCCCTTGTTCAATCTGGTGCTGTGCTAAAAGTGTGCTTGTAAACATTTTCTTTTTAATAAATATAACTTTGGAGGATGGTAGTGGTTCTCTGTACCACATAGACCGTTTATGCACTGGGAACTTCACTGCCCCAGCTCCTGTGCAGGAGCACAAATCAGGGGCGGACAATGTGCACCAGGCCAAATGCTCTCCCATGTGGGTGCAGGAAGAGATGGGACAACCTGCTACAACTAAAACTCCAGCCTGCAGCCTGGCATGAAACCTCCAGTGCATAACCGGTCATAGACCCCCCATTGTCTCAGATATGTTATTCTAAAATGGAGCTCCAGGAAGGGGAAGGCTGGCAGCTGCCAAGCGACTAGTCCTCCAGGGGTTCACCAGGCAGTAAATTGTCCACATGAAAGCCAGGCACTAGATGGCAGAGGTCACAGAAGCAAGGCCTCAGAATTTGAAAGGGAAGCTGGGAATCCTGACCCTCTCAGCAGGCAATTCCTTACAAAGATTAGATGGCGGATGAGTTTAGTTATCAGAGAGAGAGAGAGAGAGAGAGAGAGAGAGAGAGAGCTCTCGAGGTATTGGGAACACCTTGCGGTGGCCAGGGTGGAAGAAGGCCTGCAGTCCAGAGCAGACCACTTTCCCTCGCATCACCATTCGTTTTCACTTCCTATTGGGGATGCCAGCCTCCAGGTGGGACCTGGGGAACCCCGGGAATTATAGCTCATCTCCAGACTAGAGATTTTGTATTTATTTTACTTTCTGATTTCTATGACGCCTTTCTCCAAGGCCTCAGGGCAGCTCATGACACAGTCAATACAATGAGAAGATTAAACCATCTGAGTACTAAAATATGGATGCATACTAGAATGCACACTCTGACGAACTGTTTTAAGTCCCACACGGTCCTGATATCTGGAAAGTGCCATTTGGGGCACTTATTTTCTGGGCTGAAGCCAAACAACATTATAAGGCCAAGGCTGGGTTTTAATCCTTGTCATAAAGGATATTCTTTAATAGTTGTTGCTATTATTATTATTATTATTATTATTATTATTATTATTATTATTATTATTATTATTATTATTATTATTAGGCCATAGATCTTTACACAGTACCAACAACAATGCATTTACAAGATATATGTGATAAAATAAAATGTACCTTATAATCGTTTACTATATAAACTAGTTTAAACTCCCTGGATAGCCCCAGCTAGAGCTGATCAGCCTAGGCGGCCTGATTTCTGGGCTGATACATGCATATTTTTCTGAAGACAATTTTTTAAACTCAACACTAAGAAAAAAAAAATTCAAGTCCACCGTATGAACCATGTCTCTGGAAAGGATTCATCCGGACTTTTCCATCCCAGGGAAAGACTGGGGCATGCAAGAGACCTGTGAAGGACGCAAGAGTAAGATTTGCTTTCAGAGTTTATTCTTAGGGCCAAAGTAATCACAGGTGGCAGGATCCCAGAATTCTTTCTCCAGCTGTGGACTCATCTTTCTTTCCCCAATGGTGACCCCGGAACAATGGACCCTTCTGATTGGAAGAGTTGCCAGCTCTGGACTGGGAAAACCTGGAGGCTTTGGGGGTGGAGCCTGAAAAGGGCAGGGTTTGGAGAGGGGAGGGACTTCATTGGAATATAATGCCTTGGAGCCCAACTTCCCAAGTCGCCATTTTTTCCAGGTGAGCTGATCTCTGTCTCCTGAGGATCAGTTGTCATAGCGGGAGATCTCCAGCTAACATGTGGAAGCTGGTGGCCTTAAAGGTTGGTGGAGATAGAGCCCTTTCTTCCTGTCCTCCAGAGTATCTCCAGATCTTCTGTATGGTGGACTTGGGAAGTCAGAGCTGACCTATGCCTCCCGGGAGGTTTTTCAACGCAAGAGAGAAGACAATGTTTTGCCATTGCCTGCTTCTGCTCTCTGATGGCAGAATTTCATCCAAGCCCTAACCAGGGCCATCCCTGCTTTGCTTCCAAAATTTGACAAATTTTTCCTAGCCTGGGCCATCTCAGCTGGGGTCTTCTGAATACTAAGCCACCTTTTGAATGAGCTGCAATGTCTGTGTTTAGAAGGTTTGCTTCAGCTTCAAGGCAGCTAAATTGGTTCGGGTTCACTTTCAAATCTCGGGGTGGGGGAATCTCTTGTAAGAAATGCTTTTGGTTTAGATTCTGGCTTGGTTTGACCTCCTGGTTACAGAGACTCCGAGACCTGGTCAGCAGAGAGATCAGATTCAGAAGGTTGATGAATGGCTCCTTAATTGGCCAAAGCATCAGGAAGGATATGCATCTCTCTCTGTGTCTCTCTCTGTCTCTCTGTGTCTCTCTCTCTCACTCTGTCTCTCTCTGTCTCTCTCTGTCTCTCTCTGTCTCTCTCTCTCTCTCTCTCTCCTCCTCCTCCTCCTCCTCCTCCTCTCTCATATTTATGTTTGGCTCCTTTCTCTTTCTGCCCCTAGAATCTCCCTCCCCTTCTCCACAGACCCTCCAAGTAGACTTACTTCTCTTGCAGCCAGAGAGGGCCCCCAGTTGTGTCACTGGCCGTTTGCTTTCTGCAACATGAAGTTGGGGGAGAATTTTGTTGAAGAGAAATAAGAACAAGAGAAATAGGCAGGAACCAGAAAAAGCAGAAGTGCTAGCAAACAACTTCTGCAAAGACGTTCTTGGGTATGCAGGGGGTGGGGGGTGCGGGAAGGAAAGATGGTTTTCTTAGACATTTCTCCCCTGCCATCTTAGACACTTCCCCCATGTCTTTCCACCCAGATCACCATGTCTGCAATAAGGTGTTATTTGGCTTCGCTTGGAGTCCCCAGTGGGTAAAAAATGAAAATTAGGTATGTAAGCCAGATGCCCTTAATGAAGTTCTTTCCTCTCACCATGAGGGCTTCTTAGGCTTCGAGGGGGGCAACATGTCACCCACCCTTTCAATGCCTATAGATGCCTCTTCCGTGGCCCTTGACTGGTGCAAAATTGCTATGGCCAAGCAGCATCCATGTTGGAGGAAGGGGGCTTCTTGCCTACCCTGTAAGAGGGGAGTGGGGAGTTTGGACAGTATCCAGAGCTTTTCAGCCGATAGGTACCTTTGGAATTCTGAAGAAAAAAGGAGATCCCGAGGCACAATGATAAAGTAGTCTTCTCTATGTTTATAAGTGAAAAGGTTATTACAAAGTCTAAATGGTCAAACATATGATCAAACATAAAGAGTCAACCAAAATGGGATCCTAGGGTAAGTGACACGCTTTCTGTTTCATCTTCGTCAGTGGTTGCTCTTCCAATATACTGTCATAGTAGTAGTTGTAGTATCACATTGGCAAAATGCTTGCTGAAAATGCGTTGGGGAGCTCATTAAAATGGATCACAGGCATTTGCATTCCCACTGATTGTTATCTCCCCCATTTTTGTTAAGTGGGTCACCATACCCATTAAATTTGGACTCGTGGGTCACTGTACCCAAACAGCTCAGGAACCATTGATTTAGAACACATCCCCACATGGCGATTCTGCCGGGGGCCATGGGCTATGGTCTGCTCATGACAACTGTGTTGTGTAGGGTTGCCAACTTCCAGCTAGGGGCTGGAAATCTCCCAGGAATTACAGCTGATCTTCAAGCAAGAGAGATCCACTCATCTGGAGAAGACGGTTGCTTGGGAAGATAGACTCCATGGCATTAGACCGCAGTTAAGTCCCCCCTCTCCCCAAACCACACCCTCCTTGGGCTCCATCCCTCAAATCTCCAGGCAATTCCCAACATGGGGACAGCAGCCCTAACAGCCCAGCAGGGACTTATGGGAACTGTAGTCCATGGACATCTGAAGAGCCACGGTTTGGCCACCCCTGCTGTAGGCCATCATCTAGATATACAATACCTTGGAGAAGAAGGATGGTTTGGGGGCATGACATGTTCTGGATCACGCTTGAAGGCACCTGATCTCCAATTTGGAGATGCCATAGATTGGATTCTGATGGGAGGCCAAATAAGTAAAGGCAAGACAGAGATAAGCCCCCCCCCCCCCCCACACAGGACAGTATCCTAGAAATGAATAACATTCTGTTTCTGGCAAACAAAACCTTCAGCAACCCCAGAAGACCGTGGGCAACAGAGCAGGAGGACAGCTGTATTTTCGGTTCCTCTAATACGGGTCCCCGAGGGAAGTGACCTGCTTGTGATATGAGAGATCACCCTAGGTGGGACTCACAGCCGCGGCCGGGTATTCAAATGAGAATGTTGAATTCCACTTCGGAAAGGAAATGGTACTTTGATCGTTAGACAGAAAAGGAGCCTTGCTTAACCGTAGAAAGCATAGAGGCAAGAGCCCCGTGATGTTTAATGTAGATTTGGAAGGCAGGTGGGAAATCCAGGAGTGGAGTTCCCCTTTTTGGACTCTGCACCTTGATAGAGGAATGCATTTAGTCCAGGAAGGCACTACATGCAAGGAAGGGCAGTTATATACATCTTAAATAATATAAAATAAATGTTTTGCTGCCTTCCTGCTTTGTTCACGGGCTTTAAAGGAGGATTAGACAGATCTGTAGAGTAGTGGTCCATCAGTGCTGCCATTGTGACTCAAGGAAAGCTCCACAGCCAGGGAGAGCCAACTTCTGAATACCACAGCTGGGCGCATCATGCGGAAGATTTCCTGGTTGGGAAATCCCTGGAGATTTTGGGGGTGGAGCCCAAGGAGGGCAGGCTTTGGGGAAAGGAGGGCAGTGGGGTATAAGGCCATAGAGTAGCCTGTATTCCAAAGAGGCCATTTTCTCCAGGGGAACTGATCTCTGTTGCCTGAAGATCAATTGTCATCTGAAGAGGTCTTCGGACACCACCCACAGGCTTCAAGAAAAAAGGCTGGTTGATCAGTGAACCAAAGACCCAAGAAATGATCAACCCAACAGTGTCACAATAAAGTTTAAAGTCTTTACCACCCGGATATTGGCAACCCTAGTTTCTCCAGGACAGCTGGTTGGCGGTCGAATGATGGGATAAATAAATAAATGAACCACAAAGAAACCTCAAACGCAAGAAATATGATGCAAGTTGAAAAAGTATGCAAACAATTTTAATAACAACATACAAACTCTACTATTCTCAAATACAATATACACTGTGAATTGCCAATGGTCACATGAAATGTGGAGAAGTCAGAGAAAATTATACAAAATTTCATAATACAACATTTCAAAAAGCCACAAAAGTGCAAAGATTACATAATGTCTCCTCACAACCAAGCGCAATATATGACTGTAACTCCCAACAGGACCCAGGCTCTCAGCTTTTGTTTAAATTTTATTTATTTAAATATAGAGTTGGTTATAATTATAGAGAAGAGCAAACAAAGGCTTCGCTGGCTGGTTGTGATGCAAACAGGGTTCTCAATAGGTTCTTCTAAATTTCTAAATAAGTTACTTCTAAATAAGTTTGTCTAAACTTCTAAATAAGTTACTATCCAACCTAGAACAAAGGGAATCCTTCACCGGCTAACAATTAAGATGACAAAACGTTGTGTGTCTCTAGCCACAAAGATCCTTAAATGCCTGGGCGAGATGGACAGATGCAGATCCAGGAGGACACCCCTGAGGTTTTTATGTTCCTAGTAGGCCTAGGATGTCCCCATGAGAGGACTTTCTGCTAAATTTTGTCTCCAAACCAAACCAAACCAAACCAAACAAGGAGCACTCTCTCATCCGATTTCAGAAGCTAAACAGGGTTGGCCCCGGTGTGTGCTAGCATGACACCCTGGATGTTCAGGGCTACTAAGCAGAGGCAAATTACCAAAGAAGAAGAAGAAGAGGAGAAGGACAAGTGATTTTTACGCCCTACTTTTCACTATCCAACAGAGCTTCATAGTGGCATACAAACACCTTTCCCTTCCTCTCCCCACAACTGACAGCCTGTGAGGCAGGTGGGGCTGAGAGAGCTCTGAGAGAACTGTGACTGGCTCACCTCACTCAGCTTGGCTGCATGTGAAAGAGGAGTGGAGAATCAAACCCGGTTCTCCCGATTAGGTGCCATCACTTTTAACCACTACCCCAAACTGGCTGTTAAGCTGCTGGTCTGTTGGCCTTGAAAAGTCAGCAATCGACTGTGACCATTTCCGCACTGGAGAATTCAAGCCAGGCTGCAAGCTGAAGTTTGAGTCGGGGCAGGTTCCCCCACCTCTTCCTGTTCCCGCACGGGGGAGTACTTGGCCTGGTGCACGTCATCCACATGGGAGCTGGGCCAGCAAAGTTCCTTGTGAGGAAAAGCTACGTGATTTGACTTCACATTCTCCGCCCCTAATGCAGGTCCTTCGGATGAGGAGGTGTAACAGCCATACCTACTGGATTGGCTCCCTCCAATGAGAGATGGCTTAGAGGTCTGGTGCAAAGTTCAGATGCAGGGTGTGGGAGGGAGCTTTGAGACAGAGATAGTAGACAAACCTGAACCCCTTGGTTTCCAAAATCAAACTGGCTTCTTAGAGATGAGCCAAATTTATTCCAGCTTTTGGGCATTGGAGAGTAAGCCTTCCTGAAAGGCTAAATTTGGTTTCCAAGAAGGTTTGGGACATGTCTGAGCATGCACACACATGCACACACTGCAAAACACAACAATATTGTCACATATAATATGTATAATGCAGCAGATTAAGCTGACCGTGGTTGAGAGAGCACACCATACATTTACTAATGCAGGAGCCTTTGACGTGCACAAAGGAGTGAGAGAGAGGAGAAAGCTTCCTTCCCTTCTCCAAATCTGATACTGAAAGGCATCAAGGGAAGGTAATAGAAAGGAGATTCAGGCTGGACCAATGGAAATACTTCTTCCCTCAATGAATGATTGAAATGTGGACTCTGTTGCCAGAGGAAGTAGTGATGTCCACAGACTCAGCTGGCCTTCAAAGGTGATTAGGCAGATTCATGGAGGATAGGGGAACCTCCATATTCAGAGTCAGTAAACCTCTGAAAAACAGTGCTAGGAGGCATCCCCAGGACAAGGCCTCAATCTCTGTGCCCTGTCGAGAAACGGGTGCTACTGTGTGGGTCGGGATGCTGATCTAGATGGACCACTGGTCTGATCCAGCAAAGCTCTTCTGGTGTTCTTATGATAGATAGCGGGGAGCTGGTGGTGCCACAGTGGAGCTTATCTCTTTGCCTGTGAGTGCTGCAGCTAGACATCTGCCCACTTCCTCAGAGCCCTTCCCCACCAAGGATGGGCCACTGGGTACTGACATCCACTTCCTTCCTTCAATCAGCCGAGTTTGGCAACACTCCCTCTGTGCTCTGGATCTGAGGTCTGCTTTGTTGAGCAACACTGGAGATCCATTTTCTCCAGAATGGGGGTGGGGGGGGGGAGGAATCACTTGCATGCCACTCATCATGCTTGTCTCATGGGCTGTCTCAACAAAATCAGAAAAAAAAGGGACAAATGAGGAGATACGTTTTTTCTCCCCATTTGGCCCAGAAACCGTCCCCGGGTGTGCTTTCTTCCAAGCCCCGTGTTTTTATTTTTGCTGAATTTGGAACTTTTGTCTATGAAAATTGAGGTTGTGCATAAATGCCTTAGGATAGTTTTGTTGCAGATATTGTTAACACTTTGATTTCGGACTAGGTCCATGATACTGAGCTGTTGAAGCTTCTTTGGGACAGTCTATAGCCTAATACAGCTGTCCCCAACCCTCGGTCTGGGGACCGGTACCAGTTCGTGGACTGGTACTGGTCCGTGGATCAGTCGGTACCGGGCCATGGATTCCAGCTGAAAAAGATCCATCCTCAGATATTTATGTAAACACTATGCTGCCTTTCACCCCCAAATGTGGGAAACTACAAACAAGGAAGTTGTCTCACATTGATGTTGACCCCCCCCTTCCAAAGTGAGAAACAGCTGAAACCATTATTTTGTTAAAGGAACGGAAACAAATATAGAGCACAGAACAAGACCATGAAGTCCCAAGAGGATTGTGGAGGATAATCATAGTGCAGAATCACAAAATGCTTGCATGTAATCTTTGCATCTGGTTTATCTCTTTCTGCTTGGCTACTATCTAAGTTTGGTCTTCTACCAGTTTTGCACGTTCACAGATCTTATGAAAGAATTAATCCAATGAGAGGTTTTCTTATTTCACCATTTTGTGATTTGGTACCTCCCTCCCTCCCTCCCTCCCTCCCTCCCTCCCTCCATTCATTCATTCATTCATTCATTCATTCATTCATTCATTCATTCATTCATTCATTCATTCATTCATTCATTCATATACATAATTATCAGTGCAATCCAAAACAAACATAGACCTTTCAAAGTCTATTCACATAAAGGGGTTTAGGCTTGCATGGTGATCTAATGATGATCTTCTCATAGAAAGCTAGCATTTTGTTTCCCTCTTCTAGCTGACCCAGAGCACTCATCTCTACCTAAAAGATTGTCCTGTTCTCCATATTTCTCATATATGCATGTAAAGAGAGTTCTTAGTCTGAGGAAGAGTGCTTGCACTCGAAAGCTCATGCCTTGAATAAATCTTTGTTGGTCTTAAAGGTGTTACTGGACTCTGATTTTATTGTGCTACTGCAGACCAACAGAGCCTCTTGTGGTGCAGAGTGGTAAGCGGCAGAAATGCTGTCTGAAGCTGCCTGCCCATGAGGTTGGGAGTTAGATCCCAGCAGCCGGCTCAAGGTTGACTCAGCCTTCCATCCTTCCAAGGTCAATATAATGAGTACCCAGCTTGCTGGGGGGTAAAACGGCAATGACTGGGGAAGGTACTGGCAAGGCCACCCTGTATTGAGTCTGCCATGAAAACACTGGAGGGCGTCACCCCAAGGGTCAGACATGCCCCGGTGCTTGCACAGGGGATACCTTTACCTTTTTACAGATCAACAGAGCTACCCATTGAATCTATGGTACTCTAATGTTTATCATGTATCTTAATAATTACTTTCACTTGTTGTCTTGTTCTAAACAGCAGGAAAAACCCTGTGTAGACTAAGCAATGAGAAACATTAAGGTGGCAGTCTTAGAAAGGCCAATAGAGGTTTTTGACAATCTTCTGATGGGTAAACTGCAGGACTGCAGCCTGGATTTTTAGGTGGTTAGGAGGATAAGGAACTGGCTAGAAAACTGCACCCAAAGAGTTGTTGTCAATGGCGTTTCATCGGATGGGAGGGAGGTGAGCAGTGGGGTACCTCAGGGCTCAGTACTGGGCCTGTTACTTTTCAATATTTTTATCCATGATCTGGAGGAGGGGGTGGAGAGACACCTCATGACACTTGTGGATGGTACCAAATTGGGAGTTGACGTGAACACCCCAGAAGACATAGATAGAGTTCAAAAAGTGGGCAAATCAGAACAAGATGCAATTCAAAAAGGTCAAGGCCAGAGTTCTACCTACATCTCGGTCACAAAACTGAGAAGCAGGCATACTGGATGGGTGATACACTCCTGGGTAGCATCTCCTCTGCACTCTCTCAGTTTTGTCCATGTCCTTTTTGAAGTGAGGCCTCCAGAACTGCACACAGGACTCTGGGTGGGGTCTGACCAATGCAGAATGGAAGGGACTATGACATCTTGCGATTTCCAATTGATGTTGATTCAACCCAAGACTGCATTTGCCTTTTTTACCGCCTCATTACACTGTTCATATGTAGTTTACAGTCCACAAGTACTCCAAGAGCTCATTCACACACACACACACAGCCACCCAAAAGTGTATCTCCCATCCAGTATGCAAATGCTTCTCAGTTTTGTGACCCAGATGTAGAACTCTGCATTTCTCCTTACTGAATTGCATCTTGTTCACATTTGCCCACTTTTCCAGCATGTTCCGATCTCGTTGAACTCTATCTCTACCTTCTGGGGTCTTCGCCACTCCTTCCAATTTGGTGTCATCTGCAAATTTAATGAGTAGTCCCTCCACCCGCTCATCCAGATCACTGGTAAAAATGTTGAAAAGTACCAGACACAGGACTCAGCCTTGTGGCACCCTACTGCTTATCCTCCTCCAAACTGATGAAACCTTCAGATTTTTTCCCAATCGACTCCTTTAATATCCCCTCCATTATCTTCTCTGTGACAGAGGTCAGACTCACTAGTTTCCCGGGTCATCTCTCCTCCCTCTTTTGAAGATTGGGATAGCATTTGCTCTCCTCCAATCTTCTGACCTGTCTCCGGTCTTCCATGAGGTCCTAAAGATGATGGACAAGGGTTCCACAAGCTCTCAAGAAAGTTATTTGATGGGGCACACCCTCTGGCCCAGGGGATTTGAATTCATCCAGTGCAACCAGGTGTCTCTTGACAACCTCTCTGTGTATTTCAAACTGCCATACTGTA
This sequence comes from Paroedura picta, assembly GCF_049243985.1. Taxonomy (NCBI): domain Eukaryota; kingdom Metazoa; phylum Chordata; class Lepidosauria; order Squamata; family Gekkonidae; genus Paroedura; species Paroedura picta. The sequence goes on along the minus strand of NC_135373.1, from coordinate 8,334,323 downwards.
TCTTGCCAATTACCATCCCTAGATGGTCCATGATCTTCTGGTGGGGAAACAGAAGCAAAATAGGTACAAAATAAGTACTTTCTGCTTTCTCTCTGTTTCTTTCCTCACTAGCGATATTGTTCGGAATTGCATTTGTAAAGGGTCGACTTTTTCTTCCGTTTCTGCACTAAAATTTGCTTCTGCAGGCGCAGTTCCACATTTTCCCCTTACTTGTCCCACAGCAAAGGAATCCCCAGAAAACCCGATTTCATCTTTTCAAGGGGGTTCTAAGAGGGTCTAATTGGGGGCTACCCAATGCAGAAATGCATGCAACTGGGTTTTTCCCTATGCCTGGCGTTTTGAGTCATTTCAACGCACCCTTTCCCAATTGTCGTCCTCCCTCCCCTTCCTTCCCTCTGTTACGAAAAAAATCTGCCTTTTTTTCTTTTAAAAAAGGAGTGACTGTGTTACAACACTGCTTCTATATTTAAAAAACAGCAGTCTTACACAGCAGCATTATAATATTATGTCCCAAGCTTTAAAAAATATATACATTCAGGACAATTTGGGAAGAAGGGGGGAAGGCGATCAAGGGATGCAACGAAAACAAAGGTGCAAGCAGGCACTATGTTGCAAAAAACACATTTCTTGAAAAGTGGTAGGGGAGCAAAGCATGATGGGAGGCTGCCTCCATCAGATTCATTGCAGAAAGCATGTTGCCAATTTCAGTCTGTTATAGTCGGCTTCTCTGACCCGTCTCAGGATTCTCCCATCTTTGGCCTCTCTGATGACTGACCTGCAGTGCCTAGTAACCTGAAGACTCTTTTTTTCCTGTACTTCCCTCCATTTCTTGAACAATCCCTATTTCTTCCTTGGCTTATCCTGAGGTTCTCTGCTCATCCATAGAGGCCGCTTGAATTCCCTATCACGGTTCCATCAAATGCTGCACCAGATCTGCAGAGGACGAGAAACCCCGTGTCTTTGTCTGGGAACACCACAAACTGTCCACTGCAGGGAACTAAGCGGTTGTTTCCTGTTGCTTTTCATTTTCAAAGACAGAAGCTCACACTGATGGGGAACTTGCCCTCGGTGGCTATGAACATGGCTGTTTTGAAGAAGAAAGAGAGGAAGTCTCTCCAAAAGAAAAAGAGCCGCAAGAAGACATTACAACAAAATTGCTTCCTGCAGCCAGTCATTGCCCTGTCTTTCCAGCAGGGTTGCCAAGCTCCAGGCGATGAGAAACGAAAGGAAAGGAGGAGACTGGTGAAAAATAAAAGTATTTTCTGAGACCTCTCCGTGTGGTTCTTATAGAGTTCAAAGGTATAAGTTCAAAGTGATGGACATATTTCTTCCAGTATCCTTTATATGTATGTCTTCAAAGGCAAAAATAATACAATGTCTTCCGCAAAATTATATATGCATATATATATAGGGGAGCCAGAATGGGGTCCAGATTAAAGATTACCCATTTTCAAGGCAAACACCTTTTCTTCGGGGGCTAGTCCCTCTCATTCAGAATGTCAACAGTATTTTTCCATAAGTAAGGATCTGAAGGATCTGTATTGTTCAATTAACAATGTCTCCGTTATATAGGGGACCCGATTTTGGCTCCCATATATATATGCTGGCTGGCTGGCTGGCTGGCTGGCTGGCTGGCTGGCTGGCTGGCTGGAGGGAGGGAGGGAGGGAGGGAGGGAGGGAGGGAGGGAGGGAGGGATGGATGGATGGATGGATGGATGGATGGATGGATGGATGGATGGATGGATGGATGGATGGATGGATGGATGGATGGATAGATAGATAGATAGATAGATAGATAGATAGATAGATAGATAGATAGATAGATAGATAGATAGATAGATAGATAGATAGATAGATAGATAGATAGATAGATAGATTCCTGGAATGTTTCCCCAAATGAATGGGAGTTAATTATCTTTCTATTTATATTTTAAAAAACGTGTTAAACATTTATTGAGAGATGTGACCACCCACCCTTCCCAAAATGGGATTGGGGAGAGTGGGAAGGGGAGCATGTACCATATTCTGCACAATCGTGCCACTTCTGGGTTTCTCAGAGCCTGAAGAACATTTCAGGGGTTTCCCAATGGTAAAAAGATTGAGAAAGCTGGCTAGATGCAATCAGTTAAGCCTCAGACAGCTCCTTAGCTGAAACACCTATCTGAGAAGAAACACTTGTGAAAGTACTGAGTTTTTGATAGAGAGAGAAGCCACACAGTATCTGTCAGCTGGAGCAGTGATTTGGTAGACAATTTAGGAGCAAACACCAATTAGAAGGAGAACCCTTCTAAGGGAGAGGAGGGGGACCTCTGCCTAGTTGGAGGGGGAAATCAGGGGTGAATTGCCTAAGATACATGTGTGTGTGAGGCAGAGCTTCCATCAGAAAGGGAGATAGAAAGCTGTGGCCCAGCTGAGATTGTCCCCTTTCTAAGAACCAGGGGAGTTCCGGGGAACTACAAAGACTACAGGTCAGAGTAGAACCAAGGTGTTTGGGCAAGAAAGAAACCTCTTTGTTAAAATAAGAAACGTAAGCACTGAAAGAAAAGCCTGTAAACATCCATCCAAAAAGCCTGTGACCTAATTAATTTGGGAACATAACCATGATTTGTCATTCCAACCACCCTTCCCCTCTTTGTAAAATAAAACCTTTAATCAGTTTTATTTATTTATTAGTTAGACTTATAGCCCACCCCTACCAGGCTTTATTAGTAAAAGCGATTCAGTGCCATGTTGGGCTGAACAAAAGCAAAGACATTGAACAGTGATAGTCTGGGACAAGGAGCTTCATTTTGGAGGGAAAATTTACCCCAGTAAGGGGAAAAGAGTGCAGAGAGGTATTCCTAGTAGCAAATACTAGAGCTTGTTGATCATCATTGTGATCCACTTGCTTTCCTTCCTGCTAACCACAGGGTGACTCACTTAACTTGTGGTCCTCTTCTTCTGCCCAGATGTATTGGATAAGTTTCTTTTCCGTTATTTATCTTGATGACTGAAAATTGAATGTACACCTTGGCATTGTTTCCTGGCTGGCTCACCACAAACTGAAACCAACTATTTTGTGATTCCAGTCTTGAAGCAAATTACCAATCGGTCAAAATGAGGGAGTGAGAAGTAAGGTCTTTATTTTGTAAAATAACAGCTCAGCGTAAAAGAAAGCAGGGCGGAGAGACACATCTTTGACCGTTCCTGCCGAGCTGTTTAAATAAAAGGGTAAGTGCAATGTGGGAGGAGATAGGGTGGGCTCTGTCCGGGATAAAAACCTGCAGGTACTCTTCTTTAGAGGTCTGTCCTTCGCCCCTTGAACATTTCTTTTTTTTCTCCCATAGCTGTCCTTCTGAAGTTCTCTGTTTATCCAGGTAGGCTTCTTTAATTTCCTACCACGTTTTTGTTAATTTCTGCAGCAGATCTGCAGAGGACGGAAAGTTCCATATCTTTGTCTGACAACACCACAAACAGCAGGAAACAAAGCTCTTGTTTCCTGTGTTGCTTTTCATTCTTCAAGGCAGACACTCACAAAGACGGGGAAGTTGCCCTCCATGGCCTAAATCAGGCCCTCATGAAGAGTAAAAGAGAGGAAGGTATATCCAAAATTAGTCATTTCAACAAAATTGCCCTCCTTTTACAATAGGTTTGTCAGACTCTGGGGGGTTGCTGGAGATCTAAGAACTTATAACTAGAATCACAGAGTCAGAATCATAGAGTTGGAAGGATCCTCCTGGGTCATCTAGTCCAACCCCCTGCACTATGCAGGACACTCACAACCCTATCGCTCATCCACCGTAACCTGCCACCCTCTTAAGCCTTCACAGAATCAGCCTCTCCATCAGATGGCTCTCCAGCTTCTGTTTAAAAATCTCCAAAGATGGAGAACCCACCAGCTCCCGAGGAAGCCTGTTCCACTGAGAAAGCGTTCTCACTGTGAGGAACTTCTTCTGGAGGTTTAGTGGCTACCAACTAGAATACAAACATCACAAGCACCGACAGAGACCACGTGGATTAATATTCTCACCATGGGATGATTTTCCTTCATATTGCTGGGTGTGTGTGTGTGTGACCACTGAGAGCGCTGCGTGATTCAGCATTTAACAAGAATTCAAAAGCGCTTTGAGAAATCTGGGAACCGTATAATGCAAGGGGTTAAAACTGAGCTTCAAACCAAGCTTTGTAGAGGCAATGCGAGTCTAAGCAGAAATTTCGCCCAGATAGCACGGAGTCTTAGACTGGCCTGAGTATGTCTGAGGAAGAATGCCTTGAATAAATCTTTGTTGGTCTTAAAGCTGCTATTGGACTCTGATTTTGTTGTGCTTCTTCAGACAAACAAGGCTACCCACTTGAATCTGGCCTGAATATGACTTTCCTTTCTTTTCTAATTTTAAAATTTCAAGAAGTATTTGGCTAACTGTGGAGTCCATCATTTTATGGCTGGGGGTCACCACAACATGAGGGACTGTATCAAAGGGTTGCGGCATTAGGAAGGTTGAGAACCACTGCCTTAGAGGAAGAAATGGGTTGTTTCCAAGGACTTTTAGATTGTGTTACTTCCCAGCTTTCACTATTGAAAGGAGTAATGTGCAGCCACAGCTTTTCAATTATACCTCTACAACAAAAAGGGCTAGAATGTTAAATATGAAATGTGGGGGAAAGTACATTGTTGTGATATGCCAATATATTGTCACAGGGACCTGTCAGGATTTTTGTTTTATTATATCCAGGTATATCAGAAACAGCACGTGGTCCATCCCTCTCCGAACATCTCAGCTGGTGTCCACTCCTTTATCAATAAAATCCTGAAGAGCGACTTTAAGACAGAGGGACGGAGGCAGCCCAGGTTTCCTGCTCCAGCCCTGCTGCGGCCGCCACTTTCTGGCTTAGCTTCTGGAGGCTGAAGTAGAACCTCTAGAAAGCTCATGCCTGTGATTTATTAACAGACAAACCATTGATAAAATGCTGAAATATCACTGAGTGCTTTCCAAAACTGAAGACACAAAGGAAATAGTCCATATGGTCTATAACATGGTGCCCCCACCTTTCCTGCCACCCACCATGCATTTCCAGAAAGGAGGCAGGAGCATATAGGCATTTTGCCCCACAAGGCTTCTGATTGGCCACTGGTGATGTGATTGGCTGTGTCTGTCTGGCTTTTTCTCCATTTTATGGCTGCACCCACCAGATTGGGTCAGAAATCGCAAGCATCCTGCAGGATCCGAAGGGCTGGAGACCCCTGCTCTAAGAAGCACAAATTCCTCGGATGGGCACGAGGGAAGGCAGCTCAGCCCCTGCTTTCTTGCCCCACTTTCCAGCCCCCTCCCTGCCCAGTCCACAAGATCAGCCTCCCTGAGCAGCCGGTGCCCACGGAACCCCCTCTGCTGATGTCATTATCCCGGGGTTCCGGCATCCGTGGCAACGGAGGAGGCAAAAGATGCTTCCAACAGCCCTCGGGCTCACTTGGCTCTCTGTAGCTGAAGAGTTCAGGAGCAAAACTGAAGATGGATGGAGAAAAAGAGGGAAAGGAAATATTGTGTACCAAATGTATCTTGAAAGTAAGAAAGGACACTCTTCTGGAAGGAGATGGAGGATTGGTGGGAAGTGGAGAGTTTGGGCAGGAGGAGGTGGCCTTGGGTTGGGTGTGGGACCCTCTTCAGGGAGGAATCTGGGGCAGGGGGAAGGTAGAAGTCTGCTGTCATGAGGGCTGCCGCCCTGAGCTGGGCCTGAAGAACATGAGATGGGTGGCAAGATGTGATTCATATCTATCTAACCAAGCTCCAGCAACCCCCAAACTGTCTCTTGGCCATCAGTCATCTGCTACCCACCCACCAGTAGCCAACATCTCTTCTTGTCCTCAAAACTGTTGGATCTCTGACTCAAGAGCCAATTGGAGCAGACTCAGGATGACATTTTCTGCAATACCGTCCAAGTGTTTCAGCCAGGGATGGCCAGAATGTGGCTCTCCAGAGAATCAGAGACTTGGAAGGGGCCTCCAGGGTCATCTAGTCCAAAACCCTGCATAAGGCAGGCATGTCCATGGACTACAATTCCAGTACTAGCAAGGGCTTCTGCGATTTACAGTCCATGGACATCTGGAGAGGGTCAGTTGAGCCCAGGCTTTCTCAACCAGGGTCTCATGACAGACCTGGAAGGGTTTTCTGAGTAGCTGGAATTAACTTTTTATATATTTTGGAAACAATTCAAACTTGCATTTTTGTGATATGACAACCTATGGTCATGTTGACCTGCCCCTCCCCCCAAAATGGCCAATGATGGGCCTGGAGGGGGTGGGAAAGGCAGAAGCCTCAGGTGGGGATGGACAAAGCTCTGCTTCCCAGCCATATTCTGCAAGATTGCACCACCTCTGGGCTTTCTAGAAACCTAAAGAATGTTCCAGGGGTTTCTCAAAGGTAAAAAGGTTGAGATAGCCTGCTATAGCCACTGAGATTTGGGGCTTCCCATCTAATGTCTCCATGCAGATTAGAGTAGTGGAAGGGAGTGTGATGGAGTTCAGCGAGGAACTGAAGAGTTTAGGGATCTGTTTTTTGACCTGAGGAAGGGAATGGCAGTCAGTAGCTGCCAGGAATGTCTGGGAGGGCTGATGGGGTCCTGGCAATGGACAGGGACTTCCTGTAGGTGACTTTGATTTGGTTTGGGTCACAGTTCCGTCCTCTTCATGTTTCCTATCCAAACAGGAATTACTGTGGATCGGCCTTATTGGCTTCATCAGTGTAATCTTTTTCGCCATCCGAGTCGTGAAGACCATAATATCGTGCCAAACTGAAGAGGTAACGGGTAAGTAGGTCTGAAGTTATATGAGGAAGGACCATCCGCTGAGTGGAGGAGCCATGGGGGTCTGGTGTGAGCAAGTCCAAGAAGCAAGGGCTCTTCTCTCTCTTGGGACCCACTGATGACTACCCTATCCACCCCCCGCCAAAGCATCCTAGTTTCCTCAGCTATCCTACGAATGATCTTTTGATTGCAGTGGTGATCTAGAGGGTCTTCCTCTTGCCCAGTCAAATCATCGAGATCTTGACAGGGGGCGGGGGAGTGGGGGGATCATACAGGGTTCTCCACAGAGATTGTGAATGGTGAAGATCTTTGGTTCAATCTTGTCCATCGCTGTTTTTGACAGAGTTTGAATAGGCAGGAGAAGCACAGACCCTGGTTGCTTAAAGGAATAAAGTGGTCTTATTATGAAGAGAAACAACTGTGCATAGAAAAAGGAGATAAGAGACCTCATTTACAGTGAGGTCTGCAGTCGTTCAACTGCTGTCCTGGAGGCAAGCAGGGAGGAAGCGTGTTCAAAAGAGCAGGAAGTCTCCTCTTGAGCCAATCAGGACAGAGGAGGAGATAAGTGGTGACGGACTTGATGTTCAGTAAGGTCTAACTTTTCCACAGGTCCGGAACAAAAGCCTGAAGGGCAGGTTTCTGCTGAAGAGCCGGTGAGTTCATGAGCCTTAAAAAAGGATTTGATATGAGTAGGAATTGGGGTCATCATGGTTCTTCAGCTAACGGGGGAATCCAGGAATCAGAGTGATAATCCTCTGCAAGGGGGCCATAAATGCACAGGAGGCTTTCCAGAGGTGCATTAATTAATTACTTAATGTATTGATTGGTCCTCCATGTTACCAGGCTAGGGGAGCTGTGCATCACATTTGGCGAGGGGTGCCCGGGATGGGTTGGGGCGGGGAAAGTTCATCTATACATCCTGGCCTCAACCATATGCCTGATGGAATAGGATTGTTTTGCAGGCCCAGCTCTGTCAGGGCCCTCCTCTCTGCTGGGAGTGGAGTTCACTAGGCCCTGGCCCTGGTCGAGGCCAGTCGCTCCTGTGGGGGGGACAAGGACCCCCGGGCCTTGGTGAGACTGTAGCTACCAAAGTGCGGAAGAGATGAGAGCACCTTGGGTGGATTCACAGCCAGATAAAGACCTGCAGACTCCCAAGGGCACCTTTGTTAATCTGGAGGGAGGTCTTCTTGAGGGGGGTGTCAGAGAGCTCTCCCCCCCCAGTGTTTTGACATAACCATCAATGCTTTGCATGAAAGGATGGAAAACATCCTCATCAAATCTGAAGATGGCCCCAAAGGAGAAGAGCAAAAACCTCCCAAATCCTTTCCACCTCTGTGCATTATGTGACTCTGGACAAGGGATGTTCTCTCACTTGCCTTCCTACAGTCCACACCAGCCCAGGAGGCCCAAAACACCGATGAGTGCCCAGAGACGGCATCAGAGGACTCCGCCCAGTGGAAGGAGGCTTTGTGTGAGGTATTTATTCATCACACTTGTATATTGCCCTATCCTTAGGCTGAGGGCAGTTCACGTAGAACGTACCTCAAACTCACTGATTATAAGGAACGAAAGGTAACAGTAATAACAACCATAAACAGAGAAAATAACATTAAACCTAGTGAACCATCTACTAGGCCCATGGTTGTTCTGATCCGTCGCATGTGTTCAAGGCGGGGAGGTTCAGAGCCCAGCAGGTATTATTTCGTTTCGGTCGACCTCAACCAAATGGCTGGTGGAGGAGCTCCATTTTGCAGGCCCTGCAGAACTCTTTTAGAATAAGGGAGTTGGGTTGTAACCTGGGGTTAATCAGAAGGCATTTTTGGTATGCTGCTGGATTCGGCTAACCTGATCATGTTGGGATGCCCGTCCCCAGGTGGGACCTGGGAATCCCTTGGAATTGTAGCTCATCTCCAGCTGACAGAGATCAGTTCCCCTGGAGAAAAGGCCCTTCACGTTCTGGGACCCAAATACCTGGGGGACCGCCTATTTCCTACAACAACAACAACAACAACAACAATATGGCTGCTTTGAAGGGCTTTGGAGTTCTACTTCCCTGCAGTCCCTCCCCACTCCAAATCCCACCCTCGCCCAGCTCCACCCCCAATGTCTCCAGGCATTTCCCAACCCAAAGCTGGCATCTCTACGATCACCTGGGCTCCTCTGTCCCTCTTGCTCCTTCTCTTCTCCTTTCCCACAGAATCTGTTCTCCAAGGAGACCGAGAAGGAGGAAACGATTCAGCCCTCGGAGGTAAGGGGAAAGGCAGGAATGGGAGGTGGAGCTGTAGAAGAGTAAATTAGAGAAGTACTTTGAGGCAACCCCATTGGGTGCACTTTTAAGTCCTGCTGGATGTCAGAAGAGCTCAAGGTGGAGTGTGTAGTTTTCACTTCCTGAGTTTATGATCCTGGATAGACTGAATAGACAAAAGATGCATACCAGCTTCAGAGTGTGGGGAATGTTCCGTCAAGGTCCACTAGATCCAATTCCAACCCTCTAAACCAGGAATGCCCACCTTTTTGACCTTGGGGGGGCCCTCTGGTCCCTCTGATGCAGTATGGTTGGCGGAGCTAAAACATGGCTGCCAAAAATGGCTGCCATAGGAGCCAGCACAAAAAGGCAGTCTGGGTGGCTCAGGCACAGTTGCCTGAAACTCAACCCCTCCAAGATGGAGGCCCTGTGACTGGGCAGAAGGGGGCAGGTTCAGGAAGCATGCCTTCCCTCCCTAGATGGGGTAAAGCTTATCACTGCACCTACTGCCAGGAATTCGAGAGTGATCATTGATGCTTCCCCATCTATGGAGTCTCAGATCACAAGGGCAGGACAATTGGTGTTTTACCACCTGCGTCAGGCGAGGATACTAGTGCCAACCTGTCTCCAGAATACTTGGCCACAGTGATCCACACAGTGGTCACTTCCAAATTAGACTTCTGCAATTTGCTCTATATGGACCTACCCTTGTCTCTGACCCGGAAATTGCAATGGGTTCAAAATGCGGATGCTAGTGTCCTGCCAAGGTCATTATGGAGGACCCACATCCAGCCTGTCCTGAGGCAGCTGCATTGGTTGCTAGTTAGCTTCTGGATCAGTTTTAAGGTTTTGGTTCTCACCTTTAAGGTCATCTATGGCCAGGACCCCACATTTCTGAGGGACCGCTTGTCTCCTTACCCTCCATGCAGGGCTTTTTGCTGTCCGAGTTTGAATCGGTTGGTTGTCCCGGTCGGTACGTCTGGCTTCGACCAGGGTCAGGGCCCTTTCAGTCCTGGCCGCAACCTGGTAGAATGAGCACCTGGAAGAGCTGAGGGCCCTATCACAGCTCCACAGGGCCTGGAAGGCAGAGCCCCATAGGCCTGACATCACCAGAAGATGCTCCCCCTAGGGGGTGCTATTACAGGCTAGGGATGGGTGGGTGGGGGGAGGTTTATAGATTGGGGCTATTTGCCACCATTATTGTTTCATATTGTACTGCGTATTTTATGTGGGGTTTCAAAACTTTGGTGTAAACCACCACGAGCCAGCGGAGGCGGGGATGGTAGTCAAAACATATGAACATAAATAAAAGAGGGAATAAATAAATAGCTTACCGTCAGTCACCCAGTGAGGGTCCTTATGCTGTGCTGGCAGCTGTTGCCAAAGTGACATTCTTAAATATACTCCGTTGATCAGTTCTTGAATGGCCAGTCAGAGGTCTTGATTGCTGGACAAAAGCCCCCCCCCCTTCTAAAACACTTGAGGGGGGCATCAAGAAAGGTATTAGCAGGGACGTTTTCCCCCTATTGGGCCAGTTCTCTGGTTCCATAAATGATCTGGCCAAATTCAAAATATGATCTCTTCCTGCTCTCTGCCACTCACTCAGCCAGAGAGGAAAAGGTTTGGAGAGCTGCATTTGAACTCAGCTGAAGCGAAACCCTTCAAGGGTGGTGCAAGCACGTGCTCCGCACCCAAAAAGGCAGGCCCTGGAGCTTCTCTTGAGGGATCTCAGAAAGCTGACTTGGGAAAGCATTTCCTGGGGCTCTGGAGTCCTGCTGCCAACAGCAGCGTCAACGAGGCCCAATAGCAGATCCCTTCATGGTCTGACTAGGCAGAAACTCAATGTGGTGTTGGAAGATCTATGCTTGGAGTTGCCAAAACCTTTTGTTGTTGATGTTGTCCTTGCAAACAGGTCCCAGACATGGACTGCAGAGTTGCTGATGGACCACCTCCAACCTTCAGTGACACCGGGTGTCAACAGGTATGTCTTCCAGACTTATTGCCTCTGGAAATATTTCTGACACAGTTGGTCCTTCCTAACATGACTTTAGGAAATCAGAAGTTGTTTGGTATGTAGAACGAAGGATAGAATGACTGGAGACTTAGGTTGACAAAGACAATTAAACATCAACATACGTGAATAGATATTGGGGGCACACCTGGCCCATACAAAGTATCATGCGACCATGACCTCCATCCCAGTCAATAGGCAGCCCTAGAGCATTTCTCAATGTTCAGGGGAACATTCTGACATCCTGCTACAAATTCTCAAGAACTGACTTCCGCAGATTTAGTTCTCTCCCCATACCTAGTGGCTCAGAGCCACTCATGTGGGTCAACCCCACCCTAGACACTCTGGAGTCTGTGAAGGCCCTTTCCCTCCTGATGCCCAGGAAACAACGTCTCAGAATTTCCCTTGATATTTCCCCTTCTCAGGATTTTCTTGGATAGAACCAAACAGTTCTACTCCTGTTATAAATAGGTCTAAAAGACAAGGTCCGAGCACTTATGTAACTGATCCCATGTTTAATCTTTCAGAATCTCCCAAAGGAGGTTACACCAGCTGAAGATAAAAGAAGGCGGGGCCAGCGAATTCAGGAAAAACTTAAAGATTTCAAATCAGTGGTAATATTTCTGAATTTCCTCTTGATACAGAGACACAACTTGCATGAATAGCCATGTACAAATGTCTCAAGGCCAGGAATTGTTTTCCTCCAGCCCCAAATAGTTGTTGGCGATTGGTTAGAGATACTGTAGAAATAAACTAGAGAAATTGTCAAAGGTTTTCACAGTCAGAGTCATCTGGGTATTGTGGGTTTTCCAGGCTCTGTGGCCGTGGCCTGGCAGGTTTGGTCTTTGATGTTTTCTCACTGTTCCCACAGAGAAATCCCCATCCTGATGTGCCCTACCTCTGACGATGCCAGCCACAGTTACTGCCGAAATGTCAGGGATTAAAACTACTGGGCCAAAAAGACTCTGGCTCTTGTTGAGGCCAGCCAAATATCTCTGGGGAAAGGGACCACTAGCCTGTTAGTATTAGCTGAGCACAAGGCTCTTCTGGGATGTACTCAGAGAGATGGTCCTATAGGACAGGGTCAGCCATAGCTTCCCACACAAAGGGATTGGGGCCAGTGCTGGGAATCTTTAGACCTCTGGCTTAAGCAAGGTCTCCGTCAGCCTTCTGTGCGGAAGAATGGCTGCTGAAGTGGAGCTGACAATACGGAATTGGATGAGAAATCCATGTTCCCACCCAGTTAAGGGGATCTTGATGTGTTGTTGACTGGGTATGGCTGTCTGGAGTGGCCAACCATTTTTTCCCTTGTCCCAGAACCCTTGGTTTGTTCCGAAAATTGGAAGGACAATACAGGCAGACCTTTTAGAAAGGAGGGAGGCCCTCTTTGCTAAGGTAGGTTTTTCTAATATTATGATGTTTCCTAAAAAGGAGGAAGAATCAGCAGTTGTAGGGTCGAATTTGTGTGCAAGTAGAACCTCGTTTCCACTGACATTTAGGTGGGACCAGGACTCACGTGCATAGTGCCTTACCGGCTGTGTCGGTCCTGCCTGCTTCCTTTATGCTGTGCACAGTGCAGAACCCACATGGGCTTCTGGGGCAGTCACATCTGCCTCCCGCCCACCCTCCACCACATCAACATTATACATTCTGGGATTCAGGCCCTTTTCAGGCCCTGCATTGCAGGTTCTCTGACCTCTCTGGTTTGGAACTTCCAATCATCTCCCCTAGTTGGGTCGCAGTCTTCTTTCACAGATCAGGCACAGTCCAAGAGGTGCTGATCCTGGTGCTGGCTGGGGGAGTTAAAAGGCCAACGGCTGCTTGGAAGAGACCCTTTGTTCCTCCCTGGCTGTCGCCTCCCACTGCTGACCACTGCTAGGATCCAAAATACAGGCAGACCACACAGTTCCGGCTGGCTGCCAGTAGGCCGGTCAGCCATTCCCTAGTTAAAGGTTCCCAGAAATCTGGTGCGGGAAAGATGTTTGTCTGTCTTCAGGGCTGAAGGCTGGCTTCCTGGCAGAAAAAACAATACAGAGTTAGAAGGCAGATCCATGTTCTGACCCAGCTGAGGCCACCTTGAAATGTCCATGATGGGAATTGGTGTTTGTGAGTTCCATACCTGGAGTGACCAATATTTTTTTCTCTTTGTACCAGAAACCGTGGATTGCGCCACAATATGAAAGAAACAAAACAGGGGATGACAGAAGATATACTATCTATAGAGAGGTAGATCTAAAATTATTCTTATGTTTCTTGGAAAACAGGAGGAAGAGTCAGCAACATTGGGGTTAAATATTTGTGCTCAGGAGAACCTCATTTTAGGTTCTACCTCAGCATCAGGCCATTCCTAAAATGCCAGGATCCCACCCAGTCGTTATTCTGGGGCCTGATTTGGATCAGGACTCAGAAATGTGCCTGATTTCAGGGGCCTGTTGACAGCCCTGGCAAACCCACTAGATGCCTAGTCTGGACAAGACAGGAAACATGGCTGCTGGGCAGAAAAGGCATACTGAGCTAGGAGTCAGAGCCATATCCTGACATGGCTGAGGGCATTCTGAAATGTTCATGATGGGAATTTGTGTTTGCGAGTTCCATACCTGGAGTGATCAAGAATTTTTCCTCTCTGCACCAGAAAGTGTGTATTCCACCACAATCTGAAAGAAAAAATGCAGGGGATGAAAGAAAGAGCAACATCTATGGACAGGTAGATCTTCTAAAATTATTATTAGTTTTCTTAGAAAAGAGGTAGAAGAGTCAGAATATTGGGGTTCAGTTTTTGTGCTCAGGAGAAACTGATTTTTGGTTCTACTTTGGCAGCAGGTCATTCCTAAAATGCCAGGATCCCACCCACCCAGTCTTTGTTCTGGGGCCTGATTTGGATCAGGACTCAGAAATGTGCCTGATTTCAGGGGCCTGCTGACAGCCCTGGCAAACCCACTAGATGCCTAGTCTGGACAAAACAGGAAACATGGATAAGCACCAGTTAGAAGAGTGTATGAACATTGGGGCAAGGGTAGCCAGCGGGTGTCATCTCAAACTCAGAAGGACAGAAACAGGGGAGAGAAAATCTGCTCCCACTCAAACAACTCACCTCTCTGACACACATAGAATGAATGAATCTCAAAACAGCACAATCTGCACAGCCTGGAGCCTCAGATTCCCTGTGAATGAAGAAGAGAGTTGGTTTTTATACCTTCTTTTCACTCCCTGAAGGAGACCCAAAGCCGCTTACAATCTCCTTCCCTTCCTCTCTCCTCGACAAAGATAGATTCACGCGGGTAGCCCTGTTAGTCTCAAGCTGCAGCAGAATTGAGTCCTGTAGCACCTTTAAAACCCACAAAGATTTATTCCAGGCGTGAGCTTTCATGTGCAGGAATCGTTCCTCTGACAAAATGGAACAGGAATCATGAGGATGCAGATATATAGAAAGAGTAAATAAGTGGCAAATCGGTAAACTGTGTCATAGTATCCACATTATGCCATAGGAGACTTCTTTGCTCAAACAGCTAATCGGTCCTCTTGAGTTCAGTTGTAGTTCACAAAAACATGGGCGAAATTAAACTGCTCATGTTAGAAGACAGAGCCCTGTTCCAACCTGGCTGAGGGCACCCTGGCCTGTTCCTGCTGGGGTGGGATGCTTGGGAAATCCACATCTAGAATGGCCCATGCTTTTTCTCATTAGCAGAAGACTAGGAGCATCCCACAACTAGAACGGAAGACGACCAAGGAAAACTACTTCCAAAGAAGAAGCGCCATGTTGGCCCAGGTGTGTCTTCAAAAATCATTACGTTCCATTCAAAGCAGGAGGAAAAATCAGCAGGGGTGGGGTGGAATTCGTTCCCGTAGTCAAACCTCGTTTTCAGGGATGTTTAGAAGGGTGACGATTCCAGAATGGTCTAGATATTGGTCTTTTAATGGGGGTCTGGTTTGGATCCATACTGAGAGATGTCCCTCAGGGATGTCCCTCCTTTTAGGGCTCAATGATGCCCTTGGCAAATACATTGGACACCCTGGCTTGACAGAATAGTGAACATGGGAAAGCACCAGTTAGTAGAAACATGTGTGCAAAAAATATAGGTAGCCTTAAACTCCCATTCAGTGATCCTCCAAATAATGCTTTGCGTGCAGAAATGGCCTCAGTCTGCCTTTGATGGTGGAAAGTGGCAGCCAGTTGGAGTGTTTGTTTCCCTCTCCCAGAAGCCTTTCTTAGGACCGGAGATCAAAAGAGGGAGTGCATTGAACGAGCATCTCCGCAAAAAGAATGGGGCTTCCACACAAGTAGACCTTCTGAAATTATTACGTTCCTTCGAAAACCAGGGGAAGAATTGGGAGCAGACGGGTTGCATTTGTTTTTGGAGAAGAACCTTGTTTTCTGTGATATTTAGGAGGGTGGTCATTCCCAAATAGGCAAGTCTCCCCCCCCCCCACCCCAGTTTTGGTCTCTGATTTCGATTAGCACAGAGGCATGTGCCTGATTTTGACACCCTCATAACCCCGGGAAACAGGTTGGATGGCCAATCTTGGCACAGCAGGGAACATGGATAAACACATGTATGAAAACAGGGGCACAGGTAGGTCTTGCGAGACTCTTGGGAAAGCCAGTGTAGGTCATCCCAAACAAGGAATAACACAACCAAGAGTGTGACCATCTGTAACAACATCATTTTCTTACACTGTGTTTTAATAGTAGAGCAGATTGACTTTCAGAACAGCACTGTCTGCACCTCCTGGTGCCTCAGTCTCCATGTCAACACGTTTAGACTCATTTAGGGGAGAGGAAAGACGTGCCCATTCAGAGACCAGGACAATCTGAGGAATGGCAAGAACCAGGGAGGATGACCAAGCTAGGCCTTAAGAGAGACACTCTTTCAATGGGGAGAAAACAGGGCAAGGGATGGAGAAGGGGTCAGGGGGGAACCAGGGTCCAGAACATGGAGACTTCTCAATGGCAACAACTGAAGCGCATGGGTCACCAGTAGCGACAGAAGACCTGCAAGATCCGCCTTGCATCCCTGTGAGAAATGCAAACTATGCATGAAGACAATAAAAGATCCAAGAGCACTCTGCGGTTTGGTGTGGGGTGACGGAAGAAGCGTTACACATTCTAGGAAGCAGAGATCCAAGGACCAAGGTTTCAGAACCTTCCCTGAGGGCTACTTCTCAGGAGTTTTTAAGCCCCTGGTAAAAAGGGATAAAACTGTTTCAAATAAGTATAGAAGTCAGGATCTGAACACTCTAATTCTTGACCCATGATAACTCTTTCAGATTCAGGAACGATACAGAATAGTGATGTTGGAGCGTCAAAAGAGGATGAAAGAGGGCCAGCAACTCCTGGAAAGACTCAGGGAAACTGATTTATTGGTAACTTCTACAAAGTTCCTTTTAGGCGCAGAGAGGGGAAAAGCAGGAATCAAAGCCTACAGAAGCCGCCAATCCGGCCTCTTTTTCCCTTAACACCTGGGGGGGGGGTGGCTGAATTTGGGGTCTGGTAGTTTGGAGACAGATTAAACCAGTGGTTCTCTACCTGGGGGCCGGGACCAGGGGCTGGGAATTGGAAGGGCTAGACGGTCCAATGCAGTCAGGCTAGAAGTTCATCATGGCAATAGTTTAAACAGGATAGTTTATAAAGACCATGGTTAACTTAAAAAACCCTATAACCTGGGACTAGAGAGGTAGGAATTGTCAGAGTGGGTAAGATGCTTTTTTTAGTAGGGTGACCAGACTCTGTTTTGGAGGGGCAGGCTAGCCTGACCTCATCTGACCTCAGAAGCACAGCCCTGATTAGGACCCGGATGGGAGACTTCCTAGGAAAGCCAGGGGCTCTGCACAGAGGCAGGCAACGGCATCCTGCAGGGGGTGGCCAAGCTGAGGCTCTCCACATGTCTATGGACTACAATTACCATGAGCCCCTGCCATGCACTTCATGGACATCCAGAGAGCCAGAGGTTGCTGCCCCCACCCCCCGGGGATGAATGCTGCCTTGATTGTTGGGAGAAAAGGGCTTTGTGGTTTCTCCTAGTCTCAGACTTGAAAGGGGGCCTCTCTCTATCAGAGAGTTCTAGGGATAGACAGGCCAGTCCCCGAAGACCCTTCTGCCTCTACTTGATGGCTCTCCCTCTGAAGGAGAGCAGGTTTCTCAAACAGGTTTCAGGAGACCCTGGGAGGGATTCCCAAATGAGTGGGAGTTACCTTATTTATGTTCCATTTTTAAACATGCTAAATATTCATGGGGTGAGATCACCACGAGGGGCTGAGAGTTCCAGAATTCGGCCTTTTACAAGACAGCTGAAATGGTCTACAGGCTGGTCATTGAAGGAGTCACACTGAGGGAACAAGAGTCCAAAGACTCCGTTCCCGACCACAAGTGGAAACTTTCTTTCACAGATTGATCAGCTGTGGCAGGAGCCAGCAATGCCCAGTTTTGCAGAAGATCCAGCAGAGCCGACATTAGATGAAAATTATGGGATTCCATCTTCATCGGAGGAGAATCCAGGGCCAAGCAGCCAACCTGTGGATGTGGGTAGCACCGCGAAAGGTTCCCCCATTCCACACAAGTAGATCTTCTGAAATTATTACGTCCCATTGAAAGCCAGGGGAAGAATTGGGAGCAGACGGATTGAATTTGTGTTTGGAGCAGAACCTTGTTTTCTGTGACATTTATTTATTTATTTATTTATTTATTTATTTATTTATTTATTTACTTACTTACTTACTTACTTACTTATTTACTTACTTATTTACTTACTTACTTACTTACTTATTTACTTACTTATTTACTTATTTATTTACTTACTTACTTATTTACTTACTTATTTACTTACTTATTTACTTATTTATTTACTCACTTATTTACTCACTTATTTACTCACTTATTTACTCACTTATTTATTTATTTATTTATTTATTTATTTATTTATTTATTTATTTATTTATAGTTGGATTTATATACTGCCATTCGACAAAAGGTTTCACAGCGGTTCACAATAAAATATAAAATCAAAGTAAAATCACATCCAATCCCATAAATACCCCATTATTACAATAAAAAGATGGCATTCTATTCTTTCCCACTTTCCCCGCTTGTTCAGAGAGAGGTTGGACATTAATTCTGTAAGAGAGGGAGGAGAGAAAGACTGGCCGATGGATTAGGGATCTTGGATGGAACCCGGGCTCTGCCCTGGCCTCAACCATACGCCTGGCGGAAGAGCTCTGTCTTACAGGCCCTGCGGAAAGATGGTAGTTCCGACAGGGCCCTTAGCTCCTCCGGGAGCTCATTCCACCAGGTTGGGGCCAGGACCGAAAAGGCCTTGGCACTGGTCGAGGCCAGGCGAACGTCCCGGGGGCCCGGGACAGTCAGTAGATTCATACCCACAGAACGGAGAGCCCTGTGAGGGGCATAAGCAACCAAACGGTCCCGCAGGTAAGTAGGACCCAAGCCGCATATGGCCTTAAAGATTAATACCAACACCTTAAACTTGACCCGGAAACAGACTGGTAACCAATGGAGATGACAGAGTGCCAGCTGAATATGGGCCCTCCAAGGTGTCCTAGTGAGGACCCTAGCTGCCACATTTTGTACCAACTGTAACTTCCAGATCAGAGTCAAGGGTAGGCCTGCGCAGAGCGAGTTACAGTAGTCTAGTCTGGAAGTGACCGTTACATGGATCACAGTGGCTAGGTGTTCCCAGGACAGGTAGGGCGCTAGTAGCCGGGCCTGGCGAAGATGAAAAAAAGCCATCTGGGCTACTTTCGTGACTTGAGCCTCCATAGACCGGGAGACATCAAAAGTCATCCCCAAGTTCCTGACCACTGGTGTAGATGTTAATTGTACACCATTCAGGCATGGGAGGCGCGCTTACTGATCCTGGCCTCTTCTGCCCAGCCACAGGACCTCCGTCTTGGAGGGGTTGAGTTAGGAGGGTGGTCATTCCTAAATAGGCAAGTCTCCCCCCTGGCTTTGGTCTCTGATCTCGATCAGGCCAGAGGAATGTGCCTGATTTTCAACCTCCTTACAGCCCTGGGAAGCAGGTTGGATGGCCAGTCTTTACAAAGCACGGAACATGAATGAACACATGTATGAATATAGGGGCCAGGGGAGCTCTTACAAAACTCTTGGGAAAGCCAGTGTAGGCCATCCCAAACAAGGAATAACACAACCAAGAGTGTGACCATCTGCTCCCCCTGTAACAACATCACTATCTTACACTACATTTTAATAGGCAAGAAGATTGAATTTCACCACAGCCTGCACCTCCTGGTGTCACAGTCTCCATGTAAACATGTTTAGACTCATTCAGGGGAGGGGAAAGATGTGTCCATTCACAGACCAGGACAGTCTGAGGAATGACAAGAACTGGGGAGGATGACCACACGAGGCCGTCCGAGAGACACAATTTCAATCCATAGAAAACAGGTCAAGAGATGGAGAAGGGGCCAGGGGGACAACCAGGGTCCAGAAAATTGAGATTCATCAATGGCAACAACTGAAGCGCATGGGTCACCAGTGCTGAATGAGGACATGCAAGATCTGCCTTGCGCCCCTGTGAGAAATGCAAACTATGTATGAAGACAACAAAAGATCGAAGAGCACTCTGCGGTTTGGTGTGGGGTGACTGAAGAAGCGTTACACATTCTAGGAAGCAGAGATCCAAGGACCAAGGTTTCAGGACCTTCCCTGAGGGCTACTTCTCAGGAGTTTTTAAGCCCCTGATAAAAAGGGATAAGACTGTTTCAAATAAGTATAAAAGTCAGGATCTGAACACTCTAATTCCTGACCCATGATAACTCTTTCAGATTCAGAAGCAACAGAGAATAGAGAAGTTGGAGCGTCGAAAGAGGATGAAAGAGGGCCGGCAACTACTGAAAAGACTCAGGGAAACTGATTTATTGGTAATCTCTACAAAGTTCCTTTTGGATGCAGAGAGATGAAAAGCAAGAGTCAAAGCCTACAGAAGCCGCCAATCCGGCCTCTTTTTCCCTTAACACCTGGGAGGTGGCTGAGGTTGGGGTCAGGTAGTGTGGAGATAGATTAAATCAGTGGTTCTCAACCTGGTGGTCGGGACCAGGGGCTGGGAATTGGAAGGACTAGACCAGGGTTAGTCAAACTGCGGCCCTCCAGATGTCCATGGCAGGGGGCTCCTGGGAATTGTAGTCCATGGACATCTGGAGGGCCGCAGTTTGACTACCCCTGGACTAGACAGTCCAATGCAGTCAGGCTAGAAGTTCATCATGGCAATAGTTTAAACAGGATAGTTTATAAATATGACGGTTAACTTAAAAAACCCTATAACCAGGGAATAACCTGGAAAGGGGGGAGCTTTCTGAGTAGCTAAGTTGTATTTTTAGTACCGTGGCCAGACCATGACTTGGAGGGGCAGGCTAGCCTGACCTCATCAGAAGCACAGCCCTGATTAGGACCCGGATGGGAGACTTCCTAGGAAGGTCAGGGAACGGCATCCTGCAGGGGGTGGCCAAGCTGAGGCTCTCCACATGTCTATGGACTACAATTACCATGAGCCCCTGCCATGCACTTCATGGACATCCAGAGAGCCAGAGGTTGCTGCCCCCCCCCGGGGATGAATACTCCGTTGACTGTTGGGAGAAAAGGGCTTTGTGGTTTCTCCTAGTCTCAGACTTGAAAGGGGGCCTATCAGAGAGTTCTGGACAAGAGTCCAGAGACTCCGTTCGCGACCACAAGTGGAAACTTTCCTTCACAGATTGATCAGCTGTGGCAGGAGTCTGAAATGCCCAGTTCTGCAGAAAATGAAAGGACTCCCGATCCAGCAGAGCCGACATTAGATGAAAATTATGGGACTCCATCTTCATTGGAGGACACTGCTGGGCCAAGCAGCCAACATGTGGATGTGGGTAACACCTTTAAAGATCCCCCATTCCACACAAGTAGATCTTATGAAATTATTATGTTCCTTTGAAAGCCGGGGGAAGAATTGGGAGCAACGGGTTGAATTTGTGTTTGGAGTAGTCCAAAGACTCCGTTCCCAACCACAAGTGGAAACTTTCCTTCACAGATTGATCAGCTGTGGCAGGAGCCTGAAATGCCCAGATCTGCAGGAAATGAAACGACTCCCGATCCAGCAGAGCCGACATTAGAAGAAAATTATGGGACTCCATCAGAGGAGGATCCAGGGCCGAGCAGCCAACATGTGGATGTGGGTGACACCTCGAAAGATCCCCCATTCCACACAAGTAGATCTTATGAAATTATTACGTTCCTTTGAAAGCCAGGGGAAGGATTGGGAACAGACGGGTTGAATTTGTGTTTGGAGTAGTCCAAAGACTCAGTTCCCAACCACAAGTGGAAACTTTCTTTCACAGATTGATCAGCTGTGTCCCGATCCACCCAGGCCCATATTAGAATCAGATGGAAGGACTCCACCATCGGAGGACACTGCAGGGCCAAGCAGCCAACATGTGGATGTGAGTAACACCTCGAAAGATCCCCCATTTCACACAAGTAGATCTTCTGAAATTATTACGTTCCTTTGAAAGCCAGGGGAAGGATTGGGAACAGACGGGTTGAATTTGTGTTTGGAGGAGTCCAAAGACTCCGTTCCCAACCACAAGTGGAAACTTTCTTTCACAGATTGATCAGCTGTGTCCCGATCCACCCAGGCCCATGTTAGAATCAGATGGAAGGACTCCACCATCGGAGGACACTGCACGGCCAAGCAGCCAACATGTGGATGTGAGTATCACCTCAAAAGATCCCCCATTTCACACAAGTAGATCTTCTGAAATTATTACGTTCCTTTGAAAGCTAGGGGAAGGATTGGGAACAGACGGGTTGAATTTGTGTTTGGAGTAATCCAAAGACTCTGTTCCCGACCACAAGTGGAAACTTTCTTTCACAGATTGATCAGCTGTGTCCCGATCCACCCAGGCCCATATTAGAATCAGATGGAAGGACTCCACTATCGGAGGACACTGCAGGGCCAAGCAGCCAACATGTGGATGTGAGTAACACCTCGAAAGATCCCCCATTCCTTAGAGAAAGAAACCAAGGACAACAGGTAGACCCAGGTTCAAAGGGAAACAGCATCTATAATGGATGGCTATTTGGGTCGAAGGGATACTACTAGGCAGTGTTTTCCCCTGAATGTCACCTCATCTGTTCAAGCCAATTATAAGGGCCGAACTAGGACTGACATTTCCACAGACTGCTGGGAGCTTGCCATCCCCTTCCCATCCTCTCCCCAAAACAAAAGCCCTGTTAGGTAGGTGGGGGTGAGAGAGCCCTGTGAGAACATCTCTGACAGCACTGTGAGTAGGCCAAGGACACCCAGCTGGCTGCATGTGTAAGAGGACTGAAGAATCAAGCCCAGCTCTCCAGATCAGAGGACACCGCTCTCAATCTTAACACAAAGATGGCTTAGAGTTGCCCCCTGTTTCCCACCAAGGATTCTCTCCCCTTTCCAGTTGTTTGTATAGTCTAAAGTTTTGTGCCACATTCAAGAAGCCCCCATTACCAAGGTTTCCATCCCCATGCTTTCTCTGAGAGAACAGTTCTCTCTGTGACTAGTCCATGGTCACCCGGCTGGCTGCATGTGGAGGAGGAGTGGAGGAGAGGAAGGGCAGCCAGACCGCACAGGCAGCCACGACCCCACTCACCTTGGCAGGGACATCTGGTTGTGAATCGTTGAGTTTAAGGCCATGCCCTTGTCCTGAAGGGTCCCCGGCTTCCAAGAGAGGGGTCTCCAAGGCCATCCTTGGGCTCAGCCACAGGAGGTGCGGCTGCCCTTAACAGAGGTCGGTGACTGATAGGATAGCTGGGTTCAACTACGTGAAAGGGAGGCATGTTGAAGGAGGGGGGGGCACTTGTTTGCTGCAGCTGTAGAGTCAAGCGCCGATTCTGCACACCTTGGACAAAGCATTTTCAATGCACTTTCCAGATAAGTCTGTGTTTTGCACAGGAAAATTCAGCGGCAGACACGCCTGGAAGGTGTGTTCTCCAACGTGTGTGGACTAGGAGTCCTGCACTGGGAACGGGGGCTTCAAATAGCGGGGAAGGAGTTTCCCCTTCAGTATCAGGGATCATTTTCTGGCAGGGAGGGCTGTTTGTGAACGGAGGGGGCTGCCTCGGAGGGTGGCCAACTCTTTTGCGGGAGACTGGCTTGGGTGAATTTAATTCCCCCAGACATGGGAAGGGGGCTAGTTCGGATGGCCCTCTGCGGTCTCTTGGAGCTCTGTGGGGTTCTGATTCAGCAGTTGCCTCCCCTTCTTAGGGTCTCCTTTGGGCTTGTAGTGCTAAGAATTTTGTGGCACTGAAAAGTTTATCCTCTTTGCTCCTCCCTCACAGCCATTCAACATGGAAGGAGATAGCCAAGGCAGGGGGGCTGCAGACAATGAAGACAAAACAAAGGAACAACTGGCCCCGGAGAGGGAACAGGGAGGCCCCACAGCTGAGCATGCTGGTAAGAGATGTAGCAACCAAGAAGGCAAGCCCACTGACCACCCTCCAAAGAACTCACCTTCCTTTTTGAAACCAGCCCCTAAGGAAACCCAGAATTTAAACCAATACCATGCACATCAGGCCAATGGACACCTCATGATCGGTTGTAATGTCCAGGAAGGGGAGAGGAGAGGAGGAAGCCTGAGAGTTCATGCACCCCAAGGCACATTGGCCTCTATTAACAACCCAGTAAAGGTGCACTCTCTAGGATAGAGACTGGTCCATGTGGAGGCTCTTTTTACTCTCCCAAAGAGCCACCCTCCTGCGAAATGCACCTGTGCCTTAGAGTAGCGGTCCCCAACCTTCTTGTAGTCAGGGACCGCCTCCGAGGGTGGAAGAGAGCCGCCCGCCATAGCTGCACGTAAACGCGCATGCGCATTTGCGTCGCTGGCGTGCCGGTGGACGTGCCTGCCTCTTCCCCCCTTCTCACTGCGGGGGGGGGGAGGCAGGCGCGGCCGCTGGTGGCCCGGTACCATGGCCTTTGCGGCCCGGTACCGGGCCGCAGACCGGGGGTTGAGGACCCCTGCCTTAGAGGGTTACCAGGCACAAAATGTACAAAAGTACCTTGAACAGAGCTTTGGAAGAAGAGAACATCAGAGAAGGCATGTTAGATCAGGCCCATGGCTCCTCAGATCTAAAGCTCATGGTGGCAGTGGGCAAACCCCAGGTGCCATCAGGAGGTCCTCCAGTGGGACCCTCCCACTGTGGCCCACGAAGCACCAAGGAGGAAGAGCCTCCCTTCCCCAGATAGAGCCTTCCACCCATACCTTGGGGGGAAGAGCCACTCCTGGGCCTCTACTCCAATCTCTCTAGAGGCTGCCGATGCTTAGAGCCACCCCCAATTCCTGTGGCAGGAAATTCCACATGTCAATTCCTCTTTGGGTGAAGAAGGACTTCCTGCTGCTCAGCAATTTTATTGGTCCCCTTCTGTCCCGTGACCCTTAATCCTTGTTTCTCCAAGGGAAGGAGCCCTGACCTCTTTCACCTTTCTTCCTAGGGAGAGTGCTCCATCCCCTCCATCATTCCACCTGCCCTTTCCTGCCCCTTTTCAATGCCACAATACGTTTCCTGAGGTCTAATCACCAAAACTGTACATGGTGCTCAAATGAAGCCATGTCATAGATTAGGACAGGGGGGAAATTTGTTTCAGTCCCCTTCCAAATAATCCCCTGGTCCACACTGGCCTTTCTTTAGTTGCCTTCACACCTTTTCAGGGAGTTCTCTATCAAGACTCCGAGATCCTTCCATCCCACTTCGGACTCCCTCAACGTATAGTTCTAAGTTAGGCTTTTTGGCAAGAGTATGCAGGACTTTGCCCTGGCCCACCTTGAACCTCCTTGGCCATTGTTGCTCTCTCTCCCACCTGTGAGAAAGATCTCTGGAGCACCTCACAGTCCTCCCCGAACAACCTCGTGTCACCTGCAGATTTAGCCCCTTCGCTGCTCCCTCCCAACTCCCCAGGGGCTCTTTGCAGTGGGTTGTGGATTGTCCAACTGACTCTGGCCACTTTCATCCACCACAGGGATTCCTGTCCCAGCTGCAGAGGAGCCAGCAGGACCTCAGGGGCAGGCCGGAGGCTCTAGTAAGTGACTCCATCTCCACTCCCACAAGAAAACACCCAGCATGTGTGAGCAAGCAAAGTGCTCCGTGCACAGATGGGCCCAGTGTCCTCATTTCAGTGTCCTCCCCTGCAGGGCCTGAGAGGGACATAGCAACGAAAGAGGACCTCCTGCAGCTGATCTCCGCTCTGGGCTCAGTGGAGCAGCGTGTGCTGGGCAGAGGTAAGTGGCTCCCCATCCCGCCCTCTGTGTTCCATGGGGCCATTTGATTGGCCAGAGGAGTCTCAAGCATTCCTGTTTTCCCTTCCTTTGCAGTCTCAGCCATGGAGAACCGCATGGCCAGAAACTCGCAGGGCTTGCGCGCATTAAGACGGGAAGTGCATGCCCTGCGCGCTCAAGCGGCAGCCCAGCAACAGCCCAGACTGAACATCCAATTTGTACAGAACTCTCTCAAAATGCTTTTTGTCAATAGCCCCGTAAATAGATTCAATATTGTGTTTTATTAATGTTCTAAGGTTGTTTAATAATGTTCTAAGGTTTTTTATTAATGTTCTAAGGTTTCTTATTAATGTTATAAGGTTTTTGTTTATTAATGTTTAGTCTGAATTTAAATTGAATTACTGTTTCTGCACACACTTGTTTGTTTTACTTTTTTCATTACGGTTGTTATGGATTAAGGCTGCAAGACTAAACTTCTGACTTACCAGCGACTGTCAGTTGAGGCTGCCTCAGGTGAGGCTCAGGGGATCGCTACACAAAAGGGTGCCTTCCAGGTGAACTGAGTACAATTTGGGGGCAGTGTGGCTCCTGGCATATTCTGGCAGCTGTAGGAAGACCTCCCGAACGGCATGCTGGGGGTAGAGCCCTCCTTTCATGAGGTCATGGTGATGGGGGCAACAGAAAGTTCTATCTATCTATCTATCTATCTATCTATCTATCTATCTATCTATCTATCTATCTATCTATCTATCTATCTATCTATCTATCTATCTATCTATCTATCTACCTACCTACCTACCTACCTACCTACCTACCTACCTACCTACCTACCTACCTACCTATCTATCTATCATCTATCCATCCATCCATCCATCCATCCCATAGTTTTGTAGCCTGCCACTCTCTGGGGACTCGTGATGGGGTACAATATAAACATGACAAAACCCCATCCCATCACAAAACAACAAAACATCAAGAGGGTCAAACAAGATTGACGGTAGAATCCCTCCCCCCATCTTGCAGCCATCCACCTCCCAGGGTGGGGTATGCTCGATGTTATTACGTAACCTGAGGAAGGGTCCCCATTGCTTCTGGCTCTGACCTCAACCAAAGACCTAGTGGAAGAGCTCCATTTTTCAGCCCTGTGGAACTGTGATTTCTCCGTCAGAGTCCTCAGCTCTCCTGGGAGCTCATTCCACCAGCCCGGGGCCAGGACTGAAAAGTCCCTGGACCCGGTTGAGGCCAGGCATGCATCTTTGGGATCAGGTATCTCTATTAGATTAGTACCTGCAGAACAAAGTGCTCTGTTGGGGGCATAAGGAGACAAGTGGTCCCTTAGATAGGCAGGGCCCAAGTTGCAAATGGCCTTAAAGGTTAACACCAAGACCTTGAACTTGATCTGGGCCAGCATAGGCAACCAATGCAGCTGCCTCAGCACAGGCTGGATGTGGGCTCTCCAATGTGTGCCAGTGATGACCCAAGCAGCTGCAATAGGAGTTTTGGGGATTCCTGGGAGATGCAGATGAAATACATTCAACCCCTGACGGTCGCCGCCACCCGTGCCTTTCATGAGCCGATCCCACCCGTCACATTCGGCGCCCACCCACCCTTCTCCCCGGCCGGTAATTTGCCCAATGTTATAAATGGGCTTTAATTCTAGTCACCCAATAACCTATTAACAAATATATTAAAAACTAATTCTCACCCATTTGGGAAACCCTTCCATCAAGAAACCCCAGGGTTTCACAAAACCCTGTTTGAGAAAGCCTGGCTTAATAGCTTAACAACAACCCTTCAAAGTTGACTTCAGCAGATCACTTGTTGATTGCAATTCCAACCGTCACAATCTCCCACAGAACTAGCACATATGAGGGCCATCTGGCCAGTTTCTGAGATGGCTGCATTTTTCCCTCTTCTGGCCAGTTGCAAGGAGATAATTTTTGTTTCACATGGAAGGAACATGGTTGAGGCCAGTTTCCAATGATGTTCTGCCTTTAAAGGCAAGGAATTTGCATGTCTAGCCTTGCGGCTGATATTAATTCTCCATTTCAACCCAAAAGGAACATGGATGTTGCCTTTGGATGCCTTTTCCTCTTACTTTGAATGGTACCCAAGAACCTATTGATTTTCTGGACTTGTCCCTTTATTTGGATGTACATCTGGCACTCAAGATTAAGCCTTGTAGGAAGAGTGTGGCCTAGAATTCACGACTCCATTATAGGTCTCACCATCCAGGACATCTTTGGGGCAGATGTTGAGGTTGAAATGTCACACCTCCAGTATGGCTGATTTCAGTTCTGCAGGGAGCACTTTAAGGGGCCAATTCCAAGATGGGGGTTATCCCAAACACATAATTGAGGGAGCTGAATGCAGAGTTTCAGAAAGGCCCGGAGATACTCTATGAAGAACAGCTGACAAAGCTAAAGGTCCTCAGAATCTTGGTTACCTGCTTCTGTGAATATACTCCCATGCTAAAGTCTATTGACTTGCAGGAGCCCATTATGTGCTGGAATAAGACACGACACACCAATGTTGGGTATAAACATGGCCACAGCTTTATTACCTCCCCATGGGAGGGTTGGCGCAGCATGGGAGAGGGAGCCTGACCTAGCAGTCAGCGGACTGCACCAAAGCCCACAGAGTCCAGAGGCGCCCTGGAGATCCCCACCATTCTCAGCCGGGAGAGCATCTTCCCCTGCCTTCTGAAATCTGCCCTAGGGAGGCCCGAACCTCAGGAAGTCCGATCACTCATGGGACTCCCTGCCAACAGCACTTGGACCTCTGTAGCAAGGCCTGTAGTGGGTAGAGGAAAGCTCCGAACACCCTGGAGCCTCCTTGTCCCAGAGAAAGAGGGCCCAACCTCATCCAATCACACAGAGTAACATTTGGAAATGGGAGGGGGGGGTACACACAATGTAATGAAATCATTAACAGGCAATATTTCTAACTCAGCAAGGGGGTTAGCTTTTTCTGGCCCAAACAGGGATGCCAGCCTCCAGGTGGGGCCTGGGGATCCCTCAGAATGAGAATTCATCTCCAGACTGCAGAGATCAACACCCCTGGAGAAAATGGCCGGTTTGGAGGGGACTTCATGGGAAATGGGGCCAGCACTCTAAACCTGGCAGTGCACAGACCCTGCCAAGGACTATCTGAAGCTCCATCTATGGTGTAGGGTGGCCATATAACATCTTGGGCCAGGAAAAAGTGGCCTGACCTAGTGGGTCATTCTCTGAGCTGAGTTGCCACTTTCTGTTTTGAAATGTTTGCTTCTTCGAGCCTCTGAACATGTGCAGAAATCCGATTCTAAAGTTGGTATTTTTCTGAGGGATTGACAGACAGGAAAAGCTATACCCATTAAACCCAATCATTTCCCCAGTTTTCAGAAAGGACACTCCTAATCCTCCCAACCATTAACTCCCAATTTGCCTTCTCTCAAGCCAGCTGGGTGTCGTGGTTGGGAGTGTGGATGTTCTGGGGGGTGGGCTGTATGGCATTGTACCCCACTGAGGTCCCTGCCCATCCCACCTCCATCCCCAAATCTCCAGGTGCTTCCTGTTAAATCTGTAGGTTCTGAGGCCAGGACACTGGGAGTCCATTTCAGCTCTTTATTGCCCGCAGCTCTAAGGAACCGAGAACCAAAACTGAACTGCAGAACACCCCCTCAAAAAAAATTAATACAAACACACACACACGCACACAGACACACATATATATACAAGTTAGAACAGTAGCAGAATCCTACCAGCCCCAACGCCGCGCATTTTGCGTTCGATGCGTTCTATGAAACTTTTTGTTGCTCCATATAGACCAAATTTTTAATCAAGAACCCCCCCCCCCCCGGGTAATGGTGTCCCGCTTTACCAATGTTAAAATCTGGTCACCTTACTATATATCCTAATGTTTCACACACACACACACACACACAGCACAGCACCAACACCCATTGGCCCTTTGCCCCTGGAAGGTGCCACTTTTCCAGAGCACCTCATTCCGTCTCACTGTTTCGGAGTCCAAATGCAATTTTAAAAAAATCAGATTTTCTGCACCACCTAAACCCATATGTCCCTCCCTTGCGATCTGGCAGAAATGCCTCATGCTTGAACAGCACAGTACTCAAGTGTAGGACTCCCACATTTATCGTTCAGAACAGATCCCCTGGGGTACCTGAATGTGTGCAGAACCTCTGAACTGCTGGGCAGACATGGAATAAACAGGAAGCATTTGGGTAGTAAAAGGACCACTGTGCAAAATATAAATCTTAAATGTTGGTTGAGGTCAGTCACTTCCCATTGGCCCCTGAGCCTCCCTCCCATGAGAACCACTAGCGATATGTCCATCCTACGGGGCCATCAGTATGTTACAATTAAAATTGGATGTTCTCACCATGTTTGTTCCATTCTGTTACTGTTCTGCTGTTATGACTCTTTCACTATTGTTCAGTTGATCATGTCATCTGTACTTGTTCTCTCCAGTTCCATGTAAACTGCCCTGAGCCTCAGAGGAAGACAGTATATAAATATAATAAATAAATCCATTGGGTTTGTTTATTTATTTTCCAGTTTGTATGCTGCCCTTCCCCAGGGCGCTCAGGGGGGCTCACAACACATAAGGCCAGACTTAGATGTTATTTCTTGGCCTCCACCATAGGCCTGGCAGAACAGCTCTGTCTTACAGGCCCTGCAAGACTGTCGAAGGCCCCAAGAGGCCCAGATCTCATTGGGCAGAAAGTTCCACCAGAACTCTCATTTTGGACCTGTCCTCAGAGAAGCACATAGAAAGATTCACCAATAGCCAGGGGAGGAATAAAAAATATTTTATTTATTTCTTTGTTTGTATGTATCCTTACTTAATTACTTATTTATTACTTAAATTTTAGCCCTCCGCTCTCCAGAGACTCATGGCAGGTTACACATACAGATAACACCCGGATAAAAACCAAGCAACACCCTATAAAACAGACAAGGAGGCGGCATAATTCCCCCCCCCCCCCCGGCCCGGCAAACAGCAAACCGCCTCTGGGGATAGGTTTGCACGATGTTACTGTGTAGCCCAAGGAGGGGCTCCTGTTGTTCCTTGACTTGGCCTGAATCAAATATTTGCTGGCTGAGGATGCTACTATGAACACCCTGCTGGACCAGAACTAGTCATAACAGACTAAATAAATTTTAGTGTTGAAAATTGTCAAAATGTGTTATTTGTGTTTGCATGCTGTGAAAGTTGGACCATAAGGAAGGCTGAGCGTCAAAGAATGGAGGCTTTTGAACTCTGGTGCTGGAGAAGACTCTTGCGAGTCCCTTGGACTGCAAGGCGAACAAACCGGTCAGTCCTAGAGGAGATCAGCCCTGACTGCTCCTTAGAAGGCCAGATCCTGAAGATGAAACAAATATTTTGGCCACCTCATGAGAAGGAAGGACTCCCTGGAGAAGAGCCTAATGCTGGGAGCGATTGAGGGCAAAAGAAGAAGGGGACGACAGAGAATGAGGTGGCTGGATGGAGTCACTGAAGCAGTCGGTGCGAGCTTAAATGGACTCTGGGAAATGGTAGAGGACAGGAAGGCCTGGAGGATCATTGTCCATGGGGCCGCGATGGATCGGACACAACTTTGCACCTAACAACAACAGCAACAAAAACAAAATATCTACATGCATCTGAACAATTAGCCTCTGGTGAAGATGTGTTAGATGGAACCAAATTAGCTCAACGTCTAAACATTTTGGCATTATTGGTCTATGCCCTTAGATGTTTTATGTGTGCCAAATAGATATCCTTTTATGTTTTTTGAACACTTGAGCTCTTATAATAGACTGTTTATATCTTTCTAAAATTGATTTGATCCCTAATCGTTTTGGTTTTTGCTGGTATTGTCACATGACCAGGTCAGATATCTACAGGTAAATGTACAGCTGGCACACCTGGTGAAAGAGGGTTAAAACCAATAGAAGTTCAGGAAACCCTTCCCCCCCCCCCACTTAGTTCCTTGGAACGGTTTAAATTGTAGATCAGCCACTGAAATAGGATTAATAGGGTTGCCAGCTCCAACATGAGAATTTCCTGGAGATTTGGAGTGGGGACAGCCTAAGGAGAGCATGGAAGGGTTTGCCAAATGGATGGGAATTTTTAATATATATATATATTTAAATATTACCACCCTCTGAGGAAGCATATTCTGTCTACAAACAGCCCTCACTGTCAGAATATGCTTTCCAGTATTTAAGTAGAACCTCCTTTCTTGTACTTTGACTCCCCTGCTCCTAGAGGGTTACAGTAGATCTCGTCCCTACCACAGGGGGGTGGGAATGACAAAGGGCTTGGAGTCTCAACTCCATGTTCCTCTCCCACAAGTGCTCCAGGGAGACGGCTCCTTTAGATTCCAGAGGCACCGCAAAGTGGGTCAAGGGCTAGAATGGACTCCCACTGGGACAGATGCAACTTAGAGATCTTCTCTGAATGTTGCGTGGTTGAGGGGGGTTCCCAGCTCCTTTCCTGGCCGTTCAGGAGATGAAGAAACCTTGGCAAATGACCCACTTGACAACTTCCAGCCAAACAGCCTCATGATGTGATGGCACTCTTTCGCCATGTTTTGGACCCCTCCTACAGGTTTCCTTCTTACAGGGGTAAGAAATCAAGCAATGTGATGCAACTCAGTCATGTGATATTTTGACTAGGGGAAAGGTGTAGAAAACCCAGGTAAGTGGTGTGGAAAACCCGTGTTGAAAACCCACGTGGGAACTATCCCTTGCAGTGAAGTGAACTTGTCTGGAGCTAGAGGCGTATTCCAAGCATTGTGTTACTTCCACGCAGGACACCTACCTTTGCAAAGCACAGCAAAGATCAGAACTCTTAAAGTAGCCAAGAAGGAGGCTGGATTCATCACCTTCCAGGGGGGATACATGCTTTGCTGGTGCTGCCTCTTCCCCAGCATCCGTTTATAAGTTTCTTTCTGGGGCAGGCACTCTGCAGCTGAGGAAGAAGGAAAGTGGGACAATAAAGAGATGAGGATATATAAGTCATAGAGCTCCTTAGAGTAGTGGTTCTCAACCTGGGAGTCAGTACCCCTTTGGGGGTCGAACGACCCTTTCACAGGGGTTGTGCCAGGGCGACAAGCTCTTCTCTCCAAGGGGGTCCCAAAGTGGACAACATCACTTCCATTTTAGCTGCACAACAGCCTTGTGGAGTAGATTGAGATAGAGTGTTCATCTACCTGGAGCAGCGCAGAAAAGCAAGATGGGCATGGGGGGACAAGAGGCACAACTGAACTGAGAAACCCTGGGAAAAAATCCAATTTATATACAATCATGAACACTGGCTCTTCACACCATTGGTCAGTTTTGGTTTATTTTCTGTGAAATAACACTTACATAATTTTATGGTTGGGGGTCACCACAACTTGAGGAGCTGCTTTAAAGGGTTGCAGCATTAGGAAGGTTGAGAACCACTGACTTAGAGCATCCTTTCTCAACTTTTTTTACTGGGCCAGTTTGGTGTAGTGGTTAGGAGTGTGGACTTCTAATCTGGCATGCTGGGTTCAATTCTGCACTCCCCCAGGTGCAGCCAGCTGGGTGACCTTGGACTCGCCACGGCACTGATAAAGCTGTTCTGACTGAGCAGTGATATCAGGGCTCTCTCAGCCTCACCCACCTCACAGGGTGTCTGTTGTAGGAAGAGGAAAGGGAAGGCGACTGTAAGCCGCTTTGAGCCTCCTTCAGGTAGAGAAAAGCTGCATATAAGAACCAACTCTTCTTCTTCTTCTTACTACTAAGAGAAACCCCTGAAAATTCTTCAGGTTCCAAGAAACCACAGAAGTGGTGCGATCATGCAGAATATAGTTATGAAACATAGCTGTGTATATGCCCACCCCTTTCCACCCCCTCCTGGCCCATCATTGGCCATTGATGGAGGGTGGGTTGACATGACCATATATGGTCATATCACCCCATAAATGTTTAACAAATTTTAAAAATAAATTAAAAATTAATTAACTCCCACCCATTTGGGAATCTCTTCCTGGTCAGTCAAGAAATACCAGGGTTACACAAAACCCTGGTTGAGAAAGCCTGTCTTAGAGCTTCTAAGCGTGTATGCAAAATACCGGGACATTCCGCATATGCCGGGGGATTCCCTCCTTCTTGCATATAGGGGAAGTGCCAAGGCATACTGCCCCAACGCAATGCCTGGCAGTAGCCTGGTGTGGTTGTTGCCATGCATAATGGGTCTATGGAAGGAAAGCAGGAGGGGAACCACTGTCAGAAAATTTGGGGGAACAGCAACTGGAAAGCAACCAGAATGCTGAAGGAAGCAAAATAAATGCAGACCAAAAAATAAAACCCAATGGATATGCATGGTGAAAGAGAGGGAGAACACCCATGCATAATAGGCCAAAATGGGAAATGCAAATGAACCCTTGATACAGCCTCAATTTAAGATTACAATCATATATATATAAAGGAAACATTGAGTTGCCAGGAAATGACTTTTCTGTTAGTCTACTTTCCACCATTGACAAACCATGCAAAACATTTGACCTCTGATCTTAAAAACTTAGTTTCCAATAATAACTTTGGACTGGAACAAATAGGTTTTGGTAAGAGAAATGCTACTTTGGATCACTGCATTGTCCTATCCTTTTTCAGTGAGAAATATATATGAAACTAAAAAGGGACAAATTCTTCTCTGCCCTTATTGATCTAAAATTAGCCTTTGACTCAATATCCAGGAGGAAGCTGTGGATAACATTAGTAAACAAAAATTGATCAGCAATCATTATATTTTCTAAAACAACTTCACCATAACCATTATTGCCAAATTAAATTCTCTGTTGAGGGAAACATCTTGAAGGTTCCAATAAATATGTGGGTGAAGCAAGACTATATCCTTGCTCCACACATATGTAACCTTTTTCTTAGTGATTTATCTGTTCGCTTTGAATAAGTGAATGCCCATCCTCCCTCAGGAGGCAAGAGACCGATTTTTATTATACACAGATGACATAGTAATCCTATCCAAACTGTGAGTGGGCTTATTTTGCTATCCTTGAACAGTCACTGATTATTGTAATAAAAACCTGCTAAAAATAAAGCTTGATGAAACTAAGATTGTGGTCTTTGCCAAAACTCATTCCACTGGCAGGTAAACAGAAATCAGAACAGGTAAATCAATTTAAATATTTAAGCATAAATTTAAGTTATAACAGCAAATCTGTAAGCCACAGAGGAAAGGTTATTAATGTCGTGAAAGACCCTTTGGCTCTTTTAAACAAGGTTTATCACCAGAAAGGCAACAAAAACTAACCAGCTGCCTTAAAAGTATATAACACTAAAACAATCCCACTGATTAATTAATAGTTAATTAGTTAAATAGTGTGTGGCAAACCATAATCTAGTTGCAAAATTTGGATAACAGAAACTAGAAACTAGAGCTTGGCTGCAAACCTTCAAATACTGATTAAGGATACATTTCCATGCTTATCCAAAAAGTTTACTATCTAAACTTCTGGGAGAGGAGGAAGTCAGTCAACAACTTTCCAGGTTCACCCCAGCTATCTCTTAAGAAAATAGGTCCAGCTAAATACAGTGGGATGATCAAGCACTCCCCCACCCTCTTCCAAACAGGGAATAGAGAATAGAGAATTCTATGACTTTAGATTAGATAGTCTCCAGGAATACTCTCCAAGAAGTGGCTCTTTGAGCCAGGGTTGGTGCTGCTCATGTTATTAGACCTCACAGCAACAGAGAGACCTAGTCAACAGAGAGATCAGATTTAGAAGGTTGATGAATGACTGCTTAACTGGCCAAAACATTAAGAAGGGTATGCATCTCTCTCTCTCTCTCTCTCTCTCTCTCTCTCTCTCTCTCTCTCTCTCTCTCTTCTCCTATTTCTGTTCTTCAGTATGGCTCCTTCCCTTTCTGCCCCTAGAATTTCCCTCTTCTTCCCGCCTCTGCTTTCTCCCTTCTCCACAGACCCTCCAAGTAGACTTACTTCTATTGCCGCTAGAGAGAGGCTTCCATTGCATTACTGTTCACTACATTTCTGTGACATGAAGTTTGGGAAGAATCTGTTAAAAGATGTGACAGGCGGGCATCAGAAAAAGCAGAAGTGGTAGCAAACAAATTCCGCAAAGAGGTTATCGGGCATGTGGCACGTGGGGAGGGGGGAGAGGAAATATGGTTTTCATAGACATTTCCTCCCCCTCAAATCTTAAGACACTTCCCCCATGTCTTCCCCCCTAATCACCATGTCTGTAATAAGGTGTTTTTTTGGCTTTGCTTCAAGTCCATGGTGGGTAAAAAAATGAAATTTAGGTATGTAAGCCAGATGCCCTTACTAAAGGTCTTTCCTCTCACCATGAGGGCTTCTTAGGCTTCGAGGGGGGGCAACACCTCATCCTCATTCTCAGCAGCTATGGATGCCTCTTCTGTGGCCCTTGACTGGTGCAAACTTGCTATGGCCAAGCACCATGCATGCTGGAGTAAGGGGGCTTCCTTCCTAATCGGTAACGGGGTGAGTTTGGACAGAGTATCCAGAGCTTTTGAGCCTACAGGTACCTTTGGAATTCTGACCCAGAGTGGTGGGGGCAGCCCCAAAATGGATGCCACAAAATGGCAGAATCCACCACAGAATGTCTGCAGATATATAGCTGCTGAGATTAAGCACTGTTTGTATTTAATGAATATTGAAGAGCAATGACTTTTTTGTTACATTGCTGTGTTTTCTGGTCAAACAGCCCATTGGCTTTAAGACCTAAATGGCTGTATATGGGATAGAGAAACCCCAAAATTAAAACTAATTTCCAGAGAGTAGAGATTGGTTCACCAAAAGTCTGCCTTGGAGGGCTAATAGAGTTGTCAAAACCATTTTATTTAACTTACACAGCCAATCAGAACTTATGAGGGCCCACCCAATTTCTGGTGCCAAGAAAACTGTGGGCAGGTGCTAGGAGCCCATAGTCACCATGTTGGTTGGGAGGGGGGCTGACCTATGGGGGAAATGCAGCATTTTGAGATGCTGGGAAGAGACCCAAAAAAGATCTGCACTCCTTGAACATTTCCTTTTTCTCCCTCAGCTTGTCCTGCTGAAGTTCTCTGTTTATCCAGATAGGCTTCTTTAATTCCCTACCACATTTTTGTCAACTTCTGCAGCAGATCTGCAGAGGATGGAAACCTCCATATCTTCATCAGGGAACAACACAAACAGCAGGGAAAGAAGCAGTTGTTTCCCGTGTTTTTCACGGGAAAGTTGCCCTCCATGGTCTAAATCTGCGTGTCCTGAAGGAGAAAGAGTAAGGTAACCAAAATAAGACATTACAACAAAATTGTTTCCTGTGACCAATCATTGCCCTGCCTTTCCAAGAGGTTTGTCAGACATCATGTGATGGCTGGAGAACTAAGATCTTAAAACTAGAATCATAGAACAATAGAGTTGGAAGGGACCTCCTGGGTCATCTAGTCCAGCCCCCCGCACTGTGCAGGACACTCACAACCCTATCGCTCATCCACTGTCACCTGCCACTCCCTTGAACCTTCCCTTAATCAGCCTCTCCATCAGATGGCTATCCAGCCTCTGTTTAAAAATTTCCAAAGATGGAGAAGAGACTACCTCCCGAGGAAGCCTGTTCCACTGAGAAACCGCTCTAACTGCCAGGAATTTCTTCTGGAGGTTTAGAGGCTATCCACTTGAATACGAGCATCATAAGGACTGCGTGGATTAATGTTCTCACCATGGGATGATTTTCCTTCACATTGCTGGGGGGAGGAGGGTAACCACTGAGAGCTCTACTCGAGTCAGCATTTAACAAGAACTCAAAAGCGCTTTAAGAAATCCGGGAACTGTATAATGCGGGGGGGGGGGGGGAGGGTTAAAACTGACCAAGCTTTGAAGAGGCAGTGCGAGCCTAAGCAGAAATTTGGCCCAGATATCATGGTGTCCTGGACTGGCCTGACTATGTCTGCGGAAGAGTGCCCGCACTCGAAAGCTCACACCTTGAATAAATCTTTGTTGGTCTCTGATTTTGTTGTGCTTCTTCAGACCAACACGGCTGCCCACTTGAATCTTGCCTTAATTTGACTCTCCTTTTGTTTCTAATTTTATAATTTTAAGTTGTATTTGGCTGACTGTGGAATCCATAATTTTATGGTTGGGGTCACCACAACATGAGGAACTGAATTAAAAGGTCGCGGCATTAGGAAGGTTGAAAACCACTGCCTTAGAGGAAGAAATGGGTTGTTTCCAAGAAAGGAGTAATGTGCAGCCACAGCTTTCCAATTATAACTCGACAACAAAAAGGGCTAGAATGTTTAAAAATGAAATGTGGGGGAAAGTACATTGTTGCGATATAGACATATGTTATATTCTCACAGTAACCTGTCATGATTTTTGTTTTATTATATCTAGGTATATCAAAACCAGGACGTGGCCCTTGCCTCTCCAAACATCTCAGCTGGTGTTGACACTCCTTTGTCAATAAAATCCCGAAGAGCGACTTTAAGACAGAGGGACGGAGGCAGCCCAGGTTTCCTGCTCCAGCCCTGCTGCGGCTGCTACTTTCTGGCTTGGCTTCTGGAGGCTGAAATAGTATCTCTAGAAAGCTCATGCCTGTGATGTATTAACAGACAAACCATGGAATGAATGCTGAAATATCACTGAGTGCTTTCCGAAACTGAAGGACACATAGGAAGTCGTCCATATGGTCTATAACATGGTGCCCCCACCTTTCCTGCCACCCATCATGCATTGCCAGAAATTGGGCAGCACCAAGTAGGTGTTGTGCCCAACAAGACTTCGGATAGGCCGCTGGTGATGTGATTGGTGGTGTCTGTCTGGCTTTTTCTCCATTTTATGGCTGCACCCACCAGATTGGGTCAGGAATCGCAAGCATCCTGCAGGATCCGAAGGGCTGGAGACCCCTGCTCTAAGAAGCACAAATTCCTCGGATGGGCATGAGGGAAGGCAGCTCAGCCCCTGCTTTCTTGCCCCACTCTCCAGCCCCCTCCCTGTCCAGTTCACAAGATCAGCCTCCCTGAGCAGCCGGTGCCCACGGAACCCCCTCTGCTGATGTCACTATCCCGGGGTTCCGGCATCCATGGCAACGGAGGAGGCAAAAGATGCTTCCAACAGCCCTCGGGCTCATTTGGCTCTCTGTAGCTGAAGAGTTCAGGAGCAAAACTGAAGATGGATGGAGAAAAAGAGGAAAATGAAATATTTTGTGTCAAATGTGTTTTAAAAGTAAGAAAGGACACTCTTCTGGAAGAAGATGGAGGATTGGTGGGAAGTGGAGAGTTAGGGCAGCAGGAGGTGGCCTTGGGTTGGGAGGAATCTGTGGCAGGGGGAAGGTAGAAGTCTGCTGTCATGAGGGCTGCCGCCCTGAGCTGGGCCTGAAGAACATGAGATGGGTGGCAAGATGTGATTCAGATCCACCTAATCAAGCCCAAGCCCAACTGTCTCTTGGCCACCAGTCATCTGCTAGCCATCCACCAGGAGCCAACATCTCTTCTTGTCCTCAAAACTGTTGGGTTTCTGCCTCAAGAGCCAATCGGAGCAGATTCAGGATGACATTTTCTGCAATACCATCCAAGCATTTCGGGCAGGGATGGTCAGAATGTGGCTCTCCAGAGGTCACAGAATCAGAGAATTGGAAGGGGCCTCCAGGGTCACGTAGTCCAAAACCCTGCACAAGGCAGGCATGTCCATGGACTACAATTCAAGTGCTGGCAAGGGCTCCTGGAAATTGTAGTCAGTGGATATCTGGAGAGGCACAGCTATTTATTTATTTATTTGTTTGTTTGTTTGTTTGTTTGTTTGTTTGTTTATTTACCTATCACATTTATATACCGCCCTCCTCGGAGGTTCAGGGTGGTTTACATGGAACTCAAGAAACTATACAGAAAAAATTAGAGTTCAGCCCAGGCTTTCTCAACCACGGTCCCATGACAGTCCTGGAAGGGCTTTCTTAGTACATTGGAACATATCCTTTTGCATTGTCAGTTTTATAATGACATTCGTTCCATATTTATCACACCATCGTTACATAGAGTCCCAGGGCGTTCAGGACAATCTTATATCTCCCCGCTGCTCATAGACACAAATTGTTCCATCACATTGCCAGGTTTTGTGCTGCATCCATGAAAAGTCGACGGAAGTTGACTAAAACTTAACTGACCCTGAGAGCAATTAGAACAATAACTCATGTTTCCATTTACTTTTAATTTATATTTTAGCAGACGCATAGTCTGTTTAACATAATGCTATTTTATGAGTAAAACCATGTTTTAGCCAGATTATCTGTGTAACTGTGAAATTGTTTTGATTTTGATGGTCTATGACCGTAATAAAGATATGCATGTATGTAGTACCTGGAAGTTAATTAGCATTTTATATATTTTTAAAAAACAATTCAACCATACATTGACAACATATAGCCAAGTTGAACTCTGCCCCCCCCCACCCCAAAATGGCCAATGATGGGCCTGGAGGAGGTGGGAAAGGCAGAAGCCTCAGGTGGGCATGGACACAGCTCTGCTTCCCAGCCATAGTCTGCATGATTGCACCACTTCTGGGGTTTCTAGAAGCCTAAATAATGTTCCAGGGGTTTCTCAAAGGTGAAAAGGTTGAGATAGCCTGCGATAGCCACTGGAATATGGGGCTTCCCATCCAAGGTCTCCATGCAGAGGAGAGTAGTGGAAGGGGGTATGGTGGAGTTCAGCGAGGAACTGAGGAGTTTAGGGATCTGTTTCCTGACCTGAGGAAGGGAATGGCAGTCAGGAGCTCCCAGGAATGTCTGGCTGATGGGATCCAGGCAATAGAGAGGGACTTCCTGCAGGTGACTTTGGTTTGAGTCACAGTTCCGTCTTCTTCATATTTCCTATCCAAACAGGAATTTCTGTGGATTGGCCTTTTTGGCTTCATCAGTGTAATCATTTTCGCAATACAAGTGGCGAAGACCATAATATCGCGCCGAACTGAAGAGGTGACAGGTAAGTAGGTCTGAATTTATAGGAGGAAGGACCATCCGTTGAGTGGAGGAGCCAAGGGGCTCTTCTGTGAGCAGGTCCAAGAAGCAAGGGCTCATCTCTCTCTTGGGACCCACTGATGACTACCCTCTCCATCCCCCCATCAGACCATCCCAGTTTCCTCGGCTATCCTACGAATGTTCTTTTCATTGCAGCGGTGATCTAGAGGGTCTTCCTCTTGCCCAGTCAAATCATCGAGATCTTGACAGGGGGCGGGGGAGTGGGGGGGGGTCATACAGGGTTCTCCACAGAGATTGTGAATGGCGAAGCTCAGGGGACCGATCATTGAATAGGCAGGAGAAGCACAGCCCCTGGTTGCTTAAAGGAATAAAGTGGGCTTATTATGAACAGAAACAACTGTGCATAGAAAGAGGAGATAAGAGACCTAATTGACTTTTAGGTCTGCAGACGTTCAACTGCTGTTCTGGAGGCAAGCAGGGAGGAAGCATGCTCAAAAGAGAATTTCCTGATCTAAGTCTGCTAAATAGACGTCTCCTCCGATGCCCCTTCAAGGACCCCCTCTGCTCCTTCTTGCACACTGCAGAGCTTGCGGATTCTGACAACCACAAGGCTCACTTTGGCTTCTTGCAGGACTTCTTAAGTGGTGACGGACTTGTTCAGTATGTTCAGTATGGTCTAATTTTTCCACAGGTCCGGAAGAACAAAGGCCTGAAGAGCAGGTTTCTGCTGAAGAGCCGGTGAGTACATGAGACATGAAAAAGGATTTGATGTGAGTAGGAATTGGGGTGGTCGAGGTCCTCATGGTCCTTCTGCTGACAGGGGAATCCAGGAATCACAGTCAGGAGAATCATCTGCAAGCGGCAATAAACGCCCCATGGGCTTTATAGAGTTGGATAAATTTATTGATTGATCAAGACCTGCAGACTCCCAAGGGCACCTTTGTTAATCTGGAGGGAGGTCTTCTTGAAGGGGGTGTCAGAAAGCTCCCCCCCCCCAATGTTTTGACATAGGCATCAATGCTTTGCGTGAAAGGATGGAAAACATCCTTATCAAATCTGAAGATGGCCCCAAAGGAGAAGAGCAAAAACCTCCCAAATCCTTTCCACCTCTGTGCATTGTGTGACTCTGGACAAGCGATGTTCTCTCACTTGCCTTCCTACAGTCCACACCAGCCCAGGAGGCCCAAAACACCGATGAGTGCCCGGAGACGCCATCAAATGACTACGCCCAATGGAAGGCGGCTTTGTGCAAGGTACTTACTTATTACGTTTGTGTATTGCCCTATCCTTAGGCTCAGGGCAGTTCAAGTAGAACGTACATCAAACCCACTTTTTATAAGGAACAAAAGGTAACAGTAATAACAACCATAAACAGAGAAAATAACATCCAACCTGGTGAACCATCTACTAGGCCCATGGTTGTTCTGATCCATTGCATGGGTTCAAGGCAGGGAGGTTTGGAGCCCAGCAGGTATTATTTAGTTTCGGTTGACCTCAACCAAATGGCTGGTGGAGGAGATCCATTTTGCAGGCCCTGCAGAACTCTTTTAGAATTAGGGAATTGGGTCATAACCTGGGGTTAATCAGAAGGCATTTTTGGTAAGCCACTAGATTCGGCTAACCTGGTCACGTTGGGATGCCCATCCCCAGGTCAGACCTGGGAATCCCTTGGAATTGTAGCTCATCTCCAGCTTACAGAGATCAGTTCCCCTAGAAAAAAGGCCCTACGAATTCTGGGACCCCCATTCTGGGTCCGCAAATCGCCCTATGCCCCCCACAGAGCTTTACGCCCTATACACTCTGCGGGTACCAACTTGTTTGGCGTTCCAGGCCCCAGAGAAGTGTGCCTGGCCCCAACCAGGATCAGGGCCTTTTCGGTCCTG
Source organism: Paroedura picta (assembly GCF_049243985.1). NCBI lineage: Eukaryota > Metazoa > Chordata > Lepidosauria > Squamata > Gekkonidae > Paroedura > Paroedura picta. The sequence goes on along the minus strand of NC_135373.1, from coordinate 8,292,198 downwards.
GTCCTTACTTGTTGGAATGAGCACCCAGAGGAGCTCTGGGCCCCGTGGGAGCTTTTGGCGTTCCCAAGGGCCTGCAGAATGGAGCTCTTCCACCAGGTCTTTGGTTGAGGCCCAGCAAGACAATGAGAAAGATCTTATTGGGCCCCCCGGTGTTAAGCCATGTTAGGGGGGAGTGGTGTTAAGTGATGGCTTTAAGTCAACTGTGCCCCCTTTCCCCTGCTCACTCTAGTTATTAATTTGGGGGAGGGGGACTAGTTGTTTTACACCACTGTAATTTTGGGTGATCGTATATATCTGTGTATAATATTTTTATGTCCTACCTAGGGTATTTTAATGGGGTTTTATGAGGTTTTTATGATGGAATTAATGTATCCTACCATGAGCCATTTCTAGGAGTGATGGGAAATCAATAATAATAATAATAGTAGTAGTAGTAGTAGTAGTATGGCTGCTTTGAAGGGTGTGGAGTTCTACTCCCCTGAGCTCCCTCCCCACTCCAAATCCCGCCCCAGCTCCACCCCCAATGTCTCCAGGCATTTCCCAACCCAAAGCTGGCATCTCTGCGATCACCTGGGCTCCTTTGTCCCTCTTGCTCCTTCTCTTCTCCTTTCCCACAGAATCTGTTCCCCGAGGAGACCGAGGAGGAGGAAACGATTCAGCCCTCGGAGGTAAGAGGAATGGGAGATGGGGCTGTAGAAGAGTAAATTAGAGAAGTACTTTGAGGCAAGCCCATTGGGTGCACTTTTAAGTCCTGCTGTATGTCAGAAGAGCTCAAGGTGGAGTGTGTAGTTTTCACTTCCTGAGTTTATGATCCTGGTTAGACAGAATGGACGAAAGATGCATACCAGCTTCAGAGTGTGGGGATTGTTCCATCAAGGTCCACTAGATCCCACTCCAACCCTCTAAACCAGGAATGCCCAGTCTTTTTGAGCTCGGGGGTACCTCAGGTCCCTCTGATGCAGGATGGTTGGTGGAACTAAAAGGTTGGCTGAGGCAGAGTTGCCTGAAACTCAACCCCTCCAAGATGGAGGCCCTGTGACTGGGCAGAAGGGGGCAGGTTCAGGAAGCATGCCTTCCCTCCCTGGATGGGGTAAAGCTGATTGCTGCATCTACTGCCAGGAATTCAAGGGGGATTTTTGATGCTTCCCTATCTATGGAGACTCAGATCATGAGGGTAGCCTAATAGGCGTTGTACCATCTGCAGCAGGCGAGGCTACTAGCGCCTCACCTGTCCCAGTATACTTAGCCACAGTGACCCACGCAATGATCACTTCCAGATTAGACTTCTGTAATTTGCTCTACGTGGTCCTACCCTTGTCTCTGAACCGGAAATTGCAACTGGTTCAAAATGCATCTGCTAGGGTCCTCACGAGGTCATTCTGGAGGACCCACATCCAGCCTGTCCTGAGGCAGCTGCATTGGTGGCCAGTTAGTTTCCGGATCATGTTTAAGGTTTTGGTTCTCACCTTTAAGGTCATCTGAGGCCAGGACCCCACATTTCTGAGGAACCACTTGTATCCTTACGCCCCCCACAGGACTCTGCTGTCTGAGTTTGAATCGGTTGGTTGTCCCCGGTCGGTATCTCTGGCCTCGACCAGGGCCAGGGCCAGGGCCCTTTCAGTCCTGGCCCCGGCCTGGCGGAATGAGCACCTGGAAGAGCTGAGGGCCCTATCACAGCTCCACAGGGCCTGGAAGGCAGAGCCCCACAGGCCTGACATCACCAGAAGATGCTCCCCCTAGGGGGTGCTATTACAGGCTAGGGATGGGCGGGAGTGGGGAGGTTTATAGATTGGGGCATTTTTGCCACCATTATGGTTTTATATTGTACTGTATATTTTATGTGGGGTTTAAGATTTTATTGTAAACCACCATGAGCCGGCAGTGTCCGCGGAAGGCAGTCAAAGAATATGAAAAGAAATAAATGAATGAATAGCTTACCAGCAGTCACACCGTCAGGGTCCTTATGCTGTGCTGGCAGCTGTTACCCAAGTGACAGTCTTAAATATACACCATTGATCAGATCTTGAATGGCCAATCAGAGGCCTTGCTTGCTGGACAAAAGCCCCTCCCTTTCTGAAACACTTGGGGGCATCAAGAAAGTTATTAGTAGGCATCTTTTCCCCCTATGGGGCTGGTTCTTTGGTTCCATAAATGATCTGGCCACATTCAAAATATGATCTCTTCCTGCTCTCTGCCACTCACTCAGCCAGAGAGGGAAAGGTCTAGAGAGCTGCATTTGAACTCAGCTGAAGCGAAACCCTTCAAGGGTGGTGCAAGCACGTGCTCCGCACCCAAGAAGGCAGTCCCTGGAGCTTCTCTTGAGGGATCTCAGGAATCTGACTTGGGAAAGCATTTCCTGGGGCTCTGGAGTCCTACTGCCCTCAGCAGCATCAACGAGGCCCAATAGCAGATCCCTTCATGGTCTGACTAGGCAGAAACTCAATGTGGTGTTGGAAGATCTATGCTTGGAGATGCCAAAACCTTTTGTTGTTGTTGTTGTCCTTGCAAACAGGCCCCAGTCATGGAATGCAGAGTCATTTATGGACCTCCTCCAAATTTAAGAGCGGACCAAGTAAGTGCCACCGGGTGTCAACAGGTACTTCTTCCAGACTTCTTATTGCCTCTGGAAAGCAGGAGGAGGGGTCCTGTCGAGATGGTCTGAGGCATTTCCGAGTAGTGGGAGGCGTTCCTGATGGTGGCCAGGAGGCCGGTGAATCTTCTCATCAGAGACACCCTGGGACTAAGGAGTGATCCTGCTGAGCATAGTCAACAGTTCAGCAGGGACTTTGGCACAGCAGGATCTGCATGCTGGGTGCCAGAGCATTTCCGTGTGTGCGTTCCTGTCCATTCCAGACACGAGGAGCACAACAGGGAGGCAGCATCCTCAGGAGGGAGCTGAACTTCCAAGAGTGTCCAAACTAGCCAGGGGGCTTTCAGAGTCGATCCCTAAAGATCCTCAGAGTCTTTGTGTGCCCAAAACCAGACGCTTATTGTCATTCAAGAAACCTTTCTTTAAAAGCTTTAAAAGAAATTTACGAATACATTAATTAGGTTCAATACAGCAATGGCGTCATTCAGCAAAAATAAAAATAAAAATGAAGAAGCAAACTAGCCCTCTGGATTGCTCCAAGCAGCTGACCTTGTGTGACCTAAAAGCAAGCCCCCCCCCCCTTCAAATATCTCTGACGCAGCTGGTGCTTCCTAATATAACTTTAGGAAATCAGAAGTAATTGATATGTAGAATTAAGGAGAGAATGCCGGATGACTTAGGTGGACGAAGACATTAAAACCTAAATATACATGAATAGATATCGGGGGCACACCCGGCCCATGCAAAGCATCATGCAACAGTGGCCTCCATCCCAGTCAATATGCAGCCCTAGAGCATTTCTCACCGTTCAGGGGAACATCCTGACATCCTGTTGCAATTTCTCAGGAACTGACTGCTGCAGACTTAGGGCCATTTCGCACGGCTTCAAAATAGCACAATGGTTGCTAATTGAAAACGCTACTAATTTGCCTTAACGCACGACGTCGCAGACAATCTGCAACACTCCTGAAACCAATCAGCAAAAAGCGCTTCGTTGTAGCGCTTTCAGGGGAATCCAGAAAAGTGGATTCACCCTCCGGATAGCGATACACTCCTGCAACCAATCTGCAACACTAGCGCTAAAGACCTGTGCGTTACCATTGTTGCGGGTTCTTCAAAGTCCCTCCTCCTGAGCCTGTCCTCCAAACTTCCGGCGAAGCGATCGCCATTTTTTTTTCTCCGAGCGAGCGGGGATAAACGCACCAGCGAACCTCTTTCTGTTTAGAGGCTTCCCTGGCTTCAGTCCTTCACCTTTAGTCACTAAGCACAAACCACATAAAAGCCCGTTTGCTGAAATAAAGTCCCTTTATTTTTTACACATTAATTCAGCCGAAAATCGGGCCCGTGAGAGGGGGGGGGGATTTTTTTTTTATCACTCGAGGCAGCGTGCCAACGATCATACAATCAAACGACAGCTCACATTAGGCAGCTGGATGGGTCTCTCCGTTGCAACGAATCTACCTAGATTCGTTGCTATGGGTCTGTTTTGTTTTTGTTTTTTTAAAAACCTTTCTTAAAGGGAAAGGGGCTGTTTGGGAGCATGCTAACGGCTGCCCATTGGCTGCTTGACGGCCAGGGGCGGGACGAGCTTGGCAATAGCGCTTCCTTTCTAGCGATTTCTGCCGAGACCGGAAGCCTGTGGGAAACGCTAAAAAACGCAACTGATTCCACTACAAAGGCAGGTATGCAAAACGACGAATTCCACTATTTTAAATGGCAATTTTTCATTCCGCAAACAATTTGCAACAAAGATCCCCGTGCGAAAAGGCCCTTAGTTCTCTCCCCATACCTAGTGGCTCAGAGCCACTCATATGGGTCAACCCCACCCTAGACACTCTGGAGTCTGTGAAGGCCCTTTTCCTCCTGATGCCCAGGAACCAAGGTCTCAGAATGTCCCCTGAAATTTCCCCTTCTCAGGATTTTCTGGGGCAGAATCAAACAGTTCTAATCCTGTTATAAACAGGTCTAAAAGACAAGATCTGAGCACTCTTGTAATTGATTCCACGTTTAATCTTTCAGAATCGCCCAAAAGAGTTTACCTCAGGTCAAACTAAACATGCCCAGGGCCAGAGAATGCAAGAAAAAATCAAAGCATTCAAATCAGTGGTGATATTTCTGAATTTCTTTTTGAAACAGAGACACAACTTGCTTGAATAGCCATGTACAAATGCCCCAAAGCCAGGAATTGTTTTCCCCCAGCCCCCAATAGTTGTTGGCGATTGGTTAGCGATACTGTAGAAATAAACTAGAGAAATTGTCAAAGGTTTTCACGGTCAGAGTCAGCTGGGTGTTGTGGGTTTTCCAGGCTCTGGGGCCGTGGCCTGGTCGCTTTAGTCCCTGATGTTTTCTCACTGTTCCAACAGAAAAGTCCCCATCTGGAGGTGCCCTACCTCTGACGATGCCATCCACAGTTACTGCTGTCAGGGATTAAAACTACCGGAACAAAAAGACTCTGGCTCTTGTTGAGGCCAGCCAAATATCTCTGGGGAAAGGAACCACTAGCCTGTTAGTATTAGCTGAGCACAAGGCTCTTCTGGGATGTACTCAGAGAGATGGTCCTATAGGACAGGGTCAGCCATAGCTTCCCACACAAAGGGATTGGGGCCAGTGCTGGGAATCTCTAGACCTCTGGCTTAAGAAAGGTCCCCGTCAGCCTTCTGTGTGGAAGAATGGCTGCAGAAGTGGAGCTGACAATACAGAATTGGATGAGAAATCCACGTTCCCACCCAGTTAAGGGATCTTGACATGTTGTTGATTGGGTATGGCTGTTGGGAGTGCCATGTCTGGAGTGGCCAACCATTTTTTCCCTTGTACCAGGACCCTTGGTTTATTCCAAAAACTGGAAGGATAACAGAGGCAGACCTTTTAAAAAGGAGGAATGCTCTCTCTGCTCAGGTAGGTCTTCTCAAATTATGATGTTTCCTAAAAAGTAGGAGGAAGAATCAGCCGTTGTAGAGTCAGATTTGTGTGCATAGTAGAACCTTGTTTCCACTGACATTTAGCTGGGCAATGATTCCTGAATTGCCAAGATTCACGCACACTCACTCACAAACTTGTATTCTGCAGCAAAATCAGGACTGAGGTATGTGCAGCTTTCAGAGTCCACTGCCGTCTCTGGCAAATCAGGGATCAGGGATAGAAATGAATAAAATGAAACCTCTGTCTGCCTCATGGGAAAAGCGTCTGCTGCCAGCCAGAGTAGACAGTGCCCAACTAAATGACAGATCCGTGTTCTCACCTGGCGAGGGCATCTGGCCCTGATCAGGACTGCATGGAGTGTTTGGGAGTTCTGTACAAGGAGTCCAGAATTCTTTTCTGTGTAGCAGAACTCCTGGGCCGTACCACAACCCGAAAGAAAGAGAACAGAAGAAGGTGCTTTACGGAGAACGGATGCCATTATTAAGTGTTCCAAATGAATCTGGAATCCTCACAATCAGTGTCTCCTGGTGCCTCCGTCTCCATGTGGATGCATTTAAACCCCTTCACAGGAGGAGAAAGAGACCTCTATTGACCTACCAGGAGCAGAAGTTCCCCTGGGGAATGAGAAAGGCTCAGGAGAAGGACAAAGCCAGGCCTCCAGACAGACACCATTTTTATGTGCAGAAAACAGGGAGAGGGACTGAGAGAGGCCACGAGGCCTGGGGGTGATGCCTATAAATCCCTCCAAGGAGTTGGCCTCCCGTCATTAATATAAAGAGAATGACCACTCAATGTTCCCATCAAAGCACCCTCCGTCCCCTCCCTCCCTAGCAGAGAGAAGCTAAAGAGTTCTACTTCTTTTTAATGCAAAACTGATTCTTTTAAAATGTCTAAAATGTTTAGATTGTTGTTTTCTCACAGGATATGTTGTAAGCTGCCCTGAGCCCTCCCAGAAGGGTTGCATGCAAATCTGACAATAGATAATTAAAATGATAATTAGGGTGGGGGGATATTGGGAACCAGAAAACTCAGACTTCAGTGGCACCATCTGGAACATCCCTGGGGAAGGAGGGCAAGCAAGATCTGAAGAGGGCAATCTCTCTAGGGAAGAAAATAAAAGCACAATCCATGCTTTGATGTGGGGTTACTGCGAGAAGCTTGGACTTGCAGGAGAGCATTAGGGGCTGGAATAAGACATGACAAGGGTATAAACAAGGCCACAGCTTTCTTACCTCCCCATGGGAGTGTTGGCACCGCATGGGAGTGGGAGCCTGACCTAGCACTTATCGGACTGCACCAAACCCACGGAGTCCAGAGGCACCAGGGGACACACCCCATTCCCAGACGGGAGAGCAGAGGCTCTTACTACTGAATTCTCCCTTATGGGAAGTGACCTATGTAGGGAAGCCAGCAGGCCCCCACCTTATTTGGCTGCCCCATGGCAGGCTGGCAACGAGTCTCTGGCTCCCAGCAGGGCCAGCCACGCTTGTTCATAGGCCGTCTCTTACGGAGGCCCCGAACCCCAAGGAGTCCCGTCACACAGCAACAGGCTCCATCCCATGTGGAGCCCAAAATTACGATGAAATATTAGCCATGCAACATCTACCTCAGACACAGCCTCAGGGCTGCTTATGTATCACATAAGGTGGGAAGGAGGGAAGCCGCCCTGCGGCGTGCTGGGCAAAGGGACCACGACTCACGTGCATAGCACGTTATAGGCTCTGCATGTCCTGCCTCCCTCCTTTATGCTGGGTGCAGCTTGCACCCCACATGGCTCCTGGGGCAGTCACGTTTGCCACCAGCCCACCCTCCAGTACATCAACTGGCAGCTCCACTGATGCCTTGCAATGCATTATACATTTTAGGATTCATGTCCTTTCCCTTCTGCAGTGTATGTTCTCCGTTCTCCCCTGAGAGCCCAGCTGTCAGACAGAGAGGACAATCCCGAGCTAGCAGACAGAGCCCTGTTCCAACCTGGCTGAGGGCACCCTGGCCTGTTCCTGCTGGGATGGGATGCTTGGCCCTAAAATGGCCAATGCTTTTTCTCATTAGCAGAAGACTTGGGGCTTTCCACAACTTGAAAATAAGAAGACCGAGGAAGATGTCTTCCAAAGAGGAAACACCAGGTTTGCCCAGGTGTGTATTAAATAATAATGTTCCATTCAAACTGGCAGCTCCACTGATGCCTTGCAACGCATTATACATTCTGGGATTCATGCCCTTTCCCTTCTGCTGTGTATGTTGTCCGTTCTCCCCTGAGAGCCCAGCTGTCAGACAGAGAGGACAATCCTGAGCTAGAAGACAGAGCCCTGTTCCAACCTGGCTGAGGGCACCCTGGCCTGTTCCTGTTGGGGGGGGGATGCTTGGGAAATCCACCCCAAGATTGGCCAATGCTTTTTCTCATTAGCAGAAGCCTTGGGGCACCCCACAAGTTGAAAGAAAGAGGACCGAGGAAGATGTCTTCCAAAGAGGAGACACCAGGTTTGCCCAGGTTTGTATTAAATAATAATGACGTTCCATTCAAACTGGCAGCTCCACTGATGCCTTGCAATGCATTATACATTCTGGGATTCATGGCCTTTCCCTTCTGCTGTGTATGTTGTCCGTTCTCCCCTGAGAGCCCAGCTGTCAGACAGAGAGGACAATCCTGAGCTAGAAGACAGAGCCCTGTTCCAACCTGGCTGAGGGCACCCTGGCCTGTTCCTGTTGGGGGGGGGGATGCTTGGGAAATCCACCCCAAGATTGGCCAATGCTTTTTCTCATTAGCAGAAGCCTTGGGGCACCCCACAAGTTGAAAGAAAGAGGACCGAGGAAGATGTCTTCCAAAGAGGAGACACCAGGTTTGCCCAGGTTTGTATTATAAAATTATTATGTTCCATTTAAACTGGCAGCTTAATTGATGCCGTGCAACACATTATACATTCTGGGATTCAGGCCCTTCTCCCTCTGCAATGCAGGTTCTCTGACCTCTCTGGTTCGGGACTTCCAATCATCTCCCCTAGTTGGGAAGCAGTCTTCTTTCACAGATCAGGCACAATCCAAGAGGTGCTGAGCCTGGTGCTGGCTGGGGGTGTTAAAAGGCCAATGGCTGCTTGGAAGAGACCTTTTGTTCCTCTCTGGCTGTGGCCTCCCACTGCTGACCACTGCTAGGATCCAAAATACAGGCAGACCACACAGTTCTGGCTGGCTAGCCCTTCCCTAGTTAAGGGTTCCCAGAAATCTGGTGCAGGAAATATGTTTGTCTTCCTTCAATGCTGGAGTATGGCTGCTGGGCAGAAAAGACTATATGGAGGTAGAAGATAGATTCATATTCTCACCGGGCTGAGGGCACCTTGACATGTTCATGATGGGAATTGGTGTTTGTGAGTTCCATACCTGGAGTGACCAATATTTTTTCTCTCTGCACCAGCAACCGTGGATTGCGCCACAATTTGATAGGAAAAAAGCAGGGGATGAAAGAAAGTACTCCATCTATGGACAGGTAGAGCTTCTAAAATTATTATTATCTTTCTTCCAAAACAGGAAGAAGAGTCAGCAACATTGGGGTTAAATTTTTGTGCTCAGGAGAACCTCAGTTTTGGTTCTACTTCTGCGGCAGATCAGTCTTTATTCTGGGGCCTGATTGGGATCAGGACTCAGAAATGTGCCTGATTTCGGGTGCCCTCTGACAGCCGTGGCAAACACACTGGATGCCTAGTCTGGACAAAACAGGAAACATGGATAAACTCCAGTTAGAAGAATGTATGAACATTGTGGCAAGCGTAGCTCTTCCAAAAGTCTGGAGAGAGCCAGCAGGTGTCATCCCAAACTCAGAAGGAGAGAACCAGGGGAGAGAAAATCTGCTGCCGCTCAAACAACACAACTCTCTGACTAGTATAGATCCAAATGAATCTCAAAGCAGCACAATCTGCACAGCCTGGAGCATCAGTTTCCTGTGAATGAAGAAGAGAGTTGGTATTTATACCCTCCTTTTTGCTCCCTGAAGGAGTCCCAGAGCCGCTTACAATCTCCTTCCCTTCCTCTCTCCTCCACAAAGAATAGATTCTTGTAGTTAGCCGAGTAAGTCACAAACAGCAGAATTGAGGCCTGTAGCACCTTTAAGACCCACAAAGAATTATTCAAGGCGTGAGCTTTCATGTGCAGGCACATTTCCTCTGACCAAATGGAACAAGAATCATGAGAATTCAGATATATAGAAAAGGTAAATAAGTGGCAAATCAGTAAACTGTGTCAGAGTATCCACTTTATGCCATAGGATAATTCTTTGCTCAAACAGCTAATCAGTCCTCTTGAGTTCAGTTGTAGTTCACAAAAACAAGGGAGAAATTAAACTGTCCATGTTAGGAATTAATAGCAGACTCTTTCCCAGTTGTAAAAGGAAATACTTAAAAGAGACTAGTTGTTTGCCACAACTAAATCTGGGGTGTGAAAGGGGTTTGTCTGCCTTGGGTGCTGGGGCCCAGCTGCCAGACAGAGAGGACAATATTGAGCTAGAAGACAGAGCCCTGTTCCAACCTGGCTGAGGGCACCCTGGCCTGTTCCTGCTGGGGTGGGAAGCTTGGGAAAGCCACCCCTAAATTGTCCAATGGTTTTTCTCATTAGCAGAAAACCTGGGGAATCCCACAACGTGAAAATAAGAAGACCGAGGAAGATATCTTCCAAAGAGGAAACACCAGGTTTATCCAGGTGTGTATTAAATAATAATTACATTCCATTCAAACTGGCAGCTCCACTGGTGCCTTGCAACACATTATACATTCTGGGATTCAGGCCCTTTACCCTCTGCAATGCAGGTTCTCTGACCTCTCTGGTTCGGGACTTCCAATCATCTCCCCTAGTTGGGTAGCAATCTTGGGTAGGAACATACACAGTCCAAGAGGTGCTGAGCCTGGTGCTGGCTGGGGGTGTTAAAAGGCCAACGACTGCTTGGAAGAGACCCTTTGTTCCTCTCTGGCTGTGGCCTCCCACTGCTGACCACTGCTAGGATCCAGAACACAGGCAGACCACACAGTTCCGGCTGGCTGCCAGTTGGCTGGTCAGCCCTTCCTTAGTTAAAGGTTCCCAGAAATCTGGTGCAGGAAAGATGTTTGTCTGCCTTCAATGCTGGAGTCTGGCTGCTGGGCAGAAAAGACAATAAGGAGGTAGAAGATAGATTCATATTCTCACCGGGCTGAGGGCACCTTGACATGTTCATGATGGGAATTGTCGTTTGTGAATTCCATACCTGGAGTGACCAAGAATTTTTTCTCTGCACCAGAAACCGTGGATTGCACCACAGGTTGAAAAGAAAAAAGCAGGGGATGAAAGAAAGTACACCATCTATGGACAGGTAGAAAGGAAGTACACCATCTATGGACAGGTAGATCTTCTAAAATTATTATTATCTTTCTTGTAAAACAGGAGGAAGAGCCAGCATCATTGGGGTTAAATTTTTGTGCTCAGGAGAACCTCATTTTCGGTTCTACTTCTGCGGGAGGTCACTCCTAAAATGCCAGGATGCCACCCAGCCAGTCTTTATTCTGGGGTCTGATTTGGATCAGGACTCAGAAATGTGCCTGATTTTGGGTGCACTCTGACAGCCGTGGCAAACACACTGGATGCCTAGTCTGAGCAAAACAGGAAACATGGTTAAACTACAGTTAGAAGAAAAAGTCTGGAGAGAGCCAGCAGGTGTCATCCCAAACTCAGAAGGAGAGAACCAGGGGAGAGAAAATCTGCTGTCATTCGAACAACACTTATAGATACAAATGAATCTCAAAACAGCACCACCTGCACAGCCTGTAGCCTCAGTTTCCCTGTTAGTCTCGAGCATCAGAATGGAGTCCTAAGAACCTTTAAGATCCACAAAGATTTATTCCAGGCCTGAGCTCTCATATGCAGGCACACTTCCTCAGGCAAAATGGAACAAGAATCATGAGAATTCAGATATATAGAAAAGGTAAATAAGTGGCAAATCAGTAAACTGTGTCATAGTATCCACATTATGCCATAGGAGACTTCTTTGCTCAAACAGCTAATCAGTCCTCTTGAGTTCAGTTGTAGTTCACAAAAACACGGGAGAAATTAAACAGTCCATGTTAGGAATTAATAGCAGACTCTTTCCCAGTTGTAAAAGGAAATACTTAAAAGAGACTAGTTGTTTCCCCCAACTAAATCTGGGGCGTGAAAGGGGTTTGTCAGCTGCCAGACAGAGAGGACAATATTGAGCTAGAAGACAGAGCCCTGTTCCAACCTGGCTGAGGGCACCCTGGCCTGTTCCGGCTGGGATGGGATGCTTGGGAAAGCCACCCCTAAAACGACCAATGCTTTTTCCATTAGAAGAAGGCTTGGGGCCCCCCAAAATTTGAAAAAAAGAAGACCAAGGAAGATGTCTTCCAGAGAGGAAACACCAGGTTTGCCCAGGTGTGTATTATAAAATTATTATGTTCCATTCAAACTGGCAGCTTCATTGATGCCGTGCAACACATTACACATTCTAGGATTCAGGCCCTTTGCCTTCTGGTATGTAGGTTCTCTTTTCTCTCTGGTTTGGTTCTTCCAATAATCTCCCCTAGTTGGGTCGCAGTCTTCTTTCACAGAACAGGCACGATCCAAGAGGTGCTGATCCTGGTGCTGGCTGGGGGTGTTAAAAGGCCAACGGCTGCTTGGAAGAGACCCTTTGTTCCTTCCTGGCTGTGGCCTCCCACTGCTGACCACTGCTAGGATCCAGAATACAGGCAGACCACACAGTTCCGGCTGGCTGCCAGTAGGCTGGTCTGCCCTTCCCTAGTTAAAGGTTCCCAGAAATCTGGTGCAAGAAAGATGTTTGTCTTCCTTCAATGCTGGAGGCTGGGTGCTGGGCAGAAAAGACTATATGGAGGTAGAAGATAGATTCATATTCTCAACGGGCCGAGAGCATCTTGACATGTTCATGATGGGAATTGGTGTTTGTGAGTTCCATACCTGGAGTGACCAAGAATTTTTTCTCTCTGCACCAGAAACCGTGGATTGCACCACAGGTTGAAAAGAAAAAAGCAGGGGATGAAAGAAAGTACACCATCTATGGACAGGTAGATCTTCTAAAATTATTATTATCTTTCTTGTGAAACAGGAGGAAAAGTCAGCATCATTGGGGTTAAATTTTTGTGCTCAGGAGAACCTCATTTTCGGTTCTACTTCTGCGGCAGTAGATATGCCAGGATCCCACCCACCCAGTCTTTATTCTGGGGCCTGATTGGGATCAGGACTCAGAAATGTGCCTGATTTTGGGTGCCCTCTGACAGCCATGGCAAACATATCTTTCTTGGAAAAAAGGAGGAAGAGTCTGCAACATTGAGGTTAAATTTTTGTGCTCAGGAGAACCACATTTTCGGTTCTACCTCAGCGGCAGGCCATTCCTAAAATGGCAGGATCCCACCCAGCCAGTCGTTATTCTGGGGCCTGATTTGGATCAGGACTCAGAAATGTGCCTGATTTCAGGGGCCTGCTGACAGCCCTGGCAAACCCACTGGATACCTAGTCTGGAGAAGACAGGAAACATGGCTGCTGGGCAGAAAAGGCATACTGAGCTAGGAGTCAGAGCCATATCCTGACATGGCTGAGGGCATCTTGAAATGTTCATGATGGGAATTTGTGTTTGCGAGTTCCATACCTGGAGTGATCAAGAATTTTTTCTCTCTGCACCAGAAACCGTGGATTCCACCACAAAGAAAATATTCCGGGGATGAAAGAAAGAACAACATCTATGGACAGGTAAATCTTCTAAAATTATTATTAGTTTTCTTGTAAAAAAGGAAGAAGAGTCAGAATATCGGGGTGCAATTTTTGTTCTCAGGAGATTTTTGGTTCTACTTTGACAGCAGGTCATTCCTAAAATGCCAGGATCCCACCCAGTCTTTATTCTGGGGCCTGATTTGGATCAGGAAACAGAAATGTGCCTAATTTCAGGGGCCCACTAACACCCCTGGCAAACACACTGGATGCCTAGTCTGGACAAAATAGGAAACATGGATAAATAAGAGTTAGAAGAGTGTATGAACATTGTGGTAAGGGTAGCTCTTCCAAAAGTCTGGAGACAGCCAGCGGGTGTCATCCCAAACTCAAAATGATAGAACCAGGAGAGTGAAAATCGGCTGCCACTCAAACGACACAAGTCTCTGACACGTAGAGATCCAAAGCAGCACAATCGGTACAGCCTGGAGCCTCAGTTACCCTGTGAAGGAAGAATTAATAGCAGGCACTTTCCCAGTTGCAAAAAGAAATAATTAAAGAGACTAGTTGTTTGCCCCTTCCGTCTCTGCCCAAGCAGGCAAGTTACAAGCTGTGCTGGCAAGGTCTCTTGTCCTGGGACCAGAGAGTTAGATTTGTATTGCATCCTACTAACGTCACATGACAGCCACATTGTCCTGAATAAAACAAAATAAAAGGGAGAGGGGATTGTAAGGAATGTGGATATAAGAGAAGAAGAAGAAGAAAAAGAAAAAGAGTTGGTTATTATATGCCACTTTTCTCTCGCCGAAGGAGTCTCAAAGCCGCTTACAATCACATTCCCATAACTTTCCCACAACAGGGAAGGGGTGAAAGGGGTTTGCCTGCCATGGGTGCTGGGGCCCAGCTGCCAGACAGAGAGGACGATCTTGAGCTAGAAGACAGAGCCCTGTTCCAACCTGGCTGAGGGCACCCTGGCCTGTTCCTGCTGGGACGGGATGCTTGGGAAATCCACCCCTAGAATGGCCCATGCTTTTTCTCATTAGCAGAATCCTTGGGGCATCCCACAAGTTAAAAAGAAGAAAACCAAGAAAGATGCCTTCGAAGAAAGAAAGATCATGTTTGCCGAGGTGTGTCGTCTAAAATTATTATTTTCCATTCAAAGCGGGAGGAAAAATCAGCAGGGGTGGGATGGAATTTGTTCCCGTAGTCAAACCTTGTTTTCAGTAACGTTTAGAAGGGTGATGATTCCAGAATCGTCCAGGTATTTGCCTTTTCTTTGGAGGTCTGATTTCAATCAGAATGGAGCCATGTGCCTGATTTCGGGCCCCCTCACAACCCTGGGAAGCAGGTTGGATGGCCAGTCTTGGCACAGCACGGAACATAAACACATGTATGAAAACAGGGGCACAGGTAGCTCTTGCAAAACTCTTGGGAAAGCCAGTGTAGGTCAACCCAAACAAGGAATAACACAACCAAGAGTGCGACCATCTGTTCCCCCTGTAACAACATCACTATCTTACACTGTGTTTTAATAGTAGAGCAGATTGAATTTCGGAACAGCACAACCTACACCTCCTGGTGCCTCAGTATCCATGTAAACACGCTTAGACTCATTCAGGGGAGAGAAAATACCCATTCACAGACCAGGACAGTCTGAAGAATGACAAGAACCAGGGAGGATGACCAAGCTAGGCCTTCAGAGAGACACAATTTCAGTGGGGAGAAAACAGGGCAAGGGATGGAGAAGGGGTCAGGGGGGAACCAGGGTCCAGAACATGGAGACTTCTCAATGGCAACTGAAGCACTTGGGTCACCAGTGGCGAAAGAGAACATGCAAGATCCACCTTGCGTCTGGCAAACTATGCATGAAGAAAGTAAAAGAACAAAGAGCACTCTGTGGTTTGTGTGGGGTGACTGAAGAAGTGTTACACATTCTAGGAAGCAGACTTTTCAGAACTTTCCCTGAGGGCTACTTCTCAGAAGTTTTTAGGCCCTTGGTAAAAAGTGATAAAACTGTTTCAAATGTGTATAGAAGTCAGGATCTGAATGCTCTAATTCCTGACCCATGACAACTCTTTCAGATTCAGGAGCGACAAACAATGGAGAAGCTGGAGCGTCAAAAGAGGATGAAAGAGGGCCAGCAACTTCTGGAAAGACTCAGGGAATCTGATTTATTGGTAACTTCTACAAAGTTCCTTTTGGGCGCAGAGATATCAAAAGCAGGAATCAAAGCCTACAGAAGCCTCCAATCCGGCCACTGATTTCCCATAAGCCATGGGAGGTGGCCGTGGTTGGGGACCGGTAGTTGGGAGATAGATTAAACCAGTGGTTCTCAACCTGGGGGAAGGGACCCCTTTGTGGGTCAAACAACCCTTTCACAGGGGCCGCGGCAGGGCAAGCCACTTGGCCGGGGGGGGGGAGGGGCTGGCACTGTTGCCACTCCTCCTGCAGTCGCCCACGCTCGGCCACCAACCATTCCAGGAGATCCAGGTTGCGGCACAGCTCGGCGGGGCAAGAGGCAGAACTGAACTGAGAAACCCTGGGAAAAACCCAAATTTATATACCATCATGAACAATGGATCTTCACGGCATCAGTCACTTTCGATTTAATTTCTGTGAAAGAACCCTTGCATAATTTAATGTTTGGGGCTCACCACAACAGGAGGAACTGTATTAAAGGGTCGCGGCATTAGGCCGGTTGAGAACCACTGGATTAAACAGAGTTTCCTAAGGAATTTGAGGAGCTCCCGGGTGTGGAAATGTCCAACTGAACAGGGGCTGGTGCCTCAGAGTCCCGTTATCTGAGCGTCTTCCTGCTGCAAAGAAGTCACTCCGTTATCAAGGATCAGACCTCTCAAGGGACTGGGGATAGGAAGGACTAGACCGTCAAAGGCAGTCAGGCTAGAAATTCATCATGGCAATAGTTTATTCAGGATGAAATACAGACCACGGTTAACCTAAAAAACCCTATAACCTAGGACTAGAGAGGTAGGAGCTGTCAGAGTGGGTAAGATGTTTTTTTTTAGTAGGGTGACCAGACTCTGTTGTGGAGGGGCAGGCTAGCCTGACCTCATCTGACCTCTAAAGCACAGCCCTGATTAGGATCCAGATGGGAGACTTCCTAGGAAGGCCAGGGGCTCTGCACAGAGGCAGGCAGCGGCATCCTGCAGGGGGTGGCCAAGCTGAGGCTCTCCACATGTCTATGGACTACGATTACCATGAGCCCCTACCATGCACTCCATGGACATCCAGAGAGCCAGAGGTTGCCGCCCCCACCCTCCGGGGATGAATGCTACCTTGATTGTTGGGAGAAAAGGGCTTTGTGGTTTCTCCTAGTCTCAGACTTGAAAGGGGGCCTCTCTCTATGAGAGAGTTCTAGGGATAGACAGGCCATTCCCCGAAGACCCTTCTGCCTCCACTTGATGGCTCTCCCTCTGAAGGAGAGCAGGTTTCTCAACCAGGTTTCAGGAAACCCTGGGGTCTCATGACAGGCCTCGGAGGGATTCCAAAATGAGTGGGAGTTACCTTATTTGTGTTCCATTTTTAAACATGCTAAATATTCATGGGGTGAGACCCATATCAGGGGCCAAGAGTTCCAGAATTCGGCCACTGGCAAGACAGCTGAAATGGTCTACAGGCTGGTCATTGAAGGAATCACACTGAGGGAACAAGACTCCAAAGACTCCATTCCCGACCACAAGTGGAAACTTTCTTTCACAGATTGATCAACTGTGGCCCAGTCTACCCAAGCCCAGATTTGAAGGAAAAAGATTTCCATCACTATTGGAGGACACTCCAGGGCCAAGGAGCCAACCTGTGGATGTGGGTAACACCTCGAAAGATCCCCCATTCCACACATGTAGATCTTCTGAAATTATTACGTTCCTTTGAAAACCGGGGGAAGAATTGGGAGCAGACAGGTTGAATTTGTGTTTGGAGTAGTCCAAAGACTCTGTTCCTGACCACAAGTGGAAACTTTCCTTCACAGATTGATCAACTGTGGCCCGATCCACCCAGGCCCATATTAGAAGCAGATAGACGGACTCCATCACCATCGGAGGCTACTCCAGGGCCAAGCAGCCAACATGTGGATGTGGGTAACACCTCGAAAGATCCCCCATTCCACATACATAGATCTTCTGAAATTATTACGTTCCTTTGAAAGCCGGGGGAAGAATTGGGAGCAGACGGGTTGAATTTGTCTTTGGAGTAGTCCAAAGACTCCGTTCCCAACCACAAGTGGAAACTTTCCTTCACAGATTGATCAACTGTGGCCCGATCCACCCAGGCCCAAATTAGAAGCAGATGGAAGGACTCCATCACCATCGGAGGACACTCCAGGGCCAAGCAGCCAACATGTGGATGTGGGTAACACCTTGAAAGATCCCCCATTCCTTAGAGTAAACAAACCAAGGACCCAGGTTCAAACAGAACCTGCATCCATAATGGATGGTTATTTGGGTCAAAGGGATACTACTAGGCAGTGTTTTCCCCTGATTGTCACCTCACCTATTCAAACCAAATCTAAGGGCCAAACTAGGGCTGACATTTGCACAGACTGCTGGGAGCTTGCCATCCCCTTCCCATCCTCTCCCCAAAACAGAAACCCTGTGAGGTAGGTAGGGCTGAGCGAGCCCTGTGAAAACAGCTCTGACAGCACTGTGACTACCCCAAGGACACCCAGTATGTGGAAGAGCAGTGAGGAATCAATCCCAGCAATTAGAGGGCACCGTTCTTAATCTTGACACAAAGATGGCTTAGGGGAGCCCCCCCCCCCGCCGCCCTTTCCCACTAAGGATTCTCTCCTGTCTCCAGTCACTGGTATAGTCTAAGGTTGTGTGCCACATTCGGGCTCCCCCCCCCCAAGGATTCCATCTGTTCTCTATTAGAACAGCTCTGTGATAGGACTGTGACTAGCCAAAGGAGACCCTCCTGGCTGCGTGTGGAGGAGGAGTGAAGGTAGGGTACTGGAGAGAAGGGCAGCCAGACCGCACAGGCAGCCACGACCCCACTCACCTTGGCAGAGATGTCTGGCTGTGGCTCATTGAATTTAAGGCTGTGCCCTGAAGGGTCCCTGTCATGGTGGCCATGTGGGCCCCCCCCCGGGCTTCCAAGAGAGGGTCTCCAGGGCCATCCTTGGGCTCAGCCACAGGGGGTGCAGCTGCCCTTAACAGAGGTCGGTGACTGATAGGATCGCTGGGTTCAACTACTTGAAAGGGAGACATGTTGAAGGAGGGGGGGGGGCACTTGTTTGCTGCAGCTGTAGAGTCAAGCACCAATTCTGCACTTTCAAGGCACTTTCCAGATAAGTCTGTGTGTTTTGCACAGGAAAATTCAGGGGCAGAAACTCCTGGAAGGTGCGTTCTCCAACGTGTGTGGACTAGGAGTCCTGCACTGGGAACGGGGGCTTCAAATAGCGGGAAAGGAGTTTCCACTTCAGTATCAGGAACCATTTTCTGACAGGAATGGTTGTTCATAGACGGAAGGGGCTGCCTCGGAGGGTGGCAGACTGTTTAGGGAGAGACTGGCTTGTGTGAATTTAATTCCCCCAGAATGTGGGGGGCTGATACAGATGGCCCTCTGCGGTCTCTTGGAGCTCTGTGGGGTTCTGATTCTCCAGTCGCTTCCCCTCCTTTGGGGCCCATTTGGGCTTGTAGTGCTAAGAGTTTTGTGGCACTGAAAACTTTACCCTCTTTGCTTCTCCCTCACAGCCACAAAACATCGAGGCCATTGGCCAGAGCAACGGGGCTGTTCAGCATGAAGACAAACCAGAGCAACTGGCCCCGGAGTTTGATCAGGGAGGCCCCGCACCTGAGGACGCTGGTAAGAGATGCAGCCAACCAGGAAGGCCAACCCACTGCCCACCCTCCAAAGAACTCGCCTTCCTTTTGAAGCCAGCCCCAAAGGAAATCTAGAATTTAAACCAACACCTTTCACATCAGGCGGACAGACACCTCATGATATGTTGTAATTTCGGGGAATGGGAGAGTAAAGGAGGAAGTCTGAGAGTTCATGCACCCCAAGGCACATTGGGCTTTATTAACAACCCAGTAAAAGTGCACTCTCTAAGTTGGAGACTGGCCCAAGTGAAAAAGGATGCTCTTTTTAGTCTCCGACAGAACAAGCCTCCTGCGAAATGCACCTGTGCCTTAGAGGGGTACCAGCCACAAAACTATCCAGTTTTGAAAGTTCATTGAACAGAGCTTTGGAAGAAGAGAACATCAGAGAAGGCATGGTGGATCGGGCCCATGGTCCCTCTGATCCAAAGCTCATGGTGGCAGTGGCCAAACTCTAGATGCCATCAGGAGGTCCCCAAGTGGGGCAGGACCTCCAGAAGCCCTCCACTGTGGCCCACCAAACACCAAGGAGGCAGAGCATCCCTTCCCCAGGTAGAGCATTCCACCCATGCCTTGAGGGGAAGAGCCACTCCTGGGCCTCTACTTCAATCTCTCTCGAAGCTGACGATGCTTAGAGCCGCTCCCACTTCCTGTGGCAGGAAATTCCACCTCTTTGGGTAAAGAAGGACTTCCTGCTGCTCTGCGATTTCATTGGATGCCCAGGAGGATAGTGAGAGTGGGGGAAAAGAACTTCTTTCTCTCCCTTCTCTGTCCCATGCCTCCCTCCGTCCCCCTCTGTCCCGTGACCCTCAATCCTTGTTTCTCCAAGGGAAGGAGCCCTGACCTCTTTCACCTTTCTTCCTAGGGAGAGTGTTCCTTCCCCTCCATCGTTCCACCTGCCCTTTCCTGCCCCCTTTTTCAAAGCTAGAATACCTTTCCTGAGGTCCGGTCACCAAAACTGTACGTGGTGCTCCAAATGAGGCTAGGCCACAGATTAGGACAGGGGGGAAATTTGTTTTCAGTGTCCTTCCGAATAATCCCCTGGACCACACTGGCCTTCCTTTAGTTACTGTCACACCTTTCCACGGAGTTCTCTATCAAGACTCCAAGATCCTTCCGTCCCACTTCTGACTCCATCTCTGGAGATCTCTGGAGCACCTCACAGTCCTCCCCGAACAACCTCGTGTCACCCGCAGATTTAGCCCCTTCCCTGCTCCCTACCAACTCCCCAGGGGCTCTTTGCAGTGGGTTGTGGATTGTCCAACTGACTCTGGCCACTTTCATCCACCACAGGGATTCCTGTCCCAGCTGCAGAGGAGCCTACAGGACCTCAGGACCAGGCCGGAGGCTTTAGTAAGTGACTCCATCTCCACTCCCATGAAAAACACCCAGCATGTGTGAGCAAGCAAAGTGCTCCGTGCACAGATGGGCCCAGTGTCCTCATTTCAGTGTCCTCCCCTGCAGGGCCTGAGATGGAGGCAGTGACAAAAGAGGACCTCCTGCAGCTGATCTCCACGCTGGGCTCAGTGGAGCAGCGTTTGCTGGGCAGAGGTAAGTGGCTCCCCATGCCGCTCTCTGTATTCCATGGGCCATTTGATTGGCCCAGAGGAGTCTCAAGCATTCCTGTTTTCCCTTCCTTTGCAGTCTCAGCCATGGAGAACCGCATGCTGGGAAACACGCAGGGCTGGCGTGCTCTTAGCCGGGAAGTGCGTGCCCTGCGTGCTCAAGTGGCAGCCCTGCAACAACCAAAGATTGACGTTCAATTTGTACATAATTCTGCTAAATTGCTTTTCGTCAATAGCCCTGTAAATAGTTGCAATATTGTGTTTCATTAATATTCTAAGGTTGTTTAATAATGTTCTAAGGTTTTTTATTAATGTTATAAGGTTTTTGTTTATTAGTGTTTAGTCTGAATTTAAATTGAATTACTGTTTCTGCACACACTTGTTTGTTTTACTTTTTTCATTACGGTTGTTATGGATTAAGGCTGCAAGACTAAACTTCTGACTTACCAGCGACTGTCAGTTGAGGTTGCCTCAGGTGAGGATCAGGGGATCACTACACAAAAGGGTGCCTTCAAGGTGAACTGAGTACAATTTGGGGGCAGTGTGGCTCCTGGCATATTCTGGCAGCTGTAGGAAGACCTCCCGAACGGCATGCTGGGGGTAGAGCCCTCCTTTCATGAGGTCATGGTGATGGGGGCAACAGAAAGTTCTATCTATCTATCTAACTATCTATCTATCTATCTATCTATCTATCTATCTATCTATCTATCTATCTATCTATCTATCTATCTATCTATCTATCTATCTATCTATCTATCTATCTATCTATCCATCTATCCATCTATCCATCTATCCATCTATCCATCTATCCATCTATCCATCTATCTATCCATCCATCCATCCATCCATCCATCCATCCATCCCATAGTTTTGTAGCCTGCCACTCTTTGGGGACTCGTGGTGGGGTACAATATAAACTTGACAAAACCCCATCCCATCACAAAACAACAAAACATCAATAGGGCCAAACAAGATTGATGGTAGAATCCCTCCCCCCATCTTGCAGCCATCCACCTCCCAGGGTGGGCTATGCTCGATGTTATTGCTTAACCTGAGGAGGGCCCTCCATTGTTTCTGGCTCTGACCTCAACCAAAGACCTAGTGGAAGAGCTCCATTTTTCAGCCCTGTGGAACTGTGATTTCTCCATCAGAGTCCTCAGCTCTCCTGGGTGCTCATTCCACCAGTCCCTGGACCTGGTTGAGGCCAGGCATGCATCTTTGGGATCAGGTATCTCCATTAGTACCTGCAGAACAAAGTGCTCTGTTGGGGGCATAAGGAGACAAGTGGTCCCTTAGATAGGCAGGGCCCAAGTTGCAAATGGCCTTAAAGGTTAACACCAAGACCTTGAACTTGATCTGGGCCAGCATAGGCAACCAATGCAGCTGCCTCAGCACAGGCTGGATATGGGCCCTCCAATGTGTGCCAGTGAGGACCCAAGCAGCTGCAATAGGAGTTTTGGGGATTCCTGGGAGATGCAGATGAAATACATTCAACCCCTGACGGTCGCCGCCACCCGTGCCTTTCATGCGCCGACCTCACCCGTCGCATTCGGCGCCCACCCACCCTTCTCCCCAGCCGGTAATTTGCCCATTGTTATAAATGGTCTTTCATTCTAGTCACCCAAAAACCTATTAACAAATATATTAAAAACTAATTCTCACCCATTTCGGAAACCCTTCCATCAAGAAACCCCAGGGTTTCACAAAACCCTGGTTGAGAGAGCCTGGCTTAATAGCTTAACAACAACCCTTCAAGGTTGACTTCAGCAGATCACTTGCTGATTGCAATTCCAACCCTCACAATCTCCCACAGAACTAGCACATATGAGGGCCATCTGGCCAGTTTCTGAGATGGCTGCATTTTTCCCTCTTCTGGCCAGTTGCAAGGAGATAATTTTTGTTTCACATGGAAGGAACATGGTTGAGGCCAGTTTCCAATGATGTTCTGCCTTTAAAGGCAAGGAATTTGCATGTCTGATATTAATTCTCCTTTTCAACCCAAAAGGAACATGGATGTTGCCTTTGGATTCCTTTTCCTCTTACTTTGAATGGTACCCAAGAACCTAATGAATTTCGGACTTGTCCCTTTATTTGGATGAACATCTGGCACTTGTAGGAAGAATGTGGCCAAGAATTATAGGTCTCACCATCCAGGACATCTCAGAAATCATCTTCCTTTGGGGCAAGTGTTGAGGTTGAAACGTCACACCTCCAGTATGGGTGATTTCATTCTTGCAGGGAGCACTTTAAGGGGCCAATTCCAAGATAGGGGTTATCCCAAACACATAATTGAGGGAGCTGAACAGCAGAGTTTCAGAAAGGCCCGGAGATACTCTATGAAGAACAGCTGACAAAGCTAAAGGTCCTCAGAATCTTGGTTACCTGCTTCTGTGAATATACTTCCATGCTAAAGTCTATTGACTTGCAGGAGCGCATTATGTGCTGGAATAAGACACGACACAACAACGTTGGGTATAAACATGGCCACAGCAGTGGCTGGGGGGGGGCTGGACACTCTGCCCCCCATGTCACAGACCAGGCCTACATGGACCTGCCAAAGCCTTGGGCATGCATGGACCTGGGCAGGCCAAAAGCCACTGACACCCTGAATCCAACTATTAAAGCTGAGGATTCCTGCTGGGTAGGAGACACCACCCCGTGGGCAAACCTGGTGAACCAGACCATGGCTTTGTGGCTGGTTCACCAAAAACTGAAACCAACTACTTTGTGATTCTAGATTCATTTGCCTGATGTTGAAGCAAAGTCCCAACCACTAAAAACCAGGGAGTGAGAAGTGACGATTTTATTTCTGTAAAGTAACAGCTCAGTATAAAAGAAAGCAGGGCGAAGAGACACGTGTACATACATTTTATAGTACAGAATATTACTCCATGGTGTTATACTCCACTGAGGTCCCTCCCCACCCCAAATCCTGCCCACTCCCCACTTCCATCCCCAAAGCCTCCAGGTATTTCCCAACCCAGACCTGGCAAACTTAGGCTAGATGCTGTGGGTATCAGGATTATGCACACCCAGCTATGGCACAGGGAGTCATAATTTATAAGGCAAAATTACTCTGGGACGGGTTTATGTGTTTGCTCTCCTTAAAACAATAACTTAATAGATTTTTCTGAAATGGACGAGAAAATACGAGAGGCTTGATGGCTTTTCCTGAGGTGAATTAGAGGTTTAAATGACCCTGCAAGTATCTAATCGGGAAAGCTACTAGATTTGGTGAACAGAATTAAGTGATGCTTAATTAAGGAAAATGGGTGCATGGCAGGATGGAAGCCATACTGGAATGGGTCAAAGACCAAAGATTCCTCTAGATCAGTGGTTCTCAACCTACAGGTTGCAATCGCATTTGGGGTCACCTGGCCCCTTCTGTGGGGTCCCCAGGTTGGTTGCTGCCATGGTGGCAGGCAGGGGCAGCAGCGGGCCGGGGCCACACACACACTTGTATGCACCACACACAATCCCCATGCACGTACGCACGCTGCCGGCACCGACCCCACCGCACCTGGGATCGTGGCGTCAGAGCGGTTGAGAACCGCTGCTCTAGATATACTAGGATTTCATTCAAGGCTGCCCTTTCAACCATCTTCCCCAAAACGCTAAGTGCAAAACAGGGCAGTACTTGGCCAAGTCCCAGGAATCCACCAATCATTTTTTTCAGTAGAGGCTGAATCACTGCCTCTTTTAGAGCTTCTGGAAAACTTCCTAAGGGCATGTGTTTGTTATACAAGGCTGAGATCAGGAGCTCTTTAGAGGGACAAATGCCCACACAGGCTGGATCCTACATGAGAATGTGACTAGTACATGAGAGCAGCATGCTGTATGCTCCATGATTTTCAAGAAACAGCTTATTATCAAAACATTGTTTTTAATCTGTTGTTCTGCTAACAAGAAACTCATTGGAAGACAATTGAAAAGGCAAGTCCAAAAGGGGGGAGGGACCAGAGACACACCTTCTCCAGCCACCGTGTTACTTATCAACTGTGCATAGCACTTGACCATGTTGTGTCTGGTTATGTTGCCTTCAGTTTACTACATAGTAATTGATTGGCCATTATACCCTTTGTTAACTTTGTGTAAAACCTGGAGATGTGTGTTTGGTCGTATGCTGCTAGCTCAATTTCTATTTGTTTAAATAACAGGCATTCTTCAATTGTTACAACATTTTTATTTAAAATATGCTGTTTTCTTATTATGGGTGATTTTGTATTATGTAAGGAAAACTGGATCCTTTCTTGGAGGGGTATAAAATGTGTTGGACATGCAGGTAACCTCCGCTGTATTACCTATTTCTAAATCACAGATTTTTTTTCTTATTATTATTTGCATGGCATTATACCCCATTGAAGTTTCTCTTCTCCCCCACATCCTACCCTCTGCAATCTCCACCCACAAAGGCTCAAGTCTTTCCCCAGCCCAGAGCTGGCAACCCCAACACAGTCGCCAGCCTGTTTCTCCCACCTCTGCACAGAAGAGACAATTCAGCAGCCAGGATATAAATAAGGAGGATAGTCTTGCCTGTCACGAGAACTTGGGGCTTTTGAGTGATGTAGTTCCATCCCAGCTGGTTGTCCTCGATGCGAAAGTAGTACTCCCCTGCATCCTCTGACCTGGCATCAAGGATGCTGAAGGAGCAGTCGCCTTCTTCTGGTTCTCCTCTTAACTGGAAACGGGTCGACACAGAGGCCTGGAGCTCCTGCCTCTTGTCATTTGTGGCCACAATACCCAGAATTCTGAGGTGGGTGTCATGGGTAAAATAGTGCCAATAGTCATCTTCCTTCTGAAACCAATAACCATAGAGTTTCGCAGGGTTAGGCCTGTCTCTCTGATTATAAGTGAAGCTGCAGGGAATGTGAACGCAGAGGCCGCGCTGCACAGAGACGGAGGCAGGAACTGTCAAGTTGTAGTCCAGATTCTGGCCCTGCAAACCTTCCAGAGAAAGAAGACAGGAGTTAACAGGCAATTCAACAGAGGGACGTTAAACCCTGTTTTGCTCTGGCTCTTCTATAGGGCTGAATCTGCACGGAGCTTTTATTCCAGTCCCAGGTCGATTCAGTCCCTGCCATCTCCACTGAATGCGATTTCCATTTCGATTTTGTCCTTTTTAAATTTTCCCTCTGCAACAAACAGGATTGATCCAGAGTGACCCTACCTTTATCCTGCAATATCCTAGAGTGAATATAATTCTCAATATTTGAAGAATCAGAATGAGAAAGCATGAGAAAGCATGTGGAGCTCTGCCTGCTTCAGATTTGTTGCTAAATCCATTGAAGAGAAAGCCCTGATAGGCCAAGCTTCAATTCCTTGTTCCCAGGCTGCAACCCTGCCTTAAAGGTGAAGCCCTAATTTCTCCTTGAAGAAGCTCCAGAAGCCCTAACTTCTGTCGGTAGAGATTTGCCTCTTGGTTTTTTCCTCCCTCCGTTGCTGTCTCCAATCCTCTCCACCCCCCCTTGAAGAAAAGAAAGAAAGAGGCTCCTGCTGCGCTTGGCTCCCCCCCCCCTTTCTGAGTTTCCCTAACCATGTGCAGAACACTTTTCTGTTTCATTGGGGGGGGGAGAGGAAGACCCGAGTTCAAATCGATCTGGATTCAGCAGGATCCACAATGGAATAAAAAAGTAAGTGCAGATTCAGCCTAGGTCTATCCAGGTCTTCCAGGCCCATTCCGGAGATTGGAAAGCACCCAGAGGAGTCCGGGGCTCACAGCTTGATGGGGATGGTGCCAGAAAGAAAGTCCCCAAACCCTCAAACTAGAAGCTGCATTTCTTGCACCCAGAAGTCAGAAGGGGGACCTAGGATGGGCAGTCCAGCCTCTAACAGCACAAGTGCTGGCTCTAGCAGGAAGGGAAAACTGCTTAGCAGCCACTGCCTAAGGAGCCCTCTGGAGCCCTTGGCTATATATTAACATGACCAGATTGTTCCACTTTTGGAGGGACATCTGGGGGGTACCTGGCAAATTGTACTTATGTTGTAATTAAATACATATATATATTACAATACTATTTTTGTGTTCTATGCGTTCTATGCAACTTTTTGTTGCTCCATATAGACCAAATTTTTAATCAAGACCCCCCCCCCCCGGGTAATGGTGTCCCACTTTACCAATGTTAAAATCTGGTCACCTTACTATATATCCTAATGTTTCACACACACACACACACAGCACCAACACCCACTGGGCCTTTGCCCCTGGAAGGTGCCACTTTTCCAGAGCACCTCATTCCGTCTCACTGTTTCGGAGTCCAAATGCAATTTTAAAAAATCAGATTTTCTGCACCAGCTAAACCCATATATCCCTCCCTTGTAATCTGGCAGAAATGCCTCATGCTTGTACAGCACGATACTCAAGTGTAGGACTCCCACATTTATCGTTCAGAACAGATCCCCTGGGGTACCTGAATGTGTGCAGAACCTCTGAACTGCTGGGCAGACATGGAATAAACAGGAAGCATTTGGGTAGTAAAAGGACCACTGTGCAAAATATAAATCTTAAATGTTGGTTGAGGTCAGTCACTTCCCATTGGCCCCTGAGCCTCCCTCCCATGAGAACCACTAGCGATATGCCCATCCTACGGGGCCATCAGTATGTTACAATTAAAATTGGATGTTCTCACCATGTTTGTTCCATCCGGTTACTGTTCTGCTGTTATGACTCTTTCACTATTGTTCAGTTGATCATGTCATCTGTACTTGTTCTCTCCAGTTCCATGTAAACTGCCCTGAGCCTCAGAGGAAGACAGTATATAAATATAATAAATAAATCCATTGGGTTTGTTTATTTATTTTCCAGTTTGTATGCTGCCCTTCCCCAGGGGGCTCAGGGGGGCTCACAACACATAAGGCCAGACTTAGATGTTATTTCTTGGCCTCCACCATAGGCCTGGCAGAACAGCTCTGTCTTACAGGCCCTGCAAGACTGTCGAAGGCCCCAAGAGGCCCAGATCTCATTGGGCAGAAAGTTCCACCAGAACTCTCATTTTGGACCTGTCCTCAGAGAAGCACATAGAAAGATTCACCAATAGCCAGGGGAGGAATAAAAAATATTTTATTTATTTCTTTGTTTGTGTGTATCCTTACTTAATTACTTATTTATTTCTTAAATTTTAGCCCTCCACTCTCCAGAGACTCCCGGCAGGTTACACATACAGATAACACCCGAATAAAAACCAAGCAACACCCTATAAAACAGACAAGGAGGCGGCATAATTCCCCCCCCCCCCCCCCGCCCGGCAAACAGCAAACCGCCTCTGGGGATAGGTTTGCACAATGTTACTGTGTAGCCCAAGGAGGGGCTCCTGTTGTTCCTTGACTTGGCCTCAATCAAATATTTGCTGGCTGAGGATGCTAATATGAACACCCTGCAGGACCAGAACTAGTCATAACAGACTAAATAAATTTTAGTGTTGAAAATTGTCAAAATGTGTTATTTGTATTTGCATGCTGCGAAAGTTGGACCATAAGGAAGGCTGAGCGTCAAAGAATGGAGGCTTTTGAACTCTGGTGCTGGAGAAGACTCTTGCGAGTCCCTTGGACTGCAAGGCGAACAAACCGGTCAGTCCTAGAGGAGATCAGCCCTGACTGCTCCTTAGAAGGCCAGATCCTGAAGATGAAACAAATATTTTGGCCACCTCATGAGAAGGAAGGACTCCCTGGAGAAGAGCCTAATGCTGGGAGCGATCGAGGGCAAAAGAGGAAGGGGGCAACAGAAAATGAGGTGGCTGGATGGAGTCACTGAAGCAGTCGGTGCGAGCTTAAATGGACTCCAGGGAATGGTAGAGGACAGGAAGGCCTGGAGGATCATTGTCCATGGGGCCGCGATGGATCGGACACAACTTTGCACCTAACAACAACAGCAACAAAAACAAAATATCTACATGCATCTGAACAATTAGCCTCTGGTGAAGATGTGTTAGATGGAACCAAATTAGCTCAACGTCTAAACATTTTGGCATTATTGGTCTATGCCATTAGATGTTTTATGTGTGCCAAATAGATATCCTTTTATGTTTTTTGAACACTTGAGCTCTTATAATAGACTGTTTATATCTTTCTAAAATTGATTTGATCCCTAATCGTTTTGGTTTTTGCTGGTATTGTCACATGACCAGGTCAGATATCTACAGGTAAATGTACAGCTGGCACACCTGGTGAAAGAGGGTTAAAACCAATAGAAGTTCAGGAAACCCTTCCCCCCCCCACTTAGTTCCTTGGAACGGTTTAAATTGTAGATCAGCCACTGAAATAGGATTAATAGGGTTGCCAGCTCCAACATGAGAATTTCCTGGAGATTTGGGGTGGGGACAGCCTAAGGAGAGCATGGAAGGGTTTGCCAAATGGATGGGAATTTTTAATATATATATATATTTAAATATTACCACCCTCTGAGGAAGCATATTCTGTCTACAAACAGCCCTCACTGTCAGAATATGCTTTCCAGTATTTAAGTAGAACCTCCTTTCTTGTCCTTTGACTCCCCTGCTCCTAGAGGGTTACAGTAGATCTCGTCCCTAACACAGGGGGGTGGGAATGACAAAGGGCTTGGAGTCTCAACTTCATCTTCCTCTCCCACAAGTGCTCCAGGGAGACGGCTCCTTTAGATTCCAGAGGCACCGTAAAGTGGGTCAAGGGCTAGAATGGACTCCCACTGGGACAGATGCAACTTAGAGATCTTCTCTGAATGTTGCGTGGTTGAGGGGGGTTCCCAGCTCCTTTCCTGGCCTTTCAGGAGATGAAGAAACCTTGGCAAATGACCCACTTGACAACTTCCAGCCAAACAGCCTCATAATGTGATGGCACTCTTTGGCCATGTTTTGGACCCCTCCTACAGGTTTCCTTCTTACAGGGGTAAGAAATCAAGCAATGTGATGCAACTCCATCATGTGATATTTTGACTAGGGGAAAGGTGTAGAAAACCCAGGTAAGTGGTGTGGAAAACCCGTGTTGAAAACCCACGTGGGAACTATCCCTTGCAGTGAGGTGAACTTGTATGGAGCTAGAGGCGTATTCCAAGCATTGTGTTACTTCCACACAGGACACCTACCTTTGCAAAGCACAGCAAAGATCAGAACTCTTAAAGTAGCCAAGAAGGAGGCTGGATTCATCACCTTCCAGGGGGGGTACATGCTCTGCTGGTGCTGCCTCTTCCCCAGCATCCGTTTATAAGTTTCTTTCTGGGGCAGGCACTCTGCAGCTGAGGAAGAAGGAAAGTGGGACAATAAAGAGATGAGGATATATAAGTCATAGAGCTCCTTAGAGTAGTGGTTCTCAACCTGGGAGTCAGTACCCCTTTGGGGGTCGAACGACCCTTTCACAGGGGTTGTGCCAGGGCGACAAGCTCTTCTCTCCAAGGGGGTCCCAAAGTGGACAACATCACTTCCATTTTAGCTGCACAACAGCCTTGTGGAGTAGATTGAGATAGAGTGTTCATCTACCTGGAGCAGCGCAGAAAAGCAAGATGGGCATGGGGGGACAAGAGGCACAACTGAACTGAGAAACCCTGGGAAAAAATCCAATTTATATACAATCATGAACACTGGCTCTTCACACCATTGGTCAGTTTTGGTTTATTTTCTGTGAAATAACACTTACATAATTTTATGGTTGGGGGTCACCACAACTTGAGGAGCTGCTTTAAAGGGTTGCAGCATTAGGAAGGTTGAGAACCACTGACTTAGAGCATCCTTTCTCAACTTTTTTTACTGGGCCAGTTTGGTGTAGTGGTTAGGAGTGTGGACTTCTAATCTGGCATGCTGGGTTCAATTCTGCACTCCCCCAGGTGCAGCCAGCTGGGTGACCTTGGACTCGCCACGGCACTGATAAAGCTGTTCTGACTGAGCAGTGATATCAGGGCTCTCTCAGCCTCACCCACCTCACAGGGTGTCTGTTGTAGGAAGAGGAAAGGGAAGGCGACTGTAAGCCGCTTTGAGCCTCCTTCAGGTAGAGAAAAGCTGCATATAAGAACCAACTCTTCTTCTTCTTCTTACTACTAAGAGAAACCCCTGAAAATTCTTCAGGTTCCAAGAAACCACAGAAGTGGTGCGATCATGCAGAATATAGTTATGAAACATAGCTGTGTATATGCCCACCCCTTTCCACCCCCTCCTGGCCCATCATTGGCCATTGATGGAGGGTGGGTTGACATGACCATATATGGTCATATCACCCCATAAATGTTTAACAAATTTTAAAAATAAATTAAAAATTAATTAACTCCCACCCATTTGGGAATCTCTTCCTGGTCAGTCAAGAAATACCAGGGTTACACAAAACCCTGGTTGAGAAAGCCTGTCTTAGAGCTTCTAAGCGTGTATGCAAAATACCGGGACATTCCGCATATGCCGGGGGATTCCCTCCTTCTTGCATATAGGGGAAGTGCCAAGGCATACTGCCCCAACGCAATGCCTGGCAGTAGCCTGGTGTGGTTGTTGCCATGCATAATGGGTCTATGGAAGGAAAGCAGGAGGGGAACCACTGTCAGAAAATTTGGGGGAACAGCAACTGGAAAGCAACCAGAATGCTGAAGGAAGCAAAATAAATGCAGACCAAAAAATAAAACCCAATGGATATGCATGGTGAAAGAGAGGGAGAACACCCATGCATAATAGGCCAAAATGGGAAATGCAAATGAACCCTTGATACAGCCTCAATTTAAGATTACAATCATATATATATAAAGGAAACATTGAGTTGCCAGGAAATGACTTTTCTGTTAGTCTACTTTCCACCATTGACAAACCATGCAAAACATTTGACCTCTGATCTTAAAAACTTAGTTTCCAATAATAACTTTGGACTGGAACAAATAGGTTTTGGTAAGAGAAATGCTACTTTGGATCACTGCATTGTCCTATCCTTTTTCAGTGAGAAATATATATGAAACTAAAAAGGGACAAATTCTTCTCTGCCCTTATTGATCTAAAATTAGCCTTTGACTCAATATCCAGGAGGAAGCTGTGGATAACATTAGTAAACAAAAATTGATCAGCAATCATTATATTTTCTAAAACAACTTCACCATAACCATTATTGCCAAATTAAATTCTCTGTTGAGGGAAACATCTTGAAGGTTCCAATAAATATGTGGGTGAAGCAAGACTATATCCTTGCTCCACACATATGTAACCTTTTTCTTAGTGATTTATCTGTTCGCTTTGAATAAGTGAATGCCCATCCTCCCTCAGGAGGCAAGAGACCGATTTTTATTATACACAGATGACATAGTAATCCTATCCAAACTGTGAGTGGGCTTATTTTGCTATCCTTGAACAGTCACTGATTATTGTAATAAAAACCTGCTAAAAATAAAGCTTGATGAAACTAAGATTGTGGTCTTTGCCAAAACTCATTCCACTGGCAGGTAAACAGAAATCAGAACAGGTAAATCAATTTAAATATTTAAGCATAAATTTAAGTTATAACAGCAAATCTGTAAGCCACAGAGGAAAGGTTATTAATGTCGTGAAAGACCCTTTGGCTCTTTTAAACAAGGTTTATCACCAGAAAGGCAACAAAAACTAACCAGCTGCCTTAAAAGTATATAACACTAAAACAATCCCACTGATTAATTAATAGTTAATTAGTTAAATAGTGTGTGGCAAACCATAATCTAGTTGCAAAATTTGGATAACAGAAACTAGAAACTAGAGCTTGGCTGCAAACCTTCAAATACTGATTAAGGATACATTTCCATGCTTATCCAAAAAGTTTACTATCTAAACTTCTGGGAGAGGAGGAAGTCAGTCAACAACTTTCCAGGTTCACCCCAGCTATCTCTTAAGAAAATAGGTCCAGCTAAATACAGTGGGATGATCAAGCACTCCCCCACCCTCTTCCAAACAGGGAATAGAGAATAGAGAATTCTATGACTTTAGATTAGATAGTCTCCAGGAATACTCTCCAAGAAGTGGCTCTTTGAGCCAGGGTTGGTGCTGCTCATGTTATTAGACCTCACAGCAACAGAGAGACCTAGTCAACAGAGAGATCAGATTTAGAAGGTTGATGAATGACTGCTTAACTGGCCAAAACATTAAGAAGGGTATGCATCTCTCTCTCTCTCTCTCTCTCTCTCTCTCTCTCTCTCTCTCTCTCTCTCTCTCTCTCTCTTCTCCTATTTCTGTTCTTCAGTATGGCTCCTTCCCTTTCTGCCCCTAGAATTTCCCTCTTCTTCCCGCCTCTGCTTTCTCCCTTCTCCACAGACCCTCCAAGTAGACTTACTTCTATTGCCGCTAGAGAGAGGCTTCCATTGCATTACTGTTCACTACATTTCTGTGACATGAAGTTTGGGAAGAATCTGTTAAAAGATGTGACAGGCGGGCATCAGAAAAAGCAGAAGTGGTAGCAAACAAATTCCGCAAAGAGGTTATCGGGCATGTGGCACGTGGGGAGGGGGGAGAGGAAATATGGTTTTCATAGACATTTCCTCCCCCTCAAATCTTAAGACACTTCCCCCATGTCTTCCCCCCTAATCACCATGTCTGTAATAAGGTGTTTTTTTGGCTTTGCTTCAAGTCCACGGTGGGTAAAAAAATGAAATTTAGGTATGTAAGCCAGATGCCCTTACTAAAGGTCTTTCCTCTCACCATGAGGGCTTCTTAGGCTTCGAGGGGGGGCAACACCTCATCCTCATTCTCAGCAGCTATGGATGCCTCTTCTGTGGCCCTTGACTGGTGCAAACTTGCTATGGCCAAGCACCATGCATGCTGGAGTAAGGGGGCTTCCTTCCTAATCGGTAACGGGGTGAGTTTGGACAGAGTATCCAGAGCTTTTGAGCCTACAGGTACCTTTGGAATTCTGACCCAGAGTGGTGGGGGCAGCCCCAAAATGGATGCCACAAAATGGCAGAATCCACCACAGAATGTCTGCAGATATATAGCTGCTGAGATTAAGCACTGTTTGTATTTAATGAATATTGAAGAGCAATGACTTTTTTGTTACATTGCTGTGTTTTCTGGTCAAACAGCCCATTGGCTTTAAGACCTAAATGGCTGTATATGGGATAGAGAAACCCCAAAATTAAAACTAATTTCCAGAGAGTAGAGATTGGTTCACCAGAAGTCTGCCTTGGAGGGCTAATAGAGTTGTCAAAACCATTTTATTTAACTTACACAGCCAATCAGAACTTATGAGGGCCCACCCAATTTCTGGTGCCAAGAAAACTGTGGGCAGGTGCTAGGAGCCCATAGTCACCATGTTGGTTGGGAGGGGGGCTGACCTATGGGGGAAATGCAGCATTTTGAGATGCTGGGAAGAGACCCAAAAAAGATCTGCACTCCTTGAACATTTCCTTTTTCTCCCTCAGCTTGTCCTGCTGAAGTTCTCTGTTTATCCAGATAGGCTTCTTTAATTCCCTACCACATTTTTGTCAACTTCTGCAGCAGATCTGCAGAGGATGGAAACCTCCATATCTTCATCAGGGAACAACACAAACAGCAGGGAAAGAAGCAGTTGTTTCCCGTGTTTTTCACGGGAAAGTTGCCCTCCATGGTCTAAATCTGCGTGTCCTGAAGGAGAAAGAGTAAGGTAACCAAAATAAGACATTACAACAAAATTGTTTCCTGTGACCAATCATTGCCCTGCCTTTCCAAGAGGTTTGTCAGACATCATGTGATGGCTGGAGAACTAAGATCTTAAAACTAGAATCATAGAACAATAGAGTTGGAAGGGACCTCCTGGGTCATCTAGTCCAGCCCCCCGCACTGTGCAGGACACTCACAACCCTATCGCTCATCCACTGTCACCTGCCACTCCCTTGAACCTTCCCTTAATCAGCCTCTCCATCAGATGGCTATCCAGCCTCTGTTTAAAAATTTCCAAAGATGGAGAAGAGACTACCTCCCGAGGAAGCCTGTTCCACTGAGAAACCGCTCTAACTGCCAGGAATTTCTTCTGGAGGTTTAGAGGCTATCCACTTGAATACGAGCATCATAAGGACTGCGTGGATTAATGTTCTCACCATGGGATGATTTTCCTTCACATTGCTGGGGGGAGGAGGGTAACCACTGAGAGCTCTACTCGAGTCAGCATTTAACAAGAACTCAAAAGCGCTTTAAGAAATCCGGGAACTGTATAATGCGGGGGGGGGGGGGAGGGTTAAAACTGACCAAGCTTTGAAGAGGCAGTGCGAGCCTAAGCAGAAATTTGGCCCAGATATCATGGTGTCCTGGACTGGCCTGACTATGTCTGCGGAAGAGTGCCCGCACTCGAAAGCTCACACCTTGAATAAATCTTTGTTGGTCTCTGATTTTGTTGTGCTTCTTCAGACCAACACGGCTGCCCACTTGAATCTTGCCTTAATTTGACTCTCCTTTTGTTTCTAATTTTATAATTTTAAGTTGTATTTGGCTGACTGTGGAATCCATAATTTTATGGTTGGGGTCACCACAACATGAGGAACTGAATTAAAAGGTCGCGGCATTAGGAAGGTTGAAAACCACTGCCTTAGAGGAAGAAATGGGTTGTTTCCAAGAAAGGAGTAATGTGCAGCCACAGCTTTCCAATTATAACTCGACAACAAAAAGGGCTAGAATGTTTAAAAATGAAATGTGGGGGAAAGTACATTGTTGCGATATAGACATATGTTATATTCTCACAGTAACCTGTCATGATTTTTGTTTTATTATATCTAGGTATATCAAAACCAGGACGTGGCCCTTGCCTCTCCAAACATCTCAGCTGGTGTTGACACTCCTTTGTCAATAAAATCCCGAAGAGCGACTTTAAGACAGAGGGACGGAGGCAGCCCAGGTTTCCTGCTCCAGCCCTGCTGCGGCTGCTACTTTCTGGCTTGGCTTCTGGAGGCTGAAATAGTATCTCTAGAAAGCTCATGCCTGTGATGTATTAACAGACAAACCATGGAATGAATGCTGAAATATCACTGAGTGCTTTCCGAAACTGAAGGACACATAGGAAGTCGTCCATATGGTCTATAACATGGTGCCCCCACCTTTCCTGCCACCCATCATGCATTGCCAGAAATTGGGCAGCACCAAGTAGGTGTTGTGCCCAACAAGACTTCGGATAGGCCGCTGGTGATGTGATTGGTGGTGTCTGTCTGGCTTTTTCTCCATTTTATGGCTGCACCCACCAGATTGGGTCAGGAATCGCAAGCATCCTGCAGGATCCGAAGGGCTGGAGACCCCTGCTCTAAGAAGCACAAATTCCTCGGATGGGCATGAGGGAAGGCAGCTCAGCCCCTGCTTTCTTGCCCCACTCTCCAGCCCCCTCCCTGTCCAGTTCACAAGATCAGCCTCCCTGAGCAGCCGGTGCCCACGGAACCCCCTCTGCTGATGTCACTATCCCGGGGTTCCGGCATCCATGGCAACGGAGGAGGCAAAAGATGCTTCCAACAGCCCTCGGGCTCATTTGGCTCTCTGTAGCTGAAGAGTTCAGGAGCAAAACTGAAGATGGATGGAGAAAAAGAGGAAAATGAAATATTTTGTGTCAAATGTGTTTTAAAAGTAAGAAAGGACACTCTTCTGGAAGAAGATGGAGGATTGGTGGGAAGTGGAGAGTTAGGGCAGCAGGAGGTGGCCTTGGGTTGGGAGGAATCTGTGGCAGGGGGAAGGTAGAAGTCTGCTGTCATGAGGGCTGCCGCCCTGAGCTGGGCCTGAAGAACATGAGATGGGTGGCAAGATGTGATTCAGATCCACCTAATCAAGCCCAAGCCCAACTGTCTCTTGGCCACCAGTCATCTGCTAGCCATCCACCAGGAGCCAACATCTCTTCTTGTCCTCAAAACTGTTGGGTTTCTGCCTCAAGAGCCAATCGGAGCAGATTCAGGATGACATTTTCTGCAATACCATCCAAGCATTTCGGGCAGGGATGGTCAGAATGTGGCTCTCCAGAGGTCACAGAATCAGAGAATTGGAAGGGGCCTCCAGGGTCACGTAGTCCAAAACCCTGCACAAGGCAGGCATGTCCATGGACTACAATTCAAGTGCTGGCAAGGGCTCCTGGAAATTGTAGTCAGTGGATATCTGGAGAGGCACAGCTATTTATTTATTTATTTGTTTGTTTGTTTGTTTGTTTGTTTGTTTGTTTGTTTGTTTGTTTATTTACCTATCACATTTATATACCGCCCTCCTCGGAGGTTCAGGGTGGTTTACATGGAACTCAAGAAACTATACAGAAAAAATTAGAGTTCAGCCCAGGCTTTCTCAACCACGGTCCCATGACAGTCCTGGAAGGGCTTTCTTAGTACATTGGAACATATCCTTTTGCATTGTCAGTTTTATAATGACATTCGTTCCATATTTATCACACCATCGTTACATAGAGTCCCAGGGCGTTCAGGACAATCTTATATCTCCCCGCTGCTCATAGACACAAATTGTTCCATCACATTGCCAGGTTTTGTGCTGCATCCATGAAAAGTCGACGGAAGTTGACTAAAACTTAACTGACCCTGAGAGCAATTAGAACAATAACTCATGTTTCCATTTACTTTTAATTTATATTTTAGCAGACACATAGTCTAAGTGTTTAACATAATGCTATTTTATGAGTAAAACCATGTTTTAGACAGATTATCTGTGTAACTGTGAAATTGTTTTGATTTTGATGGTCTATGACCGTAATAAAGATATGCATGTATGTAGTACCTGGAAGTTAATTAGCATTTTATATATTTTTAAAAAACAATTCAACCATACATTGACAACATATAGCCAAGTTGAACTCTGCCCCCCCCACCCCAAAATGGCCAATGATGGGCCTGGAGGAGGTGGGAAAGGCAGAAGCCTCAGGTGGGCATGGACACAGCTCTGCTTCCCAGCCATAGTCTGCATGATTGCACCACTTCTGGGGTTTCTAGAAGCCTAAAGAATGTTCCAGGGGTTTCTCAAAGGTGAAAAGGTTGAGATAGCCTGCGATAGCCACTGGAATATGGGGCTTCCCATCCAAGGTCTCCATGCAGAGGAGAGTAGTGGAAGGGGGTATGGTGGAGTTCAGCGAGGAACTGAGGAGTTTAGGGATCTGTTTCCTGACCTGAGGAAGGGAATGGCAGTCAGGAGCTCCCAGGAATGTCTGGCTGATGGGATCCAGGCAATAGAGAGGGACTTCCTGCAGGTGACTTTGGTTTGAGTCACAGTTCCGTCTTCTTCATATTTCCTATCCAAACAGGAATTTCTGTGGATTGGCCTTTTTGGCTTCATCAGTGTAATCATTTTCGCAATACAAGTGGCGAAGACCATAATATCGCGCCGAACTGAAGAGGTGACAGGTAAGTAGGTCTGAATTTATAGGAGGAAGGACCATCCGTTGAGTGGAGGAGCCAAGGGGCTCTTCTGTGAGCAGGTCCAAGAAGCAAGGGCTCATCTCTCTCTTGGGACCCACTGATGATTACCCTCTCCATCCCCCCATCAGACCATCCCAGTTTCCTCGGCTATCCTACGAATGTTCTTTTCATTGCAGCGGTGATCTAGAGGGTCTTCCTCTTGCCCAGTCAAATCATCGAGATCTTGACAGGGGGCGGGGGAGTGGGGGGGGGTCATACAGGGTTCTCCACAGAGATTGTGAATGGCGAAGCTCAGGGGACCGATCATTGAATAGGCAGGAGAAGCACAGCCCCTGGTTGCTTAAAGGAATAAAGTGGGCTTATTATGAACAGAAACAACTGTGCATAGAAAGAGGAGATAAGAGACCTAATTGACTTTTAGGTCTGCAGACGTTCAACTGCTGTTCTGGAGGCAAGCAGGGAGGAAGCATGCTCAAAAGAGAATTTCCTGATCTAAGTCTGCTAAATAGACGTCTCCTCCGATGCCCCTTCAAGGACCCCCTCTGCTCCTTCTTGCACACTGCAGAGCTTGCGGATTCTGACAACCACAAGGCTCACTTTGGCTTCTTGCAGGACTTCTTAAGTGGTGACGGACTTGTTCAGTATGTTCAGTATGGTCTAATTTTTCCACAGGTCCGGAAGAACAAAGGCCTGAAGAGCAGGTTTCTGCTGAAGAGCCGGTGAGTACATGAGACATGAAAAAGGATTTGATGTGAGTAGGAATTGGGGTGGTCGAGGTCCTCATGGTCCTTCTGCTGACAGGGGAATCCAGGAATCACAGTCAGGAGAATCATCTGCAAGCGGCAATAAACGCCCCATGGGCTTTATAGAGTTGGATAAATTTATTGATTGATCAAGACCTGCAGACTCCCAAGGGCACCTTTGTTAATCTGGAGGGAGGTCTTCTTGAAGGGGGTGTCAGAAAGCTCCCCCCCCCAATGTTTTGACATAGGCATCAATGCTTTGCGTGAAAGGATGGAAAACATCCTTATCAAATCTGAAGATGGCCCCAAAGGAGAAGAGCAAAAACCTCCCAAATCCTTTCCACCTCTGTGCATTGTGTGACTCTGGACAAGCGATGTTCTCTCACTTGCCTTCCTACAGTCCACACCAGCCCAGGAGGCCCAAAACACCGATGAGTGCCCGGAGACGCCATCAAATGACTACGCCCAATGGAAGGCGGCTTTGTGCAAGGTACTTACTTATTACGTTTGTGTATTGCCCTATCCTTAGGCTCAGGGCAGTTCAAGTAGAACGTACATCAAACCCACTTTTTATAAGGAACAAAAGGTAACAGTAATAACAACCATAAACAGAGAAAATAACATCCAACCTGGTGAACCATCTACTAGGCCCATGGTTGTTCTGATCCATTGCATGGGTTCAAGGCAGGGAGGTTTGGAGCCCAGCAGGTATTATTTAGTTTCGGTTGACCTCAACCAAATGGCTGGTGGAGGAGATCCATTTTGCAGGCCCTGCAGAACTCTTTTAGAATTAGGGAATTGGGTCATAACCTGGGGTTAATCAGAAGGCATTTTTGGTAAGCCACTAGATTCGGCTAACCTGGTCACGTTGGGATGCCCATCCCCAGGTCAGACCTGGGAATCCCTTGGAATTGTAGCTCATCTCCAGCTTACAGAGATCAGTTCCCCTAGAAAAAAGGCCCTACGAATTCTGGGACCCCCATTCTGGGTCCGCAAATCGCCCTATGCCCCCCACAGAGCTTTACGCCCTATACACTCTGCGGGTACCAACTTGTTTGGCGTTCCAGGCCCCAGAGAAGTGTGCCTGGCCCCAACCAGGATCAGGGCCTTTTCGGTCCTGGTCCTTACTTGTTGGAATGAGCACCCAGAGGAGCTCTGGGCCCCGTGGGAGCTTTTGGCGTTCCCAAGGGCCTGCAGAATGGAGCTCTTCCACCAGGTCTTTGGTTGAGGCCCAGCAAGACAATGAGAAAGATCTTATTGGGCCCCCCGGTGTTAAGCCATGTTAGGGGGGAGTGGTGTTAAGTGATGGCTTTAAGTCAACTGTGCCCCCTTTCCCCTGCTCACTCTAGTTATTAATTTGGGGGAGGGGGACTAGTTGTTTTACACCACTGTAATTTTGGGTGATCGTATATATCTGTGTATAATATTTTTATGTCCTACCTAGGGTATTTTAATGGGGTTTTATGAGGTTTTTATGATGGAATTAATGTATCCTACCATGAGCCATTTCTAGGAGTGATGGGAAATCAATAATAATAATAATAGTAGTAGTAGTAGTAGTAGTATGGCTGCTTTGAAGGGTGTGGAGTTCTACTCCCCTGAGCTCCCTCCCCACTCCAAATCCCGCCCCAGCTCCACCCCCAATGTCTCCAGGCATTTCCCAACCCAAAGCTGGCATCTCTGCGATCACCTGGGCTCCTTTGTCCCTCTTGCTCCTTCTCTTCTCCTTTCCCACAGAATCTGTTCCCCGAGGAGACCGAGGAGGAGGAAACGATTCAGCCCTCGGAGGTAAGAGGAATGGGAGATGGGGCTGTAGAAGAGTAAATTAGAGAAGTACTTTGAGGCAAGCCCATTGGGTGCACTTTTAAGTCCTGCTGTATGTCAGAAGAGCTCAAGGTGGAGTGTGTAGTTTTCACTTCCTGAGTTTATGATCCTGGTTAGACAGAATGGACGAAAGATGCATACCAGCTTCAGAGTGTGGGGATTGTTCCATCAAGGTCCACTAGATCCCACTCCAACCCTCTAAACCAGGAATGCCCAGTCTTTTTGAGCTCGGGGGTACCTCAGGTCCCTCTGATGCAGGATGGTTGGTGGAACTAAAAGGTTGGCTGAGGCAGAGTTGCCTGAAACTCAACCCCTCCAAGATGGAGGCCCTGTGACTGGGCAGAAGGGGGCAGGTTCAGGAAGCATGCCTTCCCTCCCTGGATGGGGTAAAGCTGATTGCTGCATCTACTGCCAGGAATTCAAGGGGGATTTTTGATGCTTCCCTATCTATGGAGACTCAGATCATGAGGGTAGCCTAATAGGCGTTGTACCATCTGCAGCAGGCGAGGCTACTAGCGCCTCACCTGTCCCAGTATACTTAGCCACAGTGACCCACGCAATGATCACTTCCAGATTAGACTTCTGTAATTTGCTCTACGTGGTCCTACCCTTGTCTCTGAACCGGAAATTGCAACTGGTTCAAAATGCATCTGCTAGGGTCCTCACGAGGTCATTCTGGAGGACCCACATCCAGCCTGTCCTGAGGCAGCTGCATTGGTGGCCAGTTAGTTTCCGGATCATGTTTAAGGTTTTGGTTCTCACCTTTAAGGTCATCTGAGGCCAGGACCCCACATTTCTGAGGAACCACTTGTATCCTTACGCCCCCCACAGGACTCTGCTGTCTGAGTTTGAATCGGT
This sequence comes from Paroedura picta, assembly GCF_049243985.1. NCBI lineage: Eukaryota > Metazoa > Chordata > Lepidosauria > Squamata > Gekkonidae > Paroedura > Paroedura picta. The sequence continues at coordinate 8,250,928 of NC_135373.1, read as the reverse complement.
TGGTTGTCCCCGGTCGGTATCTCTGGCCTCGACCAGGGCCAGGGCCAGGGCCCTTTCAGTCCTGGCCCCGGCCTGGCGGAATGAGCACCTGGAAGAGCTGAGGGCCCTATCACAGCTCCACAGGGCCTGGAAGGCAGAGCCCCACAGGCCTGACATCACCAGAAGATGCTCCCCCTAGGGGGTGCTATTACAGGCTAGGGATGGGCGGGAGCGGGGAGGTTTATAGATTGGGGCATTTTTGCCACCATTATGGTTTTATATTGTACTGTATATTTTATGTGGGGTTTAAGATTTTATTGTAAACCACCATGAGCCGGCAGTGTCCGCGGAAGGCAGTCAAAGAATATGAAAAGAAATAAATGAATGAATAGCTTACCAGCAGTCACACCGTCAGGGTCCTTATGCTGTGCTGGCAGCTGTTACCCAAGTGACAGTCTTAAATATACACCATTGATCAGATCTTGAATGGCCAATCAGAGGCCTTGCTTGCTGGACAAAAGCCCCTCCCTTTCTGAAACACTTGGGGGCATCAAGAAAGTTATTAGTAGGCATCTTTTCCCCCTATGGGGCTGGTTCTTTGGTTCCATAAATGATCTGGCCACATTCAAAATATGATCTCTTCCTGCTCTCTGCCACTCACTCAGCCAGAGAGGGAAAGGTCTAGAGAGCTGCATTTGAACTCAGCTGAAGCGAAACCCTTCAAGGGTGGTGCAAGCACGTGCTCCGCACCCAAGAAGGCAGTCCCTGGAGCTTCTCTTGAGGGATCTCAGGAATCTGACTTGGGAAAGCATTTCCTGGGGCTCTGGAGTCCTACTGCCCTCAGCAGCATCAACGAGGCCCAATAGCAGATCCCTTCATGGTCTGACTAGGCAGAAACTCAATGTGGTGTTGGAAGATCTATGCTTGGAGATGCCAAAACCTTTTGTTGTTGTTGTTGTCCTTGCAAACAGGCCCCAGTCATGGAATGCAGAGTCATTTATGGACCTCCTCCAAATTTAAGAGCGGACCAAGTAAGTGCCACCGGGTGTCAACAGGTACTTCTTCCAGACTTCTTATTGCCTCTGGAAAGCAGGAGGAGGGGTCCTGTCGAGATGGTCTGAGGCATTTCCGAGTAGTGGGAGGCGTTCCTGATGGTGGCCAGGAGGCCGGTGAATCTTCTCATCAGAGACACCCTGGGACTAAGGAGTGATCCTGCTGAGCATAGTCAACAGTTCAGCAGGGACTTTGGCACAGCAGGATCTGCATGCTGGGTGCCAGAGCATTTCCGTGTGTGCGTTCCTGTCCATTCCAGACACGAGGAGCACAACAGGGAGGCAGCATCCTCAGGAGGGAGCTGAACTTCCAAGAGTGTCCAAACTAGCCAGGGGGCTTTCAGAGTCGATCCCTAAAGATCCTCAGAGTCTTTGTGTGCCCAAAACCAGACGCTTATTGTCATTCAAGAAACCTTTCTTTAAAAGTTTTAAAAGAAATTTACGAATACATTAATTAGGTTCAATACAGCAATGGCGTCATTCAGCAAAAATAAAAATAAAAATGAAGAAGCAAACTAGCCCTCTGGATTGCTCCAAGCAGCTGACCTTGTGTGACCTAAAAGCAAGCCCCCCCCCCTTCAAATATCTCTGACGCAGCTGGTGCTTCCTAATATAACTTTAGGAAATCAGAAGTAATTGATATGTAGAATTAAGGAGAGAATGCCGGATGACTTAGGTGGACGAAGACATTAAAACCTAAATATACATGAATAGATATCGGGGGCACACCCGGCCCATGCAAAGCATCATGCAACAGTGGCCTCCATCCCAGTCAATATGCAGCCCTAGAGCATTTCTCACCGTTCAGGGGAACATCCTGACATCCTGTTGCAATTTCTCAGGAACTGACTGCTGCAGACTTAGGGCCATTTCGCACGGCTTCAAAATAGCACAATGGTTGCTAATTGAAAACGCTACTAATTTGCCTTAACGCACGACGTCGCAGACAATCTGCAACACTCCTGAAACCAATCAGCAAAAAGCGCTTCGTTGTAGCGCTTTCAGGGGAATCCAGAAAAGTGGATTCACCCTCCGGATAGCGATACACTCCTGCAACCAATCTGCAACACTAGCGCTAAAGACCTGTGCGTTACCATTGTTGCGGGTTCTTCAAAGTCCCTCCTCCTGAGCCTGTCCTCCAAACTTCCGGCGAAGCGATCGCCATTTTTTTTTCTCCGAGCGAGCGGGGATAAACGCACCAGCGAACCTCTTTCTGTTTAGAGGCTTCCCTGGCTTCAGTCCTTCACCTTTAGTCACTAAGCACAAACCACATAAAAGCCCGTTTGCTGAAATAAAGTCCCTTTATTTTTTACACATTAATTCAGCCGAAAATCGGGCCCGTGAGAGGGGGGGGGGGATTTTTTTTTTATCACTCGAGGCAGCGTGCCAACGATCATACAATCAAACGACAGCTCACATTAGGCAGCTGGATGGGTCTCTCTGTTGCAACGAATCTACCTAGATTCGTTGCTATGGGTCTGTTTTGTTTTTGTTTTTTTAAAAACCTTTCTTAAAGGGAAAGGGGCTGTTTGGGAGCATGCTAACGGCTGCCCATTGGCTGCTTGACGGCCAGGGGCGGGACGAGCTTGGCAATAGCGCTTCCTTTCTAGCGATTTCTGCCGAGACCGGAAGCCTGTGGGAAACGCTAAAAAACGCAACTGATTCCACTACAAAGGCAGGTATGCAAAACGACGAATTCCACTATTTTAAATGGCAATTTTTCATTCCGCAAACAATTTGCAACAAAGATCCCCGTGCGAAAAGGCCCTTAGTTCTCTCCCCATACCTAGTGGCTCAGAGCCACTCATATGGGTCAACCCCACCCTAGACACTCTGGAGTCTGTGAAGGCCCTTTTCCTCCTGATGCCCAGGAACCAAGGTCTCAGAATGTCCCCTGAAATTTCCCCTTCTCAGGATTTTCTTGGGCAGAATCAAACAGTTCTAATCCTGTTATAAACAGGTCTAAAAGACAAGATCTGAGCACTCTTGTAATTGATTCCACGTTTAATCTTTCAGAATCGCCCAAAAGAGTTTACCTCAGGTCAAACTAAACATGCCCAGGGCCAGAGAATGCAAGAAAAAATCAAAGCATTCAAATCAGTGGTGATATTTCTGAATTTCTTTTTGAAACAGAGACACAACTTGCTTGAATAGCCATGTACAAATGCCCCAAAGCCAGGAATTGTTTTCCCCCAGCCCCCAATAGTTGTTGGCGATTGGTTAGCGATACTGTAGAAATAAACTAGAGAAATTGTCAAAGGTTTTCACGGTCAGAGTCAGCTGGGTGTTGTGGGTTTTCCAGGCTCTGGGGCCGTGGCCTGGTCGCTTTAGTCCCTGATGTTTTCTCACTGTTCCAACAGAAAAGTCCCCATCTGGAGGTGCCCTACCTCTGACGATGCCATCCACAGTTACTGCTGTCAGGGATTAAAACTACCGGAACAAAAAGACTCTGGCTCTTGTTGAGGCCAGCCAAATATCTCTGGGGAAAGGAACCACTAGCCTGTTAGTATTAGCTGAGCACAAGGCTCTTCTGGGATGTACTCAGAGAGATGGTCCTATAGGACAGGGTCAGCCATAGCTTCCCACACAAAGGGATTGGGGCCAGTGCTGGGAATCCCTAGACCTCTGGCTTAAGAAAGGTCCCCGTCAGCCTTCTGTGTGGAAGAATGGCTGCAGAAGTGGAGCTGACAATACAGAATTGGATGAGAAATCCACGTTCCCACCCAGTTAAGGGATCTTGACATGTTGTTGATTGGGTATGGCTGTTGGGAGTGCCATGTCTGGAGTGGCCAACCATTTTTTCCCTTGTACCAGGACCCTTGGTTTATTCCAAAAACTGGAAGGATAACAGAGGCAGACCTTTTAAAAAGGAGGAATGCTCTCTCTGCTCAGGTAGGTCTTCTCAAATTATGATGTTTCCTAAAAAGTAGGAGGAAGAATCAGCCGTTGTAGAGTCAGATTTGTGTGCATAGTAGAACCTTGTTTCCACTGACATTTAGCTGGGCAATGATTCCTGAATTGCCAAGATTCACGCACACTCACTCACAAACTTGTATTCTGCAGCAAAATCAGGACTGAGGTATGTGCAGCTTTCAGAGTCCACTGCCGTCTCTGGCAAATCAGGGATCAGGGATAGAAATGAATAAAATGAAACCTCTGTCTGCCTCATGGGAAAAGCGTCTGCTGCCAGCCAGAGTAGACAGTGCCCAACTAAATGACAGATCCGTGTTCTCACCTGGCGAGGGCATCTGGCCCTGATCAGGACTGCATGGAGTGTTTGGGAGTTCTGTACAAGGAGTCCAGAATTCTTTTCTGTGTAGCAGAACTCCTGGGCCGTACCACAACCCGAAAGAAAGAGAACAGAAGAAGGTGCTTTACGGAGAACGGATGCCATTATTAAGTGTTCCAAATGAATCTGGAATCCTCACAATCAGTGTCTCCTGGTGCCTCCGTCTCCATGTGGATGCATTTAAACCCCTTCACAGGAGGAGAAAGAGACCTCTATTGACCTACCAGGAGCAGAAGTTCCCCTGGGGAATGAGAAAGGCTCAGGAGAAGGACAAAGCCAGGCCTCCAGACAGACACCATTTTTATGTGCAGAAAACAGGGAGAGGGACTGAGAGAGGCCACGAGGCCTGGGGGTGATGCCTATAAATCCCTCCAAGGAGTTGGCCTCCCGTCATTAATATAAAGAGAATGACCACTCAATGTTCCCATCAAAGCACCCTCCGTCCCCTCCCTCCCTAGCAGAGAGAAGCTAAAGAGTTCTACTTCTTTTTAATGCAAAACTGATTCTTTTAAAATGTCTAAAATGTTTAGATTGTTGTTTTCTCACAGGATATGTTGTAAGCTGCCCTGAGCCCTCCCAGAAGGGTTGCATGCAAATCTGACAATAGATAATTAAAATGATAATTAGGGTGGGGGGATATTGGGAACCAGAAAACTCAGACTTCAGTGGCACCATCTGGAACATCCCTGGGGAAGGAGGGCAAGCAAGATCTGAAGAGGGCAATCTCTCTAGGAAGGAAAATAAAAGCACAATCCATGCTTTGATGTGGGGTTACTGCGAGAAGCTTGGACTTGCAGGAGAGCATATGGGGCTGGAATAAGACATGACAAGGGTATAAACAAGGCCACAGCTTTCTTACCTCCCCATGGGAGTGTTGGCACCGCATGGGAGAGGGAGCCTGACCTAGCACTTATCGGACTGCACCAAACCCACGGAGTCCAGAGGCACCAGGGGACACACCCCATTCCCAGACGGGAGAGCAGAGCCTCTTACTACTGAATTCTCCCTTATGGGAAGTGACCTATGTAGGGAAGCCAGCAGGCCCCCACCTTATTTGGCTGCCCCATGGCAGGCTGGCAACGAGTCTGTGTCTCCCAGCAGGGCCAGCCACGCTTGTTCATAGGCCGTCTCTTACGGAGGCCCCGAACCCCAAGGAGTCCCGTCACACAGCAACAGGCTCCATCCCATGTGGAGCCCAAAATTACGATGAAATATTAGCCATGCAACATCTACCTTAGACACAGCCTCAGGGCTGCTTATGTATCACATAAGGTGGGAAGGAGGGAAGCTGCCCTGCGGCGTGCTGGGCAAAGGGACCACGACTCACGTGCATAGCACATTATAGGCTCTGCATGTCCTGCCTCCCTCCTTTATGCTGTGTGCAGCTTGCGCCCCACGTGGGCTCCTGGGGCAGTCACGTTTGCCACCAGCCCACCCTCCAGTACATCAACTGGCAGCTCCACTGATGCCTTGCAACGCATTATACATTCTGGGATTCATGCCCTTTCCCTTCTGCTGTGTATGTTGTCCATTCTCCCCTGAGAGCCCAGCTGTCAGACAGAGAGGACAATCCCGAGCTAGCAGACAGAGCCCTGTTCCAACCTGGCTGAGGGCACCCTGGCCTGTTCCTGCTGGGATGGGATGCTTGGCCCTAAAATGGCCAATGCTTTTTCTCATTAGCAGAAGACTTGGGGCTTTCCACAACTTGAAAATAAGAAGACCGAGGAAGATGTCTTCCAAAGAGGAAACACCAGGTTTGCCCAGGTGTGTATTAAATAATAATGTTCCATTCAAACTGGCAGCTCCACTGATGCCTTGCAATGCATTATACATTCTGGGATTCATGCCCTTTCCCTTCTGCTTTGTATGTTGTCCGTTCTCCCCTGAGAGCCCAGCTGTCAGACAGAGAGGACAATCCTGAGCTAGAAGACAGAGCCCTGTTCCAACCTGGCTGAGGGCACCCTGGCCTGTTCCTGTTGGGGGGGGATGCTTGGGAAATCCACCCCAAGACTGGCCAATGCTTTTTCTCATTAGCAGAAGCCTTGGGGCACCCCACAAGTTGAAAGAAAGAGGACCGAGGAAGATATCTTCCAAAGAGGAGACACCAGGTTTGCCCAGGTTTGTATTATAAAATTATTATGTTCCATTTAAACTGGCAGCTTCATTGATGCCGTGCAACACATTATACATTCTGGGATTCAGGCCCTTTTCCCTCTGCAATGCAGGTTCTCTGACCTCTCTGGTTCGGGACTTCCAATCATCTCCCCTAGTTGGGTCGCAGTCTTCTTTCACAGATCAGGCACAATCCAAGAGGTGCTGAGCCTGGTGCTGGCTGGGAGTGTTAAAAGGCCAATGGCTGCTTGGAAGAGACCTTTTGTTCCTCTCTGGCTGTGGCCTCCCACTGCTGACGACTGCTAGGATCCAAAATACAGGCAGACCACACAGTTCTGGCTGGTCAGCCCTTCCCTAGTTAAGGGTTCCCAGAAATCTGGTGCAGGAAATATGTTTGTCTTCCTTCAATGCTGGAGTCTGGCTGCTGGGCAGAAAAGACTATATGGAGGTAGAAGATAGATTCATATTCTCACCGGGCTGAGGGCACCTTGACATGTTCATGATGGGAATTGGTGTTTGTGAGTTCCATACCTGGAGTGACCAATATTTTTTCTCTCTGCACCAGCAACCGTGGATTGCGCCACAATTTGATAGGAAAAAAGCAGGGGATGAAAGAAAGTACTCCATCTATGGACAGGTAGAGCTTCTAAAATTATTATTATCTTTCTTCCAAAACAGGAAGAAGAGTCAGCAACATTGGGGTTAAATTTTTGTGCTCAGGAGAACCTCATTTTTGGTTCTACTTCTGCGGCAGATCATTCCTAAAATGCCAGGATCCCACCCAGCCAGTCTTTATTCTGGGGCCTGATTGGGATCAGGACTCAGAAATGTGCCTGATTTCGGGTGCCCTCTGACAGCCGTGGCAAACACACTGGATGCCTAGTCTGGACAAAACAGGAAACATGGATAAACTCCAGTTAGAAGAATGTATGAACATTGTGGCAAGCGTAGCTCTTCCAAAGGTCTGGAGAGAGCCAGCAGGTGTCATCCCAAACTCAGAAGGAGAGAACCAGGGGAGAGAAAATCTGCTGCCGCTCAAACAACACAACTCTCTGACTAGTATAGATCCAAATGAATCTCAAAACAGCACAATCTGCACAGCCCGGAGCATCAGTTTCCTGTGAATGAAGAAGAGAGTTGGTATTTATACCCTCCTTTTTGCTCCCTGAAGGAGTCCCAGAGCCGCTTACAATCTCCTTCCCTTCCTCTCTCCTCGACAAAGAATAGATTCTTGCAGTTAGCCGAGTAAGTCACAAAAAGCAGAATTGAGGCCTGTAGCACCTTTAAGACCCACAAAGATTTATTCCAGGCGTGAGCTTTCATGTGCAGGCACATTTCCTCTGACCAAATGGAACAAGAATCATGAGAATTCAGATATATAGAAAAGGTAAATAAGTAGCAAATCAGTAAACTGTGTCAGAGTATCCACTTTATGCCATAGGATAATTCTTTGCTCAAACAGCTAATCAGTCCTCTTGAGTTCAGTTGTAGTTCACAAAAACAAGGGAGAAATTAAACAGTCCATGTTAGGAATTAATAGCAGACTCTTTCCCAGTTGTAAAAGGAAATACTTAAAAGAGACTAGTTGTTTGCCACAACTAAATCTGGGGTGTGAAAGGGGTTTGTCTGCCTTGGGTGCTGGGGCCCAGCTGCCAGACAGAGAGGACAATCCTGAGCTAGAAGACAGAGCCCTGTTCCAACCTGGCCGAGGGCACCCTGGCCTGTTCCTGCTGGGGTGGGAAGCTTGGGAAAGCCACCCCTAAATTGTCCAATGGTTTTTCTCATTAGCAGAAAACTTGGGGAATCCCACAACGTGAAAATAAGAAGACCGAGGAAGATATCTTCCAAAGAGGAAACACCAGGTTTATCCAGGTGTGTATTAAATAATAATTACATTCCATTCAAACTGGCAGCTCCACTGGTGCCTTGCAACACATTATACATTCTGGGATTCAGGCCCTTTTCCCTCTGCAATGCTGGTTCTCTGACCTCTCTGGTTCGGGACTTCCAATCATCTCCCCTAGTTGGGTAGCAATCTTGGGTAGGAACAGACACAGTCCAAGAGGTGCTGAGCCTGGTGCTGGCTGGGGGTGTTAAAAGGCCAACGACTGCTTGGAAGAGACCCTATGTTCCTCTCTGGCTGTGGCCTCCCACTGCTGACCACTGCTAGGATCCAGAACACAGGCAGACCACACAGTTCCGGCTGGCTGCCAGTTGGCTGGTCAGCCCTTCCTTCCAGAAATCTGGTGCAGGAAAGATGTTTGTCTTCCTTCAATGCTGGAGTCTGGCTGCTGGGCAGAAAAGACAATAAGGAGGTAGAAGATAGATTCATATTCTCACCGGGCTGAGGGCACCTTGACATGTTCATGATGGGAATTGTCGTTTGTGAATTCCATACCTGGAGTGACCAAGAATTTTTTCTCTGCACCAGAAACCGTGGATTGCACCACAGGTTGAAAAGAAAAAAGCAGGGGATGAAAGAAAGCACACCATCTATGGACAGGTAGAAAGAAAGTACACCATCTATGGACAGGTAGATCTTCTAAAATTATTATTATCTTTCTTGTAAAACAGGAGGAAGAGCCAGCATCATTGGGGTTAAATTTTTGTGCTCAGGAGAACCTCATTTTCGGTTCTACTTCTGCGGGAGGTCACTCCTAAAATGCCAGGATTCCACCCAGCCAGTCTTTATTCTGGGGTCTGATTTGGATCAGGACTCAGAAATGTGCCTGATTTTGGGTGCCCTCTGACAGCCGTGGCAAACACACTGGATGCCTAGTCTGAACAAAACAGGAAACATGGTTAAACTAGAGTTAGAAGAAAAAGTCTGGAGAGAGCCAGCAGGTGTCATCCCAAACTCAGAAGGAGAGAACCAGGGGAGAGAAAATCTGCTGTCATTCGAACAACACTTATAAGTACAAATGAATCTCAAAACAGCACCATCTGCACAGCCTGTAGCCTCAGTTTCCCTGTTAGTCTCGAGCAGCAGAATGGAGTCCTAAGAACCTTTAAGATCCACAAAGATTTATTCCAGGCCTGAGCTCTCATATGCAGGCTCACTTCCTCAGGCAAAATGGAACAAGAATCATGAGAATTCAGATATACAGAAAAGGTTAATAAGTGGCAAATCAGTAAACTGTGTCATAGTATCCACATTATGCCATAGGAGACTTCTTTGCTCAAACAGCTAATCGGTCCTCTTGAGTTCAGTTGTAGTTCACAAAAACACGGGAGAAATTAAACAGTCCATGTTAGGAATTAATAGCAGACTCTTTCCCAGTTGTAAAAGGAAATACTTAAAAGAGACTAGTTGTTTCCCGCAACTAAATCTGGGGCATGAAAGGGGTTTGTCAGCTGCCAGACAGAGAGGACAATATTGAGCTAGAAGACAGAGCCCTGTTCCAACCTGGCTGAGGGCACCCTGGCCTGTTCCTGCTGGGATGGGATGCTTGGGAAAGCCACCCCTAAAACGACCAATGCTTTTTCCATTAGAAGAAGGCTTGGGGCCCCCCAAAATTTGAAAAAAAGAAGACCAAGGAAGATGTCTTCCAAAGAGGAAACACCAGGTTTGCCCAGGTGTGTATTATAAAATTATTATGTTCCATTCAAACTGGCAGCTTCATTGATGCCATGCAACACATTACACATTCTAGGATTCAGGCCCTTTGCCTTCTGGTATGTAGGTTCTCTTTTCTCTCTGGTTTGGTTCTTCCAATAATCTCCCCTAGTCGGGTCGCAGTCTTCTTTCACAGAACAGGCACGATCCAAGAGGTGCTGATCCTGGTGCTGGCTGGGGGTGTTAAAAGGCCAACGGCTGCTAGAAGAGACCCTTTGTTCCTCTCTGGCTGTGGCCTCCCACTGCTGACCACTGCTAGGATCCAGAATACAGGCAGACCACACAGTTTCGGCTGGCTGCCAGTAGGCTGGTCAGCCATTCCCTAGTTAAAGGTTCCCAGAAATCTGGTGCAAGAAAGATGTTTGTCTTCCTTCAATGCTGGAGGCTGGGTGCTGGGCAGAAAAGACTATATGGAGGTAGAAGATAGATTCATATTCTCAACGGGCTGAGAGCACCTTGACATGTTCATGATGGGAATTGGTGTTTGTGAGTTCCATACCTGGAGTGACCAAGAATTTTTTCTCTCTGCACCAGAAACCGTGGATTGCACCACAGGTTGAAAAGAAAAAAGCAGGGGATGAAAGAAAGTACACCATCTATGGACAGGTAGATCTTCTAAAATTATTATTATCTTTCTTGTAAAACAGGAGGAAAAGTCAGCATCATTGGGGTTAAATTTTTGTGCTCAGGAGAACCTCATTTTCGGTTCTACTTCTGCGGCAGTAGATATGCCAGGATCCCACCCAGCCAGTCTTTATTCTGGGGCCTGATTGGGATCAGGACTCAGAAATGTGCCTGATTTTGGGTGCCCTCTGACAGCCATGGCAAACATATCTTTCTTGGAAAACAGGAGGAAGAGTCTGCAACATTGAGGTTAAATTTTTGTGCTCAGGAGAACCTCATTTTCGGTTCTACCTCAGCGGCAGGCCATTCCTAAAATGCCAGGATCCCACCCAGCCAGTCGTTATTCTGGGGCCTGATTTGGATCAGGACTCAGAAATGTGCCTGATTTCAGGGGCCTGCTGACAGCCCTGGCAAACCCACTGGATACCTAGTCTGGACAAGACAGGAAACATGGCTGCTGGGCAGAAAAGGCATACTGAGCTAGGAGTCAGAGCCATATCCTGACATGGCTGAGGGCATCTTGAAATGTTCATGATGGGAATTTGTGTTTGCGAGTTCCATACCTGGAGTGATCAAGAATTTTTTCTCTCTGCACCAGAAACCGTGGATTCCACCACAAAGAAAATATTCAGGGGATGAAAGAAAGAACAACATCTATGGACAGGTAAATCTTCTAAAATTATTATTAGTTTTCTTGTAAAAAAGGAAGAAGAGTCAGAATATCGGGGTGCAATTTTTGTTCTCAGGAGAATTTTGGTTCTACTTTGACAGCAGGTCATTCCTAAAATGCCAGGATCCCACCCAGTCTTTATTCTGGGGCCTGATTTGGATCAGGAAACAGAAATGTGCCTAATTTCAGGGGTCCACTAACAGCCCTGGCAAACACACTGGATGCCTAGTCTGGACAAAATAGGAAACATGGATAAATAACAGTTAGAAGAGTGTATGAACATTGTGGTAAGGGTAGCTCTTCCAAAAGTCTGGAGACAGCCAGCGGGTGTCATCCCAAACTCAAAATGATAGAACCAGGAGAGTGAAAATCGGCTGCCACTCAAACGACACAACTCTCTGACACGTAGAGATCCAAAGCAGCACAATCGGTACAGCCTGGAGCCTCAGTTACCCTGTGAAGGAAGAATTAATAGCAGGCACTTTCCCAGCTGCAAAAAGAAATAATTAAAAGAGACTAGTTGTTTGCCCCTTCCGTCTCTGCCCAAGCAGGCAAGTGACAAGCTGTGCTGGCAAGGTCTCTTGTCCTGGGACCAGAGAGTTAGATTTGTATTGCATACTACTAACGTCACATGACAGCCACATTGTCCTGAATAAAACAAAATAAAAGGGAGAGGGGATTGTAAGGAATGTGGATATAAGAGAAGAAGAAGAAGAAAAAGAAAAAGAGTTGGTTATTATATGCCACTTTTCTCTCGCCGAAGGAGTCTCAAAGCCGCTTACAATCGCATTCCCATAACTTTCCCACAACAGGGAAGGGGTGAAAGGGGTTTGTCTGCCGTGGGTGCTGGGGCCCAGCTGCCAGACAGAGAGGACGATCTTGAGCTAGAAGACAGAGCCCTGTTCCAACCTGGCTGAGGGCACCCTGGCCTGTTCCTGCTGGGACGGGATGCTTGGGAAACCCACCCCTAGAATGGCCCATGCTTTTTCTCATTAGCAGAATCCTTGGGGCATCCCACAAGTTAAAAAGAAGAAAACCAAGAAAGATGCCTTCGAAGAAAGAAAGATCATGTTTGCCGAGGTGTGTCTTCTAAAATTATTATTTTCCATTCAAAGCGGGAGGAAAAATCAGCAGGGGTGGGATGGAATTTGTTCCCGTAGTCAAACCTTGTTTTTAGTAACGTTTAGAAGGGTGATGATTCCAGAATCGTCCAGGTATTTGCCTTTTCTTTGGAGGTCTGATTTCAATCAGAACGGAGCCATGTGCCTGATTTCGGGCCCCCTCACAACCCTGGGAAGCAGGTTGGATGGCCAGTCTTGGCACAGCAGGGAACATAAACACATGTATGAAAACGGGGGCACGGGTAGCTCTTGCAAAACTCTTGGGAAAGCCAGTGTAGGTCAACCCAAACAAGGAATAACACAATCAAGAGTGCGACCATCTGTTCCCCCTGTAACAACATCACTATCTTACACTGTGTTTTAATAGTAGAGCAGATTGAATTTCGGAACAGCACAACCTACACCTCCTGGTGCCTCAGTCTCCATGTAAACACGCTTAGACTCATTCAGGGGAGAGAAAATACCCATTCACAGACCAGGACAGTCTGAAGAATGACAAGAACCAGGGAGGATGACCAAGCTAGGCCTTCAGAGAGACACAATTTCAATGGGGAGAAAACAGGGCAAGGGATGGAGAAGGGGTCAGGGGGGAACCAGGGTCCAGAACATGGAGACTTCTCAATGGCAACTGAAGCACTTGGGTCACCAGTGGCGAAAGAGAACATGCAAGATCCGCCTCGCGTCTGGCAAACTATGCATGAAGAAAGTAAAAGAACAAAGAGCACTCTGTGGTTTGGTGTGGGGTGACTGAAGAAGTGTTACACATTCTAGGAAGCAGAGTTTTCAGAACTTTCCCTGAGGGCTACTTCTCAGGAGTTTTTAGGCCCTTGGTAAAAAGCGATAAAACTGTTTCAAATGTGTATAGAAGTCAGGATCTGAATGCTCTAATTCCTGACCCATGATAACTCTTTTAGATTCAGGAGCGACAAACAATGGAGAAGCTGGAGCGTCAAAAGAGGATGAAAGAGGGCCAGCAACTTCTGGAAAGACTCAGGGAATCTGATGCATTGGTAACTTCTACAAAGTTCCTTTTGGGCACAGAGATATCAAAAGCAGGAATCAAAGCCTACAGAAGCCTCCAATCCGGCCACTGATTTCCCATAAGCCCTGGGAGGTGGCCGTGGTTGGGGACCGGTAGTTGGGAGATAGATTAAACCAGGGGTTCTCAACCTGGGGGAAGGGACCCCTTTGTGGGTCAAACAACCCTTTCACAGGGGCCGCGGCAGGGCAAGCCACTTGGCCGGGGGGGTGGGGTTGGGGCTGGCACTGTTGCCACTCCTCCTGCAGTCGCCCACGCTCGGCCACCAACCATTCCAGCAGTGCCCCCAGCACAGCACAGTCTCCCGCCAGGAGATCCAGGTTGCGGCACAGCTCGGCGGGGCAAGAGGCAGAACTGAACTGAGAAACCCTGGGGAAAACCCAAATTTATATACCATCATGAACAATGGATCTTCACGGCATCGGTCACTTTCGATTTAATTTCTGTGAAAGAACCCTTGCATAATTTAATGGTTGGGGCTCACCACAACATGTGGAAATGTATTAAAGTGTCGCGGCATTAGGCCGGTTGAGAACCGTTGGATTAAACAGAGTTTCCTAAGGAACTTGAGGAGCTCCCGGGTGTAGAAATGGCCAACTGAACAGGGGCTGGTGCCTCAGAGTCCCGTTATCTGAGCATCTTCCTGCTGCAAAGAAGTCACTCCGTTATCCTGTCAAGGATCAGACCTCTCAAGGGACTGGGGATGGGAAGGACTAGACCATCAAAGGCAGTCAGGCTAGAAGTTCATCATGGCAATAGTTTATTCAGGATGAAATACAGACCATGGTTAACTTAAAAAACCCTATAACCTGGGACTAGAGAGGTAGGAACTGTCAGAGTGGGTAAGATGGTTTTTTTTAGTAGGGTGACCAGATTCTGTTTTGGAGGGGCAGGCTAGCCTGACCTCATCTGACCTCAAAAGCATAGCCCTGATTAGGACCCGGATGGCAGACTTCCTAGGAAGGCCAGGGGCTCTGCACAGAGGCAGGTAAAGGCATCCTGCAGGGGGTGGCCAAGCTGAGGCTCTCCACATGTCTATGGACTATGATTACCATGAGCCTCTGCCATGTACTCCATGGACAACCAGAGAGCCAGAGGTTGCCGCCCCACCCTCCGGGGATGAATGCTGCCTTGATTGTTGGGAGAAAAGGGCTTTGTGGTTTCTCCTAGTCTCAGACTTGAAAGGGGGCCTCTCTCTATGAGAGAGTTCTAGGGATAGACAGGCCATTCCCCGAAGACCCTTCTGCCTCCACTTGATGGCTCTCCCTCTGAAGGAGAGCAGGTTTCTCAACCAGGTTTCAGGAGACCCTGGGGTCTCATGACAGCCCTCAGAGGGATTCCCAAATGAGTGGGAGTTACCTTATTTGTGTTCTATTTTTAAACATGCTAAATATTCATGGGGTGAGACCCATACCAGGGGCCAAGAGTTCCAGAATTCAGCCACTGGCAAGACAGCTGAAATGGTCTACAGGCTGGTCATTGAAGGAATCACACTGAGGGAACAAGACTCCAAAGACTCCATTCCCGACCACAAGTGGAAACTTTCTTTCACAGATTGATCAACTGTGGCCCAGTCTACCCAAGCCCAGATTTGAAGGAAAAAGATTTCCATCACTATTGGATGACACTCCAGGGCCAAGGAGCCAACCTGTGGATGTGAGTAACACCTCAAAAGATCCCCCATTCCACACACGTAGATCTTCTGAAATTATTACGTTCCTTTGAAAGCCGGGGGAAGAATTGGGAGCAGACAGGTTGAATTTGTGTTTGGAGTAGTCCAAAGACTCTGTTCCTGACCACAAGTGGAAACTTTCCTTCACAGATTGATCAACTGTGGCCCGATCCACCCAGGCCCATATTAGAAGCAGATAGACGGACTCCATCACCATCGGAGGCCACTCCAGGGCCAAGCAGCCAACATGTGGATGTGAGTAACACCTCGAAAGATCCCCCATTCCACACACGTAGATCTTCTGAAATTATTACGTTCCTTTGAAACCAGGGGGAAGAATTGGGAGCAGACAGGTTGAATTTGTGTTTGGAGTAGTCCAAAGACTCTGTTCCTGACCACAAGTGGAAACTTTCCTTCACAGATTGATCAACTGTGGCCCGATCCACCCGGGCCCAAATTAGAAGCAGATGGAAGGACTCCATCACCATCGGAGGACACTCCAGGGCCAAGCAGCCAACATGTGGATGTGGGTAACACCTTGAAAGATCCCCCATTCCTTAGAGAAGGAAACCAAGGACCCAGGTTCAAACAGAACTTGCATCCATAATGGATGGTTATTTGGGTCAAAGGGATACTACTAGGCAGTGTTTTCCCCTGAATGTCACCTCACCTATTCAAACCAAATCTAAGGGCCAAACTAGGGCTGACATTTGCACAGACTGCTGGGAGCTTGCCATCCCCTTCCCATCCTCTCCCCAAAACAGAAACCCTGTGAGGTAGGTGGGGCTGAGCGAGCCCTGTGAGAAGAGCTCTGACAGCACTGTGACTACCCCAAGGACACCCAGTATGTGGAAGAGCAGTGAGGAATCAATCCCGGCAATTAGAGGGCACTGCTCTTAATCTTGACACAAAGATGGCTTAGGGGAGCCCCCCCCCCCCCCCGCCGCCCTTTCCAACTAAGGATTCTCTCCTGTCTCCAGTCACTGGTATAGTCTAAGGTTGTGTGCCACATTCTGGCTCCCCCCCCCCCAAGGATTCCATCTGTTCTCTATTAGAGATAGGACTGTGATAGGACTGTGACTAGCCCAAGGGGACCCTCCTGGCTAGCCCAAGGGGACCCTCCTGGCTGCGTGTGGAGGAGGAGTGAAGGTAGGTTACTGGAGAGAAGGGCAGCCAGACCGCACAGGCAGCCACAACCCCACTCACCTTGGCAGAGATGTCTGGCTGGGGCTCATTGAGTTTAAGGCTGTTCCCTGAAGGGTCCCTGTCATGGTGGCCATGTGCCCCCCCCCCCCCGGGCTTCCAAGAGAGGGTCTCCAGGGCCATCCTTGGGCTCAGCCACAGGGGGTGCAGCTGCCCTTAACAGAGGTCGGTGACTGATAGGATAGCTGGGTTCAACTACGTGAAAGGGAGACATGTTGAAGGAGGGGGGGGCACTTGTTTGCTGCAGCTGTAGAGTCAAGCACCAATTCTGCACTTTCAATGCACTTTCCAGATAAGTCTGTGTGTTTTGCACAGGAAAATTCAGGGGCAGAAACTCCTGGAAGGTGCGTTCTCCAACGTGTGTGGACTAGGAGTCCTGCACTGGGAACGGGGGCTTCAAATAGCGGGAAAGGAGTTTCCACTTCAGTATCAGGAACCATTTTCTGACAGGAATGGTTGTTCATAGACGGAAGGGGCTGCCTCGGAGGGTGGCAGACGGTTTAGGGAGAGACTGGCTTGTGTGAATTTAATTCCCCCAGAATGTGGGGGGCTGATACAGATGGCCCTCTGCGGTCTCTTGGAGCTCTGTGGGGTTCTGATTCTCCAGTCGCTTCCCCTCCTTTGGGCCCCGTTTGGGCTTGTAGTGCTAAGAGTTTTGTGGCACTGAAAACGTTACCCTCTTTGCTTCTCCCTCACAGCCACAAAACATCGAGGGCATTGGCCAGAGCAACGGGGCTGTTCAGCATGAAGACAAACCAGAGCAACTGGCCCCAGAGATTGATCAGGGAGGCCCCGCACCTGAGGACGCTGGTAAGAGATGCAGCCAACCAGGAAGGCCAACCCACTGCCCACCCTCCAAAGAACTCGCCTTCCTCTTGAAGCCAGCCCCTAAGGAAATCTAGAATTTAAACCAACACCTTTCACATCAGGCGGACAGACACCTCATGATATGTTGTAATTTCGGGGAATGGGAGAGTAAAGGAGGAAGTCTGAGAGTTCATGTACCCCAAGGCACATTGGGCTTTATTAACAACCCAGTAAAGGTGCACTCTGTAGGTTAGAGACTGGTCCAATTGAAAAAGGATGCTCTTTTTAGTCTCCGACAGAACAAGCCTCCTGTGAAATGCACCTGTGCCTTAGAGGGGTACCAGCCACAAAACTATCCAGTTTTGAAAGTTCATTGAACAGAGCTTTGGAAGAAGAGAACATCAGAGAAGGCATGGTGGATCGGGCCCATGGCCCCTCCGATCCAAAGCTCATGGTGGCAGTGGCCAAACTCTAGATGCCATCAGGAGGTCCCCAAGTGGGGCAGGACCTCCAGAAGCCCTCCCACTGTGGTCCACCAAACACCAAGGAGGCAGAGCATCCCTTCCCCAGGTAGAGCATTCCACTCATGCCTTGGGGGGAAGAGCCACTCCTGGGCCTCTACTTCAATCTCTCTCGAAGCTGACGATGCTTAGAGCCGCTCCCACTTCCTGTGGCAGGAAATTCCACCTCTTTGGGTAAAGAAGGACTTCCTGCTGCTCTGCGATTTCATTGGATGCCCAGGAGGATAGTGAGAGTGGGGGAAAAGAACTTCTTTCTCTCCCTTCTCTGTCCCATGCCTCCCTCCGTCCCCCTCTGTCCCGTGACCCTCAATCCTTGTTTCTCCAAGGGAAGGAGCCCTGACCTCTTTCACCTTTCTTCCTAGGGAGAGTGTTCCTTCCCCTCCATCGTTCCACCTGCCCTTTCCTGCCCCCTTTTTCAAAGCTAGAATACCTTTCCTGAGGTCCGGTCACCAAAACTGTACGTGGTGCTCCAAATGAGGCTAGGCCACAGATTAGGACAGGGGGGAAATTTGTTTTCAGTGTCCTTCCGAATAATCCCCTGGACCACACTGGCCTTCCTTTAGTTACTGTCACACCTTTCCACGGAGTTCTCTATCAAGACTCCAAGATCCTTCCGTCCCACTTCTGACTCCATCTCTGGAGATCTCTGGAGCACCTCACAGTCCTCCCCGAACAACCTCGTGTCACCCGCAGATTTAGCCCCTTCCCTGCTCCCTACCAACTCCCCAGGGGCTCTTTGCAGTGGGTTGTGGATTGTCCAACTGACTCTGGCCACTTTCATCCACCACAGGGATTCCTGTCCCAGCTGCAGAGGAGTCTACAGGACCTCAGGACCAGGCCGGAGGCTTTAGTAAGTGACTCCATCTCCACTCCCATGAAAAGCACCCAGCATGTGTGAGCAAGCAAAGTGCTCCGTGCACAGATGGGCCCAGTGTGCTCATTTCAGTGTCCTCCCCTGCAGGGCCTGAGATGGAGGCAGTGACAAAAGAGGACCTCCTGCAGCTGATCTCCACGCTGGGCTCAGTGGAGCAGCGTTTGCTGGGCAGAGGTAAGTGGCTCCCCATGCCGCTCTCTGTGTTCCATGGGCCATTTGATTGGCCCAGAGGAGTCTCAAGCATTCCTGTTTTCGCTTCCTTTGCAGTCTCAGCCATGGAGAACCGCATGCTGGGAAACACGCAGGGCTGGCGTGCTCTTAGCCGGGAAGTGCGTGCCCTGCGTGCTCAAGTGGCAGCCCTGCAACAACCAAAGATTGACGTTCAATTTGTACATAATTCTGCTAAATTGCTTTTCGTCAATAGCCCTGTAAATAGTTGCAATATTGTGTTTCATTAATGTTCTAAGGTTGTTTAATAATGTTCTAAGTTTTTTCAGTAATGTTCTAAGGTTTTCTGTTTATTAGTGTTTAGTATGAATTTAAATTGAATTGCTGTTTCTGAGCACACTTGTTTGTTTTACTTTTTTCATTATGGTTGTTATGGATTAAGGCTGCAAGACTAAACTTCTGACTTACCAGCCACTGTCAGTTGAGGCTGCCTCAGGTGAGGCTCAGGGGATCGCTACACCAAAGGGGGCCTTCCAGGTGAACTGAGTACAATTTGGGGGCAGTGTGGCTCCTGGCATATTCTGGCAGCTGTAGGAAGACCTCCCGAACGGCATGCTGGGGGTAGAGCCCTTCTTTCATGAGGTCATGGTGATGGGGGGCAACAGAAAGGTCTATCTATCTATCTATCTATCTATCTATCTATCTATCTATCTATCTATCTATCTATCTATCTATCCATCCATCCATCCATCCATCCATCCATCCATCCATCCATCCATCCATCCATCCATCCATCCATCCATCCCATAGTTGCGTAACCTGAGGAGGGGCCTACATTGTTTCTGGCTCTGACCTCAACCGAGCGGAAGAGCTCCATTTTTCAGCCCCATGGAACTATGATTTCTGCGTTGTTGAAGTTGTTGAACTATGATTTCTGCGTCAGTGTCCTCAGCTCTCCTGGGAGCTCATTCCACCAGCCCGGGGCCAGGACTGAAAAGTCCCTGGACCCGGTTGAGGCCAGGCATGCATCTTTGGGATCAGGTATCTCCATTAGATTAGTACCTGCAGAACAAAGTGCTCTGTTGGGGGCATAAGGAGACAAGTGGTCCCTTAGATAGGCAGGGCCCAAGTTGCAAATGGCCTTAAAGGTTAACATCAAGACCTTGAACTTGATCTGGGCCAGCATAGGCAACCAATGCAGCTGCCTCAGCACAGGCTGGATGTGGGCTCTCCAATGTGTGCCAGTGAGGACCCAAGCAGCTGCAATAGGAGTTTTGGGGATTCCTGGGCGATGCAGATGAAATACATTCAACCCCTGACGGTCGCCGCCACCCGTGCCTTTCATGCGCCGACCCCACCCGTCACATTCGGCGCCCACCCACCCTTCTCCCCAGCCGGTAATTTGCCCATTGTTATAAATGGGCTTTAATTCTAGTCACCCAATAACCTATTAACAAATATATTAAAAACTAATTCTCACCCATTTGGGAAACCCTTCCATCAAGAAACCCCAGGGTTTCACAAAACCCTGGTTGAGAAAGCCTGGCTTAATAGCTTAACAACAACCCTTCAAAGTTGACTTCAGCAGACCACTTGTTGATTGCAATTCCAACCCTCACAATCTCCCACAGAACTAGCACATATGAGGGCCATCTGGCCAGTTTCTGAGATGGCTGCATTTTTCCCTCTTCTGGCCAGTTGCAAGGAGATAATTTTTGTTTCACATGGAAGGAACATGGTTGAGGCCAGTTTCCAATGATGTTCTGCCTTTAAAGGCAAGGAATTTGCATGTCTGATATTAATTCTCCTTTTCAACCCAAAAGGAACATGGATGTTGCCTTTGGATTCCTTTTCCTCTTACTTTGAATGGTACCCAAGAACCTATTGATTTTCTGGACTTGTCCCTTTATTTGGATGAACATCTGGCACTCAAGGTTAAGCCTTGTAGGAAGAGTGTGGCCTAGAATTCACGACTCCATTATAGGTCTCACCATCCAGGACATCTTTGGGGCAGATGTTGAGGTTGAAATGTCACACCTCCAGTATGGCTGATTTCAGTTCTGCAGGGAGCACTTTAAGGGGCCAATTCCAAGATGGGGGTTATCCCAAACACATAATTGAGGGAGCTGAATGCAGAGTTTCAGAAAGGCCCGGAGATACTCTATGAAGAACAGCTGACAAAGCTAAAGGTCCTCAGAATCTTGGTTACCTGCTTCTGTGAATATACTCCCATGCTAAAGTCTATTGACTTGCAGGAGCCCATTATGTGCTGGAATAAGACACGACACACCAACGTTGGGTATAAACATGGCCACAGCTTTATTACCTCCCCATGGGAGGGTTGGCGCAGCATGGGAGAGGGAGCCTGACCTAGCAGTCAGCGGACTGCACCAAAGCCCACAGAGTCCAGAGGCGCCCTGGAGATCCCCACCATTCTCAGCCGGGAGAGCATCTTCCCCTGCCTTCTGAAATCTGCCCTAGGGAGGCCCGAACCTCAGGAAGTCCGATCACTCATGGGACTCCCTGCCAACAGCACTTGGACCTCTGTAGCAAGGCCTGTAGTGGGTAGAGGAAAGCTCCGAACACCCTGGAGCCTCCTTGTCCCAGAGAAAGAGGGCCCAACCTCATCCAATCACACAGAGTAACATTTGGAAATGGGAGGGGGTGGGGTACACACAATGTAATGAAATCATTAACAGGCAATATTTCTAACTCAGCAAGGGGGTTAGCTTTTTCTGGCCCAAACAGGGATGCCAGCCTCCAGGTGGGGCCTGGGGATCCCTCAGAATGAGAATTCATCTCCAGACTGCAGAGATCAACACCCCTGGAGAAAATGGCCGGTTTGGAGGGGACTTCATGGGAAATGGGGCCAGCACTCTAAACCTGGCAGTGCACAGACCCTGCCAAGGACTATCTGATGCTCCATCTATGGTGTAGGGTGGCCATATAACATCTTGGGCCAGGAAAAAGTGGCCTGACCTAGTGGGTCATTCTCTGAGCTGAGTTGCCACTTTCTGTTTTGAAATGTTTGCTTCTTCGAGCCTCTGAACATGTGCAGAAATCCAATTCTAAAGTTGGTATTTTTCTGAGGGATTGACAGACAGGAAAAGCTATACCCATTAAACCCAATCATTTCCCCAGTTTTCAGAAAGGACAGTCCTAATCCTCCCAACCATTAACTCCCAATTTGCCTTCTCTCAAGCCAGCTGGGTGTCGTGGTTGGGAGTGTGGATGTTCTGGGGGGTGGGCTGTATGGCATTGTACCCCACTGAGGTCCCTGCCCACCTCACCTCCATCCCCAAATCTCCAGGTGCTTCCTGTTAAATCTGTAGGTTCTGAGGCCAGGACACTGGGAGTCCATTTCAGCTCTTTATTGCCCGCGGCTCTAAGGTACCGAGAACCAAAACTGAACTGCAGAACACCCCCTAAAAAAAATTAATACAAACACACACACATGCACACAGACACACATATATATACAGGTTAGAACAGTAGCAGAATCCTACCAGCCCCAACGCCGCGCATTTTGCGTTCTATGCGTTCTATGAAACTTTTTGTTGCTCCATATAGACCAAATTTTTAATCAAGAACCCCCCCCCCCCCGGGTAATGGTGTCCCGCTTTACCAATGTTAAAATCTGGTCACCTTACTATATATCCTAATGTTTCACACACCACACACACACAGCACCAACACCCACTGGCCCTTTGCCCCTGGAAGGTGCCACTTTTCCAGAGCACCTCATTCCGTCTCACTGTTTCGGAGTCCAAATGCAATTAAAAAAAAATCAGATTTTCTGCACCAGCTAAACCCATATGTCCCTCCCTTGTAATCTGGCAGAAATGACTCATGCTTGAACAGCACAGTACTCAAGTGTAGGACTCCCACATTTATCGTTCAGAACAGATCCCCTGGGGTACCTGAATGTGTGCAGAACCTCTGGACTGCTGGGCAGACATGGAATAAACAGGAAGCATTTGGGTAGTAAAAGGACCACTGTGCAAAATATAAATCTTAAATGTTGGTTGAGGTCAGTCACTTCCCATTGGCCCCTGAGCCTCCCTCCCATGAGAACCACTAGCGATATGTCCATCCTACGGGGCCATCAGTATGTTACAATTAAAATTGGATGTTCTCACCATGTTTGTTCCATCCTGTTACTGTTCTGCTGTTATGACTCTTTCACTATTGTTCAGTTTATCATGTCATCTGTACTTGTTCTCTCCAGTTCCATGTAAACTGCCCTGAGCCTCAGAGGAAGACAGTATATAAATATAATAAATAAATCCATTGGGTTTGTTTATTTATTTTCCAGTTTGTATGCTGCCCTTCCCCAGGGGGCTCAGGGGGGCTCACAACACATAAGGCCAGACTTAGATGTTATTTCTTGGCCTCCACCATAGGCCTGGCAGAACAGCTCTGTCTTACAGGCCCTGCAAGACTGTCGAAGGCCCCAAGAGGCCCAGATCTCATTGGGCAGAAAGTTCCACCAGAACTCTCATTTTGGACCTGTCCTCAGAGAAGCACATAGAAAGATTCACCAATAGCCAGGGGAGGAATAAAAAATATTTGATTTATTTCTTTGTTTGTGTGTATCCTTACTTAATTACTTATTTATTACTTAAATTTTAGCCCTCCGCTCTCCAGAGACTCCTGGCAGGTTACACATACAGATAACACCCGGATAAAAACCAAGCAACACCCTATAAAACAGACAAGGAGGCGGCATAATTCCCCCCCCCCCCCCCCCCGCCCGGCAAACAGCAAACCGCCTCTGGGGATAGGTTTGCACGATGTTACTGTGTAGCCCAAGGAGGGGCTCCTGTTGTTCCTTGCCTTGGCCTCAATCAAATATTTGCTGGCTGAGGATGCTACTATGAACACCCAGCAGGACCAGAACTAGTCATAACAGACTAAATAAATTTTAGTGTTGAAAATTGTCAAAATGTGTTATTTGTGTTTGCATGCTGTGAAAGTTGGACCATAAGGAAGGCTGAGCGTCAAAGAATGGAGGCTTTTGAACTCTGGTGCTGGAGAAGACTCTTGCGAGTCCCTTGGACTGCAAGGCGAACAAACCGGTCAGTCCTAGAGGAGATCAGCCCTGACTGCTCCTTAGAAGGCCAGATCCTGAAGATGAAACAAATATTTTGGCCACCTCATGAGAAGGAAGGACTCCCTGGAGAAGAGCCTAATGCTGGGAGCGATCGAGGGCAAAAGAAGAAGGGGACGACAGAGAATGAGGTGGCTGGATGGAGTCACTGAAGCAGTCGGTGCGAGTTTAAATGGACTCCAGGGAATGGTAGAGGACAGGAAGGCCTGGAGGATCATTGTCCATGGGGCCGCGATGGATCGGACAAACCTTTGCACCTAACAACAACAGCAACAAAAACAAAATATCTACATGCATCTGAACAATTAGCCTCTGGTGAAGATGTGTTAGATGGAACCAAATTAGCTCAATGTCCAAACATTTTGGCATTATTGGTCTATGCCCTTAGATGTTTTATATGTGCCAAATAGATATCCTTTTATGTTTTTTGAACACTTGAGCTCTTATAATAGACTATTTATATCTTTCTAAAATTGATTTGATCCCTAATCTTTTTGGGTTTTGCTGGTATTGTCACATGACCAGGTCAGATATCCACAGGTAAGTTTTTGCTGGTATTGTCACATGACCAGGTCACATATCCACAGGTAAGTTTTTGCTGGTATTGTCACATGACCAGGTCAGATATCTACAGGTAAATGTACAGCTGGCACAACTGGTGAAAGAGGGTTAAAACCAATAGAAGTTCAGGAAACCCTTCCCCCACCCCCACTTAGTTCCTTGGAACGGTTTAAAAAATTGTAGATCAGCCACTGAAATAGGATTAATAGGGTTGCCAGCTCCAACATGAGAATTTCCTGGAGATTTGGGGTGGGGACAGCCGAAGGAGAGCATGGAAGGGTTTGCCAAATGGATGGGAATTTTTAATATATATATTTTTAAATATTACCACCCTCTGGGGAAGCATATTCTGTCTACAAACAGCCCTCACTGTCAGAATATGCTTTCCAGTATTTAAGTAGAACCTCCTTTCTTGTACTTTGACTCCCCTGCTCCTAGAGGGTTACAGTAGATCTCGTCCCTACCACAGGGGGGTGGGAATGACAAAGGGCTTGGAGTCTCAACTTCATGTTCCTCTCCCACAAGTGCTCCAGGGAGACGGCTCCTTTAGATTCCAGAGGCACCGCAAAGTGGGTCAAGGGCTAGAATGGACTCCCACTGGGACAGATGCAACTTAGAGATCTTCTCTGAATGTTGCGTGGTTGAGGGGGGTTCCAAGCTCCTTTAATGGCCTTTCAGGAGATCAAGAAACCTTGGCAAATGACCCACTTGACAACTTCCAGCCAAACAGCCTCATGATGTGATGGCATCTTTCGCCATGTTTTGGACCCCTCCTACAGGTTTCCTTCTTACAGGGGTAAGAAATCAAGCAATGTGATGCAACTCAGTCATGTGATATTTTGACTAGGGGAAAGGTGTAGAAAACCCAGGTAAGTGGTGTGGAAAACCCGTGTTGAAAACCCACGTGGGAACTATCCCTTGCTGTAAGGGTTTCTTGCAGTGAGGTGAACTTGTCTGGAGCTAGAGGCGTATTCCAAGCATTGTGTTACTTCCACGCAGGACACCTACCTTTGTACGGGACAGCAAAGAGCAGAACTATTAAAGTAGCCAAGAAGGAGGCTGGGTTCATCACCTTCCAGGGGGGATTCATGCTCTGCTGGTGCTGCCTCTTCCCCAGCATCCGTTTATAAGTTTCTTTCTGGGGCAGGCACTCTGTAGCTAAGGAAGAAGGAAAGTAGGACAATAAAGAGATGAGGATACATAAGTCATAGAGCTCCTTAGAGCAGTGATTCTCAACCTGGGAGTCAGTACCCCTTTGGGGGTCGAACGACCCTTTCACAGGGGTTGTGCCAGGGCGACAAGCTCTTCTCTCCAAGGGGGTCCCAAAGTGGACAACATCACTTCTCTTCCATTTTACCTGCACAACAGCCTTGTGGGGTAGATCGAGATAGAGCAGTCATCTACCTGCAGCAGCGCAGAAAGGCAAGATGGGCATGGTGGGACAAGAGGCACAACTGAACTGAGAAACCCTGGGGGAAAAATCCAATTTATATACAATCATGAACACTGGCTCTTCACACCATTGGTCAGTTTTGGTTTATTTTCTGTGAAATAACACTTACATAATTTTATGGTTGGGGGTCATCACAACTTGAGGAGCTGCATTAAAGGGTTGCAGCATTAGGAATGTTGAGAACCACTGCCTTAGAGCATCCTTTCTCAACTTTTTTTTACTGAGCCAGTTGTCAGGAATCAGGCTGAGCCCAGCCGGTGGAGTCCCAAGTGAAAGCGCATCAAGAATCCAACAGTCGGTTGCAAATTCCAAAGTAGAGCTTTATTAGGCAAAATCCACGTTTAGCTAAGCATGCCAAGATCTTCCTAAGCAAAGATCTTGATAATAACAAAGTACAAGTAAACCCGGTGGGGTAGATATAGGGTGCACCAAATAAAGGAGGGGTGCTCAGGGGATTTGGCGGGAGAGTGGTTAAAGACGATAAAAGGGGTCCTGTTCTCAGGCTACCAGATGGCCAGGTGCCTTATCGGGGAGATGGCACATTGTTGAGATTTGGCTGTCTCCGCAAGGACACTTACAGTGAGATTGATACAGTTGTTGGGCCTCCTCGCCCGCTGGGAAAAGGAAGGGAGGAAACATCTCAGAGGACAGGTTTATTGCTTTATGGCCTTGGGTTAGAAGAGGCCTGAGAAAGTGAGAATATGCAAGAGCAGTCCGGAACAGGATGGCATGAACCAGGGGGGTCATGACACTCGCCTCCCCTTAAGGCCCCTCCTCACCCCTCGCCCTCAGGCTCCAGCCGCTACGGGGGAAGGGCCCGGCTTATCGGGGAAGCGGGAGTGGAATTTGCGGAGGAGAATCGGGGCGGCGACGTCCTCCGCGTCCACCCATTCATTGTCAGAGTCAGGGAAGCCTTTCCAAGAGACCAAATATTGTAATTGCTTGCGGAAAAAGCGAGAATCGACAATGTCGGATAATTCATAGTGCGTTTCTTCCCCCACCATGACGGGGGGAGGTGGACGGGACTGGGGGTGCCACTTATCGGGTGGAGGAGCCTTTTTGACCAGGCTGACATGAAAAACTGGGTGAACCTTGCGGTAGGTTTTTGGGAGTTCCACCCGCACGGTGACCTCGTTCAGCACTTGGGTCACCTTAAAGGGGCCCACAAACTGGTAGCTCAGCTTCTTACACGGCCGCCTGTTTTTGAGGTGTTTTGTGGAGATGTACACCTCATCCCCAACCGCATATGCGGGGGGGCACTGGCGTTTGCGATCAGCCCACCTCTTGAAATCAGCCTTGGCCTTTTTCAGGGACTCCGTTACCTCCCCCCAGGCCTCCCGCACCCGGGTTGCCCACTCGTCCACCCCAGGCGGGGAGGCGGTGGGATCTCCCGGTGGTTTCACGAGAGTGGGAAAGGGGGGCGAGGCGTAGCCATGAACCACTTCAAAGGGGGCTTTCCCAGTGCTTGAGTGCGGGGCGTTGTTGTAGGCATACTCTGCGAGGGGCAGGAGGGAAACCCAATCGTCCTGATGGTAGTTCAGGAAGCAGCGGAGATACTGTTCGAGCACCTGGTTAACCCTCTCGGTTTGACCATTTGTGGCGGGGTGATACGCGGAGCTCAGCCCCCTAGATACTCCCGCCAGGTCCATGAGGGCCCCCCAGAATTTGGCGACGAACTGTGCCCCCCGGTCGCTAATCACCTTGCGGGGGAAACCATGTAGGCGCACCACGTGGGTGACGAACAATTCAGCCAGGCGCTGCGCAGTGGGTAACCCTGGGCAGGGAACGAAGTGGGCCTGCTTCGAAAATTGGTCCACCACCACCCAAATCACCGTTTTCCCCTGGCTGGGGGGCAAGTCGGTGATGAAGTCCATGGAGATGATCTCCCAGGGGCGGTCGGGGATCTCCAGGGGTTTTAGAAGGCCCTGGGGTTTACCCACCCCCCGCTTGTGCGCGAGGCACACTGGGCAGCCCGCGACGTATTTCCCCACGTCACGGCGGGCTCCCGGCCACCAGAATTGGCGGCGAAGCAGCCCCCAAGTTTTTAGGAAGCCAAAATGCCCCGCAGCCTTGCTGTCGTGGCACAATTCCAAGATCATCTTGCGCATCGAGGCGGGGACGTACAGGCGATCCCCTTTGTACCAGACCCCCTCGTGGGCACGAAGCTGCGAGCGGAGGTTGGCAAGTTGCGGGTCCGGACCCAGGGCCGAGCGGAATTCCGACAGGGGAATTGAGAGCGGCACCGCGGGGGGGGGGCCCTGACGGGTCTGGAGGGGGGCCCTGGGCCGGGCGCCCCGCCTTGGTCTGGCTGCGGGTTTGAGCCAAGAGCCCCACCTGCTTGGGGGTAAAGACCGTGTCCACCCGGGAGGGGCGGTGTTCTCCCGGAAACATGCGGGAGAGGGCGTCCGCCATGAAATTCTTGCGCCCCGGGATGTGGACGAGGGTGAAGTCGAATCGGGAGAAGAAGTCCGCCCACCGAATTTGCTTCGCGCTGAGCGTGCGGGGTTTCCGTAGGGCCTCGAGGTTTTTGTGGTCGGTCCAGACCTCGAAGGGGATGGGGGAACCCTCTAGGAAGTGCCGCCAGGTGGACAGGGCGGTTTTGACCGCCGCCGCCTCTTTTTCCCAAATGGGCCAGTTCCGCTCGGTGGGGGAAAACTTGCGGGAGAGGTAGGCGCAGGGCCGGAGCTTGCCCCCCTCCCCCCTCTGGAGGAGAACCCCCCCGACTGCCTCGTTGGAGGCGTCGACTTGCACCACGAAGGGCTTGTCTATCTCCGGGTGGGCTAGGATGGGCTCGGAGGTGAACAGGTGTTTGAGGTGTTCGAAGGCTTGCGTGCAGTCCTGGGTCCACGGTACTGGCGCCCCCGGACGGCCATCCCTGGCACCCTTCCCCTTGGTCTTTAGGAGGTCGGTGAGGGGTAGGGTCACCATGGAGAACCCTGGGAGGAAGTCACGATAGAAATTGGCAAACCCGAGGAAGGATTGAAGCTGCCTACGGGTTCGGGGAGTCTCCCAGTCGAGAACCGCTTGGACCTTCGCGGGGTCCATCCCAATCCCCTCCCCTGAAACCCGGTAGCCCAAGAAGTCGACCTGGGGTTTGTGAAACTCACATTTCGGGAGCTTGGCGTACAGCTTGTGTTTCGCCAGGCGGCGTAAGACTTCTCTGACGAGAGCGGTGTGCTCCACCTCCCCCCGGGAATAAATCAACACATCATCCAGGTAGACCACCACCCCCCGGTACAACAAATCGTGCAAAACTTCGTTGATAACGTTCATGAACACGCCCGGAGAGCCGCTTAACCCGAACGGCATGACGAGGTACTCGAACTGTCCCAGTGGGGTGTTAAAAGCCGTTTTCCACTCGTCCCCCTCGGCGATGCGGACCCGGAAATAGGCGTCTCGCAAGTCCAGTTTGGTGAAGATGCGCCCCTCCCCCAGGCGGCTGAGCAGGTCCTTGATGAGGGGAAGGGGGTAGGCGTTGACTCTGGAGACCGCGTTGATCGCTCGGTAGTCAGTGCAAAGCCTGAGGGTGCCGTCCTTCTTTTTGGCGAACAGGACTGGAGCCGCCATGGAAGAGGTGGCCGGGCGGATGAAGCCTCGGGCCAGGTTTTTGTCGACGAAGGCGCGAAGCTCCCGAAGTTCAGCCGGGCTCATGTTGTAGAGTTTGGCCTTCGGGAGTTTGGCCCCCGGCACCAACTCGATGGCGCAATCCGTCGGGCGGTGTGGGGGCAGCTGGTTGCATTCCTCCTCCGAGAAAGCTTCAGCAAGGTCGCGGTAGCAGGCCGGGATGGCGTCATCGGGGTTCGAATAGAGGCCCATCGCCCGCAGCCAGGGGTTGAGCGTGGCCGGGCTTTCGGACCACGGGACTACGGTCCCCGCGACGGCCACGGGCGGCGCGTCAGGTTGGTCCCGATACCAGAAGTGCAGCTTGCAGTTCGGGTGGGAGAAAACGAGGCGCTTCTCGTCCCAATCGATTTCGGGGCGGTGAAGGTCCATCCAGTCCATGCCGAGTAGGATGGAGAAGCCAGCAACGGGGGCGATCGTGAGAGAGATTCGTTCCCAGTGGGACCCCAGATTCAGGGCCAGGGCGCTGGTGGCGTGGCGAATGGCGTCCCCCCCAACCAGGGCGCCGTCCACCTGGCGCATTATTATCGGTTTGGCCAGGTCCTCCTGGCGCGCGGCGAGGGCCTGCGCGATTCCGGGGGTCACCAAAGACGTAGAACAGCCGGAGTCCACGCAGACCTGGACCTCCACCCGGGTGTCCGCCTCCTCGTTGATTAGTACCGCCGGGAGGAGGATGGGGGGTAGGATTCGTCTTGGGGGCGCCGGAGTGCCGACAGGGAGGGTCCGCCGAGGGGCGCCCGGCATGACGGACCGTCCTCGTTTCCCGAGCTGTCTGACTGGGAGGACTCGGGGCTGGTCTGGGAGGAAATTTCCGCCTCCGTCGTGGAGGAAACAGGAGCGAGGAGCGCCCGGGTCCCTCCGTGCTTACCCGCCGATTTGTCGGACGGGCGCTGGCGGTCAGCCGGGCGCTTGTCCGGGGGGCGCTGGCCTCTATCCTGCTGGGAGGGGGTTTTGGATTTCGCCAGGCGTGTTGGGCACACAGAGGCGAAGTGTCCCTTCCCCCCACACTCGTGGCAGAGTCCCGATTGCTTGCGCTTCACCCTGTCTGGCGCACTGGTCGGGGCAGGTTGTGAGGCCATCAGTTTCGGGGCACTTGGGGTTTTGTCGGATCGTGACGAACGGAGCAGGCGGGCCGCCTCCTGGCGACGCTGGTAGGCACGGTAGTTCGCGAGGTTCGTCTCGATCACTCCCGCGGCGTCAATCCACTGCTGGAGGTCCCCGTCCTCTGGTGGCCCCCGGTTGAAGATCCCGTCGGCCACGGGGCGGTCTAGGCCATCCAAGAAGGCGTTGATGATCTGGGTCTCGTTTAAGGTAGTGATTCGGTCCGAGATGGCCCGAAAATCAATTACATAGTCCATCAGGGGCCTCCCCCGCTGTCTCAGCTTGGTTAGGGCCTCCGTCGCTTTTCGTTCACGGAAAGGGTCGCGGAAAGCCGTACGGAGGGCGGCCCTGAAGGATTCTAAGGAGGTGGCTGCCGCCGTCCCCCTCTCGTACTGGGTAACCCACCAGTCCATTGCTTTGCCCTCTAGGTTGCAGCCCAGCGTGCGCACTAAATCGGCCTCGTCCGTAAACGTATCTCCCCATTCCGCCAAGAAGCCATCCACCATAATCAAAAAATAGGTGAGTCTCTCCGACGTACCATCGAACTTCACCTTGAATTTCCGGCCCCCCAAATTGTCGTGGCGGCCGCCGCGGGCGGCTCCGTTGTTCGGCTGATTGGGTGGCTGTAGGGGGACCGGCGAGGGCGGCGGGGCGATCGGCGGTTGAGGTTGGGGCTGGGGAGGTGGGGCGGCTGCGGCAAGCGGAGCATAGGTCCCCCTCCTCGGGGCTGTCGGATGAGTCCAATCCTCGGCCGGGTGACGATCGCGGAGCGGTGGGTGGGGCCGGGTTCGGGGGAGTGGGGGTTCTCGTCGGGGGTTCCCCCCAGGGGCCCGACAGAAACGTGACGGGGTCCTGGCCCCCCGGCCGGGAACGTGATGGTGAGGCTTCCCTCCTCCGACGACGAGGTTCGTGGTGAGGGGGGATCTCTGCAAAGGCTGCGCCCCGATCGGGTCCCGGCCCGGGCTCGGGTTCGGTGTCGACATCGTCCTCCTCCAGCCAGGTCATGGCTCCGGCTGGACGGGAGTAGGTCAGGTGTTTGGGGGGAGCGAACGTCGAGATCAGACCCGTGGTCGCGATCCCCCCTAGGGTGTCGAGAGTCCCGTACCCCAGAGACGGGGTGCTGTGGTGTTTGGGCTTGACAGCGGGGCCCACAGGGGGGCGCGTAGCAGCTCGGGTGGCCTGGGCAGCTGGATCGCCTGGTAGCGATGCGGGAAGGGAGAGTCGGCCTCTCTTCTCCCTCTCGGAGGCGGGGGGGGGGCGCTCCAATGCTCCCGACGGGACTCGGCTTGGCGCAGGGCCCGGCGAAGGGCTTCGTTTTCTCATCGTTGGTCCCCCACGCGTAGCATCAGGCTCTCGAGTTCTTCGACCGGGACAAGGTGCTGGGGCCCTTCTCTGGTGAAGTCTACCCCCACCTGGCGCCCCATTTCGACCAGCCGGTCCGCATCTCCTGGGTCGCTGGGAGGGTCCTCGTCCTCTTCCTCGAGGGAGGGTGGGGGCGATTTCCCCGCCGCACTCGCAGACTCCTTCGCACCAGTTTGGTGTAGTGGTTAGGAGTGTGGACTTCTAATCTGGCATGCTGGGTTCGATTCTGCACTCCCCCACATGCAGCCAGCTGGGTGACCTTGGGCTCGCCACGGCACTGATAAAATTGTTCTGACCGGGCAGTGATATCAGGGCTCTCTCAGCCTCACCCACCCCACAGGGTGTCTGTTGTGGGGAGAGGTAAGGGAAGGCAACTGTAAGCCGCTTTGAGCCTCCTTCAGGTAGAGAAAAGCGGCATATAAGAACCAACTCTTCTTCTTCTTCTTCTTCTTCTTCTTCTTCTTCTTCTTCTTCTTCTTCTTCTTCTTCTTCTTCTTCTTCTTCTTCTTCTTCTTCTTCTTCTTACTACTACTACTACTAAGAGAAACCCCTGAAAATTCTTCAGGTTCCAAGAAACCACAGAAGTGGTGCGATCATGCAGAATATAGTTATGAAACATAGCTGTGTATATGCCCACCCCTTTCCATCCCCTCCTGGCCCATCATTCGCCATTGATGGAGGGTGGGTTGACATGACCATATATGGTCATATCACCCCATAAATGTTTAACAAATTTTAAAAATTAATTAAAAATTAATTAACTCCCACCCATTTGGGAATCTCTTCCTGGTCAGTCAAAAAATACCAGGGTTACACAAAACCCTGGTTGAGAAAGCCTGTCTTAGAGCTTCTAAGCGTGTATGCAAAATACCGGGACATTCCGCATATGCCGGGGGATTCCCTCCTTCTTGCATATAGGGGAAGTGCCAAGGCATACTGCCCCAACGCAATGCCTGGCAGTAGCCTGGTGTGGTTGTTGCCATGCATAATGGGTCTATGGAAGGAAAGCAGGAGGGGAACCACTGCCAGAAAATTTGGGGAAACAGCAACTGGAAAGCAACCAGAATGCTGAAGGAAGCAAAATAAATGCAGACCAAAAAATAAAACCCAATGGATATGCATGGTGAAAGAGAGGGAGAACACCCATGCATAATAGGCCAAAATGGGAAATGCAAACGAACCCTTGATACAGCCTCAATTTAAGATTACAATCATATATATAAAAAGGAAACATTGAGTTGCCAGGAAATGACTGTTCTGTTAGTCTACTTTCCACCATTGGCAAACCATGCAAAACATTTGACCTCTGATCTTAAAAACTTAGTTTCCAATAATAACTTTGGACTGGAACAAATAGGTTTTAGTAAGGGAAATGCTACTTTGGATCACTGCATTGTCCTATCCTTTCTCAGTGAGAAATATATATGAAACTAAAAAGGGACAAATTCTTCTCTGCCCTTATTGATCTAAAATTAGCCTTTGACTCAATATCCAGGAGGAAACTGTGGATAAAATTAGCAAACAAAAATTGATCAGCAATCATTATATTTTCTAAAACAACTTCACCATAACCATTATTGCCAAATTAAATTCTCTGTTGAGGGAAACATCTTGAAGGCTCCAATAAATATGTGGGTGAATCAAGACTATATCCTTGCTCCACACATATGTAACCTTTTTCTTAGTGATTTATCTGTTCGCTTTGAATAAGTGAATGCCCATCCTCCCTCAGGAGGCAAGAGACCAATTTTTATTATACACAGATGACATAGTAATCCTATCCAAACTGTGAGTGGGCTTATTTTGCTATCCTTGAACAGTCACTGATTATTGTAATAAAAACCTGCTAAAAATAAAGCTTGATGAAACTAAGATTGTGGTCTTTGCCAAAACTCATTCCACTGGCAGGTAAACAGAAATCAGAACAGGTAAATCAATTTAAATATTTAAGCATAAATTTAAGTTATAACAGCAAATCTGTAAGCCACAGAGGAAAAGTTATTAAAGTCGTGAAAGACCTTTTGGCTCTTTTAAACAAGGTTTATCACCAGAAAGGCAACAAAAACTAACCAGCTGCCTTAAAAGTATATAACACTAAAACAATACTACTGATTAATTAATATTTAATTAGTTAAATAGTGTGTGGCAAACCATAATCTAGTTGCAAAATTTGGATAACAGAAACTAGAAACTAGAGCTTGGCTGCAAACCTTCAAATACTGATTAAGGATACATTTCCATCCTTATCCAAAAAGTTTACTATCTAAGCTTCTGGGAGAGGAGGAAGTCAGTCAACAACTTTCCAGGTTCACCTCAGCTATCTCTTAAGAAAATAGGTCCAGCTAAATACAGTGGGATGATCAAGCACTCCCCCGTCCTCTTCCAAACAGGGAATAGAGAATTGTATGACTTTAGACTAGAAGAGCCTCTTGTGGTGCAGAGTGGTAAGGCAGCCGTCTGAAAGCTTTGCCTATAAGGCTGGGAGTTCAATCCCAGCAGCCGGCTCAAGGTCGACTCAGCCTTCCATCCTTCCGAGGTCGGTAAAATGAGTACCCAGCTTGCTGGGGGGTAAACGGTAATGACTGGGGAAGGCACTGGCAAACCACCCCGTATTGAGTCTGCCATGAAAACACTGGAGGGCGTCACTCCAAGGGTCAGACATGACTCGGTGCTTGCACAGGGGATACCTTTACCCTTTACCTTTAGACTAGATAGTCTCCAGGAATACTCTCCAAGAAGTGGCTCTTTGAGCCAGGGTTGGTGCTGCTCATGTTATTGGACCTCACAGCAACAGAGAGATCTAGTCAACAGAGAGATCAGATTCAGAAGGTTGATGAATGACTGCTTAACTGGCCAAAACAGTAAGAAGGGTATGCATCTCTCTCTCTCTCTCTCTCTCTCTCTCTCTCTCTCTCTCTCTCTCTCTCTCTCTCTCTCTCTCTCTCTTCTCCTATTTCTGTTCTTCAGTTTGGCTCCTTCCCTTTCTGCCCCTAGAATTTCCCTCTTCTTCCCGCCTCTGCTTTCTCCCTTCTCCACGGACCCTCCAAGTAGACTTACTTCCATGGCATTACTGTAAACTACATTTCTGTGACATGAAGTTTGGGAAGAATCTGTTAAAAGATGTGACAGGCGGGCATCAGAAAAAGCAGAAGTGGTAGCAAACAAATTCCACAAAGAGGTTATCGGGCATGTGGCACGTGGGGAGGGGGGAGAGGAAATATGGTTTTCATAGACATTTCCTCCCCCTCAAATCTTAAGACACTTCCCCCATGACTTTCTCCCTAATCACCATGTCTGTAATGTGTTTTTTTTTGCTTTGCTTCGAGTCCACGGTGGGTAAAAAAAATGAAATTTAGGTATGTAAGCCAGATGCCCTTACTAAAGGTCTTTCCTCTCGCCATGAGGGCTTCTTAGGCTTCGAGGGGGGGCAACACCTCATCCTCATTCTCAGCAGCTATGGATGCCTCTTCTGTGGCCCTTGACTGGTGCAAACTTGCTATGGCCAAGCACCATGCATGCTGGAGTAAGGGGGCTTCCTTCCTAATCGGTAACGGGGTGAGTTTGGACAGAGTATCCAGAGCTTTTGAGCCTACAGGTACCTTTGGAATTCTGACACAGAGTGGTGGGGGCAGCCCCAAAATGGATGCCAAAAAATGGCAGAATCCACCACAGAATGTCTGCAGATATATAGCTGCTGAGATTAAGCTCTGTTTGTATTTAATGAATATTGAAGAGCAATGAGTTTTTTGTTACATTGCTGTGTTTTCTAGTCAAACAGCTCATTGGCTTTAGGACCTAAATGGCTGTATATGGGATAGAGAAACCCCCAAATCAAAACTAATTTCCAGAGAGTAGAGATTGGTTCACCAGAAGTCTGCCTTGGAGGGCTAATAGAATTGTCAAAACCATTTTATTTAACTTACACAGCCAATCAGATCTTATGAGGGCCCACCCAATTTCTGGTGCCAAGAAAACTGTGGGCAGGTGCTAGGAGCCCATAGTCACCATGTTGGTTGGGAGGGAGGGGCTGACCTATGGGGGAAAATGCAGCATATTTAGATGCTGGGAAGAGACCTAAAAAAGATCTGCACACCTTGAACATTTCCTTTTTCTCCCTCAGCTTGTCCTGCTGAAGTTCTCTGTTTATCCAGATAGGCTTCTTTAATTCCCTACCACATTTTTGTCAACTTCTGCAGCAAATCTGCAGAGGATGGAAACCTCCATATCTTCATCAGGGAACAACACAAACAGCAGCGAAAGGAGCAGTTGTTTCCCGTGTTTTTCACGGGAAAGTTGCCTTCCATGGTCTAAATCTGCCTGTCCTGAAGGAGAAAGAGAGTAAGGTAACCAAAATAAGACATTACAACAAAATTGCTTCCTGTGACCAATCATTGCCCTGCCTTTCCAAGAGGTTTGTCAGACATCATGTGGTGGCTGGAGAACTAAGATCTTAAAACTAGAATCATAGAACAATAGAGTTGGAAGGGACCTCCTGGGTCATCTAGTCCAGCCCCCTGCACTATGCAGGACACTCACAACCCTATCGCTCATCCACTGTCACCTGCCACTCCCTTGAACCTTCCCTTAATCAGCCTCTCCATCAGATGGCTATCCAGCCTCTGTTTAAAAATTTCCAAAGATGGAGAAGAGACTACCTCCCGAGGAAGCCTGTTCCACTGAGAAACCGCTCTAATGGCCAGGAATTTCTTCTGGAGGTTTAGAGGCTATCCACTTGAATACGAGCATCACAAGGACTGCGTGGATTAATGTTCTCACCATGGGATGATTTTCCTTCACATTGCTGGGGGGAGGAGGGTAACCACTGAGAGCTCTGCTCGAGTTAGCATTTAACAAGAACTCAAAAGCGCTTTAAGAAATCCGGGAACTGTATAATGCGGGGGGGGGGGGGAGGGTTAAAACTGACCAAGCTTTGAAGAGGCAGTGCGAGCCTAAGCAGAAATTTGGCCCAGATAGCATGGTGTCCTGGACTGGCCTGACTATGTCTGCGGAAGAGTGCCCGCACTCGAAAGCTCACGCCTTGAATAAATCTTTGTTGGTCTCTGATTTTGTTGTGCTTCTTCAGACCAACACGGCTGCCCACTTGAATCTTGCCTTAATATGACTTTCCTTTTGTTTCTAATTTTATAATTTTAAGTTGTACTTGGCTGACTGTGGAATCCATAATTTTATGGTTGGGGTCACCACAACATGAGGAACTGTATTAAAAGGTCGCGGCATTAGGAAGGTTGAAAACCACTGCCTTAGAGGAAGAAATGGGTTGTTTCCAAGAAAGGAGTACTGTGCAGCCACAGCTTTCCAATTATAACTCGACAACAAAAAGGGATAGAATGTTTAAAAATGAAATGTGGGGGAAAGTACATTGTTGCGATATACACATATGTTATATTGTCACAGTAACCTGTCATGATTTTTGTTTTATTATATCTAGGTATATCAAAACCAGGACGTGGCCCTTGCCTCTCCGAACATCTCAGCTGGTGTTGACACTCCTTTGTCAATAAAATCCCGAAGAGCGACTTTAAGACAGAGGGACGGAGGCAGCCCAGGTTTCCTGCTCCAGCCCTGCTGCGGCTGCTACTTTCTGGCTTGGCTTCTGGAGGCTGAAATAGTATCTCTAGAAAGCTTATGCCTGTGATGTATTAACAGACAAACCATGGAATGAATGCTGAAATATCACTGAGTGCTTTCCGAAACTGAAGGACACATAGGAAGTCGTCCATATGGTCTATAACAGGGGTAGTCAAACTGCGGCCCTCCAGATGTCCATGGACTACAATTCCCAGGAGCCCCTGCCAGCATTCGCTGGCAGGGGCTCCTGGGAATTGTAGTCCATGGACATCTGGAGGGCTGCAGTTTGACTACCCCTGGTCTATAACATGGTGCCCCCACCTTTCCTGCCACCCATCATGCATTGCCAGAAATTGGGCAGGACCAAGTAGGCGTTGTGCCCAACAAGACTTCGGATAGGCCGCTGGTGATGTGATTGGTGGTGTCTGGCTGGCTCTTTCTCCATTTTATGGCTGCACCCACCAGATTGGGTCAGGAATCGCAAGCATCCTGCAGGATCCCAAGGGCTGGAGACCCCTGCTCTAAGAGGCACAAATTCCTTGGATGGGCACGAGGGAAGGCAGCTCAGCCCCTGCTTTCTTGCCCCACTTTCCAGACCCCTCCCTGCCCAGTCCACAAGATCAGCCTCCCTGAGCAGCCGGTGCCCACGGAATCCCCTCTGCTGATGTCACTATCCCGGGGTTCCGGCATCCGTGGCAATGGAGGAGGCAAAAGATGCTTCCAACAGCCCTCGGGCTCACTTGGCTCTCTGTAGCTGAAGAGTTCAGGAGCAAAACTGAAGATGGATGGAGAAAAAGAGGAAAATGAAATATTTTGTGTCAAATGTGTTTTAAAAGTAAGAAAGGACACTCTTCTGGTGGGAAGTGGAGAGTTAGGGCAGGAGGAGGTGGCCTTGGGTTGGGAGGAATCTGGGGCAGGGGGAAGGTAGAAGTCTGCTGTCATGAGGGCTGCCGCCCTGAGCTGGGCCTGAAGAACATGAGATGGGTGGCAAGATGTGATTCAGATCCACCTAATCAAGCCCAAGCCCAACTGTCTCTTGGCCACCAGTCATCTGCTACCCACCCACCAGGAGCCAACATCTCTTCTTGTCCTCAAAACTGTTGGGTTTCTGCCTCAAGAGCCAATCGGAGCAGATTCAGGATGACATTTTCTGCAATACCATCCAAGCATTTCGGGCAGGGATGGTCAGAATGTGGCTCTCCGGAGGTCACAGAATCAGAGAATTGGAAGGGGCCTCCAGGGTCACCTCCAGGGTCACCTGCACAAGGCAGGCATGTCCATGGACTACAATTCAAGTGCTGGCAAGGGCTCCTGGGAATTTTATTTATTTATTTATTTATTTATTTATTTATTTATTTATTTATTTATTTATTTATTTATTTATCACATTTATATACCGCCCTCCTCGAAGGCTCAGGGCGCTTTACATGGAACTCAAGAAACTATACAGAAAAAATTAGAGTTCAGCCCAGGCTTTCTCAACCATGGTCCCATGACAGTCCTGGAAGGGCTTTCTTAGTACATTGGAACATATCCTTTTGCATTGTCAGTTTTATAATGACATTTGTTCCATATTTATCACACCATTGTTACATAGAGTCCCAGGGCGTTCCAGACAATCTTATATCTCCCTGCTGCTCATAGACACAAATTGTTCCATCACATTGCCAGATTTTGTGCTGCATCCATGAAAAGTCGACGGAAGTTGACTAAAACTTAACTGACCCTGAGAGCAATTAGAACAATAACCCATGTTTCCATTTACTTTTAATTTATATTTTAGCAGACGCATAGTCTAGACTCTAAGTGTTTAACATAATGCTATTTTATGAGTAAAACCATGTTTTAGCCAGATTATCTCTGTAACTGTGAAATTGTTTTGATTTTGCTGGTCTATGACCGTAATAAAGATATGCATGTATGTAGTACCTGGAAGTTAATTAGCATTTTATATATTTTTTAAAACAATTCAACCATACATTGACAACATATAGCCAAGTTGAACTCTACCCCCCCCCACCCCAAATGGCCAATGATGGGCCTGGAGGAGGTGGGAAAGGCAGAAGCCTCAGGTGGGCATGGACACAGCTCTGCTTCCCAGCCATAGTCTGCATGATTGCACCACTTCTGGGGTTTCTAGAAGCCTAAATAATGTTCCAGGGGTTTCTCAAAGGTGAAAAGGTTGAGATAGCCTGCGATAGCCACTGGAATATGGGGCTTCCCATCCAATGTCTCCATGCAGAGGAGAGTAGTGGAAGGGGGTATGGTGGAGTTCAGTGAGGAACTGAGGAGTTTAGGGATCTGTTTCCTGACCTGAGGAAGGGAATGGCAGTCAGGAGCTCCCAGGAATGTCTGGGGGGCTGATGGGAACCAGGCAATAGAGAGGGACTTCCTGCAGGTGACTTTGGTTTGAGTCACAGTTCCGTCTTCTTCATATTTCCTATCCAAACAGGAATTTCTGTGGATTGGCCTTTTTGGCTTCATCAGTGTAATCATTTTCGCAATACAAGTGGCGAAGACCATAATATCGCGCCGAACTGAAGAGGTGACAGGTAAGTAGGTCTGAATTTATAGGAGGAAGGACCATCCGTTGAGTGGAGGAGCCAAGGGGCTCTTCTGTGAGCAGGTCCAAGAAGCAAGGGCTCATCTCTCTCTTGGGACCCACTGATGATTACCCTCTCCATCCCCCCATCAGACCATCCCAGTTTCCTCGGCTATCCTACGAATGTTCTTTTCATTGCAGCGGTGATCTAGAGGGTCTTCCTCTTGCCCAGTCAAATCATCGAGATCTTGACAGAGGGTGGGGAAGTGGGGGGGTCATACAGGGTTCTCCGCAGAGATTGTGAATGGCGAAGCTCAGGGGACCGATCATTGAATAGGCAGGAGAAGCACAACCCCTGGTTGCTTAAAGGAATAAAGTGGGCTTATTATGAACAGAAACAACTGTGCATAGAAAGAGGAGATAAGAGACCTAATTGACTTTTAGGTCTGCAGACGTTCAACTGCTGTTCTGGAGGCAAGCAGGGAGGAAGCATGCTCAAAAGAGAATTTCCTGATCTAAGTCTACTAAATAGACGTCTCCTCCGATGCCCCTTCAAGGACCCCCTCTGCTCCTTCTTGCACACTGCAGAGCTTGTGGATTCTGACAACCACAAGGCTCACTTTGGCTTCTTGCAGGACTTCTTAAGTGGTGACGGACTTGATGTTCAGTATGGTCTAATTTTTCCACAGGTCCGGAAGAACAAAGGCCTGAAGAGCAGGTTTCTGCTGAAGAGCCGGTGAGTACATGAGACATGAAAAAGGTTTTGATGTGCGTAGGAATTGGGGTGGTCGAGGTCCTCATGGTCCTTCTGCTGACAGGGGAATCCAGGAATCACAGTCAGGAGAATCATCTGCAAGCGGCAATAAACGCCCCATGGGCTTTATAGAGTTGGATAAATTTATTGATTGATCAAGACCTGCAGACTCCCAAGGGCACCTTTGTTAATCTGGAGGGAGGTCTTCTTGAAGGGGGTGTCGGAGAGCTCCCCCCCCCCAATGTTTTGACATAGGCATCAATGCTTTGCGTGAAAGGATGGAAAACATCCTTATCAAATCTGAAGATGGCCCCAAAGGAGAAGAGCAAAAACCTCCCAAATCCTTTCCACCTCTGTGCATTGTGTGACTCTGGACAAGCGATGTTCTCTCACTTGCCTTCCTACAGTCCACACCAGCCCAGGAGGCCCAAAACACCGATGAGTGCCCGGAGACGCCATCAAATGACTACGCCCAATGGAAGGCGGCTTTGTGCAAGGTACTTACTTATTACGTTTGTGTATTGCCCTATCCTTAGGCTCAGGGCTGTTCAAGTAGAACGTACATCAAACCCACTTTTTATAAGGAACAAAAGGTAACAGTAATAACAACCATAAACAGAGAAAATAACATCCAACCTGGTGAACCATCTACTAGGCCCATGGTTGTTCTGATCCATTGCATGGGTTCAAGGCAGGGAGGTTCGGAGCCCAGCAGGTATTATTTAGTTTCGGTTGACCTCAACCAAATGGCTGGTGGAGGAGATCCATTTTGCAGGCCCTGCAGAAGTCTTTTAGAATTAGGGAATTGGGTCATAACCTGGGGTTAATCAGAAGGCATTTTTGGTAAGCCACTAGATTCGGCTAACCTGGTCACGTTGGGATACCCATCCCCAGGTCAGACCTGGGAATCCCTTGGAATTGTAGCTCATCTACAGCTTACAGAGATCAGTTCCCCTAGAAAAAAGGCCCTACGAATTCTGGGACCCCCATTCTGGGTCCGCGAATCGCCCTATGCCCCCCACAGAGCTTTACGCCCTATACACTCTGCGGGTACCAACTTGTTTGGCGTTCCAGCCCCCAGAGAAGTGTGCCTGGCCCCAACCAGGATCAGGGCCTTTTCGGTCCTGGTCCTTACTTGTTGGAATGAGCACCCAGAGGAGCTCTGGGCCCTGTGGGAGCTTTTGGCATTCCCAAGGGCCTGCAAAATGGAGCTCTTCCACCAGGTCTTTGGTTGAGGCCCAGCAAGACAATGAGAAAGTTCTTATTGGGCCCCCCGGTGTTAAGCCATGTTAGGGGGGAGTGGTGTTAAGTGATGGCCTTATGTCAACTGTGCCCCCTTTTTCCTGCTCACTCTAGTTATTAATTTGGGGGAGGGGGACTAGTTGTTTTACACCACTGTAATTTTGGGTGATCGTCTATATCTGTGTATGATATTTTTATGTCCTACCTAGGGTATTTTAATGGGGTTTTATGAGGTTTTTATGATGGAATTAATGTATCCCGCCATGAGCCATTTCTAGGAGTGATGGGAAATCAATAATAATAATAATAATAATAATAATAGTAGTAGTAGTAGTAGTAGTAGTAGTAGTAGTAGTAGTAGTAGTAGTAGTAGTAGTAGTAGTAGTAGTAGTATGGCTGCTTTGAAGGGTGTGGAGTTCTACTCCCCTGAGGTCCCTCCCCACTCCAAATCCCGCCCCAGCTCCACCCCCAATGTCTCCAGGCATTTCCCAACCCAAAGCTGGCATCTCTGCGATCACCTGGGCTCCTTTGTCCCTCTTGCTCCTTCTCTTCTCCTTTCCCACAGAATCTGTTCCCCGAGGAGACCGAGGAGGAGGAAACGATTCAGCCCTCGGAGGTAAGGGGAAAGGGAGGAATGGGAGATGGTGCTGTAGAAGAGTAAATTAGAGAAGTACTTTGAGGCAACCCCATTGGGTGCACTTTTAAGTCCTGCTGTATGTCAGAAGAGCTCAAGGTGGAGTGTGTAGTTTTCACTTCCTGAGTTTATGATCCTGGTTAGACAGAATGGACGAAAGATGCATACCAGCTTCAGAGTGCGCGGATTGTTCCATCAAGGTCCACTAGATCCCACTCCAACCCTATTTTATGTGGGGTTTAAGATTTTATTGTAAACCACCATGAGCCGGCAGTGTCCGCGGAAGGCAGTCAAAGAATATGAACAGACATAAATGAATGAATAGCTTACCAGCAGTCACACCGTCAGGGTCCTTATGCTGTGCTGGCAGCTGTTACCCAAGTGACAGTCTTAAATATACACCATTGATCAGATCTTGAATGGCCAATCAGAGGCCTTGCTTGCTGGACAAAAGCCCCTCCCTTTCTGAAACACTTGGGGGCATCAAGAAAGTTATTAGTAGGCACCTTTTCTCCCTATGGGGCTGGTTCTTTGGTTCCATAAAGGATCTGGCCACATTCAAAATATGATCTCTTCCTGCTCTCTGCCACTCACTCAGCCAGAGAGGAGAAGGTTTGGAGAGCTGCATTTGAACTCAGCTGAAGTGAAACCCTTTGAGGATGGTGCAAGCACGTGCTTCACCCCTAAAAAGCCAGGCCCTGGAGCTTCTCTTGAGGGCTCTCAGGAATCTGACTTGGGAAAGCATTTCCTCGGGCTCTGGAGTCCTGCTGCCATCAGCAGCATCAACGAGGCCCAATAGCAGATCCCTTCATGGTCTGACTAGGCAGAAACTCAATGTGGTGTTGGAAGATCTATGCTTGGAGATGCCAAAACCTTTTGTTGTTGATGTTGTCCTTGCAAACAGGCCCCAGTCATGGAATGCAGAGTCATTTATGGACCTCCTCCAAATTTCAGAGCGGACCAAGTAAGTGCCACCGGGTGTCAACAGGTACTTCTTCCAGACTTCTTATTGCCTCTGGAAAGCAGGAGGAGGGGTCCTGTCGAGATGGTCTGAGGCATTTCCGGGTAGTGGGAGGCGTTCCTGATGGTGGCCAGGAGGCCGGTGAATCTTCTCATCAGAGACACCCTGGGACTAAGGAGTGATCCTGCTGAGCAAAGTCAACAGTTCAGCAGGGACTTTGGCACAGCAGGATCTGCATGCTGGGTGCCAGAGCATTTCCGTGTATGCGTTCCTGTCCATTCCAGACACGAGGAGCACAACAGGGAGGCAGCATCCTCAGGAGGGAGCT
Organism: Paroedura picta; assembly: GCF_049243985.1. Taxonomy (NCBI): domain Eukaryota; kingdom Metazoa; phylum Chordata; class Lepidosauria; order Squamata; family Gekkonidae; genus Paroedura; species Paroedura picta. The sequence goes on along the minus strand of NC_135373.1, from coordinate 8,206,923 downwards.
GAACTTCCAAGAGTGTCCAAACTAGCCAGGGGGCTTTCAGAGTCGATCCCTAAAGATCCTCAGAGTCTTTGTGTGCCCAAAACCAGACACTTATTGTCATTCAAGAAACCTTTCTTTAAAAGCTTTAAAAGAAATTTACGAATACATTAATTAGGTTCAATACAGCAATGGCGTCATTCAGCAAAAAAAATTAATAAAAATGAAGAAGCAAACTAGCCCTCTGGATTGCTCCAAGTAGCTGACCTTGTGTGACCTAAAAGCAAGCCCCCCCCCCTTCAAATATCTCTGACGCAGCTGGTGCTTCCTAATATAACTTTAGGAAATCAGAAGTAATTGATATGTAGAATTAAGGAGAGAATGCCTGGTGACTTAGGTGGACGAAGACATTAAAACCTAAACATACATGAATAGATATCGGGGGCACACCCAGCCCATGCAAAGCATCACGTGAGTGGCCTCCATCCCAGTCAATATGCAGCCCTAGAGCATTTCTCACCGTTCAGGGGAACATCCTGACATCCTGTTGCAATTTCTCAAGAACTGACTGCTGCAGACTTAGTTCTCTCCCCATACCCAGTGGCTCAGAGCCACTCATGTGGGTCAACCCCACCCTAGACACTCTGGAGTCTGTGAAGGCCCTTTTCCTCCTGATGCCCAGGAACCAAGGTCTCAGAATGTCCCCTGACATTTCCCCTTCTCAGGATTTTCTTGGGCAGAACCAAACAGTTCTAATTCTGTTATAAACAGGTCTAAAAGACAAGATCTGAGCACTCTTGTAACTGATTCCACGTTTAATCTTTCAGAATTGCCAAAAGAGTTTACCTCAGGTCAAGTTAAACATGCCCAGGGCCAGAGAATGCAAGAAAAAATCAAAGCATTCAAATCAGTGGTGATATTTCTGAATTTCTTTTTGAGACAGAGACACAACCTGCTTGAATAGCCATGTACAAATGCCCCAAGGCCAGGAATTGTTTTCCCCCAGCCCCCAATAGTTGTTGGTGATTGGTTAGCGATACTGTAGAAATAAACTAGAGAAATTGTCAAAGGTTTTCACCCAGGAGTCAGCTGGGTGTTGTGGGTTTTCCAGGCTCTGGGGCCGTGGCCTGGTAGGTTTGGTCTTTGATGTTTTCTCACTGTTCCCACAGAGAAGTCCCCATCTGGAGGTGCCCTACCTCTGACGATGCCATCCACAGTTACTGCTGTCAGGGATTAAAACTACCGGACCAAAAAGACTCTGGCTCTTGTTGAGGCCAGCCAAATATCTCCGGGGAAAGGAACCACTAGCCTGTTAGTATAAGCTGAGCACAAGGCTCTTCTGGGATGTACTCAGAGAGATGGTCCTATGGGACAGGGTCAGCCATAGTTTCCCACACAAAGGGATTGGGGCCAGCGCTGGGAATCTCTAGGCCTCTGGCTTAAGCAAGGTCTCCATCAGCCTTCTGTGCGGAAGAATGGCTGCAGAAGTGGAGCTGACAATACAGAATTGGATGAGAAATCCACGTTCCCACCCAGTTAAGGGGACCTTGACATGTTGTTGACTGGGTATGGCTGTTGGGAGTGCCATGTCTGGAGTGGCCAACCATTTTTTCCCTTGTACCAGGACCCTTGGTTTGTTCCAAAAACTGGAAGGATAACAGAGGCAGACCTTTTAAAAAGGAGGGATGCTCTCTCTGCTCAGGTAGGTCTTCTCAAATCATGATGTTTCCTAAAAAGCAGGAGGAAGAATCAGCAGTTGTAGAGTCAGATTTGTGTGCATAGTAGAACCTTGTTTCCACTGACATTTAGCTGGGCAATGATTCCTGAATTGCCAAGATTCACACACACACACTCACAAACTTGTATTCTGCAGCAAAATCAGGACTGAGGTATGTGCAGCTTTCAGAGTCCACTGCCGTCTCTGGCAAATCAGGGATCATGGATAGAAATGAATAAAATGAAACCTCTGTCTGCCTCCTGGGAAAAGCATCTGCTGCCAGCCAGAGTAGACAGTGCCCAACTAAATGACAGATCCGTGTTCTCACCTGGCGAGGGCATCTGGCCCTGATCAGGACTGCATGGAGTGTTTGGGAGTTCTGTACAAGGAGTCCAGAATTCTTTTCTGTGTAGCAGAACTCCTGGGCCGTACCACAACCCGAAAGAAAGAGAACAGAAGAAGGTGCTTTACGGAGAACGGATGCCATTATTAAGTGTTCCAAATGAATCTGGAATCCTCACAATCAGTGTCTCCTGGTGCCTCCGTCTCCATGTGGATGCATTTAAACCCCTTCACAGGAGGAGAAAGAGACCTCTATTGACCTACCAGGAGCAGAAGTTCCCCTGGGGAATGAGAAAGGCTCAGGAGAAGGACAAAGCCAGGCCTCCAGACAGACACCATTTTTATGTGCAGAAAACAGGGAGAGGGACTGAGAGAGGCCACGAGGCCTGGGGGTGATGCCTATAAAGCCCTCCAAGGAGTTGGCCTCCCATCATTAATATAAAGAAAATGACCACTCAATGTTCCCATCAAAGCACCCTCCGTCCCCTCCCTCCCTAGCAGAGAGAAGCTGAAGAGTTCTGCTTTTTAATGTAAACCTGATTCTTTTAAAATGTCTAAAATGTTTAGATTGTTGTTTTCTCACAGGATATGTTGTAAGCTGCCCTGAGCCCTCCCGGAAGGGTTGCATGCAAAGCTGACAATAGATAATTAAGATGATAATTAGGGTGGGGGGGGGGGATATTGGGAACCAGAAAACTCAGACTGTCGGTGGCACCATCTGAAGTGTCCAGAACATCCCTGGGGAAGGAGGGCAAGCAAGATCTGAAGAGGGCAATCTCTCTAGGGAAGAAAATAAAAGCACAATCCATGCTTTGACGTGGGGTTACTGCGAGAAGCTTGGACTTGCAGGAGAGCATTAGGGGCTGGAATAAGACATGACAAGGGTATAAACAAGGCCACAGCTTTCTTACCTCCCCATGGGAGTGTTGGCACCGCATGGGAGAGGGAGCCTGACCTAGCACTTATCGGACTGCACCGAACCCACGGAGTCCAGAGGCACCAGGGGACCCGTCCATTCCCAGACAGGAGAGCAGAGCCTCTTACTACTGAATTCTCCCTTATGGGAAGTGACCTATGTAGGGAAGCCAGCAGGCACCCACCTTATTTGGCTGCCCCATGGCAGGTTGGCAACGAGTCTGTGTCTCCCAGCAGGGCCAGCCACGCTTGTTCATAGGCCGTCTCTTATGGAGGCCCCGAACCCCAAGGAGTCCCGTCACACAGCAACAGGCTGCATCCCATGTGGAGCCCAAAATTATGATGAAATATTAGCCATGCAACATCTACCTCAGACACAGTCTCGGGGCTGTTTATGTATCACATAGGGTGGGAAGGAGGGAAGCTGCTCTGCGGCGTGCTGGGCAAAGGGACCACGACTCACGTGCATAGCACATTATAGGCTCTGCATGTCCTGCCTCCCTCCTTTATGCTGGGTGCAGTTTGCGCCCCACGTGGGCTCCTGGGGCAGTCACGTTTGCCACCAGCCCACCCTCCAGTACATCAACTGGCAGCTCCACTGATGCCTTGCAACGCATTATACATTTTAGGATTCAGGCCCTTTCCCTTCTGCAATGTATGTTCTCCGTTGTCCCCTGAGAGCCCAGCTGTCAGACAGAGAGGACAATCCCGAGCTAGCAGACAGAGCCCTGTTCCAACCTGGCTGAGGGCACCCTGGCCTGCTCCTGCTGGGATGGGATGCTTGGCCCTAAAATGGCCAATGCTTTTTCTCATTAGCAGAAGACTTGGGGCTTTCCACAACTTGAAAATAAGAAGACCGAGGAAGATGTCTTCCAAAGAGGAAACACCAGGTTTGCCCAGGTGTGTATTAAATAATAATTATGTTCCATTCAAACTGGCAGCTCCACTGATGCCTTGCAATGCATTATACATACTGGGATTCATGCCCTTTCCCTTCTGCTGTGTATGTTGTCCGTTCTCCCCTGAGAGCCCAGATGTCAGACAGAGAGGACAATCCTGAGCTAGAAGACAGAGCCCTGTTCCAACCTGGCTGAGGGCACCCTGGCCTGTTCCTATTGGGGGGGGGGATGCTTGGGAAATCCACCCCAACATTGGCCAATGCTTTTTCTCATTAGCAGAAGCCTTGGGGCACCCCACAAGTTGAAAGAAAGAGGACCGAGGAAGATGTCTTCCAAAGAGGAGACACCAGGTTTGCCCAGGTTTGTATTATAAAATTATTATGTTCCATTTAAACTGGCAGCTTGATTGATGCCGTGCAACACATTATACATTCTGGGATTCAGGCCCTTTTCCCTCTGCAATGCAGGTTCTCTGACCTCTCTGGTTCGGGACTTCCAATCATCTCCCCTAGTTGGGTCGCAGTCTTCTTTCACAGATCAGGCACAATCCAAGAGGTGCTGAGCCTGGTGCTGGCTGGGGGTGTTAAAAGGCCAATGGCTGCTTGGAAGAGACCTTTTGTTCCTCTCTGGCTGTGGCCTCCCACTGCTGACGACTGCTAGGATCCAAAATACAGGCAGACCACACAGTTCTGGCTGGCTAGCCCTTCCCTAGTTAAGGGTTCCCAGAAATCTGGTGCAGGAAATATGTTTGTCTTCCTTCAATGCTGGAGTCTGGCTGCTGGGCAGAAAAGACTATATGGAGGTAGAAGATAGATTCATATTCTCACCGGGCTGAGGGCACCTTGACATGTTCATGATGGGAATTGGTGTTTGTGAGTTCCATACCTGGAGTGACCAATATTTTTTCTCTCTGCACCAGCAACCGTGGATTGCGCCACAATTTGATAGGAAAAAAGCAGGGGATGAAAGAAAGTACTCCATCTATGGACAGGTAGAGCTTCTAAAATTATTATTATCTTTCTTCCAAAACAGGAAGAAGAGTCAGCAACATTGGGGTTAAATTTTTGTGCTCAGGAGAACCTCATTTTTGGTTCTACTTCTGCGGCAGATCATTCCTAAAATGCCAGGATCCCACCCAGCCAGTCTTTATTCTGGGGCCTGATTGGGATCAGGACTCAGAAATGTGCCTGATTTCGGGTGCCCTCTGACAGCCGTGGCAAACACACTGGATGCCTAGTCTGGACAAAACAGGAAACATGGATAAACTCCAGTTAGAAGAATGTATGAACATTGTGGCAAGCGTAGCTCTTCCAAAAGTCTTGAGAGAGCCAGCAGGTGTCATCCCAAACTCAGAAGGAGAGAACCAGGGGAGAGAAAATCTGCTGCCGCTCAAACAACACAACTCTCTGACTAGTATAGATCCAAATGAATCTCAAAGCAGCACAATCTGCACAGCCTGGAGCATCAGTTTCCTGTGAATGAAGAAGAGAGTTGGTATTTATACCCTCCTTTTTGCTCCCTGAAGGAGTCCCAGAGCCGCTTACAATCTCCTTCCCTTCCTCTCTCCTCAACAAAGAATAGATTCTTGCAGTTAGCCGAGTAAGTCACAAACAGCATAATTGAGGCCTGTAGCACCTTTAAGACCCACAAAGATTTATTCAAGGCGTGAGCTTTCATGTGCAGGCACATTTCCTCTGACCAAATGGAACAAGAATGATGAGAATGCAGATATATAGAAAAGGTAAATAAGTAGCAAATCAGTAAACTGTGTCATAGTATCCACATTATGCCATAGGAGACTTCTTTGCTCAAACAGCTAATCAGTCCTCTTGAGTTCAGTTGTAGTTCACAAAAACAAGGGAGAAATTAAACTGTCCATGTTAGGAATTAATAGCAGACTCTTTCCCAGTTGTAAAAGGAAATACTTAAAAGAGACTAGTTGTTTGCCACAACTAAATCTGGGGTGTGAAAGGGGTTTGTCTGCCTTGGGTGCTGGGGCCCAGCTGCCAGACAGAGAAGACAATCCTGAGCTAGAAGACAGAGCCCTGTTCCAACCTGGCCGAGGGCACCCTGGCCTGTTCCTGCTGGGGTGGGAAGCTTGGGAAAGCCACCCCTAAATTGTCCAATGGTTTTTCTCATTAGCAGAAAACTTGGGGAATCCCACAACGTGAAAATAAGAAGACCGAGGAAGATATCTTCCAAAGAGGAAACACCAGGTTTATCCAGGTGTGTATTAAATAATAATTACATTCCATTCAAACTGGCAGCTCCACTGGTGCCTTGCAACACATTATACATTCTGGGATTCAGGCCCTTTTCCCTCTGCAATGCTGGTTCTCTGACCTCTCTGGTTCCAATCATCTCCCCTAGTTGGGTAGCAATCTTGGGTAGGAACAGACACAGTCCAAGAGGTGCTGAGCCTGGTGCTGGCTGCGGGTGTTAAAAGGCCAACGACTGCTTGGAAGAGACCCTTTGTTCCTCTCTGGCTGTGGCCTCCCACTGCTGACCACTGCTAGGATCCAGAACACAGGCAGAGCACACAGTTCCAGCTGGCTGCCAGTTGGCTGGTCAGCCCTTCCTTAGTTAAAGGTTCCCAGAAATCTGGTGCAGGAAAGATGTTAGTCTGCCTTCAATGCTGGAGTCTGGCTGCTGGGCAGAAAAGACAATAAGGAGGTAGAAGATAGATTCATATTCTCACCGGACTGAGGGCACCTTGACATGTTCATGATGGGAATTGTCTTTTGTGAATTCCATACCTGGAGTGACCAAGAATTTTTTCTCTGCACCAGAAACCGTGGATTGCACCACAGGTTGAAAAGAAAAAAGCAGGGGATGAAAGAAAGCACACCATCTATGGACAGGTAGAAAGAAAGTACACCATCTATGGACAGGTAGATCTTCTAAAATTATTATTATCTTTCTTGTAAAACAGGAGGAAGAGCCAGCATCATTGGGGTTAAATTTTTGTGCTCAGGAGAACCTCATTTTCGGTTCTACTTCTGCGGGAGGTCACTCCTAAAATGCCAGGATTCTACCCAGCCAGTCTTTATTCTGGGGTCTGATTTGGATCAGGACTCAGAAATGTGCTGATTTTGGGTGCCCTCTGACAGCCGTGGCAAACACACTGGATGCCTAGTCTGAACAAAACAGGAAACATGGTTAAACTACAGTTAGAAGAAAAAGTCTGGAGAGAGCCAGCAGGTGTCATCCCAAACTCAGAAGGAGAGAACCAGGGGAGAGAAAATCTGCTGTCATTCGAACAACACTTATAGATACAAATGAATCTCAAAACAGCACCATCTGCACAGCCTGTAGCCTCAGTTTCCCTGTTAGTCTCGAGCAGCAGAATGGAGTCCTAAGAACCTTTAAGACCCACAAAGATTTATTCCAGGCCTGAGCTCTCATATGCAGGCTCACTTCCTCAGGCAAAATGGAACAAGAATCATGAGAATTCAGATATATAGAAAAGGTAAATAAATAGCAAATCAGTAAACTGTGTCAGAGTATCCACTTTATGACATAGGATAATTCTTTGCTCAAACAGCTAATCAGTCCTCTTGAGTTCAGTTGTAGTTCACAAAAACAAGGGAGAAATTAAACTGTCCATGTTAGGAATTAATAGCAGACTCTTTCCCAGTTGTAAAAGGAAATACTTAAAAGAGACTAGTTGTTTCCCCCAACTAAATCTGGGGCGTGAAAGGGGTTTGTCAGCTGCCAGACAGAGAGGACAATCTTGAGCTAGAAGACAGAGCCCTGTTCCAACCTGGCTGAGGGCACCCTGGCCTGTTCCTGCTGGGATGGGATGCTTGGGAAAGCCACCCCTAAAACGACCAATGCTTTTTCCATTAGAAGAAGGCTTGGGGCCCCCCAAAATTTGAAAAAAAGAAGACCGAGGAAGATGTCTTCCAAAGAGGAAACACCAGGTTTGCCCAGGTGTGTATTATAAAATTATTATGTTCCATTCAAACTGGCAGCTTCATTGATGCCTTGCAACACATTACACATTCTAGGATTCAGGCCCTTTGCCTTCTGGTATGTAGGTTCTCTGTTCTCTCTGGTTTGGTTCTTCCAATAATCTCCCCTAGTTGGGTCGCAGTCTTCTTTCACAGAACAGGCACAATCCAAGAGGTGCTGAGCCTGGTGCTGGCTGGGGGTGTTAAAAGGTCAATGGCTGCTTGGAAGAGACCCTTTGTTCCTCCCTGGCTGTGGCCTCCCACTGCTGACCACTGCTAGGATCCAGAATACAGGCAGACCACACAGTTCTGGCTGGTTGCCAGTAGGCTGGTCAGCCCTTCCCTAGTTAAAGGTTCCCAGAAATCTGGTGCAAGAAAGATGATTGTCTTCCTTCAATGCTGGAGGCTGGGTGCTGGGCAGAAAAGACTATATGGAGGTAGAAGATAGATTCATATTCTCAACGGGCTGAGAGCACCTTGACATGTTCATGATGGGAATTGGTGTTTGTGAGTTCCATACCTGGAGTGACCAAGAATTTTTTCTCTCTGCACCAGAAACCGTGGATTGCACCACAGGTTAAAAAGAAAAAAGCAGGGGATGAAAGAAAGTACACCATCTATGGACAGGTAGATCTTCTAAAATTATTATTATCTTTCTTGTAAAACAGGAGGAAAAGTCAGCATCATTGGGGTTAAATTTTTGTGCTCAGGAGAACCTCATTTTCGGTTCTACTTCTGCGGCAGTAGATATGCCAGGATCCCACCCACCCAGTCTTTATTCTGGGGCCTGATTGGGATCAGGACTCAGAAATGTGCCTGATTTTGGGTGCCCTCTGACAGCCATGGCAAACATATCTTTCTTGGAAAACAGGAGGAAGAGTCTGCAACATTGAGGTTAAATTTTTGTGCTCAGGAGAACCTCATTTTCGGTTCTACCTCAGCGGCAGGCCATTCCTAAAATGGCAGGATCCCACCCAGCCAGTCATTATTCTGGGGCCTGATTTGGATCAGGACTCAGAAATGTGCCCGATTTCAGGGGCCTGCTGACAGCCCTGGCAAACCCACTGGATACCTAGTCTGGACAAGACAGGAAACATGGCTGCTGGGCAGAAAAGGCATACTGAGCTAGGAGTCAGAGCCATATCCTGACATGGCTGAGGGCATCTTGAAATGTTCATGATGGGAATTTGTGTTTGCGAATTCCATACCTGGAGTGATCAAGAATTTTTTCTCTCTGCACCAGAAACCGTGGATTCCACCACAAAGAAAATATTCAGGGGATGAAAGAAAGAACAACATCTATGGACAGGTAAATCTTCTAAAATTATTATTAGTTTTCTTGTAAAAAAGGAAGAAGAGTCAGAATATCGGGGTGAAATTTTTTTTCTCAGGAGATTTTTGGTTCTACTTTGACAGCAGGTCATTCCTAAAATGCCAGGATCCCACCCAGTCTTTATTCTGGGGCCTGATTTGGATCAGGAAACAGAAATGTGCCTAATTTCAGGGGCCCACTAACAGCCCTGGCAAACACACTGGATGCCTAGTCTGGACAAAATAGGAAACATGGATAAATAACAGTTAGAAGAGTGTATGAACATTGTGGTAAGGGTAGCTCTTCCAAAAGTCTGGAGACAGCCAGCGGGTGTCATCCCAAACTCAAAATGATAGAACCAGGAGAGTGAAAATCGGCTGCCACTCAAACGACACAACTCTCTGACACGTAGAGATCCAAAGCAGCACAATCGGTACAGCCTGGAGCCTCAGTTGCCCTGTGAAGGAAGAATTAATAGCAGGCACTTTCCCAGTTGCAAAAAGAAATAATTAAAAGAGACTAGTTGTTTGCCCCTTCCGTCTCTGCCCAAGCAGGCAAGTGACAAGCTGTGCTGGCAAGGTCTCTTGTCCTGGGACCAGAGAGTTAGATTTGTATTGCATACTACTAACGTCACATGACAGCCACATTGTCCTGAATAAAACAAAATAAAAGGGAGAGGGGATTGTAAGGAATGTGGATATAAGAGAAGAAGAAGAAGAAAAAGAGTTGGTTATTATATGCCACTTTTCTCTCGCCGAAGGAGTCTCAAAGCCGCTTACAATCGCATTCCCATAACTTTCCCACAACAGGGAAGGGGTGAAAGGGGTTTGTCTGCTGTGGGTGCTGGGGCCCAGCTGCCAGACAGAGAGGACGATCTTGAGCTAGAAGACAGAGCCCTGTTCCAACCTGGCTGAGGGCACCCTGGCCTGTTCCTGCTGGGACGGGATGCTTGGGAAATCCACCCCTAGAATGGCCCATGCTTTTTCTCATTAGCAGAATCCTTGGGGCATCCCACAAGTTAAAAAGAAGAAAACCAAGAAAGATGCCTTCGAAGAAAGAAAGATCATGTTTGCCGAGGTGTGTCTTCTAAAATTATTATTTTCCATTCAAAGCGGGAGGAAAAATCAGCAGGGGTGGGATGGAATTTGTTCCCGTAGTCAAACCTTGTTTTCAGTAACGTTTAGAAGGGTGATGATTCCAGAATCGTCCAGGTATTTGCCTTTTCTTTGGAGGTCTGATTTCAATCAGAATGGAGCCATGTGCCTGATTTCGGGCCCCCTCACAACCCTGGGAAGCAGGTTGGATGGCCAGTCTTGGCACAGCACGGAACATAAACACATGTATGAAAACAGGGGCACAGGTAGCTCTTGCAAAACTCTTGGGAAAGCCAGTGTAGGTCAACCCAAACAAGGAATAACACAATCAAGAGTGCGACCATCTGTTCCCCCTGTAACAACATCACTATCTTACACTGTGTTTTAATAGTAGAGCAGATTGAATTTCGGAACAGCACAACCTACACCTCCTGGTGCCTCAGTCTCCATGTAAACACGCTTAGACTCATTCAGGGGAGAGAAAATACCCATTCACAGACCAGGACAGTCTGAAGAATGACAAGAACCAGGGAGGATGACCAAGCTAGGCCTTCAGAGAGACACAATTTCAATGGGGAGAAAACAGGGCAAGGGATGGAGAAGGGGTCAGGGGGGAACCAGGGTCCAGAACATGGAGACTTCTCAATGGCAACTGAAGCACTTGGGTCACCAGTGGCAAAAGAGAACATGCAAGATCCACCTTGCGTCTGGCAAACTATGCATGAAGAAAGTCAAAGAACAAAGAGCACTCTGTGGTTTGGTGTGGGGTGACTGAAGAAGTGTTACACATTCTAGGAAGCAGACTTTTCAGAACTTTCCCTGAGGGCTACTTCTTCTCAGGAGTTTTTAGGCCCTTGGTAAAAAGCGATAAAACTGTTTCAAATGTGTATAGAAGTCAGGATCTGAATGCTCTAATTCCTGACCCATGATAACTCTTTCAGATTCAGGAGCGACAAACAATGGAGAAGCTGGAGCGTCAAAAGAGGATGAAAGAGGGCCAGCAACTTCTGGAAAGACTCAGGGAATCTGATTTATTGGTAACTTCTACAAAGTTCCTTTTGGGCGCAGAGATATCAAAAGCAGGAATCAAAGCCTACAGAAGCCTCCAATCCGGCCACTGATTTCCCATAAGCCATGGGAGGTGGCCGTGGTTGGGGACCGGTAGTTGGGAGATAGATTAAACCAGTGGTTCTCAACCTGGGGGAAGGGACCCCTTTGTGGGTCAAACAACCCTTTCACAGGGGCCGCGGCAGGGCAAGCCACTTGGCCGGGGGGGGGGGAGGGGCTGGCACTGTTGCCACTCCTCCTGCAGTCGCCCACGCTCGGCCACCAACCATTCCAGGAGATCCAGGTTGCGGCACAGCTCGGCGGGGCAAGAGGCAGAACTGAACTGAGAAACCCTGGGAAAAACCCACATTTATATACCATCATGAACAATGGATCTTCACGGCATCAGTCACTTTCGATTTAATTTCTGTGAAAGAACCCTTGCATAATTTAATGTTTGGGGCTCACCACAACAGGAGGAACTGTATTAAAGGGTCGCGGCATTAGGCCGGTTGAGAACCACTGGATTAAACAGAGTTTCCTAAGGAATTTGAGGAGCTCCCGGGTGTGGAAATGTCCAACTGAACAGGGGCTGGTGCCTCAGAGTCCCGTTATCTGAGCGTCTTCCTGCTGCAAAGAAGTCACTCCGTTATCAAGGATCAGACCTCTCAAGGGACTGGGGATAGGAAGGACTAGACCGTCATAGGCAGTCAGGCTAGAAATTCATCATGGCAATAGTTTATTCAGGATGAAATACAGACCACGGTTAACCTAAAAAACCCTATAACCTAGGACTAGAGGTAGGAGCTGTCAGAGTGGGTAAGATGTTTTTTTTTAGTAGGGTGACCAGACTCTGTTGTGGAGGGGCAGGCTAGCCTGACCACATCTGACCTCTAAAGCACAGCCCTGATTAGGACCCAGATGGGAGACTTCCTAGGAAGGCCAGGGGCTCTGCACAGAGGCAGGCAGCGGCATCCTGCAGGGGGTGGCCAAGCTGAGGCTCTCCACATGTCTATGGACTACGATTACCATGAGCCCCTGCCATGCACTCCATGGACATCCAGAGAGCCAGAGGTTGCCGCCCCCACCCTCCGGGGATGAATGCTACCTTGATTGTTGGGAGAAAAGGGCTTTGTGGTTTCTCCTAGTCTCAGACTTGAAAGGGGGCCTCTCTCTATGAGAGAGTTCTAGGGATAGACAGGCCATTCCCCGAAGACCCTTCTGCCTCCACTTGATGGCTCTCCCTCTGAAAGAGAGCAGGTTTCTCAACCAGGTTTCAGGAAACCCTGGGGTCTCATGACAGGCCTCGGATTCCAAAATGAGTGGGAGTTACCTTATTTGTGTTCCATTTTTAAACATGCTAAATATTCATGGGGTGAGACCCATATCAGGGGCCAAGAGTTCCAGAATTCGGCCAATGGCAAGACAGCTGAAATGGTCTACAGGCTGGTCATTGAAGGAATCACACTGAGGGAACAAGACTCCAAAGACTCCATTCCCGACCACAAGTGGAAACTTTCTTTCACAGATTGATCAACTGTGGCCCAGTCTACCCAAGCCCAGATTTGAAGGAAAAAGATTTCCATCACTATTGGAGGACACTCCAGGGCCAAGGAGCCAACCTGTGGATGTGGGTAACACCTCGAAAGATCCCCCATTCCACACATGTAGATCTTCTGAAATTATTACGTTCCTTTGAAAGCCGGGGGAAGAATTGGGAGCAGACAGGTTGAATTTGTGTTTGGAGTAGTCCAAAGACTCTGTTCCTGACCACAAGTGGAAACTTTCCTTCACAGATTGATCAACTGTGGCCCGATCCATCCAGGCCCATATTAGAAGCAGATAGACGGACTCCATCACCATCGGAGGCCACTCCAGGGCCAAGCAGTCAACATGTGGATGTGGGTAACACCTCGAAAGATCCCCCATTCCACATACGTAGATCTTCTGAAATTATTACATTCCTTTGAAAGCCGGGGGAAGAATTGGGAGCAGACGGGTTGAATTTGTCTTTGGAGTAGTCCAAAGACTCCGTTCCCAACCACAAGTGGAAACTTTCCTTCACAGATTGATCAACTGTGGCCCGATCCACCCAGGCCCAATTTAGAAGCAGATGGAAGGACTCCATCACCATCGGAGGACACTCCAGGGCCAAGCAGCCAACATGTGGAAGTGGGTAACACCTTGAAAGATCCCCTATTCCTTAGAGAAAACAAACCAAGGACCCAGGTTCAAACAGAACCTGCATCCATAATGGATGGTTATTTGGGTCAAAGGGATACTACTAGGCAGTGTTTTCCCCTGAATGTCACCTCACCTATTCAAACCAAATCTAAGGGCCAAACTAGGGCTGACATTTGCACAGACTGCTGGGAGCTTGCCATCCCCTTCCCATCCTCTCCCCAATACAGAAACCCTTTGAGGTAGGTAGGGCTGAGCGAGCCATGTGAAAACAGCTCTGACAGCACTGCGACTACCCCAAGGACACCCAGTATGTGGAAGAGCAGTGAGGAATCAATCCCAGCAATTAGAGGGCACCGTTCTTAATCTTGACACAAAGATGGCTTAGGGGAGCCCCCCCCCCGCCGCCCTTTCCCACTAAGGATTCTCTCCTGTCTCCAGTCACTGGTATAGTCTAAGGTTGTGTGCCACATTCAGGCTCCCCCCCCCCCAAGGATTCCATCTGTTCTCTATTAGAACAGTTCTGTGATAGGACTGTGACTAGCCAAAGGGGACCCTCCTTGTGGAGGAGGAGTGTGGAGGAGGAGTGAAGGAGGAGTGTGGAGGAGGAGTGAAGGTAGGGTACTGGAGAGAAGGGCAGCCAGACCGCACAGGCAGCCACGACCCCACTCACCTTGGCAGAGATGTCTGGCTGTGGCTCATTGAATTTAAGGCTGTGCCCTGAAGGGTCCCTGTCATGGTGGCCATGTTCCCCCCCCGGGCTTCCAAGAGAGGGTCTCCAGGGCCATCCTTGGGCTCAGCCACAGGGGGTGCAGCTGCCCTTAACAGAGGTCGGTGACTGATAGGATCGCTGGGTTCAACTACGTGAAAGGGAGACATGTTGAAGGAGGGGGGGGGCACTTGTCTGCTGCAGCTGTAGAGTCAAGCACCAATTCTGCACACCTTGGATAAAGCACTTTCACTGCACTTTCTAGATAAGTCTGTGTGTTTTGCACAGGAAAATTCAGGGGCAGAAACTCCTGGAAGGCGCGTTCTCCAACGTGTGTGGACTAGGAGTCCTGCACTGGGAACGGGGGCTTCAAATAGCGGGAAAGGAGTTTCCACTTCAGTATCAGGAACCATTTTCTGACAGGAATGGTTGTTCATAGACGGAAGGGGCTGCCTCGGAGGGTGGCAGACTGTTTAGGGAGAGACTGGCTTGTGTGAATTTAATTCCCCCAGAATGTGGGGGGCTGATACAGATGGCCCTCTGCGGTCTCTTGGAGCTCTGTGGGGTTCTGATTCTCCAGTCGCTTCCCCTCCTTTGGGGCCCATTTGGGCTTGTAGTGCTAAGAGTTTTGTGGCACTGAAAACTTTACCCTCTTTGCTTCTCCCTCACAGCCACAAAACATCGAGGGCATCGGCCAGAGCAACGGGGCTGTTCAGCATGAAGACAAACCAGAGCAACTGGCCCCGGAGATTGATCAGGGAGGCCCCGCACCTGAGGACGCTGGTAAGAGATGCAGCCAACCAGGAAGGCCAACCCACTGCCCACCCTCCAAAGAACTCGCCTTCCTTTTGAAGCCAGCCCCAAAGGAAATCTAGAATTTAAAGCAACACCTTTCACATCAGGCGGACAGACACCTCATGATCTGTTGTAATTTCGGGGAATGGGAGAGTAAAGGAGGAAGCCTGAGTGTTCATGCACCCCAAGGCACATTGGGCTTTATTAACAACCCAGTAAAAGTGCACTCTCTAAGTTGGAGACTGGCCCAAGTGAAAAAGGATGCTCTTTTTAGTCTCCGACAGAACAAGCCTCCTGCGAAATGCACCTGTGCCTTAGGGGGGTACCAACCACAAAACTATCCAGTTTTGAAAGTTCATTGAACAGAGCTTTGGAAGAAGAGAACATCAGAGAAGGCATGGTGGATCGGGCCCATGGCCCCTCTGATCCAAAGCTCATGGTGGCAGTGGCCAAACTCTAGATGCCATCAGGAGGTCCTCCAGTGGGGCAGGACCTCCAGAAGCCCTCCCACTGTGGCCCACCAAACACCAAGGAGGCAGAGCATCCCTTCCCCAGGTAGAGCATTCCACTCATGCCTTGGGGGGAAGAGCCACTCCTGGGCCTCTACTTCAATCTCTCTCGAAGCTGACGATGCTTAGAGCCGCTCCCACTTCCTGTGGCAGGAAATTCCACCTCTTTGGGTAAAGAAGGACTTCCTGCTGCTCTGCGATTTCATTGGATGCCCAGGAGGATAGTGAGAGTGGGGGAAAAGAACTTCTTTCTCTCCCTTCTCTGTCCCATGCCTCCCTCTGTCCCCCTCTGTCCCGTGACCCTCAATCCTTGTTTCTCCAAGGGAAGGAGCCCTGACCTCTTTCACCTTTCTTCCTAGGGAGAGTGTTCCTTCCCCTCCATCGTTCCACCTGCCCTTTCCTGCCCCCTTTTTCAAAGCTAGAATACCTTTCCTGAGGTCCGGTCACCAAAACTGTACGTGGTGCTCCAAATGAGGCTAGGCCACAGATTAGGACAGGGGGGAAATTTGTTTTCAGTGTCCTTCCGAATAATCCCCTGGACCACACTGGCCTTCCTTTAGTTACTGTCACACCTTTCCACGGAGTTCTCTATCAAGACTCCAAGATCCTTCCGTCCCACTTCTGACTCCATCTCTGGAGATCTCTGGAGCACCTCACAGTCCTCCCCGAACAACCTCGTGTCACCCGCAGATTTAGCCCCTTCCCTGCTCCCTCCCAACTCCCCAGGGGCTCTTTGCAGTGGGTTGTGGATTGTCCAACTGACTCTGGCCACTTTCATCCACCACAGGGATTCCTGTCCCAGCTGCAGAGGAGCCTACAGGACCTCAGGACCAGGCTGGAGGCTTTAGTAAGTGACTCCATCTCCACTCCCATGAAAAGCACCCAGCATGTGTGAGCAAGCAAAGTGCTCCGTGCACAGATGGGCCCAGTGTCCTCATTTCAGTGTCCTCCCCTGCAGGGCCTGAGATGGAGGCAGTGACAAAAGAGGACCTCCTGCAGCTGATCTCCACGCTGGGCTCAGTGGAGCAGCGTTTGCTGGGCAGAGGTAAGTGGCTCCCCATGCCGCCCTCTGTGTTCCATGGGCCATTTGATTGGCCCAGAGGAGTCTCAAGCATTCCTGTTTTCCCTTCCTTTGCAGTCTCAGCCATGGAGAACCGCATGCTGGGAAACACGCAGGGCTGGCGTGCTCTTAGCCGGGAAGTGCGTGCCCTGCGTGCTCAAGTGGCAGCCCTGCAACAACCAAAGATTGACGTTCAATTTGTACATAATTCTGCTAAATTGCTTTTCGTCAATAGCCCTGTAAATAGTTGCAATATTGTGTTTCATTAATGTTCTAAGGTTGTTTAATAATGTTCTAAGGTTTTTCAGTAATGTTCTAAGGTTTTCTGTTTATTAGTGTTTAGTCTGAATTTAAATTGAATTGCTGTGTCTGAGCACACTTGTTTGTTTTACTTTTTTCATTACGGTTGTTATGGATTAAGGCTGCAAGACTAAACTTCTGACTTGCCAGCGACTGTCAGTTGAGGCTGCCTCAGGTGAGGCTCAGGGGATCGCTACACAAAAGGGTGCCTTCCATGTGAACTGAGTACAATTTGGGGTCAGTGTGGCTCCTGGCATATTCTGGCAGCTGTAGGAAGACCTCCTGAATGGCATGCTGGGGGTAGAGCACTCCTTTCATGATGAGATGGTAATGGGGGCAATGGAAAGATTTGTTTGTTTGTTTGTTGGTTGGTTGGTTGGTTGGTTGGTTGGTTGGTTGGTTGGTTGGTTGGTTCATTCATTCATTCATTCATTCCTTAGTTTTGTAGCGACTCTCTGGGGACTCATGGTGGGGTACAATACAAACATGATAGAAAGCCATCTCATAAAACAACAAAACATCAAAAGGGTCAAAAAAGATTGGCGGTAGAATCCCTCCCCCCCCCAATCCTGCAGCCATCTACCTCCCAGGGTGGGGTTCGCTGGATATTATTGTGTAACCTGAGAAGGCCCCCCCCATTATTTCTGGCTCTGACCACAACCAAAGACCTAGCTCCCTCCATAATTGAGGGAGCTGAACGCAGAGTTTCAGAAAGGCCCAGAGATACTCTTTGAAGAACAGCTGACAAAGCTAAAGGTCCTCAGAATCTTGGTTACCTGCTTCTGTGAATATACTTCCATGCTAAAGTCTATTGACTTGCAGGAGAGCATTATGTACTGGAATAAGACATGACACACCAACGTTGGGTATAAACATGGCCACAGCTTTATTACCTCCCCATGGGAGGGTTGGCGCAGCATGGGAGAGGGAGCCTGACCTAGCAGTCAGTGGACTGCACCAAAGCCCAAAGAGTCCAGAGGCACCCTGGAGATCCGCACCTTTCCCAGTCGGGAGAGCAGCTCCCCCTGCCTTCTGTAATCTTCCCTACTGGAAGCGACCTATGTGGGGGAGCCAACAGGTGCCCATCTCATTTGGCTATCCCCCGGCCGCCTGGCAAACGAGCCCCTGGCCGCCCAGCAGGGTCAGCCACACTTGTTTACATGCCGCCTCTTAGGTAGACACTTCAGGGAGTCCGATCGCCCACGGGACTCCCTGCCAACAGGCTCCATCCCATGCAAACCTGCAGCTTTGACTAGTTATTGAACATGAAACGACCCCTCAAGACACACAATCAGGCTGTATGCACATTAACATGGGGCGGGTGAGAGGGAAGCTGCTCTCTGTGGTGTCCTGGGTAATTAGCCTGGGACCCGCACACGTGGCGCTTTATATAGGCGCCACAGGTCCCGGCTCACCCTGACGGCATGCATGCTGCATGACAGCAGCACGCCTGGCCCACGGGATGCTGGGGCAGTTGCATTCACCTCCAGCCAGCCCTCAGCGGGTGTCAACAAGCAGCCGTGGTAAGTCTCAGCCGCTTTTTACTAATTCCGAAAAAGTGGAATATTGAGGCTGTTGCTGTAAATTGTCCTGATCCTCCAAGGGTAGCTTTTCAGAGGACTTGTTGTCTTAAAGATTGATCGGTTCATTCAGACATGCATACAGAAACACCTGACTCCACTATTGCAAAGGTTTTTTTAAAAATCCCAGCATTGTTTTGCGTGCAGAAGAAGAAGACGAAGATGAAGAGGTGTTGGTTCTTATATGCTGCTTTTCTGTACCCGAATGAGTCTCAATGCAGCTTACAGTCACCTTCCCTTTCCTCTCCCCACAACAGACACCCTGTGAGGTGGGTGAGGCTGAGAGAGCCCTGATATCACTGCTCGGTCATAGCAGCTTTATCAGTGCCGTGGCAAGCCCAAGGTCACCCAGCTGGCTGCATGTGGGGGAGCGCAGAATCGAACCCGGCATGCCAGATTAGAAGTCCGCACTCCTAACCACAAACTGGCTCTCCAAACATGGTATGGACATGTTATGTAATTTGTTGGAGAGTTTGAGGTAACCAGATGCAAAAGCCTTGAGGTTCCATGGGAATCTGTGCTTCTGAACTATGTTTTTGCTCTTTGGTGTTGCCACAAAGGCATGGATCCATTATTTTTGTGGTGGGAGCTGTAGCAATGTACATGTCATGTGATTTGGTGGTGAGTTTGGGGTGACTTGATGCAAACCCCCTAAGGATCCATGAGGAGCCATGCTTTGAAATGATGTTCTTGCTCCACAAATGAAGTTCTTGCTCCACAAAGGTTCTTGCTCCATGATTTTTGTGGTAGGAGCTGAGGCCATGGACATGATACGTGATTTGTTGCTGATATTGGGGTGGCCCAATGCAAAACCCTGAAGGATCCATGAGGATCCATGCTTTCAAATACTGTTTTCTCTGTGGTGTCACCAGGAAGCCATGGATCCATGATGTTTGGTGTGAAAGCTGTGGCCATGGACATGATAAGAGGGTTGGTAGTGAGTTGGTAGTGATCTGATGCCAACCAGGTCATTTCCACCCAATTAGCCTTCTCTCAAGAGCCAGCTTGGTGCAGTGGTTAGGAGTGCGGACTTCTAATCTGGCAAGCTGGGTTTGATTCTGCACTCCCCCACATGCAGCCAGCTGGGTGACTTTGGGTTCGCCACAGCACTGATAAAGCTGTTCTGACTGAGCAGGAATATCAGCGCTCTCTCAGCCTCACTTCCCTCACAGGGGGTCTGTTGTGGGGAGAGGAAAGGGAAGGAGATTGTAAGCCGCTTTAAGACTCTTTTGGGTAGAGAAAAGCGGCATATAAGAACCAACTCTTCTTCTTCTAATAGGTAAACCTTATGCAAAACAATCAGAGCACCACCATGGGTCTTACAGGAAAAAATACCTCTTGTTTTGCAACCATGGGCATTCCCATTAGGATACTATTGGGGCTTACTGGCAAAAATCCCCTCCCTCTGGCCCTGCTTCTATGAGTTCGGAGACAGGCATTCCCCTTCCAGGCAGCGGGTGAGGCTCCCCGGAGTTAACGTGTAGTCACTGCCGAGAACCACTCGGTGGAGGTGTTTGCTCAGAGTCCAGGGCACACAGTCTGTTTGGCGTTCCTCCACTTGGCCCTGCATCCTCAATCGGATTTGGCAAGCCTACCTGGCTCTTCCTGGTTGCCTAAATGAGGCCAGGCAAAAACCCATCCCTTCCACGCACTCTGCCCTGGACCTTGGCAGCATCAGGCCCAGTGAGCCCTCTGAGCAAAGGAGAGGGTAGAGGTGCCACCATTGAAGGACGCTGAAACACGATAGGCCGGGAAGGCCGCTGGATTCAGGCGATGAATCTGGTGGCAGCAGCTGTGGGCAGTGTTCTTGGTAGACAGCAGGCCATTAAATATCGCAGGAGAAGAAGAAGCATTGTTCCTTTTGTGCCCTGCTTTTCACTACTCAAAGGAGTCCCAGAGCAGCTAACAAACACCCTCCCATTCCTCAACCCACAACAGACTCCCTGTGAGGTAGGTAGGAGCTGAGAGAGCCCAAACAGAAGTGCTATGTGAGATGAGCCCTAAGAGAACTGGGACTAGCTCATTGTCACCCAGCAGGCTGCATGTGGAGGACTATAGGATCAACCTCATTTCTCCAGATTAGAGTCTGCCACTCTTTAACCAAAACTCCACGCTGGCTCCCTACTTGGTTGTTCTTATTTTCATAGAATCATAGAGTTGGAAGGGGCCACACAGGCGTTGAGCAGGGGGTTGGACTAGATGGCCTGTGTGGCCCCTTCCAACTCTATGATTCTATGATTCTATGAAAATAAGAACAACCAAGTAGGGAGCCATAGTCCAACCCCCTGTGCAACGCAGTATCAGCCCAAAGCATCCTCAAGCATCCAAGAAAAGTGTGTATCCAACCTTTGCTTGAAGACTGCCAGTGAGGGGGAGCTCACCACCTCCTTAGGCAGCCTATTCCACTGCTGAACTACTCTGTGAAATTTTTTCCCCTGATATCTAGCCTATATCGTAGTACTTGTAGTTTAAGCCCATTACCGCGCGTCCTCTCCTCTGCAGCCAACGGAAACAGCATCCTGCCCTCCTCCAAGTGACAACCAGGGGATTTGAACTCATGCAGTGCAGCTAAATGCCTCTCGACAACCTCTCTGTCCATGTCAACCTGCCACCCAGACACTATCCTTTGGCTACGGCCATCTCTAGATGTGCCTAAATCCTTTGACCTGTGGGGAAAAAAACAGATGCAAAATAAGCGTTGAGCCTTTCTGCCTTTCTGCTTTCTCCGCATCCTCCGTTAGAGTTTGTCTACATGCATTTCGTACTTGGGGGGGGGGTACTTCATGTCAAATAGCTGGATGGTATATCATGTGCACAACATGCATCTTTCTCCGGCTGTTCATTGGTGGGACATTCGCAAGCCCCTGGGTGGGGGTGGGCCGACCAGTGCTAGGAGGGGGAAAGGCTGCTGGCCTGGATATCGCCAAGGCTTGCTGTACATCAAGGCCTTTGGTGAGCAGCCCATGGCAGACAACATGGGCTACCATCAAGAGTCAGCTAGAGGGGTGGGTCGGCAATGCGAGAGTCACCCAGGGATCCACCAGATGGTGGTATGAACATGAAGGTGGTGGCCCAGGGCACGGGCCTTCAGCACATCTCCTGTGTGGCCCACCTTCTCCACCTTGTGGTTATGAAGGCCCTGGGGCTGGTTTCTGAAAGGAACAGCAGGTTACATGCCGAGACCTGCCAGTTCTGGCTTCTCATCATGAAAGGCCATGACATCATGGGTCACTTCTCTCGCAGGCTGAGGAACTGCCATTGTCTGTGGGAGAGGATGGGACCGATGGATGTGCCAGAGCAGTGGTCCCCAACCTTTTTGTCACCAGGGATCGGTCAACGCTTGACAATTTTACTGAGGCCCGGAGGGGGGGGTAGTCTTTTGCTGAGGGACGTTGCTGCCGCCTGAGCCCCTGCTCCACTTGCTTTCCCACCGGTGCCCCTGACTTCCTGACGCCCGCTGGGGGGCACTGCCGAGGGGGAGCCCCAACCCCACGGCAGCCGCTGGAGAGTATCAAAGGTGAGCTGGCGGCATAGTGGCAGGGCAGCCCCCGAGGCAACAGCCGGGGAGGAGGATGAGGAAGAGCCACTGCCCGGTACTGACTGATCCATGGACCGGTACTGGTCCCTGGACCGGGAGTTGGGGACCACTGTGCCAGAGGACAGCTTACTCGGTGACATGAGCATGCACTGGAAGTCCACCCAGGATGCATTTGAGCACTTGGTGGAGGAAAAAAGAGCTCTGACCACCTTGGTCCCATGACACACGGATTTTTCAGGCTACCCCATCAAATCCAGGTTTGTCTGGTGCCCAGCCAGGCCCTTCGAAGATGTGAGGCCAAGTGGAGGAGCGCCAAACAGACTGTGTGCCCTGGACTTTGAGCAAACACCTCCACAGAGTGGTTCTTGGCAGTGATCAAACATTAACTCAGGGGAATCTCACCTGCTGCCTGGAAGGGGAATGCCTGTCTCCGAACTCATTGGAGTAGGGCCAGAGGGAGGGTTTTTTTGCCAGTAAGCCCAAATAGTATCCCAATGTGAATGTCCATGGTTGAAAAACATGAGTTTTTTTTCCCTTTTGCCTGTAAGACCCATGGTGGTGGTGCTTTAGTTGTTTGGCACAAATGAAAACACAGCAGGGGAACTTCCCTATGGAAAACGGGGCCAAATGCAGAGAGACCCCTTCCCCAAGCCACTTTTGTTTGCAGAGTGTTTGCGAGGTTTCCCCCAGTGTTTGATTTCCCCCAACTCTCAATGTGAGTTTATTAAACAACCAACAGGATGAAGAATTCTGTGGAACTCAAAAACTGGTTAGCTGCATCAGGATGTTTGCTGGTTCCAGTGAAAAGGTGTCACACTCCAACATCACTAAGGGGCTTTGTTTTCTAATGGAGCAACATGGAAACCCGCCCTCCCCGAATCTGACCCCGGCTCATCTAAGAATTTGACCCCTTATTGGGGCACTGGACCAAAGCTAGAGATCTAGGCTCAAAGAAATGTTCTCCTCTTCTAGGCCTGGCGTCCATTAACTTGCCATTGCCCTGCTTTAAGGGAACACAAATATTTTCTGCATTCCCTTAAGCGCTTTATGGGCAACAGGGGTCTAGCCAAGTACAGACCCGGGTGAACAGGAAGGATCCAGGACCAGATCCTCCCCATCCTATGGAAGCCAGGAGGACACACACACACACACAAATTCTCCAGTCGCCTCTGCAGCACTTCATAGTCCTATGGAGTAGAATGCTTTTTTTTTTTAATTTTATTTGCAGGAAGTTGGGGTTGCATTCTCACACAATCCCACCTTACTGTACCCCCCCCTCACAAGGAGGAGCATTTGTGCCCTGGCTGCGTCCCCCAAAACACACAAATCTGGTTTGGATCGGGTCTGCTGTGATAGAGTCCTCCGAAAGGATGCAAAAAATGGTGGACCAGGTCCACCACACTAAAAGGTCCCCTGTGGGGACATGAAAAATGGTGGAATCGCCCCTAGTACAGAACTTAACAGAAACTGGCAAATGTGTTTTATTCATAGGATCAGGTTTGTGTATTTTGAACTGGATCAATCCAAGTAATGTTAGGTATTCATCAGGAACAGAAATTCATCAACGGATGAAGGGAAAAGATTTGCCACCGGGGTCTAATGGGTAAAGCATTGGACTAGTCCAGGGGTAGTTAAACTGCGGCCCTCCAGATGTCCATGGACTACAATTCCCAGGAGCCCCTGCCAGCATTTGCTGGCAGGGGCTCCTGGGAATTGTAGTCCATGGACATCTGGGGGGCCGCAGTTTGACTACCCCTGAACTAGTATGTGTGAGACCCAGGTTAAAATCCCTACTTGTGGAGAAATTCCCTCAGACCAATCGGCCTTTTCCTTTCATTGCTGAATATACCGATAGGTTAACTGACAGTTATCTCCAAATTTACCAGATAAGTAAAAGTACCTTTTTAAAAATGAAATGAAAGTCTGCATGCCTGTTTTCCTATTTCAGTCCCTTCAATATTTAGTAGTAACTGTCATTTCAGTAACTAGTCTTGAGAGTAAGAAGCTTGGTTTTTGGACCTCAAGAGTCAGCCTGTCGCAAAAAAGTTGGGAGAAGATTTGCAAAACCTGGGACATTTCTGTTCCCAAGGGGTTTTTTTTGTGATTAGTCTCAGAAAATTACAGTAAATATTCTAAACTGTTCAGGGAAACCCCAGGAAGGATTAAAGATTAAGAACCACAAAACAATGTCATGAAGCATGTCCAGCCAAACATTCAGGAATATGATGTAAAAGTCCAGGAAAAACTGACTAAGGAACTTGAATTTACACCTATTGGGAAATCTGGCCTGATTTTCTATGTATGTTTGAAGAATATGAGAATACCATCAGCGTATTGACCTGTTTATTCAAGGGTGATCTTTCCCAAAAGTTTTCTTTCTTGGACCACGGTGCATTTGGCCGGTTCCAACCTAGGGAGGGGCTCTCTGGTCCATAAAAGCAGACCTCTTGTTCACTCGAGCATCACAGAATTTCTCCAGAGGAAAATTAAGAACAAGATAGACCCAAAACAGGACATAAAACCCAAATCAAGGCCAACTACAGAGAGGACCATGAAGCTGCACCTTACCTGCCTGATCTTCGTTCTTCTCAGCATGACCACCCAAAGCCTCCATGCCTTCTTCTTTAAGGTGAGAAGAATCTAGCAATTTAGATGGGGTTGCCAGGAGGTGGCGGGAGATCTCATAGAACCACAGAATTGGACAGGGCTATTTAATAAAGATAAGTGTAAAGTTCTACATCTGGGTCAGAAAAATGAAAAGCATGCCTACTGGATGGGGGATACGCTTCTAGGTAACACTGTGTGTGAACGAGACCTTGGGGTACTTGTGGATTGTAAGCTAAATATGAGCAGGCAGTGTGATGCAGCGGGAAAAAAGGTGAATGCCATGTTGGGCTGTATCAACAGGACATCACATCAAAATCACAAGATGTCATAGTCCCATTGTATACGGCACTGGTCAGACCACACCTGGAGTACTGTGTGCAGTTCTGGAGGCCTCACTTCAAGAAGGACGTGGATAAAATTGAAAGGGTACAGAGGAGAGCAGCGAGGATGATCTGGGGCCAAGGAACCAAGCCCTATGAAGATAGGTTGAGGGATTTGGGAATGTTCAGCCGGCAGAAAAGAGGTTGAGAGGGGACATGATATCCCTCTTTAAGCATTTGAAAGGTTGTCATTTGGAGGAGGGCAGAATGCTGTTTCCTTTGGCTGCAGAGGAAAGGACGTGCAGTAATGGGTTTAAACTACAAGTACAACAATATAGGCTAGATATCAGGAAAAAATATTTTTCACCGTCAGAGTAGATCAGTAGTGGAATAGGCTGCCTAAGGAGGTGGTGAGCTCCCCCTCACTGGCAGTCTTCAAGCAAAGGTTGGATACACACTTTTCTTGGATGCTTTTGGATGCTCTGGGCTGATTCTGCATTGAGCAGGGGGTTGGACTATATGGCCTGTGTGGCCCCTTCCAACTTTATGATTCTATGGTTCCATGATGCAGGCCATCTAGTCCATCCCCCTGCTCAATGCAGGATCAACCTAAAGCATCCAGGATAAGTATCTGCCCAGCTGCTGCCTGAAGACCACCAGGGAGGGGGAGCTCCCTTAGGCATCCCACCCCACTGCTGAACTAAACTCAGAATCCTAGAGTGGGAAGGGGCCACATAGGCCATGTAGTCCCACCTCCTGCTCAATGCAGGATCAGCCTCAAGCATCCAAGATAAGTAACTGTCCAGTGGTGCTTAAGGACTGCCATTGAGGCGGAGCTCACCACATCCTTAGGCAGCCAAATCCACTTCTGAACTATTCTTTGAAATTTACAGGATTTTCCCTTGGCCAAAACAGAGCAGCTAAAACAGATCTCTGTGTTTCTTTCTGTTTGCAGACCCAAGTCAACAAAGAACTAGCGAGCTCGGAAACACACAATGCAGAAGAGGGCGTAGCTGAGACTTCTGGCCTGCAGGTAAGATCGGTCCTGAGGCTGGATTGATATATTCTACTGTGGACGCAAGGGGGGGGGGCAATGTGGCCCTAAGAGAAATAGTTAGGGAAGAAGGTTTCCAGTCTTTCAGAGGGTGGGAATTCTCCCAGGTTTTTAAAATTTGTTTGATGGTACTGAAACTGCAAGGAGGAGAATGGGTACAGCTTTGACTGCCTGTGTACTCCTCAGATAAATACTTCCTTTAGAACTGGCTCTCTGCACGTATTTAGAGGCTCTAAGAAGCAAAATGTTTCAAAAACAAAAAGTGGCAAGTTTCAGAGAATGACCCATTAGGTCAGGTCAGTTTTTCCTGGCCCAAGAGGGAATATGGCCACCCTACACCATAAATAGTCCTTGGCAGGGTCTGTGCACTGGCAGGTTTAAAGCGCTGTATGGGTGACCGAACTGGATCCCCAGGTCCCACCTGGAGGCTGGCATCCCTGTTTGGGCCAGAAAATAGCTAGCCCCCTAACAATAGAGGCTGTTCATGATTTCATCGCATTTTACATTCCCTCCTTTTCCAGATGTTATTCTGATTGGATAGGGTTGGGCCCTCTTTATCTCAGACAAGGAGGCACCGGGGTGTTCAAAGCTTTCCTCTTCCCACTACAGGCTTTTCTACAGAGGTCCAAGCGCTCCACCAGCTCCTCCATAGACTGTGAGTTGTGCTGCTTCTGCTGTGACCTAAAAGGATGCGGTTTCTGCTGCCATTTCTGACAGCTCCCCGTTCCAGCCCCACACACGAACCTCAGCCTGCCCACACGGTCCTCCAAGCTGCTCCCCTCTTCCCTCGATGTCTACTGGTTTATTTCTTCAGCGTTTCACTTTGTGTCTTGTTTTTTTTCCTTCTTTTCCTTGGAATTAAAAACATGTTGACCTCATGACTTTGACTGTGATTTTCCAATTAGCGTGCGGACACACACACAAATATGTTCTCCTTCATTCAAGTTAGGGTGGCCAGCTTTGCCTTGGGAAATACTTGGATATTTGGGGGGTGGAGCATGAGAAGGGTGGGGTTTCGGGAGGGGAGGGACTGAAATTGGCTACCAGCTGATCTCTGTCACCCAGAGATCAATTATAACATTGATACATAGAAACTTTGAATCTTTTAAGAAGTTTTTGTTTGATGTTGGTTATAAGACTACAGATTGTGAAATGGCCAGAAATGGTTGTGAAGTCCGTCTCAGGGCTAAAGGGACAAGGCCCAGCATGTCTAGCCATTCTAGAAACTCTCAGCACAAAGGCCGTAAGCCTATGGAGAGAATCCATGCAGACTAGATTGGCCCTATGACTGCACTAGCTGAACATTTAAGATTCAGCCTCAAATAATCGACGATGCATCAAAGTAGGCTTGTGTGTACCTTTTGAGATCCAAAGATCAAACACTGGACAAATTTAAGGTAAATGTGAACTATGTCAGGAACAAATTCTCAAAAGGTTCTTGAACGTAATCCAATTGCTTAGAGCAGAAGGGCATTTACTTGACTCCCAAAAGATGGACAGAATCAGGCCTGAGTAGCTGAGCCTGGCTTCTTGCAAAAGGAGGTCCCTAAATGCTCCTATTTCCATAAATCTGCAGGAGAGACCCAGGAGCCCTCTTCATTCTTTAGGTCGTTTGCTGGCTTGTATCATAAATCTGCAGAAGAGCAGAATTTGATACTGAGTATACAGTGGCCTTCTGCCGATGACTGAAAAAGAAAACGTCCACCCATTCAGCTCTGACTCTTATCCTTTTGTTTCTCTTGTTTCGACCCCTTCCTTTCCCAGTCCCCTTTTTCTACCTACCTTTTATTCCTAACTA
Organism: Paroedura picta; assembly: GCF_049243985.1. Taxonomy (NCBI): domain Eukaryota; kingdom Metazoa; phylum Chordata; class Lepidosauria; order Squamata; family Gekkonidae; genus Paroedura; species Paroedura picta. The sequence continues at coordinate 8,179,217 of NC_135373.1, read as the reverse complement.
GGACGTACTGGTTGCCAACTCTGGGTTGGGAATTTTCTAGAGATTTGTAGCAGGCAGAGTTGGGGAGAAAGCTCCGCCAGGATGTGATGTCATAGAGCCCACCCTCTGAATCTGCCATTTTCTTATTGCGAAGCGTGTACTTCTGCAAGAAAGACAGGTATCCACTAGAGCAGGGGTAGTCAACCTGTGGTCCTCCAGATGTGCATGGACTACAATTCCCATGATCCCTGCCAGTGTTTGCTGGCAGTTGCTCATGGGAATTGTAGTCCATGCACATCTGGAGGACCACAGGTTGACTACCCCTGCTCTAATCAAACGGTGGCTCTCCAGATGTTCATGGACTACAATTACAAGCGTGGCAGGGGCTCATGGTCATTGTAGTAAATGGACATCTGGAGAACCACATTCTAGCCATCCCTGCATTAGAGACTGGCAAACTCTGAATGTTTGAGGACAGTGCTTACCAGGGATTGGATACCAAGCCCTTTACTAGCTCTGGACAGAACTTAGCTCATAGGCAGGACCCCTGGTGAGGGTCCATCCCCCTAACCAGGAGCTGAACACACACCAGTTTAATATGCTGTTTTATTTCACAGTGTGACTACCCACTTTCTACTTTGTTGATGGTTGGCTTGCCAACTCTGGGTTGGGAAACCCCTGGAGATTTGGGGTTTGTGGAAATAGCCCAAGAGGGAGGAGGGATAACACCTCAAGAGGTGTACAACATCATGAATTCTGCCCTTCAAAACTGTGGGAACCACAGTTGTGGAAAAAACAGCTGCAGCTCATAGTTACAGAAAAAATGAGGCAAGAGCCACTGTGTATGAGCATCAACAATAGTATTCAGAAGATCACAAATGAATTTGTACAAACAAGAGACAATTCAGTAATAAAATTCAAATATGCATAAAGCTACATACAATTTTTAGAAAAAAGGAGCGGGAAACCACAACCCCAAAATCCTCAGCACACAAAGAACTGTGAAGAAGAAGATGAAGAAGGTCTTTATATGACACTTTTCTCCACCCAAAGGAGTCTCAAAGCGGCTTATAGTCACCTTCCCTTTCCTCTCCCCACAAGAGACACCCTGTGAGAGAGGTGAGGCTGAGAGGGCCCTAAGATTACTGAAGAAGAGTTGGTTCTTATATGCCACTTTTCTTTTCCCGAAAAAGTCTCAAAGCAGCTTATAATCTCCTTTCCTTTCCCCTCTTCACAACAGATACCCTGTGAGGTTGGTTAGGCTGAGAGCGCCCTGATATTACTGAAGAAGAAGAACCGGTTCTTAGGATGCTTTGGGCTTTAGGATGTTTTGGGCTGATCCTGCGTTGAGCAGGGGGTTGGACTAGATGGCCTGTATGGCCCCTTCCAACTCTATGATTCTATGATTCTATGTTGCTATTCTCTACCCGAAGGAGTCACAAAGCGACTTACAGTCGCCTTCCCTTTCCTCTCCCCCCTGTGAGGTGGGTGAGGATGAGAGAGCCCTGATATCACTGCTCAGTCAGAAAGACTGTATCAGTGCCGTGGCGAGCCCAAGGTCACCCAGCTGGCTGCATGTGAGGGAATGTAGAATCTAACCCAGCTTGCCAGATTAGAAGTCTGCACTCCTAACCACTGCATCAAACTGGCTCTCTTTCTTAGTTAAGCGACTGCATGTTCATCTCATGTCCTGAGGCCACACTGCAAACAGAGAGCCAATTTTTAACTTTTTTTTCTGCTGTCATCTTAAAATGGACAAGAGGCAATGCAAGACCTTCCAGATTGCTGTCCAGCGGGGCTTCCTGCGTCAATAGGCGGCCACTTACACACACAGTTCAGAGGGAACCCTGGTTTCCAGGTTATTTCCCAGACACGGAGCCAGTTGTGCACAATGTGCCGTAACCCTTCACTCATCGCCGGGACTGCAAGCCTGCCCAATATGTTTCAACAAACCGTTTTCATATTCAAGCACTGTGCGATATTTTTTTCCAACTTGCCTTTCTAGTTAATGTTCGTTTTAGTCCAGCACACCCCAGAGTTAGTGGCTGGTGATTCTCATGCGGACTCCGTGTTCTATATCTGTTGCAGGCCCTGAGCAGGACAGCCCAGGCTATGCTGATCTTGGAAACTAAGCCAGGTCAACCCTGATTAGTACTTGGATGAGAGATCACCAAGGAAGCCCAGGGTCACTACGCAGAGGCAGGCCGTGACAAACCACCTCTGAAGAACATTTCTTGTCTTGCAAAACGTACAGCAGGAATTCTCAAGCCAGTTGGGTGTAGCGGTTAGGAGTGCGGACTTCTAATCTGGCATGCCGAGGTCAATTCCCCGCTCCTCCACATGCAGCCAGCTGGGTGACATTGGACTTACCACAGCAAGGATAAAGCTTTCCTGACCCAGCAGGAATATCAGGGCTCTCTCAGCCTCACCCACCTCACAGTGCTCTGTTCTGGGGAGAGGAAAAGCAGCATATAAGAACCACCACCACCTCCTCCTCCACCTCCTTCCTTCCTTCTTTCCTTCCTGTTCTACTAAAAATACAATATATTGGGTCACCTGTTCATGTTCTAAAATGTACATATGGATGTCCAAGAGACCAGTACGTCAAAGAATTATTGAACACCACTCAAAAATTAATCCTAAAATACTTACAGCACCTTTGGTTTCAGCCATTCTTTGGAAGATTTTTTTTTAAATTGTGATCAATTAAAAAAAACATCATAATGTTACTAATATTCAGAGGGCTTTATTGCAGCTAGAAACCAGATATATATATATATATATTTAGGTGTAACCTTTTAATTCCAAATGGTTTAAATTCTGAACTCGACGTGTTTTCCTGTATATGTCTGCATTTCTAATATTGTGTATTCTGTATTTTGTAATTTTTCAATAATTCATTGTACTTTATAGTTCAGCACACAAGCTAGGGAACTAAGGAACTTTTTAGACTTTGAGAATAATAGTTGTGATTTATAATTGATAGCTTTACTAGCATATTTAGACATTACAGAATTTCTTATTACTCACAGCTCAATATATCATTAAAGTACTTTGAGAACAGCAGGTGTGTTAATTGGCAGTTTAATCAGCTCATTCAAGCTAGGATATTGGGCAGTTAATTGCTTTTGACAGTTCTGAGCTTGCTATTGGAATGATGATAGACTTCACGGGTGTTTTCATCTGTCCTGGCCATTTGGGTACCAAAGTACCTGAGCCCAAAACTGTGAAGGCAGGATCTTTTGTCTTAGCAAGGACCCCATAACGATCAGTTCATGATTATTTCAATAAAGCAATTTTCTTGCAACAAAGTCTGCTTATTGGGAGTAACTGATAAACTCATGCTGTGTCTTTAACACCAGCAACAGATGAGGGTTACCAACTGGTCAAGAAAAAACCCAGCTTGGCTCACATCTGGGTCCTTAACAACTGATCAGTAGGCAAAATTTTTCTTGCTGTGGGGAGGAATGTGACCACTGGTTCAGGGGACCTTATGGACTACATGATTGTGCTCTGCAGCCGTTTTTTTCCCCTGCATGGCATTTGTAGCAGAACCGGCCCACTTTTGCCTTGCAAAGCCTGTTCCGACTTGCTCACCCCCTCTTCTGGCTGGTGGCCAATTCCAGAAGAGCGGCAAAAGGGACTCCCTCTGGGTAACACACACTGCCACCACCTGGCTGCAATACAGGGCCGCAAGCTGGGAAACCAGGACTTCTAGGTGCCCCTTTCTTCCTGAAGTCTCACCTCCGTGTGTCCCGCAACCCCAGCATGTGAACGCCATGGGGCCAACTCACTGCTAAACTCGCCCTATCTGATGTTAAATACAGGACAGGTGCCTTTCCTGAAGTTTCCAAAGTTTTCATTGCATTATCAGCTCACCTGCAGCCACATGTCCAAGATGGCTGCTCACTTCTTCTCATTAGAGCAACCTCCTGCTCCCATGGTCAGCAGGCAAAAATACCACATTTTACTCTGGTCAGCCGTAGAAATAGTTTCCTGTCCCCTCCCATGGACAGCTCCTTTCCTAGGAAGTCTGAGAGGAAGGAACTCTCCCTCCTCCCAACTCCAGGTGCCTGTTTCCTGGTCAGGCCAATCAACATTTGAAAGGGAGGGTGAGCAAGGGATTAGTGACTCTCTTTTCTCTTCACAGCAGAGGAAAAAAACCTGGCTGGTTTTGGGCTAAGGCACTTTGGTACCCAAATGGCCAGGACAGGTGAAAGCACCTGCAAAGTCCCTGGCCACCAGCCAAGTTTTTTTGAAATAGAAAAGGTGGGGGGCAACTTGCCACACCATTCATAGTATTCAGGGCTATTCTTATTCCCATTCATACAGTATTCGGGGGCTAATTCCCTCTCCTGTGAGGCAGATGGGCTGAGAGAGCTCTGAGAGAATTGTAACTGATCAAAGGCCAAGCAACTGGCTTTGTGTGGAGAAGCAGAGAATCAAACCTGGTACCCCAGATTAGAGCTCACTGCTCTTAGACACCTCACCAAGCCGGCTCTCAACAGACTCCAACTGGCTTCCCCTGCTTTTGAGACCCCACCCTGAAACACTCCATGGAAGAAAACAAAAAGGACATCCAAGGTCCAAGTTTGCCACAGTGTGGGATCCCTGAGGAATCTCTGTCAACTCAGACCTCTTTGCCTGACTGCCTGCAAACCAGCCAGAGAGGGCTGCAATACAAACCTTCTTTGCCCCCCTCTTCCCATCTGAGACACCAAGGATCACAGGTTGCAGTTGGCCCCGGACACAGAAGGGGGCAGGCAGACTGGCCACGCCCTTTGCCATTGACCTCCATCCTGTGGACAGCCTGTCCTGCTGCCCCCTCCCTGGGGTGTGTGTGCCAGGGTGCCCCTCATGCATTGTCTGAGCAGTTCAAGGGCACTATTATTACAGGGCCTGAGTCCAGAGGGAGGTGGCAATGCCAGAAAGGAGTGAGGGGCAGGCATCGAAGGATGGGAGGAAATTAAAGTCTAACATCCACCCTGCTGTCCAAGGCCTGTTCTAGGGGTATTATTGGGAGGGGGCTGGGCAGATAATGTTGAGGCCCCCTGACTGTCCTCTGTCTACCACCAGACCCCCTTCCACTTCCTGGCCCCCATTCCTTTCCCCCACCCCTCCCTCTTATCACCTGCGCTTGCAGCTGCCTCTTCCCTGGAGATGCTGGGGAGGTGTGGGGTCCATGAGCCCCATCGGAAGCCTCAATGTATGCTGATGTCAGTCCTGCTGCTGATGGAGGTGGGTACAGAGGACCAGAATTCTTTAAGGAAGTTTTAAAGTGACAGAGTAAAAACAGAAGACACATCACCACTGCCCTCAGGTCTTAGATTGGTATTGCAACACACTGTCCTTCAGCAATGATTCACAAACGGATGGTCCACATAGGAAAATCCTGTTGCTCCATTTTATCCAATGGGACAGAATCTTCATTGGATAGGAAGGAGATATGGGGGCACCCTCTTTTGGAGCCCCTGGACGAGGGCTCCATGGTCCTATCATCGGGGAATTTGGAGGGGCATCAGAAAAGAGCCTCTCGGAGCAACCCTGAAGGTTTGGAGGCTGTAACCGGAACTCCCACCCTCCCAAGCCCCGGGAAAGGCAGGAACACTGGAATTCCCATTAAAATCAATGGCGCCATTGACTTTAATGGACACCGAAGCCGAATCGGGCCCCTGCTTAACAAGCCTATTCCAGATCACACGTTACTGAAGAAACAATCCATGATCTGAGAGATTTGGCACCAACCAGCAGATCCTGGTTTGCTGGACCTTCCCAAATTTAGACCTGCCAGCAGGTGGTTTGACCACAAGGTGGATCTTCAGCACATCTGCCAGCTGTCCAGGGCACATGGCCAGGAGTTATGAATTTTTCTGTAAAGGCATGAGAGTTGCATTCTACTGAATGATTCACAAAGTTAGGGACTGTGGTCTGTACCACTCCATATTGCTTGCCAGGATCTGGCTGTGGAATTTTGCGACATTTCAGGCGTCGTGTTAATACTTCTGCTTTGCTTCTGTCCCAAACCCACACTCCTCTTTGACTCCCCAGCCCTAATCCTGCTGCATTATTCCTTGAATGTCCATCAGTCGACTGGGTGATCTCCCTCGACTCCGTGTGAAAGAGGGCTGGAAACATACAAATATAAAAAGCAGAAGTTGCAGAAAAGGGATACACCAGCTTGAGTTTCTTCAAAAAGGCTGCCGTTCCCCCATCTGAAGCTGAGTGGATGAAACTGAACACTGCAAATAGTATCCTTCCCTGCGTACTTTGCTGACACTCCAAAGCAAGCTTACAGTCCCCAGATTTGGTTCATCTCTTAAGACATTACTGGACTGACTCTTCCCTGCATGCTTTGCAAGGGGGAAATAGGCCTAGAGCTGCAGCATCGCTTGGACAGGTAGGATTAGGGGAAGGTGTGAAGCCTTCCAGGACCCCTCTGTGTGGCTGTGATGGCCTGGAGCAGGGGTAGTCAAACTGCGGCCCTCCAGATGTCCATGGACTACAATTCCCAGAAGCCCCTGCCAGCATTTGCTGGCAGGGGCTTCTGGGAATTGTAGTCCATGGACATCTGGAGGGCCGCAGTTTGACTACCCCTGGCCTGGAGGGTCACAACTGAGGAAGGCGGGGAAGGGCCGAATCCATCGCTGGAAACAGGCCCCAAACTGGACGTGAGATGGGGAAACAGGCAGGACAGAGGACATATGGACGTTCCTTCATCTCTCCCCTCCTCTCGGTCACACAAGACTACTGCCAGGAACCTGAGATGTATCCAGGCATCATGAGCAATCGAAAGCTCATTGATGAGTAGGCCAAGATGCCTCACTTCTGGTTCGCACCCTTCACCTTCCTTAGCTCAGAAATCCTTAGGCTGGTTTGCTGAGGCCCGCGGGAGGGCGTTTTCAGCCACTGTCAGAGCGCATGTGGGGCTTCGGAATGGAACAGAACTTTCGTTTTCCAGAATGAAATTGCGTTATGAATATAGGCAGCAAGAGAGGAGACAGGATGGGATGAGCCCTGGAGGGACAGACCAGAACCAATGGGTGATATTAATTCAAAAGAAATTTTGTCTAAACATCCGGAAGAAGTTCCTGACAGTCAGAGCGGTTTCTCAGTGGAACAGGCTTCCTCGGGAAGTGGTGGGTTCTCCATCTTAGGAAATTTTTAAGCAGAGGCTGGATAGCCATCTGACAGAGAGGCTGATTCTGTGAAGGGTCAAGGGGGTAGCAGGTGACAGGGGATGAGCGATAGGGTTGTGAGTGTCCTGCATTTTGCAGGGGGTTGGACTAGATGACCCCAGAGGTCCCTTTCCAACTCCATGATTTTATGTGTATCTGGACCCTTGCAACTGCATCTGCAGGAGTAGCACTGGTGGAAACAGAATGTACAGAACAATTCTATTCCTTCCCAATCCCTACCTCCAGCTGATGCTGTCCCCTCCCAAAAATGATCACAGGCAGCAATATTCTTTCTGTGCAGGTTTTTTTTCTCTTTTATATATAAACAGAATTATCTCCTACTTTCCAACAATCAAAACTCTTCAAGCCAACTCACACCTTCATTTTTGACAAAAAACCATCTTAATTTTTTTTTTTTTTGCTTTTCTTTCCTGTGATTTGAAGTCTCTTCCTTCCAGCTCACATTCCCCGGGGTCAGAGGGGGTCCAAGCGATCCATAGATTTTCCCAATTCCGGTTGCGATCCTGGTTTTGTTTTCGGGGGGGGGGGGGTGTCTGATATATAGATTTATGCATATATATAAAAAAAGAAACCTAAGAGCCTTGCTATATTACAAAGTTTGTCTAGAGCCATTCTTTTCATATTTCCTTTAAAAAAAAAATCTGCTTGGAACCAGGGAGGGGGAGAGGGTGACCACCTCACCCGCAGAGATCCGTAATTGCGTCTTTTAAAAATTCATCTCTGGATTTATTTTTTTTTCTTTCCTTTTTTAACCTGAAGTCCTAAAACACTGCTGACGTTTAATTAAAAAAATTATAATATCAAAAACACAAGAAAAACAAAGCAACCCTGCTGTCAATTCAATCCACCACTAAAAACTTTCTGTCGTTCGGCCGGGTTTCAGCTATTTTACAAACAACGTACCTCTATACAAAAAAAAAAAATGCGCCCCAAAAACTAATTAAAACAAAAAAGGAAAGGGGATAGAAGCTTTTGGGGAATTGCTTTTCCAGTGCGCTAAACAAATGTTACAAAATGCAGGGGAAATGTGGAAACAAGAGTGGTTTGAGTTAGGGGGAAAAGACACAATGACGGACTCACACTGTCTTGACCTTTTCTTGACTGTTACTCATATGTAGCCTGGAAGATTGCTTGATTAAGCATTAGAGAAGATGTGGGGTGATTTTAACCCCTCCTCCACCTGCATATTCTCCGGAAAACCTGCCCCTGAACTGCTTTTACCCTCAGTAGGGAGAAAAAATTCCCCCAAAAAACAAATACAGGCTATGTGCACTTTCCCCCCCAAAATGGGAGTAAAATCAAACTTATACCTGCACCCCCCCAAAAAAAAATAGATAACAGCTGATCAGAAGCAGTGCTTTCAAGTGAGAAAATAAAAAGGGAGGAAAAAGTTTAAAAAGACAGAAGAAAGTTTTGTGTATCTGAGCCCCCAGGATCACAATCCAGCAACATCTAGTTGTGGCCAGAGCCCTACAGAAAAAGGACAGAAAGGGAGGCGGGTCAGGTTCACACGTAAAGGGGAATGTAGTGGAATTGGGGTGGCAGAAGGGACTGCACCATTTCAAACAAGCAGGGGAGGCTTCCGAGCGACAAGTATTGCCTTTGCATAAAACACTCCCCGCAAGCAGAAAATAGAACATGCCTTGTTTACTGGTTTTCTACCTGCAGGGAGTTTTATTCCAAAATGGGATCCTTCAAATACAATCCCAAGTGGGGCAGCTTATTCTATTGCTTCATTCCCTTGCTTTAGGCCTATCCAGACATGCTCGGTTTACACGTGCGAGAGACTGAGACAGACGAGAAATGCTGACTGTGCCATCCAGCGGAGGATCACCAGTGGCAGTGTTAGCCTATGTCCAACCCTCCCTGCAACTTGAAAGCCAGCGTAGCCAGCAAAGGAGTGAGAAGTTTTCTCTCTGCAGAGCTAGCTTTCTACTTGCACCGAGGTTTTATGCAAAGGCTGAGAATCACCGCTTGGAGCCTTCCGCGATCTTGCCTGGTCAAACATCTCTGCAGCCCGCTGCTTTGTTCTCCTGCTGGCACGCACGAGGTCGTCTCGGTCGCAGTTGACCGGTCCTGACCATGCAAGCAGGGCAGTTGGATTTTACACAACCATCCACGGGTGTCCACTAGCACGCAAAGAGAGCGAGGAAACGTGAGCAGGGCTTGTTTTTGCACGTGGGCGCCTCCGACAAGGGAAGTGAGCCAAAGAGGGTGTAGTGTCCGAGACCCTCTCTTGAAGAATCACCCACAAGATGCGGGGGCCGTACAGCTGCCCAAGCTCCCGGCCGCTCAGTTCGGTGGCCAGAAGCCCAGCCTCACTAGGTGCCTGCTTCCCGCCAGGCGGAGAAATCCTCAAAGGGCCAGGGAAGAAGAGAAGACACAACCGGACAGCTTGAAGGGCCAGGAAAGAAGAGAAGACACAACCGGACAGCTTGAAGGGCCAGGGAAGAAGAGAAGACGCAACCGGACAGCTTGAAGGGCCCCGTTTTGAAGGGTCCTTGCTCCAGAGATCCAGCAGAGTAGGAAAAGAAGTGTTAAGAGTCTACTATTTAAAAAAAAATGCAGCTGTCATCTCTTTAATCTTACCGCATCCTAAGTAAAGGATGAGAGAAGGGCCGGGGGGGTGGGGAGGAGAAGAAATCAGGAAAGAAAAAGGACACGGACGTTGGAGGATCCTTTTGGGAAAAGAAGAAGGGCTGGGCCGGCGTGGCTAATACGTCACATGGCTGGATTTCCTTCCCCCTCCCTCAATTCCCCCCTCCCCTCTGAGTTCCCCACCTTGGGGGAGGAGGGGCTGAGGCAAGGTTCACTCAGAGGAGGGGGAAAGGGTCTCTTTGCGCTATATAAAAGGGAAGTGGAGGTGGAGATCCCGTGTGTGTGTGGGGGGGGGGGGGGAGGCAGTGTGCATGTGTCATTTGGAGGGGGGGGTGTTACTGCCCCGGGGTGTCTCCCACGATCTCGATCCCGTGCTGCTGCAGCTGGGCTCTCAGAAGTGCATTTTCGTTCTTCAGTTCTTCGATCTTGGCAGGAGCAGGGGGGGGGGGAGAACGAGAGGGAGAGAAAGAGAAGTTAGTGGCTGCTGCCAAGTCCGAGGCCTACGAGGGCTGCACCGCTCCACAGAGCCGTAACGCTCGACAGGCTGCGGGCGAGGGCCTGTGGGTAAGCTACGCTCGGCGAGGTCTGCTGAACGGGCCTCCGCGTCTGGCGTCTTGCTCGCCTGCAGTGGCCAACCGGATGCTACCGGCTTTCATTCCTGACCACGACCATGGCTATTTTATTGTTGTTTGACTTATTTGGTTGCCAACCGCTGCGAGACGGCTGGCCGGAGAGCAGCTGTCAACAAACCTAATTAATAGCACTAATAGTAATAACGGTAATAATAATAATAATAGTAACAACAATAACAATATACGTGGGGTACGGAGGCTGAGGCCTCCCCGACATTACAGCTCCCCAGCGGCCGGCGTTCAGGGGCTCTGAAATATGGAGGTTCTGTTTGGTCCCCGTGGCAACGGATGGGCCTCTATCTACTTCAGGGGTAGTCAAACTGCGGCCCTCCAGATGTCCATGGACTACAATTCCCAGGAGCCCCTGCCAGCGTTCGCTGGCAGGGGCTCCTGGGAATTGTAGTTCATGGACATCTGGAGGGCCACAGTTTGATTACCCCTGATCTACTTAGCTCCCTGACCCTGCAGGGAGAGGATGCGGCCCACGACCACCAAGGCCCACCTGCTGCCGTAGTAAGTCGTTATCCATCTGCAGCCTCTCGGCCTCCTTGAAGGTTTCCTGCATGCGCTGATTCGTCTGGCGTAGCTCCCGGATGTAGTCACAGGCTTTGGAGAGGATGCCGCCTTTACTCTGAGGGGGGAGCAGAAGTTGTCTTGGACCCCACAACGGCTCCATCGCTGAGCCGCAGCCCTCTCCGGAGAAGGGCCAGACGGTCCCCTCTTCCCTCATAAGAGATGGGAGTGGCAAACAATATACGCCCCAAAGTATCCACATCCCACGGTTCCTGGGGGCCTCCCCATTGCTCCCCACTGAGGTGCCCCCCCCGATCCTCGGGGTCCTTCTCTCAAGCTTCCCCTTCTGCCCTGCAATCTCCAGGCACTACTTTTTGCCACAGATCCCTTGGCACAAAGTTGGGTGTCCAAAGCTGCACCTACATCAAGTACATGGGGAGAAGCAGTGGCCATGAATTTAGCATGAGGAGTGGGGATGGTGGGAAAGGAGAACAAGGAAGAGCTTATTTCTTTATACCCTGCTTTTTACTACATGAAGGAGTCACAAAGCAGCTTACATCTTCCCCTTGCTTTCTCTACAGCATTGGGGTTGAGAGTGCTCTAAGAGAACTGCTGTTTGAGAACAGCTCTAAACAAACTGTGACTAGCCTGAGGACACCCAGCTGGCTGCAAGTGGAGGAGCGGGGAATCAAAGAAGAATTGGTTCTTATATGCCACTTTTCTCTAGCCAAAGAAGTCTCAAAACAGCTTGAAATTGCCTTCCCTTTCTTCTCCCCACAACAGATACCCTGTGAGTTGGAAGAGGCTGAGGGAGCCCTGATATTACTGAAGAAGAACTGTTGGTTCTTATATGCCACTTTTCTCTGCCCGAAGGAGTCTCAAAGCGGCTTACAGTCGCCTTCCTTTTCCTCTCCCTACAACGAACACCCTGTGAGGTGGGTGAGGCTGAGAGAGCCCTGATATTACTGAAGAAGAAGAAGGTTCTTCTATGCTGCTTTTCTCTACCCAAAGGAGGCTCAAAGCGGCTTACAATTGCCTTCCCTTTCCTCTCCCCACAACAGACACCCTGTGAGGGAGGGGAGGCTGAGAGAGCCCTAATATTGCTGCTCAGTCAGAACAGCTTTATCAGTGCTGTGACAAGCCCAAGGTCACCTAGCTGGCTGCATGTGGGGGAGCAGGGAATCAAACCCGGCTTGCCAGATTAGAAGTCCACACTCCCAACCACTACCCCAAGCTGGCTCTTCAAAAAGAGCTCAGCCCTCCCCCAACTGAATTCAAGAACCTCCCCTGCAACACAGCAGTCAAGAATGGGCAAGATAGCTCTCTGCCTCCCTTTGGGACCACCTCCTCCAGACGGCGGCCAAGGCCTCCTCCCTGCTACCCCTGCCCTGCCCTGCGGAGACCCTCACCGCTCCAGTCTTGCTGTTGTCGGTGTTGCAGTCTGGAATGATTTTTGACAGCTGAACGATCCAATTGTTGATCTTGTCCCGCCTCCTCCGCTCCACTGGGGACAAAGAGGGGAGAGAATGAAAGCAGCATAACCCTGCTGTTGGAAATGCCAGACGAGGGCAAATCCCACCTTGTTCAGAACAGTGTTATCAGGGCTGTGACTAGCCCAAGGTCACCCAGCTGGTTGCACGTGGAGGTGCAGGGAATTAAACCCGGCTTCCCAGATTAGAAGCCTCCAGTCCTAACGACTGCACCACTGCACACAACCAGTGCATGCTAAAGCCATGCAATGTTTCTTCAATATAAACCAGAAAAGGGGGAAAGGACCAGCTGGCACTGCAGCCAGGTGAAAGCCCATGGGTGGCAGGAGGTGTCTTAAGACCAGAGAAGCTCAAGTGGGCCTCTTTAATAATTTGTCTCTCGGTGGTTATGATCCGTTATTGCAATAACATCCATATTCTGGTTTAAATACGTAACTCTGAAAAGTACCATAGTGCAGATACGATGGTTTGGAGCGTATGGCTGAACATCTATTCATGTGCTTTTTATGTTGCGGTTAATGCAGCACTTTTATGTGTGCTCCTCATGGTGGAACAAAAATTGAGTCCAGCGGCACCTTTAAGACCAACCAAGATATATTCAAGGTGTGAGCTTTTGTGTGAATGCCCGCTTTCTCAGACAATGTAACAAGAAACATCAAAGTACAGAAAGAGAGAATAAATTAGGAGCAAATTAGTAAACAGCATCACAACTGATATGCAGCATGACAGTAAAGCTTTGTTGCTCTTAAAGGTGCCGCTAGACTCCCATTTTGTTCCGCTACTTCAGATTAGCACCTGAGTCCATCCTCATGGTGGGTTTACGCTTCCTAGGAACACTAAACAGGAGCCAGTTTCAAAAGATTAGCAAGGCAAATGACCTCCGGAGGTGCGGCATGGGCACCTGACTTCTTCGACAGCCATCCAAGCCCCTTTGGAGGGGTCTGGGGACAGCAGTGAGTCAGTGTGGCCAAAAGGAAAAAAAAATCCTAGACCCAGCCAGGGAGGAGCAGAATGCAAGAATAAAATCATATTTATAGAAAAATGGAGATCCAGTTCCGCTTGCCCACCTTCGTTGTGCTGAGCTCTCCTCCTCTCGTCTCGCGGCGTCCGCGTCCCGTCCATTTTCCTAGGTTTTCAAGGAAAAGAAAAAGGTCACCCAAAGAATAGATCAGGGGTAGTCAAACTGCGGCCCTATTGGATAGCATGCTGGGGGACTGGACTACAATTCCCATGAGCCCCTGCCAGCGAACACTGCGGCCTTCCAGATGTCCATGGACTACAATTCCCATGAGCCCTTGCCAGAGAACACTGCGGCCCTCCAGATGTCCATGGACTACAATTCCCATGAGCCCCTGCCAGCGAACACTGCGGCCCTCCAGATGTCCATGGACTACAATTTCCATGAGCCCCTGCCAGCAAACACTGCGGCCCTCCAGATGTCCATGGACTACCATTCCCATGAGCCCCTGCCAGCGAACACTGCAGTCCTCCAGATGTCAGGGGCTCATGGGAACTGTAGTCCGTGGACATCTGGAGGGCCGCAATTTGACTACCCCTGGAATAGATCAACTTCATTGCTCCATTCACCACCTGAAGCAGGAAGCGGTAAAATCACACACACGCACCCCTCTTAAATTTAAAGATGGGGTCGCAAGATCTCAATCTAGTATTCTGCCACCATCCTGGAAACAGGTGTTGAACACGCCCTTCCCACCCTAAAATGAGAAGGGAAGAAAGGGGTATTAATAGTGCCCATTGGGGGAAATCCTGTTTCCTCCCTCCATTTCTCAAGGGAGCAGTAGAAGGAAAATGGGGAGGGGGGTGAACAATGACAAAGGCACAATGTTTAAATGTCACAGACACCCCCAAAGACTCTTTAGGACAGTGGTTCTCAACCTGGGGGTCGGGACCCCTTTCACAGGGGTCGTGGCAGGGCGAGCAGCTTGGCAGGGTGGGGGGGGGCACCATCACACAACAGCCTTGTCGGGTAGATTGAGATAGAGCGTACGTCTTTCTAGAGCAGCGGAAAAGAGCGGGATCAGCATGGTGGGACAAGAGGCAGAACTGAACTGAGAAACCCCGGAAAGAAACCAATTTATATACAATCATGAACAATGGATCTTCACACCCTTGGTCAGTTTCAGTTTAATTTCTGGGAAAGAACACTTGTGTAATTTTATGGTTGGGGTCACCACAATATGAGGAACTGTGTTAAAGGGTCGCGGCATTAGGAAGGTTGAGAACCACTGATTTAGGAGCTGATCAAATCTCATTGGTGTTTACCAGTGTTTGTGGGACTCTTAAGACTGTGTGTGGGCATGCACGCAGTGACATCACACCTGGAAGTGACATCAGTGCATCAGTGATGCTTTCCCCACTCAGGCCCTGCCCCCAAACAGCCACCAGGAGAACATAAATTATATCCCCTGTCGGAAAGGGTCACATGAGGATAGCCGTGAGGGATTTACATTCTGATTCAGGGCAGTTCCGGCTGCATTTACTGCCTGCAATGAGAATCTCTGCCATATTGCTATCCTTGGCAGCGTCTTCCCCCGAAGAGGAGAACCTGAGCAGACAGTACATCTGAGCAATACCCGGGGGGGGTCTTGGTTACCAGGTAGAAGTACGGTAGCCAGCCAGCCTCCGCCCTATGGTTCCCTCTGCTCCCGGAGCCATACGTACGGAGAATAGGGGTGAGTACGGGGGGCGATGGTGCGTTGCGTTCCCGTCTGCAGTACGTCTTGAGGGGTCATCATTACGTAGAACTGGCCTAAGGAGGAACCAAGCAGAGGAGGGGCCCGTGTTAACGTGGGAAGTCCGAGCGAGCTAGGGCGCAAGGAAAACCTTGCCTGCGGGAAGTAGAAACTTCACGTGGGGGACCACTAGGGGCTGCAAGGTGCCAATAGGTAGATCTGCACACATGCTGCGATTCTACAAAAGTGCGCCAAATGGGTTTATGCTTCTTGTGGATCACTGTTTCTGATTTCCGGATGGAAGAGTGAGCAAGTTCTCACAACTTCTGAGACCTCCTCGTATAGCAGCTTGCAATTCTGCAGGGCAAGGAGGAGGCTGAATGCCCTTTCCTGTCGAAAGGAGGAGAGGGCATCAGATTTGCACATATGGGAACCTTACGGCTGACATGACTCAAATTGCCAACGAGCAATGAGACAACCCTGCAAATTATACTCAATAAGGTAAACACATTATGTATATACGTGCGGAATTCAGCATTCATATCTATGGGTATCAACATTATTATTATTATATTATTATACTTAGATTAGATTTCTAGCCCGTCACTCCCAATGCCTCGTGGCGGGTTACAGCATATATAAAAACCCCAATAAAATACCCCAATAAAATTCCACTAAGACCAAACTACAACAATCCCAAGATGTCCAGAAGCGGCAGACTAAATCTGACTAAGCTCGCCCACTATCCACCGGGGGGGGGGGGGGGGGCGATGATCATAACCTGCCTAAGTATAACTAAGAATAACATAAACCATGTGAGGACATGCTAGAGAGAACAACAGAAGATGCACTGGACATATAGAATCATAGAGTTGGAAGGGACCTCCTGGGTCATCTAGTCCAACCCCCTGCATGATGCAGGACACTCACAACCCTATCGCCCACCCATTGTCACCTGCCTTGAAGACACGTCACAGTTCCTACCTCCGGCTTGGGCTAGTGACTGATCCGTCGTCTGCACCGACACTGCCGTGGCGTCCCCCACCGTCGAGGCCGGGAAGTACGCGAAGCGAGCCTCCCCGCTGACGGCGTCTGTTGCCGGGCTTCCGCCATTGCTGAACGGGTTCTGGATCACGGCCTAGAAAACAGCACAAGGAGGCTCAAGCATGTGGGGTTGGGGTCCGATCGCCAGGGCCAGGGAGGGAACGGAAGCTGCTGGGGTTGCTGGCAAGGAGGAGGCCGGATTCCTTAACATTTCCCAGCAGCCTTGCAATGAAGATGTTCCGAGAGCACACTGCCCCCCTGTGGTTAAAATGGGAAACCTTGCCGGAATCGAATGTGAAAAATGCAATCATTTGGAACTTATTTTTTAAATTCATTTATGCTCCACTTTTCTCCCCAGCGGGACCGGGGCAGCTTACGTCATTTTCATCTTCTCCATTTTATTCTCCAGACAACGCTCTGAAGAAGTGAGGCTGAAAGAGTGGGATTTGCTTGCATTACAGTCGCCCCGCAAGCTTCCATGGCCAAGTAGGGGTTCGAACCTGCGGCCCCCTCCGATCCTGGCCCGACACGTCAACCACGAGAATACACTGGCTCCCTCAATGCTGACAAGGAATTAAACAGCTCCTTATCCAGCCCCCTTTTAATCCACAACTAGCCAAAGGGGGGAATTGTTTCTCATCCACATGAAAGAAGATTTTTTTTCTTTAAGAAGGTCTTCTCTAAAAAAGGGAGTGCCTGTTAATATTTTCTGTATCCCAGGCCTGTTACAAGACAGCTACCACAGGCAATCTCTTCCAAATTGTTGAGGTACTAATTAATCACAGCCCAGCTCATTAAAACTGCCCCCCCCCAAACGGAATTGATTGACAGGTTTTCCAGACTTCCTGTTTTGGGGACATGTTTTGCAAAGTCATCCCCAAGTGGGTGTTTCAGAGGATTCTGAGAAGGTGCAGACAGGGCATTGGCCGTGCCTGAATAGCCCCAAGCATCACTCAGCACGAACGGGGAGGGGGGGGGGGAATTAAGGCCTACACGCTGGAGTAGGAGATCCAGATTCGAATCCCTGCTCTACCTGGAAGCTCACTGGGTAACCTTGGGCCGGTCACCACTGGGGAGGAAGGCGGGATGTAAATAAAGCAAATAAAAATCTATTGCACAAACCGCTCTGGTCCATCTTGGAGGATGAGCCTTCGCGATGAGACAGTGGAAGTATGGGAAATTTTGGCTACTGTTTGGTAAGTTATGGCAAGAGAGGGGCTTCTCTTCTGAGGATCAGTGTTCGAAACCCTCTGCTTTACAGCCAATTGATCTGCTGGCTGAAACTGGCAAACAGGGAATGGGTGATTCGGTTTGGATGAGCCGAAAAATATTTTTCAGACCTATCTGAGCCAAATCACCCAACCCTGCGATTTAAGTGTGTGTGTGTGTGTGTGTGGGGACAGCGGTGGCCAAATTGTGATTTGGTCAGTTTAATTCCCCCCCCCCCCCCGCTTTCACAGGCAAGGAGGCATTTAAAAGGCACCATGCCAAACTTTTGATAATGACAGATCTGCTGTTTGGTGGCTGTTCTTTCCCTCCTTCTTAGGCAGCAGAGATGCTCTTAGAGATGCACATGCTCAAAAAGCCCCCAATCCTTTTCGGATTCAGCCAAATTTGAAAGGTCATTTCTGTGATATGAATTGTGTGATATGATAGGCTAGATCTCAGGAAAAAATGTTCACAGTCAGAGTAGTTCAGCAGTGGAATAGGCTGCCTAAGGAGGTGGTGAGCTCCCCCTCACTGGCAGTCTTCAAGCAAAGGTTGGATACACACTTTTCTTGGATGCTTTAGGATGCTTAGGGCTGATCCTGCGTTGAGCAGGGGGTTGGACTAGATGGCCTGTATGGCCCCTTCCAACTCTATGGTTCTATGATTCTAATTCAGCCCGAATTGGTTCAGACCAATTCATAAATTGTATGTATTTTTTGTAATGCGCATGCCTACCGGCATGCCCCAACATTTATGCATCCTTTTCCTTAAAGGACTCCCTATGCCCTTCACCTGCATTGGGAATCCTGACAATTACCCTGTAAGGCAGACCAGCATTACTGCAGCAGTCTCCGTGAAATAGGTCTTCTTGGAAAACTCTGCTTACAGGTCAATGCTCTGCATGCACACACACAAACAGCCACACGACCCAACCTGGGTATTACCCATGAGATCAGTGATCAAAATTGTTTATATCTTTCAAAAAGGCTCAAAACTGGAGAAGGTAAGATAGCCCTGCTGGGAGGGCTAAGGGAAAGGGGTTTCACCCCCACCCCAGCAGCTGCTATTTGCTCACAAGGAGTGGGGGGCAGAAGGCATCGGCATCAGAAAACTCAAGAGTCTGTGGGTAACTAGTTAATCCCTCCAGTCCCCCAGCATGCTATCCAATAGGACAGGGATCCTCAACCTGTGGTCCTCCAGATGTTCATGGACTACAATTCCCTTGAGCCCCTGCCAGCATTCGCTGGCAGGGGCTCATGGGAATTGTAGTCCATGAACATCTGGAGGACCACAGGTTGAGGATCCCTGCAATAGGGGATCCTCATCTGGCCTCATTTGAAGCCAGCTTGGTGCTGAGAGCCGTTGTGTTGCAGTGGTTAAGAGCGGCAGCATCTAATCTGGAGAACTGGGTTTGATTCCCCCACTCCTCCTGCATGTGCAACCAGCTGGGTGAGCTTGGGCCAGACACCGTCCTCTTAGCCCTCTCTCAGCCCCACTTTTCTCACGGGGTGTCTGTTGTGAAGAGAGAAAGGGAAGGGCAATTGTAAGGCACTTTGAGATGCCTCCAGGTAGTAAAAAGTGGGGTGCCAAAAACAGTTCTTTATTATTTATTGTTTTTAAAACCTACGTTTTATCAATGCTAATGGATGCAGTACACTGCCCTGAACCGCATGGGAAGGCATAATAATAATAATAATAATAATAATAATAATAATAATAATAATAATAATAATAATAATAATAATAATAATAATAATAATAATAATACCATCCTTATTTTACCATTTGAGATGGCTCTGTCTCTACTCTGGCTGTGTCTGCCAGGAGACATCTTTGTCGACAGGGCACTCTTTACAAAGAGCCAGTTGTGACTATTTTGGCACAGGCCTGAATAGAATCCGCCAGTTCACGCTGGAGCAAACCACAAGCCAATAGAGTGAGTGTGCACAGCCAGGAATCCAGGGCTACAGAGTTTGCACTTCAGGGAACCTTTGCCAGCTGGAAATGAGGCAGCTGGTCCTTCTGGCTGCACAGAAAAAAGCAGGCGTAACAACAAAAGAAGCTCCAGAAGCCACATGATATCCAAGGATCCTCTAATTCAGTCCTCTCATTGGCTCTTTGGGGTCACATGAAGAGAAAGGCTTCCACCAGAAATGGAGAGACTAACTGGAGACCTCAAAATCTGAATTCAACGCTGGCTGAAGGCAAACTTTGCGTTCTACCGCCATTCTCTTTCCAGGGATTTCAAAACTTGTGCAAGTTTTTCCAGGACAAGGTTCAAATGACCTCACGGTGGGGTGGGGGAGAGAGAGGAGAGGGCATGAGAGCACTGCATAAGCAGAAGCCAGTAACCACATCCTGGTGGCGTAGTTCTCCAAGGGACACCACCAATTCACAACCTGAAAGCTAAAAATAAAACACTCTGCAGGTAGCGGAATAGAAACCTCAGCGGTGTGACAGCCGAAATGATGGAGCAGTGAGAACTCCAAATCCCCACATTGTCACAAAGCTCTCAAGGTGATCTTGGGCCCTCTCTACCAAGGGATGGGCTTTCTCAGTACAGCTGAAGAATCCACAGAGGAAGTGGCACCAAATTCCGGGGCCAAGAAGCCACCCCCTTACCTGGGCAACAGCCTGTTGGCCGCTGGTGAACGCCGCGGTCGAGACCACGCTGACGGCCCCCGTTGCGTCCGTCTGTCCGTCCAGCTGACTGTCCGTCACCTGGACTACTCTGTATGTTACCTGGGGGGAGAAGAGGCACAGAAGAGTCACTCTTGGCCGGGGGGGGGGGGGGGGGAGAGATGTTTTTCTTGGTTGGTAATGCCTGTCTGGAAGGAACAGGAGGGGGGGGTGCTAATAGAAAACATGAAAATGAAATTGCTGATGTTCAAGGAAAACACGCGCTCTAAAAGACACAACCCTGATTGGAAACCTTACCAAAAAAATCCACACATGCGCTTAAAAACACCACACAAAACCACACACGCTTGGAAACAAAAACCCACTAGTCCGCCAATCAGTGCCTTTTTGGAAGAGAATTAAAAAGTGACTGGTATTCATATTTATAAAGACTGCTGCTGAAGACCACCAATTCCACAGAGAGACCTGGAAGCGGCTGGCCCACAACCTTTCTACATGCAGGGAGTTTTTGGGGGACACGTGTGCCATCACATGACAGCGCCGCTGGTCAAATTGCAAAAGAGTGCAGTCCACAAACAAGCCCCTAAGCCTCAACGCACAGCCCATGGGCACTTTGGGACCTTCCCTGGCACCCGCCAAGAAAACAAGGGTGGCATTTGCCCAGCGAGGCTCCCGATTGGCCTCTGGAGGTCTGAATGACTGTGCAGTTTTTTAAGAACGCTGCTTTGGCAGCATCGGCCACCGTGACACAAGCTTCTTCATAGTGTGGGGAAGCCATTTGGCTCTGTCTGAAGAGGCGGCCATTTTGTGGCTGCCCTCACCAAGCGGTGTCAGAATTCCAAAAATGGCTGCAGGAACACAAAGGCTGGGGACCCTTGCTCTATGCCAGGGTTCACTCAGAGGGGAGCTGGCCAGAGGGCACCATTGTATACCCCAGGCCCTTTCCTCTCTCATCCGCCTCAAGCCGCAATGGCAGGCCCAATCCTTCCTCAAAGTTACCTGTCCTCCATTGTTCTCTGTGCGGAACTGGTATTGGATATTATGGTCTGTGAAGGCCGCTTGCTGGACGCTGGCGATAGCCACTGCAGTCTGCTCATCCGCGTTCGTGCCGTCTCCTGGGAAAAGCAGGGACATCCGATTACCTATAACGGGCATCAGAGGTGGGGGTGGGAGCGACATCTGGAACTCTGCTGGGTCCAAGAGATGGCCTGGCTTATGGGAGTGGGGGAGGGGGTGAGGGTCAGAACAGGGGAATGAGGGTGGGCTAGAACCGAGCTCCATGAAGCCTGCCATTATTGGCCTCTGCACATGAGTGGTCCTTTTGGGATTTAAGGGGGACGGATTGCACAATCTCGAACTCATGACAAATTCACGTTGCATGTGATGCAAAGTTGTGGGAGACCATGGCATCCCTACAGAGGACCAGGAAGCCGGTGTCGTTCCCCCAGCTAGCCTATGTCTCCCACAATGCACTACTATCACTTCCTCAATTCATCTGGCCCTAAACTTACCTCTTCCAGTATACCTATCTGTATCATAAATAAAGCCGGACAGAAATGGTGGGAGGAGTTGGGACTCATTGCCTACTTGATTGGCTGTCCGTCCAACGAACGACCAATCAGGTAGGCTGTGCCACCCGATTGACCGCCCATCCAACGAACGGCCAATCAGATAAGCTGTCCCACCCCTGGCCACATCCGCGTCCACTGTCAGCCCGCTTCACTTGACTGCCTGAGAGGGATAAGGCAGCCAGCAAGTGCGAAGTGGAAGGACGGGGGTGGGACTAGAACTGCAGCCGGTACCAGGGTTTGTGAGGGAAGGGAGCCAAAACTTGGCCTTGTTGGAGCATGGGGGGTGGGTAGGGTGGGGAAGGCCACAACCCTTGCCAGCAATCTCCCCTGGGACCTTTGATGGGCCTGCGGGGGGGGGGGAGAGTAGGCAGTGCTCCCCCCTGCCCCGGGTAGGCAGTGCTCCCCCCTGCCCCGAGAAGGTCCACCGTGGCCTCTTCAGGCTTTGGCAGGCCTACCCGGGGTGGGAGGGGGGGGGAAGGCAGGAGGCAAGTCCCCAGCAGTGCTCCCCACCGCCCCAAGAAGGACCGACGTGGCTTCTCCTGGTCTCTGCAGGCCTGCCCAGGGCAGGGGGAGACAAGGCTAGCGCTTGTTGTATTTTAAATGACAAGAGGCTATTTTGCTAGTGAGGATACACTTGCCAAAAGTTGTTCCTGCCTCGATTGCCAACCTCCAGGTTGGAAATTAAGAAACAATCCCGTGTAAGGCAAAAAGAAAAAGAAGAAAAAAATCTCCAAGTATTAGCAGCAAGCTTCTTTACTTACTGACTGAATATATATATTTTCTTAAGTGCTTTCTTAAAATAGAAAGATGTCTTATTGAGAGAAAGGAAAATTCAGCTCTTTGGCGTGGCAAGTCAATAATGCACTTCTGATGAAAGAATTGAAAATAAGAGTATCCGTTCGCTATTTCAGTGTTTATTTCCCCCCCAATTGTCTCATCTTTGTCTTATCAAGTACCACGCACATTTTTTACGCACTCTGTGAAGTTTCCTTTGTTAAGCAATTGTCATCATTACGGTGAAGTTTTGTTTTCAAGTACTTTGTGATGAACCCCTGTTCTATTTTGATGAAACTACTTGATATGCAGCTACTCAGTAAAGAAGCTTTCTGCTAGTACTTTGAGAAACAAATATTGAGCTTTTGCCTTACACCGGATTGTTTCTTAATTTCTTTTTGACCGTGGGGCCAACTTTCTATAGCACCTCCGACGGGGGATTGGGGCTGAAGATCTCCCGGAATCACACCTGATCCTCAAAGAAGATGAAATGGCTGCTTTGGAAGGTAGATTCTATGACACAAGGTCCCTCCCCTCCCAGGGAATCACTTCCCAAATGTCAAGGAATTCCCCATCCCCGGGGAGACAACCCTACTCTTGAAGAAGAGGAAGAAGAGTCGGTTCTTATATGCCGCTTTTCTCTGCCCGAAGGAGTCTCAAAGCTGCTTACATTCGCCTTCCCTTTCCTCTCCCCAAAACAGACACCCTGTGAGGGAGGTGAGGCTGAGAGAGCCCTGATATTACTGAAGAAGAAGAGTTGGTTCTTATATGCCGCTTTTCTCTACCCGAAGGAGTCTCAGAGGGGCTTACATTCACCTTCCCTTTCTTCTCCCCACAACAGACACCCTGTGAGGTGGGTGAGGCTGAGAGAACCCTGATATTACTGCTCGGTCAGAAGAGTTTTATCAGTGCTGTGGTGAGCCCAAGGTCACCCAGCTGGCTGCATGTGGAGAAGTGGAAACCAAACTCGGTTGTCTGAATTAGAATCCATAGCTCTTTAACTACGCCACCACACTGGCTCTCTACAAGATGAACAGTATTTTGCATGGGATGGGACCGCCACTCTGGAAGGGGCGTGTGGGGATTGTGATGCCCGCTGCGGTCCGGGCAGATGTAGGCCCAGAGGGGTCCTGTCGGAAGAAGACTAAACGCTCACCTTTTTCCCATAATACAGACATTTCGCATGTCTTATATTATTGGGTGGGTTCTGGGCCAGCCCTGGACCCCTCCTCACCTTCTTGCAGCTCGACTCCCTCCTCTCCTTCTTGAGGTTTTTCGTGGCTGTAAACAGACAAACAAGAAATGGGGTGGGGAGGGGAAAGAGACAAGTCACTTAAAAACCTGAGAAAGAATCTGTGTTGGTTGAGCCCCTTCCTATGCTTTAAAGTTATTTATTTTTAAATTTATTGACTACCACTTTTGGACCAAGCTGACTCGTGGCGGTTTACGGTAAAAACACTGATAAAATTACAGCATTCCCAAGCAGCATTATCCCATTTTACTCCCTCCTCCCTTACTGGTCCAGCACAGGCTGATGGTCCTTCCTCTGCATCCATTGCTGATCAGCCTTGGGGTAGGGATGGGGGTGGGGGGCTTCCTGCCCTACATGTTCAGGGCATCTTGAGGAGACACCCCAGATTTTCCACAACCTGACCTCAACCAAATACCTGGTGGAAGAGCTCCATCTTGCAAGCTCTTCAGAACTGTGATAGCTCCATCATGGCCCTCAGCTCTACTGGGAGCTCATTCCACCAGGTCGGGTCCAGGATCCAAAAAGCCCTGGACCAGGTTGAGGCCAGGCACACCTCCCGTGGCCTGAGAACCATCAACAGATTCAAATTCACAGAGGGAAGAGCCTTGTGGGGGGCATAAGGAGACAGGCTGTTCCTCTAATATGCAGGACCCAGACAGATGGCCTTAAAAGCTTAATACCAAAACCTTGAACTTGCTCCAGAATGCAACCAACACAGCTGCCTCAGCGCAAGCTGGATACGGGCCCTGCAAGATGACCTGGCACCAACTGTAATTTCCGGGTCAAGGACAAGGGAAGGCCCACATAGAGCGAGTTACAGAAGTCTGGAACTGAAGGTTGCATGGATCACTGTGACCAGGTGTTCCAGAGACAGGTAGGGTGCTAGTATCCTGGCTTGGCACAGATGGAAAAATGCCACCTGGGCTACTCTGGTGATCCATAGATAGGAAGGCGTTGAATATCACCCCCACGTTCCTCCAGCTGCATCCCGCCCAGGGAGGGGAGGTGTACTTCCTGGTCCTGCCCCCTTCTAGCTGGCCACAGGACCTCCAACTTAGAGGGACTGTCAGGCAATTTTGCCTAATTTTGCCTGGCAGAATGGCTCCATGGGGCTTGCCGAACACAACAGCTCCACCAGGCCTATGGCTGAAGCCCACAGTAACATCTGAATGATGCTCACCTCTCCACCGAAGCCTTATTTACACACCACCTAGGGCTGAAAAGATCCTCCCAGCTCCTGTCTCTCTCTTTCTTAGTAGGACAAGAACTACCAGATAGGCAACTGAATTTGTTTGAGGTTTTAATGCATTCGATCATCTAATAGTTCCTATTTTCCCGCTGCATTTTACCTCGATGTGATTTTACTGCGATCTCATGGATGGACTCTGCCCTGAGTCACATGGGCTAGGGCGGAAAATAAATATCAACAATAACAACAACACAACCAACTCCCTTTCTAAAGGCCAGGCATTTGGGGACAGAGGAACTGCACAATCTCGGAACCGATGTCCACAAGCATGAGTGATGATCCGGCATGGCAAATCATAGAGCCAGGCAAGGGTGTCAAGTGCTTCCCCCATGCCTACTTGTGTGTGTGCCTGCTGCTTGTGTGGAACAAATGCTTGAGGGCAGGGGACTACAATTCCATATGTTGGCAGGGACTCATGGGAATTGTAGTCCATGGACATCTAGAGAGGCACGGTTTGACCATCCCTGCTCAAGGGTCATAGAACTCCATGGAACACATTAAGGTTTGTATGGGGGTTCCCCCCCCCCCAATTCTCTCCGTGACCCTGACTGTGGCATTCCAGGCCGAGATAACTATGGAATCACTGAATGGGAAGGAGAACTCTGGGGATTCACTGCAACCTTTATCGGAGCTTCCGCCATAGGAACAACCAGTGTGACGTAGTAGTCAGATTACGAGTCCTGGGTTCAAATCCTTGCTGTCCTACGAAACATGGACTCTTCTTCAGAGTTTCCTGGAGAAAGGAGTTCAAGGTTTGCTTCCCACTCTTTCCCCCTGCTTATGGGAGCACAGAAGAGAGATCTATCAAGGGGCAGAAAAGAGACACGCTTTCCACCCACCCACCCGTTACATGCACAGAGGATCTGGCCACAATGAGTATGCAGACCGCTGCATCAGACGGCTGCTTTGCTCTACGTTACAAGACCCCACAGTCTCCGGCAGCAGCTCACAAACTTTGTACTTGCAAAGAACCCTCTTCTTGTGCACCGATCTAGAGCCTCAACTCATTGCCACACTGCATTCTCAATGCTCCCCTGTGGCCAGGAAAGATCTGTAGTAGCAGGCCAGCCTGCCTTCCCTGGAGGGTCGCTCACTGTCCTATATCTTCTCCTTCTTTGTTAACATTTCTAAGAACAGTTTCCCCAGAATACATCCTGAAAAACCACAATTATATCGTCGGCTGAGACGCGCAAACCCCACGTCAGCCCAAACAGCTCCTGGGCCGAGAGAAGCTGAACTCTGCAAACCACAGGAGGAGAGGGAGGGCTTGCCTGCAAACTTCATAATTCTGCGCACTTCAGAATTCCGCCCATCTAGAAGAGAGGCTACTCTTTTTGCATGAGATCAGAGCCCTGAATGAGAGGTCCCAGGGCTTGCAGGGCCCTTCCCTAAAGTCCTAATGGCCATTGGCATCGCTAGATGTCACTGGAGCCCATTTCCCCTGTTGGCCTACAGACCTAGCCCCTCTCTCCACAATGGAAGTGGTCAATGATCGATCAATCGATTGGCTGGCTCCTGCATCTTACTTCCATTGCCAAGATCACCACTTCCAGGGGGTTCTTCAAAGCCTGACAAATATTTCAGAGATTCTTCCATGGTCAGAATGGTCTTTAGGCTGCCTTAAGACAGTTCCGCAGGGCTTGAAAAAACAGAGTTGTTCCGCCAGGCCTATGGTGGAAGCCTGCCGTTTGACATCTAAATTTGCCGATTTCTGTCTGCACCCACCAAATTATGCCCCGTAGAGAGGGATTTCGCTGCCGCTCTCCCCATCCCAAACAAAAGACAAGTCTCTATGGGCAAGACCAGTAATTAATTGTATGATGTTTTAAGCATTAATTTTAAACTAATCAGATTTCTGGGTTTTTTGTATCCTATAATTTTTATTATGTGATTTGATTCACGCTGTGATTCTGCCTGGTGTGTGCTGAGATATGACAGAATTAAAGCCACAAATAAATAAATAATTAAATAAATAAATAAACAAACAGAATAAATGCTGCCATTCTTAGCATACTAATTCATGCCCATAAGGATGTTATCTGGCCTTACACGGTGTGGCTACAGAATATCCACCAACACACCTCTTCTCTTTGCTGCTCCCATTAGAATCATAGTCTTCGAAGGTCCCTCCAGGGTCATCTAGTCTAACCTCTGCAGAATGCAGGAAATTCACAACTGCTGACCTACACACAGTGACCCCATTTCCATGACCAGATGATGCCCCCTCCAAAAACCCCAGAATCCTTATCCACTCTGGCATTCAGGCATGCCCCAAACATATGACACGCTGACACCTTTCCTTCTTGCTGCTAGACTAAGGAGAGCATCAGGGCTGCTCACACACAGAATCTTTACCTTCTCAACACCCCTTTAAGGTAGGAGCAGGCTGTAAGAAAGGGAGGGGTCCAGGGTCACCCAGAAAGCCTGTGGTGTAAGTCAGGCTGGGGGGAAGACAAATGTATGCTCGACAGGCCTGAGGTCTCTTGAGTACATGAGACAGCAAGCATGTTTGCATGCACCTTTTGCTTGCAAGATCTATCCTGAACTGTTCACTCGGAAGCTGCCCTGTGCACCAACACTACAAACAGGGTATAAGACAGTGGTTTTCAACCTGGAGGTTGGGACCCCTTTGGGGTCGAACGGCCCTTTCACAGGGGTCTCGGCAGGGCAAGCAGCTTGCCCGGAGGGGCGCCATCTACACAACAGCCTTGCGGTTCGCCTGTCCAGAGCAGTGGAAAAGAGCAAGATCGGCATGGTGGAACAAGAGGCAGAACTGAACTGAGAAATCCTGGAGAAAAAGCAATTTATCTACAATCATGAACAATGGACCTTCACACCATTGGTCAGTTTCGGTTTAATTTCTGTGAAAGAACCCTTGCATCATTTTATGGTTGGGGGGTCACCACAACATGAGGAACTGTATTAAAGGGTCATGGCATTAGGAAGGTTGAGAATCACTGACATAAGACAACAAATAAAACAAACAAAAACTCCAGAAAAATATGGAGCTGGTGTTATGGAGCGGCTAGTGCCAAAGGAGGATTGAGAACACATATGTTCAAATTAGAGACGTGCGTTTGGGGATTTCCATGCCCAAACGGTGCTCAAAATGTGTGCTTGTTTAAAGTGCCATCAAGTCACAACTGACTTCTGATGACCCTGTGAGTTTTTCAAGGCAAACGGGGCTTTCCTCTGCTCAGCAACCTTGGAATTCCTCGACTGGCTCTCATCCATACACACCAGGGCCGGCTCTTCTAAGTTTCTGATATCTGACCAGATCAAGTTAGCCTGGGCCATTCTGAGCCAAAAGTCAGCAGAGAACTGGGGTCACTGCTGCGATCCATAAATACCGGAACGTAGACCCCTTGTCCCGATGGCTCCAGGCCACACAGCTCACTGAGAGCCGCCACGGTGGTCATGCTTTCTTTCAGCCCGGCCTACTCTGCAGGAGTAGCGCAAGGATAAATGGAGGAGAGCATATGCCATGCTGGGAAAGGGCGGGACAAAACCTCAACAGATGAGAGGACTCTCAGGTTATCGAGGAAACCGAATTCTCCCTTTCTTTAAAAGAAGCAAGTTTCTAGTCCTCACTGAGGCTGAGAGATATCTGAAAGCTATTGGGTTACAACTCCTGCTGTTTCAGAAGCAAAGGGAGTAGTTGTTAGGTTTTCAGAGATCCATGGGATGAGCTATGCACCCTATCGTGATTAGCAAAAACAGAATATTTCCAGAGAGAGACAGAGACAGAGAGAGAGAAAGACAGAGAGACAGAGCAAAACTTAAATCAATGCAGAATTGGTCAAAACACAGAGAATCTCTACCGTCCACTGCTGTTTTATCTGCAGGTTGCCAAATTGGTGCGGAATTCGTATCACTCCATACGATCTCTCACCATGCAGCACCCCAGATTAGCACAGCCGTGTGCTTGCATCAGAGGAGGGGTTCTAAAGCTCCGCTACGCGGCTCTCACTACTCCGCCGTAGCGCTCCTGGAAGCCGGAGATCTTGTTGCTGATGTCTGCATGGCGGGTAAAATTAATATCCTTTGCTTTCATAGAGACAGGATGGAGGCGGGCACGCATCCGCCTACAGAGAGGCGAGGGAACGCATTAAACAGCCTTAATCCTTCACACTGGCAGGGAAAGATAAGGCTCTGTATCTATCTTGACACGACCACGGCAGAAAGGCTGCCAGGCCGCCAAACGGCAGACAGGCCAAAATGCCTGATGGAGAGGAGAGGATGCCGGCCAGCAGAGCTCCTAAACGGCCAGGCCCTTAAAATCAAAGCAATCTTAGGAATCTCTCGGATAGGAGCTGGTTTTGCCGTTCCATGCCCCAATTTTTGACTTCCTCCAGCTCTGTATCGATCTCCAACAGCTTTTGCCCCGCAACCCCAAAAAAAGCTATGCCATCTTTTCTTAGACGGTTACCGGAACAACTGGAAGACTTTCCTGGGAGCGCCCTCCTCCCCTGCGACGCCAGATCCAGTTTTTCCTTTGGCCAGGCAGGGACAGGAGAAATATTTCTAGGATCTCTCCCCTGCCCCTCAGCTGTGGCTTGGCCTCGTAAAATCTGCTGTCCTATTGATGATGCCCTGGCTTTGTGGCGAAGGATCAATGCTCTTTCACGGCTCCCACAGACAGATGGACACCACTCACACAGCTTAACTCCTTCAAGCCTGTTTCGAACCCATCACCCAGCGTGCCACTCCACCCTGAGACAGTCGGAGACCCTCTGGCCGAGGCTAGCACCAGGGTTTCCTCTGGCCCAGCCAAAGACTTTGAAATTATAGCGATGTCTTCCGAGTCCCGTATCTTATCCGAAGCTGAAATTACCGGGTGTCTCATTGGGTCCCCATTGGGATGGATGGTGAGAGATAAATAAATAGAAATAAAGTAAATAAAGCAAACACGGCTACATGAACTGCATCAGACCCTAAATCTCCCTGCGTTACATGTGTGTGATTCTCCGGAACCAGCATAGAAGTACATGCTTTAAGCAAGCTTCGGTGCCTGAGTACTTCCATCACGCAGATCACATTTCTGCCTTGACCCCAAATGACCCCACTGACTTGTATGAATGCACAGACAGGAAACTCCACATCCTAGAAGTGGGGTCTGCTTAAGGCAGGGGTAGTCAAACTGCGGCCCTCCAGGTGTCCATGGACTACAATTCCCATGAGCCCCTGCCAGCAAATGCTGGCAGGGGCTCATGGGAATTGTAGTCCATGGACACCTGGAGGGCCGCAGTTTGACTACCCCTGGCTTAAGGAGTATGGGGGCTTCCCCAAAGCGCCCCTGAAAATATTTCGAACTTCTGGATGAAGTCAGAAGTGGCCAAAAGGCCACTGTGCTGAATCTAGGGCAAACACAGGAGCCCTGCTGTCCAGCCGCTGCCTGAAGACTGCCAGTGAGGGGGAGCTCCCCACCTCCTTAAGCAGCCGATGCCACTGCTCAGCGACTCGGATTATGAAAATATTTTCCTCCTACGTAGCAGGCACCATTCTACACTTAGTTTAAAGCCATTACTGTCCTATCCTCTGCTGCCAATAGGAACCTTCCTCTGCCCTCCTCCAAGTGACGACCTTTCAAATACTTAAAGAGAGCAATCCTGTCCCCTCTCAACCTCCTCTTCTCCAGGCTGAACATTCCCAGGTCCCTCAGCCTTTCCTCCTAGGGCTTGGTCTCCTTGCCCCGGATCATCCTCGTCACTCTCCTCCGCACCCTTCTCAATTCTGTCCACATCCTTTGTGAAGTGAGGCCTCCAGAACTGCACACAGGATTCCAGGTGGGGCCTGACCAATGCGGTAGACAGCAGGACTATGACATCTTGCGGTTTTGATGTGATGCCTCTGTTGATACAGCCCAAGACTGCATCTGCCTTCTTTATCGCTGCATCACAATGTCTGCTCATATTTAACTTACAGTCCACGAGGACCCCCCCCCAAAGGTATCCCCTCTCCATGTGAGATAGGGTACATAAAGTCAGGTTGGAGAGTTTCCCCCAAGCCTTGGCTCCTTAACTCTTTCCCCATAAGGAATAGTTTTCATTCATGCAAATGGGGGTAGGAAAAAGCAAAGAGGAGAAAAGGAAACCAAGAAGCAAAGCTGCTTCAGTTTGTACCCTGAGTTCCACGGCTTGAGTTTCACTGCATCAGGAGAACAGAAATAGAGTGACACACGGGAGAACGACCAGAAATTCCCCACCCCTGAATCTACTGGGCACATTCTCTCTTCTCTCATCCCATCCTCACAACAACCCTGGGAGGTAGTCAAGGCTGAGTGCATGCCTGGCCTAAGGACCTGTCGGGGAAGCTCAGTGATGCAATCCCAGTGATGAACTTGTAGCTGATTTATGGCGACCTCTCAAGGGGTTTCTAAGGCAAGAGATGTTCTGAGGGGGCCTGCCATCCCCCCCCCTTGGCGTGGTGACCCTGGACTTCCTGGGTGGTCTCTCATCCAAGCCCTGAACAAGGCCAACCTTGCTTATTATCATTTATTTATTTATTTCAATTTATTACCCGCCACTCCCAAGTGGCTCGTGGCGGGTTACAATAGTCTGAATAAAATCCCCAATACTACTCCCCTTAAAACCACAGACATAAACACAGAGATCCATAATCGCAAATCAAGAAAAGATCTAAGGAGATCTAAGGAGAGCAGCCTAGGTGGAACCATCCAGCTTAAGACTTATAATTACTACCCCCCCCCCCACACACACACACAAATTTATTCCCCAAGTCAGCCCTTCTTGTATTTTGACAGCCCTGGAAGAGTTTCTTGAGTGGGTGGAAGTGAATTAATTGTTCAGATTTTTTTTAAAAAATTGTTAAACAATTATTTCAGGGGTAGTCAAACTGCGGCCCTCCAGATGTCCATGGACTACAATTCCCAGAAGCCCCCTGCCAGCGTTTGCTGGCAGGGGGCTTCTGGGAATTGTAGTCCATGGACATCTGGAGGGCCGCAGTTTGACTACCCCTGAATTATTTGGTGACAGAACCATATGTGATCATGTCGACCTGGCCCTCTCTCCCAAAATGGCAAATGTTGGGCCTGGAAAAGGGATGGGGCCTGTCCACAGCTATGCTTCTCCCAACCCTATTCTGCACCATCATACCACTTCTGGAGTTTCTCAAAGCCTGAAGAATGTTTCAGGGGTTTCTCAAAGGTAAAATAGTTGAGAAAGCCTGCCCTAAGTACAGATCTGGATTTATTATATTTATATACCGCTGTCCCCGAAGGCTCAGGGCGGTTTACATCAAACAGGAGCGATACAAGTGACTCAGTTTCTAACAATACAATAACAGTGGAAAATGTTATGGGACAATAGAACACTGGGGAGAACAAGTCAACCTGTACTGATGGCCCAGTGTGATGGGTGAATCTGCAGTGATGGCTGTAGGAGGGAGGCTCGGGGGGAGTGGAGAGAGATGGGAAGTGGTGGTTTGGCTCGACCTCAACCAAATGCCTGGCGGAGGAGCTCCCTTTTGCAGGCCCTGCGGAACTCTTCGAGTTCCATCAGGGCCATGATCTCCTCCGGGAGCTCGTTCCACCAGGTAGGGGGCCAGGATGGAGAAAGCTCTGGCCCTGGTTGAGGTCAAGTGAGCTTCCCTGGGGCCAGGGACCACCAGGAAGTTGGAAGCGGTGGAGCGCAAGGTTCGTTGTTGGGTGTAGGCCGAGAGACGATCCCTCAGGTACACTGGGCCCAGACCACATATGGCCTTAAAGATGATAACCAGAACCTTAAGCCTGATCTGGAATTCAACCAGGAGCC
The DNA here is from genome assembly GCF_049243985.1 of Paroedura picta. Taxonomy (NCBI): domain Eukaryota; kingdom Metazoa; phylum Chordata; class Lepidosauria; order Squamata; family Gekkonidae; genus Paroedura; species Paroedura picta. The sequence continues at coordinate 8,146,605 of NC_135373.1, read as the reverse complement.
AATGCAGCTGCTGGAGGATGGGCTGGATGTGGGACCTCCGAGGTGTTGCTGTGAGGACCCTGGCGGCAGCGTTCTGGATCAATTGTTGTTTCCAGGTCAAGGATAAGGACAAGTCAGCGTAGAGCGAGTTGCAGAAGTCCGAACTAGAGGTGACCGTCGCAAGGATCACTGTGACTAGGTGTTCCAGGGCCAAGTAGGGTGCTAGTAATTTGGCCTGTCGAAGGTGGTAACATTCCAGCCGCGTTACCTTCGTGATCTGAGCCTCCACTGAGAGGGAGGCATCAAGGATCACCCCCAGGTTCCTGGCGGAGAAGGTCACTGATAGCTGCACTCCATCCAGGGTGGGCAGGCACGCTTCCTCGCTTGGACCTTTCCTGCCCAGCCACAGGACCTCCATCTTTGAAGGGTTGAGCTTCAGGTGACTCTGCTTGAGCCACCCCATCACTGCTTCCAGGCAGCTGGCTAATGCTTCTGGGAGAGAGTATCTCACCCACGGGGACTGGCTGCCATTCACATTAAGGAAATGCTGCCCCCCTTTTGCTTCCTTCCTGCCCCTAACTTGCCCCCATAAATGTCAAGGTCATCAAAGGCCCCTTCCTAGAGAAGAATATCATTGCCATTCCCCAATTCCAAAAAAACACTTCCAGGGATCAGACCAAGAAAAGGAAGGATGACAGATGCAGGGAATCTTGCCAGTGTGGTGTAGTCATTAAGAGTGTTCAACTAGAACCTGGAAGACCCAGGTTCGAATCCCCACTCCCGTCCCGGGAGCTGGCTGTGTGACCTCAGGGCAGTAAAAACTCTCTCGGCCCAACCAACCGCACAGGGTTGTCATGAGGATAAAATGGAGAAGGGAATACAGGTAAGCTTATTGGGGTCCTGATAGGGGAGAAATAAAGTAAATAAATAAATCCTTTGCTACATGCACAGCCAGCTGAGTAGAGCAGTTAGTGAGCTGGACAAATATGTGCGAAACTCAGGTTCGAATCCCCGACTCACCCCCAGACAGCCTTAGGGGCTTCCTGGGTGGTCTCCCATCCAAGAGCTGATCTTGCTTAGCTTCTGAAATACACACACACACACGCGTACATATTCCACAGAAAAAGTTGCAATCCTGGCCCAGCTACATTCCATGCCAGTAAAGCAGTGGCACATACAGCTGCCTATTTGGGGGTGGAGCCTGGAGTGGGCGGGGTTTGGGGAGGACAATGACTTCAGCCCAGTATGCTGCCATAGAGTCCCCTCTCCAAACCAGCCATTTTTCTCCAAGGGAAAAGATCTTTACTGCCCTGGGGGGCCAACAGGAATTCCAGGAGGTCTCTGGGCCCCACCTGAAATTTGACAACCCTAGCCCTGGCAAGGCACAGATCCAGGTTCAAGTCAGACAGCTATAAACCACAGGCACGCCAGGATTCCATCCCTCTGTCACCTTCGCCCTCCCCACAGGACGCTCACTATTATAACCTAACAAAGGTAATAAAAGGTTTATTTTATAAAGGTGGCTGTTGTCCAAATTACGGAGAGAGAATGGAGAACATGTACACAAAGTGCTTTGGATCCTCACATTGTGCGAGATAAAATGATTATTGTTATGATTATTTGAAACTCATTTTCTCTCGGCCTGATCCACCTCACAGGGTTGTCGCGCCAGCTGTCTTCTGTGCGCCTGATCAACCTTATCGGCTTGTGGCGCTGGCAATTCTCTCTCGGCCTGATCCACCTTGCAGGGTCGTTGTGAGGATGAAACGAGGAAAAGGAAAACATTGCTCTGAGCTCCTCGAACAAAGGCCTGGAGAATCAGATGTGACACTTCGGGGCCCAGGGTAAGCGCATGGAGCATTCACACGATCCTTATGGTACACTTTTCAATGGGCTAGGCCTGCCAAGTTGCCACAACCAGGGAGCATGGGACACCCGGGGAGAGGGGGGGCTTTATGACACTCAATAGTTGTTTTGCCCCGTCGGGGCCACTGAGCCCAGGGCAATGCGCAGGGCTACTATCCCCAGCTTCTCGACTAGTGCGCAGGCGGTGCGCGCAGAGTCCCGAGTCCTGCGTTCTTAGGCTTCAACTCTCTCCCGCACCCCCCATTGGAAAACCCCCAAAACTGTAGGATCGCGCCCCCAGGACTCCACTTCTTCCCCCCCCCCCCCCCGCCTCCTTCTCTGCCCGGCGATTCCGCCCCAGACAACGCCGCCTTCCTTCTTCGCAAGCCGCTCTCCTTCCCCCGGGCTCCCCCCCCACCCCCGGGCTCCACGGTCCCTCGGCCCCTGCCCCAGGCAGACCCCCAACCCCCCCGAACCCACCACCAGGGGCCTGCCCTGCCCCCCATGCAAGGCTCGCCCCCCAGCCCCGCCCTGGCCCTCTGACAATACCCCTTCGCAGACCCCCCCAAAAAAGAAGCCAGCAAGCGAGCAAGCAAGCGGCCGTCCCTTGTCCCCGCCAGCCGGGACCGAAGTGGCCGGGGCGCCCCCTTAGCCCCCCAAGCGCTCGTCTCCCGAGCAGCGCCTCGTCCTCCATTTTGTTCTCCCCCTTCTCTGTGCTGCTGCTGCAGCCGCAGGAGGAGGAGGCGGCGGCGGCGGCTCATGGCCGGTTTCCTCTCCCCTCCCCCCACGCTGCCTAGGCCCGGCCGCGACGGCGAGGATCGAGGCCTTCAAAGAGAGCCTGCGGGGTGGGAAGGTGGAAAGGGGGGGGGCGCTCCTCTTACCTGGCGGCGGCAGCGGCGGCGGCAGAGGCAGTGGCTGTGTCCAGGCCGGGATCCAGCATGTCCATGGGGGGAGAGGGAAGGGGGGGAAGGGAAGGGAAGGGGGGAAGGGAGAGGGGGGGGGGGAGAGAAGGCGACCAGGGGGGGGGGAGGGAGGGGTGGGGGGGAAGGGAGGAAGGAGAGAAGGGGGGAGCGAGTCGAAATCTCACGCCGGATGGAGGTAGAGGGGACGCGGAGGAGACACGGGAGCCGAGGCGCTGATCACGGGGACAAACACTCGGGTCATGTGAGGAGGAGAGCGAGCGAGCGATCCTCTCCCTCCCCGCCTTCCCCAGCTGGGAGCCCGGGACACGTGAGGGGGAAGAGACGGGGCGAGCCGCGGGAGCCCGAGGCCGGAGGACGCGGCGGGGCTGCAGGCAGGCGGAGCGCGGCGGCGGCCTGCCTTGGAACGTTCGGCGGCGGATGGAACGTTGCAACAGCCCGAGCGGGGAGGGGGAGGGGATAGAACGTTGCGACGATCCGGGGCGGGGGAAAAGCGGCCGCCGCAGCAGCAGTAGCAGCAGCAAGCAGCCGCGGGAGGAGGAAAAGGAGGAGGGCGGAATGGAACGTTGCGGATGGAACGCGGGGCGCCCGGATCGAACGTTGCAACCCGGGATGAAAGAGCGGCGGGGAGCGGAGCCGCGCGCGCGATCGGGGGCTCGACAGTCTCGTTTCGCTCTCTTTCTCTCTCCCCCCCCCCAGCCCGTTCTTCTTCTGCACCCCCCCTTTTGTGGTCCCCAGGGCGCATGCGCGCAGGCTCCCTGGTCTAGACAGTGGCTGGTCGGGCCCAGTTATGGAGGAGTGTTGACAGTTCGGAAGGAAACGGGAGTCCCCCGCACGGAGAGGGAGGGGAGACCGGGCAGGGGCACAAAAGCGGTTCCCGGGAGGCTGCGATCCTGAGCACGACTGTGGCTAGGAAACGGAAATGGCTAAGGGCGCCGTAAAGACTCGGAGGTTTCATTCTTCACGTGCAATGTACACGTGAAAGGGGGGGAAAGGGTGTCCACGAATGCTTATTTCTGGAATACAGCGCTGTTTTTTAGGGTGTTCCCTAAATCCGGTGGGTTTGTTTTTGTTGCCACCGGATCGACCCTGCTGCCAATTGGGGATTAGTAGTCAATGCGGCAAGGCTGAATGGTGCCTCGGATCGCAGTCCCCTCCGCCGAGGATCGGGCTGCGCTTCCTTCCCGACAGCTTCGGAACTGGCTTGTGGGGCCGAGAGCGGTTGGATTTGTTTGAACATCACACTCTTGTGCCTGCTCCGAAGTAGCTTCAAGCGGTTCACTCTGTGGGTCTGAAGCAGCGGAACAGATTTTTGAGTCCAGGGACACCTTGGAGGCCAACCGAGTAAACTTCCTGTAACATTGCGTGGAGTTTGGCCCCGAGGATCGGAACCCTGTTCCCCCTGAGCAGAACCCCCTCCTGGGGGGTTCCCCCCTCCCCTTCGATTCCAGCATTTCACAATGGCACCCTTGCTTTCTCTGAATAGAGGACTGTCCAGTCTGGAGAGATTCAGGTGGGTCGCTGGGTTGGTCTGGAGCAAGAGAAGAGAACAGGCTTCCTCGGGAGGTGGTGGGTTCTCCTTCTTTGGAAATTTTTAAACAGAGGCAGGATAGCCATGTGAGGAGAGGCTGATTCTGTGAAGGTTCATGGGGGTGGCAGGTGACAGTGGATGAGCGATTGGGATGTGAGTGTCCTGCATAGTGCAGGGGGCTGGACTAGATGGCCCAGGAGGTCCCTTCCAACTCTATGATTCTAAAAAGTTGCAGTGCGGTGGGATTCAGGGTATAAGCCAGGCTTTCTCAACCAGGGTTTTGTGAAACCCTGGGGTGCCCTGACGGCCCTAGCAGGGTGTCCTGAATGGGTGGGAGTTAAATCAGTTTTGTATATATTTGATGTGACTATAGATAAGCCATAGAATCATAGAAGAGTTGGAAGGGGCCATACAGGCCATCTAGTCCAACCCCCTGCTCAACGCAGGATCAGCCCTAAGCATCCTAAACCATGTTGACCCCTTACCCCAGTGGCCAGTGATGGGCCTGGAGGGGGTGAGAAGGGGAAGCACAGCTACGCTTCCCAATAATATCCTGCACGATTGTGACACTTCTGGCGTTTCTCAATGGCAAAAAAAGTTGAGAAAGTGTGGTTTAAGCTTTCCTGAGCAGGTAACTGAGAAAGTGTGCATTGGGAGGGGCGGCGGGACCGGCACACTGCGAAAGCTCACACCTTGAATAAAACTTTATCTTAAGGGTGTCGCTGTCCAGTCTAGAAACAGAGAGAGAGAGAGAGAGAGCTGTTTTCCACACCCTAACCCTCCCCCCCCACCCCATTTGTGTGTTTATATTAAAGGGAGGGAAAGATTTTGTTCAGTTGCTCCAGGCCATTCGTGATTTAAAAGACTTCCATGATCGTCCTTTTAGCCCGGAGCATCAATAGAAACATCATGTTCCCTTCCTTCATAATCCCATGTCTGTCCCTTAACCAGAATACAAACTAGAAGGATTTTTTAAAGTTCTTTTTAAGGAGAAAAGGGAGTGTGAATTGGCCAGCCTGTTTGTTAGAACTGGAGAAGGCCAAAGCTTGTAGGGTGGGAGGGGGAATGTAGCTTCTTAAAAGAAGGGTTAAAAGAATAGAAAAATTAGGAATTGTAGGGCTGATAAGGAGGGAATATGCTCAGTGGCGCTTTGTAGCCTTGGTTTGTCTCTCGAAAAGTTATTTCCTCCCTCTGAGCAATTGAGGAGAGGATCTGGTTATAAAATGTATGTATTTATGACATGGGGAGGTGACACTGGGGGCTGCTCAAGCCCACATACGTTTACTCAGAAGTAAGAGCAACTAATTCTAATTCAGTCCTGTGTCCCGTTCCCCCAACTTAACGATTCTATTCTGAGCAAGCCAGTGTTTTCTTGAATGGTGATAGGCCAGAGCTGGTCATGTGGTAAGGCTTGTCCAATGAAGACTTATGTTTAGGGCTGATTTGTAGGGCTGCCAGCCTCCAGGTGGGCCCTGGAGATCTGACAGAATTAGAACTGATCTCCAAGCAGCTGAGGTCGATCCCCATGGAGAAAATGGCTGCTTTAGGGGGCGGAGAGAGATGGGTAAGGAAGATTTGTAGGATTCTGCAAGGTAGAGGAGGGAGAGAAAGAAGTACTTTTTCTCCCTTTCTCACGATACAAGAATTCCATGGACATTAAGGAGCAGGGGGCCTCCATAAGATAAAAGGCAGTCCTGATCCACCCCAAGAGTAATTGACATGTGGAATTCACTGCTGCAAGAATTGGTGGTGGCACCAAGTGTAGACACCTTCAAAGGGGGATTGGAGAAACACATGGAGCAGAGATGCATCAGTGGCTCTTAGCTACAAGGCACAGATGCATCACTCTGTCTGGGGCAGTGCTGCTCTGTGTTCTTGGTACTTGGAGGGCAACAGTGGGAGGGCTTCAAGGGGTCTGGCCCTGCTGGTGAATCTCCTGACAGCATTTGAGTTTTGACCACAGAGGATGGACCATTGGCCCGATCCGACATGTCTTTGCTTGTGTCCTTATGGCTCCATGGCGTCACTCACTGTCCCATTCCTTCCCAAGCCCCTCCCTCCCTCCTCAGGCTCCACCCCCCAAATATTTGGAATTTGGGGAAGAGAGGGGTATAATGCCATAATCTTCCCCCTCCAAAGCCACCATTTCCCGTGGGAATCTGCTGTCTGGCAATCAACAATAGTGGGAGATGTCCAAGCGCTACATGAAGAAGAGAATTGGTTCTTATATGCCGCTTTTCTCTACCCGAAGGAGTCTCAAAGCAGCTTACATTCATCTTCCCTTTCCTCTCCCCACAACAGACACCCTGTGAGATAGGTGCGGCTGAGAGAGCCCTGATATTACTGAAGAAGAAGAAGAGTTGGTTCTTATATGCCGCTTTTCTCTACCCCAAGAAGCCTTTCCTTTTTCTCTCCCCACAACAGACACCCTGTGAGGAGAGCCCTGATATTCCTGCTCAGTCAGAACAGTTTTATCAGTGCTGTGACGAGCCCAAGGTCACCCAGCTTGCTGCAGTTGGGGAACGTGTAATCAAACCCGTCTCACCAGATTAGAAGTCCGCACTCCTAACTACTACACCAAGCTGGAGGTCGGCAACCCTATGTGGAAGGTTGCCTGTTGTTTGCTGCAGATATTAAAGGGACTGCCATTAAAGAGACTTATACTAAAGGGACTGCCAGAGAGACATCTTTAAAAAGTTGACAACTATATGTTGAAAAAGAAAGGAATAAAAGTATTTCTTTCCCAAATCAGACATATCAGGCCATACATGCTGCAAAGTCAAGGAGTGACTCAGTTGCTCAGGGCGTTGCATGTTTTCTGCATGTGGCCAGGCCTGAGTGTCCCCGTGAAACAGCTGAAAAACAAAATGGTGTCCAAGGGGGAGGGTTCTGCTGAACAGTAAATCGATGTTGTGCAAGTTGCCAAGTTTCTCCATCTCTGGACTGGAAACTTAGAGCTCTTGTAACCCAGCCGTTTCTGGAAACAGGAGTATCATGGCAACAGGAAGATGGTGGCAAAGAGCATGCATTCTTCTCCATCATTCATGTTGCTTGCCAACGTTCATCCCGCTGAACTATCTAAAATTGAAAAAGTCTTCACAATCCTGGGCCGGATTCCCCGGAAGACCAGATTCCATCTTCTCAGTCCTGACAGTTTCAAGATCCATTTCTGATAGAGTCTGTCCCTTCTGACTTGACTTTAGACTCCCCGTGTCAAAGTTGACAGGTTTCTAGGTGTCATGCAAACATATAAACTTGAGCCTTTCCCCCTCATGGTTAATTATATGGCATTATGAGAAAGGTGGAGGCTCCCTTGGCCAGGATAATGAATGTGTGTCCAATTGAAGGTTATTTAAAATCCTGAAGGAGGTAGATTTTCTAGACTCCTGCGGGTGAGAAGCCTTCCGTGCTTGAGAAGGATGTAGCAAATTATACATCGGACCTTCTTTGGAGGAAGGCAGTTGAGTGGGTGGTGGTAGAACAACTTCAGGTTTTGGTGAGCTGGGGTTGAAGGAGAGTGTGCTAAATTAAACTGATACTTGGCTACTAGCACCCTGCATGGCTCCAGAACACCTAGTTACAGTGATCCATATGAGGGTCACCTCTAGACTGGGCTTCTGTACATCGCTCTACGCTGGCCTGCCCTTATCCTTGATCTGGAAACTACAGCTGGTATGGAATGCTGCAGCTAGGATTCTCACCAATACACCATGGAGATATCACATCCATCCTATACTCCAGCAACTCGGCTGGCTCCCAGTAGAATTCCGGATTAAGCTTAAGGTTTTGGTAATCACCTTTAAGGCCATATGCAGTCTGGGCCCACTGTATCGGAGAGACTGCCTCCCTGCCAATACCCCCAAAGAGCCTTATGCTCCACCACCTCCAATTGGTTGCGGATCCTTGGCCCCAGAAAAGCATGTTGGACCTCAACAAGGGCCAGAGCCCTCTCGGCCCTGATCCCCATCTGGTGGAACGAGCTTGCTAAAGAGATCAGGGCCCTGCCTGAACTCTCACAATTTCACAGGGCCTGCAAAATGGAGTTCCTCTACCAGGCATTTGTGAGGCCGACCAGTCCCAAAAAACCCACTGCCCACCCCAGGCACCCCCTCCCATGGCCAGAGAATCTGACCAACCCCCAAAGCTGTGTCAGTATTCCTGTTCCTGTTAAATATTTTTCTGGTTGATATGTTATGATTGTTATACATTGTTATATAAATATTATATTTGTTGCAATGTTCTGTTTAATTATGTTATAGGTCATATATGATGCTATACGTAAACCGCCCAGAGCCGTATGGAAGGGCGGTATAAAAATCTAAAATAAATAAAATAAGGTGGGATGGGGCGTGACACTGGTTAGAATGCTGTCAAATCGCAGCTGACGTTTGGCAATCCCAGCAAGGGGCTTTCAAGGCAGAAGAAATGCAGAGGCTTTTGCCTTCCTTTGTGTGTCATGGTGGCCTACCATTCCCGTGTTGAGCCCTGCATATCTTCAAAGATCACCCTGTACAGTGCTGCTTTCCCTGCATTTGGCTCGAATAGCCAGGGTTAATTTCTAAGAACAAGGGCTTGGGGCACCTGGGACAAAATGAGCCAGCAATAACTCACTTTGAGATTGCCTCTGATTTCCCTCAGGGAAGCTTGGCACAGCATGTGACTGTGTGGGTTCCAGCTCATGAAAATGTAGGCCACACTCAGTGTGTTAGTCTTCAAGGGTGGCACGGCAGTCTTTGGCGGTTGCGTGTAGGTGACGGATGTGGCTGTCTCGCTGGAAATTTGTTTTAGAACTCGTCATGACCTGTCATTACTCTTTATTATTACATATACATAAAATGAAAGATGTGGTGGTGATGACTCACTTCTTGAAGGAGGCGGCAATCGCCCCCAAGTGGAGCATATTCCAACAATAGGAAAAAGGCAGTCCGAGGGATCTGCCTAGCAACTGCTGACAAAACGAGGCTGCCTTTTCCCTATTGGAAAAGAGTGCCAACTTGGTGTAGTGTTTAGGAGTGCAGACTGGTAATCTGGCGAGCCGGGTTTGATTCCATGCTCCATGCAACCATCTGGGTGACTTGGGCTCGCTACAGCACCAATAAAGCTGTTCTGACCGAGCAGTAATATCAGCGCTCCCATAGCCCTACCTACCTCACAGGGTGTCTGTTGTGGGGAGAGGAAAGGGAAGGTGATTGGAAGCCGCTTTGGGACTCCTTTGAGTAGAGTAAAGCACCATATAAGAACCAATTTTTCTCCTTCATGCAATATTTCCCACTCAGTGTCAATTGTGACTTTTGCCCTGAATTCCATGTCCCCCTTCCCTTCAGGCCTGCTGTGAATATGCTATTGTGAGGCTGGGGTGTCCCTGGGAGTGCCTTTCCCAGCAAGGCCAGGGCGAGACAGGAGCAATAGAGGAGGCTGGTGCCAGACCAAGGTACCACCACTGCCGCTCAGGTGGTGACCACAGCTCTGAACAGTCACCTAGCCCGGACCACATGGGCCTGAGCTCACAGTGCTTTGACTCACCGCTGGTGCTGTACTCGGAGCACATACCTCTGCCGTACCTGGCTCTGTTTTAACAACCTGGCCAAGCACAAGAGTGTCCAGCACAGCCTGCTCCGTGGTCCTAGACACCAGCGAGGAGGCTCGGCCCGCGCAGCTGCCCCACTTGAAGCCGTACCTGGAGCCGACCTGGCCGTGCCCCTACTGACTCTGAGCACATCTAGCGCCTCCACACCCTCATGATGGCAAAGGAGCCTGGTTGAAAGGTGGCTGAGGATGTCCGAGTAGGAACCAGAGCCCCATCCACCTTCTGGAAACACTAGGTGAGCACCAAGAAAAATATTGACTAGTGTCCATGGTCACCATGTTGGGGGACCCCTGCAACACAGCAACAATTCCATGATGTGGCCTGCAGGCACCAGTATATTTCATTAGAAGTAGAACAAGAAGTGGCCAAAGATTTTTCATTCTTGCATGGTAACCTTCCAGAGAACCAGAAAATCTTTTTATATTGCTCCATGGAAGGCACATTTAAAACACACCTGAGAGCTAGTCAGGTCGAAAAGCGACTTCTTTTAAAGAGGGGGGAGATCCAGGCTTCCTTTAGAGGCTGAGGAGCCTTCTAAAAGTCTCTTCACCACAAGCATGTACAACCCAAGCTGGTTTCCCAAGACACAACAGATGAGGATCCAGGGAATAAGAAATTAGCCTTGGTGTCCTTAAGAATCCCGTCTACATCCTTTAGGTCAGTGGTGCTCAACCTGGAGTCGGGACCCATTTGGGGGCCGAATGACCCTTTCACAGGGGTCACAGCAGGGCAAGCAGCTTGGCTGGGGGGGCCACCACTGTTGCTCCTCCTGCAGGCGTCTGGAGCAGTGAAAAAGAGCGAGATCGGCATGGTGGGACAAGAGGCAGAACTGAACTGAGAAACCCCGGGGAAAAACCAATTTAAATACAATCATGAGCAATGGATCTTCATGCCATTTGGTCAGTTTCGGTTTGATTTCTATGAAAGAACCCTTGCCTAGTTTTATGGTTGGGGGTCACCACAACAGGAGGAAAGGTATTAAAGGGTCATGGCATTAGGAAGGTTGAGGACCACTCCTTTAGGCAATAACTCTTGGACAGTTTACCTAGATGAGGACTTCTCTGGTTAATGTGCGCCAAGTCCGAGATGCAGCAGCTACAAGGAATCCTACCTTCTTGTTCAGCCGACCTTCTGATTTGCCACTGATCTTATTGGGACAGACCAGGAAGCATGTCTCCCTAGCCTGGACGGAGTGCAATTAGAGATCTCGCCCTCACCCAGGAATCTGGGGGTGACCTTTGACGGCTTCTTGTCAATAAAGGCACAAGTCACAAGAGTAGCCCCACTGGCATTCTTCCACCTTTGCCACGTCTGACTACTAGTGCCCTATCTGTCCCCAGAACACCTGGCCACAGGGATCCCTGTTGTACCACATGCGAGTTAGCCTGTGGGGTACCACAAGAGTCCACTTGTTAGCATCTTGTCCTGTTCTTTCCCTGGACAACCGGAAGAAAAGGCCCAGGGTCTCCAGACAGCAAGATCAGGGCTAGATGAAACGAGCTCCTTGCCAGCCTTGTGTAGTGGTTAAGAGTGGCAACTTCTAATCTGGCGAGTCTGATTCCCCGCGCCTCTTCCACATGCAGCCAGCTGGGTGACCTTGGGCCTGTCACAGCTCTGATAGTAGTGTTCTGGCGCAGCAGTCCTCTCAGAGCTCTCTCGGCCCCACCTACCTCACAGGGTGCCTGTTCTGGGGAGAGGAAGGAAAGGCAATTGTAAGCCACTTTGAGATTCCTTTGGGCAGTGAAAAGCAGGGTATAAAAACCAACTCTTCTACAGGGAGCTGTCCTGGGGGAACATAAGCTAGACTGAAGAACAGTTGAGCCAGGGCAAGCTAGAGTTCAAATGAATGTTTATATAGAGACTTCTTAATCCTTCCCCTTCCTGTAGCAGAAGTTCGTTCCTGGATCCTGCAGGGGTCTAGAGAAGGAGCTGTCCTCTGACGTGAGACTGGAGTGCAGGATGCATCATGTGTCAATCTTTTAGCCACATGCCTCTTCCTCTGGTCCCATCTTCTAGCTCTATGCTGTGTTTGGTCCTGGGGAGGGAGAGATGAACAGTTCTCTTCCAAGGATTCTTCATCAGCATGTTCCCCTAGAACTTACTGAGAGAAGGTGGGTGTCTCCCCTTCCCACCCCATCATTGGCCATTTTGGGAGGGGAGGATGGGTCAACATGATCATAAGTGTTCTACATAATATATTTCTGATAAGGGCTTGGAGGAGGAGCTGGCCTCATGGCTTAAGTGCCACTCAGCGCTTAACACCCACTCAGATAAGCTGTCCTGCCCCTGAGTGCCTCCTCCTCCAACCAGCTTGCCTGTCTGTCCAGCGGCCAGCCAATTGCCTTCCATCCCCCACCCCTGACCACCCTCTCCTCCTTCCACTTCCCTCTGAGGCTCGGAGGCTGCAGATCCCTGCTGAGTGAGATCTGCCCCTGCCAGTGAGTTCCTTAAAAGCTGCCTGCAGCCTTTCCAGCTGCCTGCAGTCCTGGGGGGAGGGGGAGGCTGTCTGCAGAGTTCTTCCACCCCCAGCCCCAATTGGGTGTATTGTATTCCTCTATTCCTGAATGCAACGGGCTTGGTGCCTACTATGGTTATATTACCCAATCAATGTTTAACGTTTTTTGAAAAAATTTACTCCCTCCTATTCAAGAAACCACGGGGTTTTCACAAAATCCTGGTTGAGAAAGCCTGGTTTAAGCATTAACATGACATGAAGTGACACTGCAATTACATAAAGATCCTATTTAAAATGAGCTCATTGATCCAAGTACGTTTGTGCAGCGTTTTGAACTGTGTAAGCCTGTGTCCTGTGCAGAAACGCTCTCTCGATAGTTCAGTTCTGCCTAGTTTCCAGAAGGCTGGGAGACTGGGAGCTCTCCTGACCTCCAGACGCAAGCTGAATTTCGTCTCTGTTTATCCTCCTAGCCTGCAGACGTTCTCCGATTTCCTTAATTATATTTCTGTACTGCTTGTCCTCATTGCTTCAAAGCGGCTCGCAATAAAACAAGCAAATTAAATATTAACACAACGAAACATTAAAACCAAGCTAGGAAGTGTGTGTGGGGGGGGAGGAATGATCTAAATCAGGGGAAGTCAACCCGTGGTCCTCCAGATGTCCATGGACTACAATTCCCATGAGCCCCTGCTGGCAGGGGCTCATGGGAATTGTAGTCCATGGACATCTGGAGGACCACGGGTTGACTTCCCCTGATCTAAATGATACAGCCTTGTGATGCCTTCTCCGTTGGATCAGTGAAAACCCTCACTTCAAATTGACATCCTGTTCTGGAACTAGGAGTCCCCCATAGAGAAGGTTCTTGTCCCGGCGGTCACAAATGTCCCCTCCTTGAAGAGGAAGGTGGAAGAGGCCTCTGCAGACCTCCCTTCAAAAAGGACTTGGGCAAAATTGAGAGGGGGCAGAGGAGAGCAACAAGGATGATCTGGGACCAGATGAGGGAAGGCTGAGGGACTTGGGAATATTCAGCCTGGAGAAGAGGAAGTTGAGAGGGGACCTGATTGTTCTCTTTTAAGTATTTGAAAGGTGGTCACTTAGAGGAGGGCAGGGAAAGGTTCCTATTGGCAGCAGAGGATAGGCCCCGCAGTAATGGCTTTAAACTACATGGAGAACTGTACTAGCTAGATATCAGGAAATAAATGTTCACATTCAAAGTGGCTCAGCAGTGAAATGGGCTGCCTAAGGAGGTGGTGAGCTCCCTTACCCTGGAGGTCTTCAAGCAGTGGCTGGACAGATACTTCTGGATGCTTTAGGCTGATCCTGCATGGAACATGGGGTTGGACTAGATGTCCCCGATCACCCCTTCCAATTCTATTATTCTATGAAAACTGGGCCAGCTGATAGCCAGACAAATTATAAACAACTGGCAAAGCCACACAGCTACCCTGCTGATCGAAAGGACCATTAAGTCACTTCTGAATGGTGGTGCCCCTGGAGGTTTTTCAAGGCAAGAAATGTTCAGTGGGGGGGTTGCTGTTGCCTGCCTCTGTGTCAACCCTGGACTTCTTGGTGGTCTCTCATACAAGTACTAAGAAGGGCAAGTCCTGCTCAGCTTCCAAGATCTAACAATGTTGGCCTCTCCAGGTCAGGATGGCTACTCTCACTCTTAAACTGCACAGGCAAGGTGGCACTGGAAGAACTAAACAGACAGAGAAATTCTTGGATACAAAGAAGAAAGGGTGGCTGTTCCAAATGTCCCATTCACATGTGTTCACTTGGCCAAGAGCCACACAACCACTTCTCTGAGTGAGTTTGGATCTCCACCTTATTTACTAGGGGCCAAGCCCGTTGCAATCAGGAATACAATGGGTGCTAGATGGGGGGTGGAGGGTGGAAGAATGTCTGCAGATGGCCTCTCCCTCCCTCCAGGACCTGGAAAGGCTGCAGGCTGGAGGCCCCCCAGGAAGGGAACTCACTGGCAGGGGCAGCTCTCACACAGCAGGGATCTGCAGCCTCTGAGCTTTGGAAGGAAGTGGAAGGAGGAGGGTGGTCAGGGGTGGGGGAAGGAAGGCGATTGGCTGGCCGCTGGATAGACAGGCAAGCCGGTTGGAGGAGGAGGCACTCAGGGGTGGGACAGCCACCCTGAGTGGATGATAAGCGTTGAGTGACACTTAAGCCATGAGACCAGCTCCTCCTCCAAGCCCTTACCAGAAATATATTATGTGGAACAGATGTATGTATACATTTATTTATTTTAGATTTTTATACTGCCTTCCCATATGGCCCTGGGCAGTTTACAGAAGAGTGAGCGAAGAGGATCCACTGCCCCATACCCCTGGATCATCTGAAGTTCTCCTTTTGGCTTGTATTCTTTCAACAAAACATTCAAAGTAAAACACACACACACACTTGTATAATCACAGTCAACAAATATAGAATTGCCAATTAACATGATTAAAGGATATGAGATCGACAACAAACCAGTACTTCAAAAGCCAAAGCAACGAAAAGACAAAGACTAAACTTGAAGGCTTTGAAACAGGTTATTACCCACCGGTGATGTGTAAGCAGCAGAGGGACCAGGTAACCATCTCTAGGAAGAACCTTCTGCCGTGCAGGTTTCAACAACCTGTCCATTCCTGTTCCATTTATGGATACAAGATAAAGAGTAACACAGAGACTAGCATCTCCTCCTTGGACCTGAGGATCATGTGGTAGGAAATATTGTCTAAGGTTGGCAAAGCTAGGAGGTTTAGAGTTTATCAGTGATAACTAGATTCAGGTAGGTAGCTGTGTTGGTCTGAAGCCACAGAAGAAAGGTTGAGCCCAGTGGTAACTTTACGTTTAATTCTGGGAATAAGTGTTGGTATCTGAAGACGTGTGTACACACATAGATTCAACCTTTGTTCACGTAATAAAGGTAAAGGTAAAGGTATCCCCTGTGCAAGCACCGAGTCATGTCTGACCCTTGGGGTGACGCCCTCTAGCGTTTTCATGGCAGACTCAATACGGGGTGGTTTGCCAGTGCCTTCCCCAGTCATGACCGTTTTACCCCCCAGCAAGCTGGGTACTCATTTTACTGACCTCGGAAGGATGGAAGGCTGAGTCAACCTTGAGCCGGCTGCTGGGATTGAACTCCCAGCCTCATGGGCAAAGCTTTCAGACAGCTGCCTTACCACTCTGCACCACAAGAGGCTCTTTAAGTCTTTAAGGTCTGACCCAGCAGTTCTTGAACTGGGTCAGGACCCCAATGCGAGTCGTAACTTTTTGAGCTGGGAGGGATGTCTCTGAAGGTCTCAATGGTAGAAATCTGGGGTAGAAATCTGTATGATGTGGGAAATGTTCATGAGATACAGCTGGCTGCTGTCGATACTCAACATGAAACAATAAAATAGCAACTTGTTCTGTGTAAACTGTTGCAAAATACCTGATTTTTATGTTGGGGAGGGGAGGAAGGCGCATGGAATTACTTTGCAAGGGCCGTCCTGAATAGTATAGTAACTAGAAATGGGTGCTGTTTCAGAAAATTTGATAATTCAATGCTTTAATCAAGCCATTGGGTTACTGTTTTGTTTTTTCAATGGTTTAGGTTAACTCAGAACGATTCCCCAGAAAAAGAGGGTTGCCAATCTGGGGTTACAACTGATCTCCAGGTGACAGGTCAGTTTCCCTGGAGAAAATGGCAGCTTTAGAGGGTGGCATGAAGCCCCACCCCTCCCCAGACCCTCCCCTCCCTTTTCAGGCTCCATCCCTCAAACCTTGAGGAATCTCCCAACAGGTGACCCTGCCAATTAATCAAGCAAGTGCCTATGGAAACTGCAGGTAGGTTTGTCATGCTGAAGAGGCATTCCTCATTTATGTATGGGTGGGAATGGTTCTTCTAAGCTGTTGCCATGCCACAGGCATTCTCCTCTGAGAGCCAGCATGGGGTAGTGCTTAAGAGCAGTGGACTCTAATCTGGAGAACTGGGTTTGATTCCCCGCTCCTCCTCCTCCTCCACGTGCAGTCAGGTGGGTGACCTTGTGCCAGTCACAGTACAATCAGAGCTCTCTCAGCCCCACCTCCCCCACAGGATGTCATGGGAAAAGGAAGATGATTGGAAACCACTTTGGGACTCCTTTGGGTACTAAAAAGCAGAGCATCCGAAAAAGCTCTCCTTCCATCTAAGAACAAAGTATGTCAACCTGTAATGATTTGATTTCTGGACTAGTTTAATGCAGTGGTCCCCAGCCTTTCTGTGGCTGGGGACAGGCAAGGCATCGGGCGCGGCCCGGCCCTGATTCCTTCTCCCCGCCCTCCCGCAGTAAGAAGCTTCCTGGGCCGCAAGCTTGCAGCCTGGGAAGTTTTTTACTGCGGGGCGGGGGCGGGGAGAGGGAGCGGCGGCCCGGCGCCATGGCCTTCGCGGCCCGGCACTGGGCCGCGGCCCGCAGGTTGGAGACCACTGGTTTAATGGACTGGAAGGTCTTTAATTGAATGGCAGCCCCTGTAAAGAGAAGAATTGGTTTTTATACCCTGCTTTTCACAGCCTGAAGGAGTCTCAGTGGCTTCCATTTTTCTTCCCCTCCTCCCCTCAAAAAGACACCCTGTGAGGTACATGAGGCTGAGAGAGCACTGAGACTGAGAAGACTGCTCTGTGAGAACAGATCTATCAGGGCTGCGACTAGCCCAAGGTCAACCAGCTGGCTGCATGTGGAGGAGCGGGGAATCAAATCTGGCTTGTCAGATTAGAAGCCGCCGCTCTGAACCACACCACCACCTTGGCTCTGTAACATAATGAAGATGTAGATTTGACTCTGGAAGCTGCAAATACCTCTATTGCACTGAATCAACCCCTCTTGGTCAACAGGCCACAGAATTTGGTACCAGGTGTGGTTCCAATCCACCCGTTGTCACTAGAGAGCACTGCGGTCATCCAGGCGTCACGCTTTTGCCGACAAAACTAAAGTGACAATTGAACATCTTCATCCTAATTATGCCGATGACACAACTTCTTGCTGCCATGGCGACCCAGACTCGAGCTGCGAGGTGGACCTCTGCAACTATAGGAAGCATTAGTGGAGTAACCTCTTGGCCTTAAATGCTCCTGAGCATCAGGTAATGCTTGCAAGAACTGGAACAAAGGCGAGGATACCAGAGGTTTAATGGGAAAGCCGTAGACGGCAGCGTTAAAGTCATAAAAATAACTCCACTTTGTGAAATCTGGAACTATGAAAAAAAGCTAAAACGGGCCGTGGTTGGTGGGGCTCATGAACTGAAGGTTGAGCGGCTGCATCGGTGCAGAATTCGGGATGGCCAGGGGGGCAGGCTGGATGTTCCGGTGGCCTTTGCCGTCCTGGACGAGAAAAGACGGCTCCCCAGGAAGCATGGCGGTGGCCACACACGGCATGTTGGTAATGACCATGATGTCCGGCTGCAAGGGAGGGCTCGTTTCTTGCGAGGGTAGCCCGGGGGTACCGATGAGGGTCGCCTTGCCGGCGTAACTGAGCGCCAGCTGCTCCAAGCGTCTCTTCTTGAAGAACGCCTGGGTGGTGGCATGCAGGGGCTGGAGAAGACGGGGGACGGGCTGCCCCGGGTGCAGGAAGAAGTCGAAGCCAGCGCAGTCGGCCGGATCGTAGGCCACTTGCTGGCCCGCTTCACCCTCGCTGGGCCAGGCGAAAGGGAACGGGAGCGTGAAGTCCTCGGTGAGGATGCGGATCGCAAAGTCGTCTTCTTTGCCGAATTCTTTGTACGCCCTCTGGATGCTACGGAAGTGTTCCTCCCATTTCTTCATGTCCCCGTCGTAAATGTCTGGGAAGGAGCCGGGAAGGGTCTGGACCTGCCTTGGGGGTGAAGAGGAAGCGGCGGGGCCTGACACGCTGTAGACCACTCCCATCGGGTCGCTGGGCGGGGCCATCTGGTTGAACAGGGGAGGCGGCAGCAGCGGCAGCAGGAAGTCTTGGGAGTTGCTTCCGGCCCCTCCCCCAGGCTTGGAGCCACTTCCTGTAAGGGGGAGGGGCTTCCCCGGTTGCAAGGGGGGTGGAAGAGCAGGTTTTCCTCCATCCCCTGTGAGAACATAACCCAAAGGTGGCAGGGGTTAGAATCTTTCACTGAGAAATTTGCCAGCCAAATCCCCTTTATGAGTAGGATGGTCAGCAGATGGATCCTTTCCCAAAGAGTAGAAGAGACCTCTACTTTCCTTTTTACTATATATATATGCTAATACAAATGAGAAGAGCCTCTTGTGGCACAGAGTGGTAAGGCAGTGACATAGTGTCTGAAGCTGTCTGCCCATGAGGTTGGGAGTTCGATCCCAGCAGCCAGCTCAAGGTTGACTCAGCCTTCCATCCTTCCAAGGTCGGTAAAATGAGTACCCAGCTTGCTGGGGGGTAAAGGGTAATGACTGGGGAAGGCAATGGCAAACCAACCCATATTGAGTCTGCCAAGCAAATGCTAGAGGGTGTCACCCCAAGGGTCAGACACGACTCGGTGGTTGCAGAGGGGATACCTTTACCCTTTAATGCAAATGAGAGAAATTCTCTGGCTCTCTCCAACACAGGTCAGAGGACTAAGAGAAGAGAGTTAATAGTGATCATAAGCAATGGCTGATAAGTAAGCCTAACCAAGGCTTGTGTAGACTTAATTCAATTGGGGTAAAAGCCTTCCATGGGAAGACAGCACCTGTCAATTCATGGCATCCATTCCTTGGGGACATTTGCCAATTAATTCCAGGTGCTTTTCTTGGTTGCCTTCTAGAATCATAGAGTTTGAAGGGTCCTCCTGGGTCATCTAGTCCAACTCCCTGAACCATGCAGGACACTCACAACCTTATGGCTCATCCCCTGTAAGCTGCCACCCCCTTGAGCCTTTACAGAATCAGCCTCTCCATCAGATGGCTATCTATTTAAAAATTTCCAAAGATGGAGAACCCACCACCTCCCAGGGGAGCCTATTCCACTGAGAAACTGGTCTGACTGTCAGGAACTTCTTCTGGATGTTTAGAGGGCCAAAGAGAGCTTATGTGGTGGGCTGGTTACAGTATTTCGGACTAGGATCTTAGGTACCAGGTTCAAATTCAAACAGGAACTCTTTGAATGATCTTGAGCTAGTTAATCTTTCAGCCAAGCATACCTGACAGGGCTGTTGTGAGTATAAATAGAGGGGGGAGATGATGCCAGCTGCTTTGGATCCCCATTGGGGAGCAAAACAACAGGCGCATGCACAATTCTTGACTTTTAATTCTTGTTTCTTTATTTTGTTCATTTATACGCCACCTTCCTTTCCAAGGAGAACCTAAAGGACAACGTTCCCCTCTGTTTTCCCCTCACAACAACCCTATGATGCTGGTTAGGCTGAGTGTGTGTGTGTGACTGGGCCAAGGCCACTTAGCAAATTGTGGGTCCATATGTGTTTTCATTTAAAAACTTTCCCGTGCCACTGAGACCTGTTTGCATGGAAAGCAGCCAATAGTCTGTCCCTCAAGAAACAAGCCCACCGAGATGCCCACTTCAGAGAGGACCTCTAAAGAGAGGAGAGGCAAGACCAGGAAAAAAGGTTCCGGCAGGAGGCCAATGGCCAAGGGAGGGGACAGGTCTGACAGTGTCCTGAAATGATGGATAAATGCATTTTCCAAGGATTGGATGAGCAGAGGTTCAGGTGGGAGGGATGGAGGCAGTGGGTGGAGATGTCAGATAGAACTTGTCCTGCATCCACCTCATTCAGAAATGGTATAGATTCCGGATAAGGTCTCCAAACTCATGGTCAATAACTGGTCTGACATAGCAGCAGCTTTGAGGGAGGGACATTCAGTCAACCCTCTTCCAGGCCCAGAATGAACTAACCCTCCCCCACAAGTTCCACTGGGACACCCACCCCTTTCTCTACCCTTCTCTTGCTTCTGTGATTGCAGCTGGCACCCCCTTCAAGGGTTTGCCTTTGGTCCTGGGGCTTTCTGAGGTTGATCCCTCCTTGATATCCCCCCTTGACATTTCCTCTTGCCCCTCCAGTGGCTAGTGAGTGTTCCCTATCCCCAGCCTTGGTGTTGAACTACCCAGTCCTTTTCACCTGGAAGTTGTGGTAAGTTCTCCAAGGTCTCTGAGGCTAAAGAGGCCATTGTCTGAGGTTGCCATGGCAGAGGGGAAGTGGAGGACAATTGTTGACTGTGGTCGCCGAGGAAACTGCAATGGCTCTGTGATGACATCACAGAAGATGAATGGGGAGAAAGGGGGACAGTCAGAACATTCTTGAAAGGGGAGCACAACATTTCATTTCCCTGCAGTGTTGAGGAAAACCACCCCAAGGAGGCACCCCATGAAGCTGCCTTAGATGCTGTCTACAAAGCCAAGTAGAGACTATCATGCTAGTCATGGCCCTCCCTTGGTAGAGGTTTGCCATGTGGGATCTTTTCAGTGAGAGATGCCAGGGGTTGAAATTGTAGGGCTTTCTGCAACCAGAATAGGGCTTTGTCCCTGAGCAGTGTGGTTCTTCCCATTACCATATGGAACTTTTGCACTTCTTCCTTACCAAGTTTTCTAGAGATTGGGCAGGATCCAACCAAGATTTTTTTGCTCAAACTTGGCCATTTCTTCCTCTATTAGTACACTCCTCCCCCTCAAGTCCACATGGCATTTCTCCACACAGGTCTCACGATGCCTAAAGGTAAAGGTATCCCCTGTGCAAGCACTGGGTCATGTCTGACCCTTGTGGCACAGAGTGGTAAGGCAGCAGACATGCAGTCTGAAAGCTCTGCCCATGAGGCTGGGAGTTCCATCCCAGCAGCCGGCTCAAGGTTGACTCAGCCTTCCATCCTTCTGAGGTCGGTAAAATGAGGACCCAGCTTGCTGGGGGGTAAACGGTAATGACTGGGGAAGGCACTGGCAAATCACCCCCTATTGAGTCTGCCATGAAAATGCTAGAAGGGCATGATGCCTATTTGAGCCTTTTTAGGCCATCAAAGACACCTCCTGTTTCACCATTGGAAAAATTGGCTGGATCCCACACATTGGTCTTGCAATGGAGACCAGGTAAGCACTTGGGGTGCTAGTCCCCAGATATGGGACCTGAGAATTATACCTCATCTCCAGGTGACCAGGATCAGTTCCTCAGGATAAAATGCCTGCTCTAGAGGGACAGACAAGTAAAGAAGTAGGGAGGTATAGCAATATATGTTAGGAATCTTTATACTTGTGAAGAAATACAGGTACCTGAGCATGAAAGTTCAGTTGAGTGTATTTGGGTAAATATAAAAGGAGTAGGAAAGGAGAGTGGTATTATTATGGGGGTCTGCTGTAGACCACCAAGCCAGTCAGAGGACTTGGATGCAATACTCCTAAACCAAATTACACAATTCTCAAAGAGGGGGGAAACAGCGGTCATGGGTGACTTCAATTACCCAGATATCTGTTAGAACAGGGGTAGTCAACCTATGGTCCTCCAGATGTCAATGGACTACAATTCCCATGACCCCCTGCCTGCAAACACTGGCAGGGGCTCATGGGAATTGTAGTCCACGGACATCTGGAGGACCACAGGTTGACTACCCCTGTGTTAGAAGACCAATTCTGCTAAAAATACAAACCGTGCTAATTAAGAGATTAATTGTCTTGCTGACAGCTTAATTTCCTAGAAAGTAGAGAGGGGAACCAGGGGGTCTGCTATTTTAGACTTGATTGTCATCAGTAGGGAAGAACTGGTGGGTAAGGTGGAAGCAGGTAGGTGGGTAAGGTGGAAGCAGATCATGTGCTTTTGGAATTTTCAACTGTGGGAAAGAGAAAACACATTTACTACATTATGACAAATTTGTTTTCAAGGTAAAGAGGACAACCGCCCCCCTCCGATGATCTGTCCATCTTCACCCAACCAAATAGCTCTCAAGAGTGGGGGAATCAGGTAGCCCTCATGGACCGTGTTTCTTATGTAACAAAGGACGAGAGAGCACAAAGCCAGTTTTGTGTCTGGGTGACACTCAGCTAGCTGCATGACTTGACTTCCTCTTCCAGGGCCGGTCCAGATGGCCTATCAAAGAAGCCATTCATCTGATGTTTAGGAAGAACCGGGATCAAAGGACCTTGTTAGCTCTTATCAATGCATGAGCAGGCCAAGGCAGAGATGGGCTCTGAGAGTGGTGCATTTTGCTGTGGATAAAGGGAGAACTTCGCACGTGAGCAAGCACAGAAGTTTGCTCTAATTATCAAAACATTTCCTGGCACTGGACATAGGATTAGACAGCAATGCATGTTGTTCCACTTTATACTACCCACCTTCTTTGAATCCTTCATCCAAGGTAAGGTGGGGTTGCCAGATGTCCTGTTTTTAGAGGACATGTCCTATTTTTGTGTCCATCCTGTTTTGGCTTTTTGTAAACCAATTGCTGAAAATGTCCTCTTGGGATTGGGAGGGTAAGAATATTCCTAGATAGCAGCAATTATCACAGTTTAAATGACAGAAGTATTTAAAATGAGATTTGACATTGCGACCACTTGTTTGAAGTAGCTGGGAAACATACCATATCGCCGAGGGTCGGACACGACTGAACGGATAACATTATGAAGTATAGGAGATACCTTTGGGGCAAATGGTCATGCTGCAGTCCTTGCAAATGGGCCCTGCAGGAATTGAATTTTTCAAGAAGATGTTTTAATAAAAAGGATAAAGGCTGTTGTTTTTATGTTGCTTTTTACTACATGGGTTTCTAATTTCTATAATAAGGTAAAGGTAAAGGTATCCCCTGTGCAAGCACTGGGTCATGTCTGACCCTTGGGGTGACGCCCTCTAGTGTTTTCTATAATATCATTTCTCTAATATCATTTCACAAATTTGCATTATGTCCACTAGGTGGCAGTCACATTACATGGGATTCTTGTTTCTAACATATCATGTCACAAATTCTCAGTATGTCCACTAGGTGGCAGTTACAGACTTACCTATCTCTTATGCATAGACCAAAGAAATAGATGAGCATTGAATTCGTATACATTTCCACCTGCCACCTTCCCCGTTTTGAGTGCTTTATCCAATCTCAGTATTGTGAACACTTATAATTAGCTGAGTAGTAATAGTGAGCCTCAAGGTGGACAATATAATGAAGATGGACCCTCACAACACTGAAAAGCTCAAATTTTGGGGAGGGGCCACAAGTTCCAATTTAGCTGTTGTAAACAAGATGCAACAGGCATAAATTAAAAAGTGTGATTGCCCTGGGACAAGAGGGAAAGGGGGGAAAAGCACTGGAACTGGGGAGGGTATAGAAAAAGCCTGATGCTCTGGCCTTGGCTGTTTAGCCCCCCTGCATAGTAAATAAGGATCGAAACATGGGCTCCCCCAGCACCCCAGAAGAAAAGGAAAATCTCTCCACAAAACATACTTTCTGAGCCCTTTAGAACACATTCATGGGCCACCCTCTATACTGCCCGGAATGTCCCAGAAGAACCTTGTATCTGTCTTGAATGCCACCACTGGAGATCACTCAATTACTGGCACTGAATCTCAAAACAACATCACAGACAGAGAAACCTCCAGCTTAATGCTTCTGAACAATCCTGCTGCTTAATCATGTGGACAGTAGTTACTTAATGGTGTGCAAAATGCTCTCTGCACATGGTCAGAGATACTTGAGTTTCCTTAGAGGCACAATGCAGGCAAAGTTAAACAGTGTTTGGTCCAATCCTCTGCAAAAGGGCCAGATTAAAGCTACTGAGTCTTGGGACTTATCTGCACTGGGCTTTTAAAGCTGGTTGGGTTTAGTTAAACAAAAGCCATCTGCACATGACCCCAATCTCCACTCTGATCCTGGTCTGTTTGTTTTCTCCAGTCTGCAAGGTTTAGCATTGACTCTGCAGTCACACTACTTATTCGCCGGCATCTCCAAGTGTGGCTTTTCTCCACTTCATCAAAGAAATGCGAGCCCATGACACTTTCTTTGGGGTGCAGATGTCCTGCCTATGGGCTTTCTTCCCCTTCCCCCCAACCATACCTACAGCACAGACATTGTACAGAGGTCTCTGCTGTTTGGTTGGTTTCCAGCAGGAGCAGGCCCTTTGACTTTGGTGGTTCTATTTTAGTGCTTCCTTCATTTTATGCTGCTTTATCAGCCCCCTTAAATGGCATGATAAGCTTTAATATCAGAAGAGGTAAAGACCTTCCTTCTCCCTCTATCCTGAGAAGTTAACAGTTTAAATCAAACTGATTTACAAATTATTGAACACTAATATTGAAATGGCAATGTTGACAGCCTTGGTTACTCCTCAAAGTTTTCAAGTATTAAAAATATTCCAGATGTGAATTCTGAAATTCTCTTCTCGGTTGAATGCAGCAGCGGGGATGGACGGGGAAAAGCTACCTGCCCTTTCTGCAAAAAAGACAGTGTATAGGGAAAACGTGGACCATTTCTGCATTAGGAGACATACCTTTTTTTAGCCTCTCTTTGGATTTCCTTTGAATGCTGTGAGTCAACTCCAGACTTTCCGCATTTGGGCTTTCCTCCCCTTATTTCCCAGGCTGAAATTCGCAATATGCTTCCTGCACTGAATCCAACAGAGGCAGCCTCCCATGGTGCTTTCCCCTTTTAAAAAATGTGTCATTTGCAAAAAGGAGATTGCTTGCCTCTTTGTTTCATTGTGTCTCACTGTGCCCATGATGACCTCCCCTTTCCCATCCTGAAGTGTCCTGAATGCAATTTTATTTTTTAAAGTCCTGGGTTATAATATTATAATTCTGCTATGCAAGACTGCTTTTCTTAAACTTAGAAACAACGTTGTAACGCAATCACCCCAGAGGGAGGGAAGAGGAAGAAGGGAAGGGGCAGGGAGGGTGGTGACAAGGACAGGGGCATGCCCCAATGACTCACAATGGTGGGTGTGTGTGGGGGAAACAATTGCACACATTTCCAAATTGGGCAGCCCCCAAATTAGACCCTGCCTTGACTGATGAAATTGCTGTAACTGGGAAACCACAAAATGTGCAATAACTCCAGAGGCAATTTGGGACTGCAACTGGACAGGCAAATTTTTGTGTGGAAACAGGCAGAAAAGCTGGCCCATTAAAAATGCAAATCTGGATGATATTTCTAGTGCAGAAACGGTTGTGGCATTCCCACTGCTGTTACCTCTTGGTCTTGGAAGCCCTTGTTCACCTCCACCAATGTTCTTTCCACCAGAATGGCTCTGCGATAACTTAATCCCTCTGACCTTTCTTAATCCTAACTGATTGAATAAGGGAAGGCTTTCAGTTTGGGCAGTGGGGCTTGCAATGCTGTTGATAAATAAAGGTGTCTCAATGCCCTCCCCCCCTCACTTGGGTATTTCCACACCTGGGGAGGACGCATCACAGCTGACCAGCATGAGACTCCAGGCAGCCGCTGCCGTTCTCTTTGTCTTCGTGCTCGGCCCGAAGGAAACAGAGTCTCAGGTGAGGAGCACATCCACCTCTTGAGGCCCAGCATAGCCAGCTTGGTGCAGTGGTTAGGAGAGCGGACCTCTAATCTGGCGAGCCAGGTTTGATTCCGCGCTCCCCCACATGCAGCCAGCTGGGTGACCTTGGGCTCACCACAGCACTGATAAAACTGTTCTGACCGAGCAGTAATATCAGGGCTCTCTCAGCTTCACCCACCTCACAGGGTGTCTGTTGTGGGGAGAGGAAAGGGGAGGCAATAGGAAGCCGCTTTGAGACTCCTTTGGGTGGAGAAAAGCGACATATAAGAACCAACTCTTCTTCTTCTTCAATAATATCAGGGCTCTCTCAGCCTCACCCACCTCACAGGGTGTCTGTTGTGGGGAGAGGAAAGGGAAGGTGAATGTAAGCCACTTTGAGACTCCTTCGGATAGAGTAAAGCGGCATATAACTCTTCTTCTTCTTCTTCTTCTTCTTCTTCTTCTTCTTCTTCTTCTTCTTCTTCTTCTTCTTCTTCTTCTTCTTCTTCTTCTTCTTCACACCAACTTGTGCTGATTCAGAGTGCCATTCCTTCAAGCCTAGTTTTGTCCACTCAGGCTGCCAGGGGCTTTCAAGAGTCTCAAGCGGTGGTCTTTCTTATCACCTACCTCCTGAGATGCCATGGATTGAACCTGGGATGTTTTGCATGCCAAACAGCTGTATTACTGAGCCACAGCCTCAGCCTAATTAGGGCAAGAATAAGAAAGTCTCAGCTTTACATGTTCAGCTTACAGGATCATATTGAGATGGATGGCAGCGGGATGATAGGATAAGGCCCACGGATCTTGGTCAAAACCTTTCCCACAAAAGGGGAGGCAAGGAAGATTTCTTGTTTTCCCTTTAAAAAACAAAGCCTTGCACATGAATTGCCACTGGGTGGCAGCAGAGTTATGCACAAACAAGGAGAGGGAAATTGTAGCAGAAAACAAAAGCTATTGTAGGGAAAAAATCAGCGACCGTCTGACTCACAAGGTATGTGGAGTGCATACCTGCTCTGGGAATCCTAGAGTTAGAAGGGGACACATGGGGCATCTGGTTCTACCCCCTGCTCAATGTAGGATCAGCCTAAGGATAAATATCTGTCCAGTTGCTGCTTGAATTCTACCAGTCAGGCGGAGCTCAACCTCCCCAGGCAGCTGATTCCACTGCTGAACTACTCTGAGTGTAGAACAGTTTCTCTCCAGCTGTAACTGAGTGGATTGAAAACTTAAACATTTCGGGAAAATGCACAATCAGTCTGCATAACCGTTGTACCTATTTGACTACATGTTTTGTATTATTATTTGCTTTTTTGTGTGTAACTCTGCCATACGATAAATCATCATCATCATCTAATATCTTGCACCCAAAATGTCATTTTTTTGCTTTTCATAATTGGGCTTGGGGTAGACATATATTCCAAAAGCAATAGGCATCCTTTACAGCAGGGGTAGTCAACCTGTGGTCCTCCAGATGTGCATGGACTACAATTCCCATGATCCCCTGCCAGCAATTGCAATTGCTGGCAGGGGATCATGGGAATTGTAGTCCATGCACATCTGGAGGACCACAGGTTGACTACCCCTGCTTTACAGAGCTCCCCTCCCTCACACACAAATTTTCCTCCCATTGACCCCACTGTTCTTTTAGATTTGAAGCTTTTCAATGGTATATGTTGGTTGATTTCCAAACAGCCTGTGAGGTGCTACAAATCCAGGGAATGTCATATAAATAAAAAAATAATTTTAGTATGATGCCATAGTTACAGAAGGGGTCTCCCACCTTTTTGAGCCTGTGAGGACCTTAGAAAATTCCTATACAGGGTTGTGGACGTAACCACAAAATGGCTACCAAGGAAGGTGCAGCTGACTACACAATGGCCACCATGGGAAATGGAACGACCTCTCCCACCCCAGACCACCAACATTCAGGGGATGACAAAGTGCAGTAGATGAGGAGTAATTTTTTTTAATACAGTGGAGAAGAGGAATGAAACAATAAAACCAATGCCGTGATGGCAGTTGCTACCAAAACATTATTATAATCCACACAGCCAATGGCCAATAAGAAACCTTGTTGGGCAAGTGCCCCACCTGGCACGACCCACTTTGAAAAAACAACTTGGAGGGTACCAGGAAAAGTGCTTGCAAGGCCCATGGTGCCTATAGACATCATCTGGGGGACTCCAGTCAACAGTGTCGCTTTGGGAATTCTGGGTTCAAGCCAGGGATTAGGGACGAGTGAAGAACCTCAGAGATGCAGGGTATCTAATCTCATCTGCCTTTTCTGTTTTAGTTATTTGGGCCTCTTTTAGGAGGCGGAGAAGGTCCCAATGGAGGAGGCTTTTCCCCAGTGAGTATCACTACCCCAATTATCCTGCCTGTTATAAGAAAGGCCAACAGAAGAGAGAAATCAGGATTGGGCTCCCATCGTTTTCGCATTTCATCTCTAAAATGGTGGTGTCACTGCTGAGGCAAAATTGGGGATGCTGCGGCTCCCAGCTGGGCTCTTAATGACAGCTCCAGGTGTCTTCTTCCGTTGTTAAAAATGCTGAGAAGACTGGATCACAGCCCTCCCTGTGTCTCCCTTGGCCTCTGGTCATGTGGTCATTTCAGACTCTAGATTGAATGGTCTGAGTGGGTTGTTGAGAAGAAGGTAATGTGTGCTTCAAAGGCAAGGCTGTGGCCTGTTAAGTTGCTCCTTCCCTGGTTGAGCCCACAAACGAGGGTCCGAAACTCCCTCCCGTCCCTCAAGTCTAGTCCTGACAACAGCACTGGTCAGAAATCCAGCTAGGAGAAAAGATGGATGGGGAGAGCTGGAAGCCCTGCAGAACACTGTGGCGGTCTCTCAGAATTATGTATGTAAGCGTCACGAAGTCTCAGTTGCTGCACAGAGTCCCCAGCAAGGGGTTTTCAAGGCCTTGGAGAAGCAGGGCAGGTTGGCCTTGGCCTTCCTCTGCCCAGTCTTCCTGGGTGGACCCTGCATAGCTTCCATGATCTGAGGAGGCTGGGCTAGACCACAGACTTATGGTGACCCCAGCAAGGGGCTTTTAAGGGAAGCAGGAAGCAGAGGGGGTTGCCCATAGCTTTCGTCTGCAGAGCCTTCCTGGGTGGACTCCCATCCAAGTACTGACCCTGTATAGCTTCCATGATCTGAGGAGGCTGGGCTAGACCACGGACTTATGGTGATCCCAACAGTGGGATTTTAATGAAAGCAGGAAGCAGGGGGGGGGGTTGCCCATAGCTTTCCTCTAAAGAGCCTTCCTGGGTGGACTCCCATCCAAGTACTGACACTGCATAGCTTCCATGATCTGATGAGACTGGGCTAGACCATGGACATACGGTGACCCCAGCAAGGGGCTTTTAAGGAAATCAGAAAGCAGAGGTGGTTGCCCATGGCCTTCCTCTGATCAGCCTTTCTTGGTAGTCTCCCTTCCAACTACCAATGCTCCTTAGCTTCCGAGATCAGGCTATGCTGTGCCACTTTCCCCTGTTGATTGATTGCCACCCCATAGGGTTCCCAAGGCAAGCGACCTTCAGGGATGGTTTTCCTTTGGCTGCCTCCATGTCACAACCCTGGTGCTCCTGGGATGTCTCCCATCTGAATGTGGGCCAGGGCTGCTCTGCTTAGCTTCTGAGATCAGCAAACTTCAGGCTAGCCTGGGCTATCCACATTCTGCACCCAATGGTTAATGCACTTTCAATGCACTTTCAAAGTAGATTTTCCTGTTCTGCACAGGAAAATCCCGCTGTAAAAACACATGGAAAGTGTATTGTTCTACAGGAGCAGCCCAGGTCAGAGCCCAACTTCCCTATCCCCGGATAGCAACTGTCTCCCAAACTTCTTTTGCTTAAAAGAAATAATCTGCTATGGTTTTCCCCCAGGCATTTGTTTGTGTTTGTTTTCCTTCCCACAAGCCTCAAAGGAAATGGGGCTGAGCAAGGGGAAATAAAGAGCCTCTTCTAATATCTGCCTTTTTCCTCTTGCAGTTTGAAATCATTAACAAGGTGAGGAGATGGGAAGGGATTCTGTTTCCTGAGCTGCTTTGCATAATCTCTCGTTCGAGCAGAGAATCTCAGGTGTGATTGAATGAAGGCTGGCCACTGGAAAGGTCTGCAGTCATTGGAAATTGGTGGATAAATCTGGCTGATGAGGAGACCTGGGTCCAGATCACCATGCCTGTCTTTCAGCCAAGCCTACTCCACAGGGTGGTTGTGAAGACAAGACTTGGAGGAGGGGGAGGCTATTCTGCTGTCCTGAGCCACATGGAGGGAGGGGAAGGAACATTCAGTCTGTCAGTTGTGGGAGGGTTGCATAATTCAACACTTTGCAATATTAAAAATCTAGATTTTAGTGGCACCTTTAAACCAACAAAGTTTTAGAAGAGAACGAGGGAAGTTACCATTGAGTTCTTTGGATTTGGTTGATAAATGGGGAATGGGGAGTATGTGGAGAAATAGCAATATAACTACAAAACACTTAACCTTTTTTTCCTGAAAAACATAGTTCATGGTCCAGATTAGATATGATTTGGATTACAAAGGATATATGTAGAACTGAGATACTACCTGGATGACTACCAGATCATAGACCTGTAGTAATGAACTTGAAGTCAAAGAGAAGGAAAAGTAGTCAAAGGCAGAGAATGATGGATAGTCTGTTATTACATGAAGAAATTGTGAAAGACTGTAGAGTGAAATTAAAACACTTCCTTGAATTAAATATACAGGAGGACATAAAAACATTGTGGGAGACCAGTAAAGCTTATATGAGAGGTTTATTCATAGCCTACAGCTATAAATTTAAAAAGCTTAAAGATCGAGAAAGGCAGAAATCATTCAAAATTACATGAGAAACAGGAAAGCTCTGAGGATTTCAAGTGGGAACATTCAAAGGACAAGGCATAAGGAGGAAAGCAATGTCACTTCCAGGTAAAGACTGTGTCAAGTATCGCACTAGGAATTTCCCCAATCCCTATAGCAGATAATATAGAAATTGGGGGGGGGGGAATTCCTAGAGTATTTCTTGATGTTCCATGTAAACCACCCTGAACCACAAGGGAGAGTGGTAAATAAATACAAAAAGACAGACAGACAGCTAGATAGATGAACAAATAGATGGATGGATGGATGGATGGATGGATGGATGGATGGATGGATGGATGGATGGATGGATGGATGGATAGTGGACGGACGGATGGAAGGACGGACGGACGGATGGAGGGACAGACAGACAGACAGATAGATAGATGAACGGATGGATGGATGGATGGATAGATAATGGACGGACAGATAGACTGATAAATAGACAGATGACAGATAGATAAAATATGGTGACGTCACTTGTGGGTCTTTCCTGGAAGTGATATTGGCGCATCGTATGACATTGCCCCTGCCATTTTTGCTCTCATTACCGTACCACGATGGGCTTCCTTAGATGGTGGACTATCACTTTCCCCCCAGACAAAGCCATTCACGTCTTCCTTTGAAAGGTGCAATTCCTTCTACCCGGATGGAGAATTCCAATTCACAGAGAAGGAAGCCGCCCCTGCATGAGTTAGCATGAGGTCATGGCTAAGTAATCCAGATGAGTGCTTCATGCCACAAACCCAAACAAAGAACTGTTCCCTTCACAAAACAGAAGTTGAAATTTAATTTTCTAAGTCTTCCTATTATTTCTTGAAGTCAAAATTCAAAAAGACCCCCACGCAACTAATCATGTCAGTCTTTTCCTTTTTAGCTTGTTGCACCTTTTCTAGGAGGAGGAGGAGGAGGAAAAAGTGTGAGTATTGCCAGGGGAAATAATATCCACATGATCTTGTCTATTGAAGAACCCTGAAATACCTAAGAAACAGGTAGTGCCTTCTGGCTGCATTCTGATATAATGGCAAACCATGGGAATCCTCAGTCTCACCAGCCTCGTTCTCTTCCTGACTTCCTGCCACCTGTGGCTCAGATACTGAAAAGTCTCCATTTGCAACAAATGACTTCTACACTACTGGCCAGGAAGCTGTGGTCCAACTCTATGGCAGAATTATGGTTGCTATCAGCAGGGGAGGGGAGTGGGTAGGATTGCCGTATCTAGGCAAGGAAACTTTTGGAAATTTAGCGTTGGAACCTGGGGAGGACAGGAGCTTCAGTAATGTGCAATGCCATGGAGTTCACCTTCCAAAGTGTCCATTTTCTCCAAGGAAATGGAACTTTTTAGTCCTGAGATGAACTGTAATTCTGGGGGATCCCCCGGTCCCACCTGGAGGCTGGCATTGCTATTTGGAATCCTTGTTCATACGTAAAAGAGCTAACCATCAAGTCCAGATGAAGTGGTTGCAAGTGCGGAATCTCTCATTTCTAAGATGTAATTCGAGGGGAAAGACACAGAACTACATGATAATGCCCAACCGGAAAGGGCAACCCCAAGAGGCAGAGGTGACAGCGCCACCTGATGTGTGGAGGTCGAAAAGACAGAATAAAGGAATATCTGCAAAAGAAGGAGGCAGAAAAAGAACACATGGCCCCAAAACGTACAGGGCCCCTACCTGTAATAACAAGCCTTAGGTCCGAATGTAGTCCATGTCCAGGAGGGGGAAGTCTTTTGTCTCTGTATTTTCTTGGGATTTAACTGACATGTCGTACAATCTGCAAGTGAAGAAACACACCAAGCTGATGATGGCATGTAGGCAACTTTTAATAAGGATATGAATTGGGGCCAAAACAAGCCCCGGAGGAATACAACTCATTTTCAACAACAATCGTTGTCTTCATCAGTGTCTGTAGGAAACACAAAACTGAGACAGTGAACACACCCATCATTTTCTGTATTTGAGAAGTCTTGCCTAGGCCTGGCAGAGCTGGGTTGAAATCCTGCCCAAGCCCTGGGCCAGTTGCCTCGTTGTTCTATTTTCTGTATTTACTTCTAATAGTATCACATAGACCAGGGGTAGTCAACCTGTGGACCTCCAGATGTTCATGGACTACAACTCCCATGAGCCCCTGCCAGCAAATGCTGCCAGGGGCTCATGGGAATTGTAGTCCATTGACATCTGGAGGACCACAGGTTGACTACCCCTGACATAGACCACAGAGGTTCAAGGATTGTTTATTCAATGGGGATCAAGGGATGACCATTGGTGTGTTCTTTCTTTCCCCTCCAAGTCCATCTGAGAAATGGGAGATTCCACTTTTCTTGGCTGACGGGTCCTTCGGTTTTCATATTGCGCTATCCTGCACAGGGGGTCTCCAGTCTAAACCTATAGCTTTCAGTGGGCTTGAGCTAGAATCAACTTGCACACATGAGCACTGATAACAGAAACCTTTCTCCCAGGGAATGGCCAGTGAGTTGGCTTCTAGAAATGGGGCTGTACCTTTCCTTTTTCTAAGAGGACATGCCTTAAAGTATTTAAACACCCTGGGAGGATCTGGACTGTGTGGTACAGTTTTATTGCAATGAGCAACCAAATCTGTATCCCAATGACTGTTGGCAGAGTTTCAGTATGCAGAGAAGAGCCAAGCTGCTTAAGGAACAAAATAGTTTTATTTTTTATGAAGAGAAACAACTATGTAAAGAGAGAGGGGGAAGGGGCCAATCTGTTTCTGCAGGTATTCTCCTGTTCAAGCTCCTGTCCTGGAGGCAAGCAGGAAGTAAGTGGGCTCAAAAAGCAGGAAGTCTACTTTTGAGCCAACCAGGACACTAGACGGGATAATTTGTAAATCCTCAGGAAGTTCCTATCCTACGTAAGCCAAATATACATCTCCTCCGATGTTCCATGCAGGACACCCTTTAAATTCCGCTCAGTTGTGCACACTGCAGATCTTTCAAATTCCAACAATGACAGGGCATCTGTAGTTATATAAAATGGATCTTCTGAAAAGGCCTTGAAACCAGTTCCATGGGGGAGCCACAGCGCCTGGCGGCGGCCAGGAGACAACAGCTGTGGAGCAACCAGGGAGGTGGCCATGGAGCTGCCAGGGAGGGGGCAGTGACAGCGGCGCTGCTGGAGAGCGGCCGGTGCCATTGTGCAGGCAGCATATGAGGCTGTGATGTTGACTGCACAGAGCACGTGGTGGGAATTGAGAGCCCTGTGAGGAGCCCCCAAACACGCCACAGGGGATGTGGCGGCAGGGGAGGTGCCGTGCTCTAGTTAATGGAGCAGGCGGCGGCAGCTGGACTGGGGCCCACAAGCCCCGAGGCCAACCTGCCAACCCTCTCTGCCCCTCCACATTGCTGCCTTCCCTGCAACCGCCGTCCCGTTGGCGCCATGTTGCATTTCAGCCTCTGCAGCAGGCTTTCTCCGAGTAAATTAATAAAAGGAATGTAATCCTGTCAAGAAACCGTG
The DNA here is from genome assembly GCF_049243985.1 of Paroedura picta. Classification (NCBI taxonomy): domain Eukaryota; kingdom Metazoa; phylum Chordata; class Lepidosauria; order Squamata; family Gekkonidae; genus Paroedura; species Paroedura picta. The sequence continues at coordinate 8,112,576 of NC_135373.1, read as the reverse complement.
GTGGTGGTATCCACAAAAACTTGGGCTTACATGCTGCTTTATTTCATAAACAATGCATATGGAAACAAGATAAAACAGCTGACTTTTTTTCTTTACATTTATTTAGGCTTGCAGTGGCCCAGTGAGTATCATCCATTTGTTTGTCTCCTTATGTCAGTCAGTCAGTAACCTTTTATTGGCATAAAATATGTATAAGACATATAAAAACAGGGTTTAAAATTTCAACAAAATAATAAAATAGGCCATGGGGTTACATAACCAAACAGATCTTAAAATGATTAAATAAACTATTAAAGATAAAATACATAAAAGATAAAATCCTTATGTCTACATACCCCTATGTTGACAAATAAATCATACGGACCTCCCTCCTTCCCTCTCCAGAATAAAATCCCACCTCTTAATACTGACTGTACGGAAGTAGCAGGCATATCGAAATGCTCAGCGTATTTGTTTTATAGTTTTTATTGTATTTTTGATTAATTGAACCAAAAAAAGATGCATTTGGGGTCAAAATGTCTTCCTTTGAACTCTGCAATTCCTTTCGGACGCCGCTGAGATTCCCTCTACAATTTTAAATGTTAAATGTTGAGAAACTTTATTTAATGTTAAACATTTTGTTTGGTAATTAGGATGTTTTATTATGACCTACGCTGCCCTGAGCAGGTGTGCTGGGAGGGCAGTATAGAAATGTTAATAAACAAACAAAAAATATAATTCTAACATGTTGTGAGCTTGTCCACAAAGTGGGGCAATATAAAAATTTAATAATCAATAGAATAAAACATAAACAAAACATTAGATGCCCCCTGTTGACAGATATCAGGACCAACAAGGATTAAATTGCGGTTTTCAAAGTTCAGTTATTGGGAAGGAAATGAACTGTGATTAGTTCAGAGTGAGTTAGTTGAAAGCTTCTGTCTTCAAATATGGTGAACAGCACACAAGGATGAAGGAGGGAATGGGGGAACCCAACATTTAATCCAACTAAAATTTTGAAGCCTGAATAGATTTGAGGAAGTATATTTCATCAAGATTCTATCTGTGATAGCTTTGGTAAGAACAATAGAGACATTGGGTAATTCCTAGAGAGTCACCATGGAAACCACTTTTTCTGCTGTTCTCCGTTTCTCAAGGGTAGGAGGGAGAAGCCAAGGGTGGGAGTTCATTTGCTTTCAGAGGGTAAATAACAAGGCCCCTGTGCCAAGATATATCAACTAAGCCTTTAGTTGTTGGAGTAGACTTTTGAGGGAGGAGGGTGAGCTGTAGCACATCTTGGCCCTCTTCTTTGTGTAGACTAAGATAAGTCTAGTAGTAGTAACACTGGCCAAGTATGCCACAAATGCTGAAAGAGTCATGTATAAAAAAAAAAAACTCTTTGTTTATGTTGTAGCGTGGACCCAGCAACTTCAGACCAGTGAGTATAACAACTTTTGTTCAATTTGATAGTGCTGTTTGCCTCTTAGGCTGGTCATTTGACTGGTACCTTACCAGACCCAGTGGCCCTATAGTAAACCCCTGGTTCTTCTGTGGGAGAGGAAAGTTATAAAACTCTACCTGTTTGGAGCATCTCCAGGAATGCAGCAATAGTTAAATGAGAGAGAGAGAGAGAGATGGCCATGTACCAGAATGTTGACAATAGTTGAGTGTCACTAAAAGGAAAGAAGAAGTAGGAGAAGAAATCATCCTGGCTTATGTTCCTGAGTTCATAAAAAATCCTGGAAGGGGAGAAACTCGAGATATCCTCATGGGCCCCTAGTTTGTACATGTCCATTTAGTAGCTCCTGTATCTTTTGGTCGTGTCCTGTCCATACCACCTGTTTTACCTCACAATCATGGATATTCATATGAGTGTACAACCTGAATTGTGCTCCATAAATGCTCTCCACGTGTTTTGTGGTCTGCATCTCTGGTGGGAAATGATGAGTCTTCATTAAAAGCAAACTGAGGGTCTTGGGACTATTATTCCAGTTCACTCACAGAAGACGTTGGCATTCAGGTCTTTCGATGATTACCTCAGAAATGAAACAATATGGTGCATCTTTCAGTGAGGAAGTCCGAGTGCTCCGTACGAATACACAACCATTTCACCTTTGTTGCTTTATTAATGCACATCCTTAAAGAAGAATCCATATATAAGAGTAGGGATTTTGAAACAGAGTTTCATGTCTTTGATTATGCATACGTGAAAATAGGACCTGACTTGTAAACATCATTAACCTGTCATGAATTATGGCATTTTTAATACACTAACAAAGATACACATCTCTGTAACATTTATGTTCTTAAATTAATATTGGTGAAATAAACAGGCTCAACTAGTGTATTTAAAAAAAATGTCTATAGGGCAATCCTCTTGATTGTGGTCAGCAGGGTCACAACCCTCAAAGCCATGGGTTTCAAGACAACACTCCACAGCCCTATGGTCCTCAGTCCTTTGGGGATTTGGTAAGTATCACAAGTTTTGTTTCTCTGCATATGCTACTGCATATTTCCCTTTATATCAGGCTTTCTCAACCAGAGTTTCATGAAATCCTGGGGTGTCTTGAAGGCCCTAGAAGGGTTTCCTGAAGGGCTGGGAGATAATTAATTTTTATATATTTTTTAAAATTGTTAAACACTTGTTGGATGACATGACCATATATGTTGACCTTCCCCCCCTCCCAAAATGGCCAGTGATGGGCCTGGAGGCGTTGGGAAGGGGAGGGGCCTACGATGGGTGTGTCCACAGCTGTACTTCCCAAACATATTGTGCACTATCACTCCACTTTTAAGTGAACAGGCAAGGCAGCCTTACACAGATTTTTGGCCAAAGGCAAGACTGTCTACACAACTGAAGATGTCTATAAACAAATGAATCACACATATCCTGAAAAGACCTTTATACTAGTTTAATGTATTCATTTATTGATCTGGGCCCATTCTGCACACATAGGATAAGGCCCTTTCAATGTGCCTTGTAAGCTGGATTGTCCTGTGTGAAACAGGAAAATCTACTTCTAAAGTGCATTGAAAGTGCATTATCTATTGTGTGCAGAATAGGCCTAGGTTTCCATAACATTTCAAATGTTTAATTCTATAGGAGGGAACAAATGTGTATTTTTCTAAAATAAAATCTATAGGGTGGTCCTCCGCGCTATGGTTTCCCACCCAATGGTCCACCACCGCACTTTGGTCCTCCATTGTATGTGCATCACATCAACACTCCTCCACCCTATGTCAACAGGCCTCCTCAGCCCTATGGACCTCAAAGCTATGGCAGCCCAGTGAGTATGCATAACTTCGCTTAGAAAAGCAACCAAAGCTTATTGTGGTGAAGTTTAGGTTGGAATCTGCAAGATCTACTGTGCATCAACACAGAAAGATAACTAGAATATCCTGTAAGGGCAGTAAAGGGGAGGCTAGCTAGCCTGTTCAAATTGTTCTTTTCTTGGCACTTGGTTGGCTTGTTAAGGAAGAAGGTTTTCCCCATTCTTCTGAGAACTGTGGGTTCATTTCCTCTCACTCCCAGCTAGATTAGACAGATGGGTTTCTGTATCTTTGCTCTTCCCTATAAAGCTTGTTCTGTTCTTTAAAAGTTTGTTCTTCCTCATCTTGTGCTCTGCTTTACTGCATAGACTCCTCTAATGGTCTACAGGAAGGATTCAAATGAGTAGCCTTGTTGGTCTGAAGTAGTACAATAAAATCAGAGCCCAGGGCCCATTCTGCACATATAGGATAATGCGCTTTCAATGTGCTTTGGCAGCTGGATTTTCCTGTGTGGAACAGGAAAATCTACTTCTAAAGTGCATTGAAAGTGAATTGTCTATTGTGTGCAGACTAGGCCTAGGAGCACCTTTAAGACCAACAAAGATTTATTCAAGGCGTGAGTTTTGAGTGCAACTCTGAGGAAGAGTGCTTGTACTCGAAAGCTCATGCCTTGAATAAATCTTTGTTGGTCTTAAAGGTGCTCCTGGACTCTGATTTTATTGTTCTACAGGAAACTATTTCCCAGAAAATGTATTGTCGAAGGCTTTCACGGCTGGAATCAACTGTTTTTTGTTGTTTTTTCAGGTTGTGGGGCTATGTTCTGGTAGTTTCTGCTCCTAACGTTTCACCTGCATCTGTGGCTGGCATCTTCAGAGGTCTATCACAGCAAGATGTGAATTGCCACAGAGAGATACATATCTTGCTGTGACAGATCTCTGAAAATACCAGCCACAGATGCAGGCAAAATGAAATGGTAGGAGCAAAAACTATGAGAACACAGCCCCACAACCTGAAAAAATGACAAAAGCTAGCATTCTCCAGAACACTGCCTCAAATAAATTGGAAGGTTCATACATGCCTATAGTCAGTGCTTGTTCCCATTAACATTTTGTCTTGATGTTACATTTGTGGAAACAACCAAAACCGACACAAGTATTTTGGTCTGTTCCCATAGGCTGGCCCTGAAGGTTATGCTCTTCAGGTGAGTAAGACCAGGTTATTTCTTTGCTAATTGCCCTTTTAACAGATAACAAGGACCACCTCCTTCTCTGATATGAAACCACGCAGCAAGATGGTGTGTATGTACATGGAAAGGAACATTTGTAGTACCACAGAGGGCAGAATGCAAGGGGTGAACCTCTCCCAGGGTATTTCACTTTTCAAAATGGGCTCCTCCCAAACAGCCCAGCAATCATTCATGACAGAGTGGGAATTAAATTATAAATAAAAAACAAAATGCTAAAAAGCTTTTCCCTTGTTGGCTGTGCCATTGAGGTTCCCATAATTAAAAGCAGTGAGCCTGAGTACAGAAAGCCAGTGTGATGTAGTGGGTAGTGTCACACTAAGGCAAGCTTTCTCAACCAGGGTTCTGTGAAACCCTGGAGTTTCTTGATGACCCTAGAAGGGTTTCCTGAATAGGTGGGAGTTAATTAATTTTTTAATATATTTTTAAAATTTGTTAAACATTTATTGGGTGATATGACCATGTATGGTCATGCCAGTCTGCTCAAAATGCCCAAAATGACCAATGAGGTGCCAGGATGGAGTGGGAAGGGGAGGGGCTCCAGGTGGGCATGTCCACACCTCTGCTTCCCAGCCATATCCTGCATGACTACACCACTTCTGGAATTTCTTGAAGCCTGAAGACTATTTCAGGGGTTTCTCAATGGTAAAAAAGTTGAGAAAGGCTGTACTAGGGTTTGAGAAATCCAGATTCGAATTCCCATTCTGCCTTGTAAATTTCCTGGGTGACTTTGGTTCATTCACAAACTGTTAAATTCTTTTAAATCCATGGCTATCAATAAGGAGGGGTCTGGGGAGAGACGGCCTACGGCGGGATTTCAACAAATTATAATGCCACCTACACCACCATTCACGGCAGCCATTTTCTCCTGGAAGAACTGAAATCTCTAGTCTGGAGGCAAATTGGAATTTCAGAAGATCTCCAGGATCCAACTGGAGGCTGGCAACCCTACTGACACTGTATTGATGTCTGCTTTTGATTTGAGCTATTTGGGCTCTTTGTTAATTCACTGGGTGGTGCTCATGCCCAGAAAGGCTGAAGGGAGAATCTCTTCCATAAAGAAATAAGGGATGCACCTGAACCATAGCTATACAGTCCATTATGATGAAATGCAACCAGAAATCACTCCTGCTTTTGCCATTTTAGGTCTTGACAAGGGTTCTTGAAACTTTGAAACCACAAGTGGTGAGTATCTCAACATGGGGTGGGGGAGCAGTGATGTAATCTTGACTCTTGAAATTGTGCTGAGCCAGGCCTTTTTTCCATTTAAAGGTAAAGGTATCCCCTGTGCAAGCACCGGGTCATGTCTGACCCTTGGGGTGACGCCCTCTAGCGTTTTCATGGCAGACTCAATGCGGGGTGGTTTGCCAGAGCCTTCCCCAGTCATTATCGTTTACCCCCCAGCAAGCTGGGTCCTCATTTTACCGACCTTGGAAGGATGGAAGGTTGAGGTTGGGATTGAACTCCCAACCTCATGGACAGACAGCTTCAGACAGCATTTCTGCACCACAAGAGGCTCTTTTTTTCCATTTAGCCAGGCCTAGAGTTGCCGGCTCTGGGTAGGGAAATACCTGGAGACTTTGGGGGTGGAGCTGGGGGTGGGCAGGATTTGGGGCAGGGAGGGACTTCAGTGGAGTATAATGTTATGGAGTCCACCCTCCAAAAGAGCCATTTTCTTCAAGGAATCTGATCTCTGTTGCCTGGAGATGACCTGTAATTCCAGGAGATCGCAGGCTCCATCTGGGGACTGGCACCCCGAGCTGGTGCAGAAGAAAATTCAGCCCTTGCTCATAAGGAATTAAGGAAAAAACACTACAAAACTCCAGTGACACTCTCGATTTCCATGCTTGTTATTATTAGTATGACTTTATAGGCTGCTTATCATCACAAGCAGGCTCAGGACGATTTATAACATGCACCTATAAGCGAACGGTTTCAACAAGGTTTTTTGCTATGTTTCCTGTAGGGCACCTATGGCTTCGGTGGCCAAGTGAGTATTAAACATGCAATGTGTCTTTGTGTACTATATATGCTTTTAGATCAGGACTCACCCAAGGTACATACCAATATGTCTCATAGCACCTACTGAACTTTTCAGAAAGTGGGTAGGATGATTGTAAGGCAAGGGTGTGTTTGTTTTTTATTTGTTTTTGGCTTCCCTCATTCAAATAATGGAGTCTTCTACCAGGGGAGTGGTAAACAACCGGGCTTCCTTAGTCAGTCTGTGTGTCATTTCATCCCCCCTTCAGGATTTCCTTCTTCCCAGGAGATATGTGGAGATGAATATGCCATTTGGCTCCACCTCCTGAGGCAGCCATTTGGCATTTGGCTCTAAAATGGAAGCCATTTTAGAGTGCTCTTCAGCAACCCATCTCAAAACTCCAGTGGTGCCTGCAGCTTCCAAAAGGTTGAGGACTCTGTCTTCGATACCAGGCAAGCATTTGATTTGAGAGCAGTCGCTTGGGTCCACCAGAGCAGAAACACAAATGGGCTTAGCACAGTTCTTTTTGCTCAAGATCTTATCCAACACCTGGTGCTTCTCTCCCTATATATCACAGTGCCCAGGAATGAGTTGCACCAGACACAATGGGTTTGACACAATTGGCTACTGTGGTTTATTTCTTTCATTTCTGCCTGTGCGAGGGGCTCTAGCATGAGTAGAAATGTCGCACCAGATCCAACCCATTGTTTACAAAGCAACCAACTGGCCCTGCCGATATCCTGTCACCCACCTTGAGCCCGAACAAGGCAGAGGGACTGCACATAAAATCAATAAAAATAAGTAGGCAGAACCTTATATTGTTTATTTAATTATATTTAGATTTACAGGACACCCCCCTTTCCGGCCCAGCAAGAAGAGCTGGTTTTTGCATGCTGCTTTTGGACCATTCAATGTAGTTTCAACACACCTTACAATCACCAATCCTGTGGGTGAGAGAGCTCAAAAAGCTCTAGCCAGCCTGAGCTCACCCAGCAGGGCTTCATGGGGAATTGAACCTGGTTCTCTAGATTTGAGGCCATCACTCTTAACCACTACACCAAGCTTGCTCCCAAGAAAGGGGCCCAGGGAAACCCACAGAATTTCACTGTGCATCAGTCTTTAGAAAGAAAGAGTTTCAACAGAAGCAGCTGGAAATTCAGAAACTTAAAAACCTGATGCTGTCTCATAGTGGGGACCGACAGCTGGGTCTATCCGGGTTATTATGTCTAATCTGACTGACAGCATCTCTCTGGGCCCTAGCCAGAGGTCTTTCATATTGCCTGCAGCCTGATCCTTTGAACGGAAGGTGGAACACCATTGTTTCAGAAAGACGAGAGTCTTGTTTATAACAATTGCTGTTTGAACTGAATACATGACCTGGGCTATGGGAAACAACTCCTGGAAGCAACAAGTGTATTTGTTTATTTTTGTAGGGTGGTCCTGGCTATGGGGTCCCAGTGAGTATAAAAAGTTTTTCTTTTCTTCTTGCTCCATGTTGACTTTTGACTTTTTATACCTGAGGAAACCCATGGGACTGATGTGTATATATATTCTTTAACTTTGTAGGCTGGCCAAGGGTCTGGCTATGGTTGGCAAGGCAGTGGTGGCCCCGTGAGTATTTTGTTTGGCAGACTGTGCCATATCTGCCTTTGGAGAGTACCGAATGAACCCCTTCATTTGAATGCCATGGATTTTGAGATGGCAAGGGAAGAGTTCTAGCAAAAAATAGCAATCAGGTTGCAAGCCAGAAATGTATTTTATTGATGTATATATTTGAGAAACCCAATTGGGTGGTATGATGTCCTGTGTCCACGGCCAGGAAGCCCCTTCTCCAGAGATATAGCATCCAGTCAAAGTTGAGTCTCATAATCAACCCACCTTGCCATGACCACAGATGGGTCTTCTCAATGGGCCATTGGTTTGGATGCTGTGATGGCAGGAGAACCAAGATCTGTTGTTTAGGCACAAATTCTAGGGATTGGACCCTTCCAAATGTTGATTCTGTGCATCCTGGTCTTTCTTTACATTTCTCAAACCCATGCTAAATTTGTCCTTGGGCTAACTTTGTGCTTAGATCTGAAGGGTAGACTTCTCGGGCTTCTTTTGCCCTTCTTGAAGGAGATTTTAAATGCCTCAGGGATTAAAATGTTTCTCATAAAACCAAGGCCCTCATCCCCTGAAGGATGTACCATGGTTTACCCACATCCTCCAAGATGACTCTTCATTCAAGAGATGCTGAAGTTGCCTGTTTCATTGATTAGATGAGTTCCAATCTGCTGTCCCAAGATTAGCAGTTGTCCTGCAGCTTGGCTGGTTTGTCCCTGGTTATCTCCACCTGCTTTCTCCCAGACCTGCTTCCTCCACTGAGATTCTTCATCTGATCTTGGTATCCCTGGCTTTGGCCATCTTCTCATAATGCTGGCAGTAGCTAGGACACCCAGGCTTGGTCCAGAGGCATTTGTGTCCTCTTGGCCAGGAATGCCACTTTCCTCATCAAGGGGAGACCTGTGTCTCTACCCCTCATCAAGGAGTCCTGTGTCTCTACATGACAGATTGATAGATGTTTGTTTTTATCTCTACAGGCTGGCCAAGGCTATGGTTGGCAAGGCAACGGTGGCCCGGTGAGTAGGTTTATGGGTACTCATAATCAGGCAAACTAAAGAGCAGCCATTGATGAGTACTCAATGAACTCCTCCCTTCTAATGCCACTCATTTCAAAGCAACCTGTGTAGTCCTAAGGATCGTAGACTAAAGATGTGAAGCTGGGAAGACACTAAAGGCCAAACACTAATTTGGTCAAGAGGAGGAGAGACCTGTAGCAAAAATAACTTACCCCTTTGGCTGTTTTCGATTTTCTGGGCTGCGTGGTCTGGTAATTTTTACCGGTAACTGAGGTTGGAATCTTCAGAGGTAGGACGCTCTACACTTCGTCAGGGTGAGATTCCCATCTTGCTATTTTCTACATCTGACAATGCCAACCTCAGTTAGTGGCAAAATTTCAGGGACTAAAATTACCAGACCATGACCACACTGCCTGGAAAACCCACAACCACCAGTAGACCCTGGCCGTGAAAGCCTTCAATAATTCAACTGTAAATTTGTACACCAGAAATGTATCTCATCCATTTCATCATCGCCTTTTATATAGTGATATGGATACGGAGAGCCTCTTGTGGCGCAGAGTGGTAAGGCAGCAACATGCTGGCTGAAGCTGTCTGCCCATGAGGTTGGGAGTTCGATCCCAACAGCCGGCTCAAGGTTGACTCAGCCTTCCATCCTTCTGAGGTTGGTAAAATGAATACCCAGCTTGCTCGGGGGTAAACGGTAATGACTGGGGAAGGCACTGGCAAACCACCCCGTATTGAGTCTGCCATGAAAACACTGGAGGGCGTCACCCCAAGGGTCAGACATGACTCGGTGCTTGCACAGGGGATACCTTTACCTGTAACCTTTATGGATATGGAAGTCTGTGTCTTTGTTTTGCTGTGGGTATAGGCCAGATTGAAGTGTTGGGATGAAAGTAAATAAAAGTAAAGGAGGGTGCCCAGACAGAAATTTCTGATCTGTTTTATATCGCACCATCAAGAAAATGGCAAGTGGGGAAAAAAAATTAATTTGCTTCCTGGTAGACATTGCCCAATTAAAATTGAGATTGGCTGTTTTATTTGCCTGTTATGACAAAGTAGGCACCAACAAGGGCTTATGGGAATTGTAGTCCATGGACATCTGGAGAGCCACAGTTTGGCCATGTTTAGTCCCTTCAAAGTCACCAGAGGAGTATTGCACAACCTCTAGCTCTTGGGTCAGCTACCAAGCTCACAGTGTATCCCAATGAAGATTCGGTATGAGTATCAAGGCGATATTTAAAAAGGCACAAAACAAAACCAGACAGATTATGAAATGGGATCTTGTCCCTGAAAGGTTATTTATTTATTTTATTTATTTATACCCAAATCTATATCCCTCTTGACTATGTCGATTCAAGGCGGCTTACAACAATAAAAGCACACCTCATAAAAACCCATAAAACATACAATTCCTTACAATAAAGCTATCAAGACCACAGATGGCAGCAAAAACCAACAATTATCCCATAAATCGATCAGTGGTTCTAATTTTCTGATGCATCTACTAACTTAATTCCTCCAGGCTCACATCTGTCACACCAGATGTACTATGCACAAGACACCGCCCCCTCCTCCCTTTTCTTTCTTTTTTGCTATGAAATAGTAGCACGGCTAGCCTTCTGGAGTCCTTAAAAGTATATATAGAGAAACAAACAGGATCAATTAACTTCTTAACAAATCCATTCAATAGGCTGGTCAAGGCTATGGTGGTCCTTCTGGCTACGGCAGTCAGCGCTACAATGGCCAGGTGAGTGTGATGGTATTTATGTCATTTCTTGAGCCGTACCCCTCTTTTGAGAAACTCCTGGTGAAGACCTCAGCTCCAATGCCATCCATTTCAAGGCTGCCTGCCTGCCTACTTATAGCCAGCTTGGTGTAGTGGTTAGGCGGGCAGACGTCTAATCTGGCAAGCCAGGTTGATTCTCCCACATGCAACCATGTTGCTGACCTTGGGCATGTCACTGCCCTGATAAAAGCTGTTCTGACCGAGCAGTAATAGCAGGGCTCTCTCAGCCCCACCTCCCTCACAGGGTGTCTGTTGTGGGGAGAGGGAAGGGAAGGCTAGAGAAAAGAAGCATATATGAACCAACTCTTCTTCTTCTCTTCTTCAAAGCCAGGAAAAAATCTTTGGGGTTCCTGGAGTGGAACATTGGGACATTGACACCTGTCCTGTAGTGTGGCTCTGCTGAGGTCAAACGGCAACCAAATGAAGTGTCTGTTTCAATCTCAGACTTATTTTAAAATTCAAATCCAGTGCAAACAGGTTTATGTCCCTGAAAGGCTACGTTGCAAGGACTGTTTTAATGACTGATGTAGCCTAAGATACCTTTATTTGTAGTTGGTTTTTGCTGTAACACAGTAATATGCCTGGGCTTCTGGAATATACAAAATTATATTTAAAGGAAGAAACGGGATCCACAACATGCATCCTAATTAATTTTATAGGGCGGCCAAGGCTATGGTGGCGGTTCTGGCTACAATGGCGTTTCAGGTTCTGGTTCTTCTGGCTACAATGGTCCGGGCTATGGTGGCCAGGTGAGGACGGTGGTATTTATGTAGCTGATTGTGCTGTAGCCTCTTTTTATGAAGACCTTACTTCCAATGTGTCAGGTTTTGCCAATTCCATCAGTTTTTTCTTAAATCTATTTTATAGGATAGCCGAGGCGATGGTGGCGTTTCAGGTTCTGGTTCTTCTGGCTACAACGGTCCGGGCTACGGTGGCCAGGTGAGGATGATGGTATTTATGTAGCTGATTGTGCTGTAGCCTCTTTTGATGAAGACCTCACTTCCAATGTGTCAGGTTTTTGCCAATACCATCAGTTCAGTAGTTTTCCCCTTAAATCTGTTGTATAGGATAGCCGAGGCGATGGTGGCAGTTCCAGCTACAACGGGGGTACCGGTTCTGGTTATTCTAGCTATAACGGTCCGGGCTATGGTGGCCAGGTGAGGCATTTGTTTTGGATTAGTGTGCCATAGGCCCCTCTGGATGGATCCAAGTTGGGTAACTCCATTCTGATGCCATAGTCCTGGTTTTCTCAACCAGGGTTTTGTGAAACCATGGGGTTACTTTACAGCCCTGGAATGACTTCCTGAACGAGCCAGGCTTCTTCCTCAGGCACTTGCTCAGTGACCCAGCTGGAGCACCGTTTCTCCGTCCTTTACATGCATTCCCCTGGGAGCCAGGTCTTCTGCATTCCTGCATCCCAGAGAGATCAAATGAGTTTTGATGTTTCCTTTATAGGAATGGAACATGTTTCCTTTACAGAATAGTACAGACACAATGGGAAGCCAATATGGCAAGAATAAATATCCAAATTGGACTTATTTAGAGTCGTCTCTCTTCAGTTTCAGTAATTTTTTAATTCTTATTTCACACAAGTCCCCACGCGTTTCGCCTACAGCTTTTTCAAGGGACGTTTTTTGTATTTAAGGACCATCTTCAACTTATTAGGAAATCTCTTGACAGAGTATCTGTACACCGCCCGTGGCGCCGCGGGCGCCACGGACTAAATAAAACTGTAAGCCCTCCTGGGGCGGGATGTGTCCGGGATGAGGAAGGGTCTGGATTGGACCCTTCCTCATGACAGACAATCGGAGGGACCAATCGGCAGGTGCGCAGCGCCTGCCGATTGGTCCCTCCGATTCCCAGCAACTGCGAGCCGGCTCGCAGTTGCTCCCGGCCAGATGCGGCGAGAGGCGCTTTGCGTTTCTCGCCGCGTCAGGCCGCCGCCTCAGGAAGCCCCCGGCAGTCACCCTTCGCCACTGTGCCCGCCCTGGAATGGCTGCTCAGATGGTTCGGCGCCGGGAAAGGAGCAGGGCCGCCGCGTCTTCGACGCGGCGGCCCTGCTCCTTTCCCGGCGCCGAACCATCGCCCTTCACTATGGAGACCGCGGCCCGAAAAGGAGCTCACCCGCCGCCCCGCCAACGCACAGGCCTTGAAAAGCCTCCCCGCGGCCCTCCTGAGGGAGCCCCCGGCAGCTGCCCTTCGACACTGTGCCCGCCCTGGAATGGCTGCCCAGATGGTTCGGCGCCAGGAAAGGAGCAGGGCCGCCGCGTCTTCGACGCGGCGGCCCTGCTCCTTTCCCGGCGCCGAACCATCGCCCTTCACTATGGAGACCGCGGCCCGAAAAGGAGCTCACCCGCTGCCCCGCCAACGCCCAGGCCCTGCTCCTTTCGACACAGACGGCTCGCACAACCGACTGCGCCGCCCGGGGGCCCTTGAAAAGCCTCCCCGCGGCCCTCCTCCCCAGGACGCCCTTCCTGCTCGCGCCGCCACCACCAGCCGCCTGCCGGGAAGCCTACCCACCGACTACTGGTAAGCCTACCCACCGAACACACCCGCGACACCCCCACCACCCCGCTCCCTGCCGATTCCAACCCTCCTCACATCCCCCCCAACATACATTCCCATGGCTCGCAAACCCACACCCCGACCCTCCGCGCCCCACATCCCCCTCGCCCGCCCCCTCCCTCCTAATTGCCCGTCCTCTTGCCTACCCCTTTGCCGGACGTCCCCGCCGCACTCCGACACGCCCGCCGACAGCCTGTCCGACCCGCACGCCAGCCAGCCCTCACTCACAATGAACCACGCATGCGCCGAGCTCCGCACATGCGTGGTTCATATCCCCCATTTCCTCCCCTTGCTCCGCCCCCCCAACCTCCAGTCATGCACCGCCTGCACTCATCAACCAACCTACTTCCTGCTTCTCGCGCCGCCGCAAGAGCCGAGGATCTCCACCACTGAACGGACATTCAGATTCCTCCTCGCGGCCCGCCCCTGCCCACAAGACTGACTGACGCAAGATGCCACCTCCTGTCTTCTCCGGTCCTCCTCACGCTGGTACGCTCTCCTGCCTTGCGTTACCCTCGCCTCTTCATCGCTCTGCCGCATCCCGACTCTTTACTCCCCGCCATCCACCCAGCCCCCACCCCTCAAAACGCCCGGCCGCCCCTGCCATGCTGCGCGCCGCTTCCGCACTGGCACATCTGCCATCCTCTTCCTTTGTACCCACTCGGGGAGAGCCCCAAGCCTCCCCAGGGAGGGGTAGTGCCTGCTAGCGCCCATTGTATTTACAGTACAATGGGCTATATATCTAGTAAGGTCATATAATAGCTAAACTTAGCTTGTGGCGTTTCAGACTTGTGGCGTCTGAAATGCCACAAACTAAGTTTAGCTATTGTATGACATACTCTTAATAAGTTGAAGTTGGTCCTTACATTTATTGTTGAAGTTGGTCCTTACATTATTCTTGCTTCAACATGTTTCCTTTGACATTTGGAGTGCCTGAAAGCCATTGTACCCCACAAGGGATACACAAATTTACCTTGTCTGTGAGGGAGCTGCATCATTCTGCTGCAATGAAAATAGTCTATGGCAGGGGTAGTCAAACTGTGGCCCTCCAGATGTCCATGGACTACAATTCCCAGAAGCCCCTGCCAGCAAATGCTGGCAGGGGCTCCTGGGAATTGTAGTCCATGGACATCTGGAGGACTGCAGTTTGACTACCCCTGGTCTATGGGCACCTTTCCTCCGCTTTACAAGAAAAATATGCATGGTGCAATTCAAACATTGGGCAGCAGGTGGCAGTCCTGGGCCTTGTAACGCCTGGTCCTTGGCTCCTTTTCCGTTTCAAATGTTGATATTGTAATTAGACAGAGGGCCAGTAAGCAGCAGCATTCCTTCAAAATAGGCAGGAGAGAGAGAAAAATGAAATAAAGAGAATATCAGGGGAAAGATATTGTATACTTGAGATATTGAGATACAGAGAAGTTGAGAGATTGCGGGGCATACTCCACAAGATGAAGGCAGGCAAAGGACAAAATCAGCAAAGACACAATTCCACCCCCCTCCCTGACACCATTTAATTTTGGGGGGTTCTGTTCTTATTGTGCCTCTCTTTGGGCATCTTGCACAGAACTTTTGAGAAGCATGTCCAAAGGCTAGTAAATAGAGGGGGGGGGGAGAAAGAGGGACTGGTGAAAGGCATGGGAAACAAATCATGTAAAGCCAAACCAAAACAGCCAAATAAGCATTATGTATTAATGCCAAGGCACGGATATATTTCTAAAAATCAAACAGGTATATAACGGGTTCTAATCCATGAAAGTTTGCACTGCAGGAATTCCATAAGTCTTTACGGTGCTATAGGGCTACTTTTAATTTTTGCTGTGACATGCTATCTTGGCTACCCATCTGGCATATGGAAATGCGTACTTGAGATAACATAAGATCAATAACTGTTTTTGTTTGTTGGTTTGTTTTGTCAATGCTGCAGGCTGGCCAAGGTCCGAATGGTTTCGCTTCTAGGGGCTCAGGCTACGACCGTCAGGGTGGCCAAGTGAGTATCTCGCTGTTTATTGAGCTGATTGTTCCAAATCCCCTTTTGGTGAACCTCAGAGGAAGACCTAAGTTAGGAGTAGGAACTTCTAATCTGGCGAGCCGGGTTTGATTCCCACTCCGCTCTCACATGCAGCCAGATGGGTGACCTTGAGCTTGCCATTGCACTGATAAAGCTGTTCTGACCGAGCAGGAATATCTGGGCTGTATCAGCCTCACGTCCCCCACAGGGGGCCTGTTGTGGGGAGAGGAAAGGGAAGGCAACTGTAAGGCACTTTGAGACTCCTTTATGTAGAGAAAAGTGGCATATAATAACCAACTCCTCCTCCTCCTCCTCCTCCTCCTCCTCCTCCTCCTCCTCCTCTTCTTCTTCTTCTTCTTCTTCTTCTTCTTCTTCTTCTTCTTCTTCTTCTTCTTCTTCTGAACTCCTGCCACTATTGTAGTCCATGGGCATCTGGAGAGCCACCATTTGGCCTCCTCTGCTACAGGGTGAAGAGACCATTCTGCCTGGAATGCAAGCCAGATCTATGAGGAGGACTGTGAGTAAATGACAGCCCTTCTGGAATCTCTCCAGGCAGGAACACAGGCGTTTATTTTATTTATTATGACATTTGGATACCGCCCAGCCCCAAGAAACCATATGTTCCATAGAGAGAGTCAACTATGAGGATTTCAACTCTTCAAATGACTTGAGAGAATGAGAAGAGCCGATGGAATCCTCAGGCAGGAATTTAGCTCTGTTCCGTGAGCCTTGTCCCCAGGAATGGCTTCTGAAGATTACAGCTTTAAGCTAACTTCCTGAAAGGAGCGTCGCAAGTGCTTCCCCTGTGCTCTCAGCCTGACTGCCACCCCTTTCCCCATGCCTTTATTAAACCTGAAGCTGCACCCGGTGGCAGGCAGCACCTGGACCAAGGGATATCGATGGCCCTCTTCCAACCCCTATTATTAGACGTCTGGGGGGGGGGATGTGTATTTGTTAAATATTGCCATGTTTTGTACTGTATAAGAGCTTCTTGTGGCACACAGTGGTAAGGCAGCCGCCTGAAAGCTCTGCCCATGAGGCTGGGAGTTCAATCCCAGCAGCCGGCTCAAGGTTGACTCAGCCTTCCATCCTTCCGAGGTCGGTAAAATGAGTACCCAGCTTGCTGGGGGGTAAACGGTAATGACTGGGGAAGGGAATGGCAAACCACCCCGTATTGAGTCTGCCATGAAAACCACTAGAGGGCGTCACCCCAAGGGTCAGACGTGACTCGGTGCTTGCACAGGGGATACCTTTACCTTTTTTTTTGTACTGTATTGTTGTTATGTCCTGTATTTCAATATGGTTTTATCCAGGATTTTTAACAAAGGACTATTGTAACCCACCACGTGCCGGCCACAGGAGTGGCAGGGAATAAATTTGATAATGATAATGATAATATTTGAGGAAACAAACAGGATCAATTAAGTATTTTTTTTTAAATTTTGTACAGGGTGGCCAAGGCTATGGTAGTATTTCTGGCTACAATGGTGGTTCCAGTGCTTCTGGCTACCATGGACCGGGCTCTGGGGGCCAGGTGAGTATGAGGTGTTTGGTTTGGCTGATGAGGCTGTAATTCCTTAAGGATGCATCCAAGATGAGCTCTTCTTGCCTGATGCCATGGATAATGGACTGGCCAGTTGTATCTTGCTAAGGACCACAGTCCAGCATGGTCATTAGTATGCATGGACAGCATTATACTTTCAGGGGGCCCCTCTGGCTTGCTGGACAAGCCAGAGGGACCCACTGAAACTATAATGCTGTTGATTGCTCCACATGAAGCTGCTGTATCCTGAGTCAGAGTACTGGTCTCTCATGTTCAGTATTGTCTGCTCTGACTGGCTCTCCGGGGTCTCTGAGGGGGGTCATGCCTCCAACCCTGATCTTTACTGTCCTGGGGAGGATGGGGATTGGCCAGGAGCTCGACCACTGAGCCACCTCTCCACCTCTGTAAGGGAAAGGGGCGTGAGCCAAGGAAACTCTTTTGGGGAAGTTAAATTGAATCCCCCCTTCCACACACACTAGAACTCTGGAACCCTGTGCTTTATTTTTGACTCTTTTTTGGACATCATGGTACCCAATAAAGTATTGCTTAAGAAGTCTACCTTGCAAAATATTTCCCTGGAGAGAGTTGTGCCTTAAAAACCACAAAGCAGCTCATGGTCAGTTCTGCTTTTCAATTAAAATACGTAAGAAGCTATTCCCCCTCTGCTCGGATTCTGAAGTTTATATTGCAATTTTACAAGTGGCCACTAGGTGGCAGCACCTACTAGCAGTAGGCCAGAAGATAATAAGAGTCGGGTTTTTGTTTTGTTCCCAGTTTTTGCCAAAATGAAGCAACAGGGCTAGTCTTCTGGGATATGTAAAATGATATTTGGAGAAACACACAGGATCAATGAAGCTGTTCTTTAAAATTAATTTTACAGGGCGGCAAGGGCAATGCAGGTGCTTCCGGCTACAACAGTGGCTACGGGTCTGGTGCTTCTGGCTATAACGTTCAGGGCTCCAGGGTCCAGGTGAGTATTAAAGGTATTTCTGTAGCTGACTGTGCTGCATCCACCAGACGGGGACCTCAGTTCCATCCGAGGCCAGTGATTTCAAGGCAGCCTGCTTATATCTCTGTGTGGCTAAGATTCATAGCCCAAAGCCTGGGGGAGGAACTCGGGGATTTTGTGGCAGGGGCAGGACTAGGACACTGACCTCTAGGTATGCTAAGGTGCACTACAAAAGATTCTCCCATCTCTGAAAGGCGATGTCTTTTAAAATCTATTTATTTTTATTATTTTTATTTTTATTTTTTTTAAATTCAATTTATTACCCGCCACTCCCAAGTAGCTCGTGGCGGGTTACAGTAGTTTGAATAAAATCCCCATTAAAACTCCGGACGTAAAAGCACATCTTAACACTGCCCGTGGCGCCGCGGACTAAATAAAGCCGTAAGGGCTTTGTGGGAGGAGTTAGGGCGGGCTCTGTCCAGGATGAGGAAGGGTGCCGATTGGCCCCTTCCTCCAGACAGACCATCGGCCGGGCCAATCGGCAGGCGCTTTGCGCCTGCCGTTTGGCCCGGCCGATTCCTGCCCTGCCGACAAGGGAGCAATTGCGAGCCGCGCGGAGCGCCTCCAACACATCAGGCTGCCGCCCAAGGGAGCTCCTGGCAGTCACGCGGAGCTTTGCCTCTAGTAGATCCATAATCACAAAACAAAAGAGATACAGCAGAAAAGAACAATTGAAAACTATCCACCCCCCCCCCCCACACACACACTAGAAATCTCATAGAGCAGTGGTTCTCAACCTGGGGGTTGGGATCACTTTGGGGGTCGAACAACCCTTTCAAAGGGGTCGCAGCAGGGCATGCAGCTTGTATGGAGTGGGGGGGGGGGCGACATCCACACAATAGCCTTGTGGAGTAGATCGAGATAGAGCATTTGTCTGGAGCAGCGGAAAAGAGCAAGATTGGCATGGTGGGACAAAAAGCAGAACTGAACTGAGAAACCCCGGGAAAAAAGCAATTTGTACACAATCATGAACCATGGATCTTCATGCCATTGGTCGGTTTTGGTTTAATTTCTGTGAAAGAACGCTTGCATAATTTTATGGTTGGGGTCAGCATAGCATGAGGAATTGTATTAAAGGGTTGCGGCATTAGGAGAACCTCCTAGAGGGAGGTGAGAAGAGAGGGGCAGATGGAACCTGCAGCTGCCATACACATTGCTCTATCCTGGAGGTGGGAGGGCATACAGATCTTCCTTGCCACGGCAGCCTCAACCATAGACCTGGCAGAAGCGCTCCATTTTGCAGGCCCTGCGGAATGCCAGATAGTGATAGAACATGACTTTTTGGGTTGGGGCACAACCTAGCAACTTAGCCTTCTGCCATATTTGAAAAACCATTGGAAGAAACAAATAGGATCATTGAAGTTTAATTTGTAAATCAATTCCACAGGGTGGCCAAGGCTATGGAAGGGGCTCTGGTTCTGGTCCTTCTGGCTACAATGGTCAGGCCTACGGGGGCCAGGTGAGTATGAGATGGGCCATCGCCATTTCCCCAAGATCTGGCTGCAATGGTCGGGACTATGGTATCAGACTATATGCTGAATGGTATCAACCCATATTTTGTATCCCCCCCCAAGGAACTCCAGGATCTGGCAGTCTAAATTTGCTTGGGGTGCAAAACGTGATAGGGAAGGGAATTTGCTATGAAATAGTGAAATGATCCACCTGTCTGTAATATTTCAAATGATATCTCAAGAAAAAAACCCAGTGACATTTATTTTTAAATTAATTCTATAGGGTAACCAAGGCTATGGACGTGGCTCAAGTTCTGGCCCTTCAGGCTATGATGGTGAGGGCTACGGAGGCCAGGTGAGTAGGAGACGTTTGCTTTGGTGGATTGTGCCATAGCCCCCATTGGATGCATCCAAGACGAAGCATGATCAAGGCTATGTTTCTGTAGTTCTGGCTGTGATGGTCAGGGCTGGGCTATCTCCCCATATTCTGAATGGAAGCATTTAAAGAGAGAGATTATAGTTGCGCTGTCTTCCATGATTTCCAACCCAGCATGGTTGGCAGAGATGGCAATGAAAATACAGACCACTAGGGGATGAAACTTTTAAAAGAGATTTTAACCTCTTCAGATTTTGCAACGTTAAGAGGGACAGTCCCCTAATTAGCAGAGTGCACAATGGCTAAAAGCTACCCATAACATAATGTTCTTTTCCACCACGTTCTGTGATTGTATGTCTTTTATTGGGCATTTTAATGGATTTTATCAGACATTGTAACCCGCCACAAGCCAGTTTAGGAAGTGTCGAGAAATAAATCAAATCATCATCATCATCATCATCATCATCATCATCATGTGCCTGCTGCATTATGGCAGCATGCACACTAGTGGGCCTTTTTGGGCGGTCGCATCTGCCTTCCATCATGCCCTCCACTGCTTCAATGTTCAGCCACAGTGAGTCTCGGATGGGTTATTTCTACATAGGCTAGTGGAGAGTTCCAATCTCACTCTCTGATAGCCCCCTTCAGAGTCTGAGGCAAGGAGACATCACAAAGTCCTTCACTTCCAACACAATAACAGACAAATAACAGACAAATCCTGTTGTATGTTCAGCATATGAGGCCAAACAATGTCCCAATGATCAGTCCGTATGAGTCTCAAGGGGATGTAGATGCAGGACAAAGCAGGTTCTTGGCCCTGAAAGGTTTTGTCAGAATAAATGTATTAATGAATAAGTGTTGCAAGATGGCTTTTACGGGGAGGAATGGCTACCTCTCAGAAATATTTAAAACTGATATTTTGAAGAAACAAATGGGATTGATGAAGTGGTGTTTTGTTTTTTATTATTGTATAGGCTGGCCAAGGCTATAGTGGCGGTTCAGGTCCTTCTGGCTACAAAGGGCAAGGCTCTGGGGTCCAGGTGAGTTTGGCAACATTTATTTGTTCCTTTTGAGGAACACCAGATGGAGACTTCAATTCTAGGGCTGTTGATTTCAAAGTAGCCTGGTTCTGACTGGGTTGTGGCTAAGGAGAAAGACTGTATCCAAATGAAGATTCTGTATTAGCCTCAGAGACAATTCTCCCCTCCCCCTCAATCCAATCCAGCACAGTTTCTCGTGCTGAAGGATTATCATAAAATGATACAGTCAGAAGGGATCTCCAGATTGCAGGAAGCTCACAACTACCTGTCCACTCAGTGACTCCAATTCCATGCCCAGATGATGCCCCCCCCAAAAAAAACCCAGAATCCCTGCCCCCCCCCCAATAATTTCCCCTGGATGACGGCAATTGTATAGGCTAGCCAAGGCTACGGTGGTGGTTCAGTTCCTTCTCGCTACAACAGCCAAGGTTCTTGGGGCCAGGTACATTTGGTAACATTTGTTTCTCCCATACCTACCTTTTGAGGAACACTAGATGGAGACCGCAATTCCAGGGCTGTTGATTTCAAGGCAGCCTGGCTCTGAATGGGTGTGGCTATGATCCACAGCCAAAAGCCAAGGGGGGGAAAACCTCCAAAATACCTGGAGATATCTAGAGGAAAAATGGGGCACCAATATCTGGGGTTTCCTGGGGCGGAAAACCTGAGACACCGATCTCCAGCTATGATGAAGTGCAGTTGAAAAGAGGCTCCCATCCTCAAAAGATTATATCTTTAAAAAAAAAACTATCAATTATTAAAGTGATAGGAAATAACTTTGTTGAGATTTTGACATAACATAGTAACTTAGCCTTCTGGAGTATTTGTATAAGCTGCAGCAACAATTCCCACCCCCACCCCCACCCAATACAAAACAGGTTCTTATCATTGAAATATGTCATACTAAATCAATTAATGATTGAAGGGGCAAAGATGATGGGGGGGGGGGAGATTTGCTGTGAAAAAGTGAAATGACCCAGCCTTCTGGAGTATTCAAAATGATATTTGAAGAAACAAACAGGATCAATGGCATTTATTTTTAAATTAATTCTATAGGGTAACCAAGGCTATCGACCTGGCTCAGGTTCTGGCTCTTCTCGATATGATGGTGAGGGCTATGGTGGCCAGGTAAGTATGAGACCTTTGCTTTGGTCGATTGTGCCCTATCCCCCTTTGGATATATCCAAGATGGACACCTCTGTTCTAAAGCCATAGACCAGGGGCAGTCAACCTGTGGTCCACAGTCAACCTGTGGTCCAAATACTAGCAGGGGCTCATGGGAATTGTAGTCCATGGACATCTGGAGGACCACAGGTTGACTACCCCTGCCATAGACAATGGACCAAACATGGCCAAGGCTAGGTTTCTTAATTCCGTTGTGATGGTCAGGACTGGGGTATCACTCCATATTCTGAATGGAAACTTTTAAAGAGAGAGATTACATTTGCTCTGTTTTCCACAATTTCCAATCCAGCATGGTTGGCAGAGAGAGCTGTGAAAGTACCATCCAAGATGGGATAAGACTTCTTTAGAGAATTTAACCTCTTTGAATAACTGAAAACAGGACTTGCATGACTTAAATTGTTTGTATGACATTAAGGAGCAGCTATTGAGGTCAAATAATGTCTGAAAGACCAGTCTGTATGAGTCTAAGAGGGACATAAATCCAGGATGAAACAGGTTCTTGCCCCTGAAAGGTTATGTCATGATAAATGTATTAAAGAATAAGTGTTGCAAGATGTCTTGGAGTGGGATGTGGGGTTGGAAAGCAGTAACATGGCTGCCCGTCTGAAATATTTACAACTGTATTTTCTGAAACAGTCAGGATTGATGAAGTGGATCCCCCCTTTCAATTATTGTATAGGTTGGCCAAAGCTACAATGGTGGTTCAGGTCCTTCTGGTTACAACGGCCAACGCTCTGGTGGCCAGGTGAGTTTGGCAACATTTATTTGTGCCATACCTGCCTTTTGATGAACACCTAATGAAGACCTCATTGTTAGGGCTGTTGATATCAAGGCAGCCTGGTTCTAACTGGGTGTGGCTATGATTCACTGCCCCAAACCAGGGGGACACCCCCCGATTTCTAGAGGAAATGGGGAACTGTTATCTGTCCTTCAATTTCAGTGTACTGAGAAGAAACAACATCCAAATGAAGTTTCTGTATAGTTCTCTAGGATAATTCCCCCCCCACGATCCATACTAAATGGTTTCTCATCCCAAAAGATAATAACTAAATTGATTAATGATTAACAGGACATAAGGTGATTGGAGTGGGGTGTGTTGCTGTAAAATAGTGAAATAACCAAGCCTCCTGGAATATTTAAAATTATATTTTAAGGAGCAAACCAGATCAATTGTTTGTCTTTTAATCAATTCAACAGGGTGACCAAAGTTATGGAAGGGGTTCTGAGAGTTCTGCTGGTTCTGGTTCTTCTGATTTCAAAGATCAGGCTTATGGTGGCCAGGTGAGTTTGAGACATTCCATTTAACTGATTGTGCTATGTCCAGCTTTGGACGCTTCCAAAATGAACACCCCCATTGTAATGCCAGAGGCATTTCAGGACAGCCTGATTCTAACCATATGTGTGGCGAAGATCGACACCCCAAAGCCAGGGGAAAAACCTTGGGGATTCCTGGGGGGAAATCCTGGGATACTGATATCTTGATATACTGAGGTACATTACAATAAGAGTTCCCATTCCCATGTTGACTTTTTTGGGTTTTGACACCACCTTCTAGAATAATTAAAATGAAATTTGAAGGTACAAACAGGAACAATGATATTTATTTTAAAATTAATTATCTAGGGTGGCCAAGGCTATGGACATGGCTCAGGTTCTGGTCCTTCTGCCTATGATGGTGAGGGCTATAGTGGTCAGGTGAGTATGAGATGTTTGCTTTGGCAGATTGGGCCCTAGCCCAAAATAGAAACCTCTGTTTTAGTGCCATAGACAGTGGATGAAGTGTGATCAAGACTAAGGTTTCTGCGATGGTCAGGGCTGGAGTATCACCCCATATTCTGAATAGTGAGAGTGAGAGCTGTGAAAACACAGACCGCTAAGGGATAAAACTTCTTTAGAAAATATAATCTCTTCAAATAAAAGAAAAGAAGTGCATGACATGTTGTATGTAAAGCATTTAGGATCAGCTACTAAGGTCAAACCTGTGCAAATGAACGCCCCACATGAATGCCCCACATGGGCCTCAGAGAGACATAAATACATAATGAAGCAAGTTCTTATTTCTTGTTTGTTTGTTCGTTTTTTATTACTTCAATTTCTATACCACCCTTCCATAAGGCTCTGAGCGGTTTGCACAAAACGTAGGGATAATACAGCGCAATTCGTAACATTAAAAAAAAAAGTAGTAGGTTCCATAACAAGTATTGTAACATTTCTCATAAGAACAATAACTTTCTAACTGTGATCCTGTAAGTTGGTGGGTTAGGGTTCAGATCAGAGGTATGTATGTGTGTGTGTCTATATGCCCAGTGGATGTTGTTGAATCGGTCAGCCTGGGACATGGACATCTTGCCATGCTGAGGTACACTTTGAGAAGGGTGCCCATTCCCAAAATGACTTTTTAAAGGTTTTGACACCACATAGTAATTTAGCCTTCTGGAATACTTAAATGAAATATGAAGATAAAAACAGGATCAATGACATTTATTTTTAAATTATTTCAATAGGGTGGCCAAGGCTATGGACGTGACTCAAGTTCTGGCCCTTCTGGCTATGATGGTGAGGGTTACAGGAGCCAAGTGAGTATGGGATGTTTGCTTTGGCAGATCGTACCATAGACCCCTTTGGATGCATCTAAGATGGACACCTCTGTTCTAGTGCCATAGACAGTACACAAAGCGTGATCAAGGTTATGGTTCTGTAGTTCTGGCTGCGATGGTCAGGGCTGGAGTATCACCCCGTTTTCTGAATGGAAGCATTTAAAGAGAGAGATTATATTTGCTCTGTTTTCCCGGATTTTCAACCCAGCATGGTTGGCAGAGAGAGCTGTGAGAACACAGACCGCTGAGGGATAAAACATCTTTAGAGAATTTAATCTCTTCAAATAATGGAAAAGAAGAATTGCACGAGTTATGTTGTAGGTACAGCATCTTGGATAAGCTATTGAGGTCAAACACTGTGCAAATGAACATGGGTCTCAGGGAGACACAAATCCATGATGAAGCAAGATCTTATTTTTTATTCAATGATTTATTACTTATATTTCTATATCACCCTCCCATGAGACTCAGGGCAGTTTATACAAAACGTAGGGATAATACAGCACTATTCGTAACACCAACAACAGTAATTGTAGGTTCCATAACTGAAGGCAACAAGTATTCTAACATTTCTCATAAGAACAGTAACTTTCTAAGCTTGATCCTGTAGGTTGGTCCGTTAGGATTCAGATTGCAGGGGGGAGGGTGTCTGCCCAGTGGATGTTGTTGAATCGGTCAGTCTCAACCAAATGCCTGGCAGAAGAGCTCCCTTTTGCAGGCCCTGTGGAATTGTGGGAGTTCATGCAATGCCATGATCTCTTCAGAGAGCTCATTCTACTAGATGGGAACTTGTAGGGTTTGTTGTTGTTATGTGCGAAGTCGTGTCCGACCCATCGCGACCCCATGGACAATGATCCTCCAGGCCTTCCTGTCCTCTACCATTCCCCGGAGTCCATTCAAGTCTGCACCTACTGCTTCAGTGACTCCATCCAGCCACCTCATTCTCTGTCGTCCCCTTCTTCTTTTGCCCTTGATCGCTCCCAGCATTAGGCTCTTCTCCAGGGAGTCCTTCCTTCTCATGAGGTGGCCAAAGTATTTGAGTTTCATCTTCAGGATCTGGCCTTCTAAAGAGCAGTCAGGGTTGATCTCCTCTAGGACTGACCGGTTTGTTCGCCTTGCAGTCCAAGGGACTCGCAAGAGTCTTCTCCAGCACCAGAGTTCAAAAGCCTCAATTCTTTGACGCTCGGCCTTCCTTATGGTCCAACTTTCGCAGCCATACATTGCAACTGGGAATACCATAGCCTTGACTAAACGCACTTTTGTTGGCAGGGTGATGTCTCTGCTTTTTAGGATGCTGTCTAGATTTGCCATAGCTTTCCTCCCCAGGAGCAAGCGTCTTTTAATTTCTTTGCTGCAGTCCCCATCTGCAGTGATCTTGGAGCCCAGGAAAATAAAATCTGTCACTATCTCCATTTCTTCCCCATCTATTTGCCAGGAATTGAGAGGGCCGGATGCCATGATCTTTGTTTTCTTGATGTTGAGTTTCAAGCCAACTTTTGCACTCTCCTCCTTCACCCGTATCAACAGGCTCTTTAGTTCCTCTTCACTTTCTGCCATTAGAGTGGTATCATCTGCATATCTGAGGTTGTTGATATTTCTTCCTGCAATCTTGATCCCAATTTGTGACTCCTCTAATCCCGCATTTCTCATGATGTGCTCTGCATACAAGTTAAATAGGCAAGGCGACAGTATACAGCCTTGCCGAACTCCTTTCTCAATTTTGAACCAGTCAGTGATTCCATGTTCAGTTCTCACTGTTGCTTCTTGACCTGCATATAAATTTCTCAAGAGACAAATAAGATGCTCTGGTATTCCCATCTCTTTAAGAACTTGCCACAATTTGTTGTGCTCCACACAATCAAAGGCTTTAGCATAGTCAATGAAGCAGAAGTAGACGTTCTTCTGGTACTCCCTAGCTTTCTCCATGATCCAGCGTATGTTGGCAATTTGATCTCTAGTTCCTCTGCCTCTTCGAAATCCTGCCTGTACTTCTGGAAGTTCTCGGTCCACATATTGCTGGAGCCTAGCTTGTAGGATTTTGAGCATAACTTTGCTAGCATGAGAAATTAGTGCAATGGTGCGGTAGTTTGAACATTCTTTGGCATTGCCCTTCTTTGGGATTGGAATGTAAACTGACCTTTTCCAATCCTGTGGCCATTGTTGAGTTTTCCAAATTTGCTGGCATATTGAGTGTAGCACTTTTACTGCATCGTCTTTTAAGATTTTGAATAGTTCAACTGGAATGCTGTCACCACCACTAGCTTTATTGTTGCTCAGACTTCCTAAGGCCCATTTGACTTCACATTCCAGGATGTCTGGCTCCAGGTCAGTATCTACCCCACTGTGGTCATCAGGGATGTTAAGCTCGCTCTTGTATAGTTGTTCTGTATAATTTTGCCACCTTTGTTTAATCTCTTCTGCTTCTGTGAGGTCCCTACCATTTTGGTCCCTTATCATACCCAACTTTGCATGAAACGTTCTCTTCATATTTCCAATTTTCTTGAAAAGATCTCTGGTCCTCCCCATTCTATTGTTTTCTTCTATTTGTTTGCACTGTTCATTTAAGAAGGCATTCTTATCTCTTCTAGCTTTTCTCTGGAATTCTGCATTCAGTTGGGTGTATCTTTCTCTTTCTCCCTTGCCTTTCACTTCCCTTCTCTCCTTAGCTATTTGTAAAGCTTCCTCAGACAGCCATTTTGATTTCTTGCCTTTCTTTTTCTTTGGGATGGTTTTAGTTGCTACCTCTTGTACAATGTTGCGAACCTCCGTCCATAGTTCTTCAGGCACTCTGTCTATCAGATCTAATTCCTTAAATCTATTTGTCACCTCTACTGTGTATTCGTCGGGGATATGATTTAGTTCATACCTGAGTGGCCTAGTGCTTTTCCCTACTTTCTTCAATTTAAGCCTAAATTTTGCAACAAGAAGCTCATGATCTGAACCACAATCAGCTCCTGGTCTTGTTTTTATTGACTGGATAGAACTTTTCCATCTTGTAGGGTTATGTCATAATAAATATATTAATGAATAAGTGTTGCAAGATGCTGGGGGCAGGGTTGGAATGGCAACCCCACTGAAATATTTACAAGTATATTTGACGAAACAGCCAGGATTGATGAAATGCCCCCCCCCTTTCAATTATTGTATAGGCTGGCCAAGGCTACAATGGCGGTTCAATTCCTTCTGGCCACAATGTCCAAGGCTCCGGGGGTCAAGTGAGTATGGCAACATTTATCTGTGTCTTTTGAGGAACACCAGATGAAGACCTCAATTCCAGGACTGATGATTTCAAAGCAGCCTTGGTTCTGACTGGGCCAAGGAGAAAGACTGTATCCAAATGAAGATTCTGTAGACACCTCAGAGACCATTCTCCCCTCCCCTCAATCCAATCCAGCACAGCTTCTTATCCTAAAGAATTATCATAGAATTATAGAGTCAGAAGGGATTTCCAGGGTCATCTAGTCCAACCTTTGCAGCAGGCACAATGCTCACAACTAAGTGTCCACCTCAGTGATTTAAATTCCATGCCCAGATGATGCCCTCCGCCCCAAAAAACAGAATCCTTTACCAGTCTGGCCTGGAAGGAATTTGCCTTCTGATCCCAGATTGGTGATCAGCATTATCCTGGACGTGCAAGAAAGGGCCACAAGAGCCAAGCATGGACACGATCCCTTCTGCCCTCCCACTCACAAACTGCCTAATTTCACAGAATCAGCTTTTCTGTCAGATGGCTATCTAGCCTCTACTTAAGAACTTCCAAAGAAGGAGAGCCCACCACCTCCCAAGGAAGCCTGTTCCACCGAGAAATTGTTCTGTCACGAACTTCTTCTGGATGTTAAGCGGAAAATTGTTTTGAATTAATTTCAACCCATTAGTTCTAGTTCAATAGAAAACAATGACTTCATTCTCTATGTGACAGCCTTTCAAGTACTTGAAGATGGTTTGTTTGGATTTGTTCGTATGGGTTTCTCCAAGGATCCTATATTGCAAAGATTTGAATAAGGAACTGGATCAGACTAAATCAATTCATGTCATATTAGATCAAATAATGATTAATGGGACAAAGACAATGGAGGGAGAGAGTTGCTGTGAAATATGAAATAAACTAGCCTACTGGAATATTTAAAATGATATTTGATGGAGCAAACCCAATCAATTAAGTGTTTGTCTTTTAATCAATTCAATAGGGTGACCAAAGTTATGGAAGCGATTCTGGGAGTTCTGCTGGTTCTGGTTCTGATTCTGGTTCTTCCAGTGTCAAAGATCAGGCTTATGGTGGCCAGGTGAGTTTGAGACATTCTGTTTGACAGACTGTGCTGTCCAGCTTTTGATGCCTCCAAAATGAACACCTCCACTCTAATCCCAGAGGCATTTCAGGACAGCCTGATTCTAACCGTGTGTGTGTAAGATCCACAGCCCAAAGCCAGGGGGGAAAAACCCTTGGGGATTCCTGGGGGGGGGAAACGTGGGTCACTGATAGTTTGCTATGATGAGGCACACTACAAAAAAGGTCTCCCATTCCCGAAATGACTTTTTGGGTTCTGACACAACATTAGGTCTTCTGGAATAATTAAAATGAAATTTGAAGATACAACACGATCAATGACATTTATTTTTTAATTAATTCTTTAGGGCGGCCAAGGCTATGGACGTGGCTCAGGTTCTGGCCCTTCTGGATACGATGGTGAGGGCTACGAGGGCCAGGTAAGTAGATTTTAGCTTTGGCGGATTGTACAATAGCTCCCATTGGACACCTCTGTTCTCATGCCGTAGACGGTGGGCAAAGCATGATCATGGTTCTGTAGTGATGGTCAGGACCGGGGTATGACCCCATATTCTGAAAGGAAGCATTTAAAGAGAAGATTATATTTGCTCTGTTTTCCATGATTTCCAACCCAGCATGGTTGGTGGAGAGAGCTGTGAATACACAGACAGCTGAGGGATAAAACTTCTTTAGAAAATATAATCTCTTCAAATAACAGAAAAGAAGATATGCACGACTTATGCTGTATGTACAGCATCTAGGGTGAGCTCTAGAGGTCAAACGCTGTGCAAATGAACACATGACATGGCTCTCAGGGAGCCATAAATCCATGATGAAGCAAGTTCTTATTTCTTATTTATTCGTTTATTTCTCATCTTTCTATACCACCCTCTCATGAGGCTCAGGGCGGTTAACACAAAACATTGGGATAATACAGTACAATTTGTAACATCAACAACAATAGTAGCAGGTTCTGTAACTGAAGGCAACAAGTATTGTAACATTTCTCATAAGAACAATAACGTTCAAATCCTGATCCCGTAAGTTAGTCAGTTAGGGTTCAGATCATGGTGTGTGTGTGTGTCTGGGGGCTGTCAAGTGCTGACAAAACTCACAACAAAACTTCTGTAGAAAGAAAGCTTTAATGGAAGTTAGATCTAGTCACTACAATCTGCCCGATACAAGCAACACAGGCACTTATCAATACTTTCCTCCTGCCCAAAACTTGAGTGTTCCCATGGGAAGGGGGGGACCCTTTCCCAGGTGCTATCCCAGGCTTCCTGCCAGAGATGTTGAAACTCACACGGCCTTGGTCAAGCTGGCGCCACAGGCTAGCTGATAAGCCTTTGCAGGAACCGCAGGATCCTTGTAACAATGTTTCACAGTAAGGGGGAGAATATGCAGTGTGAACTAGCTGGGATCAAAGCAGGCATATCAAAGGGGAAAACTACAAGGGCTGGTTACATGGGAATTGTGAGAATACAAGGGGCACAAGGACACAGCATATAGGCAACCAGCAAGATGGAGTCAGACAGGTTGGCTGGACAGAAATCATGGCAGAGAACAGGGACTGATCCTGACAGGGGCCCAGTGGATGTTGTTGAATCAGTCGGCCTCAACTAAATGCCTGGCAGAAGAGCTCCCTTTTGCAGGCCCTGTGGAATTGTGGGAGTTCAGGCATGGCCCTGATCTCTTCAGGGAGCTCATTCCATCAGGTGGGGCCTGAAAGGTTATGTCATAATAAATATATTAATGAATAAGTGTTGCAAGATGCTGGGGGGCGGGAAGGTTGGAATGCAATAACATGGTAACCCTTATGAAATATTTCATACTGTATTTGACAATACAGCCAGGATTGATGAAATGGGTCCCCCCCCTTTCAATTATTGTATAGGCTGGCCAAGGCTATGGTGGCAATTCAGGTCCTTCTGGCTATAACGGGCAAGGCTCTGGGGGCCAGGTGAGTTTGGCAACATTTATATGTGCCTTTTGAGAAACACCGATGTAGACCTCAATTCCAGGACTGTTGATTTCAAAGCAGCCTGGTTCTGACTGGGTTGTGGCTAAGCAGAAAGACTGTAGGTAGCTATCTAGCTTAAAAACTTCCAAAAGAGAACTCTCCACCACGCGATGAAGCCTGTTCCACCGAGTAACCGTTCTATCAGGAATTTCTGGATGTTTAGCTGAAAATGCTTTGAATTAATTTCAACCCATTGGTTCTTTTTTGACCCTCTCTGGGGCAAAAGAAAACAACTCCATTCTCTTTGTGACAGCCTTTCAAATACTTAAAGATAGTTGTTTGGATTTGTTTGGGTTTCTCCAAGAATCTTATATTGCAAAGATTTGAATAAGGAACTGGATCAGTCTAAATCAATTAATAGACTACATCAATTATGATTAATGGGGGAAAAGATGACTTTGAGGGGGGAGTTGCTGTGAAATACTGAAATAACCTAGCCTTCTGGAATATTTAAAATGATATTTAAAGAAAAAACCAAATCAATAAAGTGTTCATCTTTTAATCAATTCAATAGGGTGACCAAAGTTATGGAAGTGGTTCTGGTGGATCTTCTGGCTATGATGGTGAGGGCTACGGAGGCCAGGTGAGATGTTTGCTTTGGTGGATTGTGCCATAACCCCCTTTGGATGCATCCAAGATGGACGCCTCTATCCTAGCACCGTAGACAGTGGACAAAGCATGATCAAGGTTATAGTTCTACAACAATAGTAGCAGGTTCCATTACTGAAGGCAACAAATATTGTAACAGTTCTCATAAGAACAATAACTTTCTAACTGTGATCCCATAGGTTGGTCAGCTAGGGTTCAGAGCATGGGGTGGGGTGTGTGTGTCTGGGTGCTTAGTGGATGTTGTTGAGTTGGTTGGATTCAACCAAATGCCTGGCAGAAGAGCTCCCTTTTCCAGGCCCTGTGGAATTGTGGGAGTTCAGGCAGGGCCCTGATCTCTTCAGGGAGCTCATCCCATCAAGGGGGAACCTGAAAGGTTATGTCATAATAAAGATACTAATGAATAAGTGTTGCAAGATGCCGGGGGGGGGGGAGAGGTTGGAAAGTAGTAATATGGTAACCCCTCTGAAATATTTACTACTATAGTTGACGAAACAGCCAGGATTGATGAAATATGTTCCCCCCTTTCAATTATTGTATAGGCTGGCCAAGGCTACAGTGGTGGTTCAGGTCCTTCTGGCTACAACGGCCAAGGCTCTGGGGGCCAGGTGAGTTTGGCAACATTTATCTGTGCCTTTTGAGGAACACCGATGGAGACCTCAGTTCCAGGGTTGTTGATTTCAAAGCAGCCTGGTTCTGACTGAGTTGTGGTTAGGGTGAAAGACTGTATCCAAATGATGTTTCTGCAAATGCCTCAGAGACAATTCCCCCCTCCCCTCAATCCAATCCAGCACAGCTTCTCATCCTGAAGGATTATCAATTATACAATTGGAAGGGATCTTCAGAGTCATCTAGTCCAACCCCTCCACAGAATGCAGGAAGCTCACAAATACCTGTCCACCTCATTGACTCCAATTCCATACCCAGATGAAGCCCCCCTCCCCCCCAAAAAAGGAATCCTTGACCAGTCAGGCCAGGAAGTAATTTGCCTCCTGATCACAAATTGGTGATCAGCGTTTCCCTGGGCATGCAAAAAAGGACCACAAGAAACAAGCACCTACATAGTCCCTTCTTCCCACCCACTCACAGTCTCCCTAAATTCACAGAATCTGCATTTCTGTCAGATGGCTATCTAGCATCTGCTTAAAAAAAAAAACAAGAACCCACCTTCTGGAATATTAAAAAAGTTATCTGAAGGAGCAAACCCAACCAATTAAGTGTTTGTCTTTTAATCAATTCAAAAGGGTGACCAAAGTTATGGAAATGGTTCTGGGAGTTCTGCTGGTTCTGGTTCTTCCAGTTTCAAAGATCAGGCTTATGGTGGCCAGGTGAGTTTGAGACATTCCTTTTGACTGATTGTGCTATGTAAGAGATGATTGCTTTGGTGGATTGTACCATAGCCCCCTTTGGATGCATCCAAGAAAGACACTTCTGTTCTAGTGCTGTAGAGAGCGGACAAAGCATGATCAGGGCTATGTTTCTATAGTTCTATCTGTGATAGTCAGGGCTGGGGTATCACCCCATTTTCTGAATGAAAGCATTTAACGAGAGATTATATTTGCTTTGTTTCCCATGATTTACAACCCAGCATGGGTGGGGGAGAGAGCTGTGAAAACGCAGACCTCTGAGGGATAAAACATCTTTAGAGAATTTTATCTCTTCAAATAATGGAAAAGAAGAATTGCATGGCTTATGTTGTATGTATAGCATCTAGGATCAGCTATTGAGGACAAACGCTGTGCAAATGAATGCTCCACATGGGTCTCAAGCTTCATGATGAAGCAAGATCTTATTTCTTATTTATTCATTTATTTCTTATCTTTCTATACCACCCTCCCATGAGGCTCAGGCCAGTTTACACAAAACACAGGCATAATACAGCGCAATTTGTAACATCATCAACAATAGTAGTAGGTTCCATAACTGAAAGCAACAAGTATTGTTAAATTTCTCATAAGAACAGTAACTTTCTAATGATTATCCTGTAGGTTGGTAGGTTAGGCTTCAGATTGTGTGTGTGTGTGTGGGGGGGGGGGAATGTCTGGGTGCCCAGTGGATTTTGTTGAAACGGTTGGCCTCAACCAAATGCCTGGCGGAAGAGCTCCATTTTGCATGCCCTGTGGAATTATGGGAGTTAAGCCAGAGCCCAGATCTCTTCATGGTGGTATCTTGAAAGGTTATGTCATATTAAATATATTAATGAATAGGTATTGCAAGATCCTGGGGGGGGGGGAGTTGGAATGCAGTAACATGACAACCCCTCTGAAAGAATTACAACTATATTTGATGAAACAGCCAGGATTGATGAAATGGGTTCCCCCCCCCCCCTTTTATTATTGTATAAGCTGGCCAACACTATGGTGGCAGTTCAGGTCCTTCTGGCTACAATGGCCATGGTTCCGTGGCCAGGTGAGATGGGCAACATTTGTGGCCATATCTGCCTCAATTCCAGGGCTGTTGTTTCAAGGCAGCCTGGTTCTGACTGGATTGTGGCTATCTGGAAAGACTGTATCCAACTGATGTTTCTGCGTAAGCCTCAGGGACAATTCCTTCCTCCACCAATGCAGTCCAGCACAGCTTCTCATCCTAAAGGATTATCATAGAACTAGATGTAAAACCCATTGTATGAGTGAATACAATGGGCGCTAGAAGGGCTTCCCCCCGCTCCCCTCCTGTCCAACTCTCCGGTTTTAGGGAAGACAAAGGAGCAGCCCCGCTGCATCTGCAACATGGCATGGCTGCCCCTGTTGCTGCCCCGAAGCCCTCACTCCGGGCCCCTCCTGGCCAACTCGTGCTGGGATGGTGTCAACGGGCTGTCCGGGTCTTCTTGCGGCTGGTGGTGTCACACTCGTGGGGACTCTGAGGGTGGCGCAGTGGCTGGCCTAGCGAGCATTGTAATGGTAGCAGGCGGCTGCAGGCGGGCGACTTCGTGGGCTGGTAGGGAGGCGCTGTGCACCTCCCGACTGGTTGGAATAGCAGTCCAGGGCTCAGGGGACCAATTGGGAGCTGCACTGTGTGCGGCTCCCGATTGGCCCCTTGGCCCCAGATTGACAAGGGGAGCAGCCAATCTACTCCGAATTCTGTTCAGATTACTCTCAGGAAAGAGTATTCAGCATTGTAGCCTTAAATCTCTGGCATGACAAGGATTGGGGGAATCAATCCACAGGGCTTGGGGAACAGTAGTGCTTTTCCACAGCTTGGCTGCTACCCCTTTCTTAAGACCTTAGGGAAAACCTTTCACCCTGAAGTTCCCACCAGCCACTGATATTCCAGATTTCTAGGAGAAAAACAGGGGCGTCTCACCTTCAATCTGGCTATGTTGAGATCAAGCTTTATTCAGATGAAGATTCTGTGTAAATTTCAAGGACATTTTAAAACTCAAATCTGGTCTGATGCATCCTTTCCTTCCTGAAAAGTTATGTAATAATAATTCTACCCATGATCATCATGACACATAAGAAGCCCTTTTGGTTTTTGCTTTGACATAGTAACTTAGCCTTCTGGGATATTTAAAATGATATTTGAAGAAACAAACAGGATTAACAAAGTGTTGTCTCTTAAAATCAATTCAATAGGGCGACCAAGGCAATGGAAGTGCTTCTGGGAGTTCTGGCTATGACGGTGGCTCAGGTTCTGACCCTTCTGGCTACAATGGTGAGGGCTACGGTGGCCAGGTGAGTACAAGACATTTGGTTTGGCTGATTGTGCCATAGCCCTCTTTGTTCACAGGCAGGGCAACTAGCACCCTATCTGTCCACACTTGCCCTAGCCATAATGACCTACACAATGATCACCACCAGGCTATTATCAGCTCCCCAAAGGACTGTTCTAGTACAATTCCACCACATATGCCAAAAACACAAGAGTCGTTTTAATAATAAAAAGCACCGTCCCTTCCAAATGCAGAGGAATAACTAACTGGGGTGGTGAAAGGAACAAAGAACCACAAGGGAGGGATAACAGAGGCTGTCTAGGAAATGAGGGGAAATGGATGGTGCAAACTGCACAGAAATATCAGTCTGAGAAAAAGAGAAAAGCAGTCGTGGGAAATGCCTGGATATCTGGCTTCAGAGATTGGGGAGGGCAGAAGGACCCCAGCAGGAATTAACACTGTATGGTGCACCTTCCGAAGCTGCCATTTTTGCTAGGGAGAATGATGTAGGTCACCTGGAGAACAGTGATTCCTGGAGAGCTCCAGGCCCAACCTGGAGGCTGGCAACCCTGCCACCCTAAGCCCCAATTAAAATGAAAGGAGATTTTTTGTATAGGCCTCCTGGCTCTCCTTGCAGTCCAGTTTGGTATAGTGCCATGTTTGTTTAAGACTGGTGAGCACACAGCTTTCCGGCTGTCAAGACGACCCCATGTGGTTTTCAAGGCAAGAGACATGCAATGGTTGGCCATTGCCTTCCTCTGCAGAACAGCCCTGCACTTCCTTGGTGGTCCCCCATCCAAATTCTAGCTATGGCCCTCCCTGCTTAGCTTCCAAGAATATTTGCAATTCCCATTCTGAACAAAAGTAATTTCTCAATTCTTCTCCCTTTGCCTTCTCCATATCTCTAGAAAACAAACCTCAAGGAGTATACATTCCTATCTACCAAGAGATTTGCCTTTCTGTATTACCCATAACATTCGAGTAATGTCTGCTTTTCCTCTCTTTAGCCCCCTCAAAGAGAACCACAAAATGAGTCTCAGCAGGTCAGTATTCCTTCCTTCCTTCCTTCCTTCCTTCCTTCCTTCCTTCCTTCCTTCCTTCCTTCCTTCCTTCCTTCCTTCCTTCCTTCCTTCCTTCCTTCCTTCCTTCCTTCCTTCCACAAAAACTTGCATCTCGTATAATTTTTCTCTTTTAGACTTCTTCAGCAGAAAATCAACCTCAAGTAATATATATACTGTGTCGCCCCCTCCCCAAGAATTTTACATTTGCTGTATTACTCTCAAAGTGCAAATAACTTTTTCTGCCTTTAGCCTTCTCAGAGAGAGCCAGAAAGGGAATCTCAGCAGGTCAGTATTCCTTCTTTCCAGCGAAGCAACAGGAAGCAGAATATAGGGATCACAAACTGACATAAACTAGTTTGATTTATGAACCAACATCCCAGTTCATATTGGTTCATGGTTTGACCATAAGCCACAAACCAAATCACAACAATGCACCTCATGCCCATCCCTACTCAAAATGCAAATAACCCCCCCCCCAACTGCTCTGATAGAACCAAGAAGGAAATCTCAGCAGCAGTAGTATTTTCTTCCAAGAAAACATGCATCTTTGGTTTTGAAATAAAGTAATATTATATATATATACTAGCAAGAAAGCCCATTGCAACCAGAATGAAATGGGCGCTAGGACCCAGGGGACACTGGGAGGTGCAGATCTCTCTCCTTGTGTGTCTCTCTCTCCTTGTGTGTCTTGGTGTGCCTCCCAGCAGGAGCCATAGGAGGTAATTAGGGCTTGTTCTTAGGAGGGAAGCAGAGCTGGTCAGCAGTTTGGGGCAGCTCTGTGTCTCTCTCTGCCTCCCTTGCAGCAGGAGTGATAGGAGGGAATGAGGGCTCATGTTCAGTCTAGCAGGGCTCTGTGTATCTTTCTCTGTCCCTGGTATGGCTGAGAGGAACGTGGCTAGCGTCCAGGGAGGGAGGGTGGGAGCTGTAGGGACAGGGCCAATCAGGCTGCAGCCAGTGTTTCTGGCTGCACCCTGATTGGCCCTATTCCAAATTGGACAGCCGGACACGTTCCACCCCCTAGGCTGTTTCACAAATATATAAAGGAACCAGGGATAAGGATATATTTTCTCTTTTAGCCTTCTTCACCAGAAAATCAACCTCAGGTAGTATGTACACTGTCCTTGTAAAAGTTTTGCATTTGCTGTATTGCCATCAGAACTAGGAATGGGCACAAACTGGCTCATGAACAAAAGTTTGTGATGAATTTTGGCCAGTTTGTGGTTTGCGAAGTGGAGCTTGTAAACTGAAGAGCCTCCATGAACTTCTATAAATTTTAAGGCAGTGTGTAGCAGTTCATGAAGAGCAAAAAGCAGGGGTTTAAATGGTTCTGAGTCATTTAGACCCTTGCTTTCTGCCCTTCATGAAAAACAGCTGAGTGGTGGGGAACAGAAAGCAGAGGTTTAAATGGCTCTGAACCATTTAAGTCTATTCTTTCTGCTCCCCATCAAAAAGATACAATGAAGCTGAACCGTCAATTCCTCCAATAATAAGTAGACCAAATCCAAAGGAAATCTGGAGGCTGCATATAATTAGGTCCTCAATCACAAAAATTCAAAATATAATTTTATTTCTCACAATTATTAATCATTAGGCAATCAAAACAGTGTCCTAGGTATTGAATTACCTGTTTTCCTGAGCCTGTTTCAGTGATTGCTCCTCTCTGGAGCCGTTTTTTTTTTTCAGAAGCAAAATTAGAGAGTATCATCTTGGCTTATGCTCTTATGTAATGGGGTAGTTCAGAGAACAAGAGTGTAAGCCTAGATGAGTGTTAGATAGAACACTCAGGTAGAACCACAAAGGGAATCTCAACCGGTCAGTATTCTTTCGTTCCAGAAAACTTGCCCCTTTAGTCTTGAAGGAAAATAATTCTGTATTCTTTCTTCTTTTAGCCTTCATCAGAAAATCAACCTCAGGTCGTATGCCTACCATCCTAACAACAGTTTTTCATTGGCTGTATTACCCTCTGAATGCAAATAACTGCTCTTGTTTGTTTGTTTTTTTGCTTCTTTAGTTTGCTCAGAGAGAACCAGGAGGTGAATCCCAGAAGGTAAGGATTCCTCCATCCCAACAGGGCCTGCAACTTTTATCGTGAAGCAAAGTAATTCCTTTTATCAGTCAGGCAATCCTGATTTTCATCAAATCTCAGGAACTAAGCGGAGAAGGGTGACCTCCAAGGAATACCAGTCATGGTGCGGGGAAGCCAATGGCAAACCGCTTCTGAGGTCTCTTGCTTTCTCTTGTCCGTGGACCGCCAGGGGTCCACAAGATCTCCAACGGGGATCCACGGCTCTTCCCTTCCTGCTTTATTTGACTCATCCACAAGCTCGGGAAACAGCCACTTCCATTGCTCCCCTTCTCCCCCTCCTGATCATGAGTGTGTTCTTTCATGTTTTTTTTTAACCTGGGAGGGGGAAGAGCCTGCCCTTCTACTTCTGCCTTAAACAGCCTCCTGTCTCTCATCCCCTCAGTCCTCCTTGAGCCTGTCTATTAATGTGGGTGGTGATGTCACTTCCGGTGACATGTCTCTTCCGGGGGCGTGGCAGGAACGCCAGCTGACATCATTTCTGGGGCTCCTCAAACCCGGAAAAAATTATTTCAGGGGCTCCTCCCTGGTCAACAGACTTGGAAAAGGCTGGCGAATGCAAATGGAATAATTCAAACGGTGACTTAGATTGAGGCTTAGAAGCAGAAGTAGGGTCAGTTCTTTATTTCCAGATGTTTAGGTCAAATTACGTTACCTGGATGATTGTTCTTGTTTCAAATTAAATTCTTCTTCAGAGTCTATCAACCATAAAACATCCAATGAATACAAACACCATAGAAACACCATATGAATGCCATTGCATTGCAATTAAAAGAGAAAACTTACCTTATTGCAACATTAAAGTCTAACAATTCACTTTCCTAAAGCAGGAAATCCCGCCCTAGATGTTCATGGACTACAATCCCCATGAGCCCCTGCCAACAAGTGTTGGCAGAGGCTCATGGGAATTGTAATCCATGGGCATCTGGAGGACCACAGATTGACTACCCCTGTCCTAAAGGATCTGTAACATACAACATAATGACATCTAGCTGTTACAGCTACATAGATATAATACAATTGTTAATGACAAATACATCCTTCCAAGAATCATAGAATCATAGAGTTGGAAGGGACACCCAGGGTCATCTAGTTCCACTCCCTGCACAATGCAGGAACTCACAACTACCTGACAACCCATAATCTGCCTAAGTTTATAAAATCAGAGTTATTAACTGCTGACTTATAGAGCCTCAAACTCCTTATCTTAATTCATACCTTAAGCTGGAAAGTAATCTACACTAGATCACTGTATGTACATTTGCCCTTGTAACAATGGTTGATAATCTGTACCTGCTGAAAAGGCTCTTAAAGGGGGAAACAGCAGTTTCTAAAGCTTGAAACCAAATATAAAAGCAAAAGATTTCAAATCTTCAGCTTCCACGTACTATAAAAACTACAAAAATGAGGTGAAATTAATTCCTGCACATTTTACTCCCTGTCGTGGTCTTGAAAGATACCATATACAAACTTCCTAGTCTAACTTCAAACTGCTACAGTAAGCAAAATTACCATTCACAGAAACATTTTATATGAACTTTTCTATAGAAATGTTATTCTTATTTATAGGAAACATAAGAGCCTCTTGTGGTGCAGAGTGGTAAGGCAGCAGAAATGCTGTCTGAAGCTGTCTGCCCATGAGGTTGGGAGTTTGATCCCAGCAGCCGGCTCAAGGTTGACTCAGCCTTCCATCCTTCCGAGGTCGGTAAAATGAGTACCCAGCTTGCTGGGGGGTAAACGGTAATGACTGGGGAAGGCACTGGCAAACCACCCCGTATTGAGTCTGCCATGAAAACGCTAGAGGGCGTCACCCCAAGGGGCAGACATGACTCGGTGCTTGCACAGGGGATACCTTTACCTTTACCTCTTTATGCATAGTCAATAGAGGCATTGATCCCAAATGGTGTCCGAGATTTTAATGCAAATATTAATTTTGCTTTCTTTTGTGGCAACAATCTACATGGTCAAACCTATGATACTTTACCATCTCATTAATGAAAAATCTAATTTCCCCTGCTAAATGGCATCTTTCTTTAAAAGTTAAATCAATGGAGTATCTTCTTTGCTTTGCCTAATTTTAGATTTGTGTTCACTTATGCTTATTTTCACAGGTCTCATCATTTGTCCCACATATATGAGATCACATTGGCATAATAATACACACACTACACACTTGGTATTGCAATTTGAGAGCTTACCCAACTCCCTAACAAAATGTACATCTGGTCTTTCAAATCTCTTAATCGTAATTGCATTCTTACAAGCTGCACATCCCCCACACTTAAAATGACGCTTGTATTCACTCTTAGATGTTTCATAATAGTAGTCTGATTTCATCATTTCACCTAAACCTTTAGAACTCCTCAACCTCACCAATGGGATTTATCTTATCCTATTCATTGGGGAAGGAGATTTTTGTTCAAATACATCTTCCCTAGACATTCACTTGGCCTTTTCTTGGCCTGTCTAATACTGCTTGAGGACAGCCTCTACAGCACAATTGTTTCAGTACCTCTGCTGCTTGGTGAAAATTATACCATTTGCATTGTTATCTCTATCTTTTCTTGTTCCCTGTAACCCGCCCTGAGCCTTCAGGGAGGGCGGTATATAAATATAATAAATAAAATAAATAAAATAAAATACACTGGCTATTTGTACTTTAGTTCATATATTTGTATATATTTCTATGTATCCTCTTGTGATTGTTGTGTACAGGCCATATGATAAATAAATAATTGTATTTCTTTTTAGCCTTTTTCAGGCAGTATGATTGTCCTTCCTACCAAGAAGTTTGCATCTACCCTATTACCTGGAAATACAAAATAATCCCTGCTGTTTTCTTTTAGGACCCACAGGCAACACCAGCCCCTCAGTTGGTGAGTATTTCTCCCCCAAGAATAGGACTTGTCTTTAAAAACATTTTCTTGAAATGTTCCCCATGTTTGCAGCTGCCTAGAGGATGCTTTCCTGGGTTCCTGAATGGCTCTGCAGCCTTGAAGCCCTGCTATAAACTGGATCAGGGTTCCCAGGATGGTGTCTATGAAGTCCATGTTGCCCATGAACACCATTCCTGGCATCCAAAATTATGCAAGTCCTTGAGATACCCTGGTCACAATCCATGTAGGGCTTTAAAGGTCAAAACCAACACCTTGAACTGATCTTAGGAGTGGATTGGTAACCAGTGTAATTTCTGTAATATCAGGGCCACGTGCTCCTAATAGCTTGTTCCCAACCAGCCATCTAACTACAGTGTTGTGTCCTATTCTCTGCTTTTGAATAGTCTTCAAAGGTGGTCTCATGTAGAGTGCATTGCAGTGGTCCAGTCTAGATATCACTAAGGCAGAGATCATTGTCACTAGTTCTGACTAACCCAGAAACAGACACAGTTGACGTACCAGCCAAAGCCAGGCAAAAGCACTCTGAACCAACACAGCCACCTAGTTTTCTGAGGTGACTGATCGGTCGAAAAGCACTCCCAAATTGCAAACTTGACCTTTTAAGGAGAGTCTAACCCTA
This sequence comes from Paroedura picta, assembly GCF_049243985.1. Classification (NCBI taxonomy): domain Eukaryota; kingdom Metazoa; phylum Chordata; class Lepidosauria; order Squamata; family Gekkonidae; genus Paroedura; species Paroedura picta. The sequence goes on along the minus strand of NC_135373.1, from coordinate 8,070,717 downwards.
TCCAAGGCAGGAGAGATCTCAAGTCCCACATCTGCCTTTCTATTAACTTGGTGAACCTCTGCCTTGTCTAGATTAAGTTTGTTCACCTTCATCCAGTCCATTACTGACTGCAAACACAAGTCCAGAACTTCAGTAAGCATCCTTTGAATTAGATGGAGAAGCAGAGCTGGGAATTATCTGCATATTGGTGACACCATAGCCTAAATCTCCTAATGATCTCTCCCAGTGGCTTCCCATAGCACGGGGAATGAGACTGAACCCTGTGAAAGCCCACAAGTCAGAGGCTTTGGGGCAGAGCAAGAATACTCAATTACAATCATCTGGGACCTTCTCATCCAAGAACTACCATAGCATGGCACCCTTCCCCCATTCCCAGTGCTGTGAAGTGGCTCAGTAGGATACTATTGTCAATAGTATTGAAGGCCATTGAGAGATCCAGCAGAACAAGCAGGGTCACATCCTACTGCCTAGATCTTGGTAGATGTCACTAGCTCAGGTGACCAAAGAGTCTGTATTTCAAACTCTGGGGTGAAGCCAGTTTGAAACCGGTCCAGAAAACCAGCCTTTTCCAAGAGCTCCTGAAGGTATGCAGTACTCCCTACAAAAACAATGTGATCAAAAATGGGAGATTGGAGACTGACTGGAAGTTCTCCAAAATAATAAGGCTCAGGATGGTTTCCCCAAAAAACACAGAGAGACAGCTTGTAGTGTAGTAGTTAGGAGCACGGACTTCTAATCAGGTGAGCCGAGTTTGATTCCCCACTGCTCTCCCATATGAAGCCAGCTGGGTGACCTTGGGCTTGCCACAGCCCTGATAACGCTGTTCTGACTGAGCAGTAATTTTAGGGCTCTCTCAGTCCCACCTCCCTCATAGAGTATCTGTTGTGGGGAGAGGAAAGGGAAGGCAAATGTAAGTTGCTTTGAGACTCCTTCGGGGAGAGAAAACAGCATATCAGAACCAATTCTCTTATTCTTCTTCAGTAATATCAGGGCTCCCGCAGCCTCACCTCCCTCAGCCTCAGCCTCAGCCTCAGCCTCAGCCTCACCTTGTGGGGAATGGAAAGGGAAGGCAGATAGAGAAAGGCAGCATATAAGAACCAACTCTCCTTCTCCTTCTCCTTCTCCTTCTCCTTCTCCTTCTCCTTCTCCTTCTCCTTCTCCTTCTCCTTCTCCTTCTCCTTCTCCTTCTCCTCCTCCTCCTCCTCCTCCTCCTCCTCCTCCTCCTCCTCCTCCTCCTCCTTCTCCTCCTCCGCCTCCTCCTCCTTCTTCTTCTTCTTCTTCTTCTTCTTCTTCTTCTTCTTCTTCTTCTTCTTCTTCTTCTTCTTCTTCTTCTTCTTCGAGCGTGGGTGATACTACCCCTGCCCTCAAGGAAGCATTTGCCATTCCCCTGACCCACTCAGCCATCCCCCCACCCTACAACTTATATCAGGCAGGAAAGTCAAAGGTCAAGAACACAGGAGGTAAGTCTCACCTCTCCAAGGATCTTGTCCAAGTCTAGGGGCCTCCGGAAGGTATCCATATAAATCAGACTAACAATAACCAAATATACATCACCACAGTGGCATCTGACCTAGATGGTCTGCCAAACAAGAAGTGAACTGATAATTATGGGCTGTCATGTGGTCAGAATCTAGTTCTCAATGGGGGGAATATGATGTAGAAGCCCCTGGGCCCACAAAACTGTACAATGGTGGTGGAGAATCATTGCCCTTTTTGCTGCCACTGTGGAATAGATTCCACTATGGGCTGTACAGCCTGCCTGATCATTTCCCAAATTTTCTATCAGCATCTCCAGCCATTGTCCCTCTCATGCCACCACCACCAGTTCCCTGGTAATCCAGGGAGACCATTGGGGTCCGTTCAGGGAGAGAGTGCTTATGGGCAATTGTGTCAACAGCCCAGGCTATTTCCCTCTTTCAGAGACTGATCAGGGCCTCAACCGCTTCGGCAGCGGCCAAGGCAGGAAAATCCCCAGTTGCCAATAGGAAACCAGCAGGACTTCTCGGGATCCTGGGGAAGACCATTGCAGGCTTATAACCTCCTGCGGAGAAGGTGGAAGCAGTAAGTCTACACTCTTATCAGCTAATAATCTGTCCCTGCCAAAGGAGTAACCTTTCACTCCCCCACCTCCAGATTACCTTCCCCAAAATGGTGGTCTTCTCCCAGCTTCATCCCCACACCCAAACAAGAGGGAACACGGAAGAAGCTTCACAGCCTGAGATGTGACAGAGGCTTTTTCAGCTCTCCATTTGTCTTTTGTATCATGTTCACGTACAACTACTAGTTTATGTGCACTCATGAGCTGAACATGTGCAAGAGCCTGTGTGGTGAGGCTAAGAGCAAAGGCCTCTAATCTGGAGAATCAGGTGTGATTCCCCTCTCCTCCTTCACATGTGGCCAGCTGGGTGACCTTGGTCCAATCCTAGTTCTCTCACAGCTCCCTCTGTCCCACCTCCCTCACAGGGTGTCTGTTGTGGGGAGAGGAAGGGAAGGCGATTGTAAGCCACTTTGAGACTCTTGGTAGAGAATGTCTGGGGGCAATTTTGCACATCTGCCAATGTTGCTGGATGTCCACGAAAGCCCAAACCGCTACAATTTGTAGTGGAATATTGAGGGCCGTTTTGCATTCGTCCAAAATAGCACAATGGTTACTAATTGAAATCGCTACAATTTTGCCGTTATGCACAATGTTGTTGACAATCTGCAACACTCCTGAAACCGATCTGCAAAAAGTGCTTCGTTGTAGCGCTTTCAGGGAAATCCCAAAAAGTGGATTCACCCTCCGGAAAGCGCTACACTCCTGCAACCAATCTGCAACACTAGCGGGAAAGTTCTGTGCGTTACCATTGTTGCGGTTTCTGCAAAGTCCCTCCCCCTGGCTCTCTCCTCTGATCTTCCGGCGAAGCGATCGCCATTTTTTTTCTCCGAGTGAGCGGAGATCAACGAACCGGCAAGCCTTTGTTTTACCCAGTGAGGCTTCCCCGGCTGCAGTCCCTCTGTTTAAAGTCACCAAGCACAAGCATCGCAGAGGCCCGTTTGCTGGTTTATTTTCACACTGTTTTTGGCCGAAAATCGCGCCTGTGAGGGGGGGGGATTTTTTTTTCACTCGGGGGGGGGAGCGTGGCAACGATGAAACGGCAGCTCAAACATCACCTGCTAGCTGGATGGGTCTCTCCGTTGCAACGAATCAATGCATATTCGTTGCAACGTGTGTGTGTGTGTGTGTTTTTTTAAAAAAACCTTTCTTAAAGGGAAAGGGGTTGTTTGGGAGCATGATAACGGCCACCCATTGGCTGCTTGACAGCCAGGGGTGGGACACAGCTCAGCAATAGCGCTTCCTTTCTAGCAATTTTTGCCGAGACCGGAACCCTGTGGAAAACGATAGAAACACAACTGGATTCCACTACAAAGGCAGGTATGCATAACGACGAATTCCACTATTTAAAATGGCGACTTTTTGTTCAGCAACCGATTTGCTACATGGATCCCGGTGCGGAATGGCCCTGACATTTCTCACAGTGCAGTTTGTAGTGCAATATTCATGCACCCATAGCGCTTTTTTGGTAATGCACATGTTTCCGGAATTGCAAACAAGGTACTCTAAATTTGTGGCGCTTCTGACTGCCTCTGCCCATCCATCAAACTGAAGAACCAATGAAAGAGCTCTTTGGGGCTCCGAAATGCCCCTTTTCCTTTAAATTTTATTTTTAAAAAATCCAAAAACATACGTGGCAACGAATATGTGTTAATTCATTTCTTCTTTGCTTCACACGGAACTGTATTTCATGGTAATTCCCCCCCAAAATGTTTTTTACACAAGGCTTAACCAGGGGGGAGGTATTTAAATTTTGAAAGTTGAAAGTTGAAAGTTAAATACCTTGAGCCTCTTGTGGCACAGAGTGGTAAGGCAGCAGACATGCAGCCTGAAAACTCAGCCCATGAGGCTGGGAGTTCGATCCCAGCAGCCAGCTCAAGGTTGACTCAGCCTTCCCTCCCTCCGTGGTCGGTAAAATGAGTATCCAGCTTGCTGGGGGGTAAACGGTAATGACTGGGGAAGGCACTGGCAAACCACCCTGTATTGAGTCTGCCATGAAAATGCTAGAGGGCGTCACCCCAAGGGTCAGACATGACCCAGTGCTTGCACAGGGGATACCTTTACCTTTACCTTTTTTTACCTTCGGCTGAACAAAAAGCATGCTCGTTTGTTCGTTGCTTAATATGGATTGTAGAGGAAAAAAGGCATTCCTGTCTTCCAGGAGCTTGGGGATGGGAGCGGAGGAGGGACCTACTTTCTAATACTATTTTGAGAGCACACATGTCTTGCTGATGTGTTGCAGAAGTCAAGCACTTTATAAAAGGGGAATCCACTTTTACAATTCCTCCCAAAGTGCTACAAAAAAGCGAATGTTGCGGGCGTGTTGCTGGAGTGTTGCGGTTTGTGTATGACATTGTGCATAAATGTCAAAAATGTAGCATTTACAAAGTGTTACAATTCAGCTACCTTGCGTGGAATGGACCTGGGTATATACCACTACCTCTTCTACTGCCACCACCACTACTACTATTACAAAATTGTCTACACATAGTTTCTCCAATTGGGGGGGGGGGGGAGGAAATAGTGCTGCTTGAAGTTGGGAAAATGGCACCAGAGAGGATGGGAAGTTTTGGATCCTTCTACCTGTGTGATGTTTTGTTAATCCGAATTGGACTCCACATTCCAGGGAATTAAGCTGATCTCCCAAGGCAAGCCTGTTTGCCAGGACACAGAGTGAACAAGGAATGCAGCCATAAACAGCATGTCATGTGGTTAGACACCCAAACTCCCATCTGCACTGTGAAGATGGTGATTTCACTTGTTGATTATTGGGATCAGCCTACACTTCTTAGGGCACCTTCTTCTCTCTAATTTTTCAAAGCATTATATATGGAAAGTGAACAACTGTATGATGAGCTTTCTTCTGACGCGTTCAGCATTATCAACCTTCATGTTGTTTTGCACACACTTAGAACTGGTTGTGTGCCATTTTCCCTCCAGGGATCATAAGCCTGCACACTTGAGACACACGCTAAAGTAAGGGCCAAAGCTTTTGCAGGTTTTCTAGTGGAGGGATTGCACTTGTTCAGAAAAATCATGTAGTAGATCTTTTGGGGAACCGTGCCAACTTCAGAATGAAGGTGGAAAGTCTTCTATGAGACTTACCACACTTGATTGCTGTGAGAATAAACTTTTTTCCCCTTACTTTTTATAGAATCACTGACCGATGATGCTGAAGAAGAAACTACAGTGTCTGCTCCGATGCTTTCCACTCACAGATATCTTGCCAATTCTATTCCGAATGTGAACTCTCACTTTCTTCTAACAGAAGCTATGGTGATTTGTTGTTGGTTTCTGGTTCTGTTTCTAAAGTAGAGAGCATGGGGACTCCCTGTGAGCTTTGCAATAATTAAATATATAGATATCTACATATAAAACCATGTAACCAAGTGTTCCGAGTGACAAAATCAGGTTTTTCCATCCTCAAGTGAGGCTCTTTCAATTATATCGGTCTTGGTTAGAAGTTACAAGTTGAAACAACATTACTTAAATATTTGAGGAAGCTTGGCATACTTCCCATGTTTCTGATAGCCTCATCTAGATTTTCAATAATGAACATACTGCAGATATAGTAAATGGAAAAACACTCTCCCTCCATCTCCTTCCCCGCTACAAATTGATAAGCAGGTTTTAACAGGCACCCTGAGGCTATGCACACGTGGACTCAGTTTCTGGTGTGTGTGTTTTCAGCTCAGGGATATTCACCTGAGTACAAAAGGTATCAAAGAGAGCCTTGAGCCATCTTCAGGGTTGTGGGAGTGTGGGACACTTACAGCAATGATTAATCCAATCAAAGAATGTTTCCTCTTTCAATATTAATATTTCCATTTTTCAAAAAAAAATAAATAACTGGGAAATTGTTAGTTTTTTTTTAAGTGCGAACTGGTGTATCTTGTAGTGGGTTAGGTTAATATTCTAATTATCTGACCAAGCCAATTCTGACCTTTTCCGCATTTGAGACATATCTTCTTTTAGCCTTGCTTTGGATTTCCATTGGATGCTGCAAGATGACACTTTGCTATCCGCATTTGGGCTTTCTTCCCTTCGTTTCCCGGGCTGAAATTCACCATGTGTTTTCTGTATTGAGAGTTGAAAGGAGGCAGCCTCCCATGACGCTTTGCTCCCTTCCCTTAACCGTGTAGTAAGTGACAGGGCAATTCAGGTCTGCACCTGGAAAGGCATATTTTAGTGCAGAAACGGATGGAAAATTCAGCCATTTAAAAATGAAAATCTGAACAATGTTGATAGTGTGGAAACAGTTTCTCCAAGAACTAGATCTCCCGTGGTGGCTTTTTCAAAATAAAGTGATGTCTGTTTAATTCAAGGTACAAGTTTTTGTGTGCATGCCAAAGGCCCAGCTCCTCTGATTATGCACAGGTCTAGCCTGACCTAGCCCTCACCTGCGCGCTCAGGAGACCCAGGGACACAGAAGAATCTGCATTTCCTTAATACAGGTCTTCCGAGGGCCTGGGCTTGGTGGCACACAGGATGGTGGCGATGTCTAGCATAATCGGGGATTTTCCCCGATGCTCTGTTCTGGCCCGTGCATAATGGGTCATAGTGAGGCCTGTCATGACTTTCAACTCAACAATTTCACTTTCCAGTCTGTTCTTGAGATTCCTTTGCAATAAAACGGTTACTTTGAGGTCATCCATTGAATGCCCTCCCAGAACATTTTATTACAAAGTTTTATTGCAAAGGAACTTCAAGAACAGACTGGAAAGGGAAATTGCTGAGTTGTAAATTATTATAACACTCTAACCAATGGAATCCCCAAGATTCCACAGGAATATTGATTTTTTATCTCATGGCATATGCAAATCTCATTCTGAGAACTTGCTTAAATTATCATTACAAGACCACATTAATTTATGGATACTTCAAGGCCATCACCAGATGAGGATTGGTGGCCACTGTGTTCGCTGCATGGCTTGATTGGTGCCACATGACCTGATGCCATTCCTGTCTCCTTCCCTCCCCCCTTCCATTAAAATCCTCATTGTTCAATCCCTTACATGAAAGGGAACATGAAAAAATGCATTCATGCTGAATGCCAAGAGAGTGCAAAAGCTCCTGGAGACTGATGGGAATGTGGAAAGAAAGGGGGAACTGTGGAGTTGCTGAGAGGGAAAGAGGGAATCATGCCAATTTTTGTAGGAAAGTGCTTACTAGCCCATTCTGTATGTGGATGCACACACCCCTCACTGAAGTTTGACTGTCACTACACTCAGTGTGAGCTCCAATTTAGTTTGTATATCTAAATGATTCTTGGAAGAAGGCTTTCAGCCAAAAACAAACTTAAAACAGGTGACTTATTCAATCGTTACTCAGTCTTGTATTATAAGCCAATTACTCTGAAACTGGTTATTAACAATGTTTTAAAAATATTCTTGTCATTTCTTAATTGTTTAGCTTGCACAGTTTCTGCAAATGCTTTTTGAATCTTGATTATTCATTAACTGTGGCTCTGTGTTCACTTTGGGTTAAATTGATGGCATATGACCCAAGGCCAGTCTTGATCCCCCTTCCCTCCCTTTCAGAGCTTGCAGAGAAGCTCCTTGGATAGCTGGAGAACATGTACCTAAAGAATTGCAGGACAATGCCACCTCTAGCAAAACATTTAAAGCTTTTCCTGTCCATAAGGTCTCCCCTTTGCGATCCAAGTTTAGCAATAAATGCATATCACTAGACTCATCCTGCTTGCCAAACCCATCCAAATTTGTACTTGATGGGGAAAGTAAGCAATAGTGGATTTTGTACACTGATGAAGGAGGGAGAATGGTAGAAGATGCAGAGTGTGAAGAATGACCTCAGTGTGGGTGATGGAGTGTTCTCTGACGGGTGGACAAATTGACGGGTAAAAAATCCAAAGGAATCTGTATGCTCTTGAATTATCTTTATGGCACTTTATGAAATCCCCAGATGATTATGAGCATTTTGCCAATGTGATACTACAACTACTACTATGACAGTATATTGGAAGAGCAACCATTGACGAAGATAAAACAGAAAGCGGGTCACTTAACCTAGGATCCCATTTTGGTTGACTCTTTATGTTTGATCATATGTTTGACCATTTAGACTTTATGTTATAACCTTTTCACTTATAAACATAGAGAAGACTACTATATCATTGTGCCTCGGGATTTCCTTTTTTCTTCTGAGTCCACATTGAGGAATCCACGGTTCTATACTTGCTTGAATTATCTTTGGCTTTGGAAACAAAGCACAAAACCACTCTCAGAAAACTTAGGAAAACATGAACCAGAAAGTGAATTGAGTGTGGAAGGGAGAAAAATCAACGCAGAAAGAAAAAGAAAACTCAATGGACATACATGGGGAAAGCAAGAGAGAACACCTGTGCATAATAGGCCATGGTCTTTCATAAGTTTTTCACATACCAGTCTCCAGCCAAAGGGCATGCAAACATACCTGCCTCTTTTATCAGTTTCCTGGAGCATTATTGGCTCTCTGTTATTCCCTGTGATAGAACAATTTTCCAAGAATGTATGCTTCAATAGAAGTCTTTTTCACTCCTGCAGTAATTACTCTTAGATAAAAAGTACTGAAGAGGGTAACCTAGATGTTTGCGGGGGGGGGGGGGGGGAGTTGGAGCACTTCACTGTGAGGGAAGTCTGAAGAGTCTGGGACTTTCCAGTTTAGAAAAGAGACATCTAAGGAAGGACATGATAGAAATTTATAATGTCTGGGGTAGAGAGAGTTGATAAAAATATTCTCCCTTTCCAAAAATACTCGAACTTTAAGGCATCCAATGATGTTGTTGGGTGGCAGCCGATTCAGGACATACAAAATAAAATTATTCTTTACACAGGGAGGGATTGAAATGTAGAATTCCCTGACAAAGGATGTAGCTATATCTTGCAAGGTCACCTGTTTTTTGTCCCCTCCAGAATGTAAATACTTTTTGGTTCCAGCTCCCTACCTCATTTTTCTAAAAGTAAACAACTTCCGAAGGGTCTTTATGTCATGGATGGCAAATATAATAGGATTCCATCCCTGAGATAATTTGCCCTTGGCCCCTTGGAGAAATTGATACCAAGGAGCACATTTTCCCCATTGCCCTCTCTGTAACGAATAATGGCACAGAACTATTTTGTCACTGTTAAACAAAACTTTCAGATTTTTCTGATAGAATATGTCTTTCAAAACTTTTGGCTGATGAATTCCTTTAATTTCAAGATGAATTGCAAAGTTTTGTGCTTTCATATTCAAAGCTCATAAAGGACCCAATAAACTATACGAATTTGTGGTTTTTCAATTAAATGACTGCTTTTAATTCTATTTCTAGATATTAGAATTATGAATTTTATTCTGATGTTGATAATTTTGATGCTATTCTTTTGTATATTTATCTTTCGTTAACATATTTTATCTTTGGTCTTTGACCACAAATAAATGTGATGCTGATAGCCATGGCCACAGGAATAAATGGCTTTAAAGGGGTATTAGATAGATGCATGGAGTTTAGGCCTACCAGTGTGTACTAGCTATGGTGACTGAGGGTAATTGCCATGAACACCATAAAATTGATTATATTTTGAACAAGGTGACATGACAGGGGTCTCCTAAAATATATCACTTTTTTTTTTGTACCTGAGGAACCGCCTCCTTGCCTATGCCCCCAAAAGAGCTCTACGCTCTGCCACCACCAACTGGCTAATGATACCTGGCCCTAAAGAAGCCCGCCTGGCCTCAACCAGGGCCAGAGCCTTCTCTGTCCTGGCCCCCACCTGGTGGAACGAGCTCCCAGAGGAGATCAGGGCCCTGACAGAGCTAAAACAGTTCCGCGGGGCCTGCAAATGGGAGCACTTCCACCAGGCATTTGGTTGAGACCAGGTATAACCAACAACATCTGCAGGGGCCCTGCTCACTCCCTCCCTCCCTCCCTCTCTCCATCCCTCCCAGAAATCCATCAATGTGTTCTGCCCCTGGACCTGTTGCACTGTTGCCATTGTTACAATTATCAGTTAATAGTATTAATAGCGCAGCCGCTGTTGACGCCGTGGGGGTGCCCTAACGAGGCGCGACTCCTGCGATGTCGTGGAGCGGCACAGAGGGGCGGGGCGTCCAGCCTTAAATAGGCCGGGCGCATGTGTTCCCTGTCCTTTTCGTGTTGGCCGCCGCCCAGACAGCCACCTGCCCGCCCACCCCATTTGGTTTTGGTTTGTTGTTAATAGTCGCAGCCGCGGGTGATGCACAGTAGGGAGCCTGTTGGGAGGGAGGCCCATCTGCGCACAGGACTGCCTGAGGTTGGGGGTCTCAATAAGGAGACCGGCTTAACCGGGCGCAGCCTACCTGGCTGGGAGGCCAGGGGCTTGGGCCAAGTGACAAGGGGACACTAATGGAGGCGGATGCCCTTTAGGTCCCTAGGTGTTACTTCCCAGATGATGCCGCGGTGGAAGGCGTCCCATCCTCCCGGCTGGGAGTGAGGCGTGGAGCCAGAGTGCAGCAGTACATATCATGCAGCCGGATGGCTGATGGGGGATCAGGCTCCCTTACCTACATCAGGCCAACCCTCCGTTGGGGTTGTTCAGTTAATAAATGGCTGCGGCCTATTTATATGCCAACGAGTTGTGTTTTCATTGGGATAAGTCACCACCTGCCAGTCAAATGTTATGGATTGTTTCTTTTATTGTTTTATATGTTTTATGTAAACTGCCCTGAGTGTACTGGGAGGCTGGCATATAAATATAAAGGTAAAGGTAAAGGTATCCCCTGTGCAAGTACTGGGTCATGTCTGACCCTTGGGGTGACGGCCTCTAGCATTTTCATGGCAGACTCAATACCGGGTGGTTTGCCAGTGCCTTCCCCAGTCATTACCGTTTACCCCCCCAGCAAGCTGGGTACTCATTTTACCGACCTCAGAAGGATGGAAGGCTGAGTCAACCTTGAGCCGGCTGCTGGGATTGAACTCCCAGCATCATAGTCAGAGCTTCAGACAGCATGTCTGCTGCCTTACCACTCTGCGCCACAAACAAACGGAAGGCGACCCCAGCAGGCGTTTTCAAGACAACCGAGAGGCTAAAGTAGTTTTCTGTTGCTTTCTTCTGCAGAATCTTCCCTGTTGATGTCCTTTCTAACTACTGATCCTGCTTAGTTCCAAGATCTGATCCTATCAGGCATACTATGCTGCCTTCCCACTGAACATTCAGTGTCTTCAGAGTCTGGGCCATCAATCCAGGCTGAAATATGGGGGCCTATAGGGTTTTCAAGGCAAGAAAGTTTCAGAAATGGTTTGCTATTGCAGGATAATTCCTTGGAGGTCTCTCATCCAAATACTAGCCAAGTCTGATTCTGCTTAACTTCCAAGATCTGATGAGACTGGGCTAGCCGGGGGCATCTAGGTCAGGGCTGCTTAAGAACACATAATGGAAGTTCAGGTGGGTGTAGAATATTTATTTATTGCATTTATATGCTACAAGAGCCTTTTGTGGCGCAGGGTGGTAAGGCAGCCAACATACTGTCTGAAGCTCTGACCATGAGGCTGGGAGTTCGATCCCAGCAGCCAGTTCAAGTTCGACTCAGCCTTCCATCCTTCCTTGCAAAGCCAAGTGGGGCATTTGCACATCCCCCACAAATGATGGGATAGCTGCATGCCACTATTGTTGGTCCAACCAACAACCAACAACACAAGTGAAAACTAAACTAAACCAAAAAGCTTTACCTTAAAGGATATTGTTAAAATCAGTATACTGAACAATAAGGGAACACCAGTGAATTCACAAGTGCCCATTATATAACAGGCATGGGTACAACAGTCACAAATATGATATGTAAATATTAGTTGCCTTTTAAAAAAATGTACCTCTGAATAAGAGCCTCTTGTGGCGCAGGGTGATAAGGCAGCAGACATGCTGTCTGAAGTTCTGACCAATGAGGCTTGGAGTTCGATCCCAGCAGCTGGCTCATTTAGAATCATAGAATCATAGAGTTGGAAAGGGTCTCCAGGGTCATCTATTCCAGTGGTCCCCAACCTTTTTATCACTAGGATCCAGTCAATGCTTGACAATTTTACTGAGGCCCAGGATGGGGGGGTAGTCTTTTGATGAGGGATGTCTCTGCTGCCGCCTGAGTCCCTGCTCCACTTGCTTTCCCACCAGCACCCCTGACTTCCTGCTGCCCACTGGGGGGCGCTGCCAGCAGCAGCTGCGCAGTGCCACACCGAGGGGGAACCCCAGCCATGTCAGCTGCTGGAGAGCACCAAAGGTGAGCCAGTGGCAGAGGGGCAGGGTAGCCCCCGAGGCAGCAGCCAGGGAGGAGGACAAGGAGGAGCCGTGGCCCAGTACCGACTGATCTACGGACAGGTACTAGTACCAATCCCGGGCCCGGGGGTTGGGGACCACTGATCTAGTCCAACCCCCTGCATTATGCAGGAAACGCACAACTACCTGCCCAACCAAAGTGACCCCAATTCGATGCCTAGATGATGCCCCCGCCAAATACCAAAGTAACTTTGATAAAGCTACTTTGGTATTTCTCAATTTTTCAAAAATCTTTTATTTCCAACTGGAATTGTATAGAGTTTTAATTGTCTTGCAGTGCCATTAGCTACCCTAGGGAATGATTTTCTGGTTGAGGGTCAGGATATCAAGGTTTAAGAAAAGGAACATGTGATGTTCTCCCATTCAAGAAACACCTGCCTGTTACCTGCCAAGTAAACAGTAACGTGGAGTCTGCCCTTGGCATGTCACCTTTCTAATACTGACAAAAAAAGATAATGTTCCCACGTCATTCCTTGTCAAACATGTTTTCGCACTCAAAATCTAATCTGGTTTTTTTTAACCCCTATTAGCTAGAAGGGCAATTTTTTGTTTGTTTATTGAAAAGGGTACATTTCCTAGAAGAAAGATTAAAGTTCCATTATCAGACCATTTCAGCATTAGGGTAACCCCTCATTAACATTCTTAAAGAACTGAACAATGCCAAACCTTCTGCACAAAATGGGGGTCCCCCAGGAGTAAATTTCGTCCCCCCCTTACCCCATGGTTTTTTAATCTTCCTTGACGTTTTCTGCACCTTTGTGTTACTGCTGTTTCCTGGTGCGTTGACATGCAATGATCCAACTCTGGAGTGCCCCCTTCTTGTACCCATACACTGACCAACCATGGATCTATCCCTTCCCCAAAATTAATTAATTAAATAAATAATTACGGAGCATGCTAAATGTGTTGTCATGTACTTTGTCAGCGGCAGACCCCAACAACCTCACATTCCGTTTCATAGCTCTTGCTTCCGTTTGCTCTCCCCTCTGTTCTACTCCTCATGAATTCCAGTTTTAACTTGACAAATGTCTAGAATACCAGGGACCGTTTATGCACTGGGAACTTCACTGCCCCAGCTCTCGTGCAGGAGCACAAATAGGGGGTGGATGAGGTGCACCAGGCCAAATGCTCCCCCGTGTGAGTGCAGGAAGAGGTGGGGCAACCGGCCACGACTAAAACTCGAGCCTGCAGTCCAGCATGAAACCTCCAGTACATAAACGGTCAGGGAGGGGACATTACTCAGTAGAACTGATTATGCATGAGTTGGGAAAGGCGGGCTGGTGCCTGCATGCCACTGGGGCTAATCCACACTTACGTATGATGCTGGTACCATCCAAGTCCTGGTCTGGCCCTGGCCCATATTAGGGCGTCTGATGGCCCACGGCAAGGGAATGCACAATCTTCCGCATTCCCTATCTTGCCGCAGTGGTCATCAAAGGCCTGGCCAGGGCAGTCCTATGCACAAGGGACAAGCTGGGCCTTTGAGACCTGGCTCTTCCCCCCCATCTACGGTGTCCCTGCAGGGACACAAAACTCTCCGTTTGGCTTCACAGTGCTGCGGAGCCAAATGCGGCATTTGTATATCCCCCACGATGATGGGATAGCAGCATGCCACTATCCTACCATTGTGCGGTGGGACCCCCATGCCCCTCAATCCCTGTTGCTATCACTGCCATGAAGCATGGCAGACCCTTCCAACCCTGGAGTTTTGTAGGCACATGCACAACTCCAGGACAGACCATATGTGCCAGGGGATTTCATCCCCCGTGTGTACATGTGAATTGGTGGCATTAAGAATTGGTGGCAGCTTGGTAGGGGCAGATGATCAGGCATGGACCAGGTCTAAGGTTGCCAACTCTGACTTGGAAAATACTTGGAAACTTGGCATGTAGCTTGCAGGTGATGGAGTTTGGGGAGGGGAGGGTGCTTCATGGGGACTAAATTCCATAGGGTCCACCCACTAAAGTGGCCATTTTCTCCAGGGGTAATAACTTCTGTCATCTAGAGGCTGGTGACCCTATCTGTGGTACAGGAGCAGGCATGGTCTGGAGCTGCATTAGTGGCCAGCAAAGCTCTTTTTCTCACATTCAGGTTCAGTGGACTGGGGGGAAAGCAACCAAAGGAAGCTTCTTGGGTTTGCCTAACAAGGGTGTAAACTGCACGGAGCTTTTATTCCAACCCCAGATCGATTCAGTCCCTGCCCTCTACACCGTATGCAATTTCTGTTTGGATTTAGGGCGATTTAAAATTTCCTTCTGCAGCAAGAAGGATTGATCCGGAGTGACCCTACCTTTATTGTGCGATATCTTGGAGTGCTTTTAATGCTCAATATCCGGATTGGGAAAGAAAGCTCCATGGTAGAGAACCTCTGATAGGCTACACCTGGTCATGTGACATTCTTGCCTTAAAGGAGAAGCCCCTAATTTCTCTCAACTTCTGTCGGTCCTGGATTTTCCCTCCTCTGCCTTTTTTGATCCTCTCCCCCACCCCTCCAAGAAAAGAAAGAGGCTCCCTGCTTGGCTTCTCCCCCCCCCCCACCCATTCAAGAAAAGAAAGAAAGAGGCTTGGCTCCCCCCCCCCTTCTGAACTACCTTAACCACGTGCAGAAGACTTTCCTGTTTCAATGGGGAGGTGGGGGAGAGGAAGACCCGAGTTCAAAGTGATCTGAATTCAACAGGATTGACAATGGAATAAAGAAAGTAAGTGCAGACTCTGCCCAGGTCATAATGGAGCTTGAATCCTACAATGGATCAATTCTGCTAATGCATTGGTCTGAGCCACCAGCTGGAGCACGGGCTGTCAACCTGGCATGATGTCTTTTCTCTGCTGTATCTGTACCAGCCCTCTGCCTCTGCTGTTCCTATTGGGTGGGGGAATATTCTAGCAGTCTGGGCCTTGGTGCATTATGGATGACATGTAGTGTTCCAGCATCTAGGTGGGGTAACAGGAGATTGGCATGCTTCTTGAGATTGGCTCCTGGAACTGATGGGTAGAAGGTACTGCTATAGTGTGGGGATTTCCCTGATTGTCCTCTTCTTCCTTGGTTCTGATGAGGCTCAGTCTCAGGACTACCTAGTGGGGGTCATAAAAATGTGTTCACTAATATACATATCTTAGAAATACATCCATATCCAAAGTAGAACAACGTTTGTGTCTCCCTGTCCAGTGCATACAGAGTGACTAACCCAGGTTCTATGCTGTGTAATATATTCTATTATTCTTTTTTATTATTAAACTTATTGACCACCACTCTCAGGCTAACCGGCTTGTGGCAGTTCACAACCAAGTAATAAAACCACAGTAAAATCACAACACAATCAATAAAACCCCGACCCCCCCCCCAGCAACCCTATTGGTCTCCACCAAATTGACCTGGCTCCAGCCTCAAGGTAGGTGTAGATGTTTAACAATTTTTTTTTAGATGCTAAGAGATTAAAACATTTGGATAAGGGGCCACACAGATCTTCCTTGCCCTGGCCTCAACCAAACGCCTGGCAGAAGTGTTCTGCCTTGTAGGCCCTGCAGAACTGTAGTAGCTCCAACAGGGCCCTCAGCTCTTCTGGGAGCTCATTCCACTAGGTAGGGGCCAAGCATACCCCATGTGGGCCAGGGATCACCAACCTGAGAGTTCACAGAGCAATGATTAATCTTAACAGACATGTGTTGGGGACAATGCAGAGCACATGACACATGAGCAACCAATCACATTTCACCTTCACATTTCACACAGATTTGAAATCAAACCACTTTTTGAAATTCTGCTTTTTTTTTGGAAATGGGAAAATACAATCCACATTTGTAAAAATCTGATTCATTGATTTATTTTAAAATTCTGGTGAGTTCTCCTTTGAGAACTTAAACATCCTTTCCAGTGTTGTACGACAGTGGTCCCCAACCCCCGGTCCAGGGACCGGTCTCGGTCCGTAGATCAGTCGGTATAGGGCCACAGCTCCTCCTCCCCAGCTGATACATTGGGGGCTGCCCTGCCACTCTGCCACCAGTGGCCGCCATGGCTGGGGCTCCCCCTCAGCATGGCACTGCACAGCTGCTGCTGGCAGCGCCCCCCAGCAGGCAACGGGAAGTCAGGGGTGCCGGTGGGAACCCCCCCCCCCCCCGGCCTCAGTAAAATTGTCAAGCGTTGACTGGTCCCCGGTGATAAAAAGGTTGGGGACAACTGCTGTACAATACCCTTTGGCAGTATTGTGAAGAAGAATGGTTGCATTCCTTGCTTATTGCTCTTGAAGATGTCTCAGCCCATGTACCTGGGAAAAATCAAAGCCATCCACTTTAATGTCCCAATGAGGAACTAATCAACGTGGTGATAGCTCAAGCTGGCTTCAGGCACTGGACTCCATGATAACGTTCCAAAAGATTACAGTTATGAAAAGTTGGCTTCAGGTGCTAGACTCCGTGATTATATTCCACATGATAAAGATTGTGAGAAGTTAACCTTGCCTTGTTTGCAGAAGTGATTGACAATGGAGGCGTGACACGTTGCCGATTGAGCATGAAACGTATGGACAGACACCTGCTATAAATACAGCCAGGAAGGTCCCCAGACTTCACCTTGGTGATTTCACTCCTGAGAAGCACCGAAGAGAAGCCAAGATGAAACTCCAGGCTCTTTCTGCTATTCTTCTTGCGCTTCTCGTTTGCCCAAATGTCAACGGGCTAGTGGTAAGGCTGCATTTCTCTCTCTTAAAACTGCCATATCTCGTGTTCCATTAATACTGAGCAGGCTCTTGGGTGAGCTTTGCATATAGGATTGTAATATTTCTATGGACTCAAAATACTTCTTTAGGCAAGACCATTATCCATTATGCAAGGCATCAAGGATCAAGATATTAGATGAATAACTATCTTTAGCCAGGATGGCCCAAGCTAGACTGCTCAGGTCAGATTTGGAAGCTTTGGAGGGTTGGCTGTAATTAGCACTTGGATGGGAGACCACCAAGGAAGGCCAGGGTTGCAGAGCAGAGGCAGGCAATGGTAAATCACTGTGGTTTGTCTCTTGCCTAGAATGCCCTCAGCGGTCTCAGTTGAAGCACTTTCCACCACCAACTTTACTTATCAATATTTTACATTTGGACAAAATGAGGGGCCTCTACTTTTCTACTTTTTCTGTACATGATTAGAAGAAGATGAAGAAGAGTTGGTTTTTATACCTCACTTTTCACTGCCTGAAGGAGTCTCAAAGTGGCTTATGATTGCCTTCCCTTCCTGTCCCCGCAACAGACACCCTGTGAAGTAGGTGAGGCTGAGAGAGCTCTGAGAAAGACTGCTTCTCTAAAATGACTGTGACTTGCCCAAGGCCACCCAGCTGGCTGCATGTGGAGAAGTGGGGAATCAAACCCAGTTCACCAGATTAGTAGCCACTACCCCAAGCTAACAGGTGATATAGTTCCTTAACCCATGGTAATCTAGAACTAGAAATATTTATTGGGAGATACATTGAACTAAAAATGAGCCTGTTGTGGCGCAGAGTGGTAAGGCAGCAGACATGCAGTCTGAAAGCTCTGCCCATGAGGCCGGGAGTTCAATCCCAGCAGCCGGCTCAAGGTTGACTCCACCTTCCATCCTTCCAAGGTCAGTAAAATGAGTACCCAGCTTGCTGGGGGGTAAATGGTAATGACTGGGAAGGCACTGGCAAACCACCCCATAATGGGTCTGCCATGAAAACGCTAGAGGGCGTCACCCCAAGGGTCAGACATGACCCAGTGCTTGCACAGGGGATACCTTTACCTTTACCTTTTACATTGAACTAAAATTAGAGGAATCCACCTTCTGTATGCATAACTGTGATGACAGCTGTTCTGCCATACAATCTGCCCTTTTCAAGCCCCATAATACCTCTTCCCTCTCAAAGTGAGAATTAAACAGCTCATTCCATGTCATTGGTCAACACAAAAATAAGGGTGAGGCATCCCAAAAGGCTGAAAACCATTGTCCTGTAGTAACATCAACCGTGGAGGAGGAACATTGTGTTCAATAGTCCTAGCAAATGTGGGTTGCCATTCCAGCCTTTGACACTGTGGTGGCATTCCATTACTCCATCCAAAACCACCAGAGGAACAAGTGCCAAAGATTTACAATTGAAAGTAACGCTAAAAGGAAATATACCAAACTTGGAACACATTCTTGTCTAACAATCGGGAGAGAAAAGAATTCTAGCGGACGTTGTGAAAAAATTAATTGTTGGGGATGGTTGTGAAATGGAGCATTGGGATCATTCCACTGGGAACAGAGAAGCTTAAAGGGTTAAGAGGATGGCAGGTTGCCTGCGAGGTCTCAGACATCACCGTGTGTTTGTGGGGAGGGCAATCAAGAGTTTCAAGATGCCGAAAAGATTGAAGAAATAACTACTTTTATTCTTTTAATTTTTAGGTTCAGAAACCGGTTGATGTGAGTATAGCAAATCTTCTGTATATTGAGAAACTCATGCTAATTCCCACCTGTGTCAATTTCCAACTCGGCATCTCATGGTTTACCGAGCAGGGGGATTAGGGGGGGAGACCCGCCCCCAAGGAGTGGATCTTCATAATTTTGAATCCTACTGTTGTCCAGTGGTGGGAGGTGTTATTGGTGCAGGAAGGTTAATTCTTCTCTGCATATAATTTCAATATACAAGGCATGAAATCTAAGTGCAGAATAAATGCCTTGGTTGGTTTGAATCCCTGTTGAGTTTGCCCAATTTAATCCAGTTTTTAACAGGTTCTCTCAAAACTTATACGCTCCCCCCCCCCCCGTTCTGTGACCATCTAAGCTCCTGTAAAGAGGAGGTGGCCTGAAGGTTGAATAAATGATTTTGATTATAATTATGAATTTTAGAGCTTTAAAACTTATTTCACATTTTTAAAATATTTTTAAATTTTTGCAAGCTGCCCCGAGCCTTTAGGAAAGGGCAAGATATAAGTGCATAAACAAATGAATGAATAAACGAATGAACAAACAAACGAATGAATAAAATAAATTCAGGAAGGGAAAGCCTAGAAACAAGACCATTAGACAACGTTTTGTGGATGAAGAACTGAAGAAACCATTATTTCCAGCAGATGTACAGGGTGACTCCTGATCTTGCAATACTCAGAAAAAATTGAACTACAGTTGTGCAGTTATCGGTTATGCAGTTCTAAAGTCACAATGATATAATGGTAGAAATGTTGTAAAGTCCATCCTAATAAATGCTTTCTCTGCATTGTAATACAAATCTACATTGTAAACTGCCCTGATCTGCAAGGGAGTGTGGTATACAATTGTAATCAAATCAAATAAATATGCAAAGATATCAAAAGTAATGAAGGAATAACTGTTTGCTTTTAATTTTAGGGATTTTCCCTGCCTTTCCTGCACGTGAGTATTATTCAGCTCACAGTGTCCTAATGAAATTCCAAGGCCAAAGATATACATGGAAATGTCTGGTTTGCGGATGATACCGCAATTTCCCAGAATAGCAATATAAGAATCTTTCTGATTTTTTTAACGTTTGGGTGCTTATCAGCAATGCAATATGGATTTGCCTTTTTCTTTGATTCCACTGATTTCCTAGACAATGACACTTCTCCCTTAAGATTGGATCCTTTTAAGGCAGTGGTGCTCAACCTGGGGTCGGGACCCCTTTGGGGGTCGAATGACCCTTTCACAGGGGTCGGGGCAGGACGAGCAGCTTGGCTGGAGGGGCACTGCCATATTTGCCACTCCTCCTGCAGGTGCCCACGCTCGGCTGCCAGCCGCTCCAGCAGCACCTCCAGCATGGTGCAGTCTCCCACCAGATGCTTCAGGTGGTGGCGCATGATCGGCATGGTGGGACAAGAGGCAGAACTGAACTGAGAAAGCCCGGGGGGGGGGAACCCAATTAATATACAATCATGAACCATGGATCTTCACACCATTGGTCAGTTTCGGTTTAATTTCTATGAAAGAACCCTTGCCTAATTTTATGGTTGGGGGTCACCACAACATGAGGAACTGTATTCAAGGGTCACGGCATTAGGAAGGTTGAGAACCACTGTTTTAAGGGACTACAGTATTTCCATCTGATCCCTTTGGATCATAATCCACAGGGAGTTTCCACCATTCTTTTTCATTCCCTCATTTATGGGGTTGGGGCCCTCTCTCCACCTGCAAAGGGGATGGTTGGGGATACCTTGGTTTGGGGGTCTAGAATTGAAACCCTTGCTCCTTTTTACATGAAACTTGGGTGGTCCTGAATGGTCAAGAGCTTGCATTCCTCTGCAATTTTGGTCACATTGGGTTGAAAAATAGACACACCAACTCCACCTGAAAATCCTACATAGATAACAATAGCAAAAATACCATCAATTTCTTTCCCTCTGAAAATACCTTGTTCAACTATTGTCAGCAATGTAAAAGTAGAAATCAAATGCGAGCTGGAACTTTATCAGTATTGTTGCATTGCCTCCAGACTGTTTCTACACCCATGAGGCCATCACTATAGCCTACCTTTACCAACAATGGGGATGCAAAGTGACTCCTATTGTCCCCTGCTCCTATACCCCCCCCCTTTACAACCACCCTGTGAAGTTGGTTAGGATAAGAATGAGTAAGGAGCCTGAAGTTCCCCAGCAAGCATTCGTGGCAGAGTGGGGATTTGAATTTGCAATCTCTCAACTCCTAATCTGACATGCTTACCATTATATCATGTTGTTGCTGGATGAAAGGCAGGAGACAGGGGGCATCCCGGTTATCTGGGTTCTATTATCTGCACTGATCCCACATAAATGGCAAGGGTCTCTTCAACTGCATTTCATTTGCATTTAATCAATGGGACAGATGAGCGAGACCCAGATCTGCCAAGACAAAACAGGAGGAGAATGTAAAGGACTTTTAAACATCGTGAATCAGATTTCTTGATTCCGAGATGTTGCCTATGACACCAGAAGAGGGCAAGTGAAGTCCAGTTCTGTATCTGAGAAAATCTGATGAATGAATAAGATGACACAGCCTACTGACTATGTAAGAAAAAAGTTAAACAAATAGATTTACAAATATCAGAGAATGAAATTGATTTAGCAATCATGCCTCCTGCCCAGAATGTCCTGGGAAGTGTGGTTCTGAGAAAAGAAGAAACTTCTTTCTGAGAAAATTCTCAGCATCTACCATGAACTACATTTCCCAGAGACCTTTGAAGAAAGCAATGGCAAACTGGTATAACCCTCCAGAGTCTCAGATATAGATACTCTTCCAGAACTCATTGTTCAGGTTCAGGCTATTAATCCCAGTTTACTACGGTTGCATAGCAAATTTCCAAGAAATGTGTAAAAATAACCAGATTTCTTTTTTCCCCCCTTCTAAAATAGGGCCTGATAAGCAAAGTGAAGGTGAGCATTTCAATTATAAATTGCACTCTTAATTTATTTACTCACTATTCTCCATACAGAGTGGCTTACACCAGTCTCCCTATAATCCCACCAAGAACCCTGTGAGGTGGATGAGGTTGAGAGCCTGTGACTAGCCCAAGGTCAGCCAGCAAATTTCCATGGCCAGGGACGGATTTGAATCTTCCTGCAAAAAAAAAAAAGGCCAAATTCAGCCCAACCTCACTGTAAAGTACTGCGGAGCTGAGTGGGGCATTGTTTGCACCCCCAAGGGCCTCCATAGGATGGGGAGGAGCTGGGCCTGAAAGACCCAGCTCTTCCTGTTCATACAGACGTCTGCGGGGCTTGGCCCCATTGACCCCTGGAGCGCATAAGGGAATGCAGAAAATATCTGTGCTCCCTTAAAGTGGGGCAACAGCAGCCTATGGTGTGCCTGGGAGGGGCCAACCCGGCAGCGATGTTATGTGGAAGTGGGGAGATAGGCATCCTCTGGGTTTTTTCCGCCCATGTAGAATTGGCCTCAGAGAAATTCTCAGCACCATTCATGAACTACATTTCCCAAAGTCTTTTGAGAAAATTGATATTGGTATAAACCCCCAAAATCTCAGGTATAGATAACTCTTTCAGAATAGGTTGCTCAAGGTTAGCCTCTGCTCATTCCAACTATTTAGCAAGTTTTCAAGAAGTACCAAGAAGCACACAAGACTAACCTGCTTTCTTTCTCTTCTCTGGATTTAGGAAACTGTGAACTCCCTGGAAGTGAGTGTTTCAACTATTTTCTATGAATTGGCCTTACTGCCAGATTTTGCCTTTGGGTAGGCTGCAGGAATTATATCTTCCTTCCTGAGTCAGGCAAGGAACTGATTGTCCACCTCAAGGGGCTCCTCCACACCTTTGCAGTAAAAGGGAATTATCCCCATTTACACTAATATGGGAAAATACTGCACCTTAAATTTATTTTGTTCATTTATACCCTATAAAGAACTGAGTACCAGAGGCTGCAAAAATGATGGGAAAAAAGCAATTATCCTTAACTGTGTCAAACCAAATTGTTAATATATACAGTACAAACAATATAGAGCATGCAGTGTAAAAATTCCCCATATACAGTGCATGATATAGTAAATATAGTAAATTATTTATTTATTTATTTATATAAAATAAATAAATAAATTATAACAGCTGTCTAATTAAGACCCTGTTTCAATACCGTCTGTTTCTGGTGCTACAGTCCTGTTGGAGTGGGGTCTTATATAGATGTTGTCCATAAAAGATAAAGAGCCAAGACATCTGCATGTATGATACAATCTCTAAGCAGACTTATTATAGCGGAGAAAACAATGGTTACTTTTTATAGCAACCAATCATAGAAGAAAAAAGGGGGCATGTAAATTTGTTGAGACAAAAGTATACGGAAGAAAAGGAAGGATGCAACAAAAAGAAGTTTAAAAGCTCCTACTTAGAATTCTAAAGATACCTGTGATCTGATAACAAAGAGGCCGAGGTAAATGAGATTTCCATTAGCTCTACCTATATGTGAGCTGAGCAGCCAAAAATGTAAAAGGATAACAAACGAACATTAAGGCCTTTAGAAGATAAAATGTCCAACATGCAAATGCAAAAGGTACCCTTCTGAAAAACAATTTATAAATATTATGAGATCAATGAACTTTTGATTCAATCTCAGTAAAAAGAAATTGAAATGAGTAGGTTGTCGATATACATCAACGAAAAGCATTACTAGTGGAGCTTCAAAACTGAAATTCCTAATTTTGTTATAATGTTTGGACAACATGTTATTCAAAGGATGTTCTGTTAGTCTCCCACACAAGGGATTACATGGGCATATTAAAATGGAAACTACTCGAGTAGATAAAGAGTTGGACAAATAATTTTTAGTGAAAACTTTTTTGTTGGGTGGATGCGTAAACCTCATGAGCTGAGCTGCCTGGGACCAGTTGGCATATCCATTGTACTTGTAGTGGCCCTTCAAAATAGGCAATACTATCACGGTCTTCAAATCAGCATGTATCAATAAATCCTTAATGGATTGTGCAGTTCTGGGAGATCTCTGCCTCTCACTGCAGATCTATTTTAATATAGGTTAATTCAAGATTATGCAGTGTTAATTCAGAAGCACTGAGGATGAATTCTGCTAGGGAACAAGATACACACACACACACTACACACATACAATATATATATTGTAATGTAATAAATATTTTTGAGGAAATACCAAAGCAAAATAATAACTATGTTTTTATTTATATTTTTATTTATATTTAGACCCATATTAAAAACGTGAGTATTTCAAATTGTATTGGGGAATAGTTTGGAATTTGCTGTTAACTGGGGCTTTGTCTTTCATTGTCAGGTGATACTTTTTGATTCTGAGAGGAATCTCTCAGTAAAGATCTACACAATATAATTTACTATAGTGAAAACAGAATTTCCTTGGCTTTAATTTTATTAATTTATATTTCAATTTATATACCACCCCCTCTTAGCCAGGTCGTCTCGAGTTGGTGTAAACTGTAAATTAGCAGTAAATTATATAATCATTTCAAACAAGCATTACACATTAACATTTAAAATCTAAAGCATCAAAATGCTCTTGTTCAGGGAAGAGAAGGGTGGGAGAGGATGGGGGAGGCCCATGTTGGAGAAGTAGGTCTAGATAGATCACTCGAGTGCATTACTAGATATATTACTTGTAATGCATCCAGTGACTCCCTTTTTCAAATATACTGATTCGATATTCCATTTGATTCGCTTTGGTTGCTAGACAGTCTGATACCAATTTTGCTGTCTTGGGGTGGTGTACAACTAATTGGATACATTGGATATTCATTAATAAAAAACACAGCTAGCCAATATTAGCACCAACATGAAGTGCTGAGGTAAATAAAATGAATTTGAGGAGCAAGTTGGAGGAATTGATGTTATTCTGTTATCCTAGCTGGCCTCAACCATAGGCCCAGCAGAAGAGCTCTGTCTTACAGGCCCTGCAGGATTCCCTCAAGGAATTAAATGAAAGCTTGTCTGTCAAATGTGATCATTTAGTGACCACCACAGTTTGAGTTTGGTCACTTAAACATAGGTCATCTGCCCTGGCTTGGATATAGCAGAAAGCAGGGTCTGTTGTCCCCGCCCCCCTGCTACTTCACAGCATCGGGGTGTTTCTTTGCACTTCCCAGGATCTTCTATATTTGCAAACATCTTCCCCAAACTTGCTTTGCAGGGGTATTTTGAGAAAAGTCGCAGAGCAGCCAAATTATCATCCATGTAGACAGTAAACTTCCGATCTTGATACCAGACATCTGAATGCCATTTTCCTTGTCCAAGTCCCTGGTGGCAACCATTCCCCCTTGCCACTGGATAGCTTTGAAGGAAGTAAAGTGAACATCTATGCAGACTCGGTCTTGTATATCTGAGAGATTGTCTCTCTCTGTATGCCCCTGGAGAGGACTGTGTTCATCAAATGCCAATTTGTTGGTAATCCCTGGCTCCAAAGAGATCTGCCTGGCCTTGCCCAGCCTGGTGGAATGAGTGCTGTCTGACATTAGGGCACTATCATAGTTCTGCAGGGCCTGTAAGACACGAGTATTCTTCCAGACCTAAGGCTGAGATGATCTCTTCAACTGGACAAGCAGTACAATCCTAGGTATATCTACTGGATATAGTGGGGCTAACTCCATAAAAGTGTGTGTGGAACTGCATATTAAATACTCCTTTATCACAGTCCTAGGGCTTACCATACACTACTGGTTCCCGCATAAACATGTGGGGAAGTAAAACAAGATTTTCATGTGGCAAAATATGAAAAATGCCTGAAAGAATAACACTTTCCTTTTAAATTTAGCTGGAAGGCCATGTGAAATCCGATGCACAAGTGAGTATTGTGAACCCTCTGGGCATGGGCATAGGAATCTGAATTACTCCTCTTTCTTATTCTTCCTGTCTAATTTCTACAAGCGCTCCCAAGAAAACTCAATGTGGTCCTTAGTGAATAGCTATTAAATTTCCCACTCGATCCCTCTATGGATTCCCATACCAACTAAAATGAAATGGAACAACGTGGAATTGAGAGGCCTTTCTTGCCAGTGACTTCAAAATAGAGATGCTGCTATTCTCCTCCTTCTGGAGCTTCCCCGCAGCCAAATATCCAGTCCTTTTGTTTTAAGGAACTTTAGGGAGCTGGAATGGAGACCTGATGTGGTTATTGATAGTAAACAGATTTGTAGTTTCAATCTAAGTACAATGAATAGTGAGAAAATTAGTGATTAAATAGTCTTTAGGATGCTAAAAAGAATAAAATAATGGGAAAAGTAAAATAGCCCGAGTAAGTGCTTAAAACTAAGGGGATTAGACCAAGACGTGCAGCATGTGAATTATTAGAGGGATTCTAGCAAGTATTTAGCTGTGCAGAATCAGATTCCATTAAGAAATATTCTGTACGTGATTTACATGTTATGAATGACTGAATGGTTAAACTTAAACATCAATGTGTATTATTTTAACAGTAAGTTAACAGTAATGTCTAGTATTTTAACAGCAATTTCCTGTCTTGCAGGAATACATGGGAAGCCAGCTGCATGCACTATAGCTCCCAGATTCTTTGGGACAATTCATGACAGCTGGACTGCTATGAAACAAATACAAGTCTGTGTCCAATACATTTATGTGTTGGACATTCTCAGTTTAAGGCAGGGGTAGTCAAACTGCAGCCCTCCAGATGTCCATGGACTACAATTTCCATGAGCCCCTGCCAGCGAATGCTGGCAGGGGCTCATGGGAATTGTAGTCCATGGACATCTGGAGGGTCGCAGTTTGTCTACCCCTGGTGTAAGGTGTTGGGGGTTCAGGCAATCTGTGCTTTCTTGCCCTGTGCTAAAAACAAGCTTTTCCAAAATGTACCAAGAAGCATGAAAGATTAACTTCCTTTCTCTCTTTCTCTCTTTTTAAAATTGTAGCAAGTAGTGAACCAGGTGAAAGTGAGTATTTCCAATCTCTATATGGGTTCTATATGGGTTCTTTTCGGTCCTGGCCCCAACCTGGTGGAATGAGCTCCTGGGTGAACTCAGGGCCCTGATGGAGCAGGCACATCTGCAGGGCCTGTAAGATGGAGCTCTTCCACCAGGTCTTTGGTTGAGGACAGAGCAAATGAGATCAGAGGTCCCTCCTCAGGCTGGACCAGCTCACAGACTATGTAAATCCATCAGTTTAGTCCTCACTCACTCCCCATGGCAGGTGGCATGCTGCTGGACTGGGCTGGGATGATAGTTTTATTCGCTGCTAATCTTGTGGTTTTGGTATGCTGGACCTTACTGGGGGTTTTATTGGGGATTTTATCTGGCCTTTGTTACCTGCCGTGAGCTGTTCTGGGAGTGGTGGGCTATAATTCTAGCAAATAAACAAAAACATAAATAATCAGATTTGAAACATGCCAGAGGACAAGGACACGAGATCAGCAGGCTTAATGCTTGCTAAATGCTTCCTGAATTTAGCGGGGGGAGGTGCCTTGCTCACCTGGCCCGGCAGGCTGTGAATAAATCTGCTTCTACCTTGTGAAATAAGCAAGACTGTCCAGGAGGTGTCACTAAGCACAAAGAATAACTTCATGCTTTTGCTTTTATTTAGGCTCTGATCCAAAAGGAAGAGGTGAGTATTGTGAATGACCAGCAGCTTCCTTTTTGACTTGCAGGAGGGCATTTTTGGGCTCAGGGAAGATACGCACACTGGCTTCCATTGGCTTAAACAAGGCCACAGCTTTATTAATACTCCACAGGAGTGTTGGCACAGCATAGGAGAGGGAGCCTGACTTGCAGTCTGAAGACCACAAGAACCCAGCCCCTACCAGCACCCTGGAGCCCATCTGGATCCCGTGCTGGGAACTCAGGTCTTGCTGCTGGGATCCCACCATAGGGAAGTGTCCACCTGGGGCTCCAGGAAGAAGTGCACACTTCCCTTGGCCACCCGGCATAGTAAGCCCTGGGGTTCCAAGGAGAGATGCCCACCTCCTTCTTGGTCCCACCCGGGCTACCTGCCACTGTGAGCCCCAAGCCTCCCCAGCCAGGTCAGCCCTGCTCGCAGCCCTGCCACCACATAGGGAGGTCCCCAACCTGGGGAGTCTGATGCGCCATACAGACATAAGATTAACCAACAAAACAGGGTGGGTGGGAGGGAAGCTGCTTGTACTGAGTGGATATTCCACGTGACTCAGACAGGATGACAGAGAAACTGATATCACTGGGGTTGCTGGGTGGGGGTGTAGGAACTCCCACATGTGTGTGCGCCGGGGGGGAGGGGAGGAGGGAAGAGAGAGAATGGGATAATGAATAAGATAAAAAGTATTAAGGAATGATCTCTTTTCTCTTTAATTTAGCAACTCACCCTGCAAGAAATTACAGTGAGTATTTCACATTGTCTGTGCTCTAGAGCCTTGATTCGGAGTGCCCTCCCATTAGGTCTGTCTTCTCCCGCCAAATTGCGACCTCTGAGTTTGAAAAGGGACCCTCCAAAGAATATGAAATTTTAAAAGTGGAGAACAGTGCTACCTGCTGGGCTTTTTCCTCTTTCAAGTCCTGGCTCAGATTCAGTCACTTAAACAAGGAGAGAAAGGAAGATGTGAAGTTCACAGAACTCTTGATTGGAAAAGAAACTCAAGCAGGCTTTTGGACCATTAAGGTCACTAGTTGAATACTCAGACTTGAAAGTGATTCTCCAGGCTATCAGGGCACGTCACATCACCTGCTGCCTAGTCCTTTACAGCTGGAAATGCTGGGAATCAAACCTGGGGCCTTTTACATCCCAAGAAGATGCTATACCACTGAGTCAAAGCCCCCCCCCCCCACGCGCGCTTTTGCTAACTAAACTTTAGTCTTGAAATTGACATGTGACCTGGGCCCATTCTGCATACATAGGTTAATGCACTTTCAATGTGCTTTCGCAGCTGGATTTTCCTGTTCAGAACAGGAAAATCTACTTCTAAAGTGCATTGAAAGTGCTTTATCTATTGTGTGCAGACTAGGCCCAGGTTTCCATTTTACTCAATTTCATGTGTGTTACTGGTTCATCACAGTTACTGGTTACCACTGTGTGTCTGAATGTTTGCTGTTTAAATGTGTCAAGTGATTTCAATGGTTCTTTTCATTGTAAGGCAAGATGCCAACCTCTCATCAGCTTTGTTTTTAGATATATAGCTTGATAAATAAATACATGAAGGGGGACAAAAAGATTCTTTTCCTCCAAGTTTCTTTAAAACGCAGAAGCTTTTAAAGTAAAGCATGGCCTTTGAATGGACCATGTTATATTGAAGTAGATTTACATAGGTTTAACGCCACTCCAGCCTGGGAAAGAGAAATAAGGTTGGAAAGTCTTTCCCCTTACTTCATTTTTAAGCTGATGTGAACAAACTATTATTAAACTTCATTGTGATTGACGAGGGAACATGATCAGTCAAATCACATTACCATATAGTTTTCCGTTAAGGCTTTATATGAGTGAAGGAATTTATTGTGTGTGGCCATAGGCCGTAACAATCTCCAACATTAATAGTACAAAACAAATACAGAATATACAATATAAGACACAACATTCAAATTAAAATAAAGATGCTGGAGAAATAAATTCTTGTAATAAATCTGTACAAGTGGGACCAACAAGAAAGCCATGGTTTAATATTAAGACTTTATAAGATATATGAAGGTGTCAATTTTAATTGAGGGATAATATAGTAACACTACTAATTAATAAGTAAAGTGTTAGTTCTTGTTCCCCCCCAAATGTCAACCATTGATCCGTCTTCTGGCCCCATCTGTAGTCAATCACATTTGTCCATGCATGTTGAAGATTGCAGGAAAAGAGAAACTCAGATCTTTTGCAGAGGATTCTTATCCCCTTCATCCTAAAATCCTCATGTAGGGGGCAATTGCAAAACTGACCAATTATAGTGTACTGTGTTGCAGACCCTCCTTACCATAGAAAAAAACCATTGTCAAAAGCATCCAAAATGGCAAAAGAATAATGACCTTTCTTTTTTTCTTTTTTAGAAACTCCTCAAAGAAGTGAATGTGAGTATAGCAAATCGTCTTGTACACTGGCTAAATAATTTGTAATGGGGCCTTTTTTTCACTGATGTTTTCCTGTGATTTGAGTGCTGACCGGCAATATCTTTTCTCCAACCCCCCCCCCCCCAAGTTCCATTTGCTTTCCCACGTTTTCATCGCAGTTTCCCCATGATTTCTCAAACCATCCGTGACCAAGTGCAGGAAAAACGATTCTGAAGACATGGGATGGCAAACTATGGGGGGAAGGCTTGGAGAAAAACTTCCATTGACTGTCAGGCAGGTATATATCAGCAGAAATGATGTGACACCATGCTCTGGCATTAACATGGCCACAGCCTTTTATTAACAGCTCCCAACCCCTCAGAAGGTTAGCCCAGCACAAGACCTTAAGCCCAAACCCCACAGCCATCTGGCTGCAACAAATTGGGGGGCCGTAGGTGCCCTGGGACTGGCCCTTTTCCCAGCTGGGAGAGCAGGCTCCTTTCCTTCCAGAATCGCCTCCACCTGGGGATCTATGGGTGCTCACCTCTTATTGGTGATCCCAGTCACCTGGCCCAAGTCCCTGGCCTCCAAGCCAAGCTCACTATAGGCCGATCTCTTATGGAGACCCCCATCTTCCAGGGAGCCCCAATATGCCCCCTGGGGCTTACTGCCCAACAGGCTTGGTCTCATGCCCCTTTAAACTAGCTGTGATAATTTAAAGTTCTGCATAACCTGAAACCATAATGGTACAACATTGTATAACCGTAGGGATAGGGTGGGAGGGATGCTTCTCCGTTGGCTGTGGCAGGCAATGAGGGTGAGCAAAGGCATGTGGCACCTTAAATAGGCACCCGCACACCTGCCTGATGGGCCATGCATGCCTCTGCAGCCATGCACACTCTCTAGAGCAGGGGTAGTCAAACTGCGGCCCTCCAGATGTCCGTGGACGACAATTCCCAGGACATCTGGAGGGAATTGTAGTCCACGGACATCTAGAGGGCTGCAGTTTGACTACCCCTGCTCTAGAGCCTGCCCTTAGTCATGCCCTTTGTGGCCAGCCCACCACACCATCAACAGATGACCCCAGTTCAATCAGGGCCATACATAAGTTCCCAGATAACGCACTGCCCTCCATGTTAGAAATCTTGCATCATTTCCAAAATTAGCATAAATCCCCAAAGAGTGTAATGGAAGTATTTGCAACAGGTGTTTATATTTTCTCAATACTAAATTTTGTCCTGCTTTTTATACTTCTGAAAGATCACCTTTGTTCTTTACTTAAGTTTTCTAAGACATTATTTAAAAGTATTTTAGGAATTTTTGGAGATCGGAATAGGACAGTGACTTTCTAGTCAAGGAATCTGAAAATCTTTTCGATATACCTCCTTGATTTTACACTTAGGTAGAGCATAGAGACTGTAAATCCAAAAAGCTATCACATGAAAACTATTATGCTAAAATTGTTAGGTCAGGTGTTTGAATATAGCAGGTATCAGGAAGCTGTATCAAAGCTGGACCAGTTCCTGGTACATCTGCAGCTTGGGTTTGACCATAGTCAAGATAACTCATATACATGAAAATTGATTATCAATAACCAATGATGACCAAGTAATGCTTACAAAGCTGGAAATCTTCTCGCTGTTTGGAGAATCCTTTAGGGAATTTCTCTAGTGTGGAAATGGGTATCCTGGGAATACTGAGATGGTCACTTCAGTCCAAGATTATCATAGGAATTGTCCAGTACTTAATCATGATTCCATCGGATGTAGATGTAGCAAATATTGATTCAGATAAGTTAAATTAAAAGTACACACACATGAAGCTACCTTATACTGAATCAGGCCATATGCCCATCAAGGTCAATGATGTCTATTCACCCTGGAAATAGCTCTCCAGAGTCTGAGGCAGGGGTCTTTCACATCATCTACAGACTGATCCTGTTAACTGGAGATGTTTGGGATTGAATCCAGGACCAAGCAGGTGCTCTTCCCCAGTACATGGTCCCACTTGGCAATAGAACTAGTTTGGGGTCCATATTAATAGTTGGAGGCCTGAATAACAGCTGCTATGTCCCCAGGCAGCTCCTTTCCTTTTTCCAGCCGGGTCTATGGTTTGTGGCCCCTCACCTTTTTCAAGTGTTCTACAATAGGCCAGGTTCTGTTTTGCCCCCAGTGTCTGCTCCATCCTTGTGGAACAGCCATTCAGAAAAGACCAGTGGGTCTTTACACTCTTGGATTTCTGGCAAAGGAGACTTGTCCCACAGAACCTGGCCAGGGTGGTCTGAGGAAATATTTGTCCAGCTGCGTCCAAGGTATTTTTTAAATTGGTGCTTTTAATATGATTCTTATCATACATGTTTAATGGTGTTAATTGGATGACTGCATATGGTTTAATTGCATCTTACATTGTTGAATTCATTTGAAATAAATGAATGTTTCTTGTTTTAATTTAGGTTCTGGCTGTGAAAGTTGTGAGTATTTCAAAGCAGCTCTGTGTTAACTGAACAATCCATAATTTGCTATCTTAAAAAAAAAATCTTTCCTGATTTTCCACTCTTGCTAAGTGAAAGTGCCCCTTGCCCCTAGATTCATTCCGTTGTATAGGCCTTATTCTAAATAGGAGGTAAAACACAGGAGTAAAAGAGACAGAACTGTTGTTCATTTGGGCTTTGCTAACTATGCCCAAGGAAGAGCCTCTTGTGGCGCAGAGTGGTAAGGCAGCAGTTATGCAGTCTGAAAGCTCTGCCCATGAGGCTGGGAGTTCAATCCCAGCAGCCGGCTCAAGGTTGACTCAGCCTTCCATCCTTCCGAGGTTGGTAAAATGAGTACCCAGCTTGCTGGGGGGTAAACGGTAATGACTGGGGAAGGCACTAGCAAATCACCCCATATTGAGTCTGCCATGAAAACACTAGAGGGCGTCACCCCAAGGGTCAGATATGACTCAGTGCTTGCACAGGGGATATATATATGAGCCTCTTGTGGCGCAGAGTGGTAAGTGACAGAAATGCTGTTTGAAGCTGTCTGTCCATGAGGTTGGGAGTTTGATCCCAGTAGCTGGCTCAAAGTTATATAAATGAGACCCCTGTTTGCAAAAGTGGCCTCTAAGTTTTGATCCAGAAGTTCACAAGCAGGCTATGAAGGCAGTAGCTTTCCTCACCATCTGCACCCTGAACTTGGAAGACCAACTTTACTCTGTTGGCTATCAGCTGCTGTTGGAAACTCTGTTGATGGAAGGAGCCCTATTCCAGAGACTGGCTTCACATTCTGAGGGTTATCTGAAGAAGTGAGGCGTGGCTCTCAAAAGCACCTGCCCTACCACAAATTTTGTTAGTCTTTAAGGTGCTTTTGCTAGAGTAACCTGGTTCTCTTGACTTCTGAAGTACTAGGGTAGCTCCTATATTAACTCGACATATCACTGTCAACATCCCCCTCACAAGTTTTTCTGCAAGTAAGATAATCAAAAGATAAACAAATAACATTTTTCTTTTCTAATTAAGGATTCAGAGGTGTCTGCATATGTTACAGTGAGTATTTTTGAATTGTCTATATATTGATTGAATGATCTGAAGATTTTTTTCACATCAGTCTAGTCACGTGCTGCCAATTTTGCTGACTGATTTCAAAACCTGTTCCTCTGAGGAACCTGAACTAGTCAATCAAAAGTGGTTCCCATCCTTTGAGTCCTTCCCAACCCCAATGCAGGCATGGCTACCTTTCAAAGGTCCCTTGATGTAGAGTTAGGTTTGGCAGCCCAGCACTAAGTTGCAGGAGGAACACTGGGGAGAGATGCAAAAACAGCGTGGCTTTGTAGGATCCTGGAAGCTAGGAATTCCTCCATTCTCTGTGCCAAAAATCATAGTGATTGGGAAATTTCCTGGAGTGTCACCGTAATACCACCAGCCTCACTTCCAACAATGCAGTAGTGTGCTGTGTTGTCACCTGCCTTTCCTCCCTGCTGTTCCAGTGGAGGATGAGGAGTTCTCATGGGGGTTTGCCTGGTATAATTGGGCAACCATATATCATGTTAACAGGCTTTGCTTTATTTCCCTAATAAGCGTACAGCCCAGTTGGTTTTGTAGGCAATGAGTTGCTGAATTTCAGTCAGGGAACTACTCCTCTGTGTTGATAGCAGTTTCAATCTATATCATAGTAACAGTATCATTAGTATTCCATTTTAGCTGAATTTATGGTTTTATGGTTTTATAAGCTGACTCTGGCTGCCGAAGATAAATATGTTAAAGAAATAAAATAAATAGCACTGCTTTTCATATGTATGGACATTTGAAAACATGCTGCAGTGGCTTTTTGGTAATATATCACATTGTAGTTCAGTAGATTAAATTTGAAGATCATTAAATATTTTAACAGCATTTTTGGAGGGGGATTTCTATTAGAAACACCTCATATTCATCTACAACAGGGGCTTCTGGCAAGGGCTCATGATAATTGTAGACCATGGACATCTGGAAAGCCACAGTTTGGCCATGATTTGGTGGCACAACCGGCCAAGTCATTGATTACCCCCAAGTGTTATCATCTGCTCGGTCAAAGGATTTCCAAAACCTCCCCCAAATCACAATACCTTTGATGCCGACAGTTAGCTGGATAAAAGTTGACATTCATTTCTAGATTAAGTGCATTGTAAGAGCCACAGTGTTGAAAATCCCTGCTTATCATACTTAAGTGATTAGTGTACAAAGGGAACCAGGAAACATGAAGAATGACTGTTGTTTGTCTCTCCAATTTATTTAGAAACTTCAAAAGGAACTGGAAGCTGTGAGTATTGCAAATTCTTTCTTTTCTTTTTAAATTGGCTGAATGATCAAAATCTCTGCAATGGGGCCCAGTCTTTGCTTGTGGATTTTTGTATCCTTTTCAATAGTAGCTCAGATACCTCAGTCATGGGATAGACATTTGCCTGTTGAAATTCACTCACAGGCCTCGGTTTTCGGCTAAGAGACTCGTTTAAAATTCATCATTTTCCTTGGCCACTCCTCTCAGAATAAAAAGACAGGGTATAAATATTGTAATATAAATTAGTAAAGAAATGAACTTTTTCCATGATTCTCACCACAGCTACACATCAGTCACATGGAATGTCTATTTTAAAGCCCAGAGGTACCATGTTGCTGGAGAAGGAAGACCTCATGCCTCTCCACATCGTTTTCTCAAGCCAAAATGGCTCCACTTCACCCCCCTGACTTAATACTGAGCCAAATGCATCCCTCACAAGTCTTAAAAACAACATGTCGGGCTAGTGGGTTGGGTTCATTTCCTCATTAAAAAACACCTTGTGTTAGTATCCCGCACCAGAATGTTTGGAAAAGGTGGTTATGAAGGTGCTGGGGAAAGGGAGCCAGGTGGGCGGGCATTGCGCTATTGCCAGTCCCAGCTTCAAAGTCTTCTAGGGGTCTAGTAGATGGGTGTGTGTGTTAGAGTTGGGAAGTACATCAAGCCCCATTCAGCTTGGGCTGCTGGAGAGTCACTGGAATGTACAAGGAGGCCGCAGGTATTCCTCCACATAATGTATTGGTAGGCTGCAAGTACTGCAGAACTCTCCCCTTGGAGGAGTGAGAAGAGCCAGTTTGGTGTAGTGGTTAGGAGTGTGGACTTCTAATCTGGCATGCCAGGTTCGATTCTGCGCTCCCCCACATGCAGCTAGCTGGGTGACCTTGGGCTCTCTACGGCACTGATAAAACTGTTCTGAACGGGCAGTGATATCAGGGCTCTCTCAGCCTGACCCACCCCACAGGGTGTCTATTGTGGGGAGAGGAATGGGAAGGCGACTGTAAGCCGCTTTGAGCCTCCTTCGGGTAGGGAAAAGCGGCATATAAGAACCAACTCTTCTTCTTCTTCAAGATGGTGGATGAAAAATAGTGCTACCCACCTCCAAAAACATCACAGTCCCCAGTCTGAGAATATTTCTGTGAATGTGGGTCTTGAGGTTTGAATTTATTTTTTTTACTGGTTCTTCTGGCCTTTTGGTTTGGAATCTTTTGCTGATTCTCTTTCCATGTTACTAGAAAATAGCTATCATATCCTCATGCAAAAAATGGATGATCAAAGCATTACAATTATTGGAATTGGGTTGGATTTATTCACAGCAAAGATGTGACCAAGAAATAGAACGCTGGGCCTGTTTATAAATAAACATGTCCCCATTGCTATTTACTCTAATTTGCACTCTGAATTCTCCACTGGACAGTGCAGTACTCTCTAAATCCCTGTTGATTCTCTTTTTAATGAGGAAAACAGTGAATAATTCACGTGATAAAATGGAGCTTTTCAAAGGAAAGACCTGAACTGGTAGGAATCTCATTGAGATCGCCCTGATCCTTCCTGAAAAGAAAATTCACATGCTGTCCATATTCCTACACAGTATTTCCTATACAGTATCAGAGATATTTTCATAGTGGAGACCTTTATGCCATTCTGTACCCCCATGAAAAATATCAAAGACTGTTTTGAATATCTGTACTCTCTCAATGAATACTTTTTTTCTCTTTCAGGCCGCCAGGGCACTACTGTTGGTAAGTATCGTGTATAATTTTTATTTGTGGCCAGCTTCCCCCCCACTGTGCCTTGTGGAAAGGGAAGATTATGCAGTGGAATGGTTAATGTGTTGAACTGGTTTCAGATAACTGTTTGCGTTCAGCAGTTTAACTTAGG
Source organism: Paroedura picta (assembly GCF_049243985.1). Lineage (NCBI taxonomy): Eukaryota > Metazoa > Chordata > Lepidosauria > Squamata > Gekkonidae > Paroedura > Paroedura picta. The sequence goes on along the minus strand of NC_135373.1, from coordinate 8,034,285 downwards.
TCAGTCTTTTTTTCCTCTGCCTACTTGGTCCATAGGGCTGTTGTGAAAAAAAAAAATTCACCCCATTCGTTTGCACCGCCCTAAGAGCCTTCAGCCCTAACCAAGATGATCCAAGCTAGATTAATGTCCTCAGATCTTGGAAGATAACCATGGGAAACCACCAAGGAAATTCAGTGTTCCTACACTGTGGCAGGCAATAGCAATTCACAGATATTCATTCCTTGTCTTGAAAACCCTATGGATTTACCATAAATCAGCTGCAACTTCATGATACTTCCTACAGCCACCAAGATCCTTGAAGGAAGGGAGAAATATGAGCTAGTGAGAAGAATAAAGGAGACATTTGTGTGAGTCCTTTGGACAGCCTAGGTCAGTCTTTATACCATTGAGAAACCCCTGAAACGTGTTTCAAGCTTCAAGAAATCCCAGAAATGGTGTGATTGTGCCAAATATGATCAGAAAGCATAGCTATGTACATGCCCACCCAGGACCCACTTCCCAGCCCATCCAGACCCATCATTGACCATTTTGGGAGGGGGAAACAGGTCAACATGACCATATAGGGCCATATCAGCCAGAAAGCCAGGTCTAGGTGAACAAAAAGGTTTCAATTCATTTCATTATTAAAGGAAGGGCAATCATTGTGGGAATCATTTTTCTAAAGGAAATGATATATGTATTTCTACATAGATGTATGTTTATATAGATGTAGGTTTAATCTATATGGCTATAAGACTGAAGTGGACCAAATTGCCTTCACTGACCAATACTAATCAATCTGGCTGATTATTCAAAGCAGTATCAAAGTGCCCCAGCCCTTGTTTTGTCAAATCAAGACCTTCCATGTAAATACTGAAACAAAATGGTTTATCAGCACAATTGCCCACTTCCCATAAAGCGTGGTTCTTTGCAAAGGAGAAACTTATTTTGGAGAGAATACTCAGCTCCCTTCATGGACTACATTTCCCAAAGTCCCTTACAGGAAGCAATGAAAAACTGGTATAAACTCCAAAAGACTCTTTCTGAATAGCCCCTGTTCACCACAGTCATATACTGACTTTTCAAGAAGTATCAAGAAGCATGCAAGAATAACCTGATTTTCTTTCTTTTTTTAAAATTAGAAATATTTAACCCAGCTGGAGGTGAGTATTTCAAATATGCTGTTTATCCACTTCATTTATACCTTGCTGTTATCCCCAATAGGGATGCCATTTTGTTGGCAGAGATTAAATATGCAAAGAATGTGGAGCACCAAACTGCTTAAATGAATAAAATATCGAGGAGGGAAACAACTTTGTGTAGGGAGAGAGAGGAGAGTCCTGTCTATCTGTTGTTCTACATCCTGTCTGTTCTAGAGACAGGGCACGGGGGAGTGTGCTCAAAGGAGCAGGAAGTCTCCCATTGAGCCAATCAGGAAATAGGAGGAGAGTATTTGAAAAATATCAGGAAGTTCCTATTCTAACTATGCTAAATACACATCTCCTCTGGTGTCCCCTGTAGGATAGTCTTCATATGTTTTTATATAATACACACTAAAATTTGGGCATAGTCTAAAACCTTTGAACCTCTCTCAAGTACTCTGTGAGGTAGAGTAGAATCTCCCAGATTAAGGTGACCAGATTTTGACAATTGTAAAACGGGACCCCATTGACCGGGGGGGGGGGGGGTATTCTTGATTAAAAATTTGGTCCATATGGAGCAACAAAAATTTTCATAGAATGCATAGAACGCAAAAATAGTATTGTAATATATATTTTTTACCTGCAACATCAGTACAAATTGCCAGGTGCCCCCAGATGTCCCTCCAAAAGTGGGACAATCTGGTCACCTTATCCCAGATGGTACTCTGACTCTGACTCTTACTATTAAGCCATGCTAGATCTGGGAGAAATATGGGGCGTTTGCTATCGAAGGCAGCAATTATTTTATTAGATTTCCTCAGATACAACACTGGACACCTTTCCCCGCCTTCTCCCTGGGCCTTTAACAGTAACCCAGAACAAAGAAATCAGTTTGTGGCAATTATGTTAAAGAAAGGCTTAGAAAACTTCCTTCCGTTTCACCACTCCTCAACAGGGTTTCACTCATCTACTTTATGAGTTAAATGTAAATGGATTGCGATAAATAGACCCTTGCCATTTACAGAGGATTCATTTCTAGAATCATTGCTAATAGTGGGGTCCACAGATAAAACAGGAGGTAGGGGATCTATTCCAAAGAAGGAGAGCCCACAACCTCCTAAGGAAGGCTGTATAGCTAGTTTTCAGGAAGTACCAAGAAGCATGCAAGAATAACCTGCTTTTTCTTTCTTTTCTTTCTTTCTTTCTTTAAAAATAGAGTGATGTAACCCAACTGCAGGTGAGTATTTCAACTCTCCTCCGCTTTTTGCCACCAGTTTTTGCAATTTTGTTGGGCACAGGCAATAAATGTCCCCTGGGCTACCTGGCCTTGTTGGCCATAATTATCTAGGTCAGGCGACTTTCTTCGATGTACCATTCAACCTAGGATCCAATGGGCAAACAGGGAGGCACTGAATGATGGGTCTGGGTGGCAGGATCAAGATGAAGATGGGTCATTTGGAACAGCTTAATTGACGTAGCAAGGGAAGGAGATTATAAGGGAGCAGGGGCCAGCAAGTGTCACAGTGAATGGGACAACTCCACCAGCAGTACTGTTGCTACAATAAAAGACAAAACATGACAAATGATTTGGAGGTGGAGTCTGGGAGAGGCACAGGAATATGATGCCATAGTTTGTGTGTGCTAAGTGCTGTCATGTTGCTTCCAATGCCATCCAGTTTATCCTTAAAGCAGCCACTCTCTCTGTGAGAATTTATCTCTGTTGGGTGGAGAGCAGTGGCCATTTTGGGGAGATCTGCAGGACCCACTAGGAGGCTGGGCAAATGTTTTTGTATTATCGATCTCTTAAATTCAGAATCACACATATCAAAAGCACCGGGATTGAATTCTGCTAGGGAGCAAGCCTCAGGCCTATATGTTTATATTGAAAGAATAAAGTTTTGTTTTTGAAGAAGTCTTAAAGCAGGGGAAAAAATAACTTTATTTTAATTTACCTTTAGGCTCTTACAACCACCGTGAGTATTACAAATCCTCTTTGTATATCCTTTTTGAATGCTACGATAGCATATTGTATCATCCCTGGTTACAGACAAGTTGGAGGCTTGGTGGGGTTGGGGAGGATGGGGTTTAGGGTTTTTGCTTAGTTTTACTGATTTCTATTGTATTTTAATGGATGTTGCAAGCTGCTGCGAACTCTTGGCTAGGAGTGGCAGCATAGCAAGTGAGTGAGCAAGCGAATGAATGAACAAACGAATCAAAGAATGAACGAACAAATGCACAAGCAGACAAATGAACGAATGAATGAGAATAATTAATACTGTCCTTTTGATTGGAGCCTAGTGTTCCTTTGCCGGATTTTGCTAGTTGATTCCTAGAAGACTTGAAGTCTATAAAATATGACTTCATTGCACAGTGAACAGTGTTGTCCAGTCTCTAATATATCCAGCCATGGCCCTTTTTGAATGCACCAACTGGATATGCCATTTGTTTCACATTGGTTGCTAGAAAGCATTTTCATCATTGTCTGAGGGACTCCTTTAAGGAAGTACTTGATGGTGTATCCTGTCAAGCCTTGATCATTTAGTAGCCACCACAAGGAGACTTTGTTCACTTAAACAAAGGCTATTTGACCTGGCCAGAAGCAACTCCCCCCCCCAGCTCCCCCCACAGCATCATGAAGGTTCTTTGCACCTCCCAGGTTTTCCCATCCTCCCAGCCATCTCTCCCAAACATGCTTTGCAGGGATGTTTTGAGAAAGATTGCAGAAAAGCAGGTTGACACCCATGTGGGCAGGGCTCCTCAGATTTTCTTGGTATCAGCCAGCTCAGTGCTACTCAATAATGTTAAACCATTCCCCTCTGCCACAGGGTAGATTAAAAAAACAAAAACAAAAACAACTGAATATTCATACAGCATTCATAAAAACAATGTGTCTGTTGGGTTTTCTGTATTCCCAGCTTTTAAAAAGTATATCCTTGTCCCCATCGTTCCTTTGAATGAAAGTTAGCACTTCGTGTGCTGCAGCTAATCAGTTCCCCTTCATGAAACTCCAATAAGTTGTGGGCAGGGAATATCAGACTGCAGATTGGGTGGACAAACCTTTAGATTCTCGATTTCTTTGAGTGCTTCTGCAGTAAGAGATAAGAATGTAAGAAGATTCCAGTCAGGTCAGATCACAATAGTTGAAAGTTCTTTAAAGTAGCCAAGTACTGTTGATTGCTGTTATTGCAGACTTCTGCCTTTACTGAGCATTTATGGGCTTAGGTTGATCTTACCTGGCTGAGATGGTCTCTTGAAGTGGACAAGCAATGCAATCTTAGGCATATCTACTCAGAGATAAGCCCCACTATGTCCACTGGGGCTCAGTCCGTACAAGCGTGCCTAGAATTGCACTCTAAATAATCCTCTGTCAAAGTATGGGATTGTCATAGACTGTTTATGCACTGGGAACTTCACTGCCCCAGCTCCTGTGCAGGAGCACAAATCCGGGCCGGATGAGGTGCACCAGGCCAAATGCTCCCCCATATGGGTGCAGGAATAGGTGGAGCAACCTGCCATGACTAAAACTCCAGCCTGCAGGGCGGCATGAAACCTCCAGTGCGTAAACGGTCATAGAGTCCTGGTTTCTACATAAATCTGAGGGGAAGTAAAGCTAGATTTTTCATAGGATGAAATATCAAAAATGCCTGAAAGAATAACACTTTCCTTTTAAATTTAGGTTGAAGGCCAGGTGAAAGCCGATGCACAAGTGAGTATTGTGACCCCTCTGGGTGTGGGCAAAGGAATCGGTATTACTCCTTTTTCTAGTTCTTCCCGTAAAATTTCTACAACAATCCGTAAGAAAAATTCAAGGCCATCCTTAGCGAATGGGCATGAAATTTTCAGCTTAACCCTTCTATGGATTCTCAGACCAACTACAATGAAATGGCCTGAGGTGATGTGGATTTGACAGAGCTTCAAAGAGGGAAATGCTGTCACACTCCCATTCTCTGCTTACTTGTCCTCTGTTAAAAACAAGCTTTGCCAACATGTAGGGAGGAACACAAAAGACTAATGGTCTCTTATTCTCTTTTCCTTTAGCAACTGCTGAGCCAGATTCAAGTGAGTATTGAAAATCTCTCTATAAGTTGAGAAATCTGCAATGTCCCCCCCTCCCCCCAACTCTTGTCTTGCCAGATTGTGCATGTCGTTTTCTAGAAAATTTACCTCATCAGTAACTGCTGAGATACCCATGGTGCTTTTCAGTCACTGTTAGCTGGGCTGAGAACTTTTGTGGCAAACAATGATGCCCACCAGTCAAGCAAAGCTTCCTCAACACCCCTCTGATACATGCAGAGTAAACCCCTGATGTTCCTTGGTTATCTCACAAGTAGTACCCTTCCAAGCAGCCATACACCAAGCTGGCAAGCCAAGTGAGGGGCCATATAGAAGCCAAATGAATGAATAAATAAAATAAATTTAAGGGAAATGCCTGCTTTTGTCACATGCAATAATCTCATTTACTAGAGAAGTTTAACTATTCCCTGAAGTCAGCTTGCCTGTCTGCTGTCCTCTTCATGGAATCCCTCATCTGAAAATTAGTCTGATATGGGAATTTGGGACCTTAATGTCTCCCCAATTCCCATTCATGATCAGGTGTGCCCCTGTGTCCAAGCGATTGTTCTGTAAATTATTTTCATCCTACATTATCTCCTTGGACTCAAGGCAGGTGGACAATGTAGCTAGAATGTTGCGATGGAATAAGGATGCTTAGGGCTGATCCTGCGTTGAGCAGGGGGTTGGACTAGATGGCCTGTATGGCCCCTTCCAACTCTATGATTCTATGATTCTATAAATGACCAAATTTAAATTACTATAAAAATGCAAAATTGAAACCTGCAAGAATTAAAACACACAGCAGCAGCAAACATAGTCACCCACTAATTACTGCCTGATTCATCTTCCTAGATATAAGAGGGGAACATGTATCCCCTGTGAAATAAGCATGAATTTTCAGGAGGTCTCACTAAACATGAAGAATAACTTCCTGTTTTTGCTTTTATTTAGACTGTACTCCAAAAGGGAGCGGTGAGTATCCTTTTCACAGGACTACAGCCTTTCCATGGCCCATTTTCCCTCTCCATTTTGAGAGAAACCATTTTACCTCTCTTTGGTAGTCGCCAATTTGATAGTCGCACATTTTGAGGTCTCCATTGAAGTCAAAGGGAACTTAACTGAAATGGAGCCAAGATTTGTATTGGGTTTTTATGGCTTGGATCCAGCAGCAATTTCCATGGATGGACAGGTTTCCAGTCAGTGGAACATGGCTTTCTTACTTCCCCTGGAATGCTAAAAATTGCTCAAAACCACATTTTAATTATACCCATGGATTCCTCCCAGTGTTGCAATTCCAATCGATTTTTTTTTTGGAAAGGACCTGAAAACATAGCAGCAATAAATATGCTCATATATATTCCCCTGTTTGAATTGAATGAAAACCTTTGACTCAATAAATCTTTTGGGCATTTCTGCAAAAGACCAGAAATGAGTCAAAATAGACTCAGAGTATCAGGATAGGTTTCACATACACCCCAACATATCACTCTCTGTGTAATCTATGGAAAATATTATTATTATTATTATTATTATTATTATTATTATTATTATTATTATTATTATTATTATTATTATTATTATTATTATTATTATTATTATTATTATTATTATTATTAAAATATTGAATTTATTTCCCACCACTCCTGAAACTGGTTCATGGCAGGTTACAAGTGTCCAATAAAATCCTCAATTAAAACCCCAATTAAAACAGGACAACAAAATCAAAGAACAAACTGGAGAAAACATGGTGGTAATTCCACAATCTCGCAGTCCTCCAACTAACCTCTAATAAGGGGGGAAAGAGGGGCCAAGATAACAAATGGCCTAAACTGCTGCCTAATACTGAGGGAGGAGGGAACTGATCCTCAGTACCCCGGCTTTAACCATAGACCTAGCAGAAGATTTTTAAAATATACTAAGGAATAATTCCATGTAATTGTTCCATGTAATTACCTCATGAGGTTTTATGTAAACTGCCCAGAGCCAGATGGAGGGGCGGTATAAAAATCTAAATAAATAAATACTTAAATAATTCCTTTTCTTTTTAATTTAGACTGTCACCATAGCAGAACTGACTGTGAGTATTTCAACATTTCTGTTTTCTGTCCCATTGATCAGTTTTCTGACTAGGGGTTGGCACACACTAGCTCAAAAACCTTTGGGAAGAACTTTGGGAAATTTGTCGCTTGCAAAAATTTGTGAACTGCAACCCAGCTAGTAGCATCTCCAAACTTTTAAGGCAATTGTAAAAGTTCATGGAGCCAGCTGGGTCTGGTGGTTAAGAGCGGCAGTTTCTAATCTGGTGAACCAGGTTTCATTCCCCACTCCTCCACATGTAGCCAGCTGGGTGACCTTGGACTAGTTACAGTGCTGATAGAACTGTTCTCAATGAACAGATCTGTCAGAGTTCTCTCATTCCCATCTACTTCACAGGGTGTCTGTTGTGGGGACAGGAAGGGAACACAATTGTAAGAGGGGTATAAAACCAACTTTTCTTTTTCTTATGGGTTCATGGGGAGCAAAAAACAGGTGTTTAAACTCCTGCTTTCTCCTCCCCATGAAAGCTACCCAAACAGCCGAGCTATGGAAGCAGGCTACTCCTGGCTGCTCAACGGTTTGGATCAGAATCCACTGAGCTGTGGGGGCAGTCCCAAGTTCAGTTGTTTCTGGCTCTAAACAGCTGAGTCTGTTTTGGAGCTCAACTGTTTAAAAAGGCTTTCTTTGGTTCAGCGCTGAGCCATTTAAACCACTGCTTTCTGCTCCCTATGAAAGGTTTGTGCCCATCCCGACTTATGACCCCCATATGTACACAACCACATTTCTTAATGCATATAAAAATGTATCGGGGGGAAGTTGGGATCTCAACCAGAGAATTCTTAGCACCTTCAACTGAAAATCACTGTGTAGAGGGAGTAGAAGAGCATGAAATTGTTGGAGAACTGATCAATTGTACTGTAATCAAAGCAAATGCATTGGGGACCCTCCCTACCATAGTGGGGGGAAAAACAGATAAAGGCTCTTAGCTATCATTAAAAAATCATGAAACAATAACTGCTTTTCTTTTTTTATATATTTTAGAAAATCGAAGCAGCACTCCCTGTGAGTATAGCAAATGCTTTGTCCATTGACTGAAAAATCTGTTGTGTTATTCACAGTGGGGCATTAGTCCTTGGCTCATTCCACTCGCATTGGATAATGCCCTTTCAATGTGCCTTTGCAGCTGGATTTTCCTGTGCGGAACAGGAAAATCGACTTCTCAAGTGCATTGAAAGTGCATTATCCAGTGTGTATGGATTTCTTGGGTCCGTTTATGACCCGTTTTCTCGTGGTTTGAGTGCTGATCATTTCCCCCTCTCCAGGTTTCCCTATATTTCCCTCTGGTTGATTAACTCCATGGAATATTTCAAATTGCACCTGTTCCTTCCTCAACTGAGGATTGCTAGAGGAGTGGACATTCTTGGCTGTTTAATGGCAGCCTGTCAAGACTCTTGGCCTCAAAAAGCTTTACTCTACAACCAGAATTCATAAGCTGAATATATATTCCCCTCCTCCTTGGAGAATTCCAGGGTCTAGAGTGGTAAAAAAAAACTGGGATGGAATGGGTCTTTCCAGTCCAAGGCAACCCTAGGACTGGTTCATCAAAAGTCCAGGATATCTGTTAAGCCTGACAGTGGCTTTCACATTTCACATTGATTACAACTCAGTCCCTTTAAGCAGAGATGCCAGGCATTGAACCTGGGACCTTCTGCTGAGTAGATGCTCTACCACCAACCCATGACTCCTTCCCCACTACTCAGGCCAAATTCAATAATAGAACAAGGTTGGGGTTCATGTGAACACAATCAAGAAGTATAAAGAATGGAATAACATTCTGATTCACTGTCACTGTTCTTCTTTTTTCTTTTAGGGGCTCATTAAAAAACTTGTGAGTATTTCAACCTTGGACAAAATGAGAAATGCTAATGCACACGCTGGGTTCACCTTTGGGGGGTTTTCTAGACCAATACAATGCTCTGGAATCTTGAGGTTCCAGGCAGCTCCCCTACCATCTATTCATATTCCCTGGCCTTTGGTTGGATAGAGGATAACTGCTGCTGCATACCACTATGAGCCACCCACCCCAAATAATTCCTGTACATAAGATATCAAAAGTATAAAATAATAACACATTGCTTTTCAAATTTATTTATTTTTTATTTAGACTGGAGCAACAGCTGAAGCTTTCAAAGTAAGTATTTTGAATTGTCTATGTCTTGACGGAATGACTTGTAGAGTCCTTCTTGCAGGTGTTCAGTCATTTCTCCATTGAGTACCAGTGGGATGAGGAATGCTGGAGGAGGGGTTGCTTGGTGTAAGCAGGCAAAAAGGAACTCTTATAGCATTATTTAGGCATTGCTTGTGAACAGCCTAGTTGTTTTCATAAACTTTGGGTGGCTAAAATGTTTCAGCCAGGGGCCACTGATCTCTGCTGATGGTGATTTTGATATCTTTGGTGGGAGGACTCAATCATTACAGTGATTTAGGATTGCATTTTAAATTCTTTCAGTCTTGTTAGCCACTTAGAAAGTCCTTGCTACTGAGGAGAAGGGGCTGCTATTTTGCTACATAAAAATAAATTAGTCCAGTGCTTGTCCATTCTGCTGCTAAAAATGAATTAAATTGTAGATTTTGGACACGTTTGCTGACAACCCAAAGCTTATTGCCAATATTTAGTTATTGTAATTGTAAAAGCCAGTTTGGTGTAGTGGTTAGGAATGCGGACTTCTAATCTGGCGAGCCTGGTTTGATTCTACACTCCCACACATGCAGCCAGCTGGGTGACCTTGGGCTTGCCATGGTGCTGATAAAGCTGTTCTGGACGAGCATTGATATCTGCCAGCCTCACCCACCTCACAGGGTGTCTGTTGTGGGGAAAGGAAAGGGAAGGCAATTGGAAGCTGCTTCGGGTAGAGAAAAGCAGCATATAAGAACCACCTCTTCTTCTAAATGAGCCATCATGGTGTAGTGGTTCTCAAAGCAATGGCCTCTAATCTGGAGAACCAGGTTTGATTCCCCACTCCTCCTTGACATGTAGTTAGCTGGGTGACCTTGGGCTAGTCCCCACTTACCTCACAGGTGTCTGTTATGTAGAGAGGAAGGGAAGGTGATTGTAAGCCACTTTGAGATTCCTTTGAGTACTGAAAAGTGGGATGTCATCTTCTACTTTGTTAAGAATTACTGCTTGTCATGGTGAAGAAATCAGGAACCAAGAAACATGATGAAATTCTTGTGTCTTTTTTATTGTTTAGAAATTTTACCAGCAGCTGCAAACTGTGAGTATTGCAAATCCTAAAAGTATTGACTGATTAATCAAAATCGCCTTCTCAGTGGCTTCTCAATGGCTTGCAGTTTCTGGAGCCATTTTTAAGAGATGCATGGACCCCTCAATAACAGAATAACATTAACAACTGTAGTACTTTACCCCCTCCCACTATACTGAATATGAAAACCTTTTGGGTAGCCCAAAGTTTTAATTTTTAAACACGGAATTACCTGGTTCTTCGTGCCTTTTGGTTTGGAATTTTGGATTGATTCCCTTTGCATGTCACTAGAAATTGACTACCATATTTTACACATAAGCATGGATGATCCAAGTACTGAAATTAGTTGAGACGGATTTACTCGCAGTAAAGACGACCAAGAAGTGGACTGCTGTGCCAACTTGTCATGGTGGATCATGGCAGATTTTGCTATTTACTCTAATTTGCACTCTAATCTGAAAAGACTGGATAGAATGATGTTGTAATTGCTTTTGATTTTTTTTAATGAATGAATGAATGAATGAATGAAAAAGTGAATGCTGATGTGCTAAAGAAAGACTGAAATAATTAAGACCCTCATATTGAGCTCCTTGTTCTGTCTTGAAAGGAGAACTCTCATACAATTTACTTGAAAACACAATACTATAAATCTTTTCATAGTGGAGACTGTAGTGGAGTAGCCAGGACTTTTCTGCTGCTCTTTACTTCCATAAAAGATATTAAGAGCGGAAGAAACTGTTTTTTTATATCCAGACTGTGAATGACTTCTTCTTTTCTGTTCTAGGTCATCAATGCCGAAGTACAAGTAAGTATAGTGAATAATGTGGTCAGTCATTTTTTATCTTTGGTGGTAGAAAGTGCCATAAAGTCAAAGCTTATTTACAGTGACCTCATAGGGTTTTTAAGACAGAAGATGTTCAGAGATGGTTTGTCATGGCCTGCCTTCAAATTGTGACCCTGGTATTCCTTGGAAGTCTCTCCGTCAAATACTTGCCAGGTCTGACTTTGCTTAGCTTCCAAGATCTGATGAGATCAGGCTAGCCTGGGCTACCTACATCAGGAGTTTGTTGAAAGGGAAGAGAGAACGTTGTGTTGTGGCTCGTTTGTTGGATTTGGGGCAAGGAGAACATCTTGTGCCCAGATGTTGCCAGTGCTTTAATTTGGAACAGTTTCTTTCCCATGGCCTGACCTATTTACCCCCTAGGGCTATTATGAGGGGGGGAAATCACACCATCAAGGTGGGGACACCTGTAAAACAAGGTGGGGACACCTGTATCAAGGTGGGGACACCTGTAAAACAGCTTTGGCTTGGATCTTCCTGGCAGCCAGAGCAAAAAGTGCTATCCTATATGAAATATAGGGGTCGACATCTGATAACAGATAGGCGACTTTATCAAAATCAGAAGTGGGGTGTGAGTTTGGTAGTAACTTGGCAAGGAATTTGCCCCTGACTGAACAGCTGTAAGAACCCAAAACATTCCTGAAATTCCTGTAAACATCAACAAAGTTAGGCAAGGCAAAACAGGGAGACTGATACATGCTTTGAATACAGAACGCTCCACATCCAGTCCTTCATAAAAGAGATTATTAGGTAACCCAACCATGCCTCAAATGAGCCATGTCCTCAAACAATTGTCAAGATGACACAATCTACCTTCCATGTAAAAACAAAAATTAAATAGAAATAGTGTCCCCTGACTAGAAAGCCTTGGGGAGTTTGGTTGTGTGGGAAGAGAAATTTTCTCCCAGAGAGCATTCTCAGCAACCTTCATCAGCTATATTTCCCCAAGCCCCATGTCGATGACAAACTAATATTTACTCGAAAGGTTTTTTGGAATACTCTTTTAGAATAGGTTGTTCAAAGTCCACCTATTAGCCCCTGCTCATAGAGCACGTTTCAAGAAGTGCCAAGAAGTAACCTGTTCTCTTTCTTCCCTTTCTCCCCCTGTCCATTTAGCGACTTTTAAGCCAAGTTGAGGTGAGTATTGCAGCTATTCTCTGTGGAGTTATGAGCACAGCTTTCCACCAGGTTTCCCCTTTTCCATAAGATGCAGGAAATAAACATTCCCAGTTGAGTACAACAGAAAACTGATTGCCTTCTGCAGGGCCTCCTTTTAGTTCTCCCAGAAAGGAAATTGTCACTATTTACACATATATGTGGGATTTTTTTCAACTGTTTATTTATTTACTGTATTTTTACCTCACCCTGCTCCCCAATGGGGCTTCTGACTAGCTCCCTTTAATCTTCACAAGAACCTCCTTGAGGTAGGTGAGGCTGAGAGTATATGATTGCTCCAATGTCACCCGGCATGTTTCCATGGCAGAGGAGCCATTTGAAGCTGGAGTCTTCCAGACTGTAGTCTCACACCTTTCCCATTACAGCATGATGGTTCTGGGAGCAACATGGGGTGTTTGCTACTGAGGGCAGTGGAGCCCCTCTCCCTGCCTTTATCTGTGGATCCTAATATTCTGGTCCCAGTAATGGATCCTCTACAAAAGGCACGAGTGCATTTACAACATCCCATTTATATTTAACTGATAAAATAGATTAGTGAGACCCAGTTGTGAAGAGACTGAACAGGAATGTCACCAACTGTTTTGTTTGTTCTGGGTTGTTTTGGAGATGGCAGGAATGACAAAGTTGTATTTATTCCAAAGGGTTCCGGAATACTCTTTTAGAATAGGTTGTTCAAAGTCCACATAAGGTGGTCCACTTCTGTATCCAACAAAACAATAATCATAGATTGATAATCACAAAACTGAAGGGGATCGGAATGTCTTAACCGTCTAACCAATTACTTGGCTACTCAAAGCAATATCATTTTTCACCGTGGATCAAAGGGGTCCTTGCTCTGAGACAAACATCTTTGACGCATCAAGATAACAAAACCTATCTTCCATGTAAAACAATGAAAAAAGTAGCAATGTCAGTGAACAACATTTGCCTTATCCCCTGTCTCAAAGGCCCTAGGAAGGCTGAAAAGGGACAAATTGTCTGAAATGGGAAAACTTCCTTCAGAGAGAATTTTCAGTACCCTTCTTCAACTACATTTCTCAAATGATAACAAATTGCTATAAATTCCAAAAATCTCAGGGATACTCTTTCAAAATTGGTTGTTCAAGGGTAGACTATTCATCCCTGCTTACCACAGCACGTAGGAGATAACATCCCCAAGAGCCAAGAGATACGCCTTATTTGATTTATGATAACTGATAAATGGAACATAGATATTGGATTGGCAATCACTGAGGAAGAGTCAGAAAATGGGAGGAACGTACCTGGGACCCTGTTCTGGTTGTCGAGAAGTTGATTGATTAATATATCCAATAAAAGTGGAATGAGAGATTTATAACTTTGGCCTTTTGATTTCGACTTTGGACTATTACCACAGCTATACAGCAATATTTTTATTTATTTATTAGATTTTTTACCTGTTGCTCTTGAGATCATCTCACGGCAGGCTACAATAAAATAAACCCCCATAAGTTAAAAACATTAAAACAACATACTTCTTTGACGAGAAAAAAAAAGTAAATAAAAATCCACCCCAAATCTTCCCTACTTCCCTCCCCGCCCCTCCCAACGCCTCAGGGCAAAACTCCCAGGGGTGCCGATTATACTTCCTAATCCAATAGGTTTTAACATAGTTTCAAGAAGTGCTAAAAAATAATCTACTTTCTTTTTTTTTAAATTTAGGGATATTTAAACCAAGTGCAGGTGAGTATTTGGACTATTCTCTGCTAACTGATTTGCACTATCTTCCAATAGATTTTGCCTTTTTGTAGGCTGCAGGATATAAATATTCCCAGGTGAGTCAGACAGAGAACTGATTGTCTGCCTTCAAAGATCTACTGACATCCCTCCAGTTAATGGGGATGATCACTATTCACACAAATGTAGGAAAAATACTCCACTCTGTATTTATTTATTTAATCCCTTGCCTTTCATCCCAGTGGGGACCAAATTGGTTCCAATCTATCTTCCTGTAATTTTCCCAATAGCCCTATGAGACAGGTGAGGCTGAAAGACCAGAATCTGTCCAAGTTTACCTTGCAAGCTTCCAGGGCAGAGGGAGGACTCAATCCTGGGTCTCCCACATTAAAGTCTCGCAGCCTAACCACTATGGCCCATGCCTCTATAACTGAATGGCGTTTTAGATCTCCACAACGCCCACAGACACACCCATGATGGATTCACTGTTCTTAAAATGTAGATGCAAGCGAAATGAAAGCAACAGTGTATTTCGGCAATGGAGATTTGGGTTACCGATTGAATTGTCCATCATTTTAAATCAAGGATCCAAAGAGCCACCAAGCCATGAATTGTCATATGTGAGTTATCATGATTAGGCAGCATTCTTTCATTTAGCATGCAGCCTAGGAGCCTCCAGGGCGGTTGCGAAGCTCCAGCTGATGGGTCAGGATGGCAGGAGGACCCAGAAAAGCATTCATCCTTGGGAACAGTTAAATTAAGGCAACAAGGGAATGAAGTTGTAGGCTAGCAGGTACTACAGCAAGGGGACTATCAACAGCAGTGATTGTGATAGTGCTTCAACCAAAATGACAAAGGGATTTGCCAACTTTGGGTTGGGAAATTCTGGGAAATTTGGAAGTGGGGACCAGGGAAGGTAGTGTCTGGGGAGAGGAAGAAGTTCAGCAAGGATCTGATGTAGGAGAATCCACCCTCCAAGGCAGCCGTTGTTGTCTGGAGAACAGTTGCAATTGTGAGATCTCCAAGTTCCACCTGGAGGTTGTCAATGCTACTTTTAGTGCAGATATATTTAATTGCACAATGTTAAATCAGAAACCCGGGAGCTGAATTCTGCTAGGGAAAAAGCTAGAGACAGGTATGCATCACGAAACAATAAAGGCTTTTGAGGAAGTATCAAAGCAGAAGAGTAACCTTGTTTTTATTTACTTTTAGGCATACGTTGTAAACGTGAGTATTGCAAATCATACTGGCATTTGTGAATAATCACTAATGTACTTTTAACTGGGGTCTAATCTTTCACTGCCAGATTATTCTTGCTGGTTCCTAGAGGAGCCCCTCAGTAGAGATCTGCAGAATATAATTTTTATTGCTTCTTGGGCTTTAATGTGCCATCCTACTGCCCTTTTTTTGGAGCCTCTTGTGGTGCAGAGTGGTAAGGCAGCTGCCTGAAAGCTTTGCCCATGAGGTTGGGAGTTCGATCCCAGCAGCCGGCTCAAGGTTGACTCAGCCTTCCATCCTTCCGAGGTCGGTAAAATGAGTACCCAGCTTGCTGGGGGGTAAACGGTAATGACTGGGGAAGGCACTGGCAAACCACCCCGTATTGAGTCTGCCATGAAAACGCTAGAGGGCGTCACCCCAAGGGTCAGACATGACTCGGTGCTTGCACAGGGGATACCTTTACCTTTACCTTTTTACTGCCCTTTTTGAATGTACCGACTGGATATACCATTTGATTCACATTGGTCGATAGTCAGATACCATTTTCATAAATATCTAAGGGATTCCCTCACGGAATTAAATGAAGGCTTGTCCCATCAACTTTTGACCTTTTAATGGTCACCACTGTTTGGTCACTTAAACATAGATTACCTGCCATGGCAGGTAGGATGCAGTGTTTTTTCATAGAATCATAGAATAATAGAGTTGGAAGGGGCCATACAGGCCATCTAGTCCAACCCCCTGCTCAACGCAGGATCAGCCCAAAGCATACTACCTGCTTCCCCACAGCACCACGGTGCTTCTTTGGACCTCTCAGGATTTCCTGTGTTTGCAACCATCTTTGCATTGATACTTTGAGAAAGGCCACATAAAAGCCAGGTTGGAACCCAGGTGGACAGGCATCTTGAGAGGTTACAACATTTATGTTCTCTTAAGTTTTTGAATTGTTTCCCTTTTCTTTTTCAGTTAGCTTTAAGCTGCTCTTTTCCACTACATCTCTCAGCCAGACATACTTCCCCCCTCCCTCTCTGGCTACAAACCCCCACCTGCTGTTTTCCAATTAGTTCTCACTGGTCACTCTTAGGGAGAGGCAGAACCTAACCCGGCCCATCACTCAATGTTATAAGAACAGCATGTTTATTGGGTTCCAGCTTCCTTCCTGCCTGCCTGGAAAACTTTAACCCTCTGTATGCTTCTAGTAAAAGCTGGACATTCAGAGAACTCAATAGGCACATGGTTAGAATCTTATAACACTACAGCAATATTAGTTGGATATTTTTGTTGGATGCCCTTTGATGCGGGGGATAGTTGCCATGGGAGCCTGGGGCAGGGAAACCTTCCTTGTGGAAGCCATTTTGCTGCTGCACTGGTAAACCACACAAGCCTGTCTCCCTCGGGAAAATACTTTTAATCTGGTTGCTTAGTACTGTCTTCTCCTACATTTCAGTGTTAATCTGTGAAACCAACAGCAGGGAATCAACAGATTTATGCCCTAATTTGTCCCCTTTCATGAAACAACAATGAGAGGCATGCTGGGAATATCAGACTGCAGACTGGGTGGACAAGCATTTAGCTTCCAGATTTCTTTTTAGTGCTTCTGTAATAAGAGATAAGGATATAAAGAAGATCCCTTTGGGATCAGATCAAGAGCCTTGCAAATCCTCTGATATATTCAGTTTTAATGCTGACAGTACAGCCAACTGTCTTTACTATATATTTTTAGGCTGTGGCCACTCTTACATCTCTCCATTCAAGTTGCAGCACTATTCAATAGATGATATCGTCCAGTGTAGAAACAATGCAATCCTAGGCACTGTTACTCAGGGGTAGGCCACGCTGTATTTAGTGAGGCTCGTTCCATACAAGTGTCCTTTGGGCTGTATCCTAAATGCCTCTCTGTCACAGTACTAGGGCTGACCATAAAGGGCAGGTTCCTGAATAAACCAGGGGAAGGGTGGAATATAAAACAAGATTTTCATCTAGGGGAAGTGTGAAAAAAAAGCTTGAAAGTCTAACACCTTCCTTTTAAATTTAGCTTGAAGGCCAAGCAAAAGTCCGTGCAGAAGTGAGTATTGTGAACTTTCTGGGTATGGGGGTGGGAGGAATCTGCATAGTTCTTCCTGTCAATTTTATACAAGGGCCCCTATGGAGAAGTCAAGGCAAAAAGTCATTCTCATGGCTCACGACCATATACATGGAAATGGCAATGTGGAATTAACAAAACTCTCTTGCCGTTGACTTCAAAGAGGAGATGTTGTCACTCTCGTTCTTATGGAACTCACCCTCCCTCAACATGTCCTGTCCTTCTGTTTTAATGGTGGTCTGAAATGGGGCATTGATGCTGCTATTGATAGTCCACAGATTTTTCCTTTTTTTGGCATTTGCTGCTTCTGAGATACAAAGTCAAGAGTTAACTATTGTAGGTACTTACCCATTGTTTGCTCCTGAAAATGTACAGCAGAGAGGGAAGGGAAGACGACTGGTGAACTGACACCCATGGCTTTAGCCAATAGAAAGGTCTGAGACAAGTGGTCAATGAAGGGCCTGAAAGAAGAGCAGCTAGAGCTTGGTTCTACTTGCTCTTGGCTACCAGTGGTCTTCTAGGACAGTGAGGCCCACTGGGACATTTCCCTGTAATTTAAATGGACCATTTGCCCCTGTGTGCAGAGGTTTTCCAGTAATGCCTTCTGTTTGAATATATTTAGTAAACTGTGCATATATTGATGCAAATTTATCTGCACCCATCACTGTCTTTCCCCTTTTGGGGAAATCTACAACAGCTAAATTTGTTTTTCCAGTCTTCTGTTAAGGCATAGGATAATGGTTAGAAGAATTCTAGCAAGTATTTATCTGTACACGATAGGTTTGCAGGAGAGAATAATCAGCAATTTTTGCTTCATCCAGAAGTATTGTATATATGACCTACTTGTTGTAAGAGAATTAATGGTACAACTGCAAAACTAGTTGATTTGACTAATCGGAGGATTCTACCGTAGATTATTTTTGCCCTAAAGTCCCTACCAGTCTTGGCCAAAGAACAAAGTTTTCCCTCTACAGGTTAGGAAATTAAATTTAATTATGTAATGTAATTTAGGCTTCACTTTATCCATTTTTAAATAACATCACAGATAAGCAATATAATAATGTCAGAGATAGGTAATCTGTGATGTTAATAAAATATGGATAAAGTGAAGCCTAAATTACATTACAGAATTAAATTTGATTTAATTTCCTATCCTGATATGGGAAGGCCACTGTATGAGTTATATTTCCTAAATTCTTTGGGGCAATTAATGATAACAGGACTGCTATAAAACCAATACACATTTGTTGCCAATACAATTCTGTGACATAGATACTCCTTTAGTAGGAGGTGTTGGGGGTCCAAGCAATTAGTGCTTTTACCAAATCTGCTAAGAAACCTTTCCAAAACAGGTTTTCCAAAATGTACTAAAGAGCATGAAAAAGTAACTATCTTTTTTTTTTTACTTTAGCAATTGCTGACCCAGTGGAAAGTGAGTATTTCAAATCTTTCTGTATATGCTGAAGGATAGACAATGTTTTTCAGAGGTCACTTTTCTTGCACAGTTGTGCCGGTCGTTTTCTAGAACTCCATCTGTAACTACTGAGGCCAATTCTGCACAGGCAGAAAATGCCAGGTCAGTGCCCATATGGCTGCGAGGCTAATCCCTGTAGCCACATAATATTGCTGCCATCCCAGGCCCAGCCCGGGCCTGACATGGATCAAGCTCTCTGTTGCCCCCAGAAGTATCTACATTCCGTTTTTCACCATGGAGGCCAACAGGGCCTGTCCACCCACAGGTGTGAGTGGGCATGGAAGAGACAGGCCTTTGAGGCCCAGCTCCTCCCTTTCCTAAGGAGGCTTGGACGGAACAGAAAATGCCCCCACTTGGCTCTGCGGCACTTCGTGGTACTGACGGGCCAAATGGGGAATTTTTTTGCAGGATGTTGGGACTGTGGTGTCACTCTGTCCTACCTCCTGCAACCCCCATGTCACCTCCCCATGCTGGGGAACCTTTCTGCCTTGGCTGCATCCATTGGGATGCAGAAATATGGGGTGGACAGTGACTGTCACCAAAATGTTTCCCTTGGGGGGACACAGGAAGTGAGGTAGTGTGCTGCTCTGCTGCAATGTACTGCCAGCAGCCAGGTGCAAATGCCACCATGCAGAATCGTCCTGAGAGACAACTAGATCATTTTTAAGACAATAGTAGCACTATACCAAGAGCTTTGTATTGGATGGCAGCCTCTTGGTCACTAAAGAATATGGGTGCTTTCACTCTATCCAAGAATTAAATTCTTTCATTTACCAGAGGAGGGGCAGTTTGTTAGCTGTCCGTCTTTTTCAAAGAGGGAGCCTCTCTTCTGTGAATTAGTCAGCTTGGTGTAGTGGTTAGGAGTGCGGCAAGCTGGGTTTGATTCCCTGCTCCCCCACATGCAGCCACCTGGGTGACCTTGGGCTCATCACAGCACTGAGAAAGATGTGTTGATCAAGCAGTAATATCAGGACTCTCTCAGCCTCACCCACCTCACAGGGTGTCTGTTGTAGGGAGAGGAAAGGGAAGGTGAATGTAAGCTGCTTTGAGACTCCTAGAGAAAACAGCATGTAAGAACCAACTCGTTTCCATCCCACCTTGTCTCCTTGGACTTAAGGCAGACAAACAATCCAACAGATTGTGGGTGCATGATTTACCACATTAAAATTACTAGCAAAACACACACACAGTGCCCTTTTCAAAGAATGCAGATTTGAAACATTCAAGGGCAAAAACACACAAGATCAAGACATTTGCTTGGAATGTGGTGTTCCAAATTGTTAGGGTTCCCACTATCATGAGACTGAAAACCAGCAGGAACAGGTTTGCCAGTTAGCTTTCTTCCTTCCCAATAAATGCTGGCAGGAAGAGGAATTCCTTACCCATCTTCCTGATGAGGAAGGCTGTGCAAAAGTCTGTGTAAATCCTGTGAAATAAGCAAGGTTTTCAGATGTCACAAAATAACTTCTTGTTTTTTCCCCCCTTTTATTTAGAATGAAATCAAAGTTGGGCAGGTGAGTAGGAATTCAGTGTTCCATGGTCCGTTTTCCCTTTCAGTTCCTAGAAGCATCCCCTGGGAGTCCCCTCTCCCATGCAAACAAAATACTTCCTGAAAAGCTCAGGAAATGTGATTGAAACTGGGTATCAGAGAATTTAATAAGAGGTGATGATCCGGACCCCTCCCCGTGAGGTCCGTGGGAATTTGTGAAACTGGGTCATTAGGCCATCTGTAGAATTGCATTTAAATTGCATCTAAAGCAAGGCATCAATTTAATTGCATGACGTCAAGGTTTAGCATTCTCATCAGCCATAAATATGCCTCTAGTTTCATACAAGAGTAATAAGTACTGTTCACTACAATCTGCCATTGGAAGCAGTACTGATGCTGGGGCATTGAATGATCAATGTTCTTGATGTATAGCAAGTTGGGGTAAACACCTGGTGTTGTCAGAATTCCAAAGGACACCTGACGTAGAGCCTTTAAGCAGTGTCAAATGACAGAGGAAGACTTTGACATGAAACCCACCATGTCCTGTTTCAGGGGGGGGGTCTGTCTTCTCACTATTGAATTATTGGGAGCGATGGAGTCTTTGTTGGTGGTGGTGGGGGGAACTTAACTAAAAGCTTCTGGCATAGAAAACTGAACATTAATTGAAACAATGACTCAAGCAATCTTAAAGAAATCTTCTGTACAGAACCTGCAGTGAGTTAAGATAAATGCAATGATCTTAAAGTATGTAGGATTAATACGTATCATTGTGGGGGGGAAAGTGGATCAGCTACCAAAAGCAACAAAGAAATGACCAATTTTCTTTTTAATTTAGACTGTCAGCGTACAACTGCTTACCGTAAGTATTTCACATATCCTGGGTACTATCTCATTGATCTAGACTGTCGGCCCATTAGGCCTGTCTTCTCCTGCCAAATTCTGACTTTTAATTTTGAAAGGGGCCCCTGCCAAAGGCTTTGCAATTGTTAAAAGTCGAGAACAGTGCCCCCTGATGGGCACTCTCCTTCAAATTTGAGTTTTGCCTTCCTCTAGATGCGCAACCATATAAATATTAAAAAATGAAGTCCACAGAGCTTTTAAGGAGAAGAAGCCACAGTTTTCCTTTTCCGGCTTGTCCCAAAAGGTCTGAATGGAAGATAACCTCTGTATTTTCACATCCTTTGGATATCTGGCTACAGACAGCTGACTTGAGTGGCTCAAGCAATATAGTGGAATTGGCGGGCTGGTTTCCGTTTTGCCGATTTTCATGTTTGTAAACACTACACCGGTCACTGGTTATCATTCTGTGTGTTTAGTGCTTTTGAATATTGCAAGCGACTTTGATCGTTCTCATCGCTAAAAGGCGGGACGCAAATGTCTGAGTCGTTTTGTTTTTAAGGCACACAGCTTGCTGCCATTATTAGTATAATATAGAATTTTTCAAGTGTTAATAGATTTATGGAGTGACTCCATAAATCTGGGGGATTTTCTTTCAAGTTCCTTTGAAATGCAGAAGCTTTTCAAATAAAGCATGCCATTTGAAAGGAATCCATTGTGCTGAAAAAATATTTACACCCCTTTAGTGCCACAACACCCTGTGGAGGGGAAAAGAAGGCAAAACCTTTTACCTTTCTTCCTTTCTGTAATGGGGTGCGTGCACACATGCCGGTGTGTGTGAACTATTGTTAAATGTCATTTTGATTGACGAAGGAACTTGGTCAGTCAAATGACATCCCCATCTATTTTTCCATTAAGAATGTACATGAAATAGGAGGCTGCATGCTTTAACCAATGAATAATGCAATCACACAACTAATTTATTGATGAAGTGAAGTGTTATTCCCTGCCTTCTCCCAGCATGGTGTAGTGGTTAAGAGCAGCAGCTTCTAATCTGCTGAGCCAGGTTAGATTCCCTGTTCTTCCACGTGCAGCCATGTGGGGGATCTTGGGCTCATCACAGTCCTGATAGAGCTGTTCTCAATGAGCTGTCCCGTCAGAAGGGAAACGGATTGTAAGCTGCTTTGAGACTCCTCCGGGCAGTGAAAAGTGGAACTATGAAACCCAATTCTTCTTCGTCTCCTAATATTAATCATAGATCAGTCTTCTGCCCCCCCCCATCTGTTGTCAATCATGAACGCTGATGCAGGAAAAGTTCTTAACTAGCATCGAAAATCATGAAACAATAACTACCTTTTCCCTCTCTCCGTTTTAGAATATTGCGAACGGAATTAACGTGAGTATAACAATTCCTCTGTGCACAGACAAAATAATCGGTAACGTTCTCTGAATTAGGGCATTATGTTAATGTTTTTCAAAAATATTAGTGAGACATTAGTCTTCCTTGGGTGCGGTTTTCACTGTGGTTCCCAGGATTACTTTTTCTCCATGCTTCCTCGTATTTTCCAGTTGCTATTTGCCTATGTTCCCATAGTTGTTCATGCTTTCTCAAACCACCATTGGCTGCTTTGTGGGCAGCAGTATTAGAACGTTAAGACTCTTTGCCTCAAAAAGCTTCACTATTCAGCCAGAATTCAGCAGCTGAATATATATTCTCTTTGTCCTTGGAGAATTCCTTAGGGAATCATTCTAAGCTGTCAATGAGCTGTCAATAGTCACCATAGCAGTTGGGTCTGCCTGGATCGTGAAGTCATGTCATGCTGATGTAGCCAATATTTAGATAAGGGTAAATTTAAAGTACACACACAGAGAAAGCTGCCTTATACTGAATCCTGCAGCGGTCCACAATCCCCGGTCCGGGGATCTGTACTGGCCCGTAGATCAGTTGGTAACAGGCCACGGCTCCTCCTCGTCCTCCTCCCCGGCTGCTGCCTCGGGGGCTGCCCTGCCACTCTGCCGCTGGCTCACCCTTGGTGCTCTCCAGCAGCCGCCATGGCTGGGGCTCCCCCTAGGCATGGCACTACACAGCTGCTGCTGGCAGCGCCCCCCAGCAGGAGGTGGGAATTCAGGGGCGCCGTCGGGAATGCAAGTGGAGCAGGGGCTCAGGCGGTGGCAGCGACGTCCCTCTGCAAAAGACTACCCCCCCCAGGCCTCAGTAAAATTGTCAAGCGTTGACCTTTCCCCAGTGATAAAAAGGTTGGGGACCACTGCTGAATAGAATCTTTGCCCCATCAAGGTAGAAATACTTATCCAGTCTGGCAGTGGTTTTTCAGGGTCTCATGTAGGGGTCTAATCCTTCTAATTGGAGATGCCAAGGATGGAATCTGGAACCTGCTGTGTGCCAAGCAGATGCACAACCACTGAGTCATAGCACCCCCTGAAGTAATTAGGCCACTCTCAGCCACAGAACAAGCTTGAGAACATGCAAAATTTCAGAAACCGTAAGAAGGCACAACAGAATCACGACTGCTGCTTCATGTTCCATCCAGCTGCTTTGCTTTCTCTACCAAGGTCTATTGCCTCCTGGATTTCTGGCAAGAAAGTAGCACAGAATTATTCCACCCAGCTTTGAGGGCAGTCAGACTCCAAAGGAAAGGGAATGTTTTTCCAGCGGTGCCCAAGGTGTTTGAGATCGGTGGTTTTCATATGGCTGTATTTGCCTTTAATGTTGAAAGTGGTTAATTGTATGTCTGCAAACAGTTTCATAGTCCCTGTCATTATTGATGTTACCCATCTTGGATCCTGAGTTGAACCTGGCAGAAGGCAGTCACAAACGCATGTTTCTTTCTTTCTTTTTTTAATTTAGAAAATCAGCCAAGACGTTGTGAGTATTTCAAGTCCTCTGTGGATGATCCACAATGTATTCTTTTCACTGTCTCTTGTTTTCAATCCGATTAGTGCCTGTCAGTTATTAAATCAGTCTCTCTAATAGCTAAAGTGATCCGCAGGGCAATTCTGCACTAAAGGGGGCTCAGCTATAACGTGAGCAGAGCCTTGGCCACACCTTGTTGTATTTGGCCATTTATAAATGCTAGGATAGACTTGAGGCTAATGTAAAAACCCTGCCATTTTAAGTTGTTCCTATGATTTTATTATACTAAATCATGGCTTAAATTGCTATGTATTTTAATAGAATTTACATTTTTTGATTGTTGGATTATTATGATTTGCTGGTCTTTGACCATGTAATAAATTCTGTTCCATTCTACAATTAACTCTTAATTCTGAGAGCATGAGATACAAGTGAGATATGCCGAGATCAAGTTTTCCTAGATGAGGGTTGCCTGGTATATACCAGATGAGCCTGGGAACCCCCCTCCCCCTTGCAAGATTTTCTGCAAATAAGGTATCAAGAAGTATTTAAAAAATAACCATTTGCTTTTATATTTAGGATAAAGTGACAGCTCAAGTTTTTAATGTGAGTATATTGATTTGAATTGTCTGTGTACTGACTGAAAGACTTGTAGGGTCCTTCTTGCAGGGGTCTAGTCATTTCTTGCCCGTTTTGCTGGCTGATTCCGAGACAAGTTCCTACAAGGAACGAAAACTAGCCATTCTAAAGTTCTTCCCATCCTTTGGGCCGTTCCTAAGTACAGTCCTGGCACTACTTCCATTCAGATTCACAGGCCCCTGGATGTAGAATTAGAGTGTCCAGACAGGCTCTGAGTTGCAATGGGAGCACGGTGGGGGAAGGGGCATTGGCCACATCCTGGTGGAACATTCTGTCCAATGATGTCAGGACCTTGCAGGACCTTAAACAGTTCTGCAAGTCATGTTAGACAGGTCATGCAACTGTACCATTGGGCCTATGGTTGACACCCTAGAACCTTCCTAATGCCTCAACTCTTTAATACCTCATGTTGTGGTGACCCCAGCCATAAAATTATGCAAGGGTTCTTTCACAGAAATTAAACCGAAACTGACCAATGGTGTGAAGATCCATGGTTCAGGATTGTATATAAATTGTTTTTTGTTTTCCTGGGGTTTCTCAGTTCAGTTCTGCCTCTTGTTCCACCATGCCGATCTCGTGGCGACAGTGGTGCCCCCCCCCTCGGTCAAGCTGCTTGTCCTGCCACGACCCCTGTGAAAAGGCTGTTCAACCCCCAAAGGGGTCCTGACCCTCAGGCTGAGACCCACTGCCCTAGAATAACTTCAGGGATTTGCTGACCTCCCTGCCTAAATCTACCTAAAATTTTTCTTCTGAGGAATTATCATAAGCCACTTAGAAAGGCCTTGTTACTGAGCAAGAGGGACCAATATTTTACTAAGTAAAAAAAAAAACTCATCCTGGTGCAGTCTGCTAAAAATTAATTTAATTGTAGATCTCAGACATGCTGGTTTAAAACCTACATCTTATTGCCAGTATTCAGTTATTGTTATTGTAAACGCTGCTGTTGAGAATTATTGTTTGTCATGGTGAGGAAACAATATTCATCAGGAACCAAGGAGCATGAAGGAATGATTGTTTGTTTGCTTTTTTTGATACAGGGAATTATCAGTCATCTGCAAGCTGTAAGTATTGCAAATCCTACGAGTTTGGGCTGATTGATATATATATATATATATATAAATCTCCTCCTCAGTGGCTTCTCAGTGGCTTGCAGGCTCTAGAACCACTTTCAAAAAATTCTCAGGCTGCTCAATAGCAGCATAAAATGAACAGCTGTAGTATTTTACTCCTTCTCCCCGCATGGAAAGTAAGAACTTTTTTGTGTACCCCAAAGTTTTAATTGTTTTAAACATGGAATTTGTCATGGTGGATCAGCGGGTTCCTTTTGCTATTTACTCTAATCTGTACTCTAATTTGAAAAGCCTGAATAGAACCATATTGTTGTAACTGCTGTTAAATTTAAAAGGGAATTTTGATGTACTGAAGCAAAACCTTTAAAGAAAGACTGGGATTGGTAGAATTCTCATATCGAGCTCCTTGCTCTTTTTTGAAAGGAGAATTCATACAATTATCATTACACCACAACAGCAGAAATCCTTCCACAGTGGTGTCTATAGTGGAGTGGACAGAACTTTTCTGCCCTTCTGTACTTCCACTAAAGATATTAAATATTGGGGAAACTGGTTTTAACAGCTATAGACTATAAATGACTTCTTCATTTCTGTTTTAGATCATCAAGTCATTGCAGCCAGTAAGTATTGTAAATATTTTTATGTGCTCAGGTTTTTTTTTCTTTTTTTGCATTAAAAAAAACACATTTAGGCTTGTTTACAAGGAAGAGTTTCTTTCCCACTGCCTGGACTCTTTGCCCTAGGTAGGCCCTTTGATCCCTGATGAAGAAGGCCTAGGCTAGACCAATCTTGTTGGATCTTGGAAATGATTAGTACTTGGGTGGGACACCGCCAAGGAAATCTGGGGTCACTACACAGTGGCAGACCTTGAGAAACCACTTGTGTTTGGAATCTACAGGGTTTTTCTGGGTCTCTTGATGCCAGGTCTACAGAATTCTGAAAATAACAAAACCCCAAATAATCCTGAAATCTTGGGAGTTTAACTTCAGGCATCCCTGAATTTCAGGCATTGCATCATTTTAGGTCCCGCATAAATTTTGGACACTGTTTTGGAGTCAAAATATCTGAATACCCTTAGGGGTATTTAAAACCACAGCTATGTGAACCATACAATGCAGTGAGAGATTTTGTCATTTTAAGTTTGTGGCCTCTAGTCAAAAAGTTAGTCTTTTTGCCATTGTCATTGTCAAACTGCATTGCACTAGGCTATAGGCCATAGCAAAATCAGATACAATAAAATTGTTAAAAACAAACGCAGAATAAAAATTACATACATTAACCCATACTTTCTGCTCATTAGCCCGCAGTATTTGCCACAAGGCCAGCTTAATTCTTTCTTGCAGCCAAAGCAAAGGTGACAACCCTTTGTTTCATAAATGGGTCCATATCAGAAGGCAAATACCTTAATTTATCATGAGCTGAAGAAAATGCCCCCGGAATGATTTTATATAGAAATTTCTTCCTTGGATCTGTGTAAAGTGGACATTCCACTGCCATAGATAGTGTGGCAGATCTTCAACTACTGGGTTCCCACAAATACAGAGACGTTGTAAAAGAGGAATTTGAGCATATCTCCCAGTCAGAACAGAAGAGGGCATTGACTGAAATCTCAGGGCTGAAAATGCTGCCCTTAGCTTGCTCACATTTATATTACCCAGATACGGAGCTCTGCTGTGATCTTTTTTAAGGGTCTTAAACCACGGAGCACACCTGGACTTTAGACTTTTTGCGTTCAAGCCAATAAATATTGAGGTATAAATCCACCCTCGTCTTCACTCACAGAACTACTGCCCACAGCCATCTGGTTTCCAGATCACTCCAGAGCATTAGACAGACAGAAATGCTTATTCACCCAGTACTTTTTATCCTGTCTTTCTCCTAAAGACCTCGGAGAAGTACCTGTTGTCTTTTATCATACTGAAAGCCCAGAAGAAAGGTCCCATCTAGTCTAATTTCTACCGGGTACCCAATAGAGCAACTGATATAGGAGAAGTAATTTGCTGGTGAAAATGAGGAAGCAAATGAGGGAAAGATAGGAAAAGTTATCAGTTTCCAGGCTATTTATTTCAGAGGGAGAGTTCATGGTGTGTCCTGAGTGCAATGAGAACTAAAAATGATTGGCTGTATGCAGATCAAAACAGCCATTGACTTGAATGTGTCCAGCCGTAGTTCTTTGCAGATGTTTGTGCTCATCGCTGTCCTTTGCTGCCTAGGCCAAACAGTGAGGTGACCATCAGAAGATGGCGGAGCCCGTTGATGATGACTTCCTGCCCACCTGCTTGCTTCCCTCCCACCTCCAGCCAATGACATGAAAATCATCCTAGTAAAATCCTAGAGACATCCAGCCATGCTTACTGATTTTGTTGATTGTGTAACAAAGAGCTGTGGGCAATAAGAACTGTCCTGTCACTGCCCTGGAGGATGGCCAAGGCTTTGCGAAAATAATAAAAGAAAACTTCAGCTGCATCGTTGCTGTCTCGGTCCTCTCCTTTCAATTTTAAGATCGATGATTTTAGCAATGGCTCAGGGGGTAGAGCATCTGCTTTGCATGAAGATACCTGGTTCAATCCCAGGTATCTTCAGTTAACAAAAGGCTCAGATTGCTGCTGTTGATGATGAAGAAGAGTTGGTTCTTATATGCCGCTTTTCTCTACCTGAGGGAGTCTCAAAGTGGTTTACAAACACCTTTTCCATTAGTCCCCCCACAATAGTCAACCTGTGAGGTATGTGGGGCTGTGAGAGGTCTGAGAGAACTGGGAATGGGCCACAGTGAACCAGCAGGCCTCAGGTGTCCCAAAGCATTTTCCAATCGTCTTCCCTTTCTCTCCCTATAGCAGACTCCCTATGAGGGAGGTGGGGTAGAGCAGTGGTCCCCAACCTTTTTATCACCGGGGACCACTCAACGCCTTTTACAGAGGCCCGGTGGGGGGGGGGGTAGATTACTCCTCTACTCTCAACCACTGCCCTAACTCTCTCTGATCACTATGGTAATGTTTAAACATCCCTTCAAAATAAGATACAGACACGCAACAACAATGAACATAAGGAACATTTTATTTTCTTCGAAATTTTAACTTATGACAATGACAAATCAATGGGAACCCTGAGCTTGTTTCTCTGCAACGAAATAGTCCCATCTGGGAGTGATGGGAGACAATGACACCCGAAGTGTGTTGTAAAGGGGAGATGAAGTAAAGGGCCAGGGGCGGGGGGGGGAGAAGGCGTCCTTCGGGGCCCATCTCCAATTAGTCGAAGGACCACATGTGGTCCGAAGCCCACAGGTTGGGGATCGCTAGGGTAGAGAGCCTCACATGGAAGCTGGCAACCCTAAGATGAAATGTCATTTCAATTCCCATGTGTCTTCAGCCATTTACTTGTTCACTATTTACAGTTTCAGGCTGGAAATATTTATTTAGATCTTCCTGCACTTTTCAGACTCACAGGACAGATGTTGGTCTGCCTGTCTGCGCCCCAGAATACAGACAGTTGCTGGTAAGGGCTGGGCATAGCCCATAGCCCAAGAGGGACACACCTGCAGCACTTCCTCCCAACTGCAGGCAAAAATGGCTCCTTTGAAGGCTGGACTCTGGGGCATTGTACGATTTTGAAGTCCAACCTCCAAACCTACAGGAATATTTCCAACCAAGGGGTAGCCAACCACCAGGTGGGGCCTGGAGAGCTCCTGGAATTACAGCTCACCTGCAGAGTTTAAAGATCAGCTCCCCAGGCAGAAAGGGCTACTTTGGACAGGGTTGTGGTAGAGAAGAAACATTTAAGGCTTCCCACACAGGTTGTTGTTGAATTGAAAGACTTGAGACCTACTGCACAGGGGTTTTGTGCAGATGAAACAGGAGACAAAAGAACCAGCTTAATCTGCAGAATAACACTGTGCAGTGGCCTCAAATCTGCAGAGAGTTGCAAAGAAGACACATGGCTTGGCTGTGTCTAACCCCCGGCCAGAGCAGTATTTTAAATGAGAAGGGGCTTTTCTGTGGCCTCCCTGTCAGCCAACTGTTTGGCAGAAGAGGAAAGTTCCCCACCCTCAAAAGGAATGCCCTCAGGCTCCCCTGCATTGCTCTTGGAAACGCCTCCCTCCCCTCAGTCAGTTAGAGGCTCCTTCGAAGCAGGCTTGAAGGAAGAGGGAAGGAGAGCACTCTGCAGCCTCCTGCCAGCTCTGTCAAGGTTCTGAGGCAAAGTTACAGTTGGACATGACAATTAGGACAGCTTTGGGTGAAAAGGGCACAGCCTATCCTTTGGCACAGCCTGTCCAAGCCTCCGTTCTCATCCCCTTGACAGCCCTATTGATCTCCTCTCCCTGAGGTGGTCAGGGGTAGACTGGCAGCGATGTCTCCAGATTGCCCCTGGCTGGGCTGACTGGATGGAATTTTGGTCTGTCCTAGTGAGGGGCCATATTCGTGCCTTCCGATTGTCCCCTCCTCTTGTCAGTCTGGGGCCAAGGGGCCAATTGTTGGACCCCCCATCCCGGACTGAGCCCACCCCAAGAGCCCTTACTGTTTTATTAAGAGGGACAGATTCTATGATTCTATATACACACACTCATAAAATACCTTTATTAGCATTGTGTTACATGTATTTTTAATACAAAATTTTAAAGGCAAATCTAAAGAAGCAGTTTTATTTCATTCTGCTCCTTTATGTATTTGATTTTAGCATGCTTTCAATTGTGAAACATTGTGTTTGTACTGACGAGGACCATAACAATATACTGACTGACGTAACAGGGACACTTATTTTCCAAAAACTGGAACTATCCTTTGTAAACAAAGATTATGTCCTTCTCAGTGTTTGCTGAGTGAATCACAGAAGAACAAACCCTGAGGCTGCAAATTCAAAGAACAAAGGAAATTGGACATAATTAATGTTTGTCCAAAACAATGCAGTCAATGATTTTTATAACCTTGGTCCATGTAACAGATAATCTGTGCCCAACTAATTAAATGCAACATCAAACATCAACACCCACCCAAAATAGCTTCAGCATTTAAAAAACATATCATATAATTTCTGCTTCAGTAAATGAAGTGTTACCAGGACTGTAACCTTATACACACTTTCCCAGAAGAAAGCCCCATTAACATTACAGGACTCTTTACTGAGGAGTAAGATCTGTACAGATCTGTGTTCCTGGAGAATAAAGCAGCTGTACAAAACCTTATCAGCCCAAATGCTGTTAAAAATGCTGTTAAAAAGTTATTGATGAATCCCCACCCCCACCCCCAGACCCTTGAACTGGTCAGAGTAAAGTGTCTAGCTTGGTTATTTAACATCATAGAATCACAGAGTTGGAAGGGACTTCTGGTGTCATCTAGTACAACACCCTGCAGTATGCAGGAAACTCACAACTACATCTACAGATGGCTCAGGGTATTTGATGAACTACTAGAATCATAGTATCATAGAATCATACAGTTGGAAGGAACCTCATATGTCATCTAGTCCAACCCCTTGCACTATGCAGGACACTCACATCCCAAATGCTCATCTACTGTAACCTGCCACTCCTTTGCCTTCACAGAATCAGCCTCTCCATCAGATAGGTATCTAGCCTCTGTTTAAAAATTTCCAGAGATGAAGAACCCACATTCAACCCCATGCCTGTACAGACTGGACAACCCCTCCCCTTCCTCTTCCCACTGCCAAGCTCTAGCACCCATTGTATTCTTGTCCCTAGTCATAAAATAATAGAGTTGGAAGGTCCCTCATGGGTCATCTAGTCCAACCCCTTGCACTATGCAGCACACTCACAAACCTATCGCTCATCTACTGTCACCTGCCACCCACTTAAGCTTTCACAGAATCATCCTCTCCGTCAGATGGCTATCCAGCCTCTGTTTAAAAATTTCCAAAGATGAAGAACCCACCACCTCCCGAGGAAGCCTGTTCCACTGAGATTCTGCTCTGTCAGGAACTTCTTCCGGATGTTTAGATGGAATTTCTTTTGAATTAATTTCATCCCATTGGTTCTGGTCTGTCCCTCTGGAGCAAGAGAGAACAATTCTGCTCCATCCTCCATATGGCACCCTTTTAAATACTTAAAGATGGTTATCAGATCCCATCTCAGTCGTCTCCTCTCTAGGCTAAACAGACCAAGCTCCCCCAAACTTTCTTCATGTCTTGGTCTCCAAACCCTTCACCATCTTTGTTGCCCTCTTCTGGACACCTTCCAGTTTGTCAACATCCCTCTTCAACTGGGGTGGCTAAAACTGAACGCAGTACTCCAAGTGAGGCTGAACTAGAGCAGAGTAAAGCTACCATCACCTCCCATGATCTGGACACGATACTCTGTTTGATACAGCCCCAAATCCCATTTGCCTTTTTAGCCACTGAGTCACACTGCTGACTCATGTTCAATGTATGGTCTACTAAGACTCCTAGATCCCTTTCACACATGCTACTGCCAAGACAAGTGTCCCCCATCTTATATTGGTGTATTTGGTTTTTCCTACCTAAATGTAGAACTTTACATTTGTCCCTATTGAACTTCATTTTATTCAATATAGGCCACTTCTCGAGTCTATCAGGATCATCCTGTATTCTGCTGCTGTCTTCAGTTGTGTTTGCTACCCCTCCCAGTTTAGTATCGTCTGCAAATTTAGTAAGTATCCCTTCTAATCCCTCATCCAAATCATTTATAAATATGTTGAACAACACAGGCCTCAGGACAGATCCTTGGAGTACTCCACTTGTCACTCTTTCCCAAGAAGATGCTGAACCATTAACAAGTACCCTCTGGGTACGATTTGTCAACAAGTTATTGATCCACCTGACAGAATTAGGACTCATACCGCATTTTACCAACTTGTGAACAAGAATATCATGTGGAACCTTATCAAACGCTTTACTGAAATCCAGATAAACTATGTCCATGGCATTCCCCTGATCCAGCAAGGTAGTCACTTTCTTGAAAAAAGAGATAAGGTTAGTCCAACATGACTTGTACTTGCAAAACCCATACTGAGTCTTAGAAATCACAGCTCTCAGTTCCAGCTGCTCAAGGAACAAGTGTTTGATTAGTTTACCAGCTACAGCTACAGATGTCAAGTTGATGTGTCGATAATTACCTGGATCCTCCTTTTTTCCTTTATTGAAGATGGGGGCAACATTTTCCTGCCTCCAATTGTCTGGCACCTCACCTGTTCTTCAAGAAGTGTCAAAATAATGGACAGAGGTTTAGAGATGACATCTGCAAGTTCTTTTAGTACCTTGGATGCAGTTCATCTGGCCCAGAAGACTTTGTTTCATTTCAAGAAGGACTTAGATAAAATTGAATGGGTACAGAGGAGAGTGACGAGGATGATCTGGGGCCAAGGGATCTAGCCCTATGAAGATAGGTTGAGGGACTTGGGAATGTTCAGCCTGTAGAAAAGGAGGTTGAGAGGGGACATGATAGACCACTTTAAGTATTTGAAAGGTTGTCATTTGGAGTGGGGCAGGATGCTGTTCCCATTGGCTGCAGAGGAAAGTCCCTTCCAACTCTATGATTCATTTAAAGAAACTAGGTGTTTGTTGACTGCTCCAACAGTGCTCCTAGGCCACCATTCCCATCCCCTGTGTTGTGTTACTAAGCAGAAGCACTTAACATGCAACTCCTCCGCCAGCCTTTGATGGTGCAATCCTATGTCATGAGTCCCTTAAAATCATAGAATCATTGAATAACAGAGTTGGAAGGGAGCCTGCACAAAGCAGGACACTCACAATCCTATTGCTCATCCACTGTAACCTGCCACCCCCTTGAACCTTCACAGAATCAGCCTCTCTGTCAGATGGCTATCCATTCTATGTTTTAAAATTTCCAAAAATAGAGAACCCACCACCTCCAAAGGAAGCCTGTTCCTTCTAAGCCTGCTTGTGACATTTTGTGAATAAAGTAATATTTCTGCAATGTGCGTGTATCAGTTTTGATTCAGCTCTGGTTTTGATGCATAGAAGTTAGTGCAGTCTGATAACCTAAGGAGCCTGTCCGTAATTGTATGGAGTTTACCTTCTTCTCACTTGTTCTGTGATGAGGAGGTCAGTCAACTCCTGCAATGATTAATTTCCCTTTCGTATATATGAAGTTGAGCCCTCTGATTTAAGACAAAGGGTAGAGGTGGTTGGCCAGAGAATTGGCTCCTGGCATTTGGAGTCTGTGTTTACCTTCCACATAATTATGGCTATGAAAAAAATATTGTTAACTATTCCTGATTGGTCCCTTTTGACAAAGGAACAAATACATCTGGCAAACAGGCCTGAGATTTCAAGCCTGACTCTTGGTATAAATACAGCAGGTAGAAGATATTCACTGTTCACTGTTCACTTTGCCACTCAAAGACATCCAAAAGAAGACAGGATGAGACAGTACTTTGTGGCTGAAATTTTCATCCTTCTCATTTGCCTAAAGGAAACCATATCGGTAAGGCTGCCTTTTGCTCTGGATGGTCCCTCATTTAATTAATGTTTATAATGATATTCTAGTGTGAGTTAGAATGTACGCTCAGGGGTGGGGCTGTGCCCACACAATGGCCCTGTGCACGCAACGCAGGGCCGGAAGAGCCGGGAGTGCTTCTAAGTGGCGGCAGCAGCTGGGGGGTGGATTGGGGGCAGGCCCCCCCCCACTGCAGGATGGTGGGGAGCAGCATGCTGCTCTCCCACCATGGCGGGGGTTGCCCGCGGGGGTTGCCCACCAGAGTGGAGACTCTGCACAGCTGGCAGGGGCGAGAGGCATCTCTGCAGGTCAGGGGAGGTCAGGGGAAGAGCCGGGCCAAAAGCCCGGCTGTTACAATTATGCACAGGGCTCAGAGAGGCTAGCCCTCTTCTGCGCCCTCGGGAGTCCCAGGACTCCGGAAGAACACGGATTTTGTTAATGTGGGTCTTCCAAGGGTCTGGGTCGGGCTGGGCTCTGAATGGTGGTGACGTCGGGCATAATTGGGGATTTTCCCCAAAGCCCTGTCGCCACCATTTTGGGCATTCCAGCCTTTGCATAATGGGTCTATGCACAACACAAGGAATCCCATGAGGGAAAAGAAACTGGGAAAAGTGAAGTGCACTTGCCTATTTCCCCCTCAGCACTAGAGTAAGATAAATCACCAAGAAACTATAGATGAAGTAAATTCACTTTTCCTAAGAAAGCTGTAGGGAGCAAGCCTAATCAGGTTTACTCAGAAGTAAGTCCCATATTATTATTAATCCCTGGAAAGTGTCATTGGGATTGCAGCCATCATGGTGAAATGCAGGGTTTCCACATATCCTTTATCTCATTCTAGCATATGATCTATACTTGCAGTCTTTCAGAATATACAAGCATGTGTACATACTTACCTACAACTGGGAACTTGGAAGGAAAGGCCACTGCATTTCCTCAGCTTTTGCTTCTTCCCTCCCCTACCCTTTTTCTCCCTTTCTTCTCTGTGACCCCATTATGCACAGGCATACTGGCGGTGCCAGGGCATTGGGGAAAATCCCCAATTATGTAAGCTCCCGCCACCAGTGCGGGCATGGTCCAACGCAGGGCCATGGAAGGCCCGTGTTATGCAAACGAGGGAACTTCTGCAGCTTCCTGGATCCTGCGGGGCCGGCACGGTACATAATTGCCAGCGCTGGGCCTTTTGGCCCGCCTGGCCCCAACCTACATTGTCCCTGTATGGACACTGCACGCCCCTGCGGGCTCCGCGAAGCCATGGAGCCGGCAGGGGCATCCCCATGCCTTCGCCAAAGCATGTGGAGGGGGCCCGCCTCCCCAGTCCCCCTGGCTTCTCCCCACCTCCCCTCAGCCGCTGCCACTTACCCTGCTAGCCACGGTGCAAAGCACATGTGCACACGCTACGCCAAGGCAGCCCTGCGTGCCCCGCCCCTGTGTGTTCATGGGGAACGGTGGGGCATCCTGCCCCACCACAACAGCATGACGGAAGCATGGAGTAGCTGCCGCCATGCATAAAGGGTCTCTCTTAGTCATCCCTCTTTCAGTCTCCCTCCCCAATGCAGGTCTTCCTCCCATTATTTTCCCCCTAACCTTTTCTGTAACCCCTTCTTTCTGCATCCCCAATGTCTCCTAAAACACACCTACACACTCACTCATCCCCCAATAACCCCCGCATCACACACACATACACACACACACACAACACATGATTTTAAATTTTGCTTCCTATCTATGTCCCTCCTGTCTCAAACACAGAAAGATACACAATTTCTTATCTCTCTCTTGCTACTCTTGCTTCAGCTGAAAAAATATATATTATTTCGGTCTTCCACTTATTTTATACTGACCGATGCAGCTGGATGAAGGTCAAAATACTTAGGATGGTCACCTTAGCAATGGTACGCAAGTGTATTTTGTCATGACACAGGAAAATATGTTTGCAAGTGGAGAGAAAATGGATTGAAGGTGCAATATTCAGTATGAGGGAAAGCTCCCTTGAGATGCCAATTAACAATGACCTTTTTACCCAGGAAAAACAATAAAGTAGCAAAATCAAGGCTGATTTTGAAACTATTGTGATCAAAAGAAAACAATGTGATCAGCGGGGAATAGACGTGATCTGATTTACACTCTAGACTGAAAACTTATTTATTGAGAACAGGAGGAATCTCTTCCATAATCTCCTGCATCTCCACATATTTGGAATACACTAAAATTTCCAGAATGGGAAATCAGAAGGGCCCAATACAGTTTGTATTCGACAGAAATTAATGTTTTCATTGAAAAACTCAGCAGATAAGTCATGACATTTTGAGGAATACAGGAAGGGAGGGAGAGGAGGGAAGGGGAGAGGAAGGGAGGGAAGGAAGGAGGAAACCATGAATACAACTGGATAATTACTTACTATTTATATGCAGGCTCCTGTTGATTTACTTTCGGTGAGTATCACAACTTTTATGACTAAGGTGAAAAATCCCATCATTATTCTGCTTTTGGTAAGCTATTGCTACCTAGGGGCCTGTTGGTATGGTGGTTTACAGAACACTTCTGATTCACACCTTTGAAAGTTTTTAGGTCCCTTTGCTTACTGTCTTTTAGAGCCAGAAGACTCTAATCTGAAAAACCGGGAAGAAAACGGAATTTCTGTCTGATTCCCACATTCCAAAAGAGAAAGGGGGAAAGTTTGTTTTTCTCCTTTATTCAGGAGCACTAGAAATCTGCTCCTGTTCTTTACAGATCTAGCTGGTAGGTTGGGCAGAGAAGAACAGATTTGATCAGCAGAGAATAGACGTGATCTGATTCAGACTCCAGACTGAAATCTTACTTATTGAGAACAGGAGGAATCTCTTCCGTAATCTCCTGAATCTCCACATATTTGGAATATACTGAAGTTTCCAGGATGGGAATTTAGAGGAGCCCGACATCCAACCAATCTTCAAAGTGTAAGACTTCATTGTTTCCAGCCGTAGGCCATTACAATACAATCAATATCATATCAGTTGATATAAAAACAGTAAAAGAATTAGAACAATACATGCAGTAGTCCATAGATAATAAAAGACAATAAGAATTCAGGTTTCTAGCTGTCTGATGGCATAAATTTGGCTCGCATTTTCCTTGCTGCTAATGCAAATACTGAAACATTATAACTAATTAGGGGGTTGGTATCCGATAATAAAAAGACCAAATAGTCTGATCTGAGATGGAATATTTTGAATAGTTTAAACAAAGGAGAAAAATTAGATTTTATTAGAGATACAAAAGCCTTTATTAGCATAAAGAACAATACAGGTATGGAAATACAAAATAGTACAATTATAAGAATCAGACAGAGTTACTCAATTTTGTTAAAAACAAGGAATTGATTCTAAAAACCTTTGCTAAAAATTTTGCAATGCGGGCGATCTGCTCAGGATCCTTGCTATCAAGTAGATTTTATTATTGTTTGTCTATCCAGTATGGCATCAGTATTATCAATCAATATTTATTCACGGTCATTCAGACCAAAACCCAAATACATGCAGTTAAAACCAAGACAATCCAAAAAGCAGGAAAACTGCCAATGCTATAAAAATGTTAAAAGTCTGACATCATAGTCAGTATTTAAAACATACTTTAAGTTACCAGTTTAAAAAAAAATGGCTTTGTACTTATAGGGTTGGATCATAAATAATTTTTTTGATCCATATACCGAGTACGCAATTTCATGGCGGCAGTGCAAAATTTAGCTGTGCAGAGAGTTGTTTGCTTATCTGCGTCTTGAAGCAGTACCTTGATTTTCTCCTTTGTGGAAGATCTCGTGTAAGTGTTCAGAATTGGCTGGATAAAGGTGCGTCTGATAGTGTCATAAATGGGGCAGAACAGAAACACATGTTCATCTGACTCTATCCATCCGCTGGCACAAGGACAGAGTCTCTGAGCAAGGGGTTTCTTTTGGTAGCGCCCCTCCAGCACAGCAGTGGGTAGAGTTGAGCATCTTGCTTGGGCGAAGGCCCTTCTATGGGTGATAAGTTCTAGGTCTGACAGGTATGGAGCTGGAACAAGGCATCAGTATTAAAGATCCAATCACTCAGATTAGACTAGTGCTCTTAATAAATTGTGCTCTTAATAAATTATCTGGGATGGAATGCCGTAATTGTATTTTAACATAGCAGGCAAGTCGGAAAGGATCAGTATTCAAGGTTAGCTCAAAACACTGCTTGAGTATTAAATTGGTAGTATTTTTCCTATGTTGTGTCCAAAATTTTACTAAAGTGGACTTGAGCCTTGATTGATGGAAGCCCTAACTCTGCACGCATATGTGCAGCAGGAGTTCCTTTTGGTAAGGCCAAAATACGTCTAAGGAAGTGATTCTGAATCACTTCCCAACTAGAATCAGGTGATCCCTCCTTCCCCAGACTTTGATACCATAAAGGAGATGGGGTAAGGCCTTGGCCATGAATAGTTTTATCGCTGGATCAATAATAGATCCTCCCTTAGATGCATAGAATCTTAGTATGGCCCCAATTATTTTAAGAGTGGAGGCTTTAATAAAGGCTAAATGGTTGTTCCAACTCAGTGTCTCAGTGAAAGTCACTCCCAGGTAAATTGAAATTCAGCTTCTCTTTCTCTCCCAGAAAAGGAACAGAATAAAAGGTGGAAAGAGTGGAAGGGAAGGAAGAAGGGGAGGGAAGATACTATGAATACACCAGGATAATTATTTACTGTTTATATGTAGGGAGCTCTTGGGCCACTTCAGGTGAGTATCACAACTTTTATTTTCTTCTCTTATTTTCTTCTTTTATTTTCTGTCACGAATTCTAAGAGTAGAAGAATGGGGAAAAATAAGTCATGGTAGCATACTCCCCTCTAAACTATTACAAACATGAAATCTTTTTCCTCCACGAAATACGAGTGGACAGGACTGAACATTAAGGGGTAATGGCTGTTTCCCCCATAAAACATGATGCATTCGGCATAAGAATGAACTTTGTGATACTATGCATTATTCATAGTATTATTCAACACAGCCTGTTGCCTGACCTTGACCTCAGTTTTGGCCTGTTGCATAAAAGGTAAAGGTAAAGGTATCCCCTGTGCAAGCACCGAGTCATGTCTGACCCTTGGGGTGACGCCCTCTAGCGTTTTCATGGCAGACTCAATACGGGGTGGTTTGCCAGTGCCTTCCCCAGTCATTACCGTTTACCCCCCAGCAAGCTGGGTACTCATTTTACCGACCTCGGAAGGATGGAAGGCTGAGTCAACCTTGAGCCGGCTGCTGGGATCGAACTCCCAGCCTCATGGGCAAAGCTTTCAGATGGCTGCCTTACCACTCTGCGCCACAAGAGGCTCTTGGCCTGTTGCATACTCCCCTCTAAACTATACAAACATGAAGACTTTTTCCTTCATGAAATAAGAGTGGACAGGACAGAACTTTAAAGAATAAAGGCAGTTGTTCATATAAAATATTAAATGTTCAGTAAGAGATTGAACTTTGCAATAGGCAGTTTTATTTATTCAGGATATTTCTATGCCACCTCTTCCGAGTCTTGCTCAAGGTAGCTTGCAGTAATAACATGTCAAAAGAAAAAGAAGCCATCAGAAGGGTAGACAGGCAGGTAGGCAGGTAGGCAGGTAGGTAGGCAGGCAGGCAGGCAGGCAGGCAGGCAGGCAGGCAGGCAGAAAGAAAGAAAGAAAGAAAGAAAGAAAGAAAGAAAGAAAGAAAGAAAGAAAGAAAGAAAGAAAGAAAGAAAGAAAGAAAGAAAGAAAGAAAGAAAGAAAGACTATGAGCATGAAGGAATAATTGCTTGTTGTTTTTTTGTTTGTTTGTTTGTTTTTAAACATCTAGGGTGAACGTCCTTCTCAGAGTAATGTGAGTATCACAACTTTCATGACTATTTTGAAAAATTCTCCCCTTCCCATTCCAATGTTGCTTCTGAAATGCATGAAAATGCATGAAATGCATGAGCTTCTTTTGTTTTGAAGATTTAAGTTTAAGGGCATTATACCCATATCTAGATCAGTTTTTGCCCCAGAAAAGCAATGAAGAATGCAATGAGGTAGTGAGGGAGGGAGAAGAGTTGGGAAGGAAGGAGAGGGAGGGAGGGAAGAAGGAGAAAAATGAAAGAGGGGTAGGAAGTGTGTAAGGAATGAAGGAACAAAGGAAGGAGGATGGGGCTGAATCGACCTGGGATTGGAATAAAAGCTCCGTGCAGTTTACCCCTAGGGCTGCCTCCTTCCTCTCCCTCAATAGCTGGGAAAGCCAGCAGCTTGCTCACTCAGGCCACCTACTCCTCTCCTGCTTCTGCTACTATGGCTCTTTCTAAAGATTTTTAAAAATGCTTCCCCAGGCTCCGCAACACGACAGAGTCTTGAGAAGCATTTATTTTTTAAGTAGATTTAAATGAGTAGCCGTGTTGGTCTGAAGTAGCACAATAAAATCAGAGTCCAGTAACACCTTAAAGACCAACAAAGATTGCTTCAAGGCGTGAGCTTTCTTGTGCAAGCACTCTTCCTCAGACTATGGACTGACCATCATGACAGTGGGAACTGCCTTATTAGTTGCCTTATTATTTGGGAGCTGTTTCAGGGCCCAGATCATTTCTTCTTCAAGTATAAAGGTAAAGGTAAAGGTATCCCCTGTGCAAGCACCGGGTCATGTCTGACCTTTGAGGCGATGCCCTCTAGTCTTTTCATGGCAGACTCAGTACGGGGTGGTTTGCCAGTGCCTTCTCCAGTCATTACCATTTACCCCCCAGCAAGCTGGGTACTCATTTTACCGACCTCGGAAGGATGGAAGGCTGAGTCAACCTTGAGCCGGCTGCTGGGATTGAATTCCCAGCCTCATGGGCAGACAGCTTCAGACAGCATTTCTGCTGCCTTACCACCCTGCACCACAAGAGGCTCTTTCTTCAAGTATAGGCAGTTCCAATTCATGTTGGGTGTTTTTGGCTGGTGACTGAAGCACCTTGGTGTTTGCATATAATTCTTCGGCATATTGTCGCCATCGATCCTTGATGTTGGCTTCTCAGTCAAGTATTTCCATTCTTGTCTTTGATGGTCACTTTATGAGCCATGAAGGTGCTCCGGACTTGTTTCACC
Organism: Paroedura picta; assembly: GCF_049243985.1. NCBI lineage: Eukaryota > Metazoa > Chordata > Lepidosauria > Squamata > Gekkonidae > Paroedura > Paroedura picta. The sequence goes on along the minus strand of NC_135373.1, from coordinate 7,992,918 downwards.
TGAGAAAAGAGGCTTCTTCCAGTCGCTTGGATAGTTGCCTCCAATACACTTCTTTATCTTGTTTGGCAGCACTTTGAAAATCTGCATTTAGCCTTCTGAATTCGTTTCTATTACCAGCAGCTTTTGCTGCTCTTCATTTTTCAGCAATTTTGATGGTGTCAGATGTTAACCATTTGCATCTTCTTTCCGGCTTTTTGTATGGTATATGTTCTAAAGCAGCTTCTATGACATTAGACTGAAATTCTTGCCACAATTCCTCAGGTAGCTTCTCAATAGTATCAAACCGTTCAAATTTGTTCTTCACTTCTATGGCATATGTTGGTGGAAGCCTGGTGACATTAAACGTCCTTGGAGGTACATTTTTCTTGATATTAAGTAATCTGACTTTCAACTTGGCCACCAACAGTTAATGATCAGAGCCACAATCTGCTCCCGGAAATGTTTTTACTGCTAGAAGGGAGCTCCGTCTTTTCTGACTGTAAAGGATAAAATCAATCTGATTGCAGTGTATGCCATCTGGAGATGTCCAGGTGTATAAACGGAATTTCAGTAGGTCATAGAAGAAGTTAGTGTTTTCTTGACAGAACTGGATAAGTCTGTCACCAGCTTCGTTTCGCTCACCTAGTCCAAGCCTACCGCAGATGCCCTGTTCTTGTTGATTTCCAACTTTGGCATTGAAATCCCCAAAAACATATATCATGTCCTTTTGAGGCCCCTGTCTTATTGTTTCATGCACTTTCACATAGAAATCTTCAATTTCATTTTCATCAGCAGCTTTGGTTGGTGCATCCACTTGTACAACCGTTGTGTTCATTGGCTTTCCCCAAATTCGGATGGACATAATTCGGTCATTTACTGCTGTGTAACTTTCCGCTGCATGAGCTGTCATCCGCAATAAAGGACACACCATTTCTTCTGATACTGTCATGACCAGAATAGTAGACTGCAAAATCTTCAGATGGAAAGTGGCCATTGTCTGTCCAGTGTAGTTCACTGATGCCGAGCAGACTGATGTTAAGTTGAGTCATTTCTGATTTCACAATAGCCAATTTTCCTTGTGACATTCCACATACATTCCATGTTGCAATCTTTCTGATTTTCCTTTGGCTCAGGCCTTTGCATTCTCCATGGGCTACATTGGCAGCTAAGTGTCCATAGATGCCCAGGTTACTGGTAGAGAGCTGTCGCCCTTCCCCAGTGGCTTATTCAGTACTTCATGGCCTGAGGGGCCTACCACTGCATACCATAGTTGCCGTACTTTCCATAGAATTTTCCTGGCAAGAAAGATGGGGTGTGTTGCTATGTCCTTCTCCATGCCTATGTAATTGCCCTGTGTGCTATGACCTCTGCAGTTCACCCCTCACCATGTTGAGGAATACAGTAGGACTTTAAGGGGGTAAGAGTTACTAGCCTGCTCCAGTTTAAACTATTACAAAAAGGGAGCTTTCTCCTCCACCAAATAACTCCAGACAGGAAAGTGGCCTTGAGGAATATAGGCAGTTTTTAATTTAAACAATTGAATGGATCAAGATGGGAATGAATATTATGGTAGACATTTTTATGAATTTTGGATATTTCAGTGGCACCTCTTCAGAGTCCTGCTCAAGTTGGCTTACAGTTAAAACAACATGGCAAAATATAATCAAGCTTTTGAAAACAAGCCATCAGATACAAACAGCATCAACCCCTCCATACAATAGAAGCAGACCACTGGAAAAGTCAGTAAAATATAATCCCTAATTAATACATCAGTTAAAACTCTAGGATTTGGCCTATTGTCCAAAAGAGCCTCTAGTGGCTCAGAGTGGTAAGGCAGCAGACATGCAGTTCTATCCCAGCAGCCGGCTCAAGGTTGACTCAGCCTTCCATCCTTCCGAGGTCGGTAAAATGAGTACCCAGCTTGGTGGGGGGTAAACGGTAATGACTGGGGAAGGCACTGGCAAATCACCCCGTATTGAGGCTGCCATGAAAACGCTAGAGGGCGTCACCCCAAGGGTCAGGCATGATCCGGTGATTGCACAGGGGATACCTTTTACCAAAAGAAAACAAGGGGGCACTGTGATTTTGATCCATCTTATTAACCTCTATTTGGGTTATACTGTTTTTAGAATTTTATGATGTAACCCGCCGCGAGAAGTATCGGGGAGTGGCGGTATAGAAATCTATAAATAAATAAATAAATAAATAAATAAATAAATAAATAAATAAATAAATAAATAAATAAATAAATAAGTAAGTAAGTAAGTAAGTAAGTAAGTAAATAAATAAATAAATAAATAAATAAATAAATTTATAAATAAATAAATGGCATTTGAAATGATCTGCTTCTTTTCTCCAGGTTTGCAAAGGTGACATGAGATGTCACCCTTCCCCCAGTTTGTGTTATTGGATTTTTAAAATAAAAATTATTTGAATATATACTCAAGTAGGACTCTAGAGATGTAGCATAAAAATCTGCCAAGTATATGACACTAGGGAATTCCATCTGAGCCCCTCATTCCAAAAGAGAGCAGGAAAACAAGTTTATATCTCTTTAATCTGTGACAATAGAAATCTGCTCCTGTTCTTTGCAGTCCTAGCTATGCGTTTGGGTGGGGGGAAATCGTGCTTCTTCCCACTCCAGGCTGACACCCTTAGTTATTAAGAAGAGGAGTTATCTATTCCATAATCTCTTGCATCTCCACAAATTTGGAATGCACTGGCGTTTCCAGAAGAGCCAAATATCCAGCCAATCCCCAAACTCAGATTCATTTTTCCCAAAAAAGGAAAAGGGAGAAAAAAAAAGAAAAATGAAAAAGAGTGCTTTGAATGTGGATTCAAACTGCATTTTTAATGTGTGTGAAAGTTCCTTTGACATACCTAATCTAGATGACTTTTTGTCCTTGAAAACCAATGAAGGGCACTCATTTAGCCGTGAAATCTAACCCTAAAATGGAGAAGATGTATAGATTGTGTCCAATAGGAATACATGTTTTTATTGAAATAGCTTGTAGATCAGTCATGAACTTTGGAAGGAAGGAAGGAAGGAAGGAAGGAAGGAAGGAAGGAAGGAAGGAAGGAAGGAAGGAAGGAAGGAAGGAAGGAAGGAAGGAAGGAAGGAAGGATCTATGAGGATGAAGGAATAATTGCTTTATATTTTTGTATAGAGTCCTGTAGTTGACGCTCAAGAAAGTGTGAGTATCATAACTTTTATTACTATTGTGAAAGATACCCCCCCTTCCACTTCCAGTTTTTCAGTGCTACCACAATTACCCAATGGTTGTTCGTTGTTTTGAAGATTTAAGTTGAAAAACAATTTACCCATGTATTGAGGTAGTGTTTCAATCAATTCACAGTGTCAGACACAGGTTGATGAATGAAGGGAAATGTTTTGTACTGGATTTAGTATGAAACTAAGATATAACAAATCAAGAGAATGTTGTTGGTCTTGGAAAGTGAGAGAGAAACTAAAAGAAGGGAGTCTCATGAGTCAGGGTGGTAAATTTAAGGCATGGCTTCTATCTATTGTCCAAGACTTTCACAGCTGGAATCAACTGTTTTTTTGTTTGTTTGTTTTCTCAGGTTGTGAGGCCATGTTCTGGTAGGTTTTGCTCCTAACATTTCATCTGCATCTGTGAATGGCATCTTCAGAGGTCTGTCACACCAAGATGTGCATTGCCACAGAGAGATATGCATCTTGCTGTGACAGACCTCGGAAGATGCGAGCTACAGATACAGGTGAAATGTTAGGAGCAAAACCCTCAGAACACAGCCCTACAATCTGAGGAAACTGCAAATGCCTATCACGCCTGTGTTGCATAAAAGTGTTTTGAAGGATCAGGTTTGTACTTCAGCTGTGAAGCTTCTATGTAGAAAACAAAACTATGGCTGCTTTACTTGGTAACACAATAACTCCATGAGGCCCACCACAAAATCTCCAGGAATTTCCCAGCCTGAATCTGGAGGAAAGTTCCATGGCAAAAGTATCAACCCATGGAATCCAGTTCTATTTTCTAAAACAAAACAAAAAGTTTTGTCAATTTCACACCACCTTGGACAGTCTCGTGTTATTAATGTGGAACACATCTTCTGACGCGCCCTCTAAAATGGATGTGAATACGGACATGACGTCCGTAGTCCCCCCCATGGGGAACATGCTAGAAGAGTCAGGGGGTGGCTGGCAGGGAAGGCTGTGGCTGTGGCTGTGATTGCAGCTGTGGCCATGCAGCCTCTGCAGGCCCAGGGGGCTGTCACAAAGTCTCTCTGGGTGGAGGTGGCATCAGCAGCATCTCCGTGAGCCCAGGCATCTCCCTCAGTGGCTATGATGTCATTAATGTTTAGAATTATATTTGAGTGTGAGTTAGAATTGCAAGCTTGGTAGTGTAACAGAACAATTGCTGAAAGCCAGATTGGAATGATAAAAGCCAGCTTGGTATAGTTGAGAGCCAGTTTCTAATCTACCGAGCCGGGTTTGATTCCCCACTCCTCCACATGCAGCCAGCTCTTTGACCTTGGGCTAGTCACAGTCCTGATAATGCTCTTCTGAATGAGCAGTAATATCACGGCTCTCAGCCTCACCTACCTCAAAGAAAGTCTGTTGTGGTCAGAGGAAAGGGAAGGTGATTGTAAGCTATTTTGAGACTCCTGGTAGAGAAAAGCAGCATATAAACCAACTCTCCTTCTAAAAACAAGCCATTGAAAAAAAGCCATCAGATACAAACATCAGGAAGCTATCCATAACACAGAAACAGACCATTTAAAAAGTTGGTAAAATAAAAAGTTGGAAAATTAAAAACTGGAAGGGAGGGAGGGAGGGAGGGAGAGAGGGAGGGAGCAAGGAAGGGAGGAAACCTTGAGCATGAAGGAATAATTGCTTTATGTTTTTTTATGCAGACTCTCATTGAAAATCCGGATGTGGTGAATATCACATTTTTTTTTATGATTTTTATTTTTATTTTCCAGAATTATAGTGAAATACATGCAATCTACATTGTTAGCACAGAAAAAAGAAGGGTTATGCTCTTCACTTAATACATTTAGTTCCACGTTTCAATCCCTTTTGTATTATTTTCCTAAACAGTTCAGGTAAGGGCCCCATTGTTCTTGAAAGGCCTCTTCTGTTCTTCCATTAACTATTAGTGTCAGTTTAGCCATCTTGGCAAAGTCAGCTAGTTTATTCAGCCAATCTTCTATCGAGGGTAGTTCTTGCGTTTTCCATTTCTTGGCCAATTCTAGTCTTGCTGCCGTAGTCGCATAGAAGAAAAAGCTTTGTGTATGGGTTGGGAGGCACTGCGGAGGAACACTTAATAACATAGCTTCAGCTTTCATAGGAAATCTAAGACCCCACATTTTCTGTATAATAATATGTATTTTTGCCCAAAACTTATAAACTTTTTCACATCTCCACCACATATGAAAAAAAGAGCCTACTTTATCATCACATTTCCAACATTTGTTATTACAATTTTTGGCAATTTTAGCGATCACTTTTGGTGTTACATACCAGCTATAAAACATTTTATACCAATTTTCTTTAAGTATTTGACTATTAGTATACTTTGGTATTCTAGACCATGCTAACTCCCATTGTTCCATTGTCACATTAGTCTCAATATTTTGCATCCATTTGATCATACATGGCTTAACCCGTTCCATTTCTGTCTCATACCTTAATAACAATTTATATATTTGGCCCTGTAAATGTGTTTTATCTTGGATTACTAAGTTTTCAAACTCTGGTATTGGAGCCTCTAGATTTAACGGTTGCTGAAACTCTGCTTTGAATCTAGATATTAGTTGGTTGTACTCTAACCATTGAATTTCTACTCCTTCTTTCTTTATTGTTTGTATATCCTTGAACTTGCCGGTCTTTGATATTAAGTATTTGTACTGGAGACAAGTCAACCTTTTCTGTTGAGCTTTCCCAAAGTATGCCTCAATTGGCGATTTCAATATTGATGGTGCTGGGGATAGTCTCTTATTATATCTTGACCATACGTTCAAGAGCCCACTAATCCAGATGTTTGCTACTGCTTTTTGTTTTTGTTTTCCTGCTGGCCATAGTCTTTCATGGAAACTGTTACCCATGGTTTTTCTTTCAAATACCAATTCTCTTGAGTGCGGTTCCCGAATCCATTCCACTATGTATGTAAGTGCTGCTGCGTTTTTGTATAGTTTTAGATTAGGAACACCTTGGCCTCCTCTCTCCTTCACATCTTGAAGTATTTTAAAAGCAACTCTTGGCCTTTTTCCACTCCAGATAAATTTGTTGATCACTGATTGCCATTTTCTTAGTGTTTTCTCCTGGATCACTATTGGTAACATTTGGAACAAAAAGTTAAATTTGGGCAACAAGTTCATCTTGACCGTGGCCATTCGAGCCGACCAGGACAGTTTTGACTCGTTCCATCTTTTGATATCCAGTTGCATAGTCTTCCATAGTCTTTCATAGTTACCAGTGAAGAGTTCTTGGAAGTCTTTGTCTAGGTAGATTCCCAGATATTTCACCCATTTGGGATTTGTCTCACATCTGGTTTTTCAGTTGATATTTTGCACATCAAGATCTGTAGTTCCCTGTAAAACGATTTTTGTTTTATCATTTATTCTGTATCCTGAATAATGCCCAAAGTCTTTCAGTAGTTCCAGGAGGGGGGGAATTGACGCTTTTGAGTTCATGACAGTACACACTACATCATCAGCATAGCATTTTAATTTAAATTCCTGATCATTGATTTTAATTCCCATGATCTCCTCTGTAGCTCTTATCTTAGTTGTCAGCATTTCTAGTACCAGATTGAATAACAATGGAGACAAAGGGCATCCTTGTCTGGTACCTTTACCTATTTTAATGGATTGTTTTGTGAGCATTCCATTTACTAAAATTCTAGCTTCTTGTTCAGAGTATATTTGTCTGATGAATTCCAGGAAAGTACCACCACAATCGGTTGCTTTCAGTGTTTCAAACAGAAAGTCCCAACTAACGTTGTCAAAAGCTTTCTCCGCATCCAGGAATATAAAAGCGGCCTGCAACTTTTCTTTATGCACGTAGTCTGCCACATTCAAAACAAATCTTATGTTGTTCCTCATTAATCTTCTTGGCATAAATCCAGTTTGATCTTGGTGTATAACGTCTCCGATACATTTTTTCAGTCTTTCTGCTAAAATTTTTGCCAAAATTTTATAGTCCACATTTAACAGAGAGATTGGTCTATACGAGTTGGGTGAGTTCATATCTCCTCCTTCTTTATGAATAAGTGTTATTGAGGCCTGTTGCCATGATTTTGGGACGGATTTTCCAGGATTGTCTATAATCTCATTCAATAGTTGAAATAAATGTGGGGCGACAACGTGGCTCATCTTCCTGTAATATATTGCACTCAATCCATCCGGCCCTGGGGCTTTTTGAGCTTTTGTTGCCATTATTGTATCATTTATTTCTTGCATTGTAATTCTTTGATTGAGAATTTTTCTGTGATGGTCTGTGAATTTGCTCATTGATATTTTTTGACAGAATGTTCCAGGGTCTATATTTTGTTCCTTTTTTGTATATATGTTCTGAAAAAATTGGGTAAGACATGAATGAATTTCTGCTTCATTATTATAATTCAGGCCTTCATGTGATAACTTTGTGATGCTATGCTTCTGATAGCTCTCCCGCAATCTTTGAGCCAGCCATCTCCCGGGTTTATCTGCCCATTCAAAGTTTTTTTGTTTGAGATGATCAAGTTTCTTCCTCATTTCCTCCGCCTCTAGGTTGTCTCTCTGTATTCTTAATAATTTTATTTGTTTTGCTAATCCTCTGGTTTGGTGTTCTTGGTGTTGCTTTTCTGTCTGTTGCAGTTTTTCTTTTATTTCACTCAGGGTCTTTTCCTTTCTTTTTCTTATTGTAGTGTTAAGTCGCAAAAGTATACCTCTCATATATGCTTTACTGGCGTCCCACACCGTGGCCAATGAAGAGTCTGGGGTGACATTTAGTTGGAAGAACTCTTGTAGACTTGCTTCACAAATCTGCTGGACCTTTAGGTCCTCCAGAAAATAATTATTCATTTTCCACCTTCTTATTCTGACTCTTTTCACACATAGCTCTATTTGTAATGGGTTGTGGTCTGCAAAGGTGTTTGGTAGTATCTCTGAAGTTCTCAGTTTGTGTAACATTTGTTTTGACGCCCAACATTGATCCAGTCTTGAGTAAGCATCATGTCTGTTTGAATAAAAAGTATATTGGCGCGATTTTGGATGATGTTCTCTCCAGATGTCCACTAGAGCCAGGTCTTTGAAGTTAGATCTTGCAGAGGGTGGAAATGTTGAGCCTGTTTTCCTTGAAGATTTGTCCCAATATGGATCTTGGACTGCATTAAAGTCTCCGATTATCATTACCTCATTTTCCAATAAATCCGAATTGGACAAGAAAAAATCCCTGTAAAATGTCTCTTTGGCATTATTTGGCGCATATAGATTCACCAAGACAAAGTTTTGACCATCAGGGAGCTTAATCCTTAGGATAGAAAAGCATCCATCTGGGTCCTTGGATATAATCTTCGCATTTATATTGGGGTTTACAATATATGTCACCACCCCTCTTTTCTTTTCCTTTGCTGATACAATCCATTCTTTCCCCAGATTTTTGTTTTTCAATAAGTTTTGATGTCTTTGTGCAATATGGGTTTCTTGTAGACATATTATATCACATTTTAGTTTCCGTAATTGATTGAAAACTTTCGATCTTTTATTCAGTGAATTTAATCCATTAACATCAACAGAAACTATCTTCAGAAGCTCCATTTTTACTTTTTGGTCCCAGCACCTTTTCTTGCTACTCCCTTGTATTCTTGTTGGCTTGACTGTTTTCTCTGTACGTCTGCCAATGCAGAGCCTTCGGCTAGGGTATCCGATAATTCTTGTGCTTGTTGTAGTGTTTTTATGATCCTTCTTCCTGTTGGTAAGATAACTTCCAATGCTAATGGAATTTTCCAGAAATATCTAATGTTTTGTCCAATCAGAATTTGCTGTAGGAAGTGAAATTGTGCCCTTTTTTGTAGTATCTCCGATGGCAAGTCTTGAAAGATCTTAACTTCTTGGTCTTCCAGGGTGAATGGATCTTCTCTATGCTTTCCTTGGAGTGCGTTCTTTACTGACTTAGATTCGAAGCCAACGAGAATGTCTCTTGGCTGGTTGTTTCTCTTGGCTGCTCTAGAATTTACTCTGTAAGCTTTCTCAGTTTTTACCTCTTCTTCCTCCAAGTATGCACCGATCGCCTCAGTAAGTTCTTTCTTTAAATCTTCCTTGCCAAAAGATTCCGGGGCCCCTCTGATCTTCACGTTCCTACTTCTCACTTCTGACTGCAAGATTTCAAACTTGTCATCTGCTCCTGCTCTCCAGCCTTCCAGTTTTTCAATTTTAGCATTGTGTTCTTTTAGTTGTTTTATATTTCCTTCTACAAGTGTTTTTATTCCGTCTATACTATCTGTGAGTTCTTTCTTAATGTCTTGTATTTCTTTGGAGAGTTCTTTAGATTGTTTTTTTAGTGCTTCATCCGTGTAAGCTTTTATCTCCTTGCTTTGTTTCTCCAGAAGGCGGGCTATTTTTTCCATATCTATGCTTTCTTCTTTTGAGGTTTCTTCCAATTCTTCTAGGTCTTGTTGTTGCCGTTTCAATCTTTCTAGTTCTTTTTCTTTTTCCTTGATTTTCTTTGCTTTGGCAGCTGTTGACATATCCTTCTTTCTTCTCCAGAAGGCTGTCACATCAACCTTTAATTTCTTTTTTGGTGATCTATCAGCTTTGGGGAGTTGTCTATCTTTTTTTCCAGACATACATTGAATACAAGTTATATTAATCAACAAGTGGTTATATCACCTGGTATATATCGCTCTTAAAACTCTATTATTACAAAACACTATTAAATCAACATATATACCGGTATACCCAATATACCTTATAGCCAAGTTATAAAAAATAATTACACCAGTGTTCTACCCTCCAATCCTGCAGTGCCTCCTTGATGTTCTGGCTTTACTCCACTTCACTTCTTCAACCCTTCTTGTCTACAACATCTCAACAGCAACAGATGGGGAGCTTGTTCAGGTTATCTGCACCTGCACCTTAACCTGTCAGGTGCCTCTAGAAGCAGAAGGAGATAAAAAAATAAAGGTGTGTTAGATATGGTTTGAGAGCAAAAGGGAGAGAAAAGAGCATGGGGAAAAAAAAGAAAAAGTAAATCCAGGGCAAAAAGAAGGTTTAAAAAGAAAAAGAATAATAATAGAAAAAAGGTGATTAAAAAATAGAATAAAAATACTGATAAAAAAGCAATATACTAAAAATCACAGCAACCTGAGGGGGAGAAAACAAAAAAAAAGAAAAAAGTATGTCCTTTTGTCCACTTTTAAGGAGAAGGCCAGCAGTGACCCCTTTTGTCCACTAGATGGCAGCAAAGTCTTGATAATCTATCAGTCTCTCCTTATAAAACTTAGAGTCCTGGGAGATCAGCCCAAAAAAAAAAGAAAAAAAAAGAGATACAGAACGGGACAGAGCAAAACAGAGAGAGAAAAAAAAAACCAAGGATAGCACTCCAGATAGAATTTTGTCTCTTTGCACACTCTAGTCCCTGTAGCTGTCAATGGGAAACCAAAACTATTTTCTTCATCAGCTGTCGCCTGTCGCTTTAATGACCTGTTGAAGCTTTTCCAAGCCTGATTTCTCATCTGGCAAACCGCTCTCGCGAGATTCTTGTATCTGCTTTTCAATCTCCGGTTTATAATCAGTGGCGCGGGGATGTTCTGGCTGCCTTAACCCCTTTCTTTACCTTCTCTCCCTTATCTTCCTGTCACTCTAGCTTGCTTAAGTTAAAGAAAGCAGCTTTCCACGCCGAGAGTTTGTTCCAGGGGAGAAGGTGCCGGGGGAAAACCCCACTCACTGTTTGTAGGCTCGATCTGATGTCTGCCAGTTGTTTTCACTCCGGAGTTGTGATGAGTCGAAAGTCTTGCAGGGAGGAATCCAATTAGCTTGGTAGATTAAAGTAAGAGCTTGTAGATTGCGGAGTTGAAAGGAAAGGAGAAAGTTTTAAAATGGTGAACGGCACTTACTGGACCCTGTGCACACTGAGCTTGCGTTCCAGGGAATATTAATTTCCCTGTGGAACAGAGAAGCCCCAGAGATTCACAAGAAATTCCTGAGTAGCTGGTAGGTAGGTTGGCATACCCAAAACCCGATTCTGTCAATCACAGCAGAGATTGACCCTCAGTGGAACAGGAGCTCGAAGTATTCGAGCTATCTAAGTGCCATGTCTCCGCCCACCCAATATCACATTTTTTAAATCACTATTGTATAAAATACTCTCCCCTCCCATCCCCATCTGTCTTCTATCCTTCCCAGTCACTCCCTCCTCCTCGTGCTTCTTCCAACTTCATTCCTTTCTCGCTTCCCTCCCTCTCATTCTTAATTCCTCTATCTCTCCTTCCTTCTCTCTCCTCCTCTCCTTCCTCTTTCCCCCAATCCATTTTTCTTTCTCCTCCATCCTCTTACCCCCTTTCTTACAAACACTCCTCCTCTCCTCTCCCTTCCCTTTGGGTTTCTTCTTCCCTCCCACCTATCAATGGCTGAGCAGAAGCTTTTGTGTGCATGCATAAGTGTTCTTGGCAAAAGGTTATGGCCAGATAAGCTTGTAACTTGAATGAAAGGTTGTCAATCTTTAACATGCCCCTGTACCTGAATGCTGTTCTGCTGCTTCAGACCATCCCAGCACCCCATCCCAGCACACCCCACAGATGGTTGCAGTAGTACTTGCAAGGTTCAACTCGCAGTACATGAGGGAAGCCCCCCTCCACTGCGGAGAGCAACGGTGTTGGGCTGGAGGGTCAGGCTGACAAAAGACTTCCACTCCAAATGCTATCCAGGTGGAGTGACCACTGCCTCATCCTGCTCTGTTCTGACTAGGCCACACAATTGTCTAGCAACACTTCAGCCCTCACAGCTGTGGTGGGTGAAGGCCCAGGAAGGAAGGGGGAAGGTAGGCAGGTGAGGGAGGATTCCCCACAGCTCGTTCCCTCCCTCCCTAGAGAGGTCCCTAGAGAGGTGACATAAAAATCTGCCAAGTAAATTCATGAACCAATATGCCTCTGATTCCCCCCCCCCATCCCAAATGGGAGAGAGGGAAAGTTTATTACTCTCCTTTACAAGGCAACTCCAAGTCTTCTTCTGCATTATGGAAAAGCTGATGAAAACTCACTAAATCCATTGTGATTTTTCTGATCTCTGCACAGGAGAGTGAATTTACTCTGCGAAACTGATTTTTCTCTGCATGATGAACTGCCTCTTTGGTACTTGAAGCATCTTTTAAGCATTGTTTCTGAAAGAAGATTTTCACCGATTCATTTCTATCCTGCCTGTCTCAGGTGCTCTATTAGTCATGCAGAGATGCTCCTTGGTTATGCTGATTAGTAACAGCATTAGGGAACAAAGCATGTCACTAAGTTTCTAATTGAGTCTAGCATGTGGAGATGGCAAAATAACAGGTGGCAGGGCTATGAATTGTTCCATACAGAAAGCATTTCAGCGTAATTTTTCAACAGACTATATTCAATGCAGAACAACTATCTTTAACCACTCCTGTGGAGTGGAAAGAATAAAAGAGGAAGGGCCCCGAGGGCGGGCCCTGTCCGGGATGAGGAAGGGTGCCTATTGGCCCCTTCCCCTGTACTGACAATCGTAGGGACCTATCGGCAGGTGCAAAGCACCTGCCAATTTGGACTTCCAATTGTCAGTCTGGCGGCAAGGGACCAATCGTGAGCCACGCTCTGTGCGGCTCGCGATTGGTCCCTTGCTGCCAGACTGATGAATCCGCCCCCCTTCAACGTTGGGTGCATTGGCCCAACCGCCACCATTTCCTACCTCACCGCTGAGCAGAGAGGTAGGGAGTGGCCGGGCCAAGGACAGAAGATGGGCAGCGGAGGGAAGAAAAAGCCTCCCTAGGGCCCGGGCCAAGGCCACGATCGGGCTGCCCAGGCACTGGGGAGCCTTTTCCTGTGCCAGGTGTGAGTAAAAGCCTCCCCAGGGCCCAGGCAGCCTGATCGTGGCCTCAGTGATGCCGCAATCGGGCTGCCTGGTCCCTGGGGAGGCTTTTCCTGTGCCGGGGAGGGAAGAAAATGGCTCCCCAGGGCCCACACGGCACGATCGCAGCCTCACCGAGCTCGCGATCGGGCTGCCTGGGCCCTGGCATGGCGTTTTCCACGGCGGGGTGGTGGTGGTGGTTCGGGGGCGGCCCAGTCCTTCCCACCTGCCCGGGCAGCACTGCCAGGGTGGTTGGGAACGGCTAGCGCCCGCTGTATTTTTTTTACAGCGGGCTTAATTACTAGTTATAGTATAATCAAGTGGTCTAAACTGGTTATTTTTAAATAAAAAATAAAAATGCAAAATACCTCCAGGATTGTCACTGCTCAGTGTAGAGTCACTGGTAAGTAGCCTGTTCTGGCGAATGCGCACAAACAAATTATAAATAGCCCCAAAAATTAATGATGAATTGACTACCTGATCACCATTGATGAACAGAGTTTTCAGGTGCGTAGCCATGTAGGTCTGAAGTACCAGAACAAAATTTGAGTCCAGGGGCAACAAAAGTGAGAGCTTTCATGTGCATGCATGTTTCCTCAGAAAATAAAATGGGAATAATCGGAGTACAGATATATGGAGAGAGTTAATTAGTGGTAAATTAGTAAAGAACATAATGAAGATATTCAACGAATATGCATCATGATAATGACGTTCAGATAATTAGAATCATAGAATCGTAGAATTATTCCTTGCTAAAATAACAAATCAGTCCTTTTGGTACAATTGCCATTCAGAAAAACATAGAATCATAGAATCATAGAGATGGAAGGTACCTCATGGATCATCTAGTCCAACTCTCCAGACTATGCAGGACACTCACATCCCAATCGCTCAACTACTGTAACCTGCCACCCCCTTGAGCCTTCACAGAATCAGCCTCTCCGTCAGATGGCTATTTAGCCTCTGTTTAAAAATTTCCGAAGATGGAGAACCCACCACATCCCAAGGAAGATTGTTCCACTGAGAAACTGCTGTAACGGTCAGGAATTTCTTCCAGATGTTTAGATGGAATTTCTTTTGAATTAATTTCATCCCATTCGTTCTGGTCTGTCCCTCTGGAGCAAGAGAGAACAATTCTGCTCCATCCTCCATATGGCACCCTTTTAAATCCCCTCTCAGTCGTCTCCTCTCTAGGCTAAACAGATCAAGCTCCCCCAACCTTTCTGCATGTCTTGGTTTCCAAACCCCTCACCATCTTTGTTGCCCTCCTCTGGACACGTTCCAGTTTGTCTACATCCCTCATCAACTGGAGTGCCCAAAACTGAACACAGTACTCCAAGTGATGCCGAACTATAGCAGAGTAAAGCGGTACCATCACCTCCTGTGATCTGGACATGATACTCCGTTTGATACAGCACAAAATCCCATTTGCCTTTTTAGCCACTGCTGACTCATGTTCAATGTATGGTCTACTAAGACTCCTAGAGCCTTTTTGCACATGTTACTGCCAAGACAAATCTCTCCCATCTTATATTTGTTTTTTTCTACCTAAATGCAGAACTTTACATTTGTCCCTATTGTACTTCATTTTATTCAGTTTAGCCCACTTCTCGAGCCTATCAAGATTATCTTGTATTCTGTTGCTGTCTTCAGTTGTGTTTGCTACCTCTCCCAGTTTAGTATCATCTGCAAATTTAATCAGTATCCCCTCTAATCCCTCATCCAAATCATTTATAAATATGTTGAACAACACAGCCCCCAGAACAGATCCTTGGAGTACTCCAGTTGTCACTCTTTTCCAAGAAGATGCTGAACCATTAACAAGTACCCTCTGGGTATGATTTGTCAACAAGTTATTGATCCACCTGACAGAATTAGGACTCATACTGCATTTTACCAACTTGTGAACAAGAATATCATGTGGAACCTTATCAAAAGCTTTACTGAAATCCAGATAAACTATGTCCACAGCATTCCCCTGATCCAGCAAGGTAGTCAGTTTCTCAAAAAAAAGAGATAAGGTTGGTCTTGCAAAACCCATGCTGAGTCTTAGAAATCACAGCTCTCAGTTCCAGCTGCTCAAGGAAGCAGTGTTTGATTATTTGTTCCAAAATTTTGCCAGTGACAGATGTCAAGTTGATGTGTCGATAATTACCTGGATCCTCCTTTTTCCCTTTCCTGAAGATGGGAACAACATTTCCCACATCCAATCTTCTGGCACCTCACCTGTTCTCCAAGAAGTGTCAAAAATAATGGACAGAATTTTAAAGATGACATCTGCAAGTTCTTTTAGTTGGATGCAGTTCATCTGGCCCAGAAGACTTTGTTTCATTTAAAGAAACTAGGTGTTTACGGACTGCTCCAACAGTGATCCTAGGCCACCATTCCCGTCCCCTGTGTTGTGTTACATTTTTACAACATTGATCATGATTTTCCTCACAAGACAAAACTGAGGAGAAATAAGAGTTAAGCCATTCAGCCCTCTCTTCATCATCTGTTATAATTTCAGTTTCTTGTCCCTGCAGTGGTCCTACGGTTTCCCTATTCTTTTTCTTGCTTGAAATATAACTAAAGAAGCCTTTTTTTGTTATGTTTAGCATTTCTTACTAGCCTAAGCTCCTATTGAGCTTTAGTTTTTATAACACTCCCCCTACAATTATTGGTTATTTATTTATACTCATACTTGGTAATAAGGCCTTCCTTCCATTTCCTAAATTACTCTTTTTTATTCCTCAAATCATTTGACAATTGCTTATGGAGCCAACCTGGATTCCTTAGGCTCCTTCCATCTTTTCTTCTCAAGGGAATTGTTTGTGACTGAGCCTTCAGTATTTCACTTTTAAGAAACTCCCAGCCCTCTTGGACTCCCATCTCTTTAAGTCCTTCTGACCACAGAACTCTACAAAACATACCTTTAAGTCTGTGAAGTCCAGTCTATATGTACAACTACATAAAGGTTTTCTCTTTCCCATAATCGAAAATTCCAAAAGCACATGGTCACTGATACCAAGTGTGCCCACTACTTCCACCTCATCTACCAGTTCTTCCCTATTGATGAGAATTAAGTCTAAAATAGCAGAGCCCCTGGTTCCCCTCTCTACTTTCTGGGAAATGAAGCTGTCAGCAAGACAAGTTAAGAATTTAACGGAGTTTGCATTTTTAGCAGTGTTGGTCTTCCAACAGATATCTGGGTAATTGAAATCACCCATGACCACTGTATCCCCCTTTTTTGAAAACTGTGTAATTTGGTCTAGCAGTATCTCATTCAAGTCCTCTAACTGGCTTGGTGGTCTATAGCAAATCCCCACAATAATACCACTCTCATTTCCTACTCCTTTGATATTTACCCAAATACACTCAAATGAACTTTCATGCTCGGGTACCTGTATTTCTTCACAAGTATAACGATTCCTAACATATATTGCTATACCTCTCCCCTTCTTTTCTTGTCTATCCCTTCTGAATAGATTGTACCCCTTGATTTTAGTATTCCAATTGTGAATATTATCCCACCAAGTTTCTGTGATTCTTATTAGGTCATAGCCCACTTCCTCTATTAAGACTACTAATTCCTCCTGCTTGTTTCCCTTACTCTGTGCATTAGTGTAGAGACGTCGTAATCCATCCTTTGTGTGCCTCATGGTTTTGGTTTTTGAACTTCCTTGTAAGCTAGTAGTTCCTTGCTTATGTAACATTCCCTGTAGATTTGAGATCTTCTCATGTTCAGATCCTGCCATCACACCAAGTTCTGAATTTACATCTCGCTCCCCCTTTGTGTCTAGTTTAAAGCCCTCTTCATCAGGTGTGCAAGGGTCCTACCAAAATACTTTCCCCATCCCTTGTGAGGTGCATGCTGTCTACTGATAATAGCCCCTCATATTGACACCGTTGACCATGACCCAGAAATCCAAACTGTTCCCGTCGACACCATTGATATAGTCAGTAATTTACTTGCATAATATTTCTCTCTTCCTATGCCTTGGCCACCTACAGGAAGGACTTATGAAAACACAACCTGTGATCCCAGATCCTTTACCTTTTCCCCCCAGATCCACGAAGTCTTTTTTAATATGCTCTATGTTCTGCTGGGCAGTATTATTTGTTCCTACATGGATGAGAAGGAAGGGGTAATGATCTGTAGGCTTGATGAGCTTGTCCAGACATTCTGTCACATCCTTGATGCATGCACCAGGTAGGCAGCAGACCTCTCGAGACAACAAGTCAGATCTACACACTTCCACCTCTACACCTCTTAGCAAGGAATCCCCAATTACCAGTATCAATTTCCCCCTACAATTGGGAGCATAACTAAAACTCTTTCTTGTGGGGAACTGTGAAGTGTTTCCTGAGCTTTTTGGGTTCGCTGGGAGAGAAGACCTAGAACTCTCACCTGTGGAGGCCTGTGACTTTTTTCCTGGTCTATGTTGGGGCTTATTCTTCATGGGGGATTGCACATGCTCCTGTGTTTCTGAATCAACCTCTTCAAGCAGATCTTAGAACTGATTGCTGATCATCAGTGGGTCAGAACTTCTACTTATTCTTCTACTCCTATGTGTAATATCCTTCCAATTATCACCCTCCTGTATTAGGTCCTCCTGATTTTGTTTTGATAGATTTCCTCCTCCTGCTGTGTAATCAATTTTCTCTAATCCCCGGACCTTCTTCTCCAGCAGAGCCACTAATTTGCACTTGCTGCATTTGTAAAAATTGTCCCCCTGACGTAAAAAGACAAACATTCCACAGATGGTACATGTCACTACACAACCTTCTTCAGTCTTCATGCCACTTTGATTCATCTGAACTGCTCCATAAATAGTCCTACACTTCAGTGAAACCTTCGGCTTGATCCTAAGGCGAAAAGTCAACAGCAAAGAGTCCTTTAGCTCTTGCTCTTGGCTCCATTCTGGTTTAATCAGACCCCAAGAGTCCTTTGGGTATTGTTTGGCAAGCAAGAGCCTTTTATAGCACAAAGGCCAACTCAGTAGCGGGCGGAGCTAGCAGTCAGCTCCTGAGATAATGCTCTCCTTCTCCCAGCTCCTCCAAGCACTGCCTTCCTCTGGCAAGCAAGAGCCTTTTATAGCACAAAGGCCTACTCAGCAGTGGGTGGTCCTAGTAGTCAGCTCCTGAGTTAATGTTCTCCTTGTCCCAGCTACTCCAAGCACTGCCTTCCTCTGGCCAGCAGGAGCCTTTTATAGCACAAAGGCCTACTCAGCAGAGGGCAGAGCTAGCAGTCAGCTCCTGAGTCAGCTCCTGAGATAATTCTCTCCTTCTCCCAGCTCCTCCAAGCATAAGGGGAATATAAATGTTATAAGGTTAGTGATGTATGACTATGCTTCCATGCTTGGGTGGATATGGATGGAGTTAGCAACATATCTCTTTTAATTGCTTCTTTTCACAACTGTGAAAGTGTCTGCCATTAATCCCTAACTCAGAAGGAGGCAGGCAGGCAGGCAGGCAGGCAGGCAGGCAGGCAGGCAGGCAGGCAGGCAGAAAGAAAGAAAGAGAGAGAGAGAAAGAAAGAAAGAAAGAAAGAAAGAAAGAAAGAAAGAAAGAAAGAAAGAAAGAAAGAAAGAAAGAAAGAAAGAAAGAGACTGAGCATAAGCATGAACATGAACATGAACATCAAGGAATAATTGTTTGATTTTTTTCACATGTAGATTCCTATCGCTGAGAATCCTAGTAAGTATTACATTTATGACTATCGTGAACCCCCCCTTCTGTTTTTGGAATGCCATGATTACCCACCTTCTAAGGTGCCCTGAGCCCATGTCCAGGTCAAGCGCGATGCTCTCATGCAGTGCACGCCTTCCTGCTGCCCTAGAACCTCCCCCGCATGTCTTCTCATCACCCACTCCTTCTCTGCATCAATAGCAGCTGCTGCTAAGTTTTCATCGCTTTTCACCAGCTAAAAAACTCTCCATGGAAGATTTACATTGACGGTCATAAAAAGCACAGTATAACAACATCTGGGCTAGGGACTCACTGGCACCACCACCTCAAGGACAGTCTGTCTTCAGAGGGTATCCCTTTAAATCTACCTTCCAGGAGAGCAGATGTTATTACATTGAGCCTTGCTTGTGAAATACCTTTACGTAGATTTGGGTGGGTAAGGGTGCTGATGTATGGGGCCATTTGACCTGGATGAGGGAGGATGCCAAAAGTCAAAGGAGAGCATGTATTTTAAACATCAATAATTAGTTTTGGGTCGTCTTCTCTAGTTGGAGGGAGTCACAGAAGGCCTGGAAATGGCAGCCCACCAGCCCTATGGGGTGTGGGGTGGCCTGTAGAGGTCTCTCTATGCTCCGCTAAAGTTCAGGGGGTCACAGAAGGCCTGGAAATGGCCTGACATTGGACAGAGAGCAAGGTGGCTGGGAAGAAGAGATTCAGGCTACAGGTCAACTCCAGGGAGCACAGTGCAGTCTGTATGGCTGCCTGCCCATGCAAGAACCTGGGGAAGGGAGTTAGAGCCCCAGCAGGAAAGGCCTCCTGCTGACCCTATGGGACCTGGGGCAGCTGTGGGAAGCTTCTCTGACTTATCTTTCATGTGGATATGGTGCCCGAGATACTTGAGAATACAGCGAGTTTCCTACAATGGCCCCTCCACTGCCCATGCATGTTCAGAGGGGTCTTGGAAAGCCTGGACATGGCTGCACACTGCCCTATGGGGCCTGATTTGTTCTGTAGAGGCCTCTCTCTACCTGCACATAGAATATCAGTAGGGGATCAGATTTGAGCTTAGAGTCTGCCACTCTTTAACCTCTGCACTGTGCTGTATCCCAAGACTGAGAAGGAATCAGGTAGAGAAGGAACATACCCACAAAAGACACAGTGCAGGCATGTATCCTAGTGCCTGCTGTATTCCTGAGTGCTGCACGAAAAAAGTGGACGATTCCAAAAATTGTAACAAAGGAGAGACAGAATCTATCCAGTGGCTTAATTAAGTATAAGAAAATAAAAAGTCTCTTGTCATTTATTTAGACTTTGACTCTGCCAAAACGGTCTCTAGATTCATTTGTTTTCCATTTTCAGTCTGGCTTTCGTCAGTGGCAATGAGTCCGAGAGCTCACAGCCTTGACTCTCCATTATACAAGAGCATTTGCCTCATTATATTCAAACATTAACAAGGACGTATTCCTGAGTGCAACAGGGTTTGCCCCAGTGGACCTATATTGCTTCAGGTGGCAAAGTATCTTGAACTATAGCTGATGTCTTTGTTCTATGGGAATATTTGTGCTAATAACTATTATTTTCTCATTAGGCTTGATTGGCGGTGGGTGATCATGAAGATCCTATATTATGTGGATGTCAATTTTCTTCTCTTCTGTGCTGTTGCCCCATGAAAATCAAAGTGCATAGAAATGGGTGGTATAGAAATATAAACAAACAAACAAACAAACAAACACCTTGATTCACAAATCATATTAGTCCAGTTGGGAAAAAAAATTGGCGACATGTACTGAATGCATTGCTTTTGTAATAAAGGTCCGATAGCAATCAAAGCTGTCCTACTGCAGCCTGGGAATGTGTTAGAAGCTTGGAATAAATGTAATACAACTGATATTGTGGTTCATTTTATTAATGGTACTAGAAGCAAAGCTCATTGTATCCAGGAATACAATGGGCACTAGAGCTTGGCAGTAGGAAGAGAAAGGGGAGGAGTTGTCCAGTCTGTAAGGGCATGGGGTTGAATGTGTGTGTTGTGTGGGAAGTTGTGGTGGTGTGGAGACAAATGAGCGCATGGGTGTGGAGATATGGGTGGCAAGAATCTGTGGTGTGGAATGTTCGTTGAGTGTGGGAGAGGACTGACCTTTGGGAATTGTGGCATAGTGGTTACAGATGAGCTTTCCAGACCCATGTCTTCAGATACGTGAAGGGAAAATCAGACTGGAGACACTTCTTAGGGGGAGATTACATGGCAACCAATTCCTCCCAGTTCTGCATTCAACATCATTTCCCTTCTTGTCACCCTGCTCTAATACACATGGGGTAGTCACAGTACACAGGTGTCCAACCTGCTTCTTTAGTCTCCATTCTTTCACTGTTGATAAAATGTTATGTGCCCAAATGCTTCTTTCATGGTTGCTCCTTAGAAGAAGAGCTGGATTTTTGTACCGTGTTGTTTACTACCCAAAGGAATCTCAAAGTGGCTTACAAAAAGCTTTTCCCTTCCCTCAGAAGAAGAAGAGCTGGATTTTTGTACCCTGTTGTTTACTACCCAAAGGAGTCTCAAAGTGATTTACAAACAGCTTTTCCCACCCCAGGAGACTTATGGATCCAATTGGTTTCCAGAATGCTCTGTGGGACCCGAAACCTCCCGGCATCTCATTGGCTGCCATGGTGGAGGACTGGCAGTCCCGCCTGTCAGTCGCCATAGACAAAATTGCTCCTAGATGTCCTCTCTACCCTCGACTCAAATGGGCACCTGGTATACCGGGGAGCTCTGGGAGAAGAAGAAGGAATTGAGAAGACTAGAGCGAGAGTGGCGGAAGGATGACGAGGCTACAAGAACATCTCATCACGCGCTTATGAGGGCGTATGAGATGGCAGTGAAAGCGGCTAAATGTGACTTCTTTGCCACGGAAATTGCATCCACTAGCTCTCGCCCAGCTCGACTATTTAGGGTTGTTAGATTTCTTACCACCCTGGAAGAAGGGCACCAAAATAGTAGGAAATTGACCATCAGCTGTGAGGCATTTGTGAGCCATTCTGCGGATAAAGTCTTGTTGCTCCGCCACTCCCTTCCCACCACGGTTAATGCAGTTAATAAACTGGAGTCCCGTTGGCCGCCTTTGGAGGCAACATTTGATGGCTTCAGGCAGTTCTCGCTATCCAAAGTGGTTGGCCACATTTGACGTGGTCGATCACGAGCTGCTAGCGAGCCGTCTCGCCAGTACGGGGATAAGGGGTACAGCCTTGCGCTGGATACGCTCCTTCCTCCAAAACCGGACACAGAGTGTAGCTGTGGGAGATGAATTATCAGCCCCTTACCGGCTCCCTTGTGGGGTCCCACAGGGCTCGGTGCTCTCTCCCACATTATTCATCATCTTTATGTGCCCTCTGGCTCAACTGGTGCGGAGTTATGGGCTGGGTTGCCATTACTATGCTGATGACACTCAGCTCTTTCTCCTCATGGATGGCCACCCGGACTCATCCCCGGAACCATTCACCAGATGTTTGGAAGCAGTGGCTGGATGGCTCAAGCAGAGTCGCCTGAAACTCAACCCCTTCAAGATGGAGGTCCTGTGGTTGGGCCGTAGGGGAGCAGACCAGGAAGCGTGCTTGCCCTCTCTGGCCGGGATGGAAAAGATCACATCTCAGGCCAAAAACCTGGGGGTGACCATGAATGCCTGACTAACACTCGAGGCACAGGTCAAACAGGGAGCTGGACAGGCATTTTTCCATCTCTGCCAGGCTCAACTACTAGTGCCCTATCTGTCCTCTGAACACTTGGCCACAGTGATCCATGGAGGTCACCTCCAGATTAGATTTCTGTAACTCACTCTACATTGGTCTGCCTTTGTGCTTGATCCAGAAACTGCAACTGGTCCAAAATGCGGCTGCTAGGGTCCTCATGGCTACACCTTGGAAGGCACATATCCAGCCAGGGCTGAGGCAGCTTCATTGGCTACCGGTTATTGTCCGGATCAGGTTCAAGGTTTTGGTTTTGACCTTCAAAGCCATCTGTGGTCTGGGCCCAGTGTATATGAGGGACTGCCTATTGCCCTATGCCCCCCGCAGGGCCTTACGTTCTGTGGGGGCTAACCTATTGGTCATTCCTGGTCTGGAGGAAGCTCGCCTGGCCTCGACTAGAGCCAGGGCTTTTTCGGTCCTGGCCCCAACGTGGTGGAATGAGCTCCTGGAAGAGCTGCGGGCCTTGCGGGAATTGCCATCATTCTGCAGAGCCTGCAAGACGGAGCTCTTCCACCAGGCTTTCGGTTAAGGCCGGGCAGCAAGAAGATCTAGCCCCCCTCACACATGTCTGTCATCTGCCCCCTCCCTTTCCCTTCTTAGTGGGTGTGGAATTGGGTTAGTTATATTGAATTTTGCCGCCATTCTCGTCTTACATTTTGTATTGATTTTATCATGTTTTCTTGTGCTTTTGATGAGTGCTTTTTTGAGAGCCAGTTTGGTGTAGTGGTTAGGAGTGCCGACTTCTAATCTGGCATGCCAGGTTCGATTCTGCGCTCCCCCACATGCAACCAGCTGGGTGACCTTGTGCTCGCCACAGCACTGATAAAACTGCTCTGACCGGGCAGTGATATCAGCGCTCTCTCAGCCTCACCCACCCCACAGGGTGTCTGTTGTGGGGAGAGGAATGGGAAGGCGACTGTAAGCCGCTTTGAGCCTCCTTCAGGTAGGGAAAAGCGGCATATAAGAACCAACTCTTCTTCTTCTTCTTCTTTTATTGTTTTAGGGGATTGGTTTTTATGTGACATGCCTCGAGCCTCTGGGGGGGAGATGGGATATTAATAATAATAATAATAATAATAATAATAATAATAATAATAATAATAATAATAATAATAATAATATCTCCAAAATAGACAACCTATGAGGGATGTGGGGCTGTGAGAGGTCTGAGAGAACTGGGAATGGGCTGCAGTGACCCAGCAGGCTTCAGGTGTTCAAAGCAGTTTCCAATCACCTTCCTTTCCTCTCCCCATAGCAGACTCTCCGTGAGGGTGGTGAGGTTAAGAGCCTCACTTGGAAGATGGCAACCCTAAGAGGAGGTCCCTCTGTGCACAGCAGTCTTGACCTTAGTCAGGTTTATGCACACCTAGGTAGTGTGAATCTACATCAATCTTGCAACCAAATATCTGCAATGTTTTGTTGACCTAAAATTGGTCAGGAGGTGCTAGGTAGCTGTGCGGGCATCACACACTTTTGAGGCCCCACTTTCAAACTTCAAGGAATATGTTCAGACCAGGGACAGCCAACCTCCAGGTGAAGCCTGGAATTGCTGCTCATCTCAAGAATATACAGACCATCTCTGCAGGCAAAAATGGCTACTTTGGAGGGGGGACTGTGTAGCATTGTTTAGGGATGCCAGCCTCCAGGTGGGGTTCGAGAATCCCCTGGAAGTACAGCTCTAGGCAGTTAGGCTGAAGGGAAAGCACTCTCCCCTCACATGCATCCCTTCAAAAGGAATGCATGTGGCCCCAGAATCCACTTGGTTGCTTAGCTGGTGATGTCTGCCTTTCTGAAGCCTGTGACCTACTGCTGGCAACTGCCATCCCTGTTGTTGTCTGCAAGGCCAAGTCGTTACCTAATAAAAGTGGATCACCTAGTATTCCCCAAAGTCTCACTGTCTACATTCCAGTAAAACTAACTACACTTTAAATTCTGGGCCACTTATGTCTTTGAGTTCATAGGTGTTTTTATTTACCAGGCCAAGCTTGAAAAAAGTCACTTTAGTTCCCATGTCTATCCAGCCATTTATTTGTTCACTATTTACAGTTTCAGGCTGTAAATAGTCTTTATTTAGATCTTCCTGAACTTTCCAGACTCATAGGATTGATATTGGTCTGTCTGTCTGTCTGTCTGTCTGTCTCTCTGCACCTCAAAATACAAACAGTTGCTGGTAAGGGCTGGCCAAAGCCCATAGCCCAGGAGGGACACAGCTGCAACCACTCTACCCCAACCACAGTCTGTGAGCCTCTACCATCATCTCTAGATTGCTGCTCATCTCTAGATTATAATGATCAGCTCTGCAGGCAAAAATGGCTTTGTATGATCTTAAGGCCTTCCTCCAAACCTTCAGGAATATCTCCAAACCAGGGATTAGCCAACCTCCAGGTGGGGCCTGGAGAACTCCTGGAATTACAGTTCATCTGCAGAGAGGGCTCCCAAGCAGAAAGGGCTCCTATGGAGTTTGGACACAGTTGAGAAGAAACATTTAAGGTCTCCCACACAGGTTGTTCTGGAGTTGAAACTCTTGAGGCCTACTGCACAGGGTACTTGTGCAGATGAAACAGGAGGCAAAAGAACCTCTGCAACAGGTTCCAGTTTCACCTGCAGAACAACCCTCTGTGGGAGGTTTCAAATCTGCAGAGTTGCTTGGCTGTTTCTTCCCTCCAGCAGCATGGCCGGCCACAGCAGTATTTTAAGTGAGAAGGGGCTATTCTGTGGCCTCCCAGTCAGCCAGCTGTTTGGCAGAAGGGGAAAGCTCCCCCCTCAAAAGGAATGCCCACCCCATGCCCTTAGACTCCCCTGCGTTGCTCTCGGAAACGCCTCCCCCTCTCAGTCAGGGGCTGTCAGAGGCTTCTTCGCAGCAGGCCTGAAGGGAGGGGGAGGAAGCGCATTCACCAGCCTCCTGCCAGTTCTGTCAGGGTTCTAAGGCAATTTACAGTTGGACACGACAGTTGATCCATGAATCAAGGTAAGCTGGACGTAGTTAAACAAGAGATGACAAGACTGAACATTGACGTTTTAGGAATCAGTGAACTAAAATGGACAGGAATGGGTGAACTTAATTCAATGACCATCAGGTATACTACTGTGGACAAGAATCTCGCAGAAGAAATGGAGTAGCCTTCATAATCAATAAGAGAGTAGGAAAAGCAGCCTTGGGATACAATCCCCAAAATGACAGAATGATCTCAGTTCGAATCCAAGGCAAACCATTCAACATCACAGTAATCCAGGGCTATGCCCCAACCACTGCTGCTGAAGAGGATGAAGTTGACCAGTTCTATGAAACCCTACAACACCTTCTAGAAGCAACACCAAAAAATGATGTGCTTATCATCATGGGAGATTGGAATGCTAAAGTAGGGTACCAAAGGATAACCAGGATAACAGGCAAGTTTGGCCTTGGAGTACAAAATGAAGCAGGGCACAGGCTGGCGGAATTTTATCAAGAGAATACAATGGTCATAGCAAACACTCTTTTCAAACAACCCAAGAGACATCATGGACATCACCAGACGGTCAACACAGAAATCAGATTGACTATGTGCTCTGCAGCCAAGGATGAAGAAGTTCTATACAGTCAGTAAAAACAAGACCAGGAGCTGATTGTGGTTCAGATCATCAGCTTCTTGTTGCAAAATTTAGGCTTAAATTGAAGAAAGTAGGGAAAAGCACTAGGCCACTCAGGTAAGAACTAAATCATATCCCCGATGAATATACAGTAGAGGTGCCAAATAGATTCAAGGAATTAGATCTGATAGACAGAGTGCCTGAAGAACTATGGATGGATGTTCGAACCATTGTACAAGAGGTAGCGAGTAAAACCATCCCAAATAAAAAGAAATGCAAGAAATCAAAATGGCTGTCTGAGGAAGCTTTACAAATAGCTAAGAAGGGAAGTGAAAGGCAAGGGAGAAAGAGAAAGATACACACGAATGCAAACAAATAGACGAAAACAATAGAATGGGGAGGACCAGAGAACTTTTCAAGAAAATTGGAGATATGAAGAGAACGTTTCATGCAAAGATGGGTATGATAAGGGACCAAAATAGTAGGAACCTCGCAGAAGCAGAAGAGGACGTTTAAAGATGAGTTATAAAATTTGGTCTTGGAACATTAATGGTTTAAATAAACCACAGATAAGAAAAAAGTTTTTCATTACTTAGAGAACCAAAAGATAGATGTAGGTTGTTTGTTAGACACACATATTAGGAAAAATAATAGTAATTTGCTAATTAATAAATCATTGGTAATGAATTTATAGCTTCAAATAATGTCTAAAGGAATGGCATTGTGATGCATATTAATCTGTTATTATCTCCACAAAAAATTATCAATGATGACAGAGGAAGATATTTAGGGGTGGAAATTAGCTGTCTAGGCAACAATATGATGTTAGCAATATATGCACCAAATGAGAGAAAGCAGAAATTTTACTATGATTTAACTAAAAAAATTCATCTTTGGAATATGAAAGTTGGTGTTTAATGGGATATTTCAATGGGGTTGTAAACTTAGAACTAGATTTTTAAAAAGTAAGTAAATTGGTTAAGAATACAAAAGGAAAGCTTCCTAAACCTTTCTTTGATATGACAGAAGATTTGAATCTGATGGATATATGGAGATTGAAAAATGGGAATTCAAAAGGTTATACCTTTTATTCTGATAGACATAAGTCGTTCTCTAGAATTGATATGATCTGAGTTTCAGGAGATTTTGTTTTGAAAACACTAAAATTAGATATTGAGCCTAAAGTATTCTCATATCATAATGCTGTATAAATGGTACACAAAAATATGAACAGTGTGAGGAGGATGTGGAGAGTAAGCAAAGCAATATTTAAAAACAAAGTTATGGCAGAACAATGTAAAAAGCAAATAAAAGAATTTTTCAAATTTAATTTAAATAATGGAGTTAAGAACTACATTGTATTGGACACTGCTAAGGCATTTATGAGGGGTATTTTTATACAATTGAGTGCAAGATTAAAAATAAAACAGCAAGAAAAGGAGAATAAATTATTAGGTGAACTGAGAACAATTGAAAAAGAAATTAAAGCAGATCCATTTAATGATGAGTTAAGGCAAAATCAGAAAGAGTTTCAATGGCAATTCTCTATGTTAATGGTTTCTGATATGGAGGGGAAAATGAAATGTATTAAAAGAAATAACTTCAAATTTGCTAACAAACAAAGTAGATGGCTAACTAATAAATTGAGACAAGAAAAAGCAAAAAGAAGAAGAAAACTAAAAGATGGACAAGCAGTTTTAACAGGAAAGAAAAATATTCAAGAAAGTTTTGTACAATTTTTTTTCAAATTTGTATAGGGATCAGAAAATAGATGAAAAAATAATTGAAGGCTATTTAAGTCAACATAATGTAATGTCTATTACAGATGATCAAAGATTACTTTTAAATTGACCTATTACAGTAAATGAGAGAGTGTAAGAAGAAGTAAATTAAATAAAGTTCCTGGACCTGACGGGATCTTAAATATTTTTTATAAAACATGTATAGATGAGTTACTACTGCTTGTGCAGATAACTATGAATGACATATTGGAAGGAATGGAAGTCCCTGGTTCATGGAAACCGTCATATATAACTCTAATTCCCAAAGAGGAACAGGAGGTATTGGATGTTAAAAGCTACAGACCTATTGCTTTGTTAAATAATGATTATATTGGCACAAAGGTTGAAAAATGTTTTAAAAGACCATATTAAGAAAGAACAATCAGGTTTTCTTCCTAAAAGACAAATTAAAGATAATATAAGAATTGTGATAAATGTGATAAAATATTTGAATTTACATATAGATAAACCAGCAGCCTTAAATTTCTTAGATATAAGAAGGTGTTTGACAATGTTAATTGGAAGTTTATGCAGAAATGCTTAGAAAAATGGGATTAGGAGAGAAATTTATGAAAGGTATAAGAGCGATATATTCGGAACAAGTAACAAATTTTAAGATTAATGGACAGTTTTCACAGATATGTCATTTACCAAAAGGTACACGTCAGGGATGCCCTCTTTCACCATTATTATTTATTTTGGTTTTGGAAATATTAATGAACAAAATAAGGGATGATAATGAGGTTAAGGAGATAAAAATTAAGGGAGAAGAATTTAAAATTAGGGCTTTTTCTGATTATATTCTGTTATTAGAAGATCCAATATCATCATGTTATTAGAAGATCCAATATCATCTTCCCCAAAAGTTTTGACAACATTTCCGAAGTTTAGCTTAGTATCAGGGCTTAAAATAAATAATCAGAAATCTAAAATGTTGGCATTTAATATGCAAAAGAAGGATAAAATGTCTTTAGAGGCAAAAACAAACTTTAAAAAGAAGAGTTGGTTCTTATATGCCGCTTTTCTCTACGCGAAGGATTCTCAAAGCGGCTTCCAGTCACCTTCCCTTTCCTCTCCCCACAACAGACACCCTATGAAGTGGGTGAGGCTGAGAGAGCCCTGAAATTACTGCTTGGTCAGAACAGCTTTATCAGTACCCATGACTATGTCAAAAACACCCTAGATTTAAACAAAAGATGTCACCTGGGACCCAGAAACTTTCTCCAGTTCTGAGGCTGACTCTATGAGTTCAATGAGTGAGGAGGCACAAGTGCCAAGAAGGGCAATGAGACTGCAAAAGCACTCAAGACAACCTGACTGGTATCAACTGGATTTTCAGAGGGGTCAACACAGAAATTGCAAAACATAGTGTTTGCTTTATCTAATAAGGTTTTGACACCAGTGCAGAATGATGTTTTGAATAAAAGATTAACTTTTGTACCTGTTGCCAAATATAATGCCTTTCGTACTGAAGTTGATTTGTTTAAACTTACTAGACAAGTTCCTAATAGTAACCAGTCTTCAACAATTAGAACCAAGTCCACCTTTATACCTCTTAATGATGTTCCAGAAATTACCACCTTTAAAAGGCTTGTGTTGAAGGATCTGTATAGGTTAAAGACCAAAAGAAATAAAGTGCCCTCTAATTTGACTCAAGAACAATTTGTTTGTTTAAATGAATTACAAATGGATCCAAAAATTATAATTAAACTAGCAGATAAAGGGGGTGGGATTATTATTTTGAATATGAATGATTACAGGCTGGAAGCTATGAGATAACTTAATGATACTAAATACTACAAGAGAATAGATCATAGCTATATAAAAACACTATGAGAATGATAAGGATTGTGGTGCATGAGGGATTGGGACTAGGTTACATAAATATGAATGAAGCAAATTATTTAGAAAATAGATTCCCTTAGGACACCACAGAGCCTCTTGTGGCGCAGAGTGGTAAGGCAGCTGTCTGAAACCTTTGCCCATGAGCTGGGAGTTCGATCCCAGCAGCCGGCTCAAGGTTGACTCAGCCTTCCATCCTTCCGAGGTCGGTAAAATGAGTACCCAGCTTGCTGGGGGGTAAACGGTCATGACTGGGGAAGGCACTGGCAAACCACCCCGTATTGAGTCTGCCAAGAAAACGCTGGAGGGCGTCACCCCAAGGGTCAGACATGACTCGGTGCTTGCACAGGGGATACCTTTACCTTTACCTAGGACACCACAGTCGTGTATGATTCAAAAAATACATAAAACTGAACATCTCCCTATTGGTAGACCTATCGTTTAACAATGTGGGGCTTTTCTTTAACCATTATCCAAGGTTGTGGATTTTCATATTCAGAAAGGCTTACCTAAATCGGACACCTTAATTAAAGATACTACACATTTTATTACATTATTAGACAGGTTGACAGCTCCACAGGGTGCAGTATTATTAAAAATGGATGTTACAGCGCTTTACACGAATATTCCACTTGAAGAAGCTAGATTACTGGCTCAGAATGCATTAGATAGTTGCTCACTCAACATCCTTCCTACACATTATTTACTTTATCCACTTGATATTGTTTTGGAACATAATAGTTTTGTATTTGAGGATGTATTAGACCTACAAACTCATGACATATCGATGGGGTGCCCTCTATAGCGAACGTATTAATGTTGAATTTAGGACATAGCTGGCTATACAATGAGAATAATAACCCTTTTTTTAAGGATATAATTTTTATACCAGATTTTTAGACGATATTTTCATTATATAGAGGAATAATAATTGATTACACCAATTTATGCAGTGGTGTAATCAACAACATCCTATTATTAAGTTCACGGCAAAATTTGATTCTTTAAAATTGCCATTTTTGGACACTATGGTCTCTTTAAGAGAGGGAGGAAAATTGGTCACCTCATCCTTCCACAAACCTCCTGCCAAGCCAACACCCTAAAGGTGTTATGTTAAATAAATCTGTGGCTGTTATTAATCCTCAAGCACATGTGAGTATCTATTATTACCCCGCAATAAACTCCCTGCAAGTCAATTTAAAAAAAAACTACCCCTAACCTACCCCTAAAAAGTAATACATTGTAATTGGTAAGGAAAATTGAGAATAATTTTTTTAAGGTAGGTAAATTAGCTAGCATCTGCAGAATCCAGCCTGGCCTAAAGGAAATTCACCGAACATCCCACAGTGGCAATCCTGGGCATGCAAGGAAGGGCCACATGAGACAAACACTGACACATCCCTTCCTGCCCACCCACTCACAATCTGCCTAAGTTCATAAAATCAGCGTTTCAGTCAGATAACTATCTAGCCTCTGCTTAAAAATGTCCAACTAAGGAGAACCTACCACCTCCTGAGGAAACCAGTTCCACTGAGGAACCACTCTAACTGGTTTGACACTCTGGGGCTACAGAAAACAATCGTGCTCTATCCTCTATGTGACAGCCCTTCGAGTACTTAAAGATGGCTATCATATCAGTCATGTTCTCTCTAGGCTAAACAGACAAAGCTCCCTCAACCTTTTCTCATACAGCTTGGTCTCCACACCCCTAACCATTTTCATTGCCCTCCTCTGGACATGCTCCATTTTGTCTACATCCTTCTTCAATTGTGGGGCCCAAAAGTGCACACTGTACTCTAAGTAAGCTCTAACCAGAGCACAGTAAAGAGGTACCATAATCTTGTGCAATCTGGACACTATACAACTTTTGATACAGCCCAAAATCCCATTTGCTTTTTTAGCTGCCAAGTCACACTGCTGACTCATGTTGTGTATAGTTTACTAGGATCTCTAGATCATTTTTGCACATACTATTGCCCTGACAGGCCTCTCCCATCCTATAATGATGCGTTTGATTTTTCCTACCTAAATGCAGAACTTTACATTAATCACTATTGAAATTCATTTTATTCATTTGAGCCCAGTTTTCCAGCTTGTC
Organism: Paroedura picta; assembly: GCF_049243985.1. Classification (NCBI taxonomy): domain Eukaryota; kingdom Metazoa; phylum Chordata; class Lepidosauria; order Squamata; family Gekkonidae; genus Paroedura; species Paroedura picta. Next base: position 7,961,196 of record NC_135373.1, on the reverse strand, counting down.
AAGATCATTCTGTATCCTGTTTATGTCTTCTGGTGTGTTTGCTACCCCTCCCAGTTTAGTATCATCTGCAGATTTAATAGGGACCACTCTATTCCTTCATCCAAACCATTTATAAATACATTGAACAACACAGGGTCCATGACAGATCCTTGAGGCACTCCACTTGTCACTCCTCCAAGAGGATGAGGAACCATTAACAAGCACCCTTTATGTGCAATCTGTCAACCAGATCAATCCACCTACCAGTAATAGTATCCATACCGCATTTTACCAACATGTCAGGAAGAATATCATGTGGAATCTTATCAAAGGCTTTACTGAAATCAGCTGAATTTTAAAAAAGCATAAATATACTAGAATTGATCAGTGCTGGATATCAAGAAGTATAATGCCTATGGTGATTAATGTGGAAATACTACCTAATACATTTGCAGATCATAATCCTCTAGAAGTAGTATTCAATTATCAGAGACTGGGACAAAGAAGATGGAGGATGAATGACCATATATTTGGATGACAAGACCAATTTAGAAGGATGGCAAGCAGATCTTCAAGAGTTCTGTCAAATCAACAATATTCTAAATGTTAAGAACTCAACAATATGGGATGCTACTGAAGCTTTTGTCTGAGGGATATTAATCCCATTTCACACCTTTGTGAAGAAAAAGAGGAGGAAGGAGACCAAAGAGAATACATGTAAACCAGACCAAATGGGCTTTTGCCATGAGGCATTCCTCAGTTGTTTATATTTGTGCAGTATTTTATTTATTTATTTATTTATTTATTTATTTGTTTATTTGTTTATTTGTTTATTTGTTTATTTGTTTATTTGTTTATTTGTTTATTTGTTTATTTATTTATTTGGATTTTTATACTACCCATTCTTTGCGGCTCTAGGCAGTTTACATGGAACACTGCATAAATTTTCGTGGAATATTATAACAATCTACAACATTATATGATTTTGAATAGAACATCACAATTTAACAGTAACAATTACAACACAACATGAATAACAACAACACTGGGGAGATCAAATTGTTCAGTCATGGAAGGGTGTCTAAGGGGGGACCAGCAGATGTTCCAAGTTGGTCGGCCTCAAGCAAATGCCTGGTGGAGGAGTTCCCTTTTGCAGGCCCTGAGGAACTGTGGGAGTTCAGGCAGGGCTCTGATTTCCTCAGGGAGCTTTTTCCAACCGGTGCGGGCCAGGACTGGGAAGGCTCTGGCCCTTGTTGAGGTCTAACATGCTTCTCTGGGGCTAGGGATCCTCAGCCAGTTGGAGGTGGTGGAGCATAAGGCTCTTTTGGAAGGGGGATATAGGCAGGAAGGTGATGTCTCGGATACACTTCTCTGGGGCCAGGGATATGCAGCCAGTGGGAGATGGCAGAGTATATGGCTCTTTTGAGGGTATAGGCAGGGAGGCAGTCTCTCAGACACACTGGGCCCAAACTGTGTATGACCTCAAAGGTGATTACCAAAACCATAAGCTTAATCTGGAATTAAACTGGGAGCCAGCCACGTTGTTGAAGTACCGGCCAGATGTGGGATATCCATGATGTTTCAGTGAGAATCCTGGCCACAGCATTCTGCACCAGTTGTAGTTTCTATATCAAGGATAAGGGTAGGCCTGTGTAGAGTGAGTTGCAAAAATCCAGTAATGAGGTGACCATCGTATGAATCACTGTGGCTAGGTGCTCTGGGTCCAGGTAAGGCACTAGTAGCTTGGCTTGGCAGAGGTGGTAATATGCCAGCCACACTACTTTTTGACTTAGGCTTCCATTGTAAGGAAAATATCCAGGATCACACCCAGGTTCCTGGCGGGGTGCATTGCTGAGAGCTGCATACCATCCAGGGTGGGCAGACGGGCTTCCTCCCATGGTCCCTTCCTACTCAACCACAAGACCTCCGTCTTTGCAGGGTTGAGCTTCAGATTATTCTGCTTGATCCATTTGTCACTGCTTCCAGATATCTGGTTAAGGGTTCTGGGGGAGAGTCAGGGCAGTCATCCATTAGGAGGAAGATCTGGATGTCATCCGTGTATTGTCTATTCTGCAGAAATCCTGATGGAATGGTATCAAAATGGTAAATTCAATAAAAGCTTAACAATTATTTTACTGGGGAATGTGGGTTATACCCTGGCCTTGATGGTCTAATCTCTTCAGTGCCCAGAAGTTGCACGGTCAACTCTGGTTAGCATCAAGGAGGTCCAGGGTAGCTACACAGTTAATGGCAAACCACCTATGTTAGTCTCTTGCCCTGAAAACCCTATGAGGTTCCCATAATTTGGCTGCAACTTGATTGCACTTTGCACCCCCAGTGATTTATGTTATGTAGAAGCTTATCCTGAAAATGGGTGTGCAACATCTAATTTGAGTGTTAATCATTGAATGAATTTTGGATTTGGAAATGTGCATTTTTAAGTATGTATAAACATTTATTGTTTTTCGAGGGACTACTCAACTGTGTAAAAATGTGCGTCACAAGGAACAAAGGAATATAATTACTAATGATCAACAGTAATTTAGTCACTCAGCGTTAACCTTGATTTTTTCCTTTGATCTTTCCACATCAACATTAACAATAGTCAAACAGTGGCAGCCTGATGTCAGTAGTTCACAGGTTTTTCAGTAGCCTGTCAGATTTCTTCTCGAATCACAGAATGCCTCTACAATATTAACGTCAACCTATTAAAATATTTATTTATCATCCAACATGTTTTCAACTGAATACAGGAATTTGGTCTGGAAACACTGCCCTCTAGTGGAGCAGTCAGCAGAAGCATGGCCATCTTCTGACATGGATGTTTTGTTTCACAGTATTCCTGGTATTAGAAGAGGTTGCTTTGTAGGTCCCCATAATACAAGCCCTGCAAACCTGTTTTGGGTTATGGGGAGAAAGATATATTTTTTAACCATTTCATATACCAAAAGGATAAAGCAGAACAGCAACAATAAAACAAATAAAAACAGATTTTGGAAAGCCTGTGTAAGGACAGTGTTTATCCTTATGGTGTGTAATATGGGAAGGTTTACATGAAACTGAGTGCAGTAAAGAAATCTCCCTAGTAATATATTGCTAAAAACTTATATTTATTATTCAGATTGCACTCAAAAGATGAGGAGGAAGCATAATCGGGTCTATGGATAAGGCTGGGTATTCAGGACAAATGGGTCCACTCCTCTGGCCAATGCTACACTGCTCTGCGAACCTATACCTGTGATGGTTGACTGTAGATTGGGAAGGACAGGGGATTATGCTGCCGTTTTATGTGTTTTTCCAGGTATTTACGGTATTGGAGGATTTAGGATTGATTTTACTGGGTTTTTAATTTGTTTTCATGCAACCCTCAATGTGTCCACGGAAAGTGGAAGGATACAAGTCAAATAAATAAACAAGCAAACAAACAAATAAAAACATCTAAAGAGTACTTTCCCTATAACAAATGGCCAGCTAATCTGACATCCTGAGTGGGGGAGTATGAGGAGCCTTGTCTCTATTGGAGAGACCTGCAGACACCTGTGTCTCCATCGAAGGTCATGTGGTGTGAGTGAGAGGACAAAGAGAAAAGAGGGGAGGAGCGGATCTCCCTGTTTTCAATCTGTTTGTGAGTTATGCCACACCTGCGGGGGTTCTTTCGTAAAGGCTGCTATTCCTTTCAATAGGTTCTGTTCCCCAGTCATGGGATGTGTTTTCTTTTTCAATCTCTGAGGCAGTTGGTGGCAATTGGAAGCCAGTCTCTCTGAGGAAAGGGCAGCTCTGTCATGAGTGAGGGGGGAATAAAGATGAATCTTCCTGGGCCTAGTCTGCACGCACAGGATAATGCACTTTCAATGTGCTTTCGCAACTGGATTTTCCTGTGCAGAACAGGAAAATCTACTTCGAAAGTGCATTGAAAGTGCATTATCTTTAGTGTGCAGACCAGGCCCAGGACTATGGAGGGACAGGGAAAGAGAGGGTTCGGGAGTCAGGATCAAGGGAGAACAGGTTGGTTGTTTTTCTTTCTCTGACTTCCTCCAGCCAGCTCAGCTATTAGGCCAAAGGAACAAACGCACACACAAACACACCCCTAAAGGTAAAGGTAAAGGTATCACCTGTGCAAGCACTGGGTCATGTCTGACCCTTGGGGTGATGCCCTCTAGCGACTCAATACGGGGTGGTTTGCCAGTGCCTTCCCCAGTCATTACCATTTACCCCCCAGCAAACTGGGCACTCATTTTACCGACCTCGGAAGTATGGAAGGCTGAGTCAACCTTGAGCCAGCAGCTGGGATCGAACTCCCAGCCTCAGGGTCAGAGCTTCAGACAGCATGTTGGCTTCCTTACCACCCTGGACCACAAGTGGCTCTTTAGAGGACATTATAGGTCATAACAAAAATATATATATACACGATATGTAATACTCACAGACACTGTCTAAATGAAGGCCATGCTGGAGAATGTTTCTCTCAAAAACAAATTTTGGCTTCTATGAAGTCATTGTAGCATGACAGGACTTGTTTTTCCTCCCAGGTGCGTTGGTCCATGCCTCATTACACTTACCTGGGAAAGACTCTATAACTCCTAGTTTAGGGGAAAACAAAACAGTTTACTCTTTGGCACCATTTGATTCATGCCATTTAGGTACATGTAATAATGGTCACATGAACTCTGCTTTTTGGCAACAACAACTGATCTCCTTGACAATGGAGGCAGCATGTCTTGACCAACCAGGCTGGAGATTTCAGGACAAGATGCATGGTATAAATAGAGCATCTGAGGGTACCCAGTATTCAAACAGCTCACTTCAGACTTGACCGATCTCAGAGAGAAGCCAAGATGAAGCAGAGTGTTCTGGTTATCCTTCTTTTCGTCTTTCTCCTTTGCCCATATGTAAGTGAAGCGATAAGGCTGTCTTCTTTTTTTAGGGGGGGGGGGGGCTATGAAGGATGCTATGAAAATGAAATGGGATCATAAAATGTTTCATTGTGTATATTACGTGATTTTATATTTTATTGATGTTATTCCACGTTGCCTCCCATCCTGAGCATTTAGGGAGGGCAGGAAATAAAAAATAAAGATTTATACACATTTAAACGATAGCTATGTTGTGAAACCAGCTGGTAGACAAGGACAAACCTCCATTTATTTGGACAAATTCTTTACCTAGCTGCTTCATCTCTGTAGCTGGTGAGCTGGTCAGTAGAAGGTCATGGTATCCAGGAATGAGTCGGGGGAAAGATGGGGAGTCTGAGTTGGAAAATACTCTGTATGGAATGTATCACAATGGGCCTTTTATTATGATTAATGGCAAGTCTGATTGTGTATTATCACATGAGGTCCCAAACAGACATCTCTTTTTTGGCATGAGGGGTCTGAGTTTCCTTGCATGTTTCCTTGCAGGGCTCCTGGGAGTTCCAAGGACTCCCAGCAGAATTCCAAGGGCTCCTTCTGATTCCACGCAGCTGCAGAGTGGCTGCCTACAGGGAACCCCAATCACAACTCTTTTTTTTTTTTTAAGTGGTAATGTTGACTAGTTTGGGCCCTCAGCCCATAATGAAGGCTCAGCAGTTTTCAGTGGCATTCTAAGCAGAATTAGATCCTTCCATGTCCTTTGCAAACCTACTATGTTCTAAACCCACTGAATTCAATAGGTTTGGACTGGATTAAGATTGCATGTCCTGACCTGGACCTCTTCTGCATGATGGATAAGATGATGAAAACTCACTAAATATTTCCTTGGTTTTCTGATCTCTGCACCGAAGAGTCAGCAAAACTGATTTTGCTCTGTATGGTGAACTGCCATAACTTCGGTTCTTTAAGTGTCTTTTAAGCGTTGTTTCTAAAAGATGCTTTTCACTGATTCATTTCTCTCCTGCCTGCCTGAGACGCCCTATAAGTCATGCAGAGAAGCTCTTTTGGTTATGCAGATTAGTGACTGCATTAGAGAACAAAGCAAACTTGGCAAAACTACAGGGGGCAGGGGTATAAATTGTTTCATGCAGAGAGCATTGCAACGTAGTTTTTCAACAGACTATATTCAATGCAGAACAACAATTGGATTATAATAGATATAAATGGGTTGTTTTTTCAACTGTTTTATTTGGCTCCATGCAGAATACCTCCTGGATGGCCCAGGATAGTTTGATCTAACCACATCTCAGAAAGAGGAGCTGGCCCTGATTAGTGCTTGGATAGGAGATCCCCCCCAAGGAATTCTGGGATCCCTCTGCAGAATTAGGCAATTGCAAAGTCTTTGTCAGTGACCTTGAAAACCCTTTTTGGTGTCCATCCATAAATTAACTGTGAATGTACTTCTTCTTGGCTGACCATTTTTAACCGGCCAGTAGCTAACTGTTGACCAGATGGAAGATGTTGTTGGAGTGGGGTAGGAGGGGCTCATGGCAGGGGCTCATGGGAACTGTAGTCCATAGACATCTGGAGGACCACAGGTTGACTACCCCTGCATTAAAAGACTTTAAAACCCATAACATGGCGGATAATCTCCCAACCTACTTCCCCATCCCAACTAGAGGCATTGAGAGCATGGGGCGGTGTGATGTCCATATGCCCACAACCTCCCTTTGCCAGGGGAAGGGCAGCCGATCTCCTCCGCTGGTCCCAGCCTCAACCATAAACCCAGTGGAAGAGCTCCATTTTGCAAGTCCTGCGGAAAGATGTCAAATCCCGCAGGGCCTGCAGCTCACCTGGGAGTCATTCCACCAGGTAGGGGCCAGGACCGAAAAGGCCCTGGCCCTGGTCGAGGCTAGGTGCACTTCCCTGGTGCAGGTGCACTTCCCTGGTAATGACCAATAGGTTTTCCCTCGTGCAGCGTAAGGCCCTGTGGGGAACATAGGACAGTAGCCGGTCCTGCAGGTATGTGGGGCCCAACCCGCGTATAACCTTGAAGGTTAAAACCAACACCTTGAACTGAATCCGGACAGCAATGGGCAACCAGTGCAGCTGTCTCAGCACAGCCTGGATGTGGGCCCTCCTAGGAGGACCCTAGGAGCTGCATTCTGCATTAGCTGAAGTTTCTGGATTAAGGACAAGGGTAGACTCGCCTAGAGCGAGTTACAGTGATCTATTCTGGAGGTGACCGTTGCATGGATCACTGTGGATAAGTGTTTGGGGGACAGGTAGGGAGCTAGTAGCCGGGCCTGGTAAAGATGGAAAAATGCCTGTCCCGCTACTCTTTTGACCTGTGCCTCCATAGTCAGGGAGGCATCAATGCACCCCCAAATTCCTGGCTTGGGGCACAATGGTAAGTTGCACTCCTGCCAAGGTGGATAAGCACGTTTCCTTATCCTGCCCCCTACTTCCCAGCCACAGGACCTCCGTCTTGGAGGGGTTGAGTTTCAGGCGACTCTGCTCGAACCATTCAGACACTGCTTCCAAACTTCTGGCAAATGGTTCCAGGGGGGAGTCCGCGCAGCCATCCATAAGGAGATAGAGCTGGGTGTCATCAGCGTACTGATGGTAACCCAGTCCATAGCTCCACACCAGGCTGTGCCAGAGGGCGCATGAAGATGTTAAACAATGTAGGGGAGAAAACCGCGCCCTGTGGGACCCCACAAGAGAGTCTATAAGGGTTTGAGAACTCCTCCCCCACTGCTATTCTCTGGGTCCGGTTCTGGAGAAAGGAGTGTATCCAGCGCAAGGCTGTGCCCCCTTTCCCCATGCCGGCCAGGTAGTGGACCAGCAAGTCATGATCCACAATGTCAAAGGCCGCCGATAGGTCCAAAAGAACCAATACGGCTGACCTGCCTCTATCCAGCTGGTGACGGAGATCATCCAATAGGGCAAACAATGTCGTCTCCACCCCATGGCCAGGACGGAAGCCAGGAGAGGGCAAACCACCACCTCTTTGAGCCACTCAGGAACTCCCTGGACTCCAGGGAGAGGTTGATGATGTCCCTGAGTTGGCCTCTTATCTCCTGGCCCCCTCCTTTGAGAAGCCAAGAGGGGCAGGGATCAAGGGGACAGGTGGTGATCCTGCCCGACCCCAGCAACTTGGCCACTTCAGAAGAAGAGAGCCGCCTAAAGCCATCAAACCTCACTACCAAAAGCAGCCAGCGGATCTCCAGTTTATTAACTGTATTAATTGTGGCTGGAAGGTCACGGCGGAGCAACAAGACTTTATCCACAAAATAGCTCACTAATGCCTCACAGCCAAGTTCCAATTGACTAACATTTTGGTGCCCCTCAAGGGCTGTGAGTGACCTAACTACCCTAAATAATTGGGCCGGGCGAGAGCTTGCGGACGCGATTTCTGTGGCAAAAAAATCCTCGTTTTGCCACTTTCACCGCCATCTCATATGCCCTCATAAGCGTGCGATAAGATGTTCTTGTAGCTTCGTCATGAGTCTTCCCCCACACTCGCTCTAGTCGTCTCACCTCCCTTTTCCTCTCATGGAGCTCCCCCGTGTACCAGGGGGCCCATTTTAGTTGAGGGCAGAGTGGACGTTTAGGAGCGATTTCATCTATAGCAGCTGTCAGGCGGGACTACCAGTCCTCCACCATGGCCACTAGTGAGTCGCCAGGAGGCATCGGGTCCAACAGAGCATTCCGGAAGCCAATTGGATCCTTAAGTTTCCATGGGCGGGCTAAAATACGCCCATCACTTCCATATGCTAGAATAACAAGGCTGTGAAAGGAATAATAACTGGCTAACATGTATTTTATGGAGAATGCCAGGTAAATATGTTTAGGCACTAAAGCAGTGGTCCCCAATGTTTTTGAGGCTGGGGACTGGCAGGGCAACTGCCCACCCACACATGCCCTGCATGCGCGGCTGTGGCTGCGTATCGCGCTCGTGCGGTGGCCGCTCATGCGCACATGCACTATGCGTGACCGTAATCGCGCATGCACAGCACTTTTGCACATGCACGCATGCACGAAAGTGCCACGCATGCGCGATTTTGGTCCCGCATAGCGGATGTGCGCATGTGTGGCCCGGCGCGCATGTGTGATGTGCATGTGCGGCCCTGATTCTCTCTCCCCCCTCCCACAGTAAGAAGCTTCCCAGGCCGCAAGTTTGTGGCCTGGAAAGTTTTTTACTGCGGGGGGGGCGGGGAGAGGGAGCCACGGCCTGGCGCCATGGCCTTTGCGGCCCGGCACCGGGCCACGGCCCGCGGGTTGGGGACCACTGCACTAAAGGACTCCTCAGAGATCCTTCAGAGAAAGAGCAGCCTGGACTTACTGGGGACTGCCATTGATGTGGCAAGGGTGCGGGGGGGGGGGGGAGAAGGAGTGCAGAAAGGGACGACTGGAAACATGTGCAAAGCACAGCATGTGCCCGACCATTTGGGAGGGGGATGGAGCAGCCCGTTTCCTTTATGAGGAGCTGCATGCTCTGCTCGGCCTCTTGCGCCATGTAAAGCAGCCTGCGTACCCACCATCCAACTCAGTAGGCCAAGGAATAGAAGTTTAACAAAAAGAACAGGGGACCTTGTGGCAAATTCAACAAGAAATGAATAAACTCACCACAATGCAATATCAAATATCAAATTAATTATACAAATATAATAGGTATACAGATAATCTTGCAATTAGCAAAAGGTACACAATTAATCTTCTATTTTCTTTATACAAACGGAATGATAATGTGTCATACAAGTAACTCCCACTTTGTGGATACTCCCAACAGGACCCAACAGCTCTGCCTGTTTTGCAACAGCTTCTGCCAGGGAGCAAAGAGCTGACCAAAATTTCTTATAATAGGAAGTGGGTTATAATTGGTGTAGAAGAAGGAAGACAAGTCCTTTGTTGGTTGTCAGAGCCAAAAACAGGTCATAGGAAGGCTTTACTCTCCAGCCAAAAAAGGTTTATGTATGGGCTACCAAATTAGACGTCATGTCTCTCAAGTGCCCTTGAGAGACATGACGTCTTATTTGGAAGCCCATACTACTCTGACAACCAACAAAGGACTTGTGTTCCTTCTGTTCCATTTAAGGGATAGAAGTTGACAGTGGGAAATGGCTGCAAGGGGTTTGTGAATGGTTGATTTTGTATATGCTTGATGCGTCACAGCTTGTGGGGTGGCGGGTTGTCAGGGGCTGGAGCTGGTTTGGAGGGGAGTCCGTCTTGCATGGCCGACTCCCCAGCAAAGGGGCCTCCTTAAAGAGGCGGTAACCTGTGAGAGGGTGCTGATCTGGATGGGAAGGCAAGGGGACTTGCAGGCTTGGGTGGCTCAGGGATGGGTCCAGAAGTGGTTTGCACTCCCTCTGGCATTTCAAGGGATACTTCCCTGGTTAGGGGCTACAATAGCAGGGGAGACCCATGTTCCCATCTGGGATCCATGGAAGATGCTTAAGTAGGGCACACCAGTAGCCAAATGGCTACTTGGAAGCTCCATGTCCCCTGCCATGCTCACACCTCCCATGTGTTTTGGTTAATAAAACTGAGGCCTGTTATATGCCAACAAATAATTTGGATGTACGTGTCTTCTTGGAACCAGGAACTGCCCCCTAGGCAAGTCAATGTGAAATGGTAGAAGTGCTAACCATGTGCTGGTTTATGCCACTGCACAGAAACATTTGCACAGGGCGCTCCTGTCTGTCTTTGATCACTTCTGCTTGGGTTCTTTAAATCTATTTAGGCTTATGAAGGTAAACTTTTTTTTAAGTTTCCATGCAGCTCAAGGCCAAAACACAACAACCGAATCAAAGCAGGAAAGGGACAAGTGAAACGAAAGCTATATTGACAATGGGAGGGCAGTGTTTTCTCCTTAAAATGTGCGAGAACTTAAAAAAAATTCAATTAGCCTTTGGGACCCAAAGTGGGTAAAGTAGCCCATATGAAAGGGACTTTTACCTATTTAGAGATTTCCTGTTCTACCACCTAAGGCAGTGGTTCTCAACCTACCTCATGGCGTGACCCCCTTTGGGTTGCCAAGGGTGGTGGCAGCAGTGGTGAGGCAGTGGCCTCGGCAACCCAAAGAGGGTCATAGGGTTGTGCATTCCAGCATGCTGGTGATCCATATACTTTGGTCATCATGGAAGCTCAAGGCAGCCAGCATCGTGGCGTGGTGTGGAGGGGTGGCATCGGCATGCTAGCTAGCACCCATACACAGGTGCAGAGCTCTGTGCCTGCGTGTGGACACTGGCTGGCTGTGCCAGTGCCACTCCTCTCCTCCATGCCGCAATGTTGGCTGCCTCAAGCTTCCACGATCACCAAAGCATCTGGAGTGTGCCAGAGCGCACAACCCTCATGCCATTAGGAAGGCGGTGGCAGTACTGGAAAAGGATTGACTCCCCTAGGGGTCGCAACTTCCAGGTTGAGAACTGCTGACCTAAGGAGGCATAACAGTGTTGCCAGTCATATATATGGTTGCACTAGATTTCTACCAACACCCCTGTCATGATTTGGAGGGGCCATCAAAACATGCTGTTACTTCCTGTCAATGAGTACTGCCACAAGAAAAGCCCTGGGGTTCGGTCTCCTTACAATGACCCCAAGTCACTGGCTTCTTGGTTCCGAATGATGCCACTTGGATGCATTCTGATGAAAAGAGCAAGTGCTTATTCCTAGCGCATGAAAGTATAAAGAGATATAGGAGACTGCCAAAAATATGACACAATATCTTTCTTTTGTAATATTGCAGAGCACCTCTGGAAAGGTGAGTATGACAAATCATGCATTTTGCCTATATTGTTTACCAAGAATGTTCTTGTCTAATTTTGAAAAACAAAATTTTATTATTTCATCGTTTTTAAATGTTATTTCTTTATTGGGATCCTTTCTATCCTGCCTTGGGTTGATAAGTCTGAAATGAAAAGTTTCTGGAGATGTGAGGGGGATGTCTGGGGAGGACACAGGTCTGGGAGGAAGGGAGATATTACTGAAGAAGAAGAGAATTGGTTCTTATATGCCACTTTTCTCTATCCAAAGGAGTCTCAAAGTGGCTTACAGTCGCCTTCCCTTTCCTGTCCCCACAACAGACAACCTCTGTGGGAAGTGAGGCTGAAGAGCCCTGATATTACTCAGGAAGAAGAGAATTTTTCTACCCTACTTCTGAATATGCTCCTCAAGGAATGAAACCTCTTCAATACACTTTCCTAACTTTTAACTGCCTTGTAAAGGCAGTTATTGTTACCCGCCACGAGCCGCAAGGGAGTGGCGGGCTATAAATCTAATAATAATAATAATAATAATAATAATAATAATAATAATAATAATAATAATAATAATAATAATAATAAAGAAACGGAATGTGAAAAATTAATGCAAATACTAAATATTATTGGTGGAAATCTTTTCTTCCTGCAGATTTGATTATTCTTGGTTAGGTCACTCCTGACTGGAATTTAATCAAATGACAAAGGGGAACAAAATGTACTGTGTTTTAATATTGGTTAACCTGACCCCTGATAGTATTGAAAATCATGTAAATTGTCTGTATCAGATGCCATCATAGAGTTTGTCTATGGTCTCTATTTTTGTAACCCTTTCATACTTAAACTATGGTTCCACCAAAACTTATTCATTTATGAATCCAAAAGAAGACCTGGGAAGGAGAGGTCTGAAAAGGCCTGGGATACAAGCTAACAGGGAGTAACAAGTTTTGATATTTGATCTGTTGTACATCACAAAGTCAGATTATGCTCGTGGCTGGGTGTGCCAGGCCACTGCTGGTTCCTCTTCCCTTATGCACGGGCCTGCCCCGGCCGGGCCTCTGCTGGCCACTGTGGCAAAACATGGAACGTGGAAGAATCCACATTCCCTTGCCGTGTGCTACCAGAGGCCCTAATGCAGGCCAAGGCTGGGAGGGGGCCTGGACGGCACCGGTGTCATGTGCAAGTGGAAACAGCCCCACTAGCATGCAGGCACCAGCCCGCCCTTCCCTGTCCATGCATAATTGGCTATAGTCGGGTATTTGATCTGTTGTATATTACATAGTGCAGTAAGTTAAGGGACTAAGATAGGAGGAAATGGAGCAAGACAACATTCAGTATTGGTTCCCTGGTTAAAGGATGCCCTACGTGTGAAGGCAAAGACTCCTCTACTTCTTCATTTCTTCATCTCCTTTCCTTACACAATCCTAAAAGGGCACAATTGCAACTGTCTACTTGTTTTCAGTTGCTAGGAAATACCAAGTTTAAGCTGGTGGATCAGTAGCTTTCTACATCCCTATTCCTCTTTGGCCTTCCAGAGCTGCAATGAGAAACTAGGCTAACATCTGCTGTGTTGGTGGCCATTTCTGAAAACTTGACATGACATACTAGTTTTAAAAGCAGAAAGCAAGTCACCTCCGTACAAATTCACTGGCCCCATTGCTCGCAGAATGCTCCAGAGGTTTGAGGAAACAGCGTCTTAAGCTACTACTTTCAGACACAAATAAAGATCTAACAAAAATTATTGCTAGATTTGCTTGGGTAGCTATAAAAATAAGGCAGAGCTGGACCAACCCTGTTCCCTAGTGCTTTTATACTGGATCCATATACAATTGTTCTTATTTTCTAGTTTTCACCCATTTATAATTGATTCTATATTTGTAATTTTATGTTTTTTACTGGCTGGTCTATGACCGTAAATAAATACTTGACTAAGACTTTTTTTTTCAAGAATGAGATCTTCAAGTACAACTCAGCCAGAATTCTACATAATCAAATTTGTCAATGAATCCGAAACCAATGGTTCTCTCCAGAAATGCAGGAGTTCTTTGTGATAGGCTTGAATTTAGTATATGCAGGTTCAGTCAAAATATACAGTAATCTCCCTCCCTCCCTCCCTGAACTAGTTTTTCCTGCACTAATATATGTCACGTTATTCCTCACCCCTCCTGATCTTTTGATATGGGTCCTTTATGATACTTTCCACCACTTTAAGCCTGAAGCTCTTTTATCCAAAGCCTTGCTCACAGAATAACAATAGGGGTAAGTAACAGAAGACATGTCTGAGGTTAGGGGAGGTTAGGGATCCAGACAGTAAAATCTGAGCTCTAAGACAGTGGTCCCCAACCTGCGGGCTGCGGCCCGGTGCCGGGCCACCAAGGCCATGGCGCCGGGCCGCGGCTCCGTCTCCCCGCCCCCCCCCGCAGTAAAAAACTTCCCAGGCCGCAAGCTTGCGGCCCGGGAAGCTTCTTACTGCAGGAGGGCGGGGAGAGGGAATCAGGGCCAGGCCGCGCCCGTGCGGGCTGTGCCCGCGGGTGCGGCCCAATCCGTGGTCGCGGCCCGCGGGTGCGGCCCGATCCGTGGTCGCGGCCCGCGGGTGCGTCCCGATCCGCGGGCGTGGCTCGCGGGTGTGGCCTGATCCGCGGGCGTGGCCCGTGCGGCCGTGGTCCCCGCGGGCGCAGCCCGATGCCCTGCTGGTCCCCAGCCTCATAAAGGTTGGGGACCACTGCTCTAAGAGATCATTCTTTGAACTGCCCCCCATTCAATCCTATGACAAAGCATGACTAAAAAACTGTAAATTGAAATTTGTTGTCTTCATTTTAGCCCGGTTTTCCAACCTGTAAAATATAATTCTGAATCTTTTTTTTTTGAATGAGAAAGCTAAGCATAGGAACATTTATTATATATCAATGATAATTTAACTTACAATTTAAAATATCTTAGTGATAGATTACATGCTGTCTAAATTATATGATAAGCAGAGATAAATGAGAATCTACAAAAGTGTTTTGAATATTTTACCTAGAATACAACTCAGTCAAATGAGAATTATTCTGAGGTAAAAAAAAAAAATACCAAGGGTTATACAATATAAAACACCATCCCATGAAAGATTCATAGTGAAATCCTAATCAGATTTATACCCTTCCAAGTCCATTGAAGTCAATGGCTTAGGAAAGTGTTACTTTATTTAGGATTGCTCTGCAAGGCACTTCCACCGTCATACTTAGAGTGTTCTGGAGGTCAAATGAAGCAAAATTCATTTAATGTTTTGTGGTAATAACATGCCTCCCAAGCATTTATCTGATTAGGGAGATCTCTTCACACATACATTTTTCATTACTACAGGCTAGGTTCCTTCTTTTTTAAATATATATTTATATTTGTTTTATTTTTTATACAAAAGAAAGTAGAGGACACAGGGATATCAAATATGGATGGCGGAAGGTAGAGGGGAGGTTCATGATTTTTTCTCTTTACAGTCTTGCTTTAAGTTACACCACATTATTCTTTATGAATCTTAACACTTTAGTAGACATTACCAGTGTTGCTGAAATTCTTCTGATGATTCTTCATTTAAAATGCTCATCAGTTTCACTGTTGATATCAATGTATTCAGTTTGTCTGTCCATCTGATCCTGGTAGAGATGGTTGTCTCCATCTGTTTGCCACAATTAGTCTTGCAGCAGCTGTTGCATAAAATAATATTTTTTGTAGCTGCTTCGGTAGGTTGGGAGGGAAGAAACATAGCAGCATATATTTAGCATTCATAGGAAACATATATTTCATCATTTTTTGCATCACCTGGTACACATTCACCAAGAATTTTTGAACAACTTCACACCTCCACCACATATGATAATACGACCCTCCTGTTTTTTTACACCTCCAGCATCTGCTATCTTCATTTGGCTTCATTTTACCCAGCACTCTAGGGGTGATCTACTCTGGTTTCTCTTCAGATCGCATAAATCTTTCGCCTTTTAATATAATTCTGAATCTTGATTATGTCTTCTGCTGCATTTACAACCCTTAATGACTAAGTATCTTCTGCAAGTTTATTGAGTAACCCCTCTGTTTCTTCATCCAACTCATGAAACTTTATCTGATTTTATTTTTGTATTTCTTTTTTCATCAAGGGCGCTCTTGTTGTAAGTATTGCAAATCCTGTATATTTTTGTTATGATCTGCAGTGTGCTCTGTAAAGGGGCAGAGGACTAGTTTAATTCTGGGCAGAAATAGACTATCAGACCATTTCTGCAGAAGGAATCTGCCCCTTGATAGCCTCTGGTTGCTGGCAGGTTTTAGAGGCCCTTCCATGTGGCGTTGTCTGCATCCTGAAACTGTTCAGGGGCTGACTCCAGTTTTGCCCAGATTTGCCTCAGGATGAAGTAAAATCGTTTTTAAACTGTCCACAGTCTTTTTGGGATCAGGCAGGCAAAGCAGAGTCCTGTTTGTGTTTTCTGGAGGTGGGGGAAGAGGAGGGGGGAAGAGAGGGCACATGATCAAGCAGCCTTTTCCTGATCATCCAGGTGTTTGTGTGCTTTGTTTTTAAACCCACTGTTAACACCCAGAACAATTATGCATGGGGCAGAATGCCCAAGATGGCGGCAACAGGGCTTCAGGAAAAATCCTCAATTATGCCCAAAGTTGCTGCCATCCTAGCCGCCACTGAGCCCTAGTTTGGCCCAGGCCCCCAGAAGGCCCACCCGCTTTAAGGGAATGTGGAGTCTTCTGCATTCCCAGGGCTGCTGTGGGCGCTGGTGAGGGCTAGGTCAGGCTAGCCTAGCACGTAATCAGAGGAGCCAAGCTTTTGGGCCTGGATCTTCCCCCGACCTATGGAGTTCCTGCAGGGATTTCTCTTGCCCCTGCCAGCTCCGTGGCTCTGCGGAACTGACAGAGTCGTCTCCTCACCCCCACCATGGTGGGAGAGCAGTAGGGCGGCCCACATATGCTGGGGGAGCCCCTCCTCCGTGCACATGCAGAGAACAGCAGGGCTTCTTGTCCTACCACAACAGAATGGCGGCAGCCTGGCGTAGCTGCTGCTGTGCATAATAGGTCACAAGTACTGTTTGGGGTCCAGTCACCATTTCCAGTATCTCGCAAAACCACCCAGATATAAATAGTCCAAAATACCACCAACCTTCAAAAGGGGGGGGGAATGGTGGTGTTTCTCCATGGCAATGCAGAAGTGTTAATTTTTAAACTAAAAAAAATGCATCTGTATTGTGGCATTAATGCATAGCCTGAACCTTCCCCATTTAGTATCAATGGAAAATTTAATGAGCATTCTCTCTATCCATTCGTGCAAGTCATGAAATAATATCTGACTATCTTTCTTTCTTTTTCCCCCCCATTTAGCATGCAACTGTGAGTATTACATATCGTGTATATATATATATATTTGTTATGACCTATAATGTCCTCTAAAGAGCCACTTGTGGTGCAGGGAATTAAGGAAGCCAACATGCTGTCTGAAGCTCTGACCATGAGGCTGGGAGTTCGATCCCAGCAGCTGGCTCAAGGTTGACTCAGCCTTCCATCCTTCCGAGGTCGGTAAAATGAGTACCCAGCTTGGTGGGGGATAAAACGGCAATGACTGGGGAAGGCACTGGCAAACCACCCCGTATTGAGTCTGCCATGAAAACTCTAGAGGGTGTCACTTCAAGGATCAGCCATGACTCAGTGCTTGCACAGGGGATACCTTTACCTTATAATATCCTCTATAAGGGGGAACCAGTCTTTTCTGGGCAGTTTTTGATTTTGTAAATAAATGCTGTAGCACATTCATATGCTACTTTCCCAAAGATTTTCTTGAGAGAGTCCCCATCAGGTGTCCCAAACAGACCCAAAAACTTTCTGAATTTAATGAGCATCCTCTCTATCCCTTCGCACAAGTCATGAAATAATATCTGACTATCTTTCTTTCTTTTTTTTCCCCATTTAGAATACGGCTGTGAGTATTACAAATTGTGTATATATATATATTGTTATGACCTATAATGTCCTCTAAAATAGCGATCCCCAACCTGTGGGCCGCGGACCACATGTGGTCCGTCGACTAATTGGAGGTGGGCCCCGAAGGATGCCTTCTCCCCCCCCCCCGGCCCTTTACTTCATCTCCCCCCGGCCCTTTACAACACACTTCGGGTGTCATTGTCTCCCATCACTCTCAGATGGGACTATCTTGTTGCAGAGAAACAAGCTCAGGGTTCCCATTGATTTGTCATTGTCATGAGTTAAAATTTCCAGGAAAATAAAATGTTCCTTATGTTCATTGTTGTGGCATGTCTGTATCTTATTTTGAAGGGATGTTTAATCAGAGAGCGTTAGGGCAGTGGTTGAGAGTAGAGGAGTAAACTACCCCCCCCCACCGGGCCTCAGTAAAATTGTCAAGCGTTGAGTGGTCCCCGATGATAAAAAGGTTGGGGACCACTGCTCTAAAGAGCCTCTCGTGATGCATGGTGGTAAGGAAGCCAAAATACTGTCTGAATCTCTGATCATGAGGCTGGGAGTTCGATCCCAGCAGCTGGCTCAAGGTTGACTCAGCCTTCTATCCTTCTGAGGTCAGTAAAATGAGTACCCAGCTTGCTGGAGGATA
This sequence comes from Paroedura picta, assembly GCF_049243985.1. NCBI lineage: Eukaryota > Metazoa > Chordata > Lepidosauria > Squamata > Gekkonidae > Paroedura > Paroedura picta. The sequence goes on along the minus strand of NC_135373.1, from coordinate 7,943,005 downwards.
AAACGGTAATGACTGGGGAAGGGAATGGCAAACCACCCTGTACTGAGTCTGCCAAGAAAACGCTAGAGGGTGTCACCTCAAGGATCAGACATGACTCAGTGCTTGCACAGGGGATACCTTTACCTTTACCTTATAATGTCCTCTATAAGGGGGGAACCAGTCTTTTCTGGGCAGTTTTTGATTTTGTAAATAAATGCTGTAGCACATTCATATGCTACTTTCCCAAATATTTTCTTGAGAGAGTTCCCATCAGGTGTCCCAAACAGACCCAAAACTTTCTGAATATCCTTTTTCCCTGCTCCAGGGAAGACACAAGATGATTAAACAAAAAGTTAGCATCGTAAAACGTATAAAGTTGGAGCTGTAATCAGGGAAACAAATTGGCTACCAGGATTTTATTCAATTCTGCCTAAAGCCCCCCTCGTTTGGTTTAACTTACCCTGCATGCTAACGGGGGGGGGGGGAGGAGGTAGGTCTGCAAAATCCTACTTCTGAATTCTCTATATGCAGGTTCATTCAAAATATACTGTAAGCTCCCCCCTCCCAACTTCTTTTTCCCCTCACTAATATGTTTAATGTTATTCCTTGTCCCTCCTGATTTCTTTTCATCTTGACACATGGGTCCTTTATGATGCTTTTTCTATTTTAAACCTGAAAGTTAAGTCATGGCTCTTTTAGCCTAAGCTTGGCTCTCAGAATAACAATAGGGCTAAGTAACAGAAGACATATCTGAAGGTAGGGGGAGGTTGGGAATCCAGACAGCAAAATCTGAACTCTAAGGGATTGCTCTTTGAAGTCTCCTGAATGCAATCATATGACAAAGCATGCACAAAAAAAGTCTTTCTTTTTCAATATAGGTTGCACTTGGCATTCTTGGTAATACGGTGAGTATTGCAAATTATATTTGACTTGCAGGTGGGATGAGAGAGATTCAGACACACACGTAGGTATCTGAGTGTAAGGGAAGTCTGCCCATTTTCAGCCGAGCTCCCCCCGAAGAACAGCATCTTTTATTAACGTCACTTGCACATAACATGTATCCATGTATCTCTTTTGGCCTTCAGGCCGGTACTCAAACCCAGAAGCTTCTTGCATGTAAGCGTACAAGCAGCTATTGTTCTTTGTGCTTTCTACTGGCATTGCGATAACAGGGTGTTCAGGAGTTCACTTTAGCAACACACACACATACACACACACACACACTAGGCCTGCACCACACATGTGGGCTAGGAATAAGTCTCAAACACAATCTTTTAGCCAAGCAGGCCACAACTTTATTAACCGCCAGTGTGTTGGCTGGCAAGGGAAGATGGAGCCCATCCCTCAATATCTGGGTAATTCTCAGCCTTAGTAGCACCCTGAGAATCCCATCCTGGTCCCCCCTCCAGGTCTATGGGTCCCCTTGCCACTGGGCATTCTCCCAGTAGAAAGAATCCAGGGAATGCTTCAGGAGGCGTATATCTCCTTCAGCCCACCCCCTTTCATCCAGTTTTACTGGAGAACTCCCTGGGGATTTCCCATTTCCATATGGGGTCAGCCCCCCAATCTGCAGCCTTTTAACAACATGGGGAATATCTCCAAGAACATGAGGTCACGGAGAACTGCCATGTCCCAATCATCAGGCCACTGACAGGCACACCATTGGTTATTATAGAATAGGCCAAACCCCATACCGCCTGCAGTGTCAGAATGGATCTGTAATGCATCCGCCAGTGGGAGAGATGACTGACAAATCGAGACTCCGCTGGGCTCTGCTACAGCACATGGCTGCTGGCCGGCATGCTGCTGCCACTGCCACCCCTGCCCTCCTTGCCATGGCCTCCTAAGCACTGCCTAGGAGATCTCCAAGACCGTGAAGATCTCTGAGGTACCTGAGCCAAGCCAAAGCACCCATCGCTATGCGATACCCTCATACAGTGCCATGGATTTGACAGCCTAGCCATGGGCATGGCCAGCCAGGAACACAAAGCCCTACCTGGACTCACTACCTTACATGTAAAGTTGAGATACCCTAACAGCACCTGCACCTCCCAAGTCATGCAATTCTGTTTCCCCAACATGTCATCCAGGAGTCCCCTAAGACAGTGGTCCCCAACCTGCGGGCCGCGGCCTGCTGCCGGGCCGCAAAGGCCATGGCACTGGGCCGCGGCTCCCTCTCCCTGCCCCCCCTGCAGTAAAAAACTTCCCAGGCCGCAAGCTTGCGGCCCGGGAAGCTTCTTACTGCGGGATGGCGGGGAGAAGGAATCGGGGCCGAGCCGCGGCCGTGTGGGTGCAGCTCGCGGGCGCAGCCCGATGTGCGGGCGCGGCCCGATGTGCTGGCGCGGCCCGATGTGCGGGCGCGGCCCGATGTGCGGGCGCGGCCCGATGTGCGGGCGCGGCCCGATGTGGGGACGTGGCCCGCGGGCGTGGCCCGATGCGGGGGCGTGGCCCGCGGGTGCAGCCGATGCGTGGCCATGGCCCGCGCGCGGGCCGCGGGCCGCACCACCCTAAGAGTCTCCAGCCTGTCCCCTAGCAAGCTCTAGGTGCCCCGGACTAAATCCAGCTGGATCCCCAAGTGTGATTGCTGGGTGGCCGGACCCTCGGTCTTCTCTGCTGCCAAAGGAATCCCCAGAACTTCAGTCAAGGCCTGGAAGGCCTCCAGCTATGCCCCACACTCCTATGAGCCACCCTTCCCTGCAAAAAGAAAGTCATCTAGATATGGGTTGCTTCTCTGCACCTCAGCCTGTCCTTCAACACCTATTCCATGAATGTGCTGCTGAATGTTTCAAATGTAACACAGGCAACTGAGCAGCCCATGAGCATTACTTTGTCAACATACCAGCATCCCTGGAATTTAAACCCTAGCAGGCAAAAATCCCCTGGGTGCAATGGCAGGAAGCAGAATGCAGACTGTATACCGCACTTTGCTATTTAGGCCCTGGGGCCACAATCCCTAATCATGACCACTGTGTGGTTTCTCAGCCACTGAGAAACCACTACAACTGTCAGGAACTACTTCCGGATGTTTAGACAGAATTTCTTTTAAATTAATTTCATCCCATTCGTTCTGGTCCATCACTAACCATGGCTACTGCATGGTCCAGCGAGGCATACTTGACCGAGCCCAGCTCTGGTGCAAAAGAGTCATTAACCGATGACCCTGCAGGGTAGGACAGATAGTAGATGAACCAGTACTGCCCAGGGGCCTTCTTGGGGACCACACCCAACAGCGAAACCCACAGGTTAGGCAGTGGGGTTACAAAGTATGGCCCTGCCATCCTTCCTGCTGCCCGTTTCTTGCAAATCTTCCTGCTGCTCCAGGATGTCCCCAGGTAGGTCCCTGGCTGGTTAGTGCAGTCCGTGGCAACCTGTTGGCTAGTAAACAGAATGTGAAACCTATCAGTGAAGCCTGCTAGCATACCTGCCATGGCCCTCTTGTTAAGATAGCAATCTAGGAAGCCTGGCAGCACCCCCACTGGCAGCAATGCTAGGCTACATAGCTTGGCTGGGGGTGCTCAATTATACTTGGCTGCTGCAGAAGACTCTCCGGTACCCGATCCCCCATCCTTCTTAGAGGAGAATCAGGCCCCTTGAAGGAGCTGCTGGGATCTTCCCGTCTTTGGACAGGTTTGGATTGTGTGTCCTACACTGCACACTTCACAGATTATGCGTGTATCTGCACTGCAGGCACCTGCACACCTTGTGGTTTTACTCCCAGCATGGCAAACTGGGACCCTTTACACCCAACAAAGCCCTCTTGTCCTTCTCCTTCTGCTGCCTGATGCTCGGACCCACATTCACTAACCATGTATCATGGTTTTTAAGGTCCCACCTCACAGCCAAACTATAAGAAGCCAGCTCCCTGAACTCCTTATCATAGTCCAGGGCTGTCTCCACCCCTCCCCACACACACATACTCCTTAGCCTCCAAAAGATGGGAGAGGTACATGGCCAAATCTCATCCCCTCTTCAGATAGGCTGCTGCTATGAGGGCCAAACATTTGGCAAAGCCACGCAGCCAGTTAGCAAAGCTGCGTTCACAATACGGAGCCTTGTTTTTTTATCGTTCTTGCTCCCCATGTGACCACCCTTACCCATATTAATGAACTCAAACAAATCCATGTAGTACCCTTCTAATGCCCTCTTCCTGAGCTTCCTGGGCAAACGAATGCCCGGAGCGGCATCCATGTTAGCGTATTTCTCTGGGGGCTCAGACACTGCCCCCACCCCCTCCCCTATTCAATCAGCTACTTTACTTCCACCCATCGGCTATGCAGCCAGACCAGCATCCCCGGAGTGAATGCACCGTCCAGCCAGTAGCAGCTCTCCTTATGAGTGTCCTTGCTCTCGAGAAGGACTCACCTGAGAATGGGTGCAAAGCCCATGGAAGTGCTGTTTGTGACCAGCCCGTTTCTTCCTCCTTTTCTTTGTCGGGTCCCGTGAGGTCCCCTACTGGGTGACTCCTCAAGGCTGGCTGCCACCACTGCTCGAGTCACTGGATTCAGTGCTGCTACTGATCAGGGTCCCTGACGTTCCAGAGCTAGACAGCTGTGACAGGGTTTTGGCATACCCACTTCAATATGTGGCCTGCTCCTCTAGTGCCATCTCCTGCATGATGGGTCATTAGACCCAGAGCCAGTTGAAAGGGACCACCCCGGTTCTTGGCACCCCCTGTGCCCCCACTGCCCCCTCTGCCCCCACTGGCTGCCCCCCTTGGGTTCTGATGGCCCTTATGACCCTTGGGGCCCTGAGGGGGGGGAGATGTTCATTTTGTTTTCCCTGCAGCCTTGTCAGTAGGCAAAAAGCCATGCTGGGGCATAGGGATAATGCAGGAGGGGTTTCCCATGAGGAGGGCTGCAAATATGAGGTTTACCATCCCGCTGGCTTACTCTTGTCTCTGACCTGGAAGTTGCAACTGGGACAAAATGTGGCTGCTAGGGTCCTCACTAGAATACCTTGGAGCACCCATAACAAGCCAGTTCTGATGAAGCAGCATTGATTACCAGTTGAATTCCAGATCTGGTTCAAGGTATTGGTTTTAACTTTTAAGGCCATTTATGGTCCAATTACAACAGATCTGAGGGACTACGTGTCTGGCTATGCCCCCCTCCCCAGAGAGCACTTCACTCTTCAAATACCAACAACTTGATTTTCCTTGGCCTGAAGGATATCTGCCTGGCCTAGACCAGGATCAAGGCATTTTTGGTCCTGGCTCCTACCTGGTGGAATGAGCTTCCCGAAGATCTCAGGACCCTGATGGAGGTAGCTCAGGTCTGTAGGGCCTGTAAGATGGAGCTCTCCCACCAGGCCAGCTTATGGATACAAATGTCACCTGGAACCCCTCCCCAAGGGCAAGGCACTCCTTTACTGAGCAGAGAACAACATCATGGAGTCAACTGCAATTTTTTTCAATTCTGTAGAGGATGCTGTATTGTGTCATTATGAATTTTATTCTCTATTTTAATATTGATGTGTTATGTTGTTGTAAGCCACCATGGGCCAGCAATGCCAAGAGTGGCGGGATAAAAAGGAAAAGTATAAATAACTAAATAACTAAATAACTAAATAACTAAATAACTAAATAACTAAATAAATGAATGAATGAATGAATAAATAAAAAAAATGACTAGGAGCAAGCAGGAGGTGGGGAAAGAGCTCACCAGGATTAGCACCCCCCTCCGGCCCACCTTCTGAAGCTGTCGTGTCCTTCAAGAAGTTAAGCAGGATTGGCCCTGGTCAGCAATGGGATGGGAGTCCACCAAAGAAGTCCAGGTTTTCTTGCCTGGAAAATGCAGGTGCAACAGGAAGACTAAAGACTGCTGCCCCCCATTGTCAGAAACTCTCAAAACCCCCCTCAAGCCTTCCACTGCCCCCAGGCGAGGAATGCTGCCCACTTTGGAACCCCCTAATCTAATGCTTGACTTTCTTTTTTTCTCTTTTCTCTCCCATTAAGGATGTGACCGTGAGTATTACAAATCCTGTATATATTCATTATGAACTAATATGTCCTCGGGGGGGGGGGGGGGGAGGAGAACCAGTCATTTCTGGCCTGTTTTTGACTTTATAACTAAATACTTTAGCACAAGTAAATACCATCTTTACAAAGAATTTCTCCCAATAGGTGCCCCAAACAGAAAAGAAAAGTTTCTGAACATCTTTGTTTCTTTGCCCCAGTGGAAGACATAAGACGATTAAAGAAAAGATTTAGCATAATGAATTTTGTAATCTGGGAGCTGCAATCAGGGAAACAGATGGGCTACCAGAGTTTCACTCAATTATTCCTGACTCTCAAATTAGTTCTGGCCCGCTTGTTTATTTTAACTTCCCCTGCATGTCAACTGGGCTGCACAATTTTCCCCTTACTCCTCAAGAGTTGAGGCCTTTTCGAAGATGTCCCTTTGTTTTCCATGCTTTGCAAACGAATACAATGTAAAGAGGGAATGGAAAATTCTGTGTATGGGTGCAGATCTCTTCTTCCTGCAGCTTTGATTGTTCTGGGATTGGTCAGTCCTGTGTAAAGCCCTCCAAGGTGGATTCTGCACCAGCCGGCAGTGCACTGCTATGGAACTGCATGCTCTGCAGTGTACTATGTCCCCATAGGGGACACAGTGGCAGCAGAAAGTTTCTCACATGCAGGAGGTGGCAGCACGGGGTACGGGGGGGTGCTTACTTTGGAAGAGGGTGGGATTGTCCTTCGAAAGTAGCTGGGGCATTTCCATTTTTGTCATCGCCATGGTAGGAAGTCGGCAGTGGCCTTCTGGAAAGTGACAGCGGGAACTTGATGTTGATTAAATGTGATGGGGCTTCAACATTAAAACTCTCAGTGAACCTAACTGCACAATGTATTGATTGATCCACCACCCACTCCCCACCCCCAGTTTTATTCAGTTTTATTTGGATGGAATATCGCTATATCAACTTTTGTTCACTTTGTAGTAATTATTTATGTCCCTAACAAAATTCTACAATGGATCTTGGATTTCAGAATGTGTTTCCACTGGATCGGTGTCATTGCCACCATTCTATGCAAATTGATTTTACTAGACTTGGGCGGGGGAGTTGGTTTCCTTTCCTTTTTATCATGAATACCTAAACAAAGTTATCATTTGGCTGTTTGTATGGTTTTCTTTGTTTTAGTGTTTTTTCCATTATTGTTGCATCGTCATAATAATTCTTTATGCCATGTAGACACCCCCTTTCTGCCCAAGTGATCCAAACTGGCTTGTAATACTCTCCCATAGTTATGTATTTTCCCACAAGCAACCTGTGAGGTAGCTTAGGCTGAGAGTTTGTGACTGGCCTAAGGCCAGACGTCAAGTTCCTATGGCAGAATGCTTAACAACAATATCTTTTTTTTGTAATATAGCAACAGAATAATCAAAACCATTCGGTGAGTACCACATATCCTGCATTATTACAATAAAATACACTAACTGGAAAATAATGGAGTCAAAGATTAGTTCCTCCCAAATTTCCCCTTCCAGTGAGGTCACTGACTTGCAGGAGGGTATTATGTGCTGGAATAAGATGCAACACCAATGTTGGGACGAACAAGGCCACAGCTTTATTACCTCCCCACGGGAGGGTTGGCACAGCATGGGGGAGAGAGGCTGACCTAGCAGCAGACTGCACCAATGACCCACAGAGTCCAAAGGTGTCCTGGAGACCAGCACCATTCCCAGCTGGGAGAGCAGATCTCCTTGCCTACCAAAGTCTGCCACTAGGGGAAGTGACCTAAGTGTGGGATCCACCAGGCGCCAACATGATTTGACTGCCCCCAGGCTACCTGGTAAATGAGCCCCTGGCCTCCCAGCTGGGTAAGCCGTGCTCGTATACATGCCCCCTCTTAGGGAAGCCCCAAACCCCAGGGAGTCCAATCGCACAACGAATTCCCTGCCAGCAGGCTCCATCCCATGCAAACACACTGCTGTGTAGTGGTTAGGAGTGCGGACTTCTAATCTGGCATGCCAGGTTCGATTCTGCACTCCCCCACATGCAACCAGCTGGGTGACCTTGGGCTCGCCACGGCCCTGATAAAACTATTCTGACCAAGCAGTGAAATCAGGGCTCTCTCAGCCTCACCCACCACACAGGGTGTCTGTTGTGAGGAGAGGAATGGGAAGGCGACTGTAAGCCACTTTGAGCCTCCTTTGGGTAGGGGAAAGCGGCATATAAGAACCAACTCTTCTTCTTCTTCTTCAAAACATCCACCTCAAAACTCTGAACATCGCTGAATACAACTACATAGGGTGGGTGGGAAGATAGCGGCTCCCATGGTGTCTCTGGTGAAGAGGGCAAGACTTAGTTGACACAGGCCCTGCCCTCCCCTTAACACTGTGTGTGCTGCATTCCAGCAGTGTGCACACTAGAGGGCTTCTGGGTGGTCGTTTCTTCCACCCATCAAGCCCTCTGCTGTGTCAATGTTCGCCTGAGGTGAGTCTCGGCCAGGTTTATTTCCTACAAAATTTAAAATTTAAATTTCACATTCCAGACTACTACTCCCTCTATGCCTTAAATCCCTAGTAGGGTTCTGCATGGGTTATTTATTTACTAGACTTGGGCAGGGGAGTTGGTTTTATTTCCTTTCATTTTTGTTATGAATACCTAAACAATGCTATCATTGGGCTGTTTGTATGGATTTCTTTGTTTTATTGTTTTTTTCCATTATTGTTGCATCGTCATAATAATTCTTTATGCCATGTAGACACCCCCTTTCTGCCCAAGTGATCCAAACTGGCTTGTAATACTCTCCCATAGTTATGTATGAGGGTTTGTGACTGGCCTAAGGCCATGCATCAAGTTCCTGTGGCATGAATGCTTAACAAGAATATCTTTCTTTTGTAATACAGAACCATAAAAATACAAAAAATTCGGTGAGTACCACATATCCTGCATACTACAATAAAATATAATAACTGGGTAAAATATGTGCTTGTCCAATTTTGAAAATCAGACTTTCTAATTTAGTCATTTTTAAAAAAGCCCTTATTTTGTATCCTAAGTAGGGTACAAAATTTCTTAATAAATCTAATAGTGGTTAGGGTTTTGTCAGGTTTTCCAAAGTACAGACTACATCATCAGCATAGCATTTCAATTTGAATTCTTCCCATTCAGTTCTTATTCCATTGATTTCTTTCATGGCTCAAATCTTAGATGCCAGCATTTCTAGTACCAGATTAAATAATAATGAAGATAATGGACAGCCTTGCCTGATACCTTTGTTTATGTTGATTGATTGTTCCGTAAACATTCCATTTACTAATATCCTTGATTCTTGTTTGGAGTATATATGCCTGATCAAATCAAAATAGTATCACCACAGTCTATCAGTTTAAGAGTTTTAAATAAAAAGTCCCAACAAACATTATCAAAGGTTTTCTCTGCATCTAAAAATATAAAAGCCATTTTCAACTTTTTCTTCCGCATGTAGTCGGCAGCTTTCAGGACAAACCTGTTCCTCATTAACCTTGTGGGCATAAAACCTGTTTGATCTTGATGTACTATGTCCCCTACACATCTTTTCAGTCTCTCTGTTAGTATTTTTGCAAAAAATTTATAATCCACATTTAATGGACTTCAACATTAAAACTCTCAGTGAACCTAACTGAAGTGAACCTATTGAAGTTCTCCCCCCAGTTTCATTGAAATTTTACAATTTAGATGGAATATTGCTACATCAACTTTTGTTCACTTTGCAGTAATTATGTCCCTAACAAAATCTACAATGGATCTTGGATTTCAGAATGTGTTTTCAATGGGTCGGTGTCATTGTCACCATTCTATGCAAATAGCTTTTGCTAGACTTGGGCAGGGTAGTTGGTTTTATTTCCTTTCATTTTTGTTATGAATACCTAAACAATGCTATCATTGGGCTGTTTGTATGGATTTCTTTGTTTTATTGTTTTTTTCCCATTATTGCTGAATCGTCATAAAAATTCTTTATGCCATGTAGACACCCCCTTTCTGCCCAAGTGATCCAAACTGGCTTGTAATACTCTCCCATAGTTATGTATGAGGGTTTGTGACTGGCCTAAGGCCATGCATCAAGTTCCTGTGGCATGAATGCTTAACAAGAATATCTTTCTTTTGTAATACAGAACCGTAAAAATGAAAAAGGTTCGGTGAGTACCACATATCCTGCATACTACAATAAAATATAATAACTGGGTAAAATATGTGCTTGTCCAATTTTGAAAATTAGACTTTCTAATTTAGTCATTTTAAAAAATGTTATTTCTTCATTGAGATGTGAGGGGGATTCTGGGGAGGGCCCGGTTGTGGGATGAAGCTCAGAGACATGCAATAATCACCACATCAGCTTTTGTTTACTTTCCACTAGGGTTGTACGCTTTGTCACAGTTTGGCCACCGCAGCAATCACTGAAGCCCGAAGCAGTGCTTAGGAGGCCAACACTGTGGAGAGAAGGTGTTGCGGCACACCAGCTGGTGGCCACACACAGGCAACAGGGCTCTGCACCTGCATGTGGTCACCTGCTGGTGTGCCACCGCTGCCCCTCATTTCCACACCATGGCACTGGCCGCCTCAGGCCTCGGTGATTGCCGAGATAGCCAAACATTCCAGCAGTGTGAGTGGTCGTTTCTTCGTCCCATCAAGCCCTCTGCTGTGTCAATGTTCGGCCGAGGTGAGTCTCAGCCAGGTTTATTTCCTACCAAAATTTAAAATTTAAATTTCACATTCCAGACTACTACTCCATCTATGCCTTACATCCCTAGTAGGGTTCTTCATGAGTTATTTTAATGTCCTGTGCTAATCCCTTTATTCTACCTTCTGGGGAGTTTACTTATTACCCCTGTCTGTTCAAGAAACCCACTCTATTCCAACCAAATTTTAGATGTGGCCTAAGCCAAGGTGCCTGCAGAACCATTCCTGGTATGCACTGAGTGTCCTTAGAAAGTAAGTGGGGCTTTTCCACTTTTGTCATCTTCATGGGATGAAACCGGCAGTGGCCTTCTGGAAAGTACTTTACCTATGCAAATAACGGGATATGATTCTAAAGTGACAGTGGGACTTGATGTTGATTAAATGGAATTGGACTTTAACATTTTTTTTATTTAAAAAATTATTTTTTCCCCAAAAAGATAGAAACAAAGTAGATACATATAATAAACATCTGTGAAGCAATTATTTCGAGTCTGAACATATCAGAACCCCCTCCTTTCCCCATGTTTTACTTTCTTAAATAGTTAAAATAGGGACCCCATTGTTCTTGAAAAGCTTCTTCTGATTTTCCATTAACAGTCAATGTCAGTTTAGCCATCTTGGTGAGATCCACCAATTTGCTCAACCAGTCTTCTATTGACAGTAGCTCCTGCGTTTTCCATTTTCAAGCCAGAACTAATCTTGCTGCCATCGTCGCATAAAAGAATAGACTTCTTGTATGTGTTGGGAGGCACTGCAGTGGTAGACTTAGTAGCATATATTCAGGCTTCAGAAGAAAATTCAAATCCCACATTTTCTGCATTATTGTATGAACCTTAACCCAATACTTATACATTTTTTCACATTTTCACAACATGTCATAGAAAGAACCAACTTTATCTACACATTTCCAACATTTATTATCACAACTTTTTGCAATTGCAGCAATCAGTTTTGGTGTTAAATACCACCTATAAAACATTTTATACCAGTTTATACCAGTTTTCTCTAAGAATTTGACTGTTATTAAGCTTTGGAATCCTAGTCCATATATATTCCCATTGTTCTAAGGTCACATGCATTTCAAAATTTATATTTATATATTTGTCCTTGCAAGTATGGTTTTTCTTGAATTAGTAGATTTTCAAATTCTGGTATTGAAGCTTCTAGATTTAATGGAGGCTGAAATTCTGCTTTGAACCTGGATAGAAGTTGGTTATATTCCAACCATTGGATTTCTACTCCTTCTTTTTCTAAAACGTGTCTTTCTTTAAGCTTGCCGGATTTAGTTAAGAGATCTTTATATCGCAAACAAGTCAGTCTTTTTTGTTCTGTTTTGCTGAAAAGAGCTTCGATTGGCGATTTTAGTACAGATGGTGTCGGGGATAATCTTCTACCATACTTTGTCCAGATTTTTAACAATCCATCAATCCAAGAGTTCCCACTTGTCTTTTGTTTTTGCGTTCCTGTCGGCCAAAGTCTTTCATGGAAACTATTGCCTAAGGCCTCTTTTTCAAATATCAGTTCTCTTAATTGTCGCATCTATCTGCCCTAATTTTAATTTAACTGCATAGGCCAACTCTGGGTCTATTTCTGGCATTGGGGTGGGGATGATGGAGTGTCATCTATCTGCCCTAGCCCAGAGTTTCTCAAAGTAAATAGGTGGATAAACGCTGTCCTACTGCTGTGTTAGTGGTATTTTCTTTCTCACATGTGGTTTCCTCTTTCTAGTGGTCATTTTGATATTTCACCTATATATGTGATGCAGATTTCCCTGTAGATTTAGTGCAGGTTTTTATGAGACACCAACAGTGGTGTAATAATGAATTGGCCACTAGAGGGACGCAAACACATGTGGATTTTTCTTTAAAAACCTGAAGCAATACAGACACACAAGCAAAGAAAAGTAGACTGTAGAAGAGCCCCAGCTCCCCCTTGGTTGTGGGCCAGGTTTACCTCCTACACAAGCCTTCCTGGTGGTATCCCCTCACTGGCAGATGAGTGAGGATAAGAGTCTGTTGTGACACCAAGAACTGCATATATTTCCACATAGACTCAGCAGGTAACAGATCTGTAGTCTCTTAGGCACCCAGTGAAATGTTTCTATTTTCCATAGCCTTTTGTATGGATTACTGCTTATTACTGGATTATTTTCTATAGCCTTTTGTATAAGATTACTGCTCTCCAGTTTTTGTATGACCCTGCATTGCATATGAGATATAAGACATAAAAACCACAAAAATAAGTATCAAAGTACCCAAAGTTTAAAAAAAAACATATTTACTTTTTTTCTTTCGCATTTGTTATATTTTCCAAAATGGATTGTTTGATTGCTGAGCACTTTCATATAGCTTTCTTTGCTGTATTATTATTATTGTTGATTTTCATAATGTTTCTTTACACCATGTAAAACCTAGCTTTCTGCTCAAGAGTGGTCCAAACTGTCTTACAATAGTCTCCCATTTTATATAATGTGCTTTTAATTTGTTTAACACAAGATAGAAAAGTACAAAGACAGTGAAACAAATCCAATTGCTATAATTTCAAAATTCTGAAAGTTAGACACTATCCCTCCACAATATAATGACCCTTTGTAATTTATTTTGCTAGTAAACTCAGATAAGGGCCCCATTGTTATCGAAAGGCATCTTCTGTTTTTCCAATAACAATCAATGTTTGTTGTACCATTTTGGCTAAGTCCGCCAGTTTATCTAACCAATCATCTATTGAAGGTAGTTCTTGCAACTTCCATTTCCTGGCCAATACCAATTTTGCTGCCACTGATGCATAAAATAAGAATGTTCTGGTTTGAACTGGAAGACACTGCAGTGGTATGATTAAAACCATACATTCAGGTTTTAAGGGGAAATTTAGAACCAAAATTTTCTCCAGGATAGTATGGACCTTAGCCCAAAATTTATATACTTTTTTAACCTTTCCACCACATATGAAAAAAGAAACCCACTTTTTCTTCACATTTCCAACATCTATTATCACATGCTTTTGCCATTTTTGCAATCACTTTGGGGGTCACATATCATCTGTAGAACATTTTATAGCCATTTTCTTTAAGTATTTGGCTATTTGTAAACTTAGGAATTCTAGACCATATACATTCCCATAGTCTCCCATTTTGACATTTTAGTCTCACAACCACCCTGCCAGGTAACTTAGTTTCAGAGTTTGTGACTGGCCCAAGGCCATCCAGCAAACTCCTGTGGGAGAACGGATATTCAAGCCTGCTTGACAGAATATTTTTCTTTTGTAATCTAGCATCAACACCATGGCTCTGTAAGTACTGCAAATCCTGCCTATTATCTGTGATCTATAATTATGGGAACCAGTATGCCTTTGTCAGTGTTTGATAATTAGACTTTATTATTTGGTCATTTAGATCTTTATACATTGCTAGTGTTGTTAACCCAGGCATGGGAAGTTTCTGAATATGGGTGGAGAGGGGGTGATACCTAGGGAGGGCAGAATTTGAGGAGGAATCTTAGGGTAGGTGATATCCTTCAACTCTGTTCAACCAAATTGGTCAAAGAGATGCTGTAGCATTCCCCAAAGACTCTTTTATTGAGGAATTTGAGAGAGAGCACCTCCCATTTTTGAGGCAATGAAAGAGGTTTCATTTGTCCACAGATTATATTTGGGTTGAACTACTCCTAAATGCAGATGGTCAAGACAAATTTCTCTAGGGGCTCTTCTGAATTATCATTTTCATCACTTGTGTGTCCCTACTGTGAGCTTTCTCACACAGGTTTTCACGAAACCCTGGAGTTTCGTTGATTGGGTGGCAATTAAATATTTAAAATGTATTTTTAATTTATTTCTGTTCAGTGCCGGGTGATATGGCCATATATGTTCATTGTGACTGTTCCCCCCTAAAGTCCAATGATGGCCCTGGCGAGGGGAGGAAGGAGAGGAGCCCCAGCTGTACAAATCCTTGTTGTCAAGGCTAATCACATGTTATAGCGCTAGGAATCCAGTGAGTTAAGTACTCTAATTTTAATTTAACTGCATAGGCCTACTCTGGGTCTATTTCTGGCATTGGGGTGGGGATGATGGAGTGTCATCTATCTGCCCTAGCCCAGAGTTTCTCAAAGTAAACAGGTGGATAAACGCTGTCCTGCTGCTGTGTTAGTGGTATTTTCTTTCTCACATGTGGTTTCCTCTTTCTAGTGGTCATTTTGATATTTCACCTCTATATGTGATGCAGATTTCCCTGTAGATTTAGTGCAGGTTTTTATGCGACACCAACAGTGATGTAATATTGAATTGGCCACTAGAGGGACCCAAACATATGCGGAATTTTCTTTAAAAACGTGAAGCAGGATGGACACACAAGCAAAGAAAAGTAGACTGTAGAAGAGCCCCAGCTCCCCCTTGGTTGTGGGCCAGGTTTACCTCCTACACAAGCCTTCCTGGTGGTATCCCCTCACTGGCAGATGAGTGAGGATAAGAGTCTGTTGTGACACCAAGAACTGCATATATTTCCACATAGACTCAGCAGGTAACAGATCTGCAATCTCTTAGACACCCAGTGAAATGTTTCTATTTTCCTTAGCCTTTTGTATGGATTACTGCTTATTACTGGATTATTTTCTATAGCCTTTTGTATATGATTGCTGCTATAGCCTTTTGTATAAGATTACTGTGACACCAAGAACTGCCTATATTTCCCCATAGACTCAGCAGGTAACAGATCTGCAGTCTCTTAGGCACCAGGTGGAATGTTTCCATAGCCTTTTGTATCTCATGTCCCACCATAAGATTACTGCTCTCCATTTTTTGTATGACCCTGCATTGCATATGAGGGTCATCAAACCTATAAGATATAAAAACCACAAAATAAGTTTGCCCAAAATTAAAAAAAAAACATATTTACTTTTTTTTCTTTCACGTGTGTTATTTTTTCCAAAATGGATTTTTGTATGACCCTGCATTGCATATGAGGATTATCCAAATTGTAAGCCATAAAAACCATAAAAATAAGTTTCAAGCTATCCTCAATTAAAAACAATTTTTTTAAAAATCATGGGAAGAAGACTAGTTCAGAGAATAAGTCACATGAGAGAAAAGATTTCACTTCCTCCAGAGAGACAATGATAGCAGAAAAAACAAACTGGTGTCCAAATGTAAAAACCTAAGCATAAGAGAGCCAGTTTGGTGTAGTGGTTAGGAGTGCGGACTTCTAATCTGGCATGCTGGGTTCAATTCTGCACTCCCCCACATACAACCAACTGGGTGACCTTGGGCTTGCCACGGCACTGTTAATAAAACTGTTCTGACCGGGCAGTGATATCAGGGCTCCCTCAGCCTCACCCACCCCACAGGGTGTCTGTTGTGGGGAGAGGAATGAGAAGGCGACTGTAAGCCGCTTTGAGCCTCCTTCGGGTAGGGAAAAGCGGCATATAAGAACCAACTCTTCTTCTTCTTCTTCTCATAAGCATCTACTATGGTTGATAGCTACAGTATTTTCTAGTTAATGAAAATACAAATGTTAAAAATAACAAAAATATATCACAACTAGTAATGTGATTGTGTCTCACAGAATCAAGAAATGTCCCATCATATTGTCAAAGGCTTTCATGGCTGGAATCAACTGTTTTTTGAAATTTTCATGTGCATGTGGGGCCCTGTTGACTATGGGCCACACAAGACGCAACTCCAGATTAGCGTTAACAAGGCTACAGGGTTTTTTTTTTTGCCAAGCACACACTTCCAGCTGGAGGGTTGGCCCCCATTATTGACATGAGGAAAGACCCACCTGTCCACAGCCATCTAACTGTTCTGTATCTGTCTCTGGGACCTATCACCATATAGTCAGAAAGGCAGATGCCTTGCCCCCAGAGTCCTCACAGGGAGGAGAGCATGTGGTGACAGACAGAAGCCCATCTCATTCTGCCACCCAGTCCACCTGAATCCAGGCCCCTGGCCTACCCAGCCAGGTAGCTGCCCCCGTTGGTGAGCCGGTCTCTTATTGAGATCTGCCAGCCTCAGGGCCACCGTGCGTGGACTGGAACCCTGAACCAAGGGTCTTCCTTGTGCTATTTCCCACAGCTGTGACAAATTACAAACGATTGGAATAACAAACCACACATATAACCTGAAGTATAGGGAGGGTGCGAGGGCAAAGATGGCAAAGATCTGAAGCGGAATGGTGGGGCCTCTCTACATGACGCCTTATAAAGGCACCTGTGGCCTCACCCCCACATTGTGCCACTGTGCATGCCTGAATGCTGCCAACTAGCCCACACCAGACATGCTGGCGCAGTGGTCTGCTATCTGCAGCGTTAACCAGCAGCCGCTGGTAAATCATGGCTGCTTTTTCTGGTAGTTTTCGTTCCTAATGTTTCACCTGCATCTGTGGGTGGCATCTTCAGAGGTCAGGCACAGCAAGATGCATAACTCTCTGTTGCACACATCTGCTGAGAGAATATCAACACAGCTTCAGTATAGGGAAGACCTGCCTCACCAAACTTTTGAAGTTCTTTGAGAAAGTCAACAAGCAAGTAGATAATGGTGACCCAGAAGATATTGTGTACTTGGACTTTCAAAAGACTTTTGATGAGGTTCTTCTGAGCAAACTTAGCAATCAGGCTAAAGTCTTCTTAGTAAACTTAGCAATCATAGGCTAAGAGGTTTGATTAAATGACAGGAAGCAAGAGTAGGAATCAGTGAGGTCTCACACATTGGCATCAATACCATTTCATTTGCTCATAAATGATACAGAACTACACGTGAGCAGTGTAGTGGTCAGGTTCACAGACGATTCATGCTGGTGAAAACCGCTGACTGTGAAGAACTCCAAGTGGATCTCCACAATACTGGGAAAGTAGACAGCAGCATGGAAAACAAAGTTCAGTTTGGGTAATTGGAGGGTGATGCACATTAGGACCAAAAAAATTGCAACTTCAGATAAAGGCTAATGGAGTCTGAGCTCACTCATACTGAGAGGCATAATAGATCTCGGGTTTAGTGAACAGCTCAATGAAAGTATCAGCCCAGTAGTCTGTAGCAATGAAAAGGCAAAATATATGTTAGGATTATTTGGAGAGGGATTGAAATGAAAATAAACCATGTTATAATTCCCCTGTACAAATCTATGGTACAGCTTTATTTGGAATAGCATGTGCAGTTCTGGTCACTGTAAAAAGGATGTTGTAGAGATGGGAAAAGTACGGAGTAGGGCAACCAAAAGGAGAAGGAGGTTGGGGCTTTCAGACAGGGAGAGACTTTTCTTTGACCCTGCCCTGAATTCATTCATATGACAAAGCTTTAACAAAACCTTTCTTTCTTTGTATGGAAAGAGAAGTAATGATGAATAGGTGAGTACTGCAAATAATGTCTGTTGTCCGTATTAGATGCAATATACTTCCAGATTTTGATCATCACACATATTTGTTAAATTATTCAGAAAAGGAATGCGTTGCATCTCCAAAGAAGTCCTGTATAGGGTGCTCATAGGGTGTGGCAGAATAGGCCTGCTCTGATCACTTGACCTTCATCCACTGTGCCTTTCATGGTTTTCTGAACACCTGAGGGAGCTTTTCTCTCACTCTGCTCAACCACTGGCATACCCCTGTGATGTATCACCTTTTCCATGTAAGCTCAACGGCTGACAGGGGGAATCATTAAGCTGCTATATTTAAATGGACAGCAGCCATTTCAGGGATCCCTTTTACTCCTCCTGTTTGGAAATGGAGGAAGGGAATGAAACTGACAGCTGATCTGTATAGGTTATTTATTCATTTGTTTATTTAGATTTTTATACTGCCCTTCCATACAGCTCTGGACCATCATAGGTGATTACATGGAACATCACAACAATATAACAAATATAACAGTACAACAACCATAACAATACTTTAACAGAAAGTAACTTTGAAATCCTTAGGTGGGTCGGTATATTCAATCATGGAGGAGGGTGTCTGTAGGGGGACCAGATATCTACGCCCAAATAAAAGCCTGAAAATGCATCTTTTATTTGGGTCAGCTGTACCAGCAGCTGAAACAGATTAGAGAATCTATGTTTGGCTTAGAAGCATCAAGACAATACCATTAAAGTACATTATTGGAAATGTTTTTAAGGTTTGGGTAAGCCAAATGCACAAATGAGCCTGAATTCTATAAAAAGAAATGTGATAGTAAATCATACATATGCTTATTTATTTGTGATCATTTAGATCAGCATAACGATTGGGCACTGCAAGTCAAAATATACAAGACATTTCAGAGTTAGTAAATCAATTCTGATTGGTCTCTAGAAAAGCACAGAAGAAACTCGTTGAGATAGGTTTAATACACTAGTCAAGTTTGCAATGTAGAGTGAGATGTTTGTTTTTCTTTCCTCCATGACCTTCCTTGTTTCTCCTTGATTGATAACCTTCTGGATTCATTTCCTGATTCCTCTTCCGATTGTGATGTGAGTCCTTTATGATATATTTCCTTACACTGCAATTCAAAGGGGGTGGGAGGTTGTGGCCCTAACCACCATAATCTTTCTTCAAAACGAGCCTTTTAAGGAACTTCTCTAAACTGTATTAAATTACTGATGAATGTATTCAGTCTTTTTCTCTTTGGAGATGTTCTTACTAACAGCAATTATTTTTCTTTCCACTAGTTCCCACAATGGCATGATATATTGAAGATCCTGGACCACATCCAAATCAATTGCCTGCTCGTGACCCTCTTCTGATGCCACTGGAAGACAATCATACGAACACCGCTCACGCTACAAATGATATGAATCTGTCTGGTATTGCTCATTGCAGTCACACTTCTTGTCTCATGGGCAGAAAGAAAATAAAAGAAAATACCAGCTACGTTTGTGTTTATGATTTGCTAATGGAGAATTTTAACCACTCTGTGAACAAGATCAGCTCAATCCTAAATGCTGCTGTTTGCATTGTGGAATTATGAATTTGTTAGTGCTGGCCTTCAAATCAAAACTTTCCCTGATTTGGTTGTTTAGCAAATACTGCTTGGGTGGGGTAAGATTTGAGTGCGCAGCCATGTTGGTCTGAAGGAGCAGAACAAATTTTGAGCCCAACAACACCCTTGAGACCAATAAAATTCTTTCAAGCACACTTCATCAGACACTGAAATGGAAATAACCAGGCCACAAACATAAGGAGAAAGTCAGTCATGAATAAGTACACAGTTCAAGGGATAACCCTTCAGTGGGCTACCTCCTTTCTCCACGGTCGAGGTCAGAGGATTGAGATTGGGAAGGATCAGTTGCACTGCCGCCAACTTCTTTGTGGGGTTCTGCAGGGTGCGATTCTCTTCCCGACATTATTTAACATCTTCATGAGCCCTCTCACCCAGCTAGTTCAGAGCTTTGGGCTTGGGTGTCATCAATTTGAAGAACACACCCAGCTCTATCTCTAGATGGATGATCGTCTGGATGCTCCTTTGACTGTACTGGACCAGTGCTTGGAGGCAGTGATGAAATGGCTTAAAGCAAGACATCTTAAACTGAACCCTTCAAAGACAGAGTTCCACTGGCTGGGTAGGAAGGGACCAGAGCAGGAAGCATACCTACCCAGGGTGGATGGGGTGCAGCTCCCAACTGCACAAACCTGGGTGTGATTTTGATGCCTCTCTCATGTTGAAGGCTCAAGTAGTGTAAGGCCGAATAAATTTCAGTAAGAAAGGCAGTTTATGTTTTGGCAAACAGGAGCAAAGCTTAGCTTCTTTGGTGAAAGCCAAGACCTTACTCAAAACTTGCTATTCCAAAGAAGTCTTTTATACAGTTTGCCAGGAAAATTCCATCCAAACTGTCCTTCCCAGGGTGTTCCTGGGCCAGGCTCACATTCTTTTCCCTATACTCCCCAAACATACAATTTCCATACATGCATGTGCATTAAAAAGAGCTCTACATCCACCCAAGCCTAAGACAGCATCAACATCTATTTCTCTCACCTTTCCTTCAAAAAAAACTTCCCCCCCCCAACAGTGGTCTTATCACCAAGAGGGGTGCCAAGATTCTTAGTTTCTATCTAAACAGCTGCTTTCTTCAGCTCATTGAATTACCAGGGTGAAATGATGTTGCTACGATGGTACTAAACAAGAAATTCAGCTCTGATCCTTCAGTAGACATTTTTGATCTTTGCCAGGCTAGGCTGTTAACGCCTACCTGGCCCCGGAGCATTTATCCAGGCTTGATTACTGTAACTCACTTTACGTTGGCCTACCCTTGCACCACTGGTGCAAAATGCGGCTACCCTGCTTGTCACATGGACACTGTGGAGAGCCCACATAGCAACGGTATTGTGGCAGCTGCATTGGCTTCTGATTGAATTTTGAATCCATTTCGAGGTTTTGGTTTTGACCTTCAAGGCCTTATGCAGTCTGGGCCCTTCATATCTGAGGGATCGCCTCTCTGAATATGTTCCCTGGAGAGTTCTTCAGTCGAGCAATACCAACCATCTGAGGATCCCTGGCACCAAAGAAATAAAGCTGGTCTCAAAAAGAGCCAGGGCCTATTCAGCCCTGTCTCCTGCCTGGTGGAATGAGCTCCCCAGCAAGGTCAGGACCCTGCCAGAACTGTCTGAGTTCTGCAGGGCCTGCAAGGACTTCTGCTGGGCCTATTGTTGAGGTTGACTAGATAATAGCGAGATAATAGCAACAACAAGTATTGGGCCTCCCTCTTGCCCCTCTGCCCTCCTTTCCTTCCCCACTCCTTCCCTACAAGCTTACATCTGCTGGCTTCAACCTGACCTCAGTAATCCAAATTTTGATGCTACAATGTTAAATTGTGATTTTACATAATTTTACATATTTTAACCAGGTTTGATTTGATTGATTGACTGATTGACTGATTCATTGACTGACTGACTGATTCATTGATTCATTCATTCATTCATTCATTCATTCATTCATTCATTCATTCATTCCATTTTTATACTGCCACTCCCAGCATAGCCGGCTTGTGGCGGTTTACATTCAATAAAACATGATAAAACACCCTAAATACAACATCCCCAAAATACAAAACACAGAGCAATGGTGGTTAAAACATATAGCTCCTCACCCAACAACATTTCAGTTGTTCTGGCATCAGTATAGGACACAATTAGTATTCCTGATGATGTAACCCAGAGGAGGTAGATTGCCCCGTGGTTCCGGGCAATGAAGATGATGGACAGTTACACAGACATGACAAGAAAAACAAACTCATGCCATAAGGTCCTCTTTCTTTTTAGTTCAATGCTGGATGAAAGGAACATTGTTAAGGGGATATAAATGTCAAGATCAAAAATTAATACACAGGTGCCTTTCCAGTTGTGGAAGTTAGCCAATGAGAAGTCACAGAAAGTAAAGTCAGCATTATCTACTGGTGTGCTTCTTGGTGCTCATTTGCTCTTGCCCCAAAGTGTGCCCCTGTCAAATCAAAAAGCCAGTTCTGTGTTTTCCCCATTCAACTGACATAGAATATTTTCCAATATAGCCCAGGAGGCATCAACTTTGTGTCCATATAGGGAGCTTTAGATTGGAAACAGCTGCCTCTATGGCAGGAATATGCTCAGCTTGGAACCTCCTTACCCTGGGGAAATCTGCAAAATTTTGAGATTGGTGCCAGCTTCCGCAGAACCACTTTGCTTGTCATGCCCTCCAACTTGCACTCAAACTTCCCGATGTGCTCATGGGCATAACGGATGAGGACCCCAGCTCTAATTATTACACTAATTATTACACTATGATGACTTTCACCTGGCACAGGACCCCTACAGCAGGGTATGATTATAGGTCTGTTCAGAGTGGACAATATGAAGCAATGAGTTCATCCTACACTGGGGACAAATCCCCAGAGCTGGCTTTTAAAATATCAGTTTTCTTCTTCTTGGGTCTGTTAGACCCTTCCTCAAAATTGGGATTTCCAAAAAAAGAAAAAAAAAACCTGGACCTGAATTACCGTATCAGTAAGGGGATCCAGGATTTTTCAGAAATACTAATCTTTTGTTTGGTCCAATAAACCAAAACTGAGAAATATTCTCTT
This sequence comes from Paroedura picta, assembly GCF_049243985.1. Classification (NCBI taxonomy): domain Eukaryota; kingdom Metazoa; phylum Chordata; class Lepidosauria; order Squamata; family Gekkonidae; genus Paroedura; species Paroedura picta. The sequence goes on along the minus strand of NC_135373.1, from coordinate 7,920,360 downwards.
CCTCTCCCCCCACTCTTTTTTGTACACTCCAGTTTTTTTCCAGAGTCTGGAGCAGCTGCCCATAGGAAGCAACGCCCTCTTAATGGACATCCAGCTCTGACTCCTGATGGACATTTGCCAGATGTTTGGAAGCAGTGTCTGGATGGCTTAGGCAGAGGCAGCTGTAAATCAATACCTCCAAGACGGAGGTCCTTTTGCTGGGAAGAAGGTGATCAGGATCAGGAAGTATGTCTCCCCTTTCTGGGTGGAGTTCAGCTTATGACTGTACCTACTGCCAGGAATTTGGGGGTGGTCTTTGATGCCTCCTTATCTATGGAGGCACAAATCACAAAGGTAGTGCAAGTGGCATTTTCCCATCTGTGCCAAGCTAGGCTATTAGTACCCTACTTGTCCCCCGAACACTTGGTCATAGTGATCCATGAAATAGTCACTTCCAGACAAAAATTCTGTAACTTGCTGTACACAGGCCTTCCCTTGTCTTTGATCCAGAAATTGCAGTTGGTGCAAAATGTGGCTGCTAGGGTCCTCTCAATGTCATCTTGGAGGGTCCATATCCAGTCTGAGCTGAAGCAGCTGCATTGGTTACCAATTAGCTTCCGAATCAAGTTCAAGGTTTTGGTTCTTACATTTGGCATGGGTCCCACATATCTGAAAGGATCTCCTTATGCCGCCCTCAAGGCAGTTTGCTCTGCAGGTTTGAATCTGCTGGTTGACCCCAGTCCTTGGGAGTACACCTGGCCTCAAAGAGTGCCAAGGCCTTTCCAGTCCTGGCCCCCACCTAGTAGAATGAGCTCCCAGAAGACCTCAGGACCCTGACAAAGCTGTCACCGTTACTCAGGACCTGTAAGATGTAGCTCTTCTGCCAGGCCTTTGGTTGAGGCCAGGCCAAGGAATATCTGGCCCCTACCTGCAGAAGTCCATGTGCCAGACATCTGGGCAGGGACTACCTCTCCTGAGAGCAGTAGTGCATTGTCATAGGGCTTGGAGGGGGTGGATTTAGACTGGTTGAAGGTTGCATGCTCTGATCTGGATGACCCAGGCTAGCCTGATCTCATCAGATCTCAGAAGCTAAGAAGAGCAGGTACTAGTTAGTACTTGGATGTGAGTTATGGTTGTGCGCTCCAGCAGAATTTGGCCACTTTGGCAATCATCAAAGCCCAAGGTGGCCTGCACTGGGGCATGGAGGGGAGGGGCAGCGCTGGCGGCAGTGCGTGACATGGAGCCCACCCGCAGCTTTGCACCTGCGTTTGTGCGCCACCACCACCCCTCCTCTCCATGCTGCAGCACTGGCTGCCTTGGGCTTTGATGATTGCCAAAGTGGCAGAACCATGCCAGAGTGTGTAATACTAATGTTAGCCCACCAAGGAATTCTAGGATCTAGCTGCTGGCTTGCTGTGGGTTCAGGCTCGCTCCCTTTGTGTGCCACGTCAACCCTCTGGCACCCTCTGGGGGGGTGCAATAATAATAAAATTGTGGCCACATTGATTGCCAGACTGGAGTGCTGCATCTAATTGGGGTAAAATGCCAGCGTGCCAGTCGATGACAACAGACCTGCAAGCTAAGTCTTCTGTTCCATAGTGACTTTATCAAGTCTGATAAGAAGGCAAAGGGTAAGAATAAATGAGTCAAAGTTAATGCCTTTCAACTAAAAAAGTCTCCTCAATTATGAGCAACAAAATAAACTCGGCAATGGGAGCTGTCAGAATCATAATATGCAATCAGTACATCTTTGAGCAATGTTTCTACAAAAGGTAGTTTAATAGTAAATTAGAGAAGATGGACAAGATCTACTGAAGCAACGAGCTGGACAAAGTTCTTATTGAAGGTTAATAAGATAGCACAAGAACTTGTCTTCCATGGAGACAAGCTCTCAAATACTAAAGAGGTGGGGCATCATCTTCCTTGACTAAGGTAAAAGCAGGTGGCACTAATGTTGCTAAATATCCCAAAACATTAATGGCCATGGTTGCTTTTCCACATTCTTTTATTTTTAATGTATTATATTAAAAGTTTTCCTAACTTTTTTTAGACTAATGTCTACAAAATATATACAACAAACTCTTTAAACTTAGTAACATCCCTTTGCTTCATCTGCTGAAAAGGACACACATATTCTTTGCACGTGGATCTGAAAGTTTAAAGATATATAGGAGATTTCCAAAGGCATGACACAATATCTTTTGTAGTACAGCATTCCAGCAAAGGACAGTTGGTGAGTACTGCAAATCCTGCGTATTGTCAATTATATATAACTAGGGGTCAAGCCTGTTGCATTCAGGAATACAACGGGTGCTAAATTGGGGTGGGTGGGGTGGAAGAACTCCCCCTCTCCCCAGGACCTGGAAAGGCTGCAAGCAGCTGTTAGGGAACTCACCAGTAGGGGCTATTCGCATGTGGCAGGGATCTGCAGCCTTCAAGGATCACAGGGAATTGGAAGGAGGAGGGGGTAGTCAGGGGTGTGGAACAGAAGGTGATTGATTGGCCACTGGACAGACAGGCAAGCTGGTTGGAGGAGGAGGCACTGAGGGGCAGGACAGATGCCCTGAGTGGGTGTTAAGTGCTGAGTGGCACAAGTCATGAGACATGCTTCTCCTCCAAGCCCTTACCAGAAATATTATGTGAAACAGATAACAGGAACCAGAATGTCCTTGTCTGATTTTGAAAAATCAGACTATATTATTTAGTCATTTTTACATTTTATTTATTCATTGAGAAAATTTAGAACATTTATATGTTAATTTGGGTTGATCACTCTGGAACTGTATAAACTGGCAAACGAAAACAACGTTCCCCATTTATAAAATTAGAGTTCAGTAGCACCTTTAAGACTAACAAAGATTTATTCAAGGCGTGAACTTTCGAGTGCAAGCATTCTTCCTGAGACTAAGAACTGATCACCATAACAGTAGGAATATATAAGCAAAAGTTATAAAGTTAAAAGGTAACTCTAGAGAGTTATCATATGGCTGTGTTTGGATGGTGTGACACAGTTTACTAATGTAACAAGATTAAGTTTTCCTGAGGACGACAGGAAGATGGCACTGTACTAGACCATTTTGTAACAAGCTCCCGAGTCAAGCAGAGCGCCAGGAGCAGAAGCACATGGCAGACCTGAGCGAGGTGCACAAATCTCATTTGCTGGTCACCCCAGGAGCCGGGAACAGCATCCTGAGGGTCCTACAGATCTGCAGAGACTAAGTTCTCTGTATCACTGCTGCTTGTGCCCGGTGCCATAATGGCGCTGTTGTCGAAAACAACTTTCTAATCTTGAAACGACCAGATGCATAAAATCCTGCATTCTTCTCAGGCTATCTCTTCCCAGCTTGACCAATCAACACACAAGGAGTGGCAGTCTGGCGAATTAACAACATAAAGACTGTGAGTTCTCTGTTTGCTTTCTCTTTCTTTAAAGCCAGGCACTAGACCCCCTTTCCCCCCCCCCCAAGCAATTCACATGGGAATTCTTTCTTCGGATGGGAGGCAAGCCAGCTAAATATACTCGTTAAAATATACAAAAGAAAGAGCTTAAGATCTTATGACGGAGAGCCCAGCGGGAGTTGTTGACAGAACACGGAGATTGTCTAACTAATAACTACTGATCTCCTGAACTCTCTCGAGACGCCCTGTCCGTGAACTGTGATTATATGGTGGTGTATGCATTCTGTCGAGTTGATGAATACTGCAACGGAAAACCTAACCAATGCAAGGGCAGCTCAGAGATTTTGGAAGTAGTCAAAAAGGTTGAAAAGGAGATTCAAGACACCAAGAAAGAGCTCTCAGACAGAATCGATGGTTTGAAAAAAGTAGCTGATGAAAACACAACTCAGCTGGCAACACACCAAACGAGAATCCAACGTCTGGAAGTTAATCAACAGGAGCGGGAGAGAGTGGCAGAAGACAAATTCGAAGTCCTGGAAGTAGAATCTAAAGCTAGGAACTTAAAAATCAAAGGCGTTTCAGAAGAATTTGGGAAAACAAACCTGAGGAAGGAAATCACTGAAAGCTTGGAAGACTATTTAGAGGAGGAAGAGATCCAGATTGACAAAGTATACAGTGTTTATTCAAAGGTGGCCGCACGCAAGAAACAACTAAGAGACATTTTTGTAAGCTTTGACAGCAAGGCTGCAAGAAACAATCCACTCAAAAAGCATTGGGAGACGCCGCTGAAATTGGTGGATCAAGAAGCACAAATCTTTCAAGACTTAGCAGCAGATACATTATGGAAAAGAGTACAATTCCATTCTTTGCGACAACCTGAAGAATATAACGAACAGTGGCTAGCTGGTCGTTCTTTACTCTTTTTTCATCTTTCTGTAAATGCTTTATATGGTTAGGGCTAATATGTGAAGGGAACTGACTATATACCACTTAAGATAATAACAGACTATATTCTCATATGTATCAATAATTACTTTGCTAAGAAAGACAGCAGCAACTTTTAGGTTAGCGCTAATATGCGATGGGAATTGACTATATACTTCTTAAGATAATAACAGACTAGGAAGAAGGCGGAGCCATGGCACTTGGATAGCTCGAATACTTCGAGCTCCTGTTCCACTGAGGGTCAATCGCTGCTGTGATTGACAGAATCGGGTTTTGGGTACGCTAACCCACCCATAATCTTCTCAGAAATTCCTTGTGAATCTCTGGGGCCTCTCTGTTCCGCAGGGAAATTAATATCCCACTGGAACGTAAGCTCAGTGTGCATAGGGTCCAGCAAGCGCCGTCCGCCATTTTAATATCCTTTCCTCCTTTTCCTCCTTTTTCAACTCTGCAATCTACAAAGCTTATTTTAATCTACAAAGCTAATTGGATACCTCCCAGCAAGACCTTCGACTCACCACAACTCCGGAGTGAAAACATCTGGCAGACATCAGATCGAGCCTACAAACAGTGAGTGGGGTTTCCCCCGGCACCCTCTTCCCTGGAATTAACTCTCGGCGTGGAGAGTTGCTTTCGCTAATCCAAACAAGCTAGAGTGACAGGAAGACGATTTATTACAACTGAGGGGGTGGACACTGCCAAATTCCAAGATATTGAGTCATTAATCAACGCAGAGATGCAAGTGCTCTTCCGCTTCTCCGTCTCTACTTTTTCCCCCGTTTCTGGCTCTGCTTGATGCCACCTCATTATGAGGCAGGCTAATTTTCTTTTCTAAGCAGAAGAAGGACTTAAATTAACTCAAACTAATAAGTAACAGCTCTTATTGCATCTGTTTTTGTCTTCGGAGATAAGAGAGATTAGAGCCGTGGAATCTCGCGAGAACTAAGCTCCAGAGACATTGCTTTAATATCAAAACAGACTGTTGCTTTTATTAGGACTCTGTAGGACCTCTACTGGTTTTTTGCAAAATTGCAAATATATTTTGGAAACAACATATGCATAATTGATTAAGTCTAACAAAATTCCAAGCCTGGAACATGTTTTCGCTTAAAAAATTTGCATATCCTACCTGAGAAGATATACAGCCACTCCAAAGCAACAGTACACAAGAATCAATTAAAAGACATATGGATTTGCGGTGAAAGCAATCGATTGAAAGGAGCTTCATGGAAAAACATCTGTACTGATATTGGAGTCCAGGAGGTACAACTGCTTCAAGATTTATCGATGTATACTCGGAGGGAAAGACTACAACTGTACTTTCCCAGCCAAAGACCAACAGGACAGAACATTAGTCAATGGGAGCCACAAGACGTAACAAGCCTCGATATGAGACCCCCTTAATAAGCTTGGGGAATGGAAATGTAACACAGTGGTTGACATTCTTTTCCTCTTTTCCCTCATTTCCGTAGCTATATAGGCAATATAACTAGTTAAGAAGTTAATCTGGGGTCTAAGATCTTCTAAGTAAGCTGAATTTGTATTATTAAATCTAATTTCGTAGTGTCTACCAGCCCAAAATTAAAGCATAACTAAAAGGAGACACCTAATGGAATGGGCTTACATTATAGTGTGGGGTTTTAGATTTCCTATGATAGCTGAATTTGAATTATCTAACATATCTCTGTAGTGACTTTCAGCCTAAACTTAAAGCATAACTAAAAGGAGGCTCCTAACTGAGGAGGTGTAAATGTAACTAACGAAGAATTTATTCTACTAATTAATGAAGACTCCATTTTATTATTTCTGGTATTAACAATGTACACTTATATAACTTAATAACCTTAGCAACCCATAAACATATATTTGTTTCTCTTCTTTCCGTACAACTAAGCAGGCTTGTTTTTTTTCCTTTTTCCCTTTCCCTAGTGGAAATGTGGAGGGCTCTAGGACCACGTTAAGTATAAACTGTTTATGATTGTTAAAACTGTCAGAAACTATGCAAACAAATGCTGAAATGATGGTAACAAAGTAGACTTCTCTTTTTAAATGTGGTGCAAACGTGAAAAAGTCTATAAAAAGTCTATAAGCTTTGGGTAAAAGTCCATAATATTGTAGCCAGTCTTATAATCTTAAATGAAGAGAAGAGGGTTTTTAAGATTGAAACGGGGAACCAAAATGTTTTTCCACAGTGCTTCCCAACCCACATACAGAGCTTCTTCTTCTATGCGACGACGGCAGCAAGACTAGAATTGGCCAAGAAATGGAAAACGTAAGAACTACCCTCGACAGAAGACTGGCTGAATAAACTAGCTGATTTTGCCAAGATGGCCAAACTGACACTAATAGTTAACGGAAGAATAGAAGAGGCCTTTCAAGAACAATGGGGCCCTTACCTGAACTATTTACAAAGGGGATTAAAATGGGGAACCAAGTGTATCAAATGAAGAGCATAACTCTCCTTTTCTGTATTAACAATGTAGATTGCATGTATCTCACTGTCTTCAACTCTGGAAAATAAAATAAAAACTCTCTATAAAAAAAAAGATAATAACAGACTATATTCTCATATGTATCAATAATTATTTTGCTAGCTGGTCGTTCTTTTCTTTTTCATCTTTCTGTAAACACTTAATATATAATAAAAATAAAAAAATAATAATAAAGATTAACTTTTGCTTATATATTCCTACTGCTATGATGGTCAGTTCTTAGTCTGAAGAAGAGTGCTTGCACTCGAAAGCTCACGCCTTGAATAAATCTTTGTTGGTCTTAAAGGTGCTACTGGACTCTGATTTTATTGTGCTACTTCAGACCAACATGGCTAACCATTTGAATAGATCCCCATTTATGTAACTTCATTGAAACACACTATCTGAATGAGCAGGTCAAAACTATCAAGCAGCTGGGTGATCATGTGACCGGTCTGTGCAAGATGGGTGTGCCAAGAACTGGATGGGCAGAGTACCTGTTTGATAAACACATTTTGGGAGAAAGTGGCACTGATAATTAGATTATTATTAAAGCCTGATGGGGATTTAAGTTTTTTGTTTAACCACACTTTTTGTTTTACCACTTAAACTTTTTGTTTGACCGTGTATCTTTGGTTAATCCCTAACACTGTACTTGACTGCTAAAAAAGAAATCAACATTTTTGTGTTGGGATGCATTTCCCTCAAAAATCATATGATCCCCTTTATTTGTTGCAAGACAGGATTTTGTTTTTCCTGCCTCCCTGTTCTGGCACACGCCTTATTACATGTACCTGGAAAAGGCACTTTAATACCCAACTGAGCAAGAACAAAGCAGTTTACACTTGGGCACCATTTGATCCCTGGGTTTTGCATTTAGCTATTCTATTACACATGACGTTGGTCACTTAACCTCTAATTAATGGCAAAAATGATTGATTCTCTCGAAGACAATGGTAGCAATCAGACTTGAGAGTCGAGGAAAAGAGACATGGCATAAACACAGCAGTTAAAGGAATCCGGGCTTTATACTGTTCAAATCTCTTGTCTTTCTCTTCTCCAAGCTACACATGCCCAACTCTCTTCATAAGGCATAGAATCCAGCCCCTCAAGCACACTTGTTGCCCTTTTTTGAACACGTTCTAACTGGTCAATATTCTTCTCAAACTGCAGTGCCCAGAACTGGACAAAATATTCCAAATGAGGTCTAACCAATGTTCTAGTATAAAGCCAGGTATCCCCCATCTTATATTTATGCATCCTATTATTATTACCCAATGTAATGCTTTACACTTCCCCCAATTAAAATTCATTTTGTTGGCTAGCTAGACCCAATTTCCTAATCTATCCAGATCTCCCTGAATAGTTGTCCTTTCCTCCAGGGTATTTAGCATTCCACCCAATTTTGATCAATATACCCTCATCCAAATCATTAATGGAAAAATGAGGGGAGACAGCACTGGTTGCCCTCACAGATTTTCTCTGGAGGTGGCTGGATCTAGGTGGGTTGGTGCTGTTGTTTTTATTGCATCTGATAGTAGCATTTGACCCTGTTGATCATGGGCTATTAACCCAATGCCTAGTGGATGTAAGGATTTGAGGCACAGCCTTACAATGGCTGCAGTCTTTCCTTAAAGGTCGGGGGATAGACGGTGGTGTTAGGGAATAGAACCTCACAGCAGCAAGCCTTAATATGTGGGGTCCTGTAGGGAGCTATTCTTTCCCCAGTGTTCTTTACCATCTACATTCACCACTTTTGACCAGCCAGTCCAGAGTTTCAGACTGAGTTGCCACCAGTATGCTGATGACATCCAACTCTTTCTGTCCACACATTCTGATTTTCTGGCCAACTGTTTTGACATTGTGGTGGATTGGTTCAAATGGAGTTGGCTGAAGCTAAATCCAGCTAAGATGGAAGTCCTTCAGCTAGGCTCATAAATCATAAATTATGTTTAGGTTGTACAGATAAATAAGATGGAGGTCCTTCAGCTAGGCTGATGTGCTGAGAGGGAGGAAGGTGATGCAACTTCTGGCTCTTGATGGGGTCCATTTAACACCTTTGACCACTGGCAGGATCCTGGATATCTCCATATCTATAGAGGTCACAAACACTGTGTGCCAGAAATTTTATAACCTTCATCAGGTATGACAACTTGCACCCTACCTCTCGACTCCCAACCTAGCCATTGTGATCCACGCAATGGTCACTTCCAGACTAGACCTCTGTAATTCACTCTGCACAGGTCTGTCCTTGAAACTGCTCTGAAAACTCCATCCAAAATGAGGCAGTGTGGGTCTTTCCTGGGACCCCATGGAGAGTTCATAATGCATTTGTGCTCTCCCAGATGCATTGGCTCCAGATTGCAAATCAAATCAGGTTCATGATTTTGATCCTTCTGTTCAAGATGCTAAACAGTCTGAAATTCTGTATCTATGGGATCATCTCTTCTGCTATACCCCCCAGAGAGCATTAAGATTGTATGATCAGAACCTGCTCAGGGTCCCTGGTCCCAGTGAAGTAACACTGGCCTCAACCAGGGCCAGAAATTGACTGTGACCCCAGACTAGAGAAATGGTTTGCTTAGTGACATCAGGGCCCTCTGGGATCTCAAACAATTCCAGAGGACTTGTAAGCCAGAGTTGTTCCACCAAGCCTACGGATGAGGCCAGGAAACCAACATGAACAAAGCACTGGCCTCCCTATATGAAATTTGAAGCTGAGAAATATCTTGCATAAATCTGCCCAACATTGACCAAGCCCTTGTCCTAGAATGTTGTACTTACATTAGAGAGGCAACTTTAAAGGCGGTATAAAAATCTAAATAAATAAACAAACAAACAAACAAATCAATCAATCAATAAAAACTTTTTCACACAGATAGAGTTTAATGAGATCTGAACCTGTAGGAAAAGTGGACAAATGAGATCAACATGCAATTCAAGAAGGACACGGATAAATAAGGATAATTAATTGATTGTTTTTATTTATTTTATTTTTGGCATGTAAATGGCCACAGCTGTTTTATTATTTTGAGAAATGGCTTGGCAAGGAAGTGAAAAGTTGCCTTCTTGTGGTCAGTTGACCACAAGGCAGCCCCAATTATTTTGTGGTCAGCTGACCACAAGGCAGCCCCAATTATTTTTTAATAAATTTTAATTTTTATATGGATATATAGAAAAAGTACAAAAAAACACACTATTAGTTACAATATCACCCCTCCCTCTACCCCCTGAGTCCCTATTTCCTTGAAGTTTCATTTTGCTGGATGTTCCAGAGAAGATTTCCACTATTCTTGAAATTCTTCTGTTGGTTTTCTGATGCCTATAGATGTCAATTTTACCTTTTTAAATAGCTCAGCAATTTTAATTAATACTTCACCACATATGAAAAGTAAAACAACAAAACAGTATAAACTTTAGCCCAGTATCTATAAAAAGAAAGGAGAAAAGGGAAAACCCACTTTGTCATGACATTTTCAACACCTATAATCAGATCATTTTGAAATCTCTGCAGTTACTTGGGGTATTATATTATATACCATCTATGTAAAAGTATACAGAAAAAGCATAGAAAAAAAATCAAACACTGCATTTCCCCATCCATTCCCTCCTTACGTCCCCCCAATTTCTTAAGAAAGTTTCATCGCCCACCCCAGTCTTTTCGTTCTTGCTTGAAGCCCTAATTCAAATAAAGGCTCCATTTCTACCGAGATTCTTCACTTGCCATAAGTATAAATTTGTTGTCCATGATATCAGAAAGTTCCATTTATTCCTTTTTAGGGGGGTCTCATATCGAGGCTTACTGTACATTGTTGTTCCCCATGTAACAAGGCAAATCCTTGAAATAAGAAATCAACTACCTCCTGCAATTTTTGTGGTGTTTTGATGATTTTCCCTCCCATTGGTAAAATTAATTCCAGGGCAAACAGTATCCTCTGTGGATATCTTATACTCTGGCCAATTAGACTTTGACGTAAAAAATGAAATTGTGCTCTTTTCCACAAAATATCCACTGGTAAATCTTGAGATACCCGCACCACCTGATCTCCAATCCAGCGCGTTTTTTTCTCCTGGAAAACTCTTTTTTGATTGCTTTCTTTTGATTATTTCTTATGTCTTGTAGCTTTGAAATGGCTATGTGCCTTTTCAACATTGATGTCCTTGTCTGGCAAATACTGTTCAGAAAAAATAATGAATTCTTGTTGCCGGTCTTGTTTTTCAAAAGTCTCTAACACTCCGTTTCCTGTCTCCAAAACATTAAGTTTCTCTTCTGCTTGCAGTTCTTCAATTCTGATCCCCTGATCTTGTAACTGACTTGTGACAGTAGTTATCTTTAATTCATCACTTCTTCCTAGAATTTTTTCCTTGCTGTTTTGGATTTCCTTAGAAGTATCCTTGAACAAATCTTCTATAAAGGCTTTCAAGTCCTTAGTTTGTTTTTCCAAAAGACGGACGATATGACACCTTGTTATCACAGGCATATTGATAGCAGGCAGTAAATTATTCCAAAAGCGATAGTTGAATTTTGTTCCAATCAAGAAGAGTAGACTTTTCAGGTTTCTGGGTCGCCTTTCAGGCCCATTATGCATGGAAGGAAAGGTCTGCATTCGGGGTGGACTGGCGTCACCTAAAATCACCGATAACGCATGATGCCGGCTGCAACCGGCCGCAGATTCAGTGCAGGCCGCCGAAAAAGCCGCATTAGCGAAACGCGGAAGAAAGCGGAGCTTCTGGGTGACCAGGGCGCAACCAGAAGCGGCATAGGAGTCGCCGTGTGCATAATCGGTTACTCTGGGTTTTACCACCGTTGCGTCCTGTCCCGTGCGTAAGCAGTTTGCTTTGCTTCTTGCCCCTCCACATTTTCCCATGTTACCCGAAATCGCTGTTTCGGCGGCCGTGCAAAATGGGCCTATGTGACGTCTTGAAGCAAAAATAATGAAGGCTCTTGTCCTGGTGTTTGGAAGTCTCGCGAGAACTATATATCTTGCCACTGATCTCCGAAACATGAACAACAAAAAGAGAGGGGGCCTCCCCTTCAGAAGTCCCTTGGCCTTGTTCCCCCCCCCCCTCTGTGATAAAGTCTCTCCCACCTCTGGATAGCCTCAACTTGTGCTGAAAGAGACCATAAATAAAGGAAAGAGGGGGAGGAAAGAGCCCAACTCATGGCATGGTGATAACAGTGAGCAAAAAGAGACTCTAGGAATCTTTGAGCATGTTGATAGTTGGACACCAAACGACAAGGTCAAATCCAGTCTACAAATCGGAGGGTTTCTTCTTCTTTTTTATAAAATCGATGCAGCTAAAAAAGAGATTAAAGAGTTCAGGAAGATGGTGACTGAAGTCCTCTTGTCTCGTAGTACAGGCAGCTTAGTATCCAGGGAAGGAAAAATTCCCCAAGTATCAGAGATGGCCCCAGGAGCTTCTACAAGCTTTCCTGGGTAGAAATTGGGGGAAGTTAGCGAACCTCACCCTCTTCTGTTAACTGCTGCCACAAATCAACCTGCCTGGCTGCAAACTCCACAAACAGTGGACTCTTCAGGTCTCCGACTAGCCCCGCCTCTCAATTGATGGCTTTTATGTTTTTATTATTTGTAACTGTTGCAATGTTCACTATCCTGAGCCAACAAGCGTTGGTATATAAATGGAATGAAGAAATAATTGAAATGAAACAAGTGCAGGTTCTATATACATATATATAGAAGTATGCATACTGGATGGGAGATACACTTTTGGTTAGCAGTTTGTCTGAACAAGATCTTGGGATACTTGTGAACTGTAAGCTAAATCTGAGCAGACAGTGTGATGCAGCGGCAGTAAAGGAGGCGAATGCAGTTTTGGGCTGTATCAACAGAGGCATCACATCAAAACTGCAAGATGTCATAGTCCCAATGCATATTGCTTTTATTATCATTATCATTATCATTATCATTATCATCATTATTTCGATTTATTTCCCGCCACTCCCAAATGGCTCGTGGCGGGTTACAGTGTCTTAAAAACCCCATTAAAACTCCCACTAAAAGACTTTAAAATGTCACAACATGGCGGCACAAACCACACCTGGAGTCCTGTGTACAGTTCTGGAGGCCTCAATTCAAAATGGACAAAACTGAGACGGTTCAGAGAAGAGTGACCAGGATGATCCAGTGCCTGGTTAGGAAGCCCTCTGAGGAAAGGCTGAGGGACTTGGGAATGTTCAGCCTGATGAGGAGGCTGAGAGTAGACATGATTGCTGTCTTTTAACGTTTGAAAGATTGTCTCTTGAAGGAGGGCAGGGAGCAGTTTCGCAGGGCCGCAGAGGATAGGATCCACAGTAATGGGTTTAAGCTATTTGTAAAACAGGACTGGCTAGATATGGGGGGGGGGAATTCACAGAGTAGTTCAGCAGTGGAATCAGCTATCTGAGTATGTGGTGAGCACTGTGAATCTGGGTGTGTGTCTCATCCACAAAAGGTAACTGAAAACTACATACTTTCCAATGTTCTGTTATTCTGCAGCTCTGTTTTCCTGGAGGGACTCAGTCAGGATCAAGCCCCAAAAGTTTGCAGGGTGGCTTTGGGCCCATCATCCCAAAAGGTTGTGAGGATAAGAAATCAACTGCAGACATATGTCCAAATGGTGGGGCAAGAATCGATAAAAATGAAACATAGTATTTACTGTGCAACCCATAGCAGAGTTGGGTCAAACATGATTTCAATGTGCTTAGAGTCTAGAAACTCTGCAGAGGATTGCATTATTCTGGTGAAATCAAGGGTGGGATTCAGCTAAGTCCCATTGAATTCAATGCACACAAAACTCTCTTATCTGCAAACCGCTCCCACGTGAGCATTAAAAATAAAAGAGTAAGAGGTAAGTGGGCAGAGAAAGGGGCGGTTAAGTCTGGGATAAAAACTCGAAGGGGTCAATTGGGAGCCGTGAAGCGTGCGGCTCCCGATTGGTCCCTTGGCACGCCTCAGATGTCAGCGGCCCAACCAGGTGAGCAGCTTGACTACGTGAGGCTTGGCATTTTCCTGCACCGAAGCCAGGACCCTGGAGTGGGAGAGTGCTTTGTGGCTGGGCAAGGAGATGGGCCAGCGCATTGCAGATGCAACAGCCCAGCTCCTTGCCCGGCCACGAAGCCAGGAGCCTGCGGCAGGAGGGGGCTAGGGAGAGGCTTCGAGGCCAGGCAAAGAGCTCCTGGCCTGGCCATGAAACCAGGAGCTTGGGGCGGGAGGGGGCCGCGAAGCCAGGAGACTGGGGTGGGAGGAGGCCACAGAGAGGGCTTCGCCCCAGGGAGGGGGGTGCCTAAGGAGGCCTCCTAGCACTTGCTGTACTTAGGGCACAGCGGGCTTAAGTGCTAGTTCATATATATTGTAGCTGAAGTTCCACATTTGCTTTTCCTTCCTTCCTTCCTTCCTTCCTTCCTTCCTTCCTTCCTTCCTTCCTTCCTTCCTTCCTTCCTTCCTTCCTTCCTTCCTTCCTTCCTTCCTTCATTCATTCATTCATTCATTCATTCATTCATTCATTCATAGAGATATATGATCGCCACAACAGGCGATCGGGACCACCCCTCCAGGCACCGACAACGACACACACCCTACACCCAGCACATAACTACACACAAGTGGAACGGGGAAGCCCTGAGAGGCTGTAAAAGCGATCAGGGCCAACCTCCCACAGATCCACAAACTCACACACACAAAGACAGAACCGGGGTTCAACAATCAACCCCAGCCAAACCATAGAACTAAGAATTGAACCAACAGTGTCCATAGAGCTCATAATGCCTAACAAAACTGAGGAAGGAGAAAAAGCAGGGGCCTTGATAGGGTCAGGGATCCCAATAATAAGGGGCAAAGGCAGGGACAGCGGATGGCGGAGATACATCAAACTAAGGGGGCCTAAAACCAACCATACTCGAGCCCCCTCCAGACTCCGCCCCATCCCTCGTGACACTAGGGTGGAGGCAAAGGTAAACAACCCGCCTCTGACACTGGTGCTGTGCAACGCCAGGTCAATAAACAACAAAACCTCTACGCTGCAAAACTACTTTGCAGAGCAAAGAGCGGACCTGGCGTGCGTGACAGAAACCTGGACCAGGGAGAGGGAAACAGTTGCCCTCAAAGATCTAGCCCCTGCTGGGTTTTCTGTCCTCCACCAGTCCCGGACAGCGGGGCGGGGAGGAGGGGTGGCAATCCTAACCCGAGAGGCTTTCTCCTTTAGAACCCTTCCTGCGCCGTCAATACCAGGCATTGAATGTGTTGGCCTCGGATGGGGATCAACCGAGAGCGTGGCCATCTGGCTAGTATACCGCGCGCCCACTGCACCGCCAGATGCCCTGCCTGCCCTACTAGAGGCGGTGGCGGCCTGGACGCTACAATTCTCCAGTCTATTAGTCCTGGGGGACTTTAACGTCCATGCTGAGCTGCTGTCCTCTAGAACTGGACAAGACCTGGTGTCATCCATGGCAACACTAGGGCTCTCGCAATTTGTTGTTGGCCCCACCCATCAAGCAGGTCACACCCTGGATCTTATTTTCGGCACAGGTTTGGATGTGGATCTGGTCACAACAACAGCCGTGCCATGGTCAGACCACTATGCTCTAAAGGCTCGGCTAAGGCTCCCACCACCTCCTCAGTTGGGCGCCGAGCAAATTTTAGCTCGCCCGCGGAGACTTATGGATCCAATAGGATTCCTGAATGCTCTGCGGGAACCAATGCCTCCCGGCACTTCTCTCAATGGCCTGGTCAATGACTGGCATAACAGACTGCTGACTGCCATTGATGAGATAGCTCCCCGACGCCCTCTCCGGCCCCGTCTCAAGCGAGCCCCCTGGTACACCGAGGAGCTTCGCGACAAGAAACGGGAACTGAGACGGCTAGAGCGAGTTTGGAGGAAGACTCGTGACGAAGCCTCGAGAACATCTTATAGAATGCAGATGAAAGCCTATGAGATGGCGGTGAAGTCAGTAAAACGCAATTTTTACTCGGCTACCATCGCATCCGCAGACTCACGCCCAGCTCAATTGTTTAAGGTAGTTCGATCCCTCACTGCCCTGATTGAAGGGCAACAAAACAGTAGCCAATTGGACATCAGCTGTGAGGCATTTGCGAGTCATTTTGCGGACAAAATCTCGACACTCCGCCACGACCTCCCTCCAACGTTAGATACAAAAAGTGAACTAGAGGCCCCTTGGCCGTCTTTGGAGAAAACTATGAGTAACTTCAGACGACTCACGCTGACCGAAGTGGACAGGATTCTAGCGACAACAAGACCAACTACATGCCCACTAGATCCTTGCCCATCCTGGCTCCTAAAAACAGCTGGCGTAAATATAACGGGCCCCCTCCGGGAGATAATCAACCTATCTCTCACAACAGGAGAATTCCCGGAGGGTTTGAAAGAGGCTGTGGTACGTCCACTGTTGAAAAAAACATCTCTAAACCCACAAGAGCCTAACAACTACAGGCCCGTTTCGCACTTAGCGTTTCTGGGCAAGATGATAGAAAGGGCAGTCGCAAACCAACTGACGGAATACCTGGAAGAAGCTTCGGTCCTAGACCCATCCCAGTCAGGCTTCCGGCCTGGCCATGGGGTAGAGACAGCACTAGTCGCCCTGACGGACGACCTCCGTCGCCAGTTGGATCGAGGCGGGTCGGCACTGCTGATATTATTAGACCTCTCAGCAGCGTTCGACACAGTTGATCATGAGCTTTTAGCTCGCCGCCTCATCGATGCTGGAATACGAGGGACAGCCCTTCAATGGCTGATCTCCTTCCTCCAGGATCGTGGACAGAGGGTTGCAATAGGAGAGAAAACATCAGACCGCCAGCAACTTACTTGTGGAGTCCCACAAGGAGCGGTCCTCTCCCCTATCCTATTCAACATCTTCATGCGCCCTCTCGCACAACTGGTACGGAGGTTTGGGCTGGGTTGCCATCAATATGCAGATGACACCCAGCTCTTCCTCCTGATGGATGGCCGCCCTGACTCTCCCCCAGAAGCATTAGCCAGCTGCCTGGAAGCAGTGACGAGATGGCTCAAGCAGAGTCGCCTGAAGCTCAATCCTTCAAAGACGGAGGTCCTGTGGCTAGGTAGGAAGGGCCCATGCGAGGAAGCGCGCCTGCCCACCCTGGATGGCGTGCAGCTCTCTATGGCTCACTCCACCAGGAACCTAGGCGTGATTCTGGACACCTCCCTCACAATGGAGACCCAGATCACAAAGGTAGCACGGCTGGCATTCTACCATCTCCGCCAAGCCAAACTACTAGCGCCCTACCTGGCCCCGGAACACCTAGCCACAGTGATCCATGCGACGGTCACCTCTAGACTGGACTTTTGTAACTCGCTCTACGCAGGCCTGCCCTTAGCCCTGACCCGGAAACTACAACTAGTTCAAAATGCAGCAGCCAGGATCCTCACAGCAACACCGTGGAGGTCTCATATCCGGCCTATTCTCCATCAGCTGCAATGGTTACCAGTTGAATTCCGGATCAGACTAAAGGTTCTGGTAATTACCTTCAAGGCCATACGCGGTCAGGGCCCAGTGTACCTGAGGGACCGCCTCCCCGCCTATGCCCCCAAAAGAGCTCTGCGCTCTACTGCCTCCAATCAGCTAAGGATCCCTGGCCCTAAAGAAGTCCGCCTGGTCTCGACCAGGGCCAGAGCATTCTCTGTTCTGGCCCCCACCTGGTGGAATGAGCTCCCAGAGGAGATCAGGGCCCTGACGGAGCTTAAACAGTTCCGCAGGGCCTGCAAAAAGGAGCTCCTCCACCAGGCATTTGGCCGAGACCAGACGTAATCAATCAGCGACCAAGGGCCCCTGCTCCCCCCCTCAGAATCCCATCAATAAGCCCTGGACCTGTTTGTATTACCATATTGTTTACTGTTATACTGTGTTGTTATTTGGTTACAATTATTAGTTATCAGTTATACATGTTCTACAGACTGTTTTATGTATTGTTTTCTGTTATAATGTAAACCGCCCTGAGCCTCCGGGGAGGGCGGTATAGAAGTATGATAAATAAATAAATAAATAAATAAATATATTCCACCCTTCTTTTACAAAGGATGACAAGGGCTGTCTCACAACAGTTTTAAAAATATTTCATTATCAGAAGTGTCATCATTAAAATATAACCAGAAAAAATTCACAAGGGAAAACATCTGGCAAACCAATTGCTGCTGAAAATAAAAGGAGTAACTAAAAACCTGCTGTGTCAATTCCATCTTGAAGCCCCTGCAAATCCTTGATATGTCCCTCAAGACATGAGTTTCTTCTGATAAAGCATTCTACCATAATGGAGCAACGATGGTAAAGGCTGGCAGAAGCAAGATGGTTTCCTAAAGAACAGGTAGTGTTAAAAATATTGTGTGTTGATGAGTGCAAGCAACATTGGGGAGGGATTTATAATGGGAAAGGTGGTCCTTCAGATATTCTGGTCCCAAACCATTTAGTTATTTAAAGGTTATAACCAGCACCTTGAACCTAACTCAGAAACAAATTGGCTACCAGTGCAGCTGCCTCAAGATTGGCTGCACATGAGTAGAACAAGATCAGCCAGTCAACACACAGTTGCTGCATTCTGGACCACCTGAATGTTCTGAAATATCTTCAAAGGCAGCCCTTTGCAGATTATATCATGGTAGTCCAGTCTGGAAGTGACTGTGATATGGATCAAAAAGAGACCAGACCAAATAGGTGGCCAGTTGGCAGACGGTGAAGATAGGGAAAAGCTTGCTTTATCAAGCTGGACAGCAATGGCTTTCCCCCTGTCAGGCCAGTTCTCCATTTTACATCTTAAAGACCTCTTCGCTGTATGAATCTATCATTGCAGCAGTGCTCCAAGTGCTGGGGCCTTATGAGTGTAGACAGAGATGTGTGGGGATAATCCCATTTAAAGTCTACCACCATTATGGAGGGGCATGTTCCTTGGTAGGTTGTATAAACTATTCGTTCTCTAACCTATTGCTCCTCTCCAGCTTCAAGGCTATGGTGTGCTTGAACTGACCTCAGTAGGCAAGCATGCTCCTGAAATGACTCCTGAGCCAATGTAATCATCTTTCAACCAGCCACACAAATTATGATCCCATCTGTCTCTAGCTATTAATGAGATCCATTGTTCAGAAGGAGAAGAGGTC
The DNA here is from genome assembly GCF_049243985.1 of Paroedura picta. Classification (NCBI taxonomy): domain Eukaryota; kingdom Metazoa; phylum Chordata; class Lepidosauria; order Squamata; family Gekkonidae; genus Paroedura; species Paroedura picta. The sequence continues at coordinate 7,901,446 of NC_135373.1, read as the reverse complement.
CACATGGAGAAGCCTGTGACTTTTCCGAGATAATCAACTCATGTCAATTTTTCCGCTGTTTGCCCAAAGATACCCCTTATATTTGTTTTAGACTGTTCAGAGTGAAAAAAGAGTTGGCAAAGAAAGAAGGAGGAAAAACAATGATGATGCACAAGGAACATTGGCTTATTTAAAAGTTTTATACCCTGCCACTCACCCTTTGGGTGTTTAAACTGCCTTTTGAATACTGTGAAACAAAAACAAGGTTGGTCCTAATGAGGTGGGCTTCCATATGCAGTTCTTTCACCCTCCAACAAACTATGCATTCCCTCCTCCTGTAAAGAGCAGCTGTGACTAACCTGGTGGCCACCACTGATACGGCGGTGGATGAGCAACGAAGAAGGAGCTCTTCTGTAGAGCATTGGGGGGGGGGGCGGGAAGATGGGGGCGTGTGCTCTGACACAGGAGAAGGGGCATGGGAGCACATGGCATCCATAAAATGTGCCATGTGGGAAGGGACGGCCTCTTCTCCTGCAGAGGCCGAGCAACTGATGGTTCTTGTTTCATAATTGTTGTTGTTATGTGCGAAGTCGTGTCCGACCCATCGCGACCCCATGGACAATGATCCTCCAGGCCTTCCTGTCCTCTACCATTCTCCGAAGTCCATTTAAATTTGTACCAACTGCTTCAGTGACTCCATCCAGCCACCTCATTCTCTGTCGTCCCCTTCTTCTTTTGCCCTTAATCTCTCCCAGCATTAGGCTCTTCCCCAGGGAGTCCTTCCTTCTCATGAGGTGGACATGCTACAGTTTCTCTACAACTTTCTTTAGTTGTGGTGCCCAAAACTGAACACAGTACTCCAAGTGTGGTCTTACCAGACCAGAATAAAGCAGTAACACCATTCACGTGTACTGGACAATATACTTGTTTTAATAAAGCCCAAAATCCCATTTTCTAATTTAGCTACCAAGTCACACTGCTGACTCATGTTCAGTGTAAGATCCTTTTCTCATTTGCTACTGCCAAGATAAGTCCTGTCCACCCTACAGTGTTGCATATGCTTTTTCCTACATAAATGAAGAATGTAATCACTATTCAAATTGTTTTTATTTGTTTTAATCCGTTTCCTAGCCTGTCAAGATAATCTTGTATTCTAAATCTGTCTTCTGATATGTTTTCTATCTATCCCTGTTTAGTGTCATCTGCAAATTTAGTAAGTACTCCCTCTATTCCTTCATCCCAAAAAAATTATGGATATGTTGAACAACAGAAGGCCCAGGACAGATCCCTGAGGCACTCCACTTCTCACTTCTCTCCAAGAAGATGAAGAACCATTTACAAACTCCTTTGGGTAGAATCAATTCACCTAACAGTAATAGGATTCATAGAATCAGAATTATTGAGTTGGAAGAGGCCTCCTGGGCCACCTAATCCAACCCCCTGCATTATGCAGGATACTCATGATTTAATTGTTTATATGTTTTTAATTCTATTACTTATTAAGTGTACTGGATGGCTTTCATATGCACAAATTCATGATTGGGAGAGCTGTGTTATTACCATTTTCTTAATTTTTTATGTCTAACTGTGGTCTATCTTATATCTACACCAGACTTTCTCAGCTTTTTAATCCACTGAAAACTCTAGAAATATTCTTCTAGCTTCAAAAAAACCCCCAAAAGTGATGTAATTGCGCAGAATATAGTTGGGAAGCATAGCTGTGTACGTGCCCACCTAGGGAACCTCCCCACCCCCTCCATTGTTGGCCATTTTTGGATGGAGAGGGTGGGTCGATATGATAAATGTGTAACAGATTTAATATATATATTTAAAAACAATACAGGATTAAATCTTGAATAAACAATATAACAGAATTTTGAATATAAAATTCTGAAAATTTTATATTTTGCTTTAGGATGCTTTGGGCTGATTCTGCATTGAGCAGGGGGTTGGACTAGATGGCCTGTATGGCCCCTTCCAACTCTATGATTCTGATTCTGTGATTCTGAAAAAGCTGAAACTGCATGTATAATACAAGAGGAAGGAGAATATAGTTTGTTGGAGGGTGAAAGAACTTCATATGGAAGCCCACTTCATTAAGACCAAACTTGTTTTTGTTCCACAGTATGCATAAGGCAGTTTGAACACTCAACCAGTGAGTGGCAGGGTATAAAACTTTGAAATAAACCAATATTCCCCGTACATCATTTTTGTTTTTCTTCCTCCTTTCTTTTCCAATTCTTTTTTCACTCTGAAGAGAATCAAGCACACAAATTATGATCCCATCAGTCGCTAGCTGTTAATGAGATCCATTGTTCAGAAGAAGAGGTCCACATGGAGAAGCCTGTGGCTTTTCCGAGATAAACATCAGAAAAACTGACATCAAATGAGTATCTCAGAAAAACCACAGCTTTCTCCATGTGGACCTTTGTCCAAATCATCACCTTTTCTTCAGAATAATGGATCTGATTAACAGCTAGCAACAGATGGGCTCATAGTCTGGATGTGGCTGGTTGAATGATGATTACATTGGCTTAGGAGTCACTTCAGGAGCATGCTTACCTACTGAGGTCAACCCCAGTACACCATAGCCTTGAAGCTGGAGAGGAACGATATGTTAGGGAATATAATACTACCTTCCAGGAATGTACCCCTCCATAATGGTGGTGGACTCTAAGTGGGATTGTCCCCACACATCTTTGTTCACAATCATAACGCACCACCACTAACCTTAAAGCACTGTTGCAATGATGGCTTTATAAACTGAGGAGGTCTGCAAGCTGAGATGATATAACAAAATGACCAATCAATACAAACAGAAAGACTGAAATGCTGCAGGCCTCATAACTGGAGTTCCCCCAACTTTGGTTTGATGTATGTCTCTTTTTAGCTGCTTGCATATGTCACACCCTTCCTGGTTTACATCTCCATGTACTACACAAATTAGTTGACCTAACTTGAATTCAGCTGCATTCATCTTCCCAATTAAGTCACAGTTCTACTAAAATGCATGTTCTCAACCATCTTTCGAAATATCTAAGTACTGCGGGTACAAATCCGGGTGTTCACTTGTGAAATGGAGAGAGACAGAATACAAGCAAGTTAAATGCACTTTATAATTATTTGTTATGTATTTATTATATTTAATAATATTAATTTAAATCTGAAATATCAGGCTTAAAAGTATCCCTGGGGTCTAAAGCTATCTTTAAACCGCCCGCGGTGCCGCGGGTGCCGAAGACTAAATAAAACAGTAAGGGCTGGTGGGGAGGAGTTAGGGCGGTCTCTGTCCGGGATAAAAACTTGGAGGAGCGAATCAGGAGCCGCAAAGCGGCTTCTGATTCGCTCCTCAGAGTGGCAATCTAGGGCCAAGTAGTCAATTGGGATGCGCGCGAAGCGCGCTTCCCTATTGGCTACTTGGCCCATCTCCCAGAGGCTGTGCTGCTAACTCTTCAGTCCTCCTGAGCTACCATCCTTGCCGGATGGCTGCCGGGGAGGACCCTGGCCCCACATAGTTGGCCGGGGGGGAGCCGAGGCTCCCGCCACCCAGCAACTGCCCTCCAACAAACGTGAACCTCGCCACGATCTCACCACCCACTCCACGGATGCTGCCGCCCGCCGACCTCGCCAGTCCCCCACCACCCTCCTCCCCCGTCTCAGCGACCGTGCGCCCATCACGACCCGCTAATGACCGCCCGCCCGCAGCCGCCACTGCCGGACCCTTCCAACTTGCCACATGCCGCTTCATACGCTGGCCCTGGACTCCCAGGCCGCCGGTGCGCCGACGAACGCCTGCCTCTCCAGATGAGGCCGCACGCAGCGGACGACTTCCCGCGTCGCTGCCCGCTTCCTCCGCTGTCCACGCCCTTCGTGGCCACTGCCGCTCTGCCTCACTGACGAACGCCTGCCTCCGACAGCCAGGCCGAAGACAGGGCACGACTTCAGCGCTGCTCCTAGGCCGCCGCCCCAAGCGGTGCAACCAGGCTGCAGCCACTGCGCCGCTTCATGGCACTGCTGCTGTGCCACTCCACCTCGCCGCCTGCCTCTGTGGTGCCCGCCATCCTCCGTTGCCGCACCAACCCATGCTTCGGAGCAGCCGCCCCACAGAGAAGGTAGGACGCCTCTCTCACTTACACCCCTGCCCACGCTGAAGCCTTTGCACTTTGCTGGGTGGGGGGGGGCTGCTAGTGCCCATTTTATGGCAGCCTAAAATGGGCTTTCAATCTAGTTGTTAAATAAACCTGCCCAACTCTACCAAGCCCCAGTCTTATATTTTTATGTGCAGCTTATCAAAAACTTCGAGAATGTATCTCTAATTAACCCCCAGAAATTAAAAAATGAGGTCCAGCAAGATGTGGAGTTGGATGGGGGGGCACCTATTTATGGTTTGAAAGAATATCTGTGATTGATTGATTAACATATCGTCCTACTCAAAAGCTCAGGTAAGAAAGATAAGAGTGAATGTACTCATTTTACAAGGAAATCCACTAAAAGAAATTTAGTTTAATTTTCTCCCCCTTCTGTCAAATTGATGTCACTATTGTTATTGCCTCTTGTGGCGCTGAGTGGTAAGGCAGCAGACATGCTGTCTGAAGCTCTGCCCATGAGTTCAATCCCAGCAGCCAGCTCAAGGTTGACTCAGCCTTCCATCCTTCCAAGGTTGGTAAAATGAGTACCCAGCTTGCTGGGGGGTAAATGGTAATGACTGGGGAAGGCACTGGCAAACCACCCTGTATTGAGTCTGCCATGAAAATCCTAGAGAGCATTACCCCCAGGGTCAGACATGACTCGGTGCTTGTTAGTATTTGATTCTCTTCAGAAGACACGGTTCCTTATTGGAGTGGGGTTTTAAAAAACAGCTCTTTTTCAAATCAAGCATAAAAACTCTCTTGAAAATGTGTTTGAGTTTCCAACCCCTCCCCTCCAAGTTTCAATTCAGCTTCCTTCGTGATATTCCTCAAATGTTCTTTGAAGGGAAACTGTAATTTTTTCCCATCCTTGGCTCTGGCATTTGTCTGTTTGCACATAGTTATGGCAAATAATGACATTGACTCTTTGGCATCAAGGTGACTTCTGGCTTTTGCAATCAATATTTATCCTTCACAGGATTTAACCTTTCCTGATTGGCAATCATAAGGGTACCCTTGATCAAGGAGGCATTGTATTTGATCATCCAGCCTTGCTATGCAAGGAGTGAGATACCGTATAAATACAGCTGATGCAGGTCTTCCTTTCTCACCCCAGTGACTTCATCTTTGAGAGTACCCAAAAGAAGCCAAGATGAAATTTCAACTTCTTGCAGCTGTGCTTCTTGTCTTTCTCCTTTGTCCACAGGATAGTGAACAGGTAAGACCCCCTTTTACTTTGAACAGTACAATATGATATGTTTTATTAAGGTTTATTAAGAATGTTAATTTAGAAACAGGACAGAAAATTTTGAATCACACAAAAACTCTTCTTTCTATAGAAATTATATCCGTTCACAAAACTCCCAGGGTTTATTTTTTTGTTGTGCTTTTTAATATATTCTCTCACCATAAAATGAGAAAAAGGAACTACTGTACTAAGGAAATGATTTCCAACTAGTAGCAAATATTTAATGTGCACCTATTTCTCTCTGACAAAAACAAATGTAATGGAGGAAACAATCAGATTGTGCCGACTAAGAATTAGATTAATATCTGGAAGTACAAATAATTTACTACTTACTTTCTTAATTTAGGCACCCAATCCCCTAATTGTAAGTATTAAAAATTATCAATCAATTATTCCGTCTTCAGTGTTCTTAAAGAATTGCATGAGTATTTTCTACTCCGAAACTGGATAGAGTGCTATTTTGTGATGCAGATAAATGGATCCACCAGGTGGCAGGTTTCTGACCCCCCTTTGTCCACTGAGCTAAGATTTAGATAAAATAGAATAATAATATGAAACAGGGTAAGGTACCCATACAATTCCTCCTCAAAGTCAACTCTACTTCATTGGTCCCAGGGTGGGTAAACAAGGCAACCTGGGGAAAAGATGATAAATTCCTATCCTGGAAATAGAGGGGGCAATAGACATCCATCAATACATATGGATAAATGTGTTTAGGGGGAGGCCCGATAACAATATGCTGTGTTAAACAAAGAAACAAACCAAAGCAAAAAGCACAGTAAACACACAGTTTTCAGGGGGAAAGCATTTGATCGAGACAGAGAGAGATTTAGCAGGAGGGAGAGAATCTAAATCTTCAATACTCTCAACAGCATCTGGGGACTGTTCAATGAACTCCATCATATCACTCTAGAAAGCACCACACTCACACTCCTGTAACACATGGAAATTAGTTTCTTGGGTTTGACCCACAGTTGCCTTTGCATCCTAATATCCCCCCCATTGAAATAGTAGAAGAAGAAGAAGAGTTGGTTCTTATATGCCGCTTTTCCCTACCCGAAGGAGGCTCAAAGCGGCTTATAGTCGCCTACCCATTCCTCTCCCCACAACAGACACCCTGTGGGGTGGGTGAGGCTAAGAGTCCTGATATTACTACTCGGTCAGAACAGTTTTATCAGTGCCGTGGCGAGCCCAAGGTCACCCAGCTGGTTGCATGTGGGGGAGCGCAGAATCGAACCTGGCATGCCAGATTAGAAGTCCACACTCTTAACCATTACACCAAACTGGCTCTCCAAAGCATGTTCATATTCTATTAGTTGCCTTCCATATATTACATGGCTAATCAAATCCTTTGGGCTTCTCCTTGGCATTTATCAGATTATGGATATTGGGCAGAACTCATTGCATCCATGTTCACAAACATTAATTATCTAGATGAAACTATGGTTCTAGGACTTTTGCTGGTCTTATTGCTGGGTATTGGGATCTTAGTCTACATAGGACACATCAGCCATATACTTCCAGGGTCTCTAAATTAATATTTATTTATTTATTTATTTATTTATTTATTTATTTATTTATTTATTTATTTATTTATTTATTTATCCAATTCCCTTGAAACATATTTTGTGGGGCTAGTAGATCACTTTTTAAGATAAGAATCATTCATTTTATTTCTTGGCTATCCTAGTACAAGAGAACATTTCCTTCAGGGCTCTCCCTGAGCCATTAATTCTGGGAATTGAATGTGTTGGCCTTGGTTAGGACTTGAACAAGAGCATGGCCATCTGGGTGGTGTACCACATACCCAATGCATATCCAGATGCTTTGTCAGTCCTGTTAGAGGAGATAGTGGCCAGGATGCTACAGTTCCTCAGACTCTTAGTTCTGGGTGACTTTAACATCTGTGCTGAGCTGCCACCCTCTAGAAATAGACTGGACATGGTGTCAGCCATGGTGTCACTATGGCCCATTATGCACGGCCGCTGAGATGGTGATTTCGGGTCACATGGAAAACGCGGAGGGGGAAGACGCGAAGCACACCTGTTATCCACGGGACTGGGCGCGACGATGGCAAAACCCAGAGTAACCGATTATGCATGCGGCGATCCCAGCGCCGCTTCTGGTTGCGCCCCGGTCACCCGGGAGCTGCACTTTCTTCCGAGTTTCGCTAACGCGGCTTTTTCGGCAGCATGCACCGAAGCTGCGGCCAGTTGCATCCGGCACCCCGAATGTGCGTTATTCCCCCCGTGCATAATGAGTCTATGTCTCTTGGAATTTGTTTTTGGTCCTACCTATCAAGCAGACCGGACCCTAGACCTCAATTTTGCTGCAGGTATGAATGTAGGTCTGGTTTTGGTTGTTCCAGTTGCTGACCAGTCCATCTAGAGAAGTATGAGGGGGCACTGAGTCCCACAGAGCATTCAGGAATCCAGTTGGATTCATAAGTCTCCAAAGGTGAGCTAAAATCTGCTTGACACCCAACTGAGGAAGGGGCGGCAGGCATAGTTGGGCCTTCAGGGCATAGTGGTATGTTCTCCATCACATCATATCACATCACTGTAGAAAGCACCACAATTTCATATTTCATATTTCATCATATTTCTTGATCTAGTTCCCTCAAAACTTTTGGGAGGGGAGATGGAGTATCTTAAAAAATCCATATTTTTGATAATAGTCTTGATTTGTTTCATTTAGTTGGTTTCATACAGACCTGGGAAATAATACTATTAGAGGGACAAAAACTAATATAGTTATGGATAGTCGTTATGAAGGTTTTGACACCTTAACTGGATTAGAAGTGCAGGCATCTTCTTAAATATCTGTCTTGGGGAAAAGGATGCCACTTTGAGAAATGCAGGAATTAATGCATTTTCCCCCTCTCATTATCTTTAGGAAGTTGCAGTCGTAAGTATATTTTAAATGCTTTTTGTTTTACTGCATGAAACATCGCACTTGGTTCTCGCATGTGTATGTTGCCTGTCAGATTTCACCAAGTGATCTCATTTTGGGTTCTTGCACAGGACAGACCCAAGGGTTACATAACCCAAGGGAAAGTATACAGAAAATTTAGGGGTGTATGTATATTTGCCATTGTTTTTGTTTTAAGGAATGTTAGACATTTAGCCCCTAAAGAGCACTTCTAATGGATTTACATGTCTTGGAGTCCTTTTAAAACCATGCTTTCTGCTCCCTGCTCACAAGACTGAATGCCCCCACATGTGATGGTGGTAATGCTCTCAATTTAGAAAGATGTATGACCAATCTGGAAGATGAGCCCCTCAGGTCGGAAGGTGTCCAATATGCTACTGGGGATGAGCAGACGGCTAGTACGAGTAGCGCCAGAATGAATGAAGCGGCTGGGCCAAAGCCGAAAGGACGCTCAGTTGTGGAAGTAACTGGTAGCGAAAAGACAGTCCGATGCTGTAAAGATTTTTATTCCATAGGAACCTGGAACGTCAGATCCATGAATCAAGGCAAGCTGGACGTGGTCAAACAAGAAATGACAAGACTGAACATTGACATTTTAGGAATCAGTGAACTAAAATGGACAGGAATGGGTGAATTTAATTCAGATGACCATCAGGTATACTACTGTGGACAAGAATCTCGCAGAAGAAATGGAGTAGCCTTCATAATCAATAAGAGAGTAGGAAAAGCAGTCTTGGGATACAATCCCCAAAATGACAGAATGATCTCAGTTCGAATCCAAGGCAAACCATTCAACATCACAGTGATCCAGGTCTATGCCCCAACCACTGCTGCTGAAGAGGATGAAGTTGATCAGTTCTATGAAGCCCTACAACACCTTCTAGAAGCAACGCCAAAAAATGATGTGCTTATTATCATGGGGGATTGGAATGCTAAAGTAGGAAGCCAAAAGATAACCGGGATAACAGGCAGGTTTGGCCTTGGAGTACAAAATGAAGCAGGGCACAGGCTGGTAGAATTTTGTCAAGAGAATACAATGGTCATAGCAAACACTCTTTTCCAACAACCCAAGAGACGACTCTACACATGGACATCACCAGACGGTCAACACAGAAATCAGATTGACTATATGCTCTGCAGCCAAAGATGGAAAAGTTCTATCCAGTCAATAAAAACAAGACCAGGAGCTGATTGTGGTTCAGATCATGAGCTTCTGGTTGCAAAATTTAGGCTTAAATTGAAGAAAGTAGGGAAAAGCACTAGGCCACTCAGGTATGAACTAAATCATATCCCCGACGAATACACAGTAGAGGTGACAAATAGATTTAAGGAATTAGATCTGATAGACAGAGTGCCTGAAGAACTATGGACTGAGGTTCGCAACATTGTACAAGAGGTAGCAACTAAAACCATCCCAAAGAAAAAGAAATGCAAGAAATCAAAATGGCTGTCTGAGGAAGCTTTACAAATAGCTAAGGAGAGAAGGGAAGTGAAAGGCAAGGGAGAAAGAGAAAGATACACCCAATTAAATGCAGAATTCCAGAGAAAAGCTAGAAGAGATAAGAATGCCTTCTTAAATGAACAGTGCAAACAAATAGAAGAAGACAATAGAATGGGGAGGACCAGAGATCTTTTCAAGAAAATTGGAGATATGAAGAGAACGTTTCATGCAAAGTTGGGTATGATAAGGGACCAAAATGGTAGGGACCTCACAGAAGCAGAAGAGATTAAACAAAGGTGGCAAAATTATACAGAACAACTATACAAGAGCGAGCCTAACATCCCTGATGACCACAGTGGGGTAGTTACTGACCTGGAGCCAGACATCCTGGAATGTGAAGTCAAATGGGCCTTAGGAAGTCTGAGCAACAATAAAGCTAGTGGTGGTGACAGCATTCCAGTTGAACTATTCAAAATCTTAAAAGACGATGCAGTAAAAGTGCTACACTCAATATGCCAGCAAATTTGGAAAACTCAACAATGGCCACAGGATTGGAAAAGGTCAGTTTACATTCCAATCCCAAAGAAGGGCAATGCCAAAGAATGTTCAAACTACCGCACCATTGCACTAATTTCTCATGCTAGCAAAGTTATGCTCAAAATCCTACAAGCTAGGCTCCAGCAATATGTGGACCGAGAACTTCCAGAAGTACAGGCAGGATTTCGAAGAGGCAGAGGAACTAGAGATCAAATTGCCAACATACGCTGGATCATGGAGAAAGCTAGGGAGTACCAGAAGAACGTCTACTTCTGCTTCATTGACTATGCTAAAGCCTTTGATTGTGTGGAGCACAACAAATTGTGGCAAGTTCTTAAAGAGATGGGAATACCAGAGCATCTTATTTGTCTCTTGAGAAATTTATATGCAGGTCAAGAAGCAACAGTGAGAACTGAACATGGAATCACTGACTGGTTCAAAATTGAGAAAGGAGTTCGGCAAGGCTGTATACTGTCGCCTTGCCTATTTAACTTGTATGCAGAGCACATCATGAGAAATGCGGGATTAGAGGAGTCACAAATTGGGATCAAGATTGCAGGGAGAAATATCAACAACCTCAGATATGCAGATGATACCACTCTAATGGCAGAAAGTGAAGAGGAACTAAAGAGCCTGTTGATGCGGGTGAAGGAGGAGAGTGCAAAAGTTGGCTTGAAACTCAACATCAAGAAAACAAAGATCATGGCATCCGGCCCTCTCAATTCATGGCAAATAGATGGGGAAGAAATGGAGATAGTGACAGATTTTATTTTCCTGGGCTCCAAGATCACTGCAGATGGGGACTGCAGCAAAGAAATTAAAAGACGCTTGCTCCTGGGGAGGAAAGCTATGGCAAATCTAGACAGCATCCTAAAAAGCAGAGACATCACCCTGCCAACAAAAGTGCGTTTAGTCAAGGCTATGGTATTCCCAGTTGCAATGTATGGCTGCGAAAGTTGGACCATAAGGAAGGCCGAGCGTCAAAGAATTGAGGCTTTTGAACTCTGGTGCTGGAGAAGACTCTTGCGAGTCCCTTGGACTGCAAGGCGAACAAACCGGTCAGTCCTAGAGGAGACCAACCCTGACTGCTCCTTAGAAGGCCAGATCCTGAAGATGAAACTCAAATACTTTGGCCACCTCATGAGAAGGAAGGACTCCCTGGAGAAGAGCCTAATGCTGGGAGCGATCGAGGGCAGAAGAAGAAGGGGACGACAGAGAATGAGGTGGCTGGATGGAATCACTGAAGCAGTAGGTGCAAACTTAAATGGACTCCGGGGGATGGTAGAGGACAGGAAGGCCTGGAGGATCATTGTCCATGGGGTCGCGATGGGTCGGACACGACTTCGCACATAACAACAACAACAACATGACCAATCTCTTCCCACCCTGAATTAGATCATTTGGTTTTTCATTTGAAAATGGCAAACAATAAAAAGGAAAGAGTTGGCTGTTGAGGAAATGTGTTCTCTGTATGTCCGTTAAAAACATTTTGTGCAGAGATGCAAGATTCAGCTGATAAGGAAAAAATATTTCTGTAAATATTTGTAAATCTTTACACATCGAACATCTTACATCTGATTGAAATTTTGGTACTGAGCCCTCCAAACCTTGCTTTATGGGGAATTATGGAACAGCTTGTGTTCTCCTTCTATATTTCTTCAACAAATAAATAGACCAATGCAGAAGGCATGGCAAAGGCACAGTTTTCAGGATAACATGTTTAAATAGTTAGATAGATACTAAGAGATAGAGATATGATGGCGAAAGAGGGAGATTCAGCTTATGGCAGAATACACATAGGAAGCATCTAATAAAACCATTCTCCATTGCATCTGGAAAGCATTGCAAGAAACATAGAAAATGTCTTAACTTTATAAACATTAATTAGACCAGTTTACCCCGCATTGATTATTTAACACCTTAAAAATATTCTTTATATTCTGTTATATATTACTTTGACAGGCAGTCGGACATCATTGTTTCAAAGAATGACTCAGATGTGCTGCATTGTTTGACAGGTTTTCCTAGAATGATCCAGGAAATTGTTTTGGCTCTCTCCTAAAGACCTGAGTTTTTCAGTCATTTCTAGTTAGACCCACTTGCTCACAAAAAGTGTCCAAGTTGTTCAGTAGCCTTTCAAGGCCAATTCTGGCCCGCAAAATTAGGCTAATCTGCAAAAACCAAGATGGATACTTTTGATTGACCAACAGAAGGAGGTATATAGTCGGATAATGTAGCACTAGGAAGTAATCTCTAATCCATAAACTAATGCATTTTATTTCTCTCATTAAATTTAAAAAATAGTTCTATATTATGCTATTCTATTTCCTAGTGCCTTCGGGGAGGGCGGTATATAAATCTAAATAAATAAATAAATAAATAAATAATTTTATCTCAAAGAAATCAAGTAATTTTTTATTCATATTACTCAAAACTAGTTCATTTAATCATCAACTGTAAATAATTATCACTAAATTAATTATAGGTTAGTATGGAGCTATTAAAAAACAATGCATTTCCAAGAATTAAAGTAATAAGAAATGTCATTTACAGCCCAAAGCAAAAATAATGCTCCAATCTGGATTACTTTGACAGAAGGTCGGGCATCCAGTTTACCCTGTATTGAATATTTAACACCTTAAAAACATTCTTTGTATTCTGTTATCGGTATGATGCTATTATTTTATCTCACAGAAATCACGTAGCGGTCGCGATTAATCGCGGCTGCCGTTGACGAGGCAGGGGCACCTGGGAACGGTGTGGACCCAGCTACGTCATCAGGCTGCACCACGGCGTGATAGTGAGGGGTGGGGCTGCCGGCCTTAAATAGGCCCGGAACAGGCAGCCAGCCCCTTTCGATCCAGCCACACAGCCTGGACAGTCACCCTCCCATTCCCCCCATTTTTATGTTAAAGTTCTTTGTCGCAGTCTTGGGTTATGCCAGGTAGGGAGCCTATTGGTGGGAAGCCCGTCTGCAAATGGGACTCCCCGGAGTAGGGGGTCTTACTAATGAGACCGGCCGTTAACTGGGCATGGCCTACTCGGCTGGGAGGCCAGGGGCCCGGGGCCAAGCAGACAGGGGACCTAATGGAGGCGGATGCCCGTTGGGTCCTCCAGTGTCGCTTCCCAGGGATCCCACGGTGGAAGGCGTTCCATCCTCCCGGCTGGGAGAGAGGCATGGAGCTGGAGCGCCGCGGTTCTTGGTGGTCAGCTGGATGGCTGACGAGGTTAGGCTCCCTTAACAGCATTCGGGCCAACCCTCCATTTGGGAGGGGTCCAGGTCAATAAACGGCTGCGGCCAACTTGTTGCCAATACTGGGTTCAAGTCATTACTGGGATAGTTGCCACCTGCAAGTCAACTACTTATTTATACATATTACTCAAAACTAGTTCATTTAATGATCAACTGTAAATAATTATAACTAAATTAATTATAGGTTAGTACAGAACTATCAAAAACCAATGCATTTCCAATATTAAAGTAATAAGAAGAAATGTCAATTATAGCCCAATATAAAATTAATGGACCACTCTGGATGACTTTGACAGGCAGTCAGGCATCTTTGGTCTAAAGAATGACTTATATGTGCTTCATTGCCCAACAGGTTTACCTAGAATGATCCAGGCACATTTATCGCTCTCACCTAAAGGCCTTAGTTTTTGAGTCATTTATAGTTAGGCCCTCTTCCTCACAAAAAGTGTCCAAGTTCTTCGGTAGCCTAGAAAATCTGACTCCCCCTATGTTGTCCCACAAGCTATGACAATGGCAAAACAAGTAAAATACAAAATACAACACTTAACCACCCAAACAGAAGAATAACACATTGCTGACAAAGAACCAGAAGTACAGGACGATTGGGAGGGAATCCCTCCTTCGCTACAGCTTTGGGCAAAAGAGGCCAGGCCATTCCAAGTGGCAATATTTAATGGCCTGCCTCTTCGCCCCACCCATGCGCCTGACACCCGTGTGTCAAGCCAGCTTGACATGCCACTGCAAGTCATCCTCAGTGCTCTAATTTTGGTGCCAGCTCCTCTGCCTGTCAAACCACAGCTTTGGTGAGTCAGAGCCTTCCTTTTTTTACAATGGTTAGCTAGCAGAATCAATCACTTGTCAAAATAGCAAAATCAATCAATACTTTCAATAGCCTCTACAGAAATGAAAAAAAAAAACAAGGATTTATACTTAACACTAATACTAACAGGGAATAATAAGGAAGGAAGATTTACTAAACAAGTTCTTATAGGAGCACCAATCGAAGGAGAGTTCATAGCAGAGAGAGATCCTTCATTTGAATTTATATACTACTATACCAAATCTGTTTGAAACTTTATGATTCTATGATTTTTGCAGATCTTACTTCTGTGTTTTCAATCTTAGTCTGGATAGGGCACATCAGCCATATACTTCCTGGGTCTCTAAATGCAAATGTCTTGATCCATTTCCCTTGAAACTTATTTTGTGGGGACTTATCTAATAAGTCACTTTTGATTTTTATTTCATTTCTCCCCTCTTTTAAAAGAGGGATTTCTCTTTGATTCCTTTTTATGCATATCTCAGTTTAAAACAGAATTGTGTACGGAAGGCTGGTTCCACGTTTTCATTGCATGGGGAAAGCATCATCAGCTGAATCCCTTGGCAGAAACTCACAAACATATTAGGAAATGATTACAGTGTTCAAATGAATTCAGTTGAGTTGCATTGCATTATTTACATGAGAATTTAAATAAACTTCAGCGCTATTTTTGCTCTTAGTACAGACCTTGGAAATTATGTTAGCTGGTCTAAAACAAATACGTTTTCTAATACTCTTTATGAAAGTTTTAAAATCTTAAGTGAATGAGAAGTGCAGGTATATTCTTAAATATCTGTCATGGGTATAAGGCTGGCACCTGGAAAAATATATGAACTAATGCATTTTCCCCCTCTCATTATATTTAGGGTGTGTTGGTGAGTATTTTAAAACCTTTGTCATTTTTCTTCATGATTCATAATATATAGTTCTCTGGAGTTTTGATGCTCGTAAGATAGAATATAAGTAGACTAAATATATAAAATAGGGTAAGATACCCATGAAGTTCCTCCATAAATTCAATGTACAGACCTGGGAAATTATGTTAGAGGGCCTCAACCAAATATGTTTGCTAATACTCTTTATGAAAGCTTTAATATATATAAACAAATAAATAAATATATAAAAGCTTAAGTGTATTAGAAGTGCAGGTATCTTCTTAAATACAGTATTTGCTGGCGTATAAGACTACTTTCCCCCCCTGAAAAACATTCCTCTAAGTGGAGGGGTCATCCTATACGCCGGGTGCACTTCAGTTGGAATAGACATAGCTGCCCATAGACTCATTATGCACGGGGGTTTTAGCGCACATTCGGGGTGGAAAGGCGGCGACTAAAATCACCGATAACGCACGGTGTCGGCTGCAACCGGCCGCAGCTTCGGTGCATGCTGCCGAAAAAGCCGCGTTTGCGAAACGCGGAAGAAAGCGCAGCTTCCGGGTGACCGGGGTACAACCAGAAGCGGCGCCCGGATTGCCGCGTGCATAATTGGTTACTCTGGGTTTAGCCGCCGTCGTGCTCCGCCCCGTGCATAACTGGTGTGCGTCGCGTCTTCCCCCTCCACGTTTTCCATGTGACCCGAAATCGCTGTTTCGGCGGCCGTGCATAATGGGCCATAGTGGTCCATAGTACTGTATTTTGAGTGGAAATGTTGGGGGCTCGTCTTATACGCCCAGTCGTCTTATACATCTTAAACGGAATATGTCATGACTTTTAGGCTGGCACATTGAAAGATATATGATCTAGTACATTTTCCCTCTCTTATTAAACTTAGAAAATGCCAGGCATGGCGAATGTTTCAAATCTCTGTTTTTGCAGCATGATTTATAATATTTGTTTTTCTGGGGGGTCTATATGATGCCTGTCAGATTTCAGCTATGGATTAGACAATTTGTCCTTGCATTGGACAGCTGCATTCAACTCAAGTGCTACTTAACCAAAGGGAAAGCATATAGATATTGTGTGGGTGCATGTATATCTGCCGTGGTTTTGGATCAAATGGACTTGATCTGCACAAAATCCCTCCTAGTTCTTGGAACTAGTTTAAATGTATTTGACTCCCTTTAAATTCATGCTTCCTCTCCCTACTCTTCATGAACCAAAACCACACAGTTCAGTTCCCACTGCAAGCCTCCTGGTTCGGTTCAGTTTGTGATTAGGCCATGAACCAAAAAATGGAGCATATGTTTTGTGGTATATACTCATCTTTAGCAGTGCCCCAGAAAGTGGAACATTTTTTGTTTCTTGGCATGTTTTGCTTCCCTCACCCCCAAGATACATCCCTTCTCAGGGGCGATTTAAACCCCTTCAGATTTCTTGGAAGGGTTTATATATCTTGGGCTCTTTAAAACCATACTTTCAGCTCCCTATTCTTCATGAACCAAAACAAAACAGTTCAGTTCACTTGGGAGCCTCCTGGTAAGAGGTGTGGGAGGGAAAACATGGCAAGAAACAACAAATATTTCTTGGGGGGGGGGAAGTTGAGTGTATTCTAGAATATGTATCATACAAATATGATGCTATTATCTTTATAAGTATCTGCCTCAGACCCTCCAGTAACTTCCCTTTTGAAAATAACTGCCCTGAACCAGCAGAATCAAAATCTGCACACAGATTTCAATTTCAAACAGGCAGTGTCCTACATGACCTGGAGCAATCATGTATAAGAACAATCTGCCTCCCAAGGTGTAAAAGTACACAAACTACATTCATCAAGCCAGATTCATGGGCAAAGGGGCAGGGACAAAGACAAGAAGTCTTTGTCTCCTGTCTTTAGCACTGTGTCCCAGGCTTTGTTGCTGACCCCTGAGTGTTACTGATGCTACATTGTGAAACAGACCACGGACCATAAATAGCATTTTAATATCCATGTTATTCTTCTTTGCTTTTTAGGGAGGTGGTGCATCTGTGAGTATTTATGTATCACAGTTGGTCATGTGAGGTCTCAGTTCTATCAATGAAAAACTCATGCTTGGCTCAAAAAACTCTATGGAAAGTGTTACATGTTTTGAGCTCTTTCTATTTCCAAGCTAATCTCCTTCCTGGTTTGTTTGCCGATTCAAAATACTCTTGTTTACTGTCTATCCATTGTTTGTTTACTGCTGTTAATATGATCTCAATTGAACTTTTTAAACCATACATTATTTTTCTATTATAATTTCATTGTTTGGGCTTTTTAAAATTTCCAATTCTATAATCTTCGTGTTTGTGTGTGTGTGTATATCTTGATTTTTCTTTATTCTTTTTCTTCCAAACAATAGGCATTGTCATGCTACCTGTTATGTATGCTTTCCCTGGATCCCATATGATTCATTTATTCACTGTTATCTAAGGTCTTTCCCAAAAAATACAGTTAATATTTGTTCACAATCTCTAATGATCCTTTGATCTAGTAGTAAAATATTAAGAGACCATCTTATTTCTAAATTATTTTTTATAAACCTGTAATTTAAAGTAACCAAGTGTTGGTCCAGAATTATTCCTGGAACAAATTCTATTTTTAAAGTCCTATAACTTATCACATTTAAAGTCCAGATATAATCTGTTCTGGACCACGGTATAAAAGTACACAAACTACATTCATCAAACCAGATTCACGGGCAAAGGGACAAAGAGAAAAGAACTCTTTGTCTCCTGTGTTTAGCGCTATGTCCTTGGTTTTGTTGCTGATCCCTGAGTGTAACTGATGATAATTTTTGATGGCAAGAAACAACAAATGTTTATTGGGCGGAGGTAGAGTATAATTTAGCGGTCCCCAACCCCCAGTCCGGGGACTGGTACCAGTCTGTAGATCAGTCGATACTGGGCCACAGCTCCTCCTTGTCCTCCTCCCCAGCTACTGCCTCGGGGGATGCCCTGCCACTCTGCCGCCAGCTCACCTTTGGTGCTCTCCATCGGCCGCCATGGCTGGGGCTCCCCCCAGCAGGCGGCAGGAAGTCAGGGGCACTGGCAGGAAAGAAAGTGGAGCAGGGGCTCAGGCAGGTTCTAGACTATGTATCATATGCAATGAGCCTCTTGTGGTGCAGGGTGACAAAGGTGATAACATGCTGTCTGAAGATCTGACCATGAGGCTGGGAGTTCAATCTTAGCAGCCGGCTCAAGGTTGACTCAGCCTTCCACCCTTCTGAGGTCAGTAAAATGAGTACCCAGCTTTCTGGGGGGGGGGGGTAAACAGTAATGACTGGGGAAGGAAATGGCAAAACCATCCTGTATTGAGTCTGCCAAGAAAATGCTAGAGGGCATCACCCCAAGGGTCAGACATGACTCGATGCTTGTACAGGGGATACCTTTAACTTTATGTATCATACAAAGGTATGCAGAGCACATCATGAGAAATGCGGGATTAGAGGAGTCACAAATTGGGATCAAGATTGCAGGGAGAAATATCAACAACCTCAGATATGCAGATGATACCACTCTAATGGCAGAAAGTGAAGAGGAACTAAAGAGCCTGTTGATGCGGGTGAAGGAGGAGAGTGCAAAAGTTGGCTTGAAACTCAACATCAAGAAAACAAAGATCATGGCATCCGGCCCTCTCAATTCATGGCAAATAGATGGGGAAGAAATGGAGGAAGTGACAGATTTTATTTTCCTGGGCTCCAAGATCACTGCAGATGGGGACTGCAGCAAAGAAATTAAAAGACGCTTGCTCCTGGGGAGGAAAGCTATGGCAAATCTAGACAGCATCCTAAAAAGCAGAGACATCACCCTGCCAACAAAAGTGCGTTTAGTCAAGGCTATGGTCTTCCCAGTTGCAATGTATGGCTGCGAAAGCTGGACCATAAAGAAGGCTGAGCGTTAAAGAATTGAGGCTTTTGAACTCTGGTGCTGGAGAAGACTCTTGCGAGTCCCTTGGACTGCAAGGCGAACAAACTGGTCAGTCCTAGAGGAGATCAACCCTGACTGCTCTTTAGAAGGCCAGATCCTGAAGATGAAACTCAAATACTTTGGCCACCTCATGAGAAGGAAGGACTCCCTGGAGAAGAGCCTAATGCTGGGAGCGATTGAGGGCAAAAGAAGAAGGGGACGACAGAGAATGAGGTGGCTGGATGGAGTCACTGAAGCAGTAGGTGCAAACTTAAATGGACTCTGGGGAATGGTAGAGGACAGGAAGGCCTGGAGGATCATTGTCCATGGGGTCGCGATGGGTCGGACACGACTTCGCACATAACAACAACAAATAATCTGAAGTCCAGATATAACTACTTTTGGACCAAGATTAGTGTCTTGCCCCCCAAAAAGAGAAGAAAATGTATTTGATGTATATTTTTTGTCTCTCCAGACATCTACCAACTGTACATTTTTAATCAACAACAACAAAAATCAGGCAATTTCTCCTGAGTCAATCCAGGTTTTCCCCTGTCACTCAAGTTCTTAACTTTCAAGAAATCTTCCACCTTATTCAAATCTCCCATTAATACCATCTCTGTAGAAGTAAATTTTCCAGCTTTCCTGCCGGGTTGCAGGCTGGTGTTTTAGTCATGGCTGGTTGCCCCACCTCTTCCTCTACCCACATGGTGGAGCATTTGACCCAGTCACCTCATCTGCCCCCGTTCTGTGTTCCTGCATAGGATCTGGGGCAGTCAAGTTCCCAGTGCATAAATGGTCGTAAACAGGGCCGGATTTTCCTATAGGCTAACTAGGCTTCAGCCTAGGGCCTCAAGGTCAAGAGGGGCCTATATTCAAATTGTTAGCAAAATTAAAATCACACTATCACACCAATCACGACATGTTTCATTTAACATATTGATATATATCACAGTAATGATGAATTATATTATCTCTCATGTAATTTACAAACTTAAAAATGGGAGGTGAAAGGGCCACATAGGTGGCATAGCCTAGGGCCTCTTTTCATGTAAATCTGGCCTTGTTTGTACATTTGCTTATATTGCAATAGGGCAGTGTAAACTACTTTGAGTATATTCAGAAGAACAACAGCCTACAAAAACAACAGCCTACATCTTTGTCAGATCCTGGATTTAGTGACTGGTTCATCTAAAGACACAGGCATCCAACCATGGGTGTAGGGGGGGAAAGGGACAAGAGCTCTTTGTCTCCTGCCTTTAGCACTGTGATCTAGACTTTGTTGCAGGCCTCTGAGAAGTACTGATGCTAATTTGTGAAACAGACCAAGGATCCTAAATAGCATTTTTACATTCATGTTATCCTTGTTGTTTTTTAGGGGTCAGGAAATGGTGCAGGTGGAGGCTCTGTGAGTATTTATACATCAAGGTTGGGCATGTAAATATGATCAGGGTTCAAAATCATGAAATAGGAAGGGTATACAGGGAGAGATAGAGACATTGTGTCCCATAACCAGCTCCTATTATATAGAACTGAATGGGATTATCTGGAAATGAGTGGAGGGGGGATTATTGACTGGTGGGGGGACTGTTGGAGGATCAGAGCACAACTGGTGATATTTGATGGCTTCAGGCAGCTCTCATTAACCAAAGTTGCTAGGGGACAGTGAGAGCAACCATATTTACCCAGATTTCTGCCTGTCTTGGCTCCTCAAAGTGAGTAGCCAGCGGATAGCAGGTCAGATGAGGGATATCTTTGTAGACATTGAAATGTCTTTCTTTCTCTTGCTGGATGAAATTGTGGTTATTGGCAAAATGAAACTCACCTTTATTTATTCAGATATTTTTCCCTCAGTTTTCTCTGTATAAAGATGAAAGGTGGCTTACAGTACAAAATACTACATAAATCAACCTGCCAACAAAACAACCTTATTCAGTTTTGTCCTATCCTACATCCAGTGGTTGGTTGATCCAAAGGCATAAAGCCACTGCCTTGAGGTTCATATCCCAGATATTGCATTCTAAAACTTTAGATCTGAAACATGAAGTGAAAGCAAGAACTCATCAAAGATGTTCCTAACAATTTTCCCATTCTTGATAAAACAAACAGTATCTTCTCTGCAATGATGAAAAGTTGATTCCTTTGAAGCAGTCTGTTGTTCTTTGAAGTCCGTAGTTCTTTGAAGCAAGAGGCCATTCAGAAGACTCCAGAAGTGTATTTATTTCATGTGGAGGTTGTGCCCATTTGGAGACACTTTTCTTTAAGGAAATTGAAGTTGTCTACCTTTTAAAATGTCATCTAGTGGCAAACGCTTCTTAGTACTAACGACAATGTATTAGGTCCTCTCCAGACCACAGATAGATCTGAAAAAAACACCAATATTTTCAGTTGATATTCATGTATCAGGGTGATATTCAGGATTCTCAAGAAGGCTTGAGAATCCTGACCCTGAAGAAGGAAGAAAGGAGGAGAATAGATGCTTTCGAATTATGGAATTGGAGATGAATGCTACAAATACCATGGACAGCCAAAGTTACCAACACGATAGTTTTAGAGAGGAACAAAACAACTGTCATTAGAAGGGAAGCTATTACGGCTAAAGCTCACTTACTTTGGACACATCTTGCGATCAAACTCGCTAGAAAAATCATTAATGCTCAACATGGTCAGCGGCAAAAGGAAACGTGGTCTCCAAAGGATCCCCTGGCTCAACACGATCGAAGCCAATTCAGGCATGATCATGAACCAGCTAAAAGAAGTCTAACACCGAACGCAAGGCGTAGGAACAGAATAAAAGAAATAAAATACATAATTACTGAGATATAGATCAATATGTTAAATGAAACATGTTGTTATTGGTGTAATAGTGTAATTTTAATTTTGCTAACTATTTGAATATAGGCCCCTCTTGTCCTTGAGGCCCTAGTCTGAAGCCTAGTTATCATATAGTAAAATCCGGCCCTGTGTACAAAACAACAGCCTACATCTTTGTCAGATCATGGATTCAGTGACTGGTTCATCTAAAGGCACAGGCATCCAACCAGGGTGTAGGGGGAACAGGGACAAGAGCTCTTTGTCTCCTGCCTTTAGCACTGTGTTCTAGACTTTGTTGCAGGCCTCTCTGAAGTACTGATGCTCATTTGTGAAACAGACCAAGGATCCTAAATAGCATTTTTACATTCATGTTATCCTTGTTGCTTTTTAGGAGGCAGGAGATGGTGCAGGTGGAGGCTCTGTGAGTATTTATACATCTTGGTTGGGCATGTAAATATGAGCAGGGTTCAAAATCTTGAAATAGGATGGGTATACATGGAGAGATAGAGACATTGTGTCCCATAACCAGCTCCTATTATATAGAACTGAATGGGATCATCTGGAAATGAGTGGAGGGGGGATTATTGACTGGTGGGGGAAACGGTTGGAGGATCAGAGCACAACTGGTGATATGTGATGGCTTCAGGCAGCTCTCATTAACCAAAGTTGCCAGGGAACAGTGAGAGCAACCATATTTCCCCAGATTCCTCCTATCTTGGCTACTCAAAATGAGTAGCCAGTAGATAGCAGGTCAGATGAGGGATATCTTTGTAGACATTGAAATGTCTTTCTCTTGCTGGATGAAATGGTGGTTATAGGCAAAATGAAACTGACCTTTATTTATTCAGATATCTTCCCCCCAGTTTTCTCTGTATAAAGATGAAAGGTGGCATACAATACAAAATGCTACATAAATCAACCAGCCAACAAAACAACACTATTCAGCGTTGTCCTTTCCTACATCCAGCGGTTGGTTGATCCAAAGGCATAAAGCCACTGCCTTGAGGTTCATATCCCAGATATTGCATTAGTGTCCATTCTAAAACTTTAGATCTGAATCATGACGTGAAAACAAGATGTTCCAAACAATTTTCCCATCCTTGATAAAACAAACAGTATCTTCTCCGCAATGATGAAAAGTTGATTCCTTTGAAGCAGTCTGCTGTTCTTTGAAGTCCATAGTCCTTTGAAGCAAGAGGCCATTCAGAAGACTCCAGAAGTGTAGTTATTTCATATGGAGGTTGTGCCCATTTAGAGACACTTTTCTTTAAGGAAATTGAAGTTGTCTACCTTTTAAAATGCAAATGTCATCTAGTAGCAAACGCTTCTTAGTACTAATGACAATGTATTCGGTCCTCTCCAGACCACAGATAGATCTGGAAAAACATACCGATATTTTCAGTTGATATTCATGTTTAAGGGTGACCCTGAAGAAGGAAGAAAGAAAGGAGAATAGATGCTTTCGAAATATGGTGTTGGAGATGATTGTTACAAATACCGTAGACAGCCAAAGTTACCAACACAATAGTTTACAGAGGAGCAAACCAACTATGTCATTAGAAGTCAAGCTATTACAGCTAAAGCTCACTTACTTTGGACACATCTTGCGATCAAACTCGCTAGAAAAATCATTAATGCTCGACATAATCGGCGGCAAAAGGAAACGTGGTCGCCAAAGGATCCGCTGGCTCAACACGATCGAAGCCAATTCAGGCATGATCATGAACCAGCGAAAAGAAGCAGTCAGAGACAGGGGCACATGGCGAAGACTTTCCTATAGAATCGCCGAGGTTCGGACATGACTGAGCAGATGAAATCATCATCAAGAAGGCTAGATATAGATTACCAAATATATTGCTGAACTATTGAGGAATATCTAAAAGTATTCATAGCTGGTGTTTTAAGGCTTCTGTGACTGTTTTCTTCTCTTCAACTTTACAAGCCTTCTATTGGCCCTGGATTCTGCTGGTATTCTTTGATTTTACAGGTCCAACACAGCCAGTGTCCCTAGCTTGAATAAGTTCTTCTAGGATTTGCTGGTTGTGTTGCGTTTCTCACATTGGCCTGGGGCCCTATTGGGATACTCTGGTTTTATGTTGGTTTTGTTGGGCTTCCTGGTTCGAAGTTCATTTGGAGCTTTTGTTTATTGCTTCCTCATGTGAGTTTGGCTATTGGCTTCTTTGACTATTTCTCCCAAAAAGAACAACGAGGGCAAGAAGGGATACTGATAGGACCCTTGTTCAGGGGACCACAGAACTGGATCTCTTTGTCCAACATATTTGAAACTTAGGGGGCAATAGGGCTGTTGTAATTCTGGCGTCATTTTAGTAATAGTAAACCCCACAGCCACTCCAGTGTTTCTGAAATCATCCCGACTAGGGAATCATGGAATGTAAACAATTCCAAAATCCTCTCCCCCAAATAGAAACCTGAATCCCAAAATGGAATCGGAACTTGAATATCCAAAATACTAGTATTTAAGATTTCTCCAAATCCAAATTATAAATAGTGATTTTGTAAAAGGCACATCCTTAGTGCCATTCATTATTGTCTTAGAAGTTTACCAATGTAGTCACTGATGCATTGCTTTGCAGGAGTGCAGATGTGTAGCTTGCATAAAAAGACACCAACCAAGATATTTTGGAATAATAAGGCCACAGCTTTTATTACCTTCTTAGCAAAGGAGAGTTTGCGTGGCATGAGGAAGAATCCAGCAATGATGCAGTCAGCAGACCATGAATACCCCAAGGCCTCAGATGACACCCTGGAGAGCCATCCTACATATCAGCCTAAAGGTGGGACTCCTTCCCATCTGAAGACCCACCCCGGGAAGGTGGTATAACGAGGGTCCAATGGGCATAAGCCTCTGTCTGTCTCTCCAAACCACCTGGCAATGCGAACCTGCCTACCCAGCAGGGTTGGCATTCCGCTCACATAAATGCCGATCTCTTAATGAGACCTGCAAAGATGGAGGGAAACTGATACACAGACCAGTTCTCCCAAGAAGGATTCTCCACATGCCAAACCACCACTGTGACAATAAACATAAGGAAAAAAATTAACAATAAAGTCTAACACCGAACTCAACGCGTAGGAACAGAATAAAAGGAATAAAATACATCATTACTGTGATATAGATCAATATGTTAAATTAAACATGTTGTGATTGGTGTAATAGTGTAATTTTAATTTTGCTAACAATTTGAATATAGGCCCCTCTTGACCTTGAGGCCCTAGGCTGAAGCCTAGCTAGCCTACAGGAAAATCTGGCCCTGTGTACAAAACAACAGCCTACATCTTTGTCAGATCCTGGATTCAGTGACTGGTTCATCTAGAGACACAGGCATCCAACCATGTGTGTAGGAGAAAAAGGGACAAGAGCTCTTTGTCTCCTGCCTTTAGCACTGTGATCTAGACTTTGTTGCAGGCCTCTGAGAAGTACTGATGCTCATTTGTGAAACAGACCAAGGATCCTAAATAGCATTTTTACATTCATGTTATCCTTGTTGCTTTTTAGGGGACAGGAGCTGATAAAGGCGGAGACACTGTGAGTATTTATACATTGTGGTTGGGCATGTAAATATGAGCAGGGTTCAAAATCATGAAATAGGAAGGGTATACAGGGAGAGATAGAGACCTTTTGTTCAATAACCAGCTCTTATTATACAGAACTGAATGGGATCATCTGGAAATGAGTGGGGGGGGGGGATTATTGACTGGTGGGGGGACAGTTGGAGGATCAGAGCACAACTGGTGATATTTGATGGCTTCAGGCAGCTCTCATTAACCAAAGTTGCTAGGGGACAGTGAGAGCAACCATATTTACCCAGATTTCTGCCTGTCTTGGCTCCTCAAAGTGAGTAGCCAGCGGATAGCAGGTCAGATGAGGCATATCTTTGTGGACATTGAAATGTCTTTCTTTCTCTTGCTGGATGAAATTGTGGTTATTGGCAAAATGAAAGTCACCTTTATATATTCAGATATCTTTTCCCCAGTATTCTCTGTATAAAGATGAAAGGTGGCTTAGGAGAGTTTGCGTGGCATGAGGAAGAATCCAGCGATGATGCAGTCAGCACACCATGAATATCCCAAGGTCTCAGATGGCGCCCTGAAGAGGCATCCTAGGTATCAGCCTAAGGGTGGGACTCCTTTCCATCTGTAGACCCACCCCGGGAAGGTGGTATAACGAGGGTCCAATGGGCATAAGCCTCTGTCTGTCTCCCCAAACCACCTGGAAATGCGAGCCTGCCCACCCAGCAGGGTTGGCATTCCGCTCACATAAATGCCGATCTCTTAATGAGACCCCTGAAGATGGAGGGAAAGTGATGCACAGACCCGTTTCCCCAAAAAGGATTCTCCTCATGCCAACCCACCACTGTGACAATAAACATAAGAAAAAAAACTAACAATAAAGTCTAACACCGAACGCAACGCATAGGAACAGAATAAAAGAAAGGGAGAGAGGGTGGGAAGCTTTCCACCGCTGCTCCAGGGAGGAAAGAGGCTGAGCACACAGACTCAGCCCCTTTTATGGGCGTCAGACATGCCCACTCCTCCCCCACCCTACAGAGGCACAGTGTGCCTCACAGAGCCTCAGAACAAAAGGCCCTTCAGGGTGGCGCATCAGAAAGACGCTTCTTTGCTTTTTAAACGGCTGGGATCAATTCTCCACGACAGCAGTTGAAGCCTCTGGTAAATTGTTGCTTCTTATTGTAGTCACTGATTTGTTGGGAATGTTTGTACTAATAGCTATCATTTGCATTGTAGCGCTAATAAGGGACATGACTATTGTGAAGACCCCGGACCAAGATGACGATGCCTTACGTTCTTCTCTACTTCCTGCTTTGCGCTCACTCAAGCCAATCAAATGACAATAGATCATTGCAAATCACAGTGGTGTTATCCAGATTAATTCTTGATTAGAAACTGATTTTGTTGCCTTAAATCAAATGGCTCAGGACAATACAATCTGTTCTGTTACAGCCTTGGGGAATGGGGAAAGCTTTGCAAATAAATAAATAAAAGAAAACTGCAACCGCAGGAAAATGGCTTGTGTGATTTCCTGGATGGTCACAGGGGGAGATGATATTTTCATCATTGCTTGAAGAAATTCAGCTCAGTTCTAACTACTGCTGATTTTGCTGAGAAATTCTGGACCTGCCCAAATGTCCCAAAAGTATCACAGAAGATCACAAGGATTAGTCAACCTGGAGTTTAACAAACCTTTAACTGCAACTACTTGCTCCATTCCTACTTCGCTGCTAAACTAGGATCCCAGGGTTTCGGAAGCACCATACTTGTTCCTACATTTGTTTTGTCACTTAGCTGTCCCACAGGTATCACAGCCTGCACATGACAATGTGCTCTAAGAATCTGACAGTTTAACGCTATCCCCTGACAGTGATTGCCATGCAGATTCAGGCTCTATACCAAGCGACTTCCATTCCCCAGGCCCAAAAGCCTGTGAGGTCACTGAGGCCTATTCCGTGCCAGCAACACCACTCCAAGCCACCACCAGTTGTTCCCAGCAGACCAGCATTCTCCACCACTTCCTGGGTTCTAACACGGGTCCATTATCTCTGGTGTATCCCATCTGTCCTGAAGTTCTGAGGCCACACTAGGCGGCTGACACTATCAAACTTAGGAGTCCTTAACGCAGGAAGTTTCTGGTTTCGCCATGTTAATCAGTGTATCATGCTAGCAACTTCCAAGCTTCTACCACCAGCAGAAGAGTCGCATTGACTGTCCCCTCTACCCCCCTTCCTGGAATTATTCTGTATCTTTTCAAGTCACTGGAGAAAGCAGTGTTGCAATATCCATGCAAGGGGAGGACATGGAAAAGACTGTGACCATCTCACAAAGGATCCTCCCCCCATCCCCATAGAGCCTGTCTCCATATAGTGGCCCCAGGATGCTTGAGACATTTGCTGAACCCTGGCTTCAGTCACTTATCAAGCTACAGTGGCCGATAGGGCAGAGGGAAATGAGCATTATGGTCAGGAGCTCCCAGTCTACTCAAGTGTCCTTTCCCTCCCAACTATGCCTCATGATCATTTCAGTTTCAGCCAAGGCAGGAGAGGTGAGTAGGTGACAGAGACTTACAGCTGGTTATCTGTATTATAAAAATGATATGGTAAAGCATATAAAGGACCCCAATTTCATCCACCCAAATTGGCTTCTAAATCATCTAGCATTCTGACATCTTACCTACAGCAAGGAACTTGGGAGTGATCCTGGATGCTTCTCTTGCAATGGAGGCACAGGTCACAGGGGTTGCACACATGGTATTTTATCATCTTCACCAAGCACTGCTACTAGTGCCTTGCCAGCCCCCAGACTGTCTGGCCACAGTGATCCATGTGACGTCACCTCTAGACTTGATTTCTGTACCTCACTGTATGCTGGCCTATTCTTGTCCTTGTCTCGGAAAACCAGGTGGCAGCAAAAGCAGCTGCTAGGCTACTCCCTGAATCATCTTTGAGGACACATATCCTGATAGTGCTGAGGTAGCAGCACTGGTTGCCAGTTTTGGCCAGGATCAATTTCAGGGTCTTGGTTCTGACCATTAAGGCCCTTTGCGGCTTGGGCCCAGCCTAGCTGAATGACCCCGTATTTGCTTATGCCCCCCACAGGGCCCTTCTCACTGTGGGTACCTGGCCTTGAACTTATGTTTTTGTACCTGACCTTGAGGAATGAGTTCTAGAAGAGCTGTGGGCCCTGATGGAGCTGACAGATTTACACAGGACTGGCAAAATGGAATTCTTCCACCAAGTCTATGGTTGAGGCCATGCCTATAAGAATGATGCTCCCCCTTGTGCTGTGCTACACAGCTGTGGGTGGTAGGAGGGACCTGACCCTCTTGGTATCTTGGGAGTTATACTGGCTAGGGGGGTTTATGGGATTTTATAGAATTATATATTTATTTAAACCGCCGTAAATCTTCGGAGGAAGGTGGACTATAAATTTAATAAATAATGATATTAATAATAATCTACACATCTATGATTTGCAGATGATGCAAATCTTTTCTCCAGAACACCTATAGGGATGCAGAGAATGTTGAAGAATACTACAGCACACTGTGAGGAGGAACAGTTGAAAATTAGGGCTTTTCCTCATCCAATAAATATAGTATAATCCTAACTGAATGTAGTCGTTAGATTCCAGCCACTCTGCATCATGTCACCCTCATCCAAGCGTCTGGTCAGCAGACTGCTCACATCATCCTCCTTTTTAAAGCGTGAGTTTGGGAATCACAAAGTGGATTCACCAACCTATTTAGCGCTAGCTACCAGAGAGCAACCAGCAGGCAACCATCAAAGGGAAGGTATGGAGGCTCAAACTCACCTGCCTCATCCCGCCCTCGCACCCGCCTCTCTCTGCCTTTTTCCCGGGGATGGAAATTTCTTTTTAAAAATGGCTAACTTAATGGAGCGATGAATAGAAGAAGAAGAAGAAGAAGAGTTGGTTCTTATATGCCGCTTTTCCCTACCCGAAGGAGGCTCAAAGCGGCTTACAGTCGACTTCCCATTCCTCTCCCCACAACAGACACCCTGTAGGGTGGATGAGGCTGAGAGAGCCCTGATATCACTGCTTGGTCAGAACAGCTTTATCAGTGCTGTGGCGAGCCCAAGGTCACCCAGCTGGCTGCATGGGGGGGAGTGCAGAATCGAACCCGGCATGCCAGATTAGAAGTCCGCACTCCTAACCACTACAACAAACTGGCTCTCTAGGCGGATATGCATGCAGGCAAAGCCAGAAATAAAACATTTTTTTTCAAAGTTGTAACACAAAGCGTGCCTCTCAAAAATCACCCCCCCCCAAATCGGAAACGATATTAATGGGAACGAGTGAGGATATCAGAAGGTGCCTCAAACAAGCTCCATGGTATTCCCAGGAACTTCGGGAGAAAAAGAAGGAAGTGAGACAATTGGAGCAAATGTGGAGGAGAACTCGTGATGATGTGTCTAGGACATCCATGGCACTCTTATGAAGGCATATGAGAATGCAGTGAAAGTGGCAAAACGAGATCTCTACACCGCAGAAATCGTGTCCGCAAGCTCTCACCCAGTGCAATTATTTAGAGTAATAATCAGGTCTCTTGCTGCCCTCAAGGAAGGGCCTCACAGGGAAAGGAAATTTGATTTGAGCTGTGCAGCTTTATCAAGCTATTTTGCGGATAAAGTTCTATCGCTCCGCCATGACCTACCTGCCACGGTTGATACAGTTTGTGAACTGGAAGCTCTGTGGCTGTTGAGGGGGTGATTGTTTGATGGCTTCAGATGGCTCTCATTAAACAAGTGGATAAGTTGCTAGGGTCAGTGAAAGCAACCACTTGCCCCTTATATCCTATCAATCCTGGTTGCACAAGTTGGGCGTCCAGTGGATAGGAGGCCACTGGAGGGAAATTGTCAACCTCTCCTTAACATCTGGAGAGTTTTCCAAAGGGCTTAAGGATGCAATGGTTCACCCTCTACTGAAAAAAAAAACATTGCTGGACCTAGAGGACCCATCCAACTACCGCCCAGTCTTGCATCTTGTGTTTTTGAGAAAGGTTGTGGAGTGGGCCATGGTGGACCGGCTCCTAGCATTCTTGGAGGAAACTTCAGTCCTTGACCCATACTAGTCTGGCTTCCATCCTGGACAAGGGGTAGAGACTGCTTTGGTCATCTTGATGGATGATATCCAGCGCTAGCTTGACCAGGGCAGTTCACCCATTCAGCTTTTAGATCTGTTGGCCACATTTGATGTGATCGACCATGAGTTATTGGCCCACCACCTCACCGGGACCAGGATAAGGGAGACTGTACTGCAATGGCTAGTCTCCTTTCTCTGGAACCAGACTCAGTGGGTTGCTGGGGGGAATGACCTATCAGACCCTGTGGAGCTCCCTTGTGAGGTCCCAAAGGGGGTGATACTCTCCCTCACAATCTTCAACATCAATATGCACCCTCTAGTCCAGCTAGTCTGCGGTAATGGCCTGGGCTGTCATCAATATTTGTATGGCACCCAGCTCTATCTCCTAATGGACAGGTAGCCAGACTCCCCCCTGATAACATTTGCCAGATTTTGCAAGCAGTGCCTGGATGGCTCAGGCAGAGTCATCTGAAACTCAGCTTCTCCAAGACAGAGGTCCCTTGGCTGGTGAGAAGAGGACAGGTTCAGGAAGTGTGTCTCCCATGCCTGGATGGAGTGCATTTAACAACTGCACTATTTTGACAGGAATCTGGGGGTGTTCATTGATGCTTCTTTGAAAAGAGGTTTAATTTGTCCACAGACTATATTTGGATTGAACTAATACTAAACGCAAAGGGTCAAGACAAACTTCTCTAGGGGCTCTTCTGAATTATCATTTTCATCACTTGTGTGTCCCTACTGTGGGCTTTCTCACACAGGTTTTCATGAAACCCTGGAGTTTTGTTGATTGGGTGGCAGTTAAATATTTAAAATATATTTTAAATTTTTTTCTGTTCAATGATATGGCCATATATGTTCATTGTGACTGTCCCCCCTAATGTCCAATGATGGGCCTGGCAGGGGTAGGAAGGGGAGGAGCCCCAGCCATGCAAATCCTTGTGTCAAGTCTAATCACATGTGATTGTGCTAAGAATCCAGTGAGTTAAGTACTCAAATTTTAATTTAACTGCATAGGCCTACTCTGGGTCTATTTCTGGCACTGAGGTGGGGAAGATGGAGTGGCATCTATCTGCCCTAGCCCTGGGTTTCCCAATGGTAAATAGGTTGAAGAAGGCTGCCCGATTGCTTTGTCAGTGTTTTTTTCTTTCCCACGTGTGGTTTCTCCTTTCCAGTTTTGATATTTCACCACTATATGTGATGCAGATTTCCCTGTATAGTGCAGGTTTTTATGCCACACCATCAGTTATGTAATATTCAATTGACCACTAGAGGGACCCAAACAGAGGTGGATTTTTTTTTTTCAATCCTGAAGCAATACGGACACACAAGCAAAGAAAAAGAGACTGTAGAAGAGCCCCAGGTCCCCCTTGGTTGTGGGCCAGGTATACCTCCTACACAAGCCTTCCTGGTAGTATCCCCTCACTGGCAGATGAGTGAGGATCAGAGTCTGTTGTGACACCAAGAACTGCATATATTTCCACATAGACTCACCAGGTAACAGCTCTGCAGTCTCTTAGGCACCAGGTGAAATGTTTCTATTTTCCATAGCTTTTTGTATCTCATGTCTCACCATAAGATAACTACTCCCCATTTTTTGTGTGACCCTACATTGCACATGAGGATTATCAAAATTGTAAGCAATAAAAACCATAAAAATAAGTTTCAAGCTATCCACAATTTAAAATTATTTTTTTAAAAAATGCCCCTTGACTGCATTGGTCCAGAGCTTGGAGGCAGTGATGAAATGGCTTGTCTAAAGAAGTCTTTTATACAGTTTACCAGGAAAATTCCATCCAAACTGTCCCTCCCAGGGTGTTCCTGGGCCAGGCTCACACTCTTTTCCCTATACTCCCCAAACATACATTTTCCATACATGCATGTACATTAAAATGAGTCAACCCAGGGGGTGGTGATTCTACTATGCCAATAAGCCTCACTCAAATGTCAACATCTATATTTCTCACCTTTACTCCCAAAAAGCTGTTTTTTTCTCCCCAGCAGTGGTCTTATCACCAAGAGGGGTGAAATGATGTTGGTACGATGGTACTAAACAAGAAATTCAGCTCTGACCCTTCAGTAGCTCAGCAGACATTTTTTGATCTTTGCCAGGCTAGGCTGTTAACATCTACCGGGCCCCGGAACATTTAGCCAGGCTTGATTACTGTAACTCACTTTACGTGGGCCTACCCTTGCACCACTGGTGCAAAATGCGGCTACCCGGCTTCTCACATGGACACTGTGGAGAGCCCACACAACACCGGTATTATGGCTGAATTGGCTTCTGATTGAATTTTGAATCCATTTCAAGGTTTGGGTTTTGATCTTCGAGGCCTTATGCAGTCTGGGCCCTTCATATCTGAGGGATCGCCTCTCTGAATATGTTCCCTGGAGAGTTCTTCAGTCAAGCAATACCAACCATCTGAGGATCCCTGGCACCAAGGAAATAAAGCTGGTCTCAAAAAGAGCCAGAGCCTATTCAACCCTGTCTGGAGGAATGAGCTCCCAAGCAAGGTCAGGACCCTGCCAGAACTGAGTTCTGCAGGACCTGCAAGGGCTTCTGCTGAGCCTATTGTTGAGGTTCACTAGATAATAGCTAGATAATAGCAACAACAAATATTGGGCCTCCCTCTTGCCCCTCTGCCCTCCTTTCCTTCCCCACTCCTTCCCTATAATCTAACATCTGCTGACTTCAACCTGACCTTAGTAATCCAAATTTTGATGCTACAGTGTTAAATTGTGGTTTTACATAATTTTACATATTTTAACCAGGTTTGATTTGACTGATTAACTCATTGACTGATTGACTGATTGACTGATTGACTGATTGACTGATTGACTGACTCATTCATTCATTCATTCCATTTTTATACCGCCACTCCCAGCATAGCCGGCTTGTGGCGGTTTACATTCAATAAAACATGATAAGATACATCCATAAGACACCCTAAAAACATTATAACATCCCCAAAATACAAAACACAGAGTAATGGTGGTTAAAACATATATCTCCTCACCCAACAACATTTCAGTTGTTCTGGCATCAGTATAGGACACAATTAGTATTCCTGATGATGTAACCCAGAGGAGGTAGATTGCCCTGTGGTTCCGGGCAATGAAGATGATGGACAGATACACAGACATGACAAGAAAAACAAACTCATGCCATAAGGTCCTCTTTCTTTTTAGTTCAATGCTGGATGAAAGGAACATTGTTAAGGGGATATAAATGTCAAGATCAAAAATTAATACACAGGTACCTTTCCAGTTGTGGAAGTTAGCCAATGAGAAGTCACAGAAAGTAAAGTTAGCATTATCTAATGGTTGATTCATACTTGGTTGGTATCCTTTGTTTCCTCCAAGAAGACCCGGAGAGGCTTCCATCATTCATCATTCCTCCCCTTTCTGCTTACAGCCACCATGTTTTGAGATAGGTTAGGCTGCAAGAGACTTGGATGCCAGGGTCACCCTTTCATTCCATGATTCAAACCTGAATGACCCGGATGCTAGCCTGACACTCTAAACCAGTGACCCCCAACATGGTACATGTGGGTGCAATTGACTTGCATGGTGGCACCTCTCTGCTTAATAAGACGCGGACAACCGTTGTTAGCATAACAGGCCACAGCTCTCTTTAATAACCAAACATATGTTGGCTTGGCAGGGGGTTAAGAGCCACTCTATAGTCATATGGCTACTATTCCCACTACAGTGGCTCTCCTGGATCCTGCATCAGTTCCCAGCCTGGAACGTGGGTCCCCCCATTCTGTTGTAACCCCTAACCAGGGAAGTGCCACATCTGGGATGCCAAAGGAGGTCCAAACCACCTTTGGGTGCACCCCACGAGCCCCTTAGCCTCCCCAGCCTGGTCTGCCCTGCCTGCAGGTTGCCACCTCCTTAAAGAAGCCACTTATTTGTCTGGCTAGTCAGCCACGCAAAAGAGACTCCCCTCCAAACAGGCTCTGTCCCCTGCCAAGCTGAAAGCTGTAACAAATATTTTATGAACAAGCAGCGAACCAAACATAAACTGCTGTGCCAGCTTGTTCCCAGCCAGAAACTAAGGGGTGGGAGGTTGGGTAGCATCCCTGATTGTCACTTGGCAAAAGAGGCCAGGCTGAGCATCCTCTGCACCCTCCTCCTAAATGTCGGGACGCATGCCACGCTTGACGCATGCATCCTCTACCGCTGCTGCATCTCCTTCGTCAGCTCCCCAGCATCATCAGTGGCAGCCCCAGGTAATTTTCAGCAGCTCATTGTGTCTACTGGAGTGCTTCTTGGTGCTCATCTGCTCTTGCCCCAAAGTGTGCCCCTGTCAAATCAAAGAGCCTGTTCTGTGTTTTCCTCACTCAACTGACATAGAATATTTCCCAATATAGCTCAGGAGGCATCAACTTTGTGTCCATACAGGGATCTTTAGTTTGGAAGCAGCTGCCTCTATGGTAGGAATATGCTCAGCTTGGAACCTCCTCACCCTGGGGAAACTTCCCGATGTGCCCATGGGCATAGCGGGTGAGGGCCCCAGCTCTAATTATTACACTATTATGACTTTCACCTGGGAATGCGATGGCACAGGAACCCTACAGCAGGGTATGATTATAGGTCTGTTCAGAGTGGACAACATGAAGCAATGAGTTCATCCTACACTGGGGACAAATCCCCAGAGCTGGCTTTTTAAATATCAGTTTTCTTCTTCTTGGGTCTGTTAGACCAGGGGTAGTCAACCTGTGGTCCTCCAGATGTCCATGGACTACATCTGCTGGCAGGGGCTCATGGGAATTGTAGTCCATGGACATCTGGAGGACCACAGGTTGACTACCCCTGTGTTAGACCCTTCCTCAAAATTGGGATTTCCCCCCCCCAAAAAAAAACAACAACACCTGGCTCTGAATTACCGTATCAGTAAGGGAATCCAAGATTTTTCAGAAATACTAATCTTTTTTTGGTCCAATAGACCAGAACTAAGAAATACTGTCTTCCTCTCCCCCCGCTCTTTTTTGTACACTCCATTTTATTCCAGAGACTTAAGCCGCTGCCCATAGGAAGCAATGCCTTCTTAATGGAAATGCAATGTCCCAGATTGTATTGACCACAGCAAGTAAGGGCAAGGAGAAATGCATATCACCTCTGGTTCCACCTTAAAGAAGGACACTTGTTTGGAACTGAGCAGGGATTAAGGCGTCTTGTACCTTTGGGAAAACAGTTCAGTCAGCATGGATCAAAGTTCCTGTTGGAACTTTAAGAGGAACTTTGCATCCTCTTGGCTCCAGTACATCATCCTGGTTTATCTAGATAAATAAGCCAAAAAGCTAGGTTAGATTTTCTTGTATGACAAGATGACAAGGACATGCCTCTTCTACTTGACACCTGACTCTCAGGTTACACATGGACATATAAATCTGTCTTATACTAAATGTCCTGACCTGAATTACTCAAGCTAGCTCAATTTCATAAAACCCTGAAAAGTAAGAAGCATCAGCCAAGGTTAATACTTGGATGGGAGACCACCAGGAAAGTCCAGGCTTACTACACAGAATGGTGAATCAACTTGAAAACCACATGAGGTTTCAGTAACTTGGCTGTGACTTGATGGCCCTTTCCAGCAAGTATGAACACGCTCCTCTTACCTTAAACCTGGATCTCGGCATGCAAATAAAAGTATGAATCTGCCTTGTACGAAATTAGACTAGTGATCTATCAAGGTCAGTATTACATAATCCCACTAGGTCTCAGAATTCTCCAGAAGATATCTTTTTCATCATCTAGACTAGCACCTGATTTTTGTTTTTAATGACATTCAGGGAATTGAATATGGGCCCTTCTCCATGTAAAGCGGTATCCTAGTGCTGAAGCCCAGAACCTCTCCTAACTATAGTCATAAATAATAGAAAACAGTCAGGAAGAAGGTGGTGCTTGGGACTCCATCTAGAAGTTTAAGTTCGAAGATACCTTTCGTTGAAAAGGGAGTTTTAAGTAACTGCCCTGAATTGTAGAAGAGTTGGAGACGGGCAAACAGGCCATTTAGTTCAACTTCCTGCTAAAAACAGGATCATCCCTAAGCATCCATTATAAGGATATACCTAGCCACTGCTTGAAGACCGCCAGTGAGGGGGAGCTCATGACCTCCTTAAGCAGTCAATTCCACTGCTGAACTACTCTGACTGTGAAAATATTTTTGCTGGCATCTAGCCGGTACCAGTCTAAATGTAATTTAAACCCATCACTGTGGCTCCTATCCTCTGCTGCCATCAGGAACTTCTCCCTGCCCTCCTCCAAGTGACAACCTTTCAAATATTTAGAATGAGCAATCGTGTCCCTT
The DNA here is from genome assembly GCF_049243985.1 of Paroedura picta. Classification (NCBI taxonomy): domain Eukaryota; kingdom Metazoa; phylum Chordata; class Lepidosauria; order Squamata; family Gekkonidae; genus Paroedura; species Paroedura picta. The sequence goes on along the minus strand of NC_135373.1, from coordinate 7,864,543 downwards.
CTCACCCTTCTCTTCTCCAGGCTGAACATTCTCAAGTCCCTCAGCCTTTCCTCATAGAGTAGTGGTTCTCAACATGGGGGTCATGAGGGGTTGTTCAGCCCTTGAGGGGTTGTTTGGCCCTTTCCCAGGGTTCACTGTGAGAGCTTGGATACGGGGGCGACAGCCATGGTGGCAGCATGGTGCTGGCCTTCTCTGCACTGCCTCAGAGCTCATGGAAGCCAAGGAGATCACCAAGGCTGCACGGAGGAGGCCAGCGCCATGGCAAGCGCTGTGGTGAGCAGAAGCAGTGGTGGTGGTGGTGCATTGCACATGGCAGTGCTTGTGCATGCACTCCCATGCACCCACATGTGCACGCATGCCGCCACCACCCCTGCTATAGGGGTTGCGGCATTAGGGCGGTTGAGAACCGCTGTCATTGGGCTTGCTCTGCAGGATGCAGATCATTCTTGTTGCTCTCCTCTGAACTGTCACAATTTTGCCCATCTCCTTTTTGAAGTGAGGTCTCCAGAACTGCACACAGGACTCCAGGTGTAGTCTGTCCAGTGAAGTACACAGTGAGACTATGTACTATGTTGCAATTTTGATGTGATGCCTTTGTTGATACAGCCCAAGACTGTACTTGCCTTCTGCTCATATTTAGCTTACAGTCCCCAAGTACCCCAAGATCATGTTCACACAAACTGCTCCCCAGAAGTGTATCTCCCATCCAGTACTCAAATGCTTCCCATTTTTGTGACCCAGTTGTAGAACTCTGCACTTCTCCTTATTTGCCCACTTTTCCAGCATATCGTTGATCTCTATCTCTACCTTCTGGGTTCTTCGCTACTCCTCCCAATTTTGTGTCATCTTCAAACTTAATGAATACTCAAACTTCAAATTTCAGACCATTAATGGCATAACACTAATAATCATCCTGGTACCTAGTAATCAGGTATAGCCTACCTACTTAAAATAAAACAGATATTTGAAATACTAATAGTGACATGGCCTAAACATAAAACATAGGTCAAACAGATTATAACTAGGGTATAAATTAAGTAAACATTTAAAACATTAGTAAAAAATCAATTACTAGTGCTTAGTTAAAAGGGATATCATAACACAGAAACCATCCTAAGAAAGTATAACTCTTATTTCAAGAGTTATGTCTTGAAGAAGTATGACCAGAAATTCGGCCACCATATCTGTTACAGCAGGAAACTTATCTGATAATAAAAACTGAGTATCTCTTCCAGGAAAATGTACATCCAGAATTGAGTCAATCAGTTGCTGGTGGTGATTGAAGAGTGACAGACTGTACTGTAACATGTGAGCTGTGGTATCAGGCCCAGATGAGCAAAGCTCACACAATCCTTCAAAGAGACACTATGATGACACCACCAATGGGAAAATGTTTAGCCAGCTAGCATAGAGGTGTGAGGATGGGACAGGTTAGCAAGATTAAAAAAATAGTGAGCCCAAATGCGGCTGGGAATCATCCCACACCGCTATTGACAGAATGGCAGGTAGGCACGGGTGGGAAGACACGGAAGCTCGCAGGGCTAGGTCACCTGGTTTGGGCCAGGTTAGGCCTGCGCCTAGCCTGGCATGCCTGGTTGGATCACCTCCTGGGTTAGGCCCAGCAGCTGGGGGAATCCCATCTCCTAGGGGTGGAGGTGGTTGACTCGGATGCTGCAGTGGGCATTGCTTGTGGTGGATGCTGCTGACATCGGCTCCTTCATACCCTGCCAGGCTGAGGGCCAACATCTGTATTGTTAATAAAAGTTGTGGCCAATTTTGCACCACTTAGAGTGTCAGTGTCTTCCTTCCTGCCCCCGAAACCTGCCTGCAAGTCAATAACATGAGTTAAGGGGGTAAATCAAGATGACAGGGAGAACAGGTCCAGTTTATCAATGGGTAGTTCCACCACCCCTGGACCCAGGATAGAAACTTGTGGCATCCCACTGCTTACCTCCCTTCAATCTAATGAAACACTATTGACAACAATTCTTTGGGTGCAGCATCACCATCATGATCTTTAATATGTATAGTGCCCCTCCCAATTGGGCTCGGGGTGGTTCACAACAATAAAATCATTCAATAAAATCACTGACAATAATAAGATTACTAAAATACAGTTCAATACAATACATCTTATTATCTGTATATGTTCAAGTTAACGTTTAAACTCCCTCGCCAGGATGGGGCTTAGGAGGACATGATGGCTGATCTCCTTCCTCCAGAACCGGACACAGAGGGTGGCAGTGGAGGAAGAATTGACTTGCCCCTTTGTGCTCCTCTGTGGGGTACTACAACGGGTGATACTCTCCCCACGCTCTTTAAAATCTATATGCGCCCTCTGGCACAGCTGGCACAGAGCTTTGTTCTAGGCTGTCACCAATATGTAGATGACATCTAGCTCTGTCTCCTGATGGACATTTTCCAGATGTTTGGAAGCAGTGTCTGGATGGCTTAGGCAGAGGCAGCTGTAAATCAATCCCTCCAAGACAGAGGTCCTGTTGCTGGGCAGAAGGGGACAGGATCAGGAAGTGTGTCTCCCCTTTCTGGGTGGAGTTCAGCTTATGACTGTACCTACTGCCAGGAATTTGGGGGTGATCTTTGATGCCTCCTTATCTATGGAGGCACAAATCACAAAGGTAGTGCAAGTGGCATTTTCCCATCTGTGCCAAGCTATGCTATTAGTACCCTACTTGTCCCCCGAACACTTGGCCATAGTGATCCATGAAATAGTCACTTCCAGACAAAAATTCTGTAACTTGCTGTACACAGGCCTTCCCTTGTCTTTGACCCAGAAATTGCAGTTGGTGCAAAATGTGGCTGCTAGGGTCCTCTCAATGTCATCTTGGAGGGTCCATATCCAGTCTGTGCTGAAGCAGCTGCATTGCTTACCAATTAGCTTCCAAATCAAGTTCAAGGTTTTGGTTCTTACCTTTGGCCTGGGTCCCACATATCTTTAGGCATCTCCTTATGCCCCCCTCAAGGCTCTTCACTCTGCAGGTTTGAATCTGCTGGTTGACCCCAGTCCTTGGGAGTACACCTGGCCACGACTAGTGCCAAGGCCTTTCCAGTCCTGGCCCCAACCAGGTGGAATGAGCTCCCAGAAGAGCTGAGGACCCTGACGAAGCTGTCACCGTTCCTCAGGACCTGCAAGATGTAGCTCTTCTGCCAGGTCTTTGGTTGAGGCCAAGCAAAGGAATATCTGGTCCCTACTTGCAGAAGTCCATGTGCCAGATATCTGGGCAGGGACTACCTCTCCTGAAAGCAGTAGTGCATTGTCATAGGGCATGGAGGGGGTGGATTTAGACTGGTCGAAGGTTGCATGCTCTGATCTGGATGACCCAGGCTAGCCTGATCTCATCAGATCTCAGAAGCTAAGAAGAACTGGTCCTAGTTAGTACTTGGATGTGAGTTATGGTTGTGTGCTCCAGCAGAGTTTGGCTACTTCAGCAATCATCAATGCCCAAGGTGGCCAACACTGGGGCATGGAGCGCTGGCAGCAGTGCGTGACATGGAGCCCACCCGCAGGCACAGAGCTTTGCACCTGCGTTTGTGCGCCAATTGGCATGCCACCGCCACCCCTCCTCTCCATGCCACAGCACTGGCTGCCTTGGGCTTTGATGATTGCCAAAGTGGCAGAACCATGCCAGAGTGCGTAACACTAATGTGAGCCCACCAAGGAATTCTAGGATCTAGCTGCTGGCTTGCTGTGGGTTCAGGCTCGCTCCCTTTGTGTGTCAGGTCAGCCCTCTGGCACCCTCGGGGGGGGGGGCATGCAATAATAATAAAGTTGTGGCCACATTGATTGCCAGACTGGAGTGCTGCATCTAATTGGGGTAAAATGCCAGCGTGTCAGTCAGTGACAACAGACCTGCTAGCTAAATCTTCTGTTCCGTAGTGACTTTATAAAGTCTGATAAGAAGGCAAAGGGTAAGAATAAATGAGTCAAAGTTAATGCCTTTCAACTAAAAAAGTTTGCTCAGAAGATGGACGAGATCTACTGAAGCAACAAGCTGGACAAAGTTCTTATTGAAGGTTAATAAGATAGCACAAGAACTTCTCTTCCATGGAGACAAGCTCTCAAATACTAAACAGGTGGGGCATCATCTTCCTCGACTAAGGTAAAAGCAGTTCGCACTAATGTTGCTAAATATCCCAAAATATCCCAAATATCCCAAAACGAGGAAAGGGAGAGTTATCCTACATTAATGGCCATGGTTGCGACATCCCTTGTGACATCCCTTAGTTTCATCTGCTGAAAAGGACACGCATATTCCTTGCACATGAATATGAAAGTTTATAGATATATAGGAGATTTCCAAAAGCATGACACAATATCTTTCTAGCATTCCAGCAAAGGACAGTCGGTGAGTACTGCAAATCCTGCGTATTGTCAATTATATATAACTAGGGGTCAAGCTTGTTGCATTCAGGAATACAACGGGTGCTAGATTGGGGTGGAAGAACTCCCCCTCTCCCCAGGACCTGGAAAGGCTGCAAGCAGCTGTTAGGGAACTCACCGGCAGGGGCTATTTGCATGTGGCAGGGATCTGCAGCCTTCAAGGATCAGAGGGAATTGGAAGGAGGAGGGGGTGGTCAGGGGTGTGGAACAGAAGGTGATTGGTTGGCCACTGGACAGACAGGCAAGCTGGTTGGAGGAGAAGGCACTCAGGGGTAGGACAGATGCCCCGAGTGGGTGTTAAGTGCTGAGTGGCACTTAAGTCATGAGATATGCTCCTCCTCCTTCAAGCCAAAAATATTATGTGGAACAGATAACAGGAACCAGAATGTCCTTGTCTGATTTTGAAAAATCAGACTATGTTATTTAGTCATTTTTACATTTTATTTATTGATTGAGAAAATTTAGAACACTTATATGTTGATTTGGGTTGATCATTCTGGAATGAGAAATTTCCAAAGACATGAGAGGAATGGTCTAGGGAGGACACAGTTCTGGGAGGGAGCTCAGGAAGATGTGATGTCAGGTCCTGCAGTGTCACAATTAGGTCAAAAGTTGGCATTTCCAGTCCTTTCCTTTTCTGTGAGGTCAATGCTTTCTATAAAACTTCAAATTTTAAATTTCACATAGCATATTATTTCTGCGCTCTGTCCCTTAAATCCTTAGTAGGCTTCTTCATGAGTTATTTTAGTATGCTGTGCTAACCCATTTATCCTTTTTGGGAGTTCACCTATTAACCCTACCTGAACAACCTGCAAGACTGCCTTGAGATTGTGGCTTCAACAATTATTGGATGGAACTCCCCCTTCTCAGTTCAGAAACCTCAGCCCAATAACTCCACTGCTATTCTCATAGCTGTACCTCCATGATTTAGTCTCCTTCCCAGGTGTGCCAGAACTACCATCAGGGCTGTGAAGCAGCCATCAACCGGCTGATCAACCTGGAGTTCCATGCTTCCTATGTGTACATCAGCATGTCCTACTATTTTGACCGTGATGACGTGGCTCTGAAAAACACAGCAGTTAAAGGATTCCGGGCTTCATACTGTTCAAATGTCTTTCTCTTCTCCAAACTATACATGCCCAACTCTCTTCATAAGGAATAGATTCCAGCCCCTCAAGCACACTTGTTGCCCTTTTTTGGTACATGTTCTAACTGGTCAATATTCTTCTCAAACTGCAGTGCCCAGAACTGGACAAAATATTCCAAATGATATTTTGTCCAGTTCTGGGACAACCAATGTTCTACTATCTAACCAATGTTCTACTATCAAGCCAGGTATCCCCCATCTTATATTTACACATCCCATTATTATTACCCAATGTAATGCTTTACACTTCTCCCAATTAAAATTCATTTTGTTGGCTAGCTAGACCCAATTTCCTAATCTATCCAGATCTCCCTGAATAGTTGTCGTTTCCTCCAGGGTATTTAACATTCCACCCAATTTTGATCAATATACCCTCATCCAAATCATTAATGAAAATGGGGTGGAGACAGCTCTGGTTGCCCTCACATATATTCTCTGGAGGCATCTGGATCTACGTTGGTCTGTCCATACCATCTGATTTTCTGGCCAACTGGTTTCACGTTGTGGTGGATTGGTTCAAATGGAGTTGGCTGAAGCTAAATCCAGCTAGGATGGAGGTCCTTCAGCTAGGCTCATAAATCATAAATTATGTTTAGGTTGAACAGGTAAATAGATGGAGGTCCTTCAGCTAGGCTGATGTGCTGATTGGGAGGGAGGTAATGCAACTCCTGGCTCTTGATGGGGTCCATTTACCAACTTCGACCACTGTCAGGATCCTGGATGTCTCTATATCTATCGAGGTCATGAACAGTGTGCACCAGAAATTTTATAGCCTTTACCAGGTATTGTAACTTGCACCCTACTTTTCGATTCCCAACCTAGCCACTGTGATCCATACAATAGTCACTTCCAGACTAGACCTCTGTAATTCACCCTGCACAGGTTTGTCCTTGAAGCTGCTCTGAAAACTCCATCCAAAATGAGGCAATGTGGGTCTTTCGTGGGACCACATGGAGAGTACATAATACATCTGTGCTCTCCCAGATGCATTGGTTCCATATTGCAGATTGAATCAGGTACATGATTTTGATTCTTCTGTTCAAGATTCTAAACAGTCTGAAATTCTGTAACTGTGGAATTACCTCTTCTGCTATACCCCCAGAGTGCATTAAGATTGTATCCTGCTCAGGGTCCCTTGTCCCAGGGAAGTGACACTGGCCTCAACCAGGGCCAGTGGAATGCTTTGCTTCATGACATCAGGGTCCTCTGGGATCTCAAGCAATTCCAGAGGGTCTGTAAGACAGAGTTGTTCCACCAAGCCTACGGTTGAGGCCAGGAAACCAACACGAACAAAGCACTGGCCTCCCTATCTGAAATTTGAAGCTGAGAAATACCTTGCATAAATCTGCCCAACATAGACCCTCTCCTAGAAGGTTATACTTACATTAGAGAGGCAACTTTTACACAAATGTTTTTGGCACATCTGTAACCGCTCTGCAAAGCAGTAGAAATAATTTAATAAGGTGTAGGTGGGTGGAGAAAGGGGCGGTGCGAGTCCGTGATAAAAACCCGCGGTGGCTTTGCGGCTCCCAATTGGCCGCTCCGATTGTCAGTCACTCAGCCCAGAAGAAGCCATGGGGAAAGGCTTCGGTGCAGGGGAAGGAGCAGGGCCAATGCAGGCAGTCTTGCTCTTTTACCCATGCCGAAGCCAGCTAATGGCGAGGGGAGCCCTCCTGGCGGGAGACATCGGCCACCATGCACGAAGGAGAGTGATTGATACGGCGGTGGATGAGCAACGAAGAAGGAGCTCGTCTGCAGAGCATCGGGGGGGGGATGGGGGGCGTGTGCTCTGACACAGGAGAAGAGGCATGGGGGCATGTGGTGTCCATAAAATGTGCCACGTGGGAAGGGACGGCCTCTTCTCCTGCAGCACCCGAGCAACTGATGGTTCTTGGGTCGGAGGGGACCACGGTGAGGGCTTCGCCCCAGGGAGGGGGCGCCCCAAGGAGGCCTCCTAGCACTTGCTGTATTTAGGGTACAGCAGGTTTAAGTGCTAGTTCATATATATTGTAGCTGAAGTTCCACATTTGCTATTCCTTCCTTCCTTCCTTCCTTCCTTCCTTCCTTCATTCATAGAGATATATATTCCACCCTTCTCTTACAAAGGAGGACAAGGGCTGTCTCGCAACAGTTTTAAAAATATTTCATTATCAGAAGTGTCATCATTAAAATATACCCAGAAAAAATTCACAAGAGAAAACATTTGGCAAACCAATTGCTGCTGAAAACAAAAGGAGTAACTAAAAACCTGCTGTCTCAGTTCCATCTTGAAGCCCCTGCAAAACCTTGATATGTCCCTCAAGACATGGGTATCTTCTGATTAAACATTCTACCATAATGGGGCAACGATGGTAAAGGCTGGCGGAAACAAGATGGTTTCCTAAACAACAGGTAGTGTTAAAAAATATTGTGTGTTGATGAGTGTAAGCAACAATGGGGGGGGGGATTTATAAGGGGAAAGGTGGTCCTTCGGGTATTCTGGTCCCAAACCATTTAGTTCTTTAAAGGTTATAACCAGCACCTTGAACCTAACCCAGAAACAAATTGGCTACCAGTGCAGCTGCCTCAAGATTGGTGGCACATGATTAGAACAAGACCAGCCAGTCAACACACAGTTGCTGCATTCTGGACCACCTGAATGTTCTGAAATATCTCCAAAGGCAGCCCTTTGCAGATTATATTATGGTAGTCCAGTCTGGAAGAGACTGTGATATGGATCAAAAGGAGACCAGGCCAAATAGGGGGCCAGTTGGCAGACGGTGAAGATAGGGAAATGCTTGCTTTATCAAGCTGGACATCGATGGCTGTCAGGCCAGTTCTCCATTCTACATCTTATAGACCTCTTCACTGTATGAATCTATCATTGCAGCAGTGCTCCAAGTGCTGGGGCCTTATGGGTGTGGACAGAGATGTGTGGGGATAATCCCATTTAAAATCTACCGCCATTAAGGAGGGGCATGTTCCTTGGTAGGTTGTATAAACTATTCGTTCTCTAACCTATTGCTCCTCTCCAGCTTCAAGGCTATGGTGTGCTTGAACTGACCTCAGTAGGCAAGCATGCTCCTGAAATGACTCCTGAGCCAATGTAATCATCTTTCAACCAGCCACACAAATTATGATCCCATCTGTCGCTAGCTGTTAATAAGATCCATTGTTCAGAAGGAGAAGAGGTCCACATGGAGAAGCCTGTGACTTTTCCGAGATAATCAACTCATGTCAATTTTTCCGCTGTTTGCCCAAAGATACCCCTTGTATTTGTTTTAGACTGTCAGAGTGAAAAAAGAAGGAAGAGGAAAAACAAAGGAACATTGGCTTATTTCAAAGTTTTATACCCTGCCACTCACCCTTTGGGTGTTTAAACTGCCTTATGAATACTGTGGAACAAAAACAAGTTTGGTCTTAATGAGGTGGGATTCCATATGCAGTTCTTTCACCCTCCAACAAACTGTAGAATCATAGAATCATAGAATCATAGATTCATAGAATCATAGAGTTGGAAGGGGCCATACAGGCCATCTAGTCCAACCCCCTGCTCAACGCAGGATTAGCCCTAAGCATCCTAAAGCATCCAAGAAAAGTGTGTATCCAACCTTTGCTTGAAGACTGCCAGTGAGGGGGAGCTCACCACCTCCTTAGGCAGCCTATTCCACCTCTGAACTACTCTGACTGTGAAAAATTCTTTCCTGATATCTAGCCTATATCATGGTACTTGAAGTTTAAACCCATTACTGCGTGTCCTCTCGTCTGCAGCCAACAGAAACAGCATCCTGCCCTCCTCCAAGTGACAAACTTTCAAATACTTAAAGAGGGCTATCATATCCCCTCTCAACCTCCTTTTCTCCAGGCTGAACATTCCCAAGTCGCTCAACCTATCTTCATAGGGCTTGGTCCCTTGGCCCCAGATCATCTTCGTCGCTCTCCTCTGTACCCTTTCAATTTTATCTACGTCCTTCTTGAAGTGAGGCCTCCAGAACTGCACACAGTACTCCAGGTGTGGTCTGACAAGTGCCGTATACAATGGGACTATGACATCTTGTGATTTTGATGTGATGCCCCTGTTGGTACAGCCCAACATTGCATTTGCCTTTTTTACCGCTGCATCACACTGCCTGCTCATGTTTAGTTTACAATCCACAAGTACCCCAAGGTCTCGTTCACACACAGTGTTACCTAGAAGCGTATCCCCCATCCAGTAGGCATGCTTTTCATTTTTCCGACCCAGATGCAGAACTTTACACTTATCTTTATTAAATTGCATCTTGTTCTCATTTGCCCATTTTTCCATTGTGTTCAGATCTCATTGAACTCTGTCTCTATCTTCCGGAGTATTTGCCAGTCCTCCCAATTTGGTGTCATCTGCAAACTTGATGAGTAGTCCCTCCACCCCCTCATCTAGATCATTAATAAATATGTTAAAAAGTACCGGACCGAGCCCTGAGCCCTGAGGTACCCCGCTACTCACCTCTCTCCAGTCTGATGAAACACCATTGACAACAACTCTTTGAGTGCGGTTCTCTAACCAATTACCTATCCACTTAACTATCTGAAAATCCAGATTGCAGTCCTTCAACTTATCCATCAGAACATCATGGGGAACCTTGTCAAAAGCTTTACTAAAATCCAAGTAAATGACATCAACCGAATTTCCCCGATCCAGCAAACCTGTTACTTGGTCAAAAAAGGAAACCACATTGGTCTGGCAGGACCTGTTGGAGACAAATCCATGCTGACTTCCTTGTACCACCAAATTGTCCTCCAGATGTTTGCAGATCGCTCCTTTTAATATTTGCTCCATTATCTTCCCCACAACAGAGGTCAGACTCACTGGTCTGTAGTTTCCCGGGTCATCCTTCCTCCCTTTTTGAAGATCGGAATAACATTTGCTCTCTTCCAGTCCTCCGGGACAACTCCAGCCCTTAAAGAGGTTCCGAAGATGATGGACAAGGGCTGTGCAAGTTCTCTTGAAAGTTCGTTGAGCACTCTCGGGTGCATTTCATGTGGCCCAGGGGATATGAACTCATCCAGTGCAGCTAAATGCCTCTCAGCAACCTCTCTGTCCATGTTAACCTGCCACCCAGACACTATCCTTTCGCTACGGCCATGTCTAGATGTGCCTAAACACTTTGACCTGTGGGAAAAAAACAAATGTAAAATAGGCACCAAGCCTTTCTGCTTTCTCTGCATCTTCCGTTAGATTTTGTCCATCCGCACCCAACAGTGGGCCTATTGCCTCCTTTACGTTTGCTCCTCACATAACTGAAAAATCTTTTCTTGTTACAATGGGCTTCCCTGGCCAATCTTAGCCCACTCTCAGCTTTGGCCTTTCTGATGATTGATCTACAGTGTCTAGTAACCTGTAGGTACTCTTCTTTAGAGCTCTGTCCTTGCCTCCATTTCCTGAACATTTTCCTTTTCTTTCTTAGTTCCTCTTGAAGTTCTCTGTTCATCCAAATAGGCTTCTTAGAGCTCCTGCAGTGTTTTTGTCTTTCTGGGATACTCATTGATTGAGCATGCAATAGCTCCTGTTTGAGTAGCGCCCTTCCTTCACATGCTCCCTTCCCTTCCAGCATTCTCATCCATGGTATGACACTCATCATGTCTCTCAGTTTATTAAAGTTTGCCCTACGAAAATCCAACATCCACGTCTGGCTACAAGCTTCCTTGGCTCCCCATCTCAAAAGGAATTCTATGAGGACATGGTCACTTCCCCCTAGAGTCTCCAATTACCAGTACTCTCCTTTTTTTTTTCTTCTCAACTCCATTTCCTTCTGTCCCCGTGGCCTCTTCCCTTTGTCTTGGGCTTGGTTTTGGGACCTCTTCCCTTGTTGACCCTTGCACCTCCTCTGCAAGGGCCTGAAATCTATTCTGGAGCCCCAAAGGCCCTGAGAACTGTCTCGCTCTTCGCCGTTGAGTCTTTTTCCGAACTGTCTGCAGAGGCTCCCTATTGTGGTCAATCTCCTTATCCTCTTCAGGAGTAGTTGTATTGTCTTTATTCCGAGTTGCAGGGCTCTGGTCTATGAACTCCTCCCCTTTCTTACTTGGGGTCAGAGTAATAATTCTGTTTTCTAATCCCCTAATCTTTTCCTCCAAAAGTCTTACCAGCTTACACTTGACGCAGCTGTAGTCCATATTGTCTTCTGGGAGGAAGGCAATCATGTCACAACTATGCATTCCCTCCTCCTGTAAAGAGCAGCTGTGACTAACCTGGCGGCCACCATTGATACGGCGGTGGATGAGCAACGAAGAAGGAGCTCTTCTGCAGAGCATTGGGGGGGAGATGGGGGGGGTGTGGTCTGACACAGGAGAAGAGGCATGGGGGCACGTGGCATCCATAAAATGCACCCCGTGGGAAGGGACGGCCTCTTCTCCTGCAGTGGCCGAGCAACTGATGGTTCTTGTTGTTAGGTGCAAAGTCGTGCCAACCTATCATGACCCCATGGACAATGATCCTCCAGGCCTTCCTGTCCTCTACCATTCTCCGAAGTCCATTTAAATTTGTACCAACTGCTTCAGTGACTCCAGCCAGCCACCTCATTCTCTGTCGTCCCCTTCTTCTTTTGCCCTCAATCGATCCCAGCATTAGGCTCTTCCCCAGGGAGTCCTTCCTTCTCATGAGGTGGATATGCTACAGTTTCTCTACAACTTTCTTTAGTTGTGGTGCCCAAAATTGAACACAGTACTCCAAGTGTGGTCTTACCAGACCAGAATAAAGCAGTAACACCATTCACGTGTACTGGACAATATACTTGTTTTAATAAAGCCCAAAATCCCATTTTCTATTTTAGCTACCAAGTCACACTGCTGACTCATGTTCAGTGTAAGATCCTTTTCACATTTGCTACTGCCAAGATAAGTCTTGTCCACCCTATAGTGTTGCATATGATTTTCCCTACATAAATGAAGCATGTAATCACTATTCAAATTGTTTTTATTCATTTTATTCCGTTTCTTGACTGTCAAGATTATTATTATTATTATTATTATTTTGATTTATTTCCCGCCACTCCCAAATGGCTCGCGGCGGGTTACAATGTCTTAAAAAACCCATTAAAACTCCCATTAAAAGACTTTAAAATGTCACAACATGGCAGCACAATAATAAGATCCCCTTCCTACCCCCATTCCTAAAAAAAGGGGGGGTGGAGGAGAAGGAGGTCAACGATGTTCAAGAAGCCCGGGGGAGAGCAGTCGATGTACCCCGGCAGCCCCAGCCTCAACCATAGACCTGGCGGAAGAGCTCCGTCTTGCAGGCCCTGCGGAACATTAAAGGGTCCCGCAGGGCCCGCAGCTCACCCGGGAGCTCATTCCACCAGGTGGGGGCCAGGACCGAAAAGGCCCTGGCCCTGGTTGAGGCTAGGCGTGCTTCCCTAGGGCCGGGAACGACCAGAAGATTCTCACTCGCAGAGCGCAGAGCCCTGCGGGGGGCATAGGGCACTAGGCGGTCCCTCAGGTATGTGGGTCCCAGCCCGCGTAAAGCCTTAAAGGTTAGAACCAGAACCTTGAACCGGATCCGGACAGCAATTGGTAACCAGTGCAGCTGCCTCAGCACAGGCTGGATGTGGGCCCTCCAAGATGTGCCGGTGAGGACCCTAGCGGCTGCATTTTGTACCAGCTGGAGTTTCCGGATCAGAGACAGGGATAGGCCCGCGTAGAGCGAGTTACAGAAATCTAATCTGGAGGTGACCGTTGCATGGATCACAGTGGCCAGGTGTTCGGGGAACAGGTAGGGCGCTAGTAGCCGAGCTTGGCGAAGATGGAAAAATGCCTGGCCGGCTACTTTCCTGACCTGCGCCTCCATAGTCAGGGAGGCATCAATGGTCATACCCAAGTTTCTGGCCTGGGACGCGATGGTAAGATGCGCCCCTGCCAGGGTGGGTAAATGCACTTCCTGTTCCCGCCCCCTACTTCCCAGCCACAGGACCTCCGTCTTGGAGGGGTTGAGTTTCAGGCAACTCTGCTCAAACCATTCTGTCACTGCTTCCAAACATCTGGCGAATGGTTCCGGGGGGGAGTCTGGGTGGCCGTCCATGAGGAGATAGAGCTGGGTGTCATCAGCGTACTGATGGCAGCCCAACCCAAAACTCCGTACCAGCTGGGCCAGAGGGCGCATGAAGATGTTAAATAGTGTGGGGGAGAGAACCGCGCCCTGTGGGACCCCACAAGGGAGTCCATAAGGGCGCGAGAGCTCATCCCCCACTGCAACCCTCTGGGTCCGGTTCTGGAGGAAGGAGTGTATCCAGCGCAAGGCTGTACCCCGTATCCCCGTACCGGCAAGGCGGTGGCCCAATATCTCATGGTCCACGGTGTCGAAAGCAGCCGACAGATCTAGAAAGACCAGCACGGCTGACCCGCCTCTATCCAGCTGGCGACGGAGATCATCCAGCAAAGCGACCAACGCCGTCTCCACCCCGTGGCCAGGGCAGAAGCCAGACTGATATGGATTGAGTGCCGAAGTTTCATCCAAGAAAGCTAGGAGCTGGTCCGCTGCAGCCCTTTCCACCACCTTGCCCAGGAACGCTAGGTGCGACACCGGGCGGTAGTTGGCAGGGTCCTGCGGGTCCAGTGTTGTTTTTTTCAGGAGAGGGCAAACCACCGCCTCCTTCAGCCGCTCGGGGAATTCCCCGGAACTCAGGGAAAGGTTGATAATATCCCTGAGTTGGCCTCCTATCCCCTATCCGCTCCCCTTGAGAAGCCAAGAGGGACAGGGATCAAGGGGGCAGGTGGTCGCCCTGACCGACCCCAGCAACTTGTCCACTTCGGAAGAAGAGAGCCATCTGAAGCCATCAAACCTCGCTGCCAAAGACGGCCAACAGGTCTCCAGTTCGTTTACTGTATTAATTGTGACAGGAAGGTCATGGCGAAGCGACAAGACTTTATCCGCAAAAAAGCTCGTTAATGCCTCGCAGCCAAGTGCCAATTGACTAATATTTTGGCGCCCCTGAAGGGCGGTAAGGGATCTAATTACCCTAAATAATTGGGCCGGGCGAGAGCTTGCGGACGCGATTTCCGTGGCGAAGAACTCTCGCTTCGCCACTTTCACCGCCATCTCATATGCCCTCATAAGCGTGCGATAAGATGTTCTTGCAGCTTCGTCGCGAGTCTTCCACCACACTCGCTCTAGTCGTCTCACCTCCCTCTTCTTTTCCCGGAGCACCCCCGTGTACCAGGGGGCCCGTTTGAGTCGAGGGCAGAGAGGACGCTTAGGGGCAATCTCATCTATAGCTGCTGTCAGACGGGACTGCCAGTCTTCTACTAACGCCGCCAGTGAGTTGCCAGGAGGCATCGGGTCCCACAGAGCATTCCGGAAACCAATTGGATCCATGAGTCTCCGCGGGCGGGCAAAAGTGCGCCCGCTGCCCAACTGGGGAGGGGGTGGCATCCCAAGCCGGGCCCGCAGGGCATAGTGGTCTGACCATGACACGGCCAAAGCTGGCTCCAGAACCACCTCTATCCCGGCACCAAAAATCAAGTCAAGCGTGTGGCCGGCGTGATGAGTGGGACCGGCAACAAATTGCGAGAGCCCTAGTGTCGCCATGGATGACACCAGGTCCCCACCAAGTCCTGAAGTGGGCGAGTCCGCGTGGACATTGAAGTCACCCAGGATTAAGAGCCTAGGGAACTGCAATGCCCAGGCGGCCGCCGCCTCCAGCAGGCGGGGCAGGGCATCTGGTGGCGCGTTGGGCGGACGGTATACCAGCCAGATGGCCGCGCTCTCGACCGAGCCCCACCCAATACCGACACACTCCACTCCACTGATTTCCGGCACCGGGAGAGCCCTGCAGGCAAGAGTCTCCCGGGCCAGAATTGCCACCCCCCCTCCCCTCTTATGGGTCCGAGATTGGTGTAGGACCAAGAATCCTGGGGGGGGGGCAGTTCTTTCAAGGCCACTGACTCCCCCTCCCTCACCCAGGTCTCGGTCACGCAAGCAAGGTCTGCCCCCGACTCTGCAAAGAAGTGCTGCAGAGTGGAGGTCTTGTTCTTAATCGACCTTAATCGACCTTGCATTGCACAGGACCAAGACAACCTTGTATTCTAAATCTGTCTTCTGATATGTTTTCTATCTATCCCAGTTCAGTGTCATCTGCAAATTTAGTAAGTACTCCCTCTATTGCTTGATCCAAAACATTTATTAATATGTTGAACAACAGAAGGCCCAGGACAGATCCCTGAGGCCTCCACTTCTCACTTCTCTCCAAGAAGATGAAGAACCATTTGAAGAACCATTTACAAACTCCTTTGGGTAGAATCAATTCACCTAATAGTAATAGGATTCATATTGTCTTAAATTCTGATGCCAATCTGTTGTCTATCTTCTATCTACACCAGACTTTCTCAGCTTTTTTATCTACTGAAAACTCCAGAAATATTCTTAAAGGTTCAAAAAAAAAACACCCCAAAGTGATGTAATTGTGCAGAATATAGTTGGGAAGCATAGCTGTGTACATGCCCAGCTAGGGAACCTCCCCTTCCCACCCCCTCCAGACTCATTGTTGGCCATTTTCGGATGGGGAGGGTAGGTCAATATGATAAATGTGTAACAGATTTAATATATATATATTTAAAAACAACAGAGGATCAGTTCCTGAATAAACAATATAACAGAATTTTGAATATAAAATTCTGAAAATTTTATATTTTGTTTTAGGAAACTTTGGGCTGATCCTGCGTTGAGAAGGGGGTTGGACTAGATGGCCTGTATGGCCCCTTCCAACTCTATGATTTTGTGATTCTGATTCTGTGATTCTGTGATTCTGAAAAAGCTGAAACTGCATGTATAATACAAGAGGAGGGAGAATATTGTTTGTTGGAGGGTGAAAGAAATTCATAGGGAAGCCCACTTCATTAAGACCAAACTTGTTTTTGTTCCACAGTATGCATAAGGCAGTTTGAACACTCAAACAGTGAGTGGCAGGGTATAAAACTTTGAAATAAACCAATATTCCCCGTACATCATTTTTGTTTTTCTTCCTCCTTTCTTTTCCAATTCTTTTTTCACTCTGAAAAGAATCAAACAAATACAAGGGATATCTTTGAGCAAACATCAGAAAAACTGACATCACATGAGTATCTCAGAAAAACCACAGCTTTCTCCATGTGAACCTTTGTCCAAATCATCACCTTTTCTTCAGAATAATGGATCTGATTAACAGCTAGCAACAGATGGGCTCATAGTCTGGATGTGGCTGGTTGAATGATGATTACATTGGCTTAGGAGTCACTTCAGGAGCATGCTTACCTACTGAGGTCAACCCCAGAACACCATAGCCTTAAAGCTGGAGAGGAATGATATGTTAGGGAATATAATACTACCTTCCAGGAATGTGCCCCTCCATAATGGTGGTGGACTCTAAATGGGATTGTCCCCACACATCTTTGTTCACACTCATAGCGCACCACCACTAACCTTAAAGCACTGTTGCAATGTTGGCTTTATAAACTGAGGAGGTCTATAAGACAGAGAATGAAGAAACAGCCTTACACTGGAAATTCCATCAATGTCCACTTTCGGTAGAGAGCATTTCCCCTTCTTCACCAAGCCTGCAAAATACCCCCTATTTGCCCTGGCCTTCTTTTGCCAGAGTGATCCATGTCAAGGTCTCCTCCAGACTGGACTTCTACTCAGGAATGTCCTTGGAGATGTTTCAGAAAATTCAGATGGTCCAGCTATACCATTCAGGCTAGCAGGGTTCCCTCCAGGGGGTCACTGCTGTGCACACATAGCTCTTCAGGGAAGCCCCCTCAAATGGGGGAGGCCGGCATGCAGGCTCAGCCTCCCCAGAAAAGGATCTGCCTACATGCCCAGAACTGCCAGCTGAGATGATATAACAAAATGACCAATCAATACGAACATGATAATGAAACATAAACGAAAGGATGGGCTGGGTGACAGGCTACCTGACCATCCAAGAGGAGAGAAAAGAGGGCGCAGGCAGTACCACAGTCACCTTTAAAGGGCCCCATCCAGCCTGGCCTCCTCACTTCCCTGCTATGACCCTAAGACCCTATGTGTCTCCCGTGAGTGGCATGCAGGGCCTTATGGGGGCTTTAGGCCTCCAGCCATGACCTTGGATTGGTGTGCCTTCCTCACAGCATGGACTCTGCCACCACCTGAATCTTGAGACCAGGGTAAGTGTCAGCCATGTTTCACAGAGCCACTGAGACCATGAAGTGCTGAGACCATACAAGTGCATTCCTTGAGAGCTTACGCTGGTGGACAGCAAATTAAACCCAGCATGAGGTAGATTCCTCGATGGAATACAAAAGTAGTGTTCCATGTCGAGATGGAAATGTTTTGTTTGAATGTCCACAAAGACTGATCTGAAGGCAACAGAAAGACTGAAATGCTGCAGGCCTCATAACTGGAGTTCCACCAAATTTGGTTTGATGTATGTCTCTTTTTTAGCTGTTTGCATATGTCACACCCTTCCTGCTTTACAGCTCCATGTATTGCACAAATTAGTTGACCTAACTTGAAGTCAGCTGCATTCATCTTCCCAATTAAGTCACAGTTCTACTAAACTACAAGTTCTCAATCATCTTTTGAAATATCTAACTACTGCAGGTACAAATCTGGGTGTTCACTTTGAAATGGAGAGAGACAGAATACAAGCAAGTTAAATGCACCTTATAATTATTTGTTATGTATTTATTATATTTAATAATCATCCCATATGCAGATAACCCCTGAGGCTTATGGTTAAGTATGTTGTGGTTGGGTATAAATATTAATTTAAATCTGAAATATCGGGCTTAAATCTATCCCTGAGGTCTAAAATAAACCTGTCCAACTCCACCAAGCCCCAGTCTTATATTTTTGTGTGCAGCTTATCAAAAACTTCAAGAATGTATCTCTAATTAACCCCCAGAAATTAAAAAAAAAACCGCCCTTAGCCTCCGGGGAGGGCGGTATAGAAGTATGATAAATAAATAATAAATAAAAATGAGGTCCATCAAGATGTGGAGTTGGATGGGGGGGCACCTATTCATGGTTTGAAAGGATATCTGTGATTGATTGATTTACATATTGTCCTCCTTAAAGGCTCAGTTAAGAAAAATAAGAGTGAATGTACTCCTTTTACAAGGAAAGCCACTAAAAGAATCCAAAATGCCATCCAAAAGTTTAATTTTCTCCCCCTTCTGTCAAATTGATGTAACTACTGTTATTTGGCTTGTTATTGTCACAAACCTTAGAAAAAGTTTTTTTTTTATTTATACCTTATTAGTATTTGATTCTCTTCAGAAAACACAGTTCCTTATTGGAGTGGGGTTTAAAAAAAAGAGCTCTTTTTCAAATCAAGCATAAAAACTCTTGAAAATGTGTTTTCCACCCCCTCCCCTCCAAATTTCAATTCAGCTTCCTTTGTGATATTCCTCAAATGTTCTTTGAAGGGGAACTGTAATTTTTTCCCATCCTTGGCTCTGGCATTTGTCTGTTTGCACATAGTTATGGCAAATAATGACATTGACTCTTTGGCATCAAGGTGACTTCTGGCTTTTGCAATCAATATTTATCCTTCACAGGATTTAACCTTTCCTGATTGGCAATCATAAGGGTACCCTTGATCAAGGAGGCATTGTATTTGATCATCCAACCTTGCTATGCAAGGAGTGAGATACCGTATAAATACAGCTGATGCGGATCTTCCTTTCTCACCCCAGTGACTTCATCTTTGAGAGTACCAAAAAGAAGCCAAGATGAAATTTCAACTTCTTGCCGCTGTGCTTCTTGTCTTTCTCGTTTGTCCACAGGACAGTGAACAGGTAAGACCCCCTTTTACTTTGAACAGTACAATATGATATATGATATGGTATGTTTTATTAAGGTTTATTATTAATGTTAATTTAGAAACAGGACAGAAAATTTTGAATCACACAAAAACTCTTCTTTCTATAGAAATTATATCCGTTTACAAAACTCCCCGGGTTTATTTTTTTGTTGTGCTTTTTAATATATTCTCTCACCATAAAAAGAGAAAAAGGCACTACTGTATTAAGGGAATATTTCCAACTAGTAGCAAATATTAAATGTGCACCTATTCCTTATTGTCTCTCTCAAAAAACAAACGTAAGGGAGGAAACAATCAGATTGTGCCGACTAAGAATTACATTAATATCTGGAAGTACAAATAATTGACTATTTACTTTCTTAATTTAGGCACCCAATCCCATAGTGGTAAGTATTAAAAATTATCAATCAATTATTCTGTCTTTAGTGTTCTTAAAGGATTGCATGAGTATTTTCTACTCCCAAACTAGATAGAGTGCTATTTCGTGATGCAGATAAATGGATCAACCAGGCGACAGGTTTCTGACCCCACCCTCTCTCCACTGAGTTAAGATTTAGATAAAATAGAATATAAGTAGAATAATAATATGAAACAGGGTAAGATACCCATAAAGTTCCTCCTCAAAGTCAACTCTACTTCATTGGTCCCAGGACCAAGACAACCTAGGAGAAAGATGATAAATTCCTATCCCGGAAATAGAGAGGGCAGTAGACATCTATCAATACATATGTATAAATGTGTTTAGGGGGAAGCCCGATAACAATATGCTTTGTTCAACAAAGAAACAAACCAAAGCAAAAAGCACAGTAAACACACAGTTTTCAGGGGGAAAGCATTTGATTGAGACAGAGAGAGATTTAGCATGAGATAATCAAAATTTTCAATACTCTCAATAGCATCTGGGGACTGTTCAATGAACTCCATCATGTCACTCTAGAAAGCACCATACTCAAAGTCCTGTAACACATGGAACATAGTTTCTTGAGTTAGAAGGTCTAAAGGGTCTTCTGGAACTACATGAAGAAAATCTTTCCAGATTCTGCAAAATTTTATAAAACATAAAGAAAGTGAAGCAGCAGATAACTCTAATTAATTTTTCTTAGCACAGGGGGAGGGTTTATTTGTCCAGGAAGGTGAGCTGGTTGGGAAGTCAAATTTTAAGTTGTGATTGTGATGTTTGTGTTATTTTTGTATGTGTTTTATGTTGGGTTTCTTTTTCTTCATTGGTGATGTTGTTAGTTGTAGATGTTCATAAGCATAATAAAATGTAAAAAATACAAAAATAATATTTTAAAGCTTAAGTGAATGAGAAGTGCAGATGTCTTCTTAAATATCTGTCATGAGTATAAGGCTGGAACTTTGAAAAATATATGAATTAATGCATTTTCCCCCTCTCACTATATTTAGGAAACGTTGATGGTGAGTATTTTAAATCCTTTGTAATTTTTCTTCTTGATTCATAATATATATTTCTCTAGAGTTCAGATGATGCCCATAAGATGGAATATAAGTGGAATAAAAATACAAAATATTGTAAGATACCCATACAGTTAATCCATAAAGTCATCTCCACTTCATTGGTCCCAATGTGGGAGAACTGGTGAGAAGATTATATAACTCCTATACATGAAATAGACTGTGGGGGTTATACATTCATCAATACATATGGATAAACTAGTAATCAAGCCCGCTGTAATAAAAACAGTGGACGCTAGGGAAGGGAGCCCCCGGCAGCTGGGCACAGTGCGGCTGGCGGGGACTGCATGGCTGGCGGGCTGATGCGGCGAGAGGCACTTTGCGCCTCTCGACGCATCAAGCCGCCGGCAAGGGAGCAACTGCGAGCCACGCTATGCGCGGCTCTCAGTTGCTCCCTTTTCGCCATGGCGGGAATCGGCGAGGCCATTCGGCAGGTGCTTGGCGCCTTTCGATTGTCCCCGCCGATGGTCTGTGCAGAGGAAGGGGCCATTTGGCACCCTTCCTTATCCCGAACAGAGCCCGCCCTAATTCCTCCCCCTAAGCCCTTACGGCTTTATTTAGTCCGCGGCGCCCGCGACACCGCAGGTGGGGTTAGGATGTTTTTAGGCGGAGGCCTGATAATAATATACATTGTTCAACAAAGAAACCCAACAATGCAGAAACCACAATGTTACCTGTAGAAATTAATGCGTCTTCCCCCCTCATTAAATTTAGGATCCCCCAGTTTTGTTTTGATCCCCTTTTGTTTTATGTTACATTTCCCCCCTCTTTTAAATGAGGGATTTCTCTTTGATTCTTTTTTATGCATATCTTAGTTCAAAATAAATATGCATAGGGGAGTCTTCATTGCTTGGGGAAAGCGTCATCGGCTGAATCTCTTGGCAGAAACTCACACACACACATACATTAGGAAATGGTTATAAAGTGTTCCAATGAATTCAGTTGAGTTGCATTGCGTTTTTCATTTGAGAACTGAAATAAACTTCAGCCCTATTTCTGCTCTAAGTACAGACCTGGGAAGTTATGTTAGAGAGGTTAAACAAATATAATTGCTAATACTCTTTATGAATCTTTAAAATAAAGGTACAAATAAATAAATAAATAAATAAAAGCTTAAGTGAATGAGAAGTCCAAGTATCTTTTAAAATATCTGTCATGATTTTGAGGCTGGCACATTGAAAAATATATAAATTAATGCATTTACCCCTCTCTTATTAAACTTAGTCTATCCCAGGCATGGGGAGTGTTTTAAACCTCTGGTTTTGCAGCCTGATTTATAATATTGGGGGGGGGGTATAAATGATACCTGTCAGATTTCCCCTAGCATTCTAACAATGTGTCCTTGCACAGGACAGCTACATTCAACTCAAGTGCTACTTAACCCAAGGGAAAGCATTCAGATGTTGTGTGGGTACATGTATATCTGCCATAGTTTTGCTTTAAAGAGACTTGAGCTGCATAAAACCCCTCAAAGTTCTTGGAACTACTTTCAGTGCCATTAACTCCCTTTAAATTAATGTTTCTTCCTTCTTACTATTAATAAAACAAAACAACACTGTTCAGTTCACAATGCGAGCCTCCTGGTTCATTTCCCTCTCTCCCTCTCTCTCTTCATATATCTATATCTATATCTATATCTATATCTATATCTATATCTATATCTATATCTATATCTATATCTATATCTATATCTATATCTATATCTATATCTATATCTATATCTATATCTATATCTATATCTATATCTATATCTATTTAAAAGAGAGAGAGAGAGAGGGAGGGAGGGAGGGACGGAGGGAGGGAAGACAAAGCATGTTCATATTCGATGAGTTGTCTTCCATATTTTACATGGTTAGTCAAATCCTTTGGGCTTCTCGTTGGCGTTTATCAGATTATGGATATTGGGTAGAACTGATTGCATCTATGTTCAGAAACATTGATTACCTAGATTGAAACTTTATGATTCTAACATTTTTGCAGATCTCATTTCTGGGTTTTGGGATCTGTGTCTGGATAGTGCATATCAGCCATATACTCCCTGGGTCTCTACATTTAAATTAAATTTAAATATACTACCTGGGTCTCTAAATTCTTGATCCAATTTCCTTGAAACTTTTTTTCCTGGGGACTTATCTAATGAATCACTTTTGACTTTGTTTCATCTCTCCCCCCCTCCTTTAAAAGAGAGATTTCTCTTATATTCCTTTTTAGATATATCTTAGTTCAAAACAGAATTGTGTAGGGATGGTCTGTTTCCAAGTCTTCATTGCATGGGGAAAGCATCATCAGCTAAATCCCTTGGCAGAAACTCACAGACATACTTTAGGAAATGGTTACAAATGTTCAATTAAATTCAGTTCAATGGCATTACATTATTTACTTGAGAATTTATATAAACTTCATTGCTGTTTATCCGCTTACTATAGAAATGGGAAATTATGTTAGAAGGCCTAAAGGCTCTTCTGGAACTACATGAAGAAAATCTTTCCAGATTCTGCAAAATTTTACAAAACATAAAGAAAGTGAAATAGCAGATAACTCTAATTAATTTTTCTTAGCACAGGAGGAGGGTTTATTTGTCCAGGAAGGTGAGCTGGGTAGGAAGTCAAATTTTAAGTTGTGATTGTGATGTTTGTGTTATTTTTGTATGTGTTTTATGTTGGGTTTCTTTTTCTTCAGTGATGATGTTGTTATTTGTAGATGTTCATAAGCATAATAAAATGCAAAAAATAGAAAAAAAACAATGTTTTAAAGCTTAAGTGAATGAGAAGTGCAGGTGTCTACTTAAATATCTGTCATGGGTATAAGGCTGGAACCTTGAAAAATATATGAATTAATGCATTTTCCCCCTCTCACTATATTTAGGGTATGGTGAATGTGAGTATTTTAAATCCTTTGTAATTTTTCTTCTTGATTCATAATATATATTTCTCTGGGGTTTAGATGATGCCCACAAGATGGAATATAAGTGGAATAAAAATACAAAATAATGGAGTTGACTAAAGATGGCGCCGTAACAGCTGGACTTCTGTCCGGCTCTTAAGCCATGCTGAGGGTCAGGAGCATTCGCACCTGGCTGACCTGAGCAGATACGCAAATCTGCTCGCCGGTCGGCCCAGGAACCGTCAACGGCATCCTGAGGGTCCTACAGATCCGTGGGGAGGTAGGGAGACTGAGCTCTCCGGATCAACAGAGGCGTGTGCTCAAGGTCACGATGGCGCCCTTGTCGTAAATAACTTTCTAAGCTTGAAACGACCGGCTGACCCTACATTCTTCCTAGACCATCTTTTACCAGACTGACAGGAGCCGAAGTTTATAACAGTAAGGATTGAAAGCTTTCTGGCTTTTCCTTTTCTTTTCCCACAAGCTTTCCCCCCCCCCTCAACCAATTTACAAGTGAATTCCCTCTTTCGTTGAGTGAGAGACTCCCAGCTAATTATACCCACTAACCAAACAAAGAGAGAGCTTTAAAGTTTTGTTGGAGAGAGTTCAGTGGGGGAAACTGACTTGAAACGGAGATCGACAAACTGATAATTTGGGATCGCTCGTACTCCCGCGAGACCTTACGTGACTTTCTGTTTATAGCTTGTGACTGCCTAGAACTATGGAAAAATTAACCAAGGCACAGCTTTTCCATTTGTTATGCGAAGGGAACTCAAAGATACTGAAAGCAATCAATAAGGTGGAAAAGAATATCCGTGGGATTAAGGGGGAGCTTTTGGACGGAGCCGACGGTCTGGAGAGAGCAGCTGATGACACAGCTCAGCCAATTCAATGTTTGGAAGTTAATCAACAGGAGGGGGAGAGAGCTAGGGATGTAAAAATCCAAAGCACCTTGGAAGAACTTGGGAAAACAGATTTAAGGAAGGAAAGCACCGAAAACCTGGAAATCTATTTAGAGCAGGAAGTGATTTGGATCAGCAAAATAAAAAGAGTCTATTCAAAAGCGACAGCACCCAGGAAGCTATCAGGAGATATCTCTGTGCGACCAGAGGAAGAGATCCAGATTGATAAAGTATACAGAGCCTACTTAAAGGCGACTGCAAGCAAGAATCAAGTAAGAGACTTCTCTGGCCCTGACAGAAGAACAATCAGAAATACTCTACTATAGAAAAAAACACAATTTCATTTTCTGCGACCACCTGAAGGATGAGTTGAACAGTGGAGTATTCTCCTGGTTTCCTGTGGGGAAGACAGCAGCAGTAACTTTTAGGACAGGACCAATATATGAAGGGAACTGACTTTATATCATCTAAGATAATATATCATCTAAGATAATAATATAATAGAATATATTGTTATAATAGATTATACTCTCATATGTATCAACAACTATTCTACTAAGAAAGATGGTAATAACTTCTAGATCAGGATCAATATGTGATGGGAACTGAATATGTATGCCAATATGTATGCTAAAAGAGGATGACAAACTATACTTCATAGGTATTAACAAGACGGCAGCAGTAACTCTTAGGTCAGGGCCAATTCATGAAGGGGACTGACCTTATATAATTTAAGATAATAACAGAATATATTCTTATAACAGATCATATTCTCATATGTATTAACAATCACTCTGCTAAGAAAAATGGTAAAAACTTCTAGATTAGGAATAATATGTGATGGGAACAGAATATGTATGTTAAAAGAGGATGGCAAACCATATCAGCTGGTCGCTTTTATCTTTATTTTTCTGTAAATGCTTCATATAATAATAAATAATAAAATTATAAAAATACAAAATATTGTAAGATACCCATACAGTTAATCCATAAAGTCAACTCCACTTCATTGCTCCCAATGTGGGGGGCCTGGTGAGAAGTTTATATAATTCCTATCCACGAAATAGAGTGGGGGTATACATTCATCAATACATATGGATAAATGTGTTTAGGCGGAGGCCTGATAAAAATATATATTGTTCAACAAAGAAACCCAACAATGCAGAAACCACAGCAAACACACAGTATTCAGGGGGGAAACATTCAATTGAGAGAGAGAGATTTAGCATACTGCAGAGAATCTAAATTTTCAATACTTTCAGTTACATCTGGGGAGCATTCAGCGTTCCCCATCACATCACTACAGAAAGCACCACACTCACATGCCTGTAACACATGCATAATAATTTGGTGGGCTACACTATAATTGCCTTTATTCCTGGTATTTAACCCCATTTAAACAGTGACCAAACCATATGTGCAGATCGCAGTTATGGGAGTTTGGATCTTAGTCTGGATAGGGCCACCTCAGTCAAATTCCTCCTGGGTCTCTAAATTAATAGTGTTAGAGGGGATAAAAGTAATATATTTATGAACAGTCATTATGAAGGTTTTAAAACCTTAACTGAATTAGAAGTGCAGGCATCTTCTTAAATATCTGTCTTGTAGATAAGGCTGCCACTTTGAGAAATGCAGGAATTAATGCATCTTCCCCTCTCATTAAATTTAGGATCTCCCAGTCGTCATTTTGAATATTTAAAATCTTTTGTGTTTTGCTGCATGAATCATCATTGTGCTTTGCTCTCGCACATGTATATGTTGCCTGTCAGATATCGCGTGCAAGAACAAAGTTCAGTGATTCATGCAGAAAAACCAAAAGCATTTAAAATACTCACACCTACAAATGGAACTTTCCAAATTTAATGAGAGAGGGGAAAATCACTAATTTCTGCATTTCTCAAAGTGGTAGACTGTAAATATAAAATATAAAAACAAAGCAACAACAAAAAAAGCCCACTTTTACATAACATTTCCAACACTTACAATCAACCGTGGGTATTTCCTAGCTTAAGGATAGGCCTTGGTTCAAGGGTAATTTTTGTAAATTAATATTTCTTGATCCAGTTCCCTCAAAACTATTTTTTGGAGGGGGGGAGATAGAGTATCTAAAAAATTTCATATTTTAGATAAGAGTCTTGATTTTGTTTCATTTAATTTGTTTCATACAGACCTGGGAAATAATAGTGTTAGAGGGGCTAAAACTAATATATTTATGGACGGTCATTATGAAGGTTTTAACTCCTTAACTGAATTAGAAGCGCAGGCATCTTCTTAAATATCTGTCTTGTGGATAAGGCTGCCATTTTGAGAAATGCAGTAATTAATGTATTTTCTCCTTTCTCATTAATTCTAGAATGTCCCAATCGTAGGTGTGAGTATTTTAAATGCTTTTGGTTTTACTGTATGAATCATCATACTTTGTTTCCCCACATGTGTATGTTGCCTGTCGAATTTCACCAAGTGTTCTCCTTATGTGTCTTTCCACAGGACAGCCCCATTTGACTCAAGGGCTTCATAATCTAAGGGAAAAGATGCAGATATTTTGTGGGTGCATGTATAATTGCC
This sequence comes from Paroedura picta, assembly GCF_049243985.1. Classification (NCBI taxonomy): domain Eukaryota; kingdom Metazoa; phylum Chordata; class Lepidosauria; order Squamata; family Gekkonidae; genus Paroedura; species Paroedura picta. The sequence continues at coordinate 7,837,384 of NC_135373.1, read as the reverse complement.
ATTGTTTTTTAAAGGGCTGTTGACCATTTAGCCCCCTTTGGAGCACTTGCAATGAATTATGTCTTGGACCTATGCTTGCTCTCCTTGCTCACAGGAGAGAATGCCCCCACATGCGGTGGTGGTAATGCCCTCAGTTTAGAAAGATTTATGTCCAATAATTTCCCACCCTGGATTAGATAATTTAGTTTATCTAAAAATGGCAAACTAATAAAAAAGTAAAGATTTGGCTGTTGAGGAAATGTGCTACCTGTATATCCATTAAGAACACTTTGTGCAGATGGGAAAGATTAAACTTATAAGAAAAAAATTCCCCCTATTACAAAGCAGTGTAAATCTTCTTTATACATTGACCATCCTACATTTCATTGAAATGTAGGCAATGAGCCCTCCAAATCTTACTCCATGGGAAATGGTGAATCAGCTTCTGGTGTCCTTCTATATTTCTTCAACAAATAAATAGACCAAAAGCAGAAAGCATGGCAGAGGCACAATTTTCAGGAGAACATGTTTAGACAAACAGACAGACATCTGGGGAGCATTCATTGGTCACAGCATGGGTGATCTGGGGAGAAGGTTATATAATTCCTATCATTGAAATAGAGTGGGCGGTATACATTCATCAATACATATGGATAAATGTGTGTAGATGTAGGCCTGATAATAATATACGTTGTTCAACAAAGAAACACAACAATGCAGAACCCACATCAAGCAGACAGCATTTGGGAGGAAGGCATTCAATTGAGAGAGAGAGAGAGAGAGATTTAGCATTCCACAGAGAATCTAAATGTTCAGTACTTTCATATACATATGGAGAGCATTCAGTGTTCTCCATCACATAAATGTAGAAAGCACCACACTGTCATATTTCATATCTTTAAACCGCTCCTGCCGAACGGATTAAATAAAAGGGTAAGGGCTGTTGGGGAGGAGTTAGGGCGGGCCCTGTCCAGGAAAAAAACTGGCCAATCAGGAGCCACGAACTGGCTTTGGATTGGCCCCTCCGAGTGTCCATCCAGGGCACAGCAGCCAATGGGGAGCCTTGCTTCACCCAGCTGGGGACTCACCGCACAGACTGGACTGGCAGTCCGTGCGGTGAGTCCTCTGACCGGGGTCCTCCTTCTCCTGCTTCTCCCAGCCGCTATCTGTATATCTATTAGGATCACTTTGTGCAGATGGGCAAGATTCAACTTATAAGAAAACATTTCCCCCGATTACAAAGCACTGTAAACCTTCTTTATACATTGACCATCCTGCATTTGATTGAAATGTAGGCACTGAGCCCTCAAAATCTTGCCCAAATCTTCATGGGGTATGGAGAATCAGCTTCTGGTGTCCTATATTTCTTCAACAGATAAAGACCTAAAGCGAAAGCATGGCAGAGGTACAATCTTCAGGAGAACATGTTTAGATAGACAGACAGAGATAGATATACAGTTATGATGGCAAAAGGTAGAGATTCAGCATTTGGCAGAGTTATACATAGGAAGCATATAATAATATTCTCCATTGCATCTGGAAAGCATTGAAAGATACATAGAAAATGTTGCAACTGTTCAAACATCAATTAGATCATTTTACCATGCATTGTATTTTTAACACCTTAAAAATTTTCTTCTAATTCTGTTTTCAATATTATGCTATTATTTTATCTCACAACAATCAACTAGTTATCTATTCAAATATCTAGATCATTTAATGAACTAGTTCATTTAATCTCATTCATTTAATCATCAACTGTAGTTGATTTAGTTCATTTATTTTTTTTATGATAATTTTATTGTTTATTATTATATAAAGCATTTACAGAGAAGTTGTAAAGAAAAAGCGACCAGTTGATATGGTTTGCCATCTCTTTTAACATAGATATTTAGTTCTCATCACATATTATTCCTAGTCTAAAAGTTTTTACCATTTTTCTTAGCCAAGTGATTGTTAATACATATGAGATCTGTTATAGGAATACATTCTGTTATTATCTTAAATGATATTAGGTCAGTCTCCTTCACTACTGTTGTCTTGTTAATGCCTATAAAATATGGTTTGTCATCCTCTTTTGGCATACATATTAACATACATATTCAATTCCCATCGCATATTAATCCTGATCTAGGAGTTATTACCATCTTTCTTAACAAAGTAGTTGTTGATACATAGGAAGGTATAATCTATTATAAGGATATATTCTATTATTGTCTTAAGTGATATAAAGTCAGTTCCCTTCATATATTAGACCTGTCCTAAAGGTTGCTACTGCTTTTTTTTTTTTTTCTCACAAGAAGCCAGGAGAGTACTCCATTGTTCAGCTCATCTTTCAGGTGGTCGCAGAAAATGAAATTGTATTTTTTTCCATAGTAGAGTGTTTTTGATTGTCCTTCTGTCAGGGCCAGAGAAATCTCTTGCTTGATTCTTGCTTGTAATCGCCTTTGAGGAGGCTCTGAATCCTTTGTCAATCTGGATCTCTTCCTCTGGTCGCACAGAAATATCTCCTGATAGCTTCCTAGTTGCTGTCGCTTTTGAATAGACTCTTTTTATTTTGCTGATCCAAGTCATTTCCTGCTCTGAATAGACTTCCAGGTTTTTGGTACTTTCCTTCCATGAATCTGTTTTCCCAGGTTCTTTAAAGATACTTTGGGTTTTTACATCTCTGGCACTCTCTCCCTCCAGTTGGTTAACTTCCAGACATTGAAGTTTCACTTGATTTACTGTTAGCTGAGCTGCGTCATCAGCTGGTCTCTCCGGATCTTGGGCTCCATCCAAAAGCTCCCCCTTAGTCCCACGAATTTCCTTTTCCAGCTTATTGACTGCTTTCAGTATCTCTGAGTTTCCTTTGCATAACAGATAGAGAAGCTGTGCCTTTGTTAATTCTCCAGTTGTTAATTCTTCCATAGTTCTAGGCAGACACAAACTATAAACAGAAAGTCTCGTGAGGTCTCGCGGGAGCACGAGCGATCCCAAATTATCAGTTTGTCGATCTCCGTATCAAGTCAAATTCTCCCACTGAACGTTCACCCATAAATCTTCAAAGCACTCTCTTTGTTTGGTTAATGGGTGTAATTAGCTGGGAGTCTCTCACTCGGGGAAAGAAGGAATTCACTTGTAAATTGGTTGAGGGGGGGGAGGGAAGAGCTTGTGAGAGGAGAGAGAGAAGAGCCAGAAAGCTTTCAATTCTTACTGTTGTAGGTTCCAGCTTCTGTCAGCTTCTGCTCCTATCGATCTGGTAAATGATGGTCTGGGAAGAATGTGAGGTCGGCTGGTCGTTTCAAGCTTGTAATATTTAGTTCATTTATTCATCAATCATCAGAATCATCTAGTTCATTTAATCATCAACTATATCTAGTTCATTTAATCATAGAATCATGGAATCATAGAATCATAGAGTTGGAAGGGGCCATACAGGCCATCTAGTCCAACCCCCTGCTCTACGCAGGATCAGCCCTAAGCATCCTAAAGCATCCAAGAAAAGTGTGTATCCAACCTTTGCTTGAAGACTGCCAGTGAGGGGGAGTTCACCATGTCCTTAGGCAGCCTATTCCATTGCTGAACTACTCTGACAGTGAAAATTTTTTTTCTGATATCTAGCCTATACTGTTGTACTTGTAGTTTAAACCCATTACTGCGTGTCCTCTCAACAACTGTAAATAATTATATCACTCACTTAATTATATCAAATAATTATATCACTCAATTAATTAATTATAGGTTAGTATAGAACTATTAAAAACCAATGCATTTCCAAGAATTAGAGCATTAACAAAAAACGTCAATTAAAACCCACTTTAAAAGTAATGGCCCACTCTAGATGACTTTGACAGGCAATCGGGCATCATTGATTCAAAAAATAAATTTTACATTTTTGTTATGTTGGCATAACCTGGCCACAGCTTGTAATTACACATAGGAGTGTTAGTTCTGACACAGAGCAGAGTTCTACTGGAGTGGTCAGTTGACCACTCCCCTACCCACTACCTAGATCCTAATATCCCGCAAATGATTGCCCTCCCTTCTCCAAGCCAGAAGCATGGGTTCCTTTTCGACCAGTATCCCTTTTAAGGGATGTGTCGTACACAAACTACCTCTGGAGGCACACACACTCATTGGCCCACCTTGACCAACCCAGTGTTGTGAGTCCCTGGCCTGCCTACCAAGTGTCAGGACCAATCACGCCCTGCCATCTCTTAGGAGGCCCCCAATCCTGGGAGTCTGGGATGTAGGCCAGATCTCCCCAGAAAATCTGACTCCCCCTATGCTGTCTCACAAGCTACGACAATGGCAAAACAAGTAAAATACAAAATACAACACTTAACCACCCAAATAGAAGAATAACACATTGCTGACAAAGAACCAGAAGTACAGGACGATTGGGAGGGAATCCCTCCTTCGCTGCAGCTTTGGGCAAAAGAGGCCAGGCCACTGCAAGTGGCAATATTTAATGGCCTGCCTCTTCGCCCCACCCATGCGCCTGACACCCATGTGTCAAGCCAGCTTGACATGCCACTGCAGGTCATCCTCAGTGCTCTAACTTTGGTGCCAGCTCCTCTGCCTGTCAAACCACAGCTCTGGTGAGTCAGAGCCTTCCTTTTTTTAACAATGGTTAGCTAGCAGAATCAATCAGTTGTCAAAATAGCAAAATCAATCAATACTTTCAGTAGCCTCTACAGAAATGGAAAGAAAAAACTAGGATTTGTACTTAACACTAACTCTAACAGGAAATAATAGGGAAGGAAGATTTACTAAACAAGTTCTTATAGGAGTACCAATCGAAAGAGAGTTCATAGCAGAGAGAGATCCTTCATTTGAATTTATATACTACTATACCAAATCAGTTTGAAACTTTATGATTCTATGATTTTTGCAGATCTTACTTCTGTGTTTTCGATCTTAGTCTAGATAGGACACATCAGCCATATACTTCCTGGGTCTCTAAATGCAAATGTCTTGATCCATTTCCCTTGAAACTTATTTTGTGGGGACTTATCTAATAAGTCACTTTTGATTTTTGTTTCATTTCTCCACTCTTTTAAAAGAGGGGTTTCTCTTTGATTCCTTTTTATGCATATCTCAGTTCAAAACAGAATTGTGTACGGAAGGCTGAATCCCTTGGCAGAAACTCACACACACATTAGGAAATGATTACAGTGTTCAAATGAATTCAGTTGATTTGCATTGCATCATTTACGTGAGAATTTAAATAAACCTCAGCGCTATTTTTGCTCTTAGTACAGACCTTGGAAATTATGTTTGCTGGTCTAAAACAAATACGTTTTCTAATACTCTTTATGAAAGTTTTAAAATCTTAAGTGAATGAGAAGTGCAGGTATCTTCTTAAATATCTGTCATGGGTATAAGGCTGGCACCTGGAAAAATATATGAACTAATGTGTTTTCCCCCTTTCATTATATTTAGGGTCTGTTGGTGAGTATTTTAAATCCTTTGTCATTTTTCTTCATAATTCATAATATATAGTTCTCTGGAGTTTTGATGCCCGTAAGATAGAATGTAAGTAGACTAAATATATAAAATAGGGTAAGATACCCATGCAGTTCCTCCATAAATTCAATGTACAGACCTGGGAAATTATGTTAGAGGGCCTAAAACAAATATGTTTGCTTACACTCTTTATGAAAGCTTTAATATATATAAACAAATAAATAAATATATAAAAGCTTAAGTGTATTAGAAGTGCAGGTATCTTCTTAAATACAGTATTTGCTGGCGTATAAGACTACTTTCCCCCCCTGAAAAACATGCCTCCAAGTACGCCGGGTGCACTTCAGTTTGGATAGACATAGCTGCCAATAGTGGTCCATAGTACTGTATTTTGAGTAGAAATGTTGGGGGGTCGTCTTATACGCCCAGTCGTCTTATACGTCTTAAACGGAATATGTCATGACTTTTAGGCTGGCACATTGAAAAATATATGACCTAGTACATTTTCCCTCTCTTATTAAACTTAGAAAATGCCAGGCATGGCGAGTGTTTCAAATCTCTGTTTTTGCAGCATTTTATAATATTTGTTTTTCTGGGGTGTCTATATGATGCCTGTCACATTTCACCTTCGGTTTAGACAATGTGTCCTTGCATTGGACAGCTGCATTCAACTCAAGTGCTACTTAACCCAAGGGAAAGCATATAGATATTGTGTGGGTGCATGTATATCTGCCGTGGTTTTGGATCAAATGGACTTGATCTGCACAAAACCCCTCCAAGTTCTTGGAACTAGTTTAAATGTATTTGACTCACTTTAAATTCATCCTTCCTCCTCCCTACTCTTCATGAACCAAAACCACACAGTTCAGTTCCCACTGCAAGCCTCCTGGTTTGGTTCAGTTTGTGATTAGGCCATGAACCAAAAAATGAAGCATATGTTTTGTGGTACATACTCATCATTAGCAGTGACCTACAAAGTGGAACATTTTTTGTTTCTTGGCATGTTTTGCTTCCTTCACCCCCAAGATACATCCCTTCTCAGGGGCCATTTAAACCCCTTCAGATTGCTTGGAAGGGTTTATATATCTTGGACTCTTTAAAACCATACTTTCAGCTCCCTATTCTTCATGAACCAAAACAAAACAGTTCAGTACACCTGGGAGCCTCCTGGTAAGAGGTGTGGGAGGGAAAACATGGCAAGAAACAACAAACGTTTATTGGGGGGGAGGTTGAGTCTATTCTAGAATATGTATCATACAAATATGATGCTATTATCTTTATAAGTATCTGCCTCAGACCCTCCAGTAACTTCCATTTTGAAAATAACTGTCCTGAACCAGCAGAATCAAAATCTGCACACAGATTTCAATTTCAAACAGGCAGTGTCCTACATGACCAGGAGCAATCATGTATAGGAACAATCTGCCTCCCAACACCAGTTATAAAAGTACACAAACTACATTCATCAAGCCAGATTCATAGGCAAAGGGACAGGGACAAAGACAGGAAGTCTTTGTCTCCAGTCTTTAGCACTGTGTCCCAGGCTTTGTTGCTGACCCCTGAGTGTTACTGATGCTACATTGTGAAACAGACCAAGGACCATAAATAGCATTTTAATATCCATCTTATCCTTCTTTGCTTTTTAGGGATGTAATGGCAAGGAAGCATCTGTGAGTATTTATGTATCACAGTTGGTCTTGTGAGATCCCAGTTCTATCAATGAAAAACTCATGCTTGGCTTGGCTCAAAGGACCCTATGGAAAGTGTTACATGTTTTGAGCTCTTTCTATTCCCAAGCTAATCTCCTTCCTGGTTTGTTTGCCGATTCAAAATACTCTTGTTTATTGTCTATCAGTTGTTTGTTTACTTCTGTTAATATGATCTCAATTGAACTTTTTAAACCATTCATTATTTTTCTATTATAATTTCATTATTTGGGCTTTTAACATTTCCATTTCCAATTCCTTAATTTTTATAATGTAAATACTGTTTTTTCTTTATTCCTTTCCTTCCAAATACTATGCATTGTCAAGATACCTCTTATGTACACTTTGCTTGAATCCCATACAATTCAATTATGCATTGTTATCTAAGGTCTTCTCCCAAAAAATCAGTTAGTTCTTGTTCACAATCTCTAACGATACTTTGATCTAGTGTAGTTAGGTGTGAAGTGGTGTCCGACACATTGCGACCCCATGAACAATGATCCTCCAGGCCTCCTCTACCATTCCCTGGAGTCCATTTAAGTTTGCCCCTACTGCTTCAGTGACTCCAACCAGCCACCTCATTCTCTGTCGTCCCCTTCTTCTTTTGCCCTCAATCACTCCCAGCATTAGGCTCTTCTCCAGGGAGTTCTTCCTTCTCATGAGGTGGCCAAAGTATTTGAGTTTCATCTTCAGGATCGGCCTTCTAAGAAGCAGTCAGGGCAGATCTCTAGGACTGATTGGTTTGTTCGCCTTGCAGTCCAAGGGACTCACAATCTTTTCCAGCACCAGAGTTCAAAAACCTCAATTCTTTGACACTCAGCCTTCCTTATGGAAGTAGTAATGTATTATCAAAAGACCATCTTATTTCTAAACAATTTTTTATCCACCTGAAATCTAAAGTAACCAAGTCTTGGTCCAGAATTATTGCTGGTATATATCATATTTGAAGTCCAGATATAACTACTTTTGGACCAAGATTAGTGTCTTGCCCAAAAAAAGAGAGGAAAATGTATTTGATGTATATTTTTTGTCTCTCCAGACATCTACCAACTGTACATTTTTAATCAACAACAATAATCAAGCCCTTTCTCCTGAGTCAATCCAGCTTTTCCCCCTGTCACTCAAGTTCTTAACTTTCAAGGAATCTTCCATCTTATTAAATTCTCCCATTAATAACATCTCTGTAGAAGAAAAATTTCCAACTCTCTCTTCAGTTCCTTATAAATTTTTCTTTCCCATTATTGGGTGCACATTTCCCCACTACTATTAATTTCATTTTGTCTATTTCCACCTCTAACACAATATATATGACATACTTTTCAGAAAAAAAGTTTAGGTTAGCAACACTCTTTTACATAAACAACAGTTCCATTCTTTTTCTTGTCTCCATACAGGCCTAGTCCACATGGGTGGAATAGGACAGGGTGACATAGGGCTAATCCCTGTATCCATATGACATTGCCACCATTCCAGCCCCCTCCGGAGCCTGCTGCACTTCAGGCCCTCATTTGCCCTGAGCTAAGGGAACATGGACTCCGGGGAATGGTAGAGGACAGGAAGGTCTGGAGGATCATTGTCCATGGGGTTGTGATGGGTCGGACACGACTTCGCACCTAACAACAACAACAACAAGGGAACATGGGTGAATCTGCATTCCCTTTTCCTGCTATGGGGGCAAATGGAGGCTGTCCCTTAGCAGGCCTCAGAGGAAGGGATGAGCTGGGCCTTCCAGATCCAGCTCCTCCCTGTCCTTTAGAGGCTTTGTGGTGTTGTAGGGTGGTCTGGAGCTTTACATTTTTTTTTGCCGGAAGTTGGGTTGCATTCCCATGCAATCCCACCTTCCTGAAAAATCAAAATACCGCCACCACCCTCACAGTGGAACATGCTCGCTATGGATTCATGCTTGGGGGACCCATTTCAGTGGTGGACTGGGGACTCCATTGAAATGTGTCCCAAATGGGGTCGCATCTGAGTGCCAGAGAAGATCTGGTGCTTAAATGATTCCCTGAGGGGCACACAGAATTCTGTGGAGCATGCAGTTACACAGCTACACATTGCTAGTGGCTTGGAGTGGCACTGCCAGTGTAGAATCAACCACATAATTATAAATCCATGTACAAGCTCTCTATCAATTATGTTTTGCTTTACTGAGACCCCCACCTCAGGGAGCCCCGCACGCAAGCGGGTCTCCCTGCCAACAGGCTCCCCACCAAGCATGACCGCGCTGCGATGAAATTAACAATAACCAAAACCGGAAGGGTGGGAGGGTTCCTGCGGCGTCCGGCACGAAGAGGGCCTTGGAGCGAGCGCCCGGGCTATATATAGCCGGGCGCCCCCGCCCCTCTCCGGCCGCGCGATGGCGCGGCCTGATGACATCCTTGGAGGCGCATCATCGCTGGGCGCCCCCGCAGCGTCAATTGCGGCCGCGCCGAGCCGCAGCCGTTTTTTGTGTGGGTGCATGTATATCTGCCGTGGTTTTGGTTTAAACGGACTTGATCTGCACAAAACCCCTCCAAGTTCTTGGAACTAGTTTAAATGTCTTTGACTCCCTTTAAATTCATGCTTCCTTCTCCCTATTCTTCATGAACCAAAACCACACAGTTCAGTTCCCACTGCAAGCCTCCTGGTTCGGTTCAGTTTGTGATTAGGCCATGAACCAAAAAATGAAGCATATGTTTTGTGGTACATACTCATCTTTAGCAGTGACCTACAAAGTGGAACATTTTTTGTTTCTTGGCATGTTTTGCTTCCCTCACCCCCAAGATACATCCCTTCTCAGGGGTCATTTAAACCCCTTCAGGTTGCTTGGAAGGGTTTATATATCTTGGACTCTTTAAAACCATACTTTCAGCTCCGTATTCTTCATGAACCAAAACAAAACAGTTCAGTTCACTTGGGAGCCTCCTGGTAAGAGGTGTGGGAGGGAAAACATGGCAAGAAGCAACAAACATTTATTGGGGGGGAGGTTGAGTGTATTCTAGAATATGTATCATACAAATATGATGCTATTATCTTTATAAGTATCTGCCTCAGACCCGCCAGTAACTTCCCTTTTGAAAATAACTGTCCTGAACCAGCAGAATCAAAATCTGCACACAGATTTCAATTTGAAACAGGCAGTGTCCTACATGACCAGGAGCAATCATGTATAGGAACAATCTGCCTCCCAACACCAGTTATAAAAGTACACAAACTACATTCATCAAGTCAGATTCATGGGCAAAGGGACAGGGACAAAGACAGGAAGTCTTTGTCTCCGGTCTTTAGCACTGTGTCCCAGGCTTTGTTGCTGACCCCTGAGTGTTACTGATGCTACATTGTGAAACAGACCAAGGACCCTAAATAGCATTTTAATATCCATGTTATTCTTCTTTGCTTTTTAGGGAGGTGGAACCGAGGATGCACCTGTGAGTATTTATGTATCACAGTTGGTCATGTGAGGTCTCAGTTCTATCAATGAAAAACTCGTGCTTAGCTCAAAAGACCCTATGGAAAGTGTTACATGTTTTGAGCTCTTTCTATTCCCAAGCTAATCTCCTTCCTGGTTTGTTTGCCGATTCGAAATACTCTTGTTTACTGTCTATCCATTGTTTGTTTACTTCTGTTAAAATGATCTCAATTGAACTTTTTAAACCATACATTATTTTTCTATTATAATTTCATTATTTGGGCATTTTAAAATTTCCAATTCTTTAATCTTTATGTTTGTGTGTGTGTGTGTGTGTGTAAATCTTGATTTTTCTTTATGCTTTTTCTTCCAAACAAGATACCTGTTATGTATGCTTTCCCTGGATCCCATATGATTCAATTATCTAAGGTCTTTTCCAAAAAATTCAATTAATATTTGTTCACAATCTCTAATGATCCGTTGATCTAGTAGTAAAATATTAAGAGACCATTTTATTTCTAAATTATTTTTTATAAACCTGTAATTTAAAGTAATAAAGTGTTGGACCCGAATTATTCCTGGAACAAATTCTATTTTTAAAGTCCTATAACTTATCACATTTAACGTCCAGATATAATCTGTTCTGGACCACGGTATAAAACTCACCTTTATTTATTCAGATATCTTTTCCCAAGTTTTCTCTGTATAAAGATGAAAGGTGCCTTGAGGTTCATATCCCAGATATTGCATTCTAAAACTTTAGAACTGACCCTGAAGAAGGAAGAAAGACTTTCCTATAGAATCGCCGAGGGTCGGACATGACTGAGTAAATGACATCATCATCAAGAAGGCTAGATATAGATTACCAAATATATTGCTGAACTATTGAGGAATATCCAAAAGTATGCATAGCTGGTGTTTTCAGGCTTCTGTGACTGTTTTCTTCTCTTCAACTTTACAAGCTTTCTATTGGCCCTGGATTCTGCTGGTATTCTTTGATTTTACAGGTCCAACACAGCCAGTATCCCTTGCTTGAATAAGTTCTTCTAGGATTTGCTGGTTGTGTTGTGCTTCTCATATTGGCCTGCGGCCCTGTTGGGATACTCTGGTTTTATGTTGCCTTTGTTGGGCTTCCTGGTTCAAAGTTCATTTGTAGCTTTTGTTTATTGCTTCCTCATGTGCGTTTGGCTATTGGCTTCCTCGACTATTTCTCCCAAAAGGAACAATGAGGGCAAGAAGGGATACTGCTTGACACCTTGTTCAGGAGACCACAGAACTGGATCTCTTTGTCAAACATATCTGAAACTTAGAGGGCAATAGGGCTGCTGTAATTCTGGCATCATTTTAGTAATAATAAAAACCCCAGCCACTCCAGTGTTTCTGAAATCATCCCGACTAGGGAATTATGGAATGTAAACAATTCCAAAATCCTCTCCCCCAAATAGAAACCTGAATCCCAAAATGGAATCGGAACTTGAATATCCAAAATACTAGTATTTAAGGTTTTCTCCAAATCCAAATTATAAATAGTGATTTTGTAAAAGGCACATCCTTAGTGCCATTCATTATGGTCTTAGAAGTTTACCAATGTAGTCACTGATGCATTGCTTTGCAGGAGTGCAGGTGTGTAGCTTGCATAAAAAGACACCACCCAAGATATTTTGCAATAATAAGGCCACAGCTTTTATTACCTTCCTAGCAAAGGAGAGTTTGCCTGGCATGAGGAAGAATAAAGTGATGATGCAGTCAGCAGTCCATGAATACCCCAAGGTCTCATATGGCACCCTGGAGAACCATCCTAGGTATCAGCCTAAAGGTGGGACTCCTTACCATCTGAAGATGCACCCCGGGAAGGTGGTATAATGAGGGTCCAATGGGCATAATCCTCTGTCGGTCTCTCCAAACCACCGGGCAATGCTAGCCTGCCTACCGAGCAGGGTTGGCATTCTGCTCACATCAATGCCGATCTCTTAATGAGACCACCAAAGATGGAGGGAAACTGATGCACAGACCAGTTCCCCAAAAAAGGATTCTCCTCATGCCAAGCCACCACTGTGACAATAAACATAAGAAAAAAAACTAACAATAAATTCTAACACCGAACGCAACCCGTAGGAACAGAATAAAAGAAATAAAATACATCATTACTGTGATATAGGTCAATATGTTAAATGAAACATGTTGTGATTGGTGTAATAGTGTAATTTTAATTTTGCTAACAATTTTAATATAGGCCCCTCTTGACCTTGAGGCCCTAGGCTGAAGCCTAGTTAGCCTATAGGAAAATCCGGCCCTGTGTATGACCATTTATGCACTGGGAACTTCACTGCCCCAGATCCCATGCAGGAACACAGATCGGGGGCAGATGAGGTGCACTGGGTCAAATGCTCCCCATGTAGGTAGAGGAAGATGTGGGGCAACAAGCCATGACTAAAACACCAGCCTGCAGCCCGGCATGAAACCTCCAGTCCATAAACGGTCTACAAAACAACAGCCTACATCTTTGTCAGATCCTGGATATAGTGACTGGTATATCTAAAGACACAGGCATCCCACCATGTGTGTAGGAGAAAAAGGGACGAGAGCTCGTTGTCTCCTGCCTTTAGCACTGTGTTCTAGACTTTGTTGCAGGCCTCTGAGAAGTACTGATGCTCATTTGTGAAACAGACCAAGGATCCTAAATAGCATTTTTACATTCATGTTATCCTTGTTGCTTTTTAGGGGACAGGAGCTGATAAAGGCGGAGACACTGTGAGTATTTATACATTGTGGTTGGGCATGTAAATATGAGCAGGGTTCAAAATCATGAAATAGGAAGGGTATACAGGGAGAGATAGAGACCTTTTGTTCAATAACCAGCTCTTATTATACAGAACTGAATGGGATCATCTGGAAATGAGTGGGGGGGGGATTATTGACTGGTGGGGGGACAGTTGGAGGATCAGAGCACAACTGGTGATATTTGATGGCTTCAGGCTGCTCTCATTAACCAAAGTTGCTAGGGGATAGTGAGAGCAACCATATTTCCCCAGATTTCTGCCTGTCTTGGCTCCTCAAAGAGAGTAGCCAGCGGATAGCAGGTCAGATGAGGGATATCTTTGTAGACATTGAAATGTCTTTCTTTCTCTTGCTGGATGAAATTGTGGTTATTGGCAAAATGAAACTCACCTTTATTTATCCAGATATCTTTCCCCCAGTTTTCTCTGTATAAAGATGAAAGGTTGCTTAGGAGAGTTTGCATGGCATGAGGAAGAATCCAGCGATGATGCGGTCAGCACACCATGAATACCCCAAGGTCTCAGATGGCGCCCTGGAGAGCCATCCTAGGTATCAGCCTAAAGGTGGGACTACTTCCCATCTGTAGACCCACCGCGGGAAGGTGGTATAACGAGGGTCCAATGGGCATAAGCCTCTATCTGTCTCCCCAAACCACCTGGAAATGCGAGCCTGCCCACCCAGCAGGGTTGGCATTCCGCTCACATAAATGCCGATCTCTTAATGAGACCCCTGAAGATGGAGGGAAAGTGATGCACAGACCCGTTCCCCCAAAAAGGATTCTCCTCATGCCAACCCACCACTGTGACAATAAACATAAGAAAAAAAAAACTAACAATAAAGTCTAACACCGAACGCAGCGCGAAGGAACAGAATAAAAGAAAGCGAGAGAGGGTGGGAAGCTTTCCACCGCTGCTCCAGGGAGGAAAGAGGCTGAGTACACAGACTCAGCCCCTTTTACGGGCGTCAGACACGCTCACTCCTCCCCCACCCTACAGAGGCGCATTGTGCCTCACAGAGCCTCAGAACAAAAGGCCCTTCAGGGTGGCGCATCAGAAAGACGCTTCTTTGCTTTTTAAACTGCCGGGATCACTTCTCCACGACAGCAATTGAAGCCACCAGTAAGTCGTGGCTTCTTATTGTAGTCACTGATTCATTGGGAATGTTTGTACTAATAGCTATCATTTTCATTGTAGCGCTAATAAGGGACATGACTATTGTGAAGACCCCGGACCACGATGACGATGCCTTACGTTCTTCTCTACTTCCTGCTCTGCACTCACACAAGCCAATCAAATGACAATAGATCATTGCAAATCACAGTGGTGTTATCCAGATTAATTCTTGATTAGAAACTGATTTTGTTGCCTTAAATCAAATGGCTCAGGACAATACAATCTGTTCTGTTACAGCCTTGGGGAATGGGGAAAGCTTTGCAAAGAAAGAAATAAAAGAAAACTGCAACTGCAGGAAAATGGTTTGTGTGATTTCCTGGATGGTCACAGGAGAAAATGATATTTTCATCATTGCTTGAAGAAATTCAGCTCAGTTCTAACTACTGCTGATTTTGCTGAGAAATTCTGGACCTGCCCAAATGTCCCAAAAGTATCACAGAAGATCACAAGGATTAGTCAACCTGGAGTTTAACAAACATTTAACTGCAACTACTTGCTCCATTCCTACTTCGCTGCTAAACTAGGATCCCAGGGTTTCGGCAGCACCATACTGGTTCCTACATCTGTTTTGTCACTTAGCTGCCCCACAGCATCACAGCCTGCACATGACAATGTGCTCTAAGAATCTGACAGTTTAACGCTATCCCCTGACAATGATTGCCATACAGATTCAGGCTCTATACCAAGCGACTTCCATTCCCCAGGCCCAAAAGCCTGTGAGGTCACTGAGGCCAATTCCGCACCAGTGACACCACTCCAAGCCACCACCAGTTGTTCCCAGCAGACCAGCATTCTCCACCACTTCCTGGGTTCTAACATGGGTCCATTATCACTGGTGTATCCCATCTGTCCTGAAGTTCTGAGGCCACAGTAGGCGGCTGGCACTATCAAACTCACAAGTCCTTGCCGCAGGAAGTTTCTGTTTTCACCATGTTAATCAGTGTATCATGCTAGCAACTTCCAAGCTTTTACCACCGGCAGATGTGTCGCATTGACTGTCCCCTCTACCCCCCATCTTGGAATTATTCTGTATTTTTTCAAGTCACTGGAGAAAGCAGTGTTGCAATATCCATGCAAGGGGAGGACATGGAAAAGACTGTGGCCATCTCACAAAGGATCCTCCCCCCATCCCCATAGAGCCTGTCTCCATATAGTGGCCCCAGGATGCTTGAGACATTGGCTGAACCCTGGCTTCAGTCACTTACCAAGCTACAGTGGCCGATACGGCAGAGGGAACCGAGCATTATGGTCAGGAGCTCCCAGTCCCCTCAAGTGTCCTTTCCATCCCAGCTATGCCTCATGATCATTTCAGTTTCAGCCATGGCAGGAGAGGTGAGTAGGTGACAGAGACTTACAGCTGGTTATCTGTATTATAAAAATGATATGGTAAAGCATATAAAAGACCCCAATTTCATCCACCCTAATTGGCTTCTAAATCATCTAGCATTCTGACATCCTACCCACAGCAAGGAACTTGGGAGTGATCCTGGATGCTTATCTTGCAATGGAGGCACAGGTCACAGGGGTTGCACACATGGTAATTTATCATCTTTGCCAAGCACTGCTACTAGTGCCCTACCAGCCCCCAGACTGTCTGGCCACAGTGATCCATGTGACGTCACCTCTAGACTTGATTTCTGTACCTCACTCTATGCTGGCCTATTCTTGTCCTTGTCCTGGAAAACCAGGTGGCAGCAAAAGCAGCTGCTAGGATCCTCACTGAATCATCTTTGAGGACACATATCCAGCTAGTGCTGAGGTAGCAACACTAGTTGCCAGTTTTGGCCAGGATCAATTTCAGGGTCTTGGTTCTGATCATTAAGGCCCTTCACGGCTTGGGCCCAGTCTAGCTGAATGACCCCGTATTTGCTTATACCCCCACAGGGCCCTTCTCTCTGTGGGTACCTGGCCTTGACCCAGGCCTGGACACTTATGTTTTTGTCCCTGACCTGGAGGAATGAGTTCTAGAAGAGCTGAAGGCCCTTACAGATTTACACAGATTTACACAGGAATGGCAAAATGAAGTTGTTCTACCAAGTCTATGGTCTATAAGAATGATGCTCCCCCATGTGCTGTGCTATACAGCTGTGGGTGGTAGGAGGGACCTGGCCCTCTTGGTATCTTGGGAGTTATACTGGCTAGGGGGGTTTATGGGATTTTATAGATGTATATTTTTATTTAAACTGCCGCATGTCTTCGTAGGAAGGTGGACTATAAATTTAATAAATAATGTTAATAATAATATTAATAATCCAAACATCTGTGATTTGCAGATGATGCAAATGTTTTCTCCAGAACACCTAAAGGGATGCAGAGAATGTTGAAGAATACTACAGCATACTGGGAGGAGGAACAGTTGAAAATTAGGGCTTTTCCTTATCCAATAAATATAGTGTAAGCCTAACTGAATGTAGTCGTTAGATTCTGGCCACTCTGCATCACGTCACCCCTATCCAGCTTCTGGTCAGCAGACTGCTCACATCATCCTCCATTTTAAAGCATGAGTTTGGGAATCACAAAGTGGATTCACCAACCTATTTAGCGCTAGCTACCGGAGAGCAACCAGCAGGCAACCAGCAAAGGGAAGGTATGGAGGCTCAAACTCACCTGCCTCATCCCGCCCTTGCACCCGCCTCTCTCTACCTTTTTCCTGGGGATGGAAATTTCTTTTTAAAAATGGCTAACAATGGAGCGATGAATAGGCAGATATGCATGCAGGCAAAGCCAGAAATAAAACAATTTTTTTTCAAAGTTGTAACATAAAATGTTCCTCTCAAAATTCCCCCCCCCCAAATCGGAAACGATATTAATGGGAAGAAGAAGAAAAAGAAGAGTTGGTTCTTATATGCCACTTTTCCCTACCCGAAGGAGGCTCAAAGCGGCTTACAGTCGCCTTCCCATTCCTCTCCCCGCAACAGACACCCTGTGGGGTGGGTGAGGCTGAGAGAGCCCTGATATCACTGCTGGGTCAGAACAGTTTTATCAGTGCTGTGGCAAGCCCAAGGTTAACCAGCTGGTTGCATGTGGGAGAGCGCAGAATCGAACCCGGCATGCCAGATTAGAAGTCCGCACTCCTAACCACTATACCAAACTGGCTCTCAATGGAACAAGTGAGGATATCAGAAGGTGCCTCAAATAAGCTCCATGGTATTCCCAGGAACTTCAAGAGAAGAACAAGGAAGTGAAACATCTACAGCAAATGTGGAGGAAAACTCGTGATGATGTGTCTGGGGGTATTCATTGATGCTTCTTTGAAAAGAGGTATAATTTGTCCACAGACTATATTTGGATTGAACTACTACTAAATGCAGAGGGTCACGACAAACCCCTCTAGGGGCTCTTCTAAATTATCATTTTCATCACTTGTGTGTCCCTACTGTGGGCTTTCCCACACAGGTTTTCATGAAACCCTGGAGTTTTGTTGATTGGGTGGCAGTTAAATATTTAAAATATATTTTAAATTTATTTCTGTTCAATGATATGGCCATATATGTTCATTGTGACTGTCCCCCCTAATGTCCAATGATGGGCCTGGCTGGGGTAGGAAGGGGAGGAGCCCCAGCCATACAAATCCTTGCTGTCGAGTCTAATCACATATGATAGCACTAAGAATCCAGTGAGTTAAGTACTCTAATTTTAATTTAACTGCATAGGCCTACTCTGGGGGCCATTCCGCACTCGTTCAAAATAGCACAATGGTTACAAATTGAAATCGCTACTGTTTTGCAGTTATGCACAAAGTCGTTGACAATCTGCAACACTCCTGAAACCGATCCGCAAAAAGTGCTTTCTCATAGCGCTTTCAGGGAAATCCCAAAAAGTGGATTCACCCTCCGGAAAGCGCTACACTCTTGCAACCAATCTGCAACACTAGCAGGAAAGTTCTGTGCGTTACCATTGTTGCGGTTTCTGCAAAGTCTCTCTGGCTCTCTCCTCTGATCTTCTGGCGAGGTGATCGCCATTTTTTTTTCTCGTAGTAAGCGGAGATCAACGTACCGGTGAGCCTTTATTTACCCAGCGAGGCTTCCCTGGCTGCAGTCCCTCCCCAGAGCTGTTTTAAGTCATAAAGCACCAAGCAATACACAGCCCCATTTGCTGATTTATTTTCCCTTTATTTTTCACTCTGTTTTCGGCCGAAAATCGCGCCCGTGCAGGGGGGGGGATATTTTTTTTTCACTCGGGGGGTGCGTGGCAACGATGAAACTGCAGCTCAAACACCACCTGCTAGCTAGATGGGTCTCTCCGTTGCAACGAATCAACAAAGATTTGTTGCAACGTGTGTGTGTGTGTGTTTTTAAACCTTCCTTAAAGGGAAAGTGGCTTTTTGGGAGCATGATCACAGCCGCCCATTGGCTGCTTGACAGCCAGGGGCGGAACAAAGCTTGGCTATATCGCTTCCTGGCTAGCGATTTTTGCCGAGACCGGAAACCTGTGGGAAATGATAGAAATGCAACTGGATTCCACTACAAAGGCAGGTATGCATAACGACGAATTCCACTATTTAAATGGCGTTTTTTCGTTCAGCAACCAATTTGCTGCATAGATCCTGGTGCGGAATGGCCCTGGATCTATTTCTGGCATTGAGGTGGGGATGATGGAGTGGCATCTATCTGCCCTATCCCTGGGTTTCTCAATGGTGAATAGGTTGAAGAAGGCTGCCCGTTTGCTTTGTCAGCGTTGTTTTCTTTCCCACGTGTGGTTTCTCCTTTCCAGTTTTGATATTTCACCTCTATATGTGATGCAGATTTCCCTGTATATTTAGTGCAGGTTTTTATGCCACACCCACAGTTATGTAATATTCAATTGACCACTAGGGGGACCCAAACACAGGTGGATTTTTCTTTAAAAATCCTGAAGCAATACAGACACACAAGCAAAGAAAAAGAGACTGTAGAAGAGCCCCAGGTCCCACTTGGTTGTGGGCCAGGTATACCTCCTACACAAGCCTTCCTGGTGGTATCCCCTCACTGGCAGATGAGTGAGGATCAGAGTCTGTTGTGACACTAAGAACTGCATATATTTCCACACAGACTCAGCAGGTAACAGCTCTGCAGTCTCTTAGGATCCAGGTGAAATGTTTCTATTTTCCATAGCTTTTTGTATCTCATGTCTCACCATAAGATGACTACTCCCCATTTTTTGTATGACCCTGCATTGCACATGAGGATTATCAAAATTGTAAGCAATAAAAACCATAAAAATAAGTTTCAAGCTATCCACAATTTAAAACAATTTTTTAAAAAAATGCCCCTTTGACTGCATTGGTCCAGAGCTTGGAGGCAGTGATGAAATGGCTTGTCCAAAGAAGTCTTTTATACAGTTTACCAGGAAAATTCCATCCAAACTGTCCCTCCCAGGGTGTTCCTGGGCCAGGCTCACACTCTTTTCCCTATACTCCCCAAACATACATTTTCCATACATGCATGTACATTAAAATAAGTCAACCCAGGGGGTGGTGATTCTACTATGCCAATAAGTCTCACTCAAATGTCAACATCTATATTTCTCACCTTTACTCCAAAAAACTGGTTTCCGCCCCCCCCCAACAGTGGTCTTATCACCAAGAGGGGTGCCAAGATTCTTAGTTTCTATCTAAACAGCTGCTTTCTTCAGCTCATTTAATTATCAGGGTGAAATGATGGTGCTACGATGGTACTAAACAAGAAATTCAGCTCTGACCCTTCAGTAGCTCAGCAGACATTTTTTGATCTTTGCCAGGCTAGGCTGTTAACGCCTACCTGGCCCTGGAACATTTAGCCAGGCTTGATTACTGTAACTCACTTTACATGGGCCTACCCTTGCACCACTGGTGCAAAATGCGGCTACCCAGCTTCTCAGACACTGTGGAGAGCCCAAACAACACCGGTATTATTATTATTATTATTATTATTATTATTATTATTATTATTATTATTATTATTATTATTATTATTATTATTATTATTAGATTTATAGCCCGCCACTCCCTTGCGGCTCGTTGCGGCAGCTGCATTGGCTTCTGATTGATTTTTGGATCCATTTCAAGGTTTTGGTTTTGACCTTCAAGGCCTTATGCAGTGTGGGCCCTTCATATCTGAGGGAACGTCTCTCTGGAGAGTTCTTCAGTCAAGCAATACCAACCATCTGAGGATCCCTGGCACCAAGGAAATAAAGCTGGTCTCAAAAAGAGCCAGGGCCTATTCAACCCTGTCTCCTGCCTGGTGGAATGAGCTCCTGAGCGAGGTCAGGACCCTGCCAGAACTGAGTTCTGCAGGACCTGCAAGAGCTTCTGCTGAGCCTATTGTTGAGATTTACTAGATAATAGCTAGATAATAGCAACAACAAGTATTGGGCCTCCCTCTTGCCCCTCTGCCCTCCTTTCCTTCCCCACTCCTTCCCTATAATCTAACATATGACTTCAACCTGACCTCAGTAATCCAAATTTTGATGCTACAGTGTTAAATTGTGGTTTTACATAATTTTACATATTTTAACCAGGTTTGATTTGATTGATTGACTGATTGATTAATTGATTGATTGATTGATTGATTGATTCATTCATTCATTCATTCATTCATTCATTCATTCCATTTTTATACCGCCACTCCCAGCATAGCCGGTTTGTGGCAGTTTACATTCAATAAAACATGATAAGATACATCCATAAAACACCCTAAAAACATTATAACATCCCCAAAACATAAAACACAGAGTAATGGTGGTCAAAGCATATAGCTCCTCACCCAACAATATTTCAGTTGTTCTGGCATCAGTATAGGACACAATTAGTATTCCTGATGATGTAACCCAGAGGAGGTAGATTGCCCCGTGGTTCCGGACAATGAAGATGATGGACAGATACACAGACATGTCAAGAAAAACAAACTCATGCCATAAGGTCCTCATTCTTTTTAGTTCAATGCTGGATGAAAGGAACATTGTTAAGGGGATTTAAATGTCAAGATCACAAATTAATAAACGGATGCCTTTCCAGTTGTGGAAGTTAGCCAATGAGAAGTCACAGAAAGTAAAGTTAGCATTATCTAATGATTGATTCATATTTGGTTGGTATCCTTTGTTTCCTCCAAGAAGACCCGGAGAGGCTTCCATCATTCACCATTCCTCCCCTTACTGCTTACAGCCACCATCTGTTGAGATAGGTTAGGCTGCAAGAGACTTGGATGCCAGGGTCACCCTTTCATTCCATGATTCAAACCTGAATGACCCGGATGCTAGCCTGACACTCTAAACCAGTGACCTCCAACATGGTACATGTGGGTGCAATTGACTTGCATGGTGGCACCTCTCTGCTTAATAAGACGTGAACAACCGTTGTTAGCATAACAGGTCACAGCTCTCTTTAATAACCAAACATGGGTATGTTGTCTTGGCAGGGGTTAAGAGCCACTCTATAGCCATATGGCTACTATTCCCACTACAGTGTCTCAACTGGATCCTGGATCAGTTCCCAGCCTGGAATGTGGATCCCTCCATGCTGCTGTAACCCCTAACCAGGGAAGTGCTGCATCTGGGATGCCAGAGGAGGTCCAAACCACCTTTGGGTGCATCCCAAGCCACCTGGCCCAGCGAGCCTCTTAGCCTTCAAAGCCTGGTCTGCCCTGCCTGCAGGTTGCCACCTCCTTAAAGAGGCCCCTTATTTGTCTGGGGAGTCAGCCACCTGGCTCTGAATTACCGTATCAGTAAGGGGATCCAGGATTTTTCAGAAATACTAATCTTTTTTTGGTCCAACAGACCCAAGCTGAGAAATACTTTATCCTTCTCCCCCTGCTCTTTTTTGTAAACTCCAGCTTTTTCCAGAGACTGGAGCAGCTGCCCATAGGAAGCAATGCCCTTTTAATGGAAATGCAAAGTTGTATTGACCACAGCAAGTAAGGGCAAGGAGAAATGCATATCACCTCTGGTTCCACCTTAAAGAAGGACACTTGTTTGGAACTGAGCATGGATTAAGGCATCTTGTACCTTGGGAATACAGTTCAATCAGCATGGATCAAAGTTCCTGTTGGAACTTTAAGAGGAACTTTGCATCCTCTTGGCTCCAGTACATCATCCTGGATTATCTAGATAAATAAGCCAAAAAGCTTGGTTAGCTTTTCTTGCATGACAAGCTGACAGACAAGTAGAAAACATGCCTCTTTTACTTGACACCTGACTCTCAGGTTTCACATGGACATTTAAATCTGTCTTATACAAAATGTCCTGACCTGAATGACTCAAGCTATCTCAATTTCATAAAACCCTGAAATGTAAGAAGCATCAGCCAAGGTTAATACTTGGATGGGAGACCACCAGGAAAGTCCAGGCTTGCTACACAGAATGGTGAATCAACTTGAAAACCACATGAGGTTTCAGTAACTTGGCTGTGACTTGATGGCCCTTTCCAGCAAGTATGAACAGGCTCCCCTTACCTTAAACCTGGATCTCGGCATGCAAATGAAAGCATGAATCTGCCTTGTACGAAATTAGACTAGTGGTCTATCAAGGTCAGTATTACATAATCCCACTAGGTCTCAGAATTCTCCAGAAGATATCTTTTTCATCATCTAGACTAGCACCTGATTTTTTTTAATGACATTCAGGGAATTGAATATGGGTCCTTCTCCATGTAAAGCGGTATCCTACTGCTGAAGCCCAGAACCTCTCCTAACTATAGTCATAAATAATAGAAAACAGTCAGGAAGAAGGTGGTGGTTGGGACTCCATCTAGAAGTTTAAGTTCGAAGATACCTTTCGTTGAAAAGTGAGTTTTAAGTAACTGCCCTGAACTGTAGAAGAGTTGGAGACGGGCAAACAGGCCATTTAGTTCAACTTCCTGCTAAAAACAGGATCATCCCTGAGCATCCATTATAAGGATCTACCTAGCCACTGCTTGAAGACCGCCAGTGAGGGGGAGCTCATGACCTCCTTAAGCAGTCAATTCCACTGCTGAACTACTCTGACTGTGAAAATATTTATGCTGACATCTAGCCGGTACCAGTCTAAATGTAGTTTAAACCCATCACTGTGGCTCCTATCCTCTGCTGCCATCAGGAACTTCTCCCTGCCCTCCTCCAAGTGACAACCTTTCAAATATTTAGAGTGAGCAATCGTGTCCCTTCTCACCCTTCTCTTCTCCAGGCTGAACATTCTCAAGTCCCTCAGCCTTTCCTCATAGAGTAGTGGTTCTCAACATGGGGGTCATGAGGGGTTGTTCAGCCCTTGAGGGGTTGTTTGGCCCTTTCCCGGGGTTCGCTGTGAGAGCTTGGATACGGGGGCCACAGCCATGGTGGCAGCATGGTGCTGGCCTTCTCTGCACTGCCTCAGAGCTCATGGAAGCCAAGGAGATCACCAAGGCTGCATGGAGGAGGCCAGTGCCATGGCAAGCGCTGTGGCGAGCAGAAGCAGTGGTGGTGGTGGTGCATTGCACATGGCAGTGCCTGTGCATGCACTCCCATGCACCCACATGTGCACGCATGCCACCACCACCCCTGCTGTAGGGGTTGCGGCATTAGGGCAGTTGAGAACTGCTGTCATAGGGCTTGCTCTGCAGGATGCAGATCATTCTTGTTGCTCTCCTCTGAACTCTCACAATTTTGCCCATCTCCTTTTTGAAGTGAGGTCTCCAGAACTGCACACAGGACTCCAGGTGTAGTCTGTCCAGTGCAGTACACAGTGAGACTATGTACTATGTTGCAATTTTGATGTGATGCCTTTGTTGATACAGAAGAAGAAGAAGAAGAAGAAGAAGAAGAAGAAGAAGAAGAAGAAGAAGAAGAAGAAGAAGAAGAAGAAGAAGAGTTGGTTCTTATATGCCGCTTTTCCCTACCCGAAGGAGGCTCAAAGCGGCTTACAGTCGCCTTCACATTCCTCTCCCCACAACAGACACCCTGTGAGGTGGGTGAGGCTGAGAGAGCCCTGATATCACTGCTCGGTCAGAACAATTTTATCAGTGCCGTGGCGAGCCCAAGGTCACCCAGCTGGATGCATGTGGGGGAGCGCAGAATCGAACCCAACTCGCCAGATTAGAAGTCCGCACTCCTAACCACTACACCAAACTGGCTCTCTGTACAGCCCAAGACTGTACTTGCCTTCCGCTCATATTTAGCTTACAGTCCCCAAGTACCCCAAGATCATGTTCACACACACTGCTCCCCAGAAGTGTATCTCCCATCCAGTACTCAAATGCTTCCCATTTCTGTGACCCAGTTGTAGAACTCTGCACTTCTCCTGTTCTTATTTGCCCACTTTTCCAGCATATCATTGATCTCTATCTCTGCCTTCTGGGTTCTTCGCTACTCCTCCCAATTTGGTGTCATCTTCAAACTTAATGAATACTCAGACTTCAAATTTCAGACCATTAATGGCATGATAACACTCATAATCATCCTGGTACCTAGTAATCAGGTATATCCTACCTACTTAAAATAAAACAGATATTTGAAATACTAATAGTGACATGGCCTAAACATAAAACATAGGTCAAACAGATTATAACTAGGGTATAATTTAATTAAACATTTAAAACATGAGTAAAAAATCAATTACTAGTGCTTAGTTAAAAGGGATATCATAACACAGAAACCATCCTAAGAAAGTATAACTCTTATTTCAAGGGTTTTGTCTTGAAGAAGTATGGCCAGAAATTCGGCCACCATCTCTGTTACAGTAGGAAACTTATCTGATAATAAAAACGAAATATCTCTTCCAGGAAAATGTACAGCCAGAAATGAGTCAATCAGCTGCTGGTGGTGATTGAAGAGTCACAGACTGTACTGTAACATGTGAGCTGTGGTATCAGGCTCAGATGAGCAACGCTCACACAAGCAATCCTTCAAAGAGACACCATGATGACACCACCAATCGGAAAATGTTTAGCCAGCTAGCATAGAGGTGTGAGGATGGGACAGGTTAGCAAGATTTAAAAAATAGTGAGCCCAAATGCGGCTGGGAATCATCCCACACCACTATTGACAGAATGGCAGGTAGGCATGGGTGGGAAGACACGGAAGCTCGCAGGGCTAGGTCGCCTGGTGTGGGCCAGGTTAGGCCTGCGCCTAGCCTGGCATGCCTGGTTGGATCACCTCCTGGGTTAGGCCCTGCAAGATGTAGCTGGGGAATCCCATCTCCTGGGAGTGGAAGCGGTTGACTCGGATGCTGCAGTGGGAATTTCTTGTGGTGGATGCCACTGACATCGGCTCCTGCATACCCTGCCAGGCTGAGGGCCAACATCTGTATTGTTAATAAAAGTTGTGGCTAATTTTGCACCCCTTAGAGTGTCAGTGTCTTCCTTCCTGCCCCCAAAACCTGCCTGCAAGTCAATAACATGAGCTAAGGGGGTAAACCAAGATGACAGGGAGAACAGGTCCAGTTTATCAATGGGTAGTTCCATCACCCCTGGACTCAGGATAGAAACCTGTGGCATCCCACTGCTTACCTACCTCCAATCTAATGAAACACTATTGACAACAATTCTTTTGTTGCATCATCACCATCATGATCTTTAATAGGTATAGTGCCCCTCCCCATTTGGGCTCGGGGAGGTTCACAACAATAAAAACATTCAATGAAATCACTGACAATAATAAGATTACAGTAAAATACAGTTCAATACAATACATCTTATTATCTGTATATGTTCAAGTTAACGTTTAAACTCCCTCGCCGGGATGGGGTTTAGGAGGACACAATGGCTGATCTCCTTCCTCCAGAACCGGACACAGAGGGTGGCAGTGGGGGAAGAATTGTCTTGCCGCTTTGTGCTCCTCTGTGGTGTACTGCAACGGGTGCCACGCTCTTTAAAATCTATATGCGCCCTCTGGCACAGCTGGCACAGAGCTTTTGTCTAGGCTGTCACCAATATGTAGATGACATCCAGCTCTGACTCCTGATGGACATTTTCCAGATGTTTGGAAGCAGTGTCTGGATGGCTTAGGCAGAGGCAGCTGTAAATCAATCCCTCCAAGATGGAGGTCCTGTTGCTGGGCAGAAGGGGACAGGATCAGGAAGTGTGTCTCCCCTTTCTGGCTAGAGTTCAGCTTATGACTGTACCTATTGCCAGGAATTTGGGGGTGATCTTTGATGCCTCCTTATCTATGGAGGCACAAATCACAAAGGTAGTGCAAGTGGCATTTTCCCATCTGTGCCAAGCTAGGCTATTAGTACCCTACTTGTCCCCCGAACACTTGGCCATAGTGATCCATGAAATAGTCACTTCCAGACAAAAATTCTGTAACTTGCTGTACACAGGCCTTCCCTTGTCTTTGACCCAGAAATTGCAATTGGTGCAAAATGTGGCTGTTAGGGTCCTCTCAATGTCATATTGGAGGGTCCATATCGAGTCTGTGCTGAAGCAGCTGCATTGGTTACCAATTAACTTCCGAATCAAGTTCAAGGTTTTGGTTCTTACATTTGGCATGGGTCCTACATATCTGAAGGCATCTCCTTATGCCCCCCTCAAGGCTCTTCGCTCTGCAGGTTTGAATCTGCTGGTTGACCCCAGTCCTTGGGAGTACACCTGGCCACGACCAGTGCCAAGGCCTTTCCAGTCCTGGCCCCAACTTGGTGAAATGAGCTCCCAGAAGAGCTGAGGACCCTGACGAAGCTGTCACCATTCCTCAGGACCTGCAAGATGTAGCTCTTCTGCCAGGTCTTTGGTTGAGGCCAAGCAAAGGAATATCTGGTCCCTACCTGCAGAAGTCCATGTGCCAGACATCTGGGCAGGGACTACCTCTCCTGGAAGCAGTAGTGCATTGTCATAGGGCATGGAGGGGGTGGATTTAGACTGGTTGAAGGTTGCATGCTCTGATCTGGATGACCCAGGCTAGCCTGATCTCATCAGATCTCAGAAGCTAAGAAGAATTGGTCCTAGTTAGTACTTGGATGTGAGTTATGGTTGTGTGCTCCAGCAAAGTTTGGCCACTTCGGCAATCATCAAAGCCCAAGGTGGCCAGCACTGGGGCTTGGAGGGAAGGGGCAGCGCTGGCAGCAGTGCATGACATAGAGCCCACCCACAGACACAAAGCTTTGCCCCTGTGTTTGTGTGCCAACTGGCAGGCCACTGCCACCCCTCCTCTCCATGCCACAGCACTGGCTGCCTTGGGCTTTGATGATTGCCAAAGTGGCAGAACCATGCCAGAGTGCATAACACTAATGTGAGCTCACCAAGAAATTCTAGGATCTAGCTGCTGGCTTGCTGTGGGTTCAGGCTCGCTCCCTTTGTGTGCCAGGTCAATCCTCTGGCACCCTCGGGTGGGGGGGGCATGCAATAATAATAAAGTTGTGGCCACATTGATTGTCAGACTGGAGTGCTGCATCTAATTGGGGTAAAATGCCAGAGTGCCAGTCAGTGACAACAGACCTGCTAGCTAAATCTTCTGTTCTGTAGTGACTTTATAAAGTCTGATAAGAAGGCCAGGGGTAAGAATAAATGAGTCAAAGTTAATGCCTTTCAACTAAAAAAGTTTGCTCAGAAGATGGACGAGATCTACTGAAGCAACAAGCTGGACAAAGTTCTTATTGAAGGTTAATAAGATAGCACAAGAACTTCTCTTCCATGGAGACAAGCTCTCAAATACTAAACAGGTGGGGCATCATCTTCCTCGACTAAGGTAAAAGCAGTTCGCACTAATGTTGCTAAATATCCCAAAATATCCCAAATATCCCAAAACGAGGAAAGGGAGAGTTATCCTACATTAATGGCCATGGTTGTGACATCCCTTGTGACATCCCTTGGTTTCATCTGCTGAAAAGGACACACGTATTCCTTGCACATGAATCTGAACGTTTATAGATATATAGGAGATTTCCAAAAGCATGACACAATATCTTTCTAGCATTCCAGCAAAGGACAGTCGGTGAGTACTGCAAATCCTGCGTATTGTCAATTATATATAACTAGGGGTCAAGCTTGTTGCATTCAGGAATACAACGGGTGCTAGATTAGGGTGGGTGGGGTGGAAGAACTCCCCCTCTCCCCAGGACCTGGAAAGGCTGCAAGCAGCTGTTAGGGAACTCACCGTCAGGGGCTATTTGCATGTGGCAGGGATCTGCAGCCTTCAAGGATCAGAGGGAAATGGAAGGAGGAGGGGGTGGTCAGGGGTGTGGAACAGAAGGTGATTGGTTGGCCACTGGACAGACAGGCAAGCTGGTTGGAGGAGGAGGCACTCAGGGGTAGGACAGATGCCCCGAGTGGGTGTTAAGTGCTGAGTGGCATTTAAGTCATGAGATATGCTCCTCCTCCAAGCCAAAAATATTATGTGGAACAGATAACAGGAACCAGAATGTCCTGGTCTGATTTTGAAAAATCAGACTATATTATTTAGTCATTTTTACATTTTATTTATTGATTGAGAAAATTTAGAACACTTATATGTTGATTTGGGTTGATCATTCTGGAATGAGAAATTTCCAAAGACATGAGAGGAATGGTCTAGGAATGGACACAGTTCTGGGAGGGAGCTCAGGAAGATGTGATGTCAGGTCCTGCAGTGTCACAATTAGGTCAAAAGTTGGCCTTTCCAGTCCTTTCCTTTTCTGTGAGGTCAATGCTTTCTATAAAACTTCAAATTTTAAATTTCACATAGCATATTATTTCTGCGCTCTGTCCCTTAAAGCCTTAGTAGGCTTCTTCATGAGTTATTTTAGTATGCCGTGCTAACCCATTTATCCTTTTTGGGAGTTCACCTATTAACCCTACCTGAACAACCTGCAAGACTGCCTTGAGATTGTGGCTTCAACAATTGGATGGAACTCCCCCTTCTCAGTTCAGAAACCTCAGCCCAATAACTCCACTGCTATTCTCATAGCTGTACCTCCATGATTTAGTCTCCTTCCCAGGTGTGCCAGAACTACCATCAGGGCTGTGAAGCAGCCATCAACTGGCTGATCAACCTGGAGTTCCATGCTTCCTATGTGTACATCAGCATGTCCTACTATTTTGACCGTGATGACGTGGCTCTGAAAAACACAGCAGTTAAAGGAATCCGGGCTTCATACTGTTCAAATCTCTTGTCTTTCTCTTCTCCAAGCTATACATGCCCAACTCTCTTCATAAGGCATAGATTCCAGCCCCTCAAGCACACTTGTTGCCCTTTTTTGGTACATGTTCTAACTGGTCAATATTCTTCTCAAACTGCAGTGCCCAGAACTGGACAAAATATTCCAAATGATATTTTGTCCAGTTCTGGGACAACCAATGTTCTACTATCTAACCAATGTTCTACTATCAAGCCAGGTATCCCCCATCTTATATTTACACATCCCATTATTATTACCCAATGTAATGCTTTACACTTCTCCCAATTAAAATTCATTTTGTTGGCTAGCTAGACCCAATTTCCTAATTCAGATCTCCCTGAATAGTTGTCGTTTCCTCCAGGGTATTTAACATTCCACCCAATTTTGATCAATATACCCTCATCCAAATCATTAATGAAAATGGGGT
Organism: Paroedura picta; assembly: GCF_049243985.1. Lineage (NCBI taxonomy): Eukaryota > Metazoa > Chordata > Lepidosauria > Squamata > Gekkonidae > Paroedura > Paroedura picta. The sequence goes on along the minus strand of NC_135373.1, from coordinate 7,807,492 downwards.
GGAGACAGCTCTGGTTGCCCTCACATATATTCTCTGGAGGCATCTGGATCTAGGTTGGTCTGTCCATACCATCTGATTTTCTGGCCAACTGGTTTCACGTTGTGGTGGATTGGTTCAAATGGAGTTGGCTGAAGCTAAATCCAGCTAGGATGGAGGTCCTTCAGCTAGGTTCATAAATCATAAATTATGTTTAGGTTGAACAGGTAAATAGATGGAGGTCCTTCAGCTAGGCTGATGTGCTGATTGGGAGGGAGGTAATGCAACTCCTGGCTCTTGATGGGGTCCATTTAACAACTTCGACCACTGTCAGGATCCTGGATGTCTCTAAATTTATCGAGGTCATGAACAGTGTACACCAGAAATTTTATAGCCTTTACCAGGTATTACAACTTGCACCCTACCTCTCGACTCCCAACCTAGCCACTGTGATCCATACAATAGTCACTTCCAGACTAAACCTCTGTAATTCACCCTGCACAGGTTTGTCCTTGAAGCTGCTCTAAAAACTACATCCAAAATGAGACAGTGTGGGTCTTTCCTGGGACCCCAGGGAGAGTACATAATACATCTGTGCTCTCCCAGATGCATTGGTTCCATATTGCAGATTGAATCAGGTACATGATTTTGATCCTTCTGTTCAAGATTCTAAACAGTCTGAAATTCTGTAACTATGGAATTACCTCTTCTGCTATACCCCCAGAGTGCATTAAGATTGTATCCTGCTCAGGGTCCCTTGTCTCGGGAAGTAACACTGGCCTCAGCCAGGGCCAGTGGAATGCTTTGCTTCATGACATCAGGGTCCTCTGGGATCTCAAGCAATTCCAGAGGGTCTGTAAGACAGAGTTGTTCCACCAAGCCTACGGTTGAGGCCAGGAAACCAACACGAACAAAGCACTGGCCTCCCTATCTGAAATTTGAAGCTGAGAAATACCTTGCATAAATCTGCCCAACATTGACCCTCTCCTAGAAGGTTATACTTACATTAGAGAGGCAACTTTGACACAAATGTTGTTGGCACACCTGTAACCGCTCTGCAAAGCGGTAGAAATAATTCAATAAGGGGTAGGTGGGTGGAGAAAGGGGCGGGGCGAGTCTGTGATAAAAACTCGCGGTGGCTTTGCGGCTCCCGATTGGCCGCTCCGATTGTCACTCACTCTGCCCAGAAGGAGCCATGGGGAAAGGCTTTGGTGCGGGGGAAGGAGCAGGGCCGATACAGGCAGTCTTGCTCTTTTACCCGTGCCGAAGCCGGCTAATGGTGAGGGGGGCCCACCTGGCGGGAGACACCGGCCACCATGCAAGAAAGAGAGTGCCTGCCTGCTGGTCACACCTCTGGGAGAGCCAAAGGCACCATGCGCCTGTCAGCCCCAATTGCCGCCATTGTCCCGAGACAAGGATTCCTTCAGAGAGCTTGCTGATGCCACTGCCGCTGCCTGCGAGTCTGACCACCGCCCAAGGGGGGGGGCTGCCTGCCTGATGAGGTCATCCTGCTGTCCGAGGTTCGCTTTCCTGGCCCGCGCTACCCTCGCCTCTTCTTCACTGCGCTGCTCCTAGACTTCGGCCTGTGGGGAGGGTGGCCCTGCTGGGAGTCCTGCCCGAGCCCGCAGGGAGGGGGAGCGCGTGCTAGCGCCCATTGTATTTAGCAATACAATGTGCTTTACATCTAGTGAGATTATAAATTATGTTTTAGTTGTGCAGGTAAATAGAATCTTGATGATGTGGCTGATATTACTGGGTCACTGCTGTACTTGTTTGCATGTATGTTTTAAAAACTTTTTCACAGAGATAGAGTTTAACGAGATTTTAACCTGCAGGAAAAGTGAACAAATGAGATCAACATGGAATTCAAGAAGGATAAGGAGGGAGACGACTGAAGATGGCGCCATAAAAAAGCTGGACTTCTGTTCAGCTCTTAAGCCATGCCGAGGGTCAGGAGCTTCTGCACCTGGCTGACCTGAGCAGATACGCAAATCTGCTCACCGGTCACTCCAGGAACCGGGAACGGCATCCTGAGGGTCCTACAGATCCGTGGGGAGGTAGGAGGACCGAACTCCCCGGATTAATAGCGGCCTGTGCTCAAGGTCACGATGGCGTCTTTGTCGCAAACAACTTTACAAGCTTGAAACGACCAGCTGACCTTACATTCTTCCCAGACCATCATTTACCAAATCGACAGGAGCAGAAGCTGACAGAAGCTGGAATCTGCAACAGTAAGAATTGAAAGCCTTCTGGCTTTTCTCTCTCTTCTCCCACAAGCTCTTCCCTCCCCCCCCTCAACCAATTCACAAGCGAATTCCTTCTTTCGCGAGTGAGAGACTCCTAGCTAATTATACCCATTAACCAAACAAAGAGAGTGCTTTGAAGATTTGTGGGTGAAAGTTCAGTGGGGGAATTTGACTTGATACGGAGATCGACAAACTGATAATTTGGGATCGCTCCTGCTCCCGCGAGACCTCACGAGACTTTCTGTTTATAGTTTGTGACTGCCTAGAACTATGGAAGAATTAACTAAGGCACAGCTTTTCCATTTGTTATGCAAAGGAAACTCAAAGATACTGAAAGCAGTCAATAAGCTGGAAAAGGAAATTCGTGGGACTAAGGGGGAGCTTTTGGATGGAGCCCATGGTCCGGAGAGACCAGCTGATGACGTAGCTCAGCTAACAATAAATCAAGTGAAACTTCAATGTCTGGAAGTTAATCAACTGGAGGGAGAGAGTGCCAGATATGTAAAAACCCAAAGTACCTTTGAAGAACCTGGGAAAACAGATTCAAGGAAGGAAAGTACCGAAAACCTGGAAGTCTATTCAGAGCAGGAAATGATTTGGATCAGCAAAATAAAAAGAGTCTATTCAAAAGCGATAGCAACTAGGAAGCTATCAGGAGATATTCCTGTGCGACCAGAGGAAGAGATCCAGATTGACAAAGGATTCAGAGCCTCCTCAAAAGCGACTACAAGCAAGAATCAAGTAAGAGATTTCTTTGGCCCCGACAGAAGGACAATCAGAAACACTCTACTATGGAAAAAAACACAATTTCATTTTCTGCGACCACCTGAAAGATGAGTTGAACAATGGAGAATTCTCCTGGCTTCCTGTGGGAAAGACACCAGCAGTAACTTTTAGGACAGGTCCAATATATGAAGGGAACTGACTTTATATCATCTAAGACAATAATAGAATATATCCTTATAATAGATTATACTCTCCTATGTATCAACAACTACTTTGTTAAGAAAGATGGTAATAACTCCTAGATCAGGATTAATATGCGATGGGAATTGAATATGTATGTCAATATGTATGCTAAAAGAGGATGACAAACCATATTTCATAGGCATTAACAAGACGGCAGTAGTAATTCTTGGGTCAGGGCCAATTTATGAAGGAGACTGACCTAATATCATTTAAGATAATAACAGAATGTATTCTTATAACAGATCATATTCTCATATGTATTAACAATCACTTGGCTAAGAAAAATGGTAAAAACTTCTAGATTAGGAATAATATGTGATGGGAACTGAATATTTATGTTAAAAGAGATGGCAAACCATATCAGCTGGTCGCTTTTTCTTCACAATTTCTCTGTAAATGCTTTATATAATAATAAACAATAAAATTATTTTTAAAAAAGAAAAAAAAGAAGGATAAGGATAATTAATTGATGGTTTTTATGTTTTAATTATTTGCAACTGTTGTGATGTTCACCATCCTGAGCCAACAAGGGGTGGTATATAAATGGAATAAAGAAATAATTGAAATGAAACAAGTGGAGTGTTCTACATTTGGGAGATCAATATAGAAGCATGCATACTGGATGGGAGATACACTTCTGGGTTGCAGTGTGTGTGAACAAGATCTTGGGGTACTTGGGGACTGTAAACTAAATCTGAGCAGACAGTGTGATGTGGCAGTAAAGGAGGCGAATGCAGTTTTGGGCTGTATCAACAGGGGTATCATGTCAAAATTGCAAGATGGCATAGTCCTACTGTATACTGCATTGGACAGACCACACTTGGAGTCCTGTGAGCAATTCTGGAGGCCTCGCTTCAAAAAGGACATGGACAAAATTGAGAGGGTTCAAAGGAGAGTGACCAGGATGATCCAGTGCCTGGGTAGGAAGCCCTCTGAGGAAGGGCTGAAGCCTGGAGATGAGGAGGCTGACAGTAGACATGATTGCTGTCTTTAAACGTTTGAAAGGTTGTCTCTTGAAGGAGGGCAGGGAGCAGTTTCGCAGGGCCGCAGAGGATAGGATCCACTGTAATGGGTTTAAGCTATTTGTAAAACAGGACTGGCTAGATATGGGGGGGGGGGATTCACAGAGTAGTTCAGCAGTGGAATCAGCTGTCTGAGTATGTGGTGAGCACTGTGAATCTGGGTGTGTGTCTCATCCACAAAAGGTAACTAATAACTACATACTTTCCAATGCTCTGTTATTTTGCAGCTCTATTTTCTTGGAGGGACTCGGTCAGGACCAAGCCCCAACAGTTTGCAGGGTGGCTTTGGGCCCATCATCCCAAAAGGTTGTGAGGATAAAAAATCAACTGCACACATATGTCCAAACGAACAGCAGTGGGGCAAGAATCGATAATAATGAAACATAGTATTTACTGTGCAACCCATAGCAGAGTTGGGTCAAACATGATTTCTATGTGCTTAGAGTCTAAAAACTCTGCAGAGGATTGCATTATTCTGGTGAAATCATGGGTGGGATTCAGCTAAGTCCTATTGAATTCAATGCACACAAAACTCTCTTATCTGCAAACCACTCCCACGTGAGCATTAAAAATAAAAGAGTAATAAGTAAGTGGGCAGAGAAAGGGGCAGTTGAGTCTGGGATAAAAACTCGAAGGGGTCAATTGGGAGCCATGAAGCACGTGGCTCCCGATTGGTCCCTTGGCACGTCTCAGATGTCAGCGGCCCGACCAGGTAAGCGGCATGACTGCGTGAGATTTGGTATTTCCCTGCACTGAAGCCAGGAGCCTGGAGTGGGAGAGGGCTTTGTGGCTGGGCAAGGAGATGGGCCAGCACGTTGCAGATGCAACAGCCCAGCTCCTTGCCCGGCTACGAAGCCAGGAGCCTGGGGCAGGAGGGGGCCGCGAAGCCAGGAGATTTGGGTGGGAGGGGGCCGCGGATAGGGCTTCGCCCAGGGAGGGGGGGCCCTAAGGAGGCCTCCTAACGCTTGCTGTATTTAGGGTACAGCAGGATTAAGTGCTAGTTCATATATATTGTAGCTGAAGTTCCACATTTGCTTTTCCTTCCTTCCTTCCTTCCTTCCTTCCTTCCTTCCTTCCTTCCTTCATTCATTCATTCATTCATTCATTCATTCATAGAGATATATATTCCACTCTTCTCTTACAAAGGAGGACAAGGGCTGTCTCACAACAGTTTTAAAAATATTTCATTATCAGAAGTGTCATTGCTAAAATATACCCAGAAAAAATTCACAAAAAAAAATCTGGCAAACCAATTGCTGCTGAAAACAAAAGGAGTAACTAAAAACCTGCTGTGTCAATTCCATCTTGAAGCCCCTGCAAAACCTTGATATGTCTCTCAAGACATTAGTTTCTTCTGATAAAGTATTCTACCATAATGGGGCAATGATGGTAAAGGCTGGCGGAAGCAAGATGGTTTCCTAAAGAACAGGTAGTGTTAAAAATATTGTGTGTTGATGAGTGCAAGCAACATTGGGGACGGATTTATAATGGGAAAGGTGGTCCTTCAGATATTCTGGTCCCAAACCGTTTAGTTCTTTAATGGTTATAACCAGCACCTTGAACCTAACCCAGAAACAAACTGGCTACCAGTGCAGCTGCCTCAAGAATGGCTGCACATGAGTAGAACAAGATCAGCCAGTCAACACACAGTTGCTGCATTCTGGACCACCTGAATGTTCTGAAATATCTTCAAAGGCAGCCCTTTGCAGATTATATTATGGTAGTCCAGTCTGGAAGTGACTGTGATATGGATCAAAAGCAGACCAGGCCAAATAGGGGGCCAGTTGGCAGACGGTGAAGATAGGGAAATGCTTGCTTTATCAAGCTGGACATCGATGGCTTTCCCCTTGTCAGGCCAGTTCTCCATTTTACATCTTAAAGACCTCTTTGCTGTATGAATCTATCATTGCAGCAGTGCTCCAAGTGCTGGGGCCTTATGAGTGAGGACAGAGACGTGTGGGGATAATCCCATTTAGAGTCTACCGCCATTCTGGAGGGGAATGTTCCTTGGCAGGTTGTATAACCTATTTGTTCTCTAACCTATTGCTCCTCTCCAGCTTCAAGGCTATGGTGTGCTGGAGCTGACCTCAGTAGGTAAGCATGCTCCTGAAATGACTCCTGAGCCAATGTAATCATCTTTCAACCAGCCATACAAATTATGATCCCATCTGTCACTAGCTGTTAATGAAATCCATTGTTCAGAAGGAGAAGAGGTCCACATGGAGAAGCCTGTGGCTTTTCCGAGATAATCAACTCATGTCAATTTTTCCGCTGTTTGCCCAAAGATACCCCTTGTATTTCTTTGATTCTCTTCGGAATGAAAAAAAAAGTTGGCAAAGAAAGGAGGAGGAAAAACAAAGATGATGCGCAAGGAACATTGGCTTATTTCAAAGTTTTATACCCTGCCACTCACCCTTTGGGTGTTTAAACTGTCTTATGAATACTGTGGAACAAAAACAAGTTTGGTCTTAATGAGGTGGGCTTCCATATGCAGTTTTTTCACCCTCCAACAAACTATGCATTCCCTCCTCCTGTAAAGAGCAGCTGTGACTAACCTGGTGGCCACCACTGATACGGCGGTGGATGAGCAACGAAGAAGGAGCTCTTCTGTAGAGCATTGGGGGGGGGCAGGAAGATGGGGGGCGTGTGCTCTGACACAGAAGAAGAGGCATGGGGGCACGTGGCATCCATAAAATGCGCCATGTGGGAAGGTACGGCCTTTTCTCCTGCAGCAGCCGAGCAATTGATGGTTCTTGTTTCAGAATTGTTGTTGTTAGGTGCGAAGTCATGTCCGACCTATCGTGACCCCATGAACAATGATCCTCCAGGCCTTCCTGCCTTCTACCATTCCCTGGAGTCCATTTAAGCTTGCACCGACTGCTTCAGTGACTCCATCCAGCCACCTCATTCTCTGTCGTCCCCTTCTTCTTTTGCCCTCAATCGGTCCCAGCATTAGGCTCTTCCCTAGGGAGTCCTTCCTTCTCATGAGGTGGACATGCTACAGTTTCTCTACAACTTTCTTTAGTTGTGGTGCCCAAAACTGAACACAGTACTCCAAGTGTGATCTTACCAGACCGGAATAAACACCACTTCACGTGTACTGGACAATATACTTGTTTTAATAAAGCCCACAATCCCATTTTCTAATTTAGCTACCAAGTCACACTGCTGACTCATGTTCAGTGTAAGATCCTTTTCACATTTGCTACTACCAAGCTAAGTCTTGCCCACCCTATAGTTTTGCATATGATTTTCCCTACATAAATGAAGAATGTAATCACTATTCAAATTGTTTTTATTCATTTTATTCTGTTTCCTAGACTGTCAAGATAATCTTGTAATCTAAATCTGTCTTCTGATATGTTTTCTATCTATCCCAGTTCAGTGTCATCTGCAAATTTAGTAAGTACTCCCTCTATTCCTTCATCCAAAACATTTATGGATATGTTGAACAACAGAAGGCCCAGGACAGATCCATGAGGCCTCCACTTCTCACTTCTCTCCAAGAAGATGAAGAACCATTTACAAACTCCTTTGGGTAGAATCAATTCACCTAACAGTAATAGGATTCATGGAATAAGAATTGACTGGCAGGTGGCGACTCAACCAGCAAAGACACGACTCCAGCTTTTGGCTTATAACTTGGCCGCAGCCGTTTATTGACAGACCACCCCCAGCCGAGGGTTGGCCATATGTAGGTAAGGGAGCCTGACCCCATCAGCCGTCCGGTTGCTTGTACTGACCCGCGGCCCTCTGCCTCCACGCCTCACTCCCAGCCGGGAGGATGGGACGCCTTCTGCCGCGGGTTCCGGGGAAGCGGCCGCGAGGAACCCAACGGGCGTCCGCCTCCATTGTTGTTCCCCCGCCACTTGGCTCCCCGGGCCCCTGGCCTCCCAGTCGGGTAGGCCGCGCCCGGGTCAATGCCGGTCTCTTTAAGGAGACCCCCCACCACCTCAGGGAGTCCTGCACGCAGGCGGGCTCCCTGCCAACAGGCTCCCTACCTTGCATATCCACGACTGCGACGAACATATGACAAACGAAACAGGGAGGGTGGGCGGGAATCTGTCCTGGCGAGCAGCTGGCACAAAAGAGCCGCGTCATAGCTGGGCGCCCCCGCGGCGTCAATAGCGGCCGCGCCGAGCCACAGCCGCTCTTTGACTGGCAGGTGGCGACTCAACCAGCGAAGACATGACTCCAGCTTTTGGCTTATAACTTGGCCGCAGCCGTTTATTGACAGACCACCCCCAGCCGAGGGTGTTGTTCCCCCGCCACTTGGCTCCCTGGGCCCCTGGCCTCCCAGCTGGGTAGGCCGCGCCCGGGTCAATGCCGGTCTCTTTAATTAGACCCCCCCACCTCAGGGAGTCCCGCACGCAGGCGGGCTCCCTGCCAACAGGCTCCCTACCTTGCATATCCACCACAGAACAGGAGTCCGACTTCCTGTTCCTGCCAAACCTATGATAACGACTTTAACAACCCCTCTCGCACATCGGTTAACCAAATCTTGCAGCCGCGGCGACACAAATGGACTTCGTCAGGCCTGTACAGGTATGGGGAACGAAACGTAATATCAGGGTGGGCTATAACCCCCCCCATAGCCAGAATTGACTTTCTGGCTGCCTTGTTGGCCTTTTGTTTGGCCCAATTCACCCTATCCTGACGGACCGCGTTGCGCCACGACAGCCTGTCCAACATCTCGGACCACAACAGCAACGACTTGGGGAGCCGCTGTCGTAAAACCAACAGATCGGCGGTGATGGCAGCACTCAGCTGGCGTCCGGTCATCGCTGACAGGTCTTTTTCCCCGAGGTGGATCACCAAGATATCTGGAACCTTGCCGCGATGCACTTCCATTGCCACCACGTCCAGCAGCGACTCCCATTTAAGACCGCGTCTTGCCCACCAGCGGATCCGACAGCGATCCTCCAAGCCAAGGTCCCGTCCCCAACTGGAACACTTTGCGTGTTGGCAGGCCGAATAAGGAATACTGTGGCCCACTATCGCTACAGATGCTACCGATGGAACACCTGCAAAGACCACATGTTAGTCAACGAGCCACAGACGAACATAGGACTTGAACGCCCTGGAGCGCCACCTCCCCAGCCGCCAGATCTCCCAGGAAGACTTCCCCCCCAGGTAGGCTTGTGTGGCGGCCCCAATGCGAAATGAATGAGCCCCATACGACGCCCCCTCATACCCGGCGGCCTCCAACCCCACCCTCAACACGGCCGTAAATTGAAACCGCGACAGGCAGGTCCCATTCCTATGCAGGAGCAGGGGGCCGGGCAGTGGCGGCCGGACCTCCAAGTACTGCGATAACGCCTGAAGAGGGCAATCAGGGAAACCCGGGTGGGGTGGGAGTCTAACTACCTGCCCCTTACCCCTTTGATCAGTCTTGGATCGGCGAAGAAGACATTCTACACTGACCTCGGTAATGCGCACATCGGAGGCCTGCAAGCAAGCCGAAGCTGTAGCGGACCGGGCGTGAGCAGTGAGCTCACCTACCCGAAACGTCCCGTGATATGCCGTGCAGTACGCAGCCCGGAACAACTTCGCCTCATAACTGGAGTGACATACCCCCGGGAGGCACCGGAGCACATGAGCCAAAACTGCACGGGTGATGGCGCGGCGCACATCGGCCTTGGCTGGTCTCTGCCGCCCCCACCCCTTAATGGCCTGCCAGGCCAAAAACGACTTGCCGGGGTCCCATGACCCAATGGCCTTGCTGCAAAAGGATAGGCCTGCCAACGTGACCCTCAATGAATGGTGGGATAGCCCTCTCTCATGCAAATGCGCCAGGTATCTGAGGTTCATCTCTTCATCCATGGGCCAAGCGGACCCCCGCCCGGCCCGACCTGCGAACTCCAGGAACCCCATTGCCGCCCGGCGATAGGCCCGCCGTGTCGACTCGGCCAGAGAGGAGAGGACACCATCAAGAATCAGTCGGCTCCAAGCCGCCATATGTCCGCCGGGCAGACCTCTGCCGGGCAGACCTTCAGGCGAGCCGACCTGAAATCAAGAGAGAGCGTCGGCCAGCTCGTTAGTAACGCCGGGCACGTGGCGGGCCTTGAAGGTACAGTTGTGTGACAAACAGGCAAGCACAAAACGCCGCACCAACCGCATAACCCTGGCCGAACCGGAGGACTGCTGATTAATGATGTGAACCACCGCCTGGTTATCACACAGGAACACGACCTTCTTGTTCGCGAACTCTTCCCCCCACAGGAGCACTGCTACCAATATCGGAAAGAATTCCCAAAAAGTCATATCCCTGAGCACCTCGGGAGGCCAGTTGGCAGGCCAGCGTTCGGCACACCACCGGCCCGCAAAGTACACCCCGAAGCCGCTGCCACCGGCGGCATCGGACTGAACCTGCAGAGAGTCCTTTGGGTTGAATGGCGATTGCCAAATAGCCACGCCGTTGAACCCATCCAAGAACTGTTCCCACAGCCTCAGATCCTCCTTAATGGCGGATGTGATGGAAGGGGCGGGTCAGCCCCGCGGTAGCCTGAGCCAAGCGGAAAGAGAAAGCCCTGCCGGGCATCACGACCTGGCAAGCAAAATTCAGGTGCCCCAGCAAGACCTGGACCTCCCGCAAGGAGCACTTCCGCGTCGCCAACAGAGATGTTATCAGCCCCCGCAGGGTGACTAGCTTGTACTCCGGCAGCCTGGAAGTCCCAGAGACCGTGTCCAGCTCGATGCCCAAAAACGTGATTCTCGTGGCCGGACCCTCGGTCTTCCCTGCTGCCAAAGGCACCCCCAGCTCGCCCATGAGTCTCTGGAAAGACTGGAGGCGGAAGGCGCATACGCCTGAGGCCCCGGGCCCGGCCATCAAAAAATGATCGAGATAATGGGCAATCTCCGCGAACCGCCCCCTGACCCGCACTGCCCACTCCAGGAAGGTGCTCAACGTTTCGAACGCCGCACACGCTATGGAACAGCCCATCGGCATAGACTTGTCCACATACCACTTGTCCTGGAACCGGAATCCCAGTAAGCAGTAGTCATCTGGGTGGATGGGCAGAAGCTGGAACGCCGACTGTATGTCGCACTTAGCGAGTAGCGCTCCCTGGCCGCAGCCTTGTAACATAGCGACCACCGTGTCGAATGGCATGTATTTCACTCCGCAGAGTTCCGGTGCGATATAATCATTCACGGACCCCCCCCCCCCCGCGGGTAGGAGAGGTGCTGTATAAGGCGGAACTCTCCTGGGGTCTTCTTGGGCACCACTCCCAGCAGGGAAATCCATAAATTCAGCAACGGAGGGTCATCAAAGGGACCGGCCACTCGCCCCGCTTCGCATTCTTTGGCGAGTTTGGCCGACACCACCTCGGGCATCTCTCGTGCTGAGCGCAGGTTACCGCTCAAAGAGGCCACCCGAAACCCCGTATAGGGGATCCGGAAGCCTTCCAAAAACCCCTTGGCAAAATACATAGCGGCCTCCTTATCGGGATAATCCCGCAATCAGTCCAGCAGAACGGGCAGCCGGATGGGCGAGGGAGCCAAGCTTCCCAATGGGCCCGTGGCCCCAGTCCTATTTCTGTGCAGCAGAAGGCGTGGCGGCACCCGATCCCCCATCCTTCTTTCCAGAGGATCGGGCCCCACGAAAGGGTTGCCCAGATGCCTGGGGCTGGCTGCAAGATGCCATGGAATGTCCCCCGCCACAGGATTCGCAGCGGTGTTCGAACCTGCACTTCCGCCGTTTACAACCGCTCCGGTTGTAATCCCAGCAGACTAGCTCGCTGAGTTTCTTGGAAGGTGCTGAGGGTCCGGGCTGCTGCCTATCCCTGCGTGGCCGGACTGGGGAGCCTACCCGGACTATCCACGCGTCATGTAGCTTCAAGTCCCACCGCGTGGATGCGTTGTGAGACGCTAACTCCCGGAACTCCCGGTTGTATTCCAGAGCCGCCTCTTCCCCACCCCGCTCCCATGCCTCCAGCACCATGTACAGGTAGCGGGAGAGGTGCCAACCCCTTTCGGGGTAGGCACCGCAGATGAGGCCATGGTACTCCGTAAAGCCCTTGAGCCAATTGAGCATATTACGCTCACAAGGCTGCGGGGCCTGCTTTTCCTTATCTGCCCTCTTGCCGGTGTTGGCCCCCATGCTGCGCCCCCTGACCAGGTCGAACATATCGACGAAATATCCGTCGAGGGCCCGCTCCCGCAACTTGGCGGGGAGATGGACCCCCGGCGGTGCCTTGCCATCCTTAAACCATCCTGGGGGTTCCCTGTGCCGCTCGCTCACTCCTGCTTCATCCAACAGGCACCGTGTGGTATATCTGCAACTCAACATCCACGGGGGGATCCCCGGAACGAAAGAAGCCTCTATCCAGTACCACCTGTCGTGTACTGCACTATCCCCCTCGTCCACAGAAGAAGACTCACCGGTATCCGGGCTACGCCGCGAAGACCGCCTCCGCTTGTGGGCCCCCCGCCGAGTCTTCCGTCACCGCTTCCCGCCCTGCCCTCCAGGTGACTCTCGCCTATCCACCTCTGAGCTCCGCTCCCGGCTCATGGAGGAAGGGGTCCGATGACGGTCGCGGCTGCGGCGTTGGGAGTGCCCACCTGTAAAAAGAGCTAGGGCCTCGGCACACCCCGTCCAGTAATCTGAAGACTTGGGCGACCTCACACGCCCGGAAGAAGGGGACCGTAACCTCCTCGCCGGGCTGCCCCGGCGAGAGCCCCATGGAGACGACCTCTGTCGACCCTGATAGAGCCGCCCCCATCGTCCCCCCTGGCCCTGGGCGAAGACCCGCTGGACCCAGCCGACTCCGGCCCACGCCGCCGGCCCAGCCGGCACAAGGGCGACGGGGAAGGAGGTCTCGCCCTGCTCCACACCGTGCGGTCGCCCCGCTCCCACCGGCCACCGGCACGGGACCCAGAAGACCGGCTGGAACCGGAGAAGTCGGCCGCCCTGCCAGGGCGTCAGAGCGGTGAGCGGGAGCGATCCCGCCGCTCCGCGGGGGAACGAGGCGGGGCCTCTCGCTCGCGCGACCCTCCCCCGGATCGATGAGCAAGCTTGCGCGCGCCCCCCACGCCCCCGGCCCTGGGACGATGTGGGCACGGGCCGCTCGTCCCGCCCACGTGCCCCGGGGATTGCTGACGCCCAGGCCTTACTGGCCTTAAGGGCGCTGGCCCTCTTGGTGCCCCGCCCCCTGCTGCCTCGCGTGGGCTCAGGGGAATGAGAAGAAGGCCTCCCAGAAGCTGCGGGGGGCGATGTCTGCCCACCTCTGGACGCCTTGCCCCCCCTACCGTCATTATCCCCCAGTGGAGAGGCCTGGCGTGGGTTCCTCACCCCCCTGCGCGACCTGGTGTGCCGGGGGGAGGGGCCCCGCTCCTCCCGTGAGCCCTCCCCGCGGCCCCAGGCCGGGGCACCTGAAGAGACGCGGCCCGGAACCGCCGCCCCTTCCACGGGGCTGCCATCCCTCGTGGGCCCGCCATCTGATGCCCCGCGCGACGCCGGCCTACCGCCCCGCCGTCCGCTTGTTGTCGGGGATGGGGAGGGTGTCTGGGGCCTCGCCCGATCGCCTCCCGACCCCCCCCAACCCGGCGTTCTCCTCCTCCGCCGTCCCCCAGCGTCCCCTGCCCCGCGGAGCGGATCGCTGCCGTCGGGGCATCTCCCGCGCCAATGCTCCCCTGGCCGCAACTAGCCCCGACGTTGCCTGAAGCCGACAAGCGCCCTGAACGCCGTGCGCCACTCCCAGCCGGGCTTGGGCCTGCCTCCTTGCTGCCGCCGGGACAGCACGCTGTCCTGGCGAGCAGCTGGCGCGAAAGAGGATGGGGACGCCTGCTTGGGCCTATTTAAGGCCGGCGGCCCCGCCCTTCTGCAGCCGCGCGCCGGCGCAGCCCCAACGACGACGCCTGGAGCCGCGTCATAGCTGGGCCGCACTTTATCGAGTTGGAAGAGGCCTCCTGGGTCACCTAGTCCAGCCCCCTGCATTATGCAGGACACTCATGATTTAATTGTTTATATGTTTTTAAGTCTATTACTTATTAAGTGTACTGGATGGCTTTCATATGCAGATATTCATGATTGGGAGAGCTGTGTTATTACAATTTTCTTAAATGTGTATGCCTATCTGTTGTCTATCTTGTATCTACACCAGACTTTCTCAGCTTTTATATCCACTGAAAACTCCAGAAATATTCTTCAAGCTTCAAAAAAAACCCAAAGTGATGTAATTGTGCAGAATATAGTTGGGAAGCATAGCTGTGTACATGCCCACCTAGGGAACCTCCCCTTCTCACCCCCTCCAGACTCATTGTTGGCCATTTTTGGATGGGAAGGGTGGGTCGATATGATAAATATGTAACAGATTTAATATATATATTTAAAAACAACAGAAGATCAGATCTTGAATAAATAATATAACAGAATTTTGAATATAAAATTCTGAAAATGTTATATTTTGCTTTAGGATGCTTTGGGCTGATCCTGCGTTGAGCAGGGGGTTGGACTAGATGGCCTGTATGGCCCCTTCCAACTCTAAGATTCTGTGATTCTGATTCTGTGATTCTGAAAAAGCTGAAACTCCATGTATGATACAAGAGGAGGGAGAATGTAGTTTGTTGGAGGGTAAAAGAACTTCATATGGAAGTCCACTTCATTAAGACCAAACTTGTTTTTGTTCCACAGTATGCATAAGGCAGTTTGAACACTCAACCAGTGAGTGGCAGGGTATAAAACTTTGAAATAAACCAATATTCCCTGTAGATCATTTTTGTTTTTCTTCCTCCTTTCTTTTCCAATTCTTTTTTCACTCTGAAGAGAATCAAACAAATACAAGGAATATCTTTGAGCAAACATCAGAAAAACTGACGTCACATGAGTATCTCAGAAAAACCACAGCTTTCTCCATGTGGACCTTTGTCCAAATCATCATCTTTTCTTCAGAATAATGGATCTGATTAACAGCTAGCAACAGATGGGCTCATAGTCTGGATGTGGTTGAATGATGATTACATTGGCTTAGGAGTCCCTTCAGGAGCATGCTTACCTACTGAGGTCAACCCCAGCACACCATAGCCTTGAAGCTGGAGAGGAACGATATGTTAGGGAATATAATAATACCTTCCAGGAATGTGCCCCTCCATAATGGTGGTGGACTCTAAATGGGATTGTCCCCACACATCTTTGTTCACACTCATAGCGCACCACCACTAACCTTAAAGCAGTGGTACCCAACCTTTGTATCACCGGGGACCGGTCAACACTTGACAATTTTACTGAGGCCTGGCGGGGGGGGGGTAGTCTTTTGCCAAGGGACATCGCTGCTGCTGCCTGAGCCCCTGCTCCACTTGCTTTCCTGCCAGCGCCCCTGACTTCTTGCTGCGCGCTGGGGGGCACTGCCAGCAGTAGCTGCGCAGTGCCGCACCAAGGGGGAGCCCCAGCCATGGCGGCCGCCGGAGAGCACCAAAGGTGAGCCAGCAGCAGAGTGGCAGGGCAGCCCCTGAGCAGCAGCCGGGGAGGAGGACGAGGAGCCGCAGCCCGGTACCGACTGATCCACGAACCGGCACCGGTCCCTGGACCAGGGGTTGGGAACCACTGCCTTAAAGCACTGTTGCAATGATGGCTTTATAAACTGAGGACGTCTCTAAGACAGAGAATGAAGAAACAGCCTTACACTGGAAATTCCATCAATGTCCACTTTCGGTAGAAAGTATTTCCCCTTCTTCACCAAGCCTGCAAAATACCCCCTATTTGCCCTGGCCTTCTTTTGCCAGAGTGATCCATGTCAAGGTCTCCTCCAGACTGGACCTCTATTCAGGAATGTCCTTGGAGATGTTTCAGAAAATTCAGATGGTCCAGCTATACCATTGAGGCTAGCAAGGCCCTCCAGGGGGGTCACTGCTCTGCACACATAGCTCTTCAGGGGAGACCCCTTCAAACAGAGGAGGCCAGCATGCAGGCTCAGCCTCCCCCCAAAAGGATCTACCTACATGCCCAGAACTGCCAGCTGAGATGATATAACAAAATGACCAATCAGTACGAACATGATAATGAAACATAAAAGAAAGGATGGGCAGGGTGGAAGGCTACCTGACCATCCAAGAGGAGAGAAAAGAGGTGGCAGGCAGTACCGCAGTCACCTTTAAAGGGCCCCATCCAGCCTGGCCTCCTCACTTCCCTGCTATGCACCCTATGTGTCTCCAGTGAGTGGCATCCAGGGCCTTATGGGGGCTTTAGGCCTCCAGCCATGGCCTTGGATTGGTGTGCCTTCCTCACAGCATGGACGCTGCCACCACCTCAATCTTGAGACCAGGGTAAGTGTCAGCCATGTTTCACAGAGCCACCGAGACCACAAAGTGCTGAGACCATACAAGTGCATTCCTTGAGAGCTTACGCTGGTGGACAGCAAATTAAACCCAGCATGAGGTAGATTCCTCGATGGAATACAAAAGTCGTGTTCCATGTCGAGATGGAAATGTTTTGTTTGAATGGCCACAAAGACTGATCTGAAGGCAACAGAAAGACTGAACTGCTGCAGGCCTCATAACTGGAGTTCCCCCAAATTTGGTTTGATGTATGTCTCTTTTTTAGCTGCTTGCATATGTCACACCCTTCCTGCTTTACAGCTCCATGTACTGCACAAATTAGTTGACCTAACTTGAATTCAGCTGCATTCATCTTCCCAATTAAATTCTACTAAACTGCATGTTCTCAACCATCTTTTGAAATATCTAAGTACTGCGGGTACAAATCCGGGTGTTCACTTGTGAAATGGAAAGAGACAGAATACAAACAAGTAAAATGCACCTTATAATTATTTGTTATGTATTTATTATATTTAATAATCATCCCATATGCAGATAACCTCTGAGGCTTATTGTTAAGTATGTTGAGGTTGGGTATAAATATTAATTTAAATATGAAATATCGGGCATAAATATATCCCTGGGGTCTAAAGCTATTGTTAAATAAACCTCTGCAACTCCACCAAGCCCCAGTCTTATATTTTTATGTGCAGCTTATCAAAAACTTCAAGAATGTATCGCTAATTAACCTCCAGAAATTAAAGAATGAGGTCCAGCAAGTTGTGGAGTTGGATGGGGGGGGGGCACCTATTCATGGTTTGAAAGAATATCTGTGATTTACTTATTTACTTATTTACTTATTTACTTATTTACTTATTTACTTATTTACTTATATGCCACCCACCTCAAAGGCTCAGGTAAGAAAGATAAGAGTGAATGTACTCCTTTTACAAGGAAAGCCACTAAAAGAATCCAAAATGCCATCCAAAACTTTGATTTTCTCCCCCTTCTGTCAAATTGATGTAACTATTGTTATTTGGTTTGCTATTGTCTCAAACCTTAGAAAACTTTTTGATTATTTACACCTTATTAGTATTTGATTCTCTACAGAAGACACAGTTCCTTATTGGAGTGGGGTTTAAAAAAACAGCTCTTTTTCAAATCAAGCATAAAAACTCTCTTGAAAATGTGTTTGAGTTTCCACCCCCTCCCCTCCAAGTTTCAATTCGGCTTCCTTCGTGATATTCCTCAAATGTTCTTTGAAGGGGAACTGTAATTTTTCCCCATCCTTGGCTCTGGCATTTGTCTGTTTGCACATAGTTATGGCATATAATGACATTGACTCTTTGGCATCAAGGTGACTTCTGGCTTTTGCAATCAATATTTATCCTTCACAGGATTTAACCTTTCCTGATTGGCAATCATAAGGGTACCCTTGATCAAGGAAGCATTGTATTTGATCATCCAACCTTGCTATGCCAGGAGTGAGATACCGTATAAATACAGCTGATGTGGCTCTTCCTTTCTCACCCCAGTGACTTCATCTTTGAGAGTACCCAAAAGAAGCCAAAATGAAATTTCAACTTCTTGCTGCTGTGCTTCTTGTCTTTCTCCTTTGTCCACAGGACAGTGAACAGGTAAGACCCCCTTTTACTTTGAACAGTACAATATGATATGTTTTATTAAGGTTTATTAAGAATGTTAATTTAGAAACAGGACAGAAAAATTTTGAGTCACACAAAAACTCTTCTTTCTATAGAAATTATATCCGTTCACAAAACTCCCAGGGTTTATTTTTTTGTTGTGCTTTTTAATATATTATCTCACCATAAAAAGAGAAAAAGGCACTACTGTACTAAGGGAATGATTTCCAACTAGTAGCAAATATTAAATGTGCACCTATTTCTTATTGACCCTTTATGCACAGGGGTTTTAGCGCATATTCGGGGTGGAATGGCGACGAATAAAATCACCGATAATGCACGGTGCCGGCTGCAGCCGGCTGCAGCTTCGGTGCATGCCGCCGAAAAAGCCGCGTCAGCGAAACGCGGAAGAAAGCGCAGCTTCCGGGTGACCGGTGCGCAACCGGACGTGGTGCCGGGATCGCCACGTGCATAATCGGTTACTCTGGGTTTTGCCGCCATCGCACCCCGTCTCGTGTATAACCGGTGTGCGTCACGTCTTCCCCCTCCGCATTTTCCCTGTGACCCGAAATCGCCGTTTTGGCAGCCGTGCATAATGGGCCATTGTCTCTCTCAAAAACAAATGTAAGGGAGGAAACAATCAGATTGTGCTGACTAAGAATTAGATTAATATCTGGAAGTACAAATAATTGACTCCTTACTTTCTTAATTTAGGCACCCAATCCCATAGTGGTAAGTATTAAAAATTATCAATCAATTATTCCGTCTTTAGTGTTCTTAAAGGATTGCATGAGTATTTTCTACTTCTAAACTGGATAGACTGCTATTTTGTGATGCAGATAAATGGATCAACCAGGCGACAGGTTACTGACCCCACCCTCTCTCCACTGAGCTAAGGTTTAGATAAAATAGAATATAAGTAGAATAATAATATGAATCAGGGTAAGATACCCATACAATTCCTCGTCAAAGTCAACTCTACTTCATTGGTCCCAGGGTGGGTAAACAAGGCAACCTGGGAAAAAGATTATAAATCCCTATCCTGGAAATAGAGGGGGCAGTAGACATCCATCAATACATATGGATAAATGTGTTTAGGGGGATGGCCCAATAACAATATGCTTTGTTCAACAAAGAAACAAACCAAAGCAAAAGCACAGTAAACACACAGTTTTCAGGGGGAAAGCATTTGATCAAGACAGAGAGAGATTTAGCATTATTATTATTATTATTATTATTATTATTATTATTATTATTATTATTATTATTATTATTATTATTATTATTAGATTTATTCCCTGCCACTCCCTTGCAGCTCGTGGCGGGTTACAACATCCTAAAATCCCCGTTAAACCCCAATAAAACAATAATAACATTCCCAGCATTACCAACATGGCAAGATCGGCAACTCAACTTCCCCCCCTCCCACTACTGGCGGGTGGAGAGGAGGTCCTGATGATGTTTACTTCAGGTCCTGATGATGCTTACTTCGGGTCCCAATCCCAAATCCCAGGGGGGGCATAGGTCTATATTATCAGCCTTGGCCACAACCATAAACCTGGAGGAAGAGCTCCATTTTTCAGGCCCTGCAGAACGATGAAAGATCCCGCAGTGCCCGCAGCTCGCCCGTGAGCTCATTCCACCAGGCGGGGGCCAGGACTGAAAAGGCCCCGGCCCTGGTCGAAGCCAGGCGTGCTTCCTTATGGCCGGGAATGACCAGCAGATTTTCACACACAGAGCGCAAGGCCCTGAAAGGGGCATAGGGCGATAGGCAGTCCCTCAGGTATGTGGGTCCCAACTCGCGTAAAGCCTTGAAGGTTAGAACCAAAACCTTGAACCGAATCCGGGCAGCAATTGGCGACCAGTGCAGCTGCCTCAGCACTGGTTGGATGTGGGCCCTCCAAGGTGTGTCAGTGAGGACCCTAGCAGCCGCGTTTTGCACTAGCTGAAGTTTCCGGATCAAGGACAAGGGAAAGCCCGCGTAGAGCGTGTTACAGAAATCTATTCTGGAGGTGACCGTTGCATGGATCACTGTGGCTAAGTGTTCGGGGGACAGGTAGGGCGCTAGTAGTCGGGCCTGGCGAAGGTGGAAAAATGCCTGGCCTGCTACTTTTTTGACCTGCGCCTCCAAAATCAGGGAGGCGTCAATGATCACACCCAAATTCCTGGACTGGGACGCGATGGTAAGTTGCGTCCCTGCCAGGGTGGGTAAGCGCGCTTCCTGGTCCTGCCCCCTATGACCCAGCTACAGGACCTCCATCTTGGAGGGGTTGAGTTTCAGGAGACTCTGCTCGAACCATTCCGTCACCGCTTCCAAACATCTGGCAAATGGTTCCGGGGGGGAGTCTGGGCGGCCGTCCAAGAGGAGATAGAGCTGGGTGCCATCAGCGTACTGGTGGCAACCCAGCCCCAAACTCCGCACCAGCTGGGCCAGAGGACGCATAAAGAAGTTAAACAATGTGGGGGAGAGGACCGCGCCCTGGGGGATCCCACAAGGAAGTCTGTAGAAGTGCGAGAACTCATCCCCCACTGCTACCCTCTGCTACCCTATTTGTAGATGTAGATGTTCATAAGCATAATAAAATGTAAAAAATCCAAAAAATAATGTTTTAAAAGCTTAAGTGAATGAGAAGTGCAGGTGTCTTCTTAAATATCGGTCATGGGTATAAGGCTGGAACCTTGAAAAATATATGAATTAATGCATTTTCCCCCTCTCACTATATTTAGGATATGTTCATGGTGAGTATTTTAAATCCTTTGTAATTTTTCTTCTTGATTCATAATATATATTTCTCTGGGGTTTAGATGATGCCCATAAGATGGAATATAAGTGGAATAAAAATACAAAATATTGTAAGATACCCATACAGTTCCTCTATAAAGTCAACTCCACTTCATTGGTCCCAATGTGGGAGAACTGGTGAGAGGATTATATAATTCCTATCCACGAAATAGAGTGTGTGTGGGGGGGTATACATTCATCAATACATATGGATAAATGTGTTTAGGCGGAGGCCTGATAAAAATATACATTGTTCAACAAAGAAACCCAATAATGCAGAAACCACAGCAAACACACAGTATTCAGGGGGAAAGCATTCAATTGAGAGAGAGAGATTTAGCATACTGCAGAGAATCTGAATTTTCAATACTTTCAGTTACATCTGGGGAGCATTCAGTATTCCCCATCACATCACTGCAGAAAGCACCACACTCACATTCCTGTAACACATGCATGATAGTTTGGTGGGCTGCACTATAATTGCCTTTAGTCCTGGTATTTAACCCCATTTAAACAGTGACCAAACCATATGTGCAGATCGTAGTTATGGGAGTTTGGATCTTAGTCTGGATAGGGCCACCTCAGTCAAATTCCTCCAGGGTCGCTAAATTAATAGTGTCAGAGGGGATAAAAGTAATATATTTATGGACAGTCATTGGCCTATTATGCACGGCCGCTGAAATGGTGGCATGGAGAACGAGGAGGAGGAAGAAGCGAAGCAAACCGATTATGCACGGGACAGAACACAACGGCGGCAAAACCCAGAGTATCCGATTATGCACGCAGATACTCCGGAGTTGCTTCTGGTTTCGCCCTGGTCCCAGGAAGCTCCACTTTCTTCCGCATCTCGCTAATGTGGCTTTTTCGGCGGCATACGTTGACTCTGCACCCGGTTGCCGCCTGCAGCGTGCATAATTGGTGATTTTAGCCGCCGCCATTCCACCCCGAATGCAGACTTTCCACTCCGTGCATAATGGGCCCATTATGAAGGTTTTGAAACCTTAACTGAATTAGAAGTGCAGGCATCTTCTTAAATATCTGTCTTGTAGATAAGGCTGTCACTTTGAGAAATGCAGGAATTAATGCATCTTCCCCTGTCATTAAATTTAGGATCTCCCAGTCGTCATTTTGAATATTTAAAATCTTTTGTGTTTTGCTGCATGAATCATCATTGTGCTTTGTTCTTGCACATGTATATGTTGTCGGTCAGATATCGCCAAGTGTTCTCATTAAGTGTCCTTGCATAGTACACCCCTATCTGACTCAAGGGTTATCAAACCCAAGGGAAAACATAGAGATATTTTGTGCCTATATCTACCATTTTTTTGTTTAAAGGACAGTTAGCTCCTTCGGAGCACTTGTAATGGATTTAAATGTCTTGGAGTCCTTTTAAACCCATGCTTTCTGCTCCCTGCTCACAAGACAGAATGCCCCCACATTTGATGGTGGTAATGCTCTCAATTTAGAAAGATTTATGTCCAATCCCTGCCCACCCTAGATTAGATCGTTTGGTTTTTCATTTGAAAATCTTAGTTTGGATAGGGCACATTAACCATAAACATCCTACGTCCCTAAATTCAAATTTCTTGATCCAATTCCCTTGAAACTTCTTATGTGGAACTTATCTAATAAATCCCTTTTGTTTTTTGTTACATTTCCCCCCTCTTTTAAATGAGGGATTTCTCTTTGATTCTTTTTTATGCATATCTTAGTTCAAAACAAATTTGCATAGGGGAGTCTTCATTGCTTGGGGAAAGTGTCATCAGCTGAATCTCTTGGCAGAAACTCACACACGCACATACATTAGGAAATGGTTATAAAGTGCTCCAATGAATTCAGTTGAGTTGCATTGCGTTATTTACTTGAGAACTGAAATAAACTTCAGCCCTATTTCTGCTCTAAGTATAGACCTGGGAAGTTATGTTAGAGGGCTTAAACAAATAAAATTGCTAATACTCTTTATGAATCCTTAAAATAAATGTACAAATAAATAAATAAATAAAAGCTTAAGTGAATGAGAAGTGTAAGTATCTTCTTAAATATCTGTCATGATTGATGGCAAACAATAAAAAGTGAAGTGTTGGCTGTTGAGGAAATGTGTTCTCTGTATATCCATTAAAAACATTTTGTGCAGAGATGCAAGATTCAGCTGGTAAGAAAAAATATTTCTGTAAAGTATACAAACATTTCTATAAAGTATACAAACAGTATATTTGTAAATATACTGTTATAAATAACTGTAAATCATTCTACGTTGAACAATTTACATCTCATTAAAGATTTGGTACTGAGTTCTCCAAATTATGGAACAGCTTGTGTTCTCCTTCTATATTTCTTCAACAAATAAATAGATCAATGCAGAAGGCATGACAAAGGTACAGTTTTCAGGAAAACATCTTTAAATAGACGGATAGATACAAAGAGATGATGGTGAAGAGAGAGATTCAGCTTATGGCAGAGTTACACATAGGAAGTATATAATAACATTCTCCATTGCATCTGGAAAGCAATGCAAGAAACATAGGAAATGTCTTAACTTTATAAACATTAATTAAACCATTTTACCCTGCACTGAATATTTAACACCTTAAAAATATTCTTTATATTCTGTTATCTATATTATGCTATTATTTTATCTCACAGAAATCAACTAGTTATTTATTCATATTACTCAAATCTAGTTCATTTAATCATCAACTGTAAATAATTATCGCTAAATTAATTATAGGTTAGTATAGAGGTATTAAAAACCAATGCATTTCCAAGAATTAAAGCAATAACAAGAAGTGTCAATTACAGCCCAAAACAAAATTAATGCCCCACTCTGGATTAATTTGACAGTTAGTCGGGCAACATTGGTCCAAAGAATGATTCAGATGTGCAGCATTGCTTGACAGGTTTACCTAGAATGATCCAGGAAATTTTTTTGGCTCTCTCCTAAAGACCTTAGTCTTTGAGTCATGTGTAGTTAGGACCTCTTGCTTACAAAAAGGATCTAAACTGCTTAGTAGCCTTTCAAGGACTATTCACGTCTGCAAGATCAGGGTAATATCATCTGTAAAAACCAAGATGGATACTTTTGATTGACCAATAGAAGGAGGTGTATAGTCAGGAAATTTTAGCACTAGGAAGTAGTCTCTACTCCATATCCTAATGCATTTCCTTTCTCTCATTAAATTTAGAAAAGGTGCCTGTATTTAAAAATTTTGTATTTTTGATTCCTGATTCATAAGATAGCCCTCCCTTCTCCCAGCCAGAGGCATGGGTTCCTTTTCAACTAGGATCCCCTTTAAGGGATGTGTCCTACAGAAACTACCTCTGGGGGTGCACACACCCATTGATCCACTTTGGGCCACCCACTGGTGTGAGTCCCTGGCCTGCCTACCAAGTACCAGGACCAGTCACTCCCTGCCATCTCATAGGAGGCCCCCAATCCTGGGAGTCCCGGGCGTAGGCCGGATCTCTCCAGAAAATCTGACTCCCCCTAAACTGTCTCACAAATAAAATACAAAATACAACCACCCAGTCAGAAAAATAATATATAGCTGACAAAGAACCAGAATTATAGGACGATTGGGAGGGAATCCCTCTTTCGTTGCAGCTTTGGGTGAAAGAGGCCAGACCACTGCAAGTGGCAATATTTAATGGCCTGCCTCTTCTCCCCACCCATGTGCCTGACACCCATGTGTCAAGCCAGCTTGACTTTCCACTGCAGCTGCATTCAACTCAAGTGCTACTTAACCCAAGGGAAAGCATATAGAAATTGTGTGGGTGCATGTATATCTGCCGTGGTTTGGGATTAAACGGACTTGATCTGCACAAAACCCCTCCAAGTTCTTGGAACTAGTTTAAATGTCTTTGACTCCCTTCAAATTCATGCTTCCTCTCCCTACTCTTCATGAACCAAAACCACACAGTTCAGTTCACACTGCAAGCCTCCTGGTTCGGTTCCGTTTGTGATTAGTCCATGAACCAAAAAATGAAGCATATGTTTTGTGGTACATACTCATCTTTAGCAGTGACCCACAAAGTGGAACATTTTTTGTTTCTTGGCATGTTTTGCTTCCCTCACCCCCAAGACACATCCCTTCTCAGGGGCGATTTAAACCCCTTCAGATTGCTTGGAAGGGGTTTATATATCTTGGACTGTTCAAAACCATACTTCAGCGTTCCCCGTCATGAACCCTATTCTTCATGAACCAAAACAAAACAGTTCAGTAAACCTGGGAGCTTCCTGGTAAGAGGTGTGAGAGGGAAAACATGGCAAGAAACAACAAACGTTTCTTGGGGGGGGGGTTGAGTGTATTCTAGAATATGTATCATACAAATATGATGCTATTATCTTTATAAGTATCTGCCTCAGACCCTCCAGTAACTTCCCCTTTGAAAATAACTGCCCTGAACCAGCAGAATCAAAATCTGCACACAGATTTCAATTTCAAACAGGCAGTGAGAAGTGTAAGTATCTTCTTAAATACTTCATTGGTCCCAGGGTGGGTAAACAAGGCAACCTGGGGAAAAGATTACAAATTCCTATCCTGGAAATAGAGGGGGCAGTAGACATCCATCAATACATATGGATAAATGTGTTTAGGGGATGGCCCAATAACAATATGCTTTGTTCAACAAAGAAACAAACCAAAGCAAAAAGCACAGTAAACACACAGTTTTCAGGGGGGAAGCATTTGATCGAGACAGAGAGAGATTTATTATTATTATTATTATTATTATTATTATTATTATTATTATTATTATTAGATTTATTCCCCGCCACTCCCTTGCGGCTCATGGCGGGTTCCAACATCCTAAAATCCCCGTTAAACCCCAATAAAACAATAATAACATTACCAGCATTACCAACATGGCAAGATCGGCAACTCAACTTCCCCCCCTCCCACTACTGGCGGGTGGAGAGGAGGTCCTGATGATGTTTACTTCAGGTCCTGATGATGTTTACTTCAGGTCCCAATCTCAAATCCCAGGAGGGGGGCATAGGTTTATATTATCAGCCTTGGCCTCAACCATAAACCTGGAGGAAGAGCTCCGTTTTGCAGGCCCTGCAGAACAATGAAAGATCCTGCACGTCCCGCAGCTCTCCCGGGAGCTCATTCCACCAGGCGGGGGCAAGGACTGAAAAGGTCCCGGCCCTGGTCGAAGCCAGGCGTGCTTCCTTAGGGCCGGGAATGACCAGCGGATTTTCACCCGCAGAGCGCAAGGCCCTGCAAGGGGCATAGGGCGATAGGTGGTCCCTCAGGTATCTGGGTTCCAATTCGCGTAAAGTCTTGAAGGTTAGAACCAAAACCTTGAACTGGATCCGGGCAGCAATTGGTAACCAGTGCAGCTGCCTCAGCACTGGCTGGATGTGGGCCCTCCAAGGTGTGTCAGTGAGGACCCTAGCAGCTGCGTTTTGCTCTAGCTGAAGTTTCCGGATCAAGGACAAGGGAAGGCCCGCGTAGAGCGAGTTACAGAAATCTATTCTGGAGGTGACCGCTGCATGGATCACTGTGGCTAAGTGTTCGGAGGACTGGTAGGGCGCTAGTAGTCGGGCCTGGCGAAGGTGGAAAAATGCCTGGCCTGCTACTTTTTTGACCTGCGCCTCCAAAGTCAGGGAGGCGTCAATGATCACACCCAAATTCCTGGCCTGTGACGTGATGGTAAGTTGCGTCCCTGCCAGGGTGGGTAAGCGCACTTCCTGGTCCCGCCCCCTACGACCCAGCTACAGGACCTCCGTCATGGAGGGGTTGAGTTTCAGGCGACTCTGCTCGAAACATTCTGTCACCGCTTCCAAACATCTGGCAAATGGTTCCGGGGGGGAGTCTGGGCAGCCGTCCATAAGGAGATAGAGCTGGGTGTCATCAGCGTACTGGTGGCAACCCAGCCCAAAACTCTGCACCAGCAGTGCCAGAGGGCGCATAAAGATGTTAAACAATGTGGGGGAGAGGACCGCACCCTGGGGGACCCCACAAGGAAGTCTGTAGGAGCGCGAGAACTCATCCCCCACTGCTACCCTCTGGGTCTGGTCCTGGAGAAAGGAGCGTTTCTGGCATAGAGCTGTGCCCCGCATCCCTGTGCCAGCGAGGCGGTGGACCAACAGTTCATGATCCATGATGTCAAAAGTAGCCGACAGGTCCAGAAGAACCAGCACTGCTGACAGTGCAGATAATCTAAATTTTCAATACTCTCAGCAACATCTGGGGACTGTTCAATGAACTCCATCATATCACTCTAGAAAGCACCACACTCATAGTCCTGTAACACATGGAAAATAGTTTCTTGGGTTAGAAGGTCTAAAGGTTCTTCTGGAACTACATGAAGAAAATCTTTCCAGATTCTGCAAAATTTTACAAAACATAAAGAAAGTGAAGCAGCAGATAACTCTAATTAATTTTTCTTAGCACAGGGGGAGGGTTTATTTGTCCAGGAAGGTGAGCTGGGTGGGAAGTCAAATTTTAAGTTGTGATTGTGATGTTTGTATTATTTTTGTATGTGTTTTATGTTGGGTTTCTTTTTCTTCAGTGGTGATGTTGTTATTTGTAGATGTTCATAAGCATAATAAAATGTAAAAAATACAAAAAATAATGTTTTAAAAGCTTAAGTGAATGAGAAGTGCAGGTGTCTACTTAAATATCTGTCATGGGTATAAGGCATGAATAATATATGAATTAATGCATTTTCCCCCTCTCACTATATTTAGGAAACGGCGATGGTGAGTATTTTAAATCCTTTGTAATTTTTTTTCTTGATTTTCATGATTCATAAGATAGCCCTCCCTTCTCCCAGCCAGAAGCATGGGTTCCTTTTCAACTAGGATCCCCTTTAAGGGATGTGTCCTACAGAAACTACCTCTGGGGGTGCACACACCCATTGGTCCACTTTGGGCCACCCACTGGTGTGAGTCCCTGGCCTGCCTACCATGTGCCAGGACCAGTCACTCCCTGCCATCTCGTAGGAGGCCCCCAATCCTGGGAGTCCGGGGCGTAGGCCGGATCTCTCCAGAAAATTTGACTCCACCTAAGCTGTCTCACAAGTTATGACAATGGGAAAACAAGTAAAATACAAAGAACAACCACCCAGACAGAAAAATGATATATTGCTGACAAAGAACCAGAATTATAGGACGACTGGGAGGGAATCCCTCTTTCGTTGCAGCTTTGGGCGAAAGAGGCCAGACCACTGCAAGTGGCAATATTTAATGGCCTGCCTCTTCTCCCCACCCATGTGCCTGACACCCATGTGTCAAGCCAGCTTGACATTCCACTGCAGGTCATCCTCAGTGTTCTAACTTTGGTGCCAGCTCCTCTTCCTGCCAAACCACAGCCCTGGTGAGTCAGAGCCTTCCTTTGTTTACAGTGGTTAGCTGGCAGAATCAATCAGCTGTCAAAATAGCAAAAAAAATCAATACTTTCAATAGCCTCTACAGAAATGAAAAATACAAGGATTTATACTTAACACTAATACTAACAGGGAGGGAGAATTATTAAACAAGTTCTTATAGGAGCACCAATCGAAGGAGAGTTCTTAGCAGAGAGAGATCCTTCATTTGAACATATATACTATTATACCAAATCAGTTCGAAACTTTATGATTCTATGATTTTTGCAGATCTTATTTCTGTGTTTTCGATCTTAGTCTGCATGGGGCACATCAGCCATATACTTCCTGGGTCTCTAAATTCAAATGTCTTGTTCCATTTCCCTTGAAACTTATTTTGTGGGGACTTATCTAATAAGATTGGGAAGAAATGGAGATAGTGACAGATTTTATTTTCCTGGGCTCCAAGATCACTGCAGATGGGGACTGCAGGAAAGAAATTAAAAGACACTTGCTCCTGGGGAGGAAAGCTATGGCAAATCTAGACAGCATCCTAAAAAGCAGAGACATCACCCTGCCAACAAAAGTGCGTTTAGTCAAGGCTATGTTCTTCCCAGTTGTAATGTATGGCTGCGAAAGTTGGACCATAAGGAAGGCCAAGCGTCAAAGAATTGAGGCTTTTGAACTCTGGTGCTGGAGAAGACTCTTGCGAGTCCCTTGGACTGCAAGGCAAACAAACCGGTCAGTCCTAGAGGAGATCAGCCCTGACTGCTCTTTAGAAAGCCAGATCCTGAAGATGAAACTCAAATACTTTGGCCACCTCATGAGAAGGAAGGACTCCCTGGAGAAGAGCCTATTACTGGGAGCGATCGAGGGCAAAAGAAGAAGGGGACGACAGAGATACCCATACAGTTCCTCTATAAAGTATACTCCAGTTCATTGGTCCCAGCGTGGATGAACTGGGCGACCTAGGGAGAAGTTTATAAATTCCTATCCTTGAAATAGAGCGGGTGGTATACGTACAGATACGTACAGATAAATGTTTGTAGGTGGAGGTCCGATAATAATATACATTGTTCAACAAAGAAACAAAACAATGCAGAATGCACAGCGAACACACAGTATTCAGGGGGAAAGCATAGTGCAGAGAATCTAAATTTTCAGTACTTTCAATTGCATCTGGGGAGCATTCAGTGTTCCCCATCACATCACATCACATCACTCTAAAAGGACCAAACTCACATTCCTGTAACACATGCATAATAGTTTAGTGGGCTGCACTATAATTCCCTTTAGGCCTGGTATTTCCCCCCATTGAAATAGTGACCAAAGCATTTGTGCAGATCGTAGTTTTGGTAGTTAGGATCTTAGTCTGGATAGGGCCACATCAGTCAAATACCTCCGGGTCTCTAAATTCATATTTCTTGATCCAGTTCCCTCGAAACTTTTGGGAGGGGAGATGGATTATCTTTAAAAAATCCATATTTATGATAATAGTCTTGACTTGTTTCATTTAGGCTGTTTCATACAGAACTGGTAAATAATAGTGTTAGTGGGGCTAAAACTAATATATTTACGGACAGTCTTTCTGAAAGGTTTTAAAACCTTAACTGAATTAGAAGTGAAGGCAACTTCTTTAATATCTGTCTTGTGGATAAGGCTGCCACTTTGAGAAATGCAGGAATTAGTGGATTTCCCCCTCTCTCATTAAATTTGGAAAGTTCCATTCGTAGATGTGAGTATTTTGAATGCTTTTGGTTTTTCTGCATGAATCAACGTACTTTGTTCTTGCACGTGTATATGTTTCCTGTCAGATTTCCCCCAAGTGTATTCATTACGTATCCTTGCACAGGACAGCCCCATCTAACTCAAGGGCTATGTAACCCAAGGGAAAACATACAGATAATTTAGGGGTCCGTGTATAAATGCCCCCACATTTGATGGTGGTAATGCTCTCAATTTAGTTTTGGTTTTTCATTTGAAAATGGCAAACAATAAAAAGGAAAGAGTTGGCTGTTGAGGAAATGTGTTCTCTGTATGTCCATTAAAAACATTTTGTGCAGAGATGCAAGATTCAGCAGATAAGAAAAAAAATATTTCTGTAAATATTTGTAACTCTTTACACATCAAACAACTTACATCTGATTGCAATTTTGGTACTGAGCCCTCCAAATCTTACTTTATGGGGAATTATGGAACAGTTGTGTTTTCCTTCAATATTTCTTCAACAAATAAATAGACCGATGCAGAAGGCATGGCAAAGGCACAGTTTTCAGGAGAACATGTTTAAATGAGATAAATATATGATGGCGAAAGAGAGAGATTCAGCTTATGACAGAGTTACACATAGGAAGCATCTAATAATCACATTCTCCATTGCATCTGGAAAGCATTGCTAGGAACATAGAAAATGTCTTAACATTAATTAGACTAGTTTATTGAATATTTAACACCTTAAAAATATTCTTTATATTCTATTATCTGTATTATGCTATTATTTTATCTCACAGAAGTCAACGTTATTTATTGATATTACTCAAAACTAGTTCATTTAATCATCAACTGTAAATAATTATCACTAAATTAATTATAGGTTAGTACAGAACTATCAAAAACCAATTTATTTCCAATATTAAAGCAATAAGAAAAAATGTCAATTACAGCCCAATATAAAATTAATGGACCACTCTGGATGACTTTGACAGGCAGTCAGACATCTTTGGTCTAAAGAATGACTTAGATGTGCTTCATTGCCCAACAGGTTTACCTAGAATGATCCAGGCAGATTTTTCACTGTCTCCTAAAGACCTTAGTTTTTGAGTCATTTATAGTTAGGCCCTCTTCCTCACAAAAAGTGTCCAAGTTCTTCGGTAGCCTTCCAAGGCTTATTCTGGTCTGCAAGTATTGTCATGTGCATAAACAAAGATGGATACTTTATTTATTTATTATATTTATATACTGCCCTCCCCAGGGGCTCATGGTGGTTTAGATTGACCTATAGAATGAAGTGTATAGTTCGATAATGGCGCACTAGGAAGTAATCTATAATTCGTAAACTAATGCATTTTCTTTCAGATGAGCTTTCCAGAGCCATGTCATCAGATATGTGAAGGGAAAATCAGACTGGAGACTCTTCTTAGGGGAAGATTACATGACAACCAATTCCTCCCAGTTCTGCGGAATTCCGCTCCTGCGTGGTTGCGCTCTCTGTCATGCCGCTGCCGGCACCACCCTCACCCCCCCCCCGCGGCGTGGCGCTGGCTGCACCCGAAGGGAACGGCCAACGAAGTGGCCGAATCACACAACCCTAGTGACTATCCCATGTGTATTAGGGCAGAGGGGCATTTCGGTGAATCTGGCCTAATTCACACAAGAAGGGAAATTACACAGAAATGGGGGGGTTGCCATGTAATCTTCCCCTAAGAAGAGTCTCCAGTCTGATTTTCCCTTCACATATCTGAGGACATGGCTCTGGAAACCTCATCTGTAACCACTATGCCAAAATTCCCAAAGGTCAGTCCTCTCCCGTACTCAACGAACATTCCACACCACAGGTTCTTGACACCTATATCTCCCCACCTATACCCTCATTTGCCACCATGCCACCACAACTCCCACACAACATACACATTCAACCTCATGCGCTTACAGACTGGACAACTCCTCCCCTTCCTCTTCCCACTGCCAAGCTCTAGCACCCATTGTATTCTTGGATACAACGGGATTTGCCCCTAGTTTATTCATATTACTCAGATCTAGTTCATTTAATCATCAACTGTAAATAATTATCACTAAATTAATTATAGCTTAGTACAGAACTATCAAAAACCAATGCATTTCCAATATTAAAGCAATAAGAAGAAATGTCAATTACAGCCCAATATAAAATTAATGGACCACTCTGGAATACTTTGACAGGCAATCAGGCATCTTTGGTCTAAATGACTTAGATGTGCTTCATTGCTCAACAGGTTTACCTAGAATGATCCAGGCACATTTTTCGCTCTTTCCTAAAGACCTTAGTTTTTGAGTCATTTATAGTTAATCCCCCTTCCTCACAAAAAGTGTCCAAGTTGTTCAGTAGCATTCCAAGGCTTATTCTGGTCCGCAAGACTAGGGTATTGTCATGTGCATAAACAAAGATGGATTCAATTCATTCATTCATTCATTCATTCATTCATTCATTCATTCATTTATTTATTTATTTATTTATTTATTTATTTATTTATTTATTTATTTATTTATTATATTTATATACCGCCCTCCCCGGGGAATGAAGTGTATAGTTGGGTAATGTCGCACTAGGAAGTAATCTATAATTCGTAAACTAATGCATTTTCTTTCTCTCATTAAATGTAGAAACCTATTTCTGTGAGTATTTTAAAAAATTCTATTTTTGATTCATGATTCATAATATATTGTGCTCTGGGGTCAGATGATTCCTGTAAAATACAATATTATTAGAATTAAAATATTAAATGAGGTAAGATACCCATACAGTTTCTCTATAAAGTATACTCCACTTTATTGGTCCCAGCGTGGATGAACTGGGCGACCTAGGGAGAAGATTACAAATTACTATCCTGGAAATAGAGGTCAATCAGTCAAATCCCTCCAGGGTCTCTTAATTCATATTTCTTGATCCAGTTCCCTAAAAAAAATTGTGATATTAAAAAAGCAATATTTTTGATAATAGTCTTGATTGGTTTCTTATTTTGTTTCATACAGACCCGGAAAATAGTAGTGTTAGTGGGGCTAAAACTAATATATTTATGGACAGTCTTTCTGAATGTTTTAAAACCTTATGTGTAGTTAGGACCTCTTGCTCGCAAAAAGGATCTAAGCTGCTTAGTGGCCTTTCAAGGACTATTCACGGCTGCAAGATCAGTGTAATATCATCTGTAAAAACCAAGATGGATACTTTTGATTGACCAATAGAAGGAGGTGTATAGTCAGGAAATTTTAGCACTAGGAAGTTGTCTCTATTCAACAAAGTCTCGTTCAACAAAGAAACAAAACAATGCAGAATGCACAGCCAGTACACAGTATTCAGGGGGAAAGCATACCGCAGAGAATCTATGTTTTCCATACTTTCAATTGCATCTGGGGAGCATTGGGAGGGGAGATGGATTATCTTTAAAAATCCATATTTTTGATAATAGTCTTGACTTGTTTCATTTAGGTTGTTTCATACAGACCTGGGAAATAATAGTGTTAATGGGGCTAAAACTAATATTTACAGACAGTCTTTCTGAAGGTTTTAAAACCTTAACTGAATTAGAAGTGCAGCCATCTTCTTTAATATGTCTTGTGGATAAGGCTGCCACTTTTAGAAATGCAGGAATTAGTGGATTTCCCCTCTCTCTCATTAAATTTGGAAAGTTTCACTCGTAGGTGTGAGTATTTTAAATGCTTTTCCTTTTACTGCATGAATCATCGTACTTTGTTCTCGCACGTGTATATGTTTCCTGTCGAATTTCCCCAAGTGTTCTCATTATGTATCCTTGCACAGGACAGCCCCATCTAACTAAAGGGCTACGTAATCCAAGGGAAAACATACAGATAATGTTCTCAGTTTAGAAAGATGTATGTCCAATCATTGTCCACCCTGGATTAGATCATTTGGTTTTTCATTTAAAAATGGCAAAGTGATTAAAAAGCAAAGATTTAGCTGTTGAGGAAATGTGCTCTCTGTATATCTATTAAAAACGTTGTGTGCAGAGATGCAAGATTCAGATGACAAGAAAAATATTTACTGTTACAAATAACTGTAAATATTTAAATGTTAAACATCCAACATCTGATTGAAATGGAGGCACTGAGCCCTTTAAAACTTGATCTATATGGAATTATGGAACAGATTCTGTTCTCCTCCTATAATTTCTTCAACAAATAAATAGACCAGTGTAGAAAGCATGGCAAATGCACAATTTTCAGAAGAACATGTTTAGGTAGATGGATAGATAAACAGATAGATACAAAGAGATAGAGATAAGATGGCAAAAGAGAGAGATTCAGCTTATGGAAGAGTTACACATAGGAAGCATCTGTTCCCTCTTAATAAAAGAGTAAGGGGTGTTGGGGTGGGCTGTGTCCGTGATCAAACCTCCCGGATTGGCCCCTTGGCCCCAGACTGACAAGCAGAGGGGACAATTGGAAGGCGCAAAGTGCCTTCTGATAGGGCCCTCACCAGGACAGACCAGAGTTCCAGGGCAATCTGGAGACATGGTTGCCAGTCTGATCCTGAACACTGCACGGAGAGGAGGTCAGCAGGGCTGCCAAGGGGAATGAGGCTGCACCAGCCCTTTTCGCCCCAACGCTGTCCTAACTGTCAAGTCCAACTGCAAATTACCTCAGAACCCTGACAGAGCTGGCAGGAGGCTGGTGAGTGTGCTCACTCCCCCGTCCCTCCCTTCAGTCCTGCTGCAAAGGAGGCTCTGACAGGCCCTGACTGAGGGGAGGCATTTCCACGAGCAACGCAGGGGAGCCTGAGGGCATTCCTTTTGAGGGTGGGGAACTTTCCCCTTCTGCCAAACAGTTGGCCAACAGGGAGGCCACAGAAAAGCCCCTGCTCAATTACAATACTGCTCTGGCCGGGGGTTAGGGCACATCAGCCATATATTTCCTGGGTCTCTAAATTCAAATGTCTTGATCCATTTCCCTTGAAACTTATTTTGTGGGGACTTATCTAATAAGTCACTTTTGATTTTTGTTTCATTTCTCCCCTCTTTTAAAAGAGGGATTTCTCTTTGATTCCTTTTTATGCATATCTCAGTTCAAAACAGAATTGTGTACGGACGGCTGGTTCCACGTTTTCATTGCATGGGGAAAGCATCACCAGCTGAATCCCTTGGCAGAAACTCACACACACATTAGGAAATGGTTACAGTGTTCAAATGAATTCAGTTGAGTTGCATTGCATTATTTACGTGAGAATTTAAATAAACTTCAGCACTATTTTTGCTCTTAGTACAGACCTTGGAAATTATGTTAGCTGGTCTAAACAAATACATGTACTAATACTCTTTATGAAAATTTTAAAATCTTAAGTGAGTGAGAAGTGCAAGTATCTTCTTAAATATCTGTCATGGGTATAAGGCTGGCACCTGGAAAAAATATATGAACTAATGCATTTTCCCCCTCTCATTATATTTAGGGTATGATGGTGAGTATTTTAATACTTTGTAATTTCTCTTCATGATTCATTATATATAGTTCTCTGGAGTTTTGATGATGCCCGTAAGTTAGAATATGAGTAGACTAAATATATAAAATAGGTTAAGATACCCGTACAGTTCCTCCATAAATTCAATGTACAGACCTTATGTTAGAGGGCCTCAACCAAATATGTTTGCTAATACTCTTTATGAAAGCTTTAAAATACATAAACAAATAAATAAATAAATATATAAAAGCTTAAGTGTATTAGAAGTGCAGGTATCTTCTTAAATATATGTCGTGACTTTTAGGCTCGCACATTGAAAGATATATGGCCTAGTGCATTTTCCCTCTCTTATTAAACTTAGAAAATGCCAGGCATGGCAAGTGTTTCAAATCTCTATTTTTGCAGCATGATTTATAATATCTGTTTTACTGGGGGGGGGGTCTATATGATGCCTGTCAGATTTCAGCTATCCAGGGGTAGTCAAACTGCGGCCCTCCAGATGTCCATGGACTACAATTCCCAGGGGGAATTGTAGTCCATGGACATCTGGAGGGCCGCAGTTTGACTACCCCTGGATTAGACAATGTGTCCTTGCATTGGACAGCTGCATTCAACTCAAGTGCTACTTAACTAAAGGGAAAGCATATAGATATTATGTGGGTGCATGTATATCTGCCGTGGTTTTGGATTAAACGGACTTGATCTGCACAAAACCCCTCCAAGTTCTTGGAACTAGTTTAAATGTCTTTGACTCCCTTCAAATTCATGCTTCCTTTCCCTACTCTTCATGAACCAAAACCACACAGTTCAGTTCACACTGCAAGCCTCCTGGTTCGGTTCAGTTTGTGATTAGGCCATGAACCAAAAAATGGAGCATATGTTTTGTGGTACATACTCATCATTAGCAGTGACCTAGAAAGTGGAACATGTTTTGTTTCTTGGCATGTTTTGCTTCCCTCCCCCCAAGATACATCCCTTCTCAGGGGCCATTTAAACCCCTTCAGATTGCTTGGAAGGGTTTATATATCTTGGACTCTTTAAAACCATACTTTCAGCTCCCTATTCTTCATGAACCAAAACAAAACAGTTCAGTTCACTTGGGAGTTTCCTGGTAAGAGGTGTGGGAGGGAAAACATGGGAAGAAACAACAAATGTTTCTTGGGAGGGGGGGTTGAGTGTATTCTAGAATATGTATCATACAAATATGATGCTATTATCTTTATAAGTATCTGCCTCAGACCCTCCAGTAACTTCCCATTTGAAAATAACTGTCCTGAACCAGCAGAATCAAAATCTGCACACAGATTTCAATTTGAAACAGGCAGTGTCCTACATGACCAGGAGCAATCATGTATAGGAACAATCTGCCTCCCAACACCAGTTATAAAAGTACACAAACTACATTCATCAAGCCAGATTCATGGGCAAAGGGACAGGGACAAAGACAGGAAGTCTTTGTCTCCAGTCTTTAGCACTGTGTCCCAGGCTTTGTTGCTGACCCCTGAGTGTTACTGATGCTACATTGTGAAACAGACCAAGGACCATAAATAGCATTTTAATATCCATGTTATTCTTCTTTGCTTTTTAGGGAGGTGGAGGCAAGGATGCATCTGTGAGTATTTATGTATCACAGTTGGTCATGTGAGATCCCAGTTCTATCAATGAAAAACTCATGCTTTGTTGTTGTTGTTGTTATGTGCGAAGTCGTGTCCGACCCATCGCGACCCCATGGACAATGATCCTCCAGGCCTTCCTGTCCTCTACCATTCCCCGGAGTCCATTTAAGTTTGCACCTACTGCTTCAGTGACTCCATCCAGCCACCTCATTCTCTGTCGTCCCCTTCTTCTTTTGCCCTCAATCACTCCCAGCATTAGGCTCTTCTCCAGGGAGTCCTTCCTTCTCATGAGGTGGCCAAACATTTGAGTTTCATCTTCAGGATCTGGCCTTCTAAAGAGCAGTCAGGGTTGATCTCCTCTAGGACTGACCGGTTTGTTCGCCTTGCAGTCCAAGGGACTCGCAAGAGTCTTCTCCAGCACCAGAGTTCAAAAGCCTCAATTCTTTGACGCTCGGCCTTCCTTATGGTCCAACTTTCGCAGCCATACATTGCAACTGGGAATACCATAGCCTTGACTAAACGCACTTTTGTTGGCAGGGTGATGTCTCTGCTTTTTAGGATGCTGTCTAGATTTGCCATAGCTTTCCTCCCCAGGAGCAAGCGTCTTTTAATTTCTTTGCTGCAGTCCCCATCTGCAGTGATCTTGGAGCCCAGGAAAATAAAATCTGTCACTATCTCCATTTCTTCTCCATCTATTTGCCAGGAATTGAGAGGGCCGGATGCCATGATCTTTGTTTTCTTGATGTTGAGTTTCAAGCCAACTTTTGCACTCTCCTCCATCACCCGCATCAACAGGCTCTTTAGTTCCTCTTCACTTTCTGCCATTAGAGTGGTATCATCTGCATATCTGAGGTTGTTGATATTTCTCCCTGCAATCTTGATCCCAATTTGTGACTCCTCTAATCCTGCATTTCTCATGATGTGCTCTGCATACAAGTTAAATAGGCAAGGCGACAGTATACAGCCTTGCCGGACTCCTTTCTCAATTTTGAACCAGTCAGTGATTCCATGTTCAGTTCTCACTGTTGCTTCTTGACCTGCATATAAATTTCTCAAGAGACAAATAAGATGCTCTGGTATTCCCATCTCTTTAAGAACTTGCCACAATTTGTTGTGCTCCACACAATCAAAGGCTTTAGCATAGTCAATGAAGCAGAAGTAGACGTTCTTCTGGTACTCCCTAGCTTTCTCCATGATCCAGCGTATGTTGGCAATTTGATCTCTAGTTCCTCTGCCTCTTCGAAATCCTGCCTGTACTTCTGGAAGTTCTCGGTCCACATATTGCTGGAGCCTAGCTTGTAGGATTTTGAGCATAACTTTGCTGGCATGAGAAATTAGTGCAATGGTGCGGTAGTTTGAACATTCTTTGGCATTGCCCTTCTTTGGGATTGGAATGTAAACTGACCTTTTCCAATCCTGTGGCCATTGTTGAGTTTTCCAAATTTGCTGGCATATTGAGTGTAGCACTTTTACTGCATCGTCCTTTAAGATTTTGAATAGTTCAACTGGAATGCTGTCACCACCACTAGCTTTATTGTTGCTCAGACTTCCTAAGGCCCATTTGACTTCACATTCCAGGATGTCTGGCTCCAGGTCAGTAACTACCCCATTGTGGTCATCAGGGATGTTAAGCTCGCTCTTGTATAGTTGTTCTGTATAATTTTGCCACCTTTGTTTAATCTCTTCTGCTTCTGTGAGGTTCCTACCATTTTGGTCCCTTATCATACCCATCTTTGCATGAAACGTTCTCTTCATATCTCCAATTTTCTTGAAAAGATCTCTGGTCCTCCCCATTCTATTGTTTTCTTCTATTTGTTTGCACTGTTCATTTAAGAAGGCATTCTTATCTCTTCTAGCTTTTCTCTGGAATTCTGCATTCAATTGGGTGTATCTTTCTCTTTCTCCCTTGCCTTTCACTTCCCTTCTCTCCTTAGCTATTTGTAAAGCTTCCTCAGACAGCCATTTTGATTTCTGGCATTTCTTTTTCTTTGGGATGGTTTTAGTTGCTACCTCTTGTACAATGTTGCAAACCTCAGTCCATAGTTCTTCAGGCACTCTGTCTATCAGATCTAATTCCTTAAATCTATTTGTCACCTCTACTGTGTATTCGTCGGGGATATGATTTAGTTCATACCTGAGTGGCCTAGTGCTTTTCCCTACTTTCTTCAATTTAAGCCTAAATTTTGCAACAAGAAGCTCATGATCTGAACCACAATCAGCTCCTGGTCTTGTTTTTATTGACTGGATAGAACTTTTCCATCTTTGGCTGCAGAGCACATAGTCAATCTGATTTCTGTGTTGACCGTCTGGTGATGTCCATGTGTAGAGTCGTCTCTTGGGTTGTTGGAAAAGAGTGTTTGCTATGACCATTGCATTCTCTTGACAAAATTCTACCAGCCTGTGCCCTGCTTCATTTTGTACTCCAAGGCCAAACTTGCCTGTTATCCCGGTTATCTTTTGGCTTCCTACTTTAGCATTCCAATCCCCCATGATAATAAGCACATCATTTTTTGGCGTTGCTTCTAGAAGGTGTTGTAGGGCTTCATAGAACTGATCAACTTCATCCTCTTCAGCAGCAGTGGTTGGGGCATAGACCTGGATCACTGTGATGTTGAATGGTTTGCCTTGGATTCGAACTGAGATCATTCTGTCATTTTGGGGATTGTATCCCAAGACTGCTTTTCCTACTCTCTTATTGATTATGAAGGCTACTCCATTTCTTCTGCGAGATTCTTGTCCACAGTAGTATACCTGATGGTCATCTGAATTAAATTCACCCATTCCTGTCCATTTTAGTTCACTGATTCCTAAAATGTCGATGTTCAGTCTTGTCATTTCTTGTTTGACCAAGTCCAGCTTACCTTGATTCATGGATCTGACATTCCAGGTTCCTATGGAATAAAAATCTTTACAGCATCGGACTGTCTTTTCGCCACCAGTTACTTCCACAACTGAGCGTCCTTTCGGCTTTGGCCCAGTCGCTTCATTCATTCTGGCGCTACTCGTACTAGCCGTCTGCTCATCCCCAGTAGCATATTGGACACCTTCCGACCTGAGGGGCTCATCTTCCGGCGTCATATCGTTATGCCTATTGGAACTGTCCATAGAGTTTTCATGGCAAAGATACTGGAGTGGTTTGCCATTTCCTTCTCCAGTGGATCACCTTTTGTCAGAGCTCTCAGCTATGACCTGTCCGTCTTGGGTGACCCTGCACGGTATAGCTCATAGCTTCACTGAACTACGCAAGCCCCCTTGCCACAACAAGGCAGCGATCCTTGAAGGGGGAACTCATGCTTGGCTTGGCTCAAAAGACTCTATGGAAAGTGTTACATGTTTTGAGCTCTTTCTATTTCCAAGCTTCCTGGTTTGTTTGCCGATTCGAAATACTCTTGTTTATTGTCTATCAGTTGTTTGTTTACTTCTGTTAATATGATCTCAATTGAACTTTTTAAACCATTCATTATTTTTCTATTATAATTTCATTATTTGGGCTTTTAACATTTCCATTTCCAATTCCTTAATTTTTATAATGTAAATACTGTTTTTTCTTTATTCCTTTCCTTCCAAATACTATGCATTGTCAAGATACCTCTTATGTACACTTTGCTTGAATCCCATACAATTCAATTATGCATTGTTATCTAAGGTCTTCTCCCAAAAAATCAGTTAGTTCTTGTTCACAATCTCTAACGATACTTTGATCTAGTGTAGTTAGGTGCGAAGTGGTGTCCGACCCATTGCGACTCCATGAACAATGATCCTCCAGGCCTCCTCTACCATTCCCCGGAGTCCATTTAAGTTTGCACCTACTGCTTCAGTGACTCCATCCAGCCACCTCATTCTCTGTCGTCCCCTTCTTCTTTTGCCCTCAATCACTCCCAGCATTAGGCTCTTCTCCAGGGAGTTCTTCCTTCTCATGAGGTGGCCAAAGTATTTGTTTCATCTTCAGGATCTGGCCTTCTAAGAAGCAGTCAGGGCAGATCTCTAGGACTGATTGGTTTGTTCGCAGTCCAAGGGACTCGCAATCTTTTCCAGCACCAGAGTTCAAAACCCTCAATTCTTTGACACTCAGCCTTCCTTATGGAAGTAGTAACATATTATCAAAAGACCATCTTATTTCTAAACAATTTTTTATCCACCTGAAATCTAAAGTAACCAAGTCTTGGTCCAGAATTATTGCTGGTATATATCATATTTGAAGTCCAGATATAACTACTTTTGGACCAAGATTAGTGTCTTGCCCAAAAAAAGAGAGGAAAATGTATTTGATGTATATTTTTTGTCTCTCCAGACATCTACCAACTGTACATTTTTAATCAACAACAATAATCAAGCACTTTCTCCTGAGTCAATCCAGCTTTTCCCCCTGTCACTCAAGTTCTTAACTTTCAAGGAATCTTCCATCTTATTAAATTCTCCCATTAATAACATCTCTGTAGAAGAAAAATTTCCAACTCTCCCTTCAGTTCCTTATAAATTTTTCTTTCCCATTATTGGGTGCACATTCCCCCACTACTATTAATTTCATTTTGTCTGTTTCCACCTCTAACACAATATATATGACATACTTTTCAGAAAAAAAAGTTTAGGTTAGCAACACTCTTTTACATAAACAACAGTTCCATTCTTTTTCTTGTCTCCATACAGGCCTAGTCCACATGGGTGGAATAGGACAGGGTGACATAGGGCTAATCCCTGTGTCCAGATGACATTGCCACCATTCCAGCCCCCTCCGGAGCCTGCTGCACTTCAGGCCCTCATTTGCCCTGAGCTAAGGGAACATGGACTCCGGGGAATGGTAGAGGACAGGAAGGCCTGGAGGATCCTTGTCCATGGGGTTGTGATGGGTCGGACACGACTTCGCACCTAACAACAACAACAACAAGGGAACATGGGTGAATCTGCATTCCCTTTTCCTGCTATGGGGGCAAATGGAGCCTGTCCCTTAGCAGGCCTCAGAGGAAGGGATGAGCTGGGCCTTCCAGATCCAGCTCCTCCCTGTCCTTTAGAGGCTTTGTGGTATTGTAGGGTGGTCTGGAGCTTTACATTTTTTTTTGCCGGAAGTTGGGTTGCATTCCCATGCAATCCCACCTTCCTGAAAAATCAAAATACCGCCACCACCCTCACAGTGGAACATGCTCGCTATGGATTCATGCTTGGGGGACCCATTTCAGTGGTGGACTGGGGACTCCATTGAAATGTGTCCCAAATTATAAATCCATGTACAAGCTCTCTATCAATTATGTTTTGCTTTACTGAGACCCCCACCTCAGGGAGCCACACACGCAAGCGGGCCTCCCTGCCAACAGGCTCCCCACCAAGCATGACCGCGCTGC
Source organism: Paroedura picta (assembly GCF_049243985.1). NCBI lineage: Eukaryota > Metazoa > Chordata > Lepidosauria > Squamata > Gekkonidae > Paroedura > Paroedura picta. The sequence goes on along the minus strand of NC_135373.1, from coordinate 7,765,174 downwards.
GACGAAATTAACAACAACCAAAACCAGGAGGGTGGGAGGGTGACTGTTCCTGTGGCGTCCGGCACGAAGAGGGCCTTGGAGCGAGCGCCCGGGCTATATATAGCCGGGCGCCCCCGCCCCTCTCCGGCCGCGCGACAGCGTGGCCTGATGACACCCTTGGAGGGGCATCATCACTGGGCGCCCCCGTGGCGTCAATTGCAGCAGTGCCGAGCCGCAGCCGTTTTTTGTGTGGGTGCATGTATATCTGCCGTGGTTTTGGTTTAAACGGACTTGATCTGCACAAAACCCCTCCAAGTTCTTGGAACTAGTTTAAATGTCTTTGACTCCCTTTAAATTCATGCTTCCTTCTCCCTATTCTTCATGAACCAAAACCACACAGTTCAGTTAACACTGCAAGCCTCCTGGTTCGGTTCAGTTTGTGATTAGGCCATGAACCAAAAAATGAAGCATATGTTTTGTGGTACATACTCATCATTAGCAGTGACCCACAAAGTGGAACATTTTTTCTGCCCCCTATTCTTCATGAACCATAACAAAACAGTTCAGTACACCTGGGAGCCTCCTGGTAAGAGGTGTGGGAGGGAAAACATGGCAAGAAACAACAACAAACATTTATTGGGGGGGAGGTTGAGTGTATTCTAGAATATGTATCATACAAATATGATGCTATTATCTTTATAAGTATCTGCCTCAGACCCGCCAGTAACTTCCCTTTTGAAAATAACTGCCCTGAACCAGTAGAATCAAAATCTGCACACAGATTTCAATTTGAAACAGGCAGTGTTTGACCATGAGCAATCATGTATAGGAACAATCTGCCTCCCAACACCAGTTATAAAAGTACACAAACTACATTCATCAAGCCAGATTCATGGGCAAAGGGACAGGGACAAAGACTTTGACTGGCATGGGGAACTCAGTCATAATAATACGCGAGCCGGCTTTGGCATGAACAAGGCCACAGCTTTTATTGAATAACAACAACTAGGGGTTGGCCTGGCACGAGGTGTGGAGCCCTCCCCGCGCAGCCGTCCAGCTGCTGACATGGGCTCAAGGAGCGCCCTGGGTTCCCCGTTCCTCCCAGCCGGGAGGAAGGATCCCTTGCTCCTTGAAGCCCTCCCCTGGGAGGAGGTCAGTCATGGCTGTTGGGCGTCCGCCTCATACAACCACCCTTACCTCCTGGCTCCGAGCCCCTGGCCTTCCCAGCCGGGTAAGGCCGCGCTCGGTATCAGCCGGTCTCTTATTGAGACCCCCACCTCAGGTCCCAGTCGCAAACTGGTCCCTGGACCAAAGCTCCACCTCGTGCCCCCCATTCCGCAGCTGTGACGAAAAGTACAACCGTAATATAGGGAGGATGGGAGGGCGTCTTCCTCGGAGCTCGCGGCGCAAGAGGACGAGGGGCCGAGCACGTGGCGCTTATAAGCGCCTTGCCCCCGCCCCTTGCGCCGTCCGACGTTCCGAGCGCGCCTGCGCTCTGCCGCTCCCGTCCCTACTCCTTCCTCCCCCGCCTGCCAATTGCGGCCGCGTCTAGCCGCAGCCGCTCTTTGTCTCCTGTCTTTAGCACTGTGTCCCAGGCTTTGTTGCTGACCCCTGAGTGTTACTGATGCTACATTGTGAAACAGACCAAGGACCCTAAATAGCATTTTAATATCCATGTTATTCTTCTTTGCTTTTTAGGGAGGTGAGAACAAGGATGCACCTGTGAGTATTTATGTATCACAGTTGGTCATGTGAGGTCTCAGTTCTATCAATGAAAAACTCGTGGTTGGCTCAAAAGACCCTATGGAAAGTGTTACATGTTTTGAGCTCTTTCTATTCCCAAGCTAATCTCCTTCCTGGTTTGTTTGCCGATTCAAAATACTCTTGTTTACTGTCTATCCATTGTTTGTTTACTTCTGTTAATATGATCTCAATTGAACTTTTTAAACCATACATTATTTTTCTATTATAATTTCATTATTTGGGCATTTTAAAATTTCCAATTCTTTAATCTTTATGTTTGTGTGTGTGTGTGTGTGTGTAAATCTTGATTTTTCTTTATGCTTTTTCTTCCAAACAAGATACCTATTATGTATGCCTTCCATGGATCCCGTATGATTCAATTATCTAAGGTCTTTTCCAAAAAATTCAATTAATATTTGTTCACAATCTCTAATGATCCGTTGATCGAGTAGTGAAATATTAAGAGACCATTTTATTTCTAAATTATTTTTTATAAACCTGTAATTTAAAGTAATAAAGTGTTGGACCCGAATTATTCCTGGAACAAATTCTATTTTTAAAGTCCTATAACTTATCACATTTAACGTCCAGATATAATCTCTTCTGGACCACGGTATAAAACTCACCTTTATTTATTCAGATATCTTTTCCCAAGTTTTTCCAAGATGAAAGGTGCCTTGAGGTTCATATCCCAGATATTGCATTCTAAAACTTTAGAACTGACCCTGAAGAAGGTAGAAAGACTTTCCTATAGAATCGCTGAGGGTCGGACATGACTGAGTAAATGACATCATCATCAAGAAGGCTAGATATAGATTACCAAATATATTGCTGAACTATTGAGGAATATCCAAAAGTATTCATAGCTGGTGTTTTCAGGCTTCTGTGACTGTTTTCTTCTCTTCAACTTTACAAGCTTTCTATTGGCCCTGGATTCTGCTGGTATTCTTTGATTTTACAGGTCCAACACAGCCAGTGTCCCTAGCTTGAATAAGTTCTTCTTGGATTTGCTGGCTGTGTTGTGCTTCTCATATTGGCCTGTGGCCCTGTTGGGATACTCTGGTTTTATGTTGGCTTTGTTGGGCTTCCTGGTTCAAAGTTCATTTGTAGCTTTTGTTTATTGCTTCCTCATGTGCGTTTGGCTATTGGCTTCCTCGACTATTTCTCCCAAAAGGAACAATGAGGGCAAGAAGGGATACTGCTTGACACCTTGTTCAGGAGACCACAGAACTGGATCTCTTTGTCCAACATATCTGAAACTTAGAGGGCAATAGGGCTGCTGTAATTCTGGTGTCATTTTAGTAATAATAAACCCCCCAGCCACTCCAGTGTTTCTGAAATCATCCCGACTAGGGAATTATGGAATGTAAACAATTCCAAAATCCTCTCCCCCAAATAGAAACCTGAATCCCAAAATGGAATCGGAACTTGAATACCCAAAATACTAGTATTTAAGGTTTTCTCCAAATCCAAATTATAAATAGTGATTTTGTAAAAGGCACATCCTTAGTGCCATTCATTATGGTCTTAGAAGTTTACCAAGGTAGTCACTGATGCATTGCTTTGCAGGAGTGCAGGTGTGTAGCTTGCATAAAAAGACACCACCCAAGATATTTTGGAATAATAAGGCCACAGCTTTTATTACCTTCCTAGCAAAGGAGAGTTTGCCTGGCATGAGGAAGAATAAAGTGATGATGCAGTCAGCAGTCCATGAATATCCCAAGGTCTCATATGGCACCCTGGAGAGCCATCCTAAGTATCAGCCTAAAGGTGGGACTCCTTTCCATCTGAAAACCACCCTGGGAAGGTGGTATAATGAGGATCCAATGGGCATAAGCCTTTGTCTGTCCCTCCAAACCACCTGGCAATGCGAGCCTGCCTACCCAGCAGGGTTGGCATTCCGCTCACATAAATGCTGATCTCTTAATGAGACCCGCAAAGATGGAGGGAAACTGATACACAGACCAGTTCCCCCCAAAAGGATTCTCCACATGCCAACCCACCACTGTGACAATAAACATAAGGAAAAAAATTAGCAAGTCTAACACCAAACGCAACGCGTAGGAACAGAATAAAAGAAATAAAATACATCATTACTGTGGTATAGGTCAATATGTTAAATGAAACATGTTGTGATTGGTGTAATAGTGTAATTTCAATTTTGCTAACAATTTGAATATAGGCCCCTCTTGACCTTGAGGCCCTAGGCTGAAGCCTAGTTAGCCTATAGGAAAATCAGGCCCTGTGTACGACCATTTATGCATTGGGAAATTCACTGCCCCAGATCCCATGCAGGAACACAGATCAGGGGCAGATGAGGTGCACTGGGTCAAATGCTCCCCCATGTGGGTAGAGGAAGAGGTGGGGCAACCAGCCATGGCTAAAACACTAGCCTGCAGCCCGGCATGAAACCACCAGTCCATAAACGGTCTACAAAACAACAGCCTACATCTATGTCAGATTCTGGATTTAGTGACTGGTTCATCTAAAGACACAGGCATCGAACCATGGGTGTAGGGGGGAAAAGGGACAAGAGCTCTTTATCTCCTGCCTTTAGGACTGTGTTCTAGACTTTGTTGCAGGCCTCTGAGAAGTACTGGTGCTAATTCGTGAAACAGACCAAGGATCCTAAATAGCATTTTTACATTCATGTTATCCTTGTTGCTTTTTAGGAGGCAGAAGGTGGTGCAGGTGGAGGCTCTGTGAGTATTTATACATTGTGGTGGGACATGTAAATATGAGCAGGGTTCAAAATCATGAAATAGGAAGGGTATACAGGGAGAGATAGAGACATTGTGTCCCATAACCAGCTCCTATTATATAGAACTGAATGGGATCTTCTGGAAATGAGTGGAGGGGGGATTATTGACTGGTGGGGGGACTGTTGGAGGATCAGAGCACAACTGGTGATATTTGATGGCTTCAGGCTGCTCTCATTAACCAAAGTGGAATGTTGCTAGGGGACAGTGAGAGCAACCATATTTCCCCAGATTCCTGCCTGTCTTGGCTCCTCAAAGAGAGTAGCCAGCGGATAGCAGGTCAGATGAGGCATATCTTTGTGGACATTGAAATGTCTTTCTTTCTCTTGCTGGATGAAATTGTGGTTATTGGCAAAATGAAAGTCACCTTTATATATTCAGATATCTTTTCCCCAGTATTCTCTGTATAAAGATGAAAGGTGGCTTAGGAGAGTTTGCGTGGCATGAGGAAGAATCCAGCGATGATGCAGTCAGCACACCATGAATACCCCAAGGTCTCAGATGGCACCCTGAAAAGGCATCCTAGGTATCAGCCTAAGGGTGGGACTCCTTCCCATCTGTAGACCCACCCTGGGAAGGTGGTATAACGAGGGTCCAATGGGCATAAGCCTCTGTCTGTCTCCCCAAACCACCTGGAAATGCGAGCCTGCCCACCCAGCAGGGTTGGCATTCCGCTCACATAAATGCCGATCTCTTAATGAGACCCCTGAAGATGGAGGGAAAGTGATGCACAGACCCGTTCCCCCAAAAAGGATTCTCCTCATGCCAACCCACCACTGTGACAATAAACATAAGAAAAAAACCTAACAATAAAGTCTAACACCGAACGCAACGCGAAGGAACAGAATAAAAGAAAGCGAGAGAGGGTGGGAAGCTTTCCACTATTGCTCGAGGGAGGAAAGAGGCTGAGCACACAGACTCAGCCCCTTTTATGGGTGTCAGACACGCCCACTCCTCCCCCACCCTACAGAGGCACAGTGTGCCTCACAGAGCCTCAGAACAAAAGGCCCTTCAGGGTGGCGCATCAGAAAGACGCTTCTTTGCTTTTTCAACGGCTGGGATCACTTCTCCACGACAGCAATTGAAGCCACCCGTAAGTCGTGGCTTCTTATTGTAGTCACTGATTCATTGGGAATGTTTGTACTAATATCTATCATTTGCATTGTAGCGCTAATAAGGGACATGACTTTTGTGAAGACCCCGGACCACGATGACGATGCCTTACGTTCTTCTCTACTTCCTGCTCTGCGCTCATTCAAGCCAATCAAATGACAATAGATCATTGCGAATCACAGTGGTGTTATCCAGATTAATTCTTGATTAGATACTGATTTTGTTGCCTTAAATCAAATGGCTCAGGACAATACAATCTGTTCTGTTACAGCCTTGGGGAATGGGGAAAGCTTTGCAAAGAAATAAATAAAAGAAAACTGCAACTGCAGGAAAATGGTTTGTGTGATTTCCTGGATGGTCACAGGAGAAAATGATATTTTCATCATTGCTTGAAGAAATTCAGCTCAGTTCTAACTACTGCTGATTTTGCTGAGAAATTCTGGACCTGCCCAAATGTCCCAAAAGTATCACAGAAGATCACAAGGATTAGTCAACCTGGAGTTTAACAAACATTTAACTGCAACTACTTGCTCCATTCCTACTTCGCTGCTAAACTAGGATCCCAGGGTTTCAGAAGCACCATACTGGTTCCTACATCTGTTTTGTCACTTAGCTGTCCCACAGGCATCACAGCCTGCACATGACAATGTGCTCTAAGAATCTGACAGTTTAACGCTATCCCCTGACAGTGATTGCCATGCAGATTCAAGCTCTATACCAAGCGACTTCCATTCCCCAAGCCCAAAAGCCTGTGAGGTCACTGAGGCCGATTCCGCACCAGCGAAACCACTCCAAGCCACCACCAGTTGTTTCCAGTAGACCAGCATTCTCCACCATTTCCTGGGTTCTAACACGGGCCCATTATCACTGGTGTATCCCATCTGTCCTGAAGTTCTGAGGCCACACTAGGCAGCTGACACTATCAAACTTAGGAGTCCTTACCGCAGGAAGTTTCTGGTTTCACCATGTTAATCAGTGTATCATGCTAGCAACTTCCAAGCTTCTACCAGCGGCAGATGTATCACATTGACTGTCCCCTCTCCCTCCCCCCCCGAACCTGGAATCTATCTGTATTTTTTCAAGTCACAGGAGTTGTTGCAATATCCATGCAAGGGGAGGACATGGTTATCCGTATTATAAAAATGAAATGGTAAAGCATATTAAAGACCCCAATTTCATCCACCCAAATTGGCTTCTAAATCATCTAACATTCTGACATCTTACCCACAGCAAGGAACTTGGGAGTGATCCTGGATGCTTCTCTTGCAATGGAGGCACGGGTCACAGGGGTTGCACACATGGTAATTTATCATCTTTGCCAAGCACTGCTACTAGTGCCCTACCAGCCCCCAGACTGTCTGGCCACAGTGATCCATGTGACATCACCTCTAGACTTGATTTCTGTACCTCACTCTATGCTGGCCTATTCTTGTCCTTGTCCCAGAAAACCAGGTGGCAGCAAAAGCAGCTGCTAGGCTACTCCCTGAATCATCTTTGAGGACACATATGCAGCTAGTGCTGAGGTAGCAACACTGGTTGCCAGTTTTGGCCAGGATCAATTTCAGGGTCTTGGTTCTGACCATTAAGGCCCTTTGCGGCTTGGCCCCAGCCTAGCTGAATGACCCCGTATTTGCTTATGCCCCCCACAGGGCCCTTCTCTCTGTGGGTACCTGGCCTTGACCTTATGTTTTTGTGCCTGACCTGGAGTAATGAGTTCTAGAAGAGCTGAGGGCCCTGATGGAGCTGACAGATTTACACAGGACTGGCAAAATGAAGTTGTTCCACCAAGTCTATGGTTGAGGCCATGTCTATAAGAATGATACTCCCCCTTGTGCTGTGCTATACAGCTCTGGGTGGTAGGAGGGACCTGGCCCTCTTGGTATCTTGGGAGTTATACTGGCTAGGGGGGGGTTATGGGATTTTATAGATATATATTTTTATTTAAACTGCCGTAAGTCTTCGTAGGAAGGTGGACTATAAATGTAATAAATAATGATATTAATAATAATAATCTACACATATGTGATATGCAGATGATGCAGATCTTTTCTCCAGAACACCTATAGGGATGTAGAGAATGTTGAAGAATACTACAGCACACTGTGAGGAGGAACAGTTGAAAATTAGGGCTTTTCCTCATCCAATAACTATACTATAATCCTAACTGAATGTAGGCATTAGATTCCAGCCGCTCTGCATCACGTCACCCCCATCCAATCATCTGGTCAGCAGACTGCTCACATCATCCTCCATTTTAAAGCGTGAGTTTGGGAATCACAAAGTGGATTCACCAACCTATTTAGCGCTAGCTACCGGAGATCAACCAGCAGGCAACCAGCAAAGGGAAAGTATGGAGGCTCAAACTCACCTGCCTCATCCCGCCCTCGCACCCGCCTCTCTCTGCCTTTTTCCCGGGGATGGAAATTTCTTTTTAAAAATGGCTAACTTAATGGAGCGATGAATAGGCGGATATGCATGCAGGCAAAGCCAGAAATAAAACAATTTTTTTTCAAAGTTGTAACACAAAGCGTGCCTCTCAAAAATCCCCCCCCCAAATCGGAAACGATATTATTGGGAACGAGTGAGGATATCAGAAAGTGCCTCAAACAAGCTTCATGGTATTCCCAGGAACTTCGGGATAAGAACAAGGAAGTGAGACAACTGGAGCAAAAGTAGAGGAGAACTCGTGATGATGTGTCTAGGACATCCATGGCACTCTTATGAAGGCACATGAGAATGCAGTGAAAGTGGCGAAAGGAGATCTCTACACCGCAGAAATCGTGTCCGCAAGATCTCACCCAGTGCAATTATTTAGAGTAATCAGGTCTCTTGCTGCCCTCAAGGAACGGCCTCACAGGGAAAGGAAGTTTGATTTGAGCTGTGCAGCTTTATCAAGCTATTTGGCAGATAAAGTTCTATCGCTCCGCCATGACCTACCTGCCACGATTGATACAGGTTGTGAACTGGAAGCTCTGTGGCTGTTGAGGGGGTGATTGTTTGGTGGCTTCAGATGGCTCTCATTAAACAACAGTGGGTAAGTTGCTAGGGTCAGTGAAAGCAATCACTTGCCCCTTATATCCTATCAATCCTGGTTGCACAAGACCCACAAGTTCCAGTCTGGTGGCCAAAAATGGACATGGACATTGAGGGATGGGTGCAGAAGTGTTCTGCCTACCAGGAGTCCCGGCTGCTTGCAGCCCATGCCCCAGTGCATCCATGGGAGACGGGGCCCTGGTCTAGGCTGCATATAGATTTTGCGGGCCCGTATAAGGGGCAAATGTTCTTAATTGTTGTGGATGCCTATTCCAAGTGGCTAGAAGTGTTGGCTGTCCCATCAATGACAGCGCAAACAGTTGTCAAAGAACTGCGCTGCCTGTTTGCATCACATGGCATCCCAGATGTAATAGTTTCAGACAATGCTGCACAATTTAGGGGTGCCGAGTTCGAGACATTCCTGGCAAATGGACTTGTGCAGCATGTGACACCAGCGCCCTTCCATCCAGAGACCAATGGCCAAGCAGAATGCATGGTGAGGACAACTAAGGACTCACTGGCACGGCTGGTGCACGGGGACTGGGGCCAGCGGCTTGCAAGTTTCCTGCTAGCACAACATGTGATGCCCTGCGTGTCCACTGGTCATAGCCCGGTGGAATTATTGATGCGCCGCCGCCTGACAACATTGCTGGACAGATTGCACCCGGATTTGGGGGAACCCAAGGTGCCTGGAGGGAAGTTGGGAGGTCGGGAACCAAGGGTGTTTTTTTCCCATCTGACAGGGTATATATCCGAAATTATGCAAATGGGCCTATGTGGTTGCCAGTGGAAGTCCAGGAGGTGACGGGTCCAGTGTCTTACAGGGCAGTAACGCCAGATGGGAGGGTCTATAGGCGTCATGTTGACCAAATGTGATGAAGGGTCCCCACAGATAGCCCTGTTCTTATGGAAGAGACCAATGGACAGGAAGCTCTGGCATTTGACCAGGGTACCAATCTATCAGGAGCAGATTTAGCACCAAGGGTTCCAGATCCAGCACCAAGTGTTGGCAGCAAGGAGGCCAAGCCAAATTGCGATGCCTCAGGAGAGCAGGACATTCCCCCTGAGCCCCCAGACAATGAGGTCCCTCCACCAAGACGGTCACAAAGGGTGCGTTCAAGACCTCAGTATTTGAAGGACTATGATGAATGGGGCGGAGAGGTGTAATGTATTGAGTTAATTGGGCCAACTGCCCCTTTAAGGCTTTGCAGACGGTTCCCTTGTATTGAGACTATTTAAGTTGCACGTACGTTTATTAGTTGCTGGTTGTTAGGTGTCCCTGTGCATTAATAAAGGGTTTTGTAGAACGTGTGTCTCTCTCACAATCAGATACAAGAACTGTTAGACATAGAACTGCAGGAACTTAGCAGTAAAGCTAGAAACGTTTGCTCGCCATTGAGCTTGGGGAACTCACCAAGCTCTCATCCCCTAGTTGCGTACTTCTACCATCTAATCATCCCACAACAGCGTAGAGCGTTCATTTTTTTTTATTCAAAGTTTTTTATTTTATTTTCCAAGATTAAAGATAGTACAATGCAAGTAATCTACATTATTGATACAGAAAGAAAAAGATTATGCTCTTCATTTAATACACTTAATACCCCGTTTCAATCCCCTTTTAACTTATTTTCTTAGGTAAATCAGATAAGAGCCCCATTGTTGTTGAAAAGCCTCTTCTCTTCATTTAAGAATATAAGACCCCACATAGCTACAATATTATGGACTTTTACCCAAAGCTTATAAACTTTTTCACGTTTCCACCACATTTAGAAGGAGAAGCCTACTTTGTTACCATCGTTTCAGCATTTGTTTGCATAGTTTTTAACAATTTTAACAGTCATTTTTGGTGTCCCAAAACACCTATGAAACAATTTATACTTAACACAATCTTAGAGCCATCCACATTTCCACTAGGGAAAAAAAAAGCCTACTTAGTTGTACGGAAAAAAAAATATATAGGTTGTTAAGGTTGTTAAGTTATATAAGTGCAAGTTATTAATACAAAAAATGGTAAAGTCTTCATTAGTTACACCTCCTCGATTAGATGTCTCCTTTTAGTTGTGCTTTAAGTTTAGGCTGGGAGTCACTGCGGAGATTCCCGTAGACTTGCGTTCTGTCCAAATCAGAGTATGCATCGGTGAATCTTGAGGCGGTCGTACCTCCTAGGCTCATATTTTTTAACAATTTTAACAGTCATTTTTAATGTCCCCTAGCACCTATAAAACAATTTGTACTACACGATCTTAGAGCCATCCACATTTCCGTCACATTTAAGAAAAGAGGCCTACTTAGTTGTGCAGGGGGAAAAAAAATAAGTTGTTAGATAAGTATAAGTTATATAAGTATAAGCTGTTAATACAAAAATAGTACTATAAAGTCTTCGTTAGTTACATTTACACCTCCTCAATTAGGTGCCTCCTTTTAGTTATGCTTTAAGTTTAAACTGGGAGTCACTACAGAGATATGTTATATAATTCAAATTCAGCTAACATAGGAAATCTAAGACCCCACACTTACATGATAGTATAGACTTACAATGAGCAATAAAGTATAGTCTTCATCTGTTATTCTTAAACCCCTTCCATTAGGTGTCTCCTTTTAATTAAGCTTTAATTTTGGCCTGGGAAACACTGCGAAGTTCGATTTAATAATACAGATTCTGCTTACTTAGAAGATCTTAGACCCCAGATTAACTTCTTAACTAGTTATATTGCCTATGTGGCTACAGAAAAAAGAAAAAGGAGGAAAATAATTTCAACTACTGTTTCTCCTTTCCATTCCCCAGACTTCTTAAGGGGATCTCATATCGAGGCTTGTTGCATCTTGTTGTTCCCGTTGACTAATGTTCTGTCCAGTTGGCCTTTGGCTTAGAAAGTGCAGTTGTAGTCTTTCCCTCGGAGTATACATCGGTGAGTCTTGAAGCAGTTTTACCTCCTGGGCTCCAATATCAGTACAGTTTTTTTTTTCCAAGAAGCTCCTTTAAATCGATTACTTTCACAACGGATCCATATATCTTTTGATTGGTTCTTGTGTACTGTTGCTTTGGAGTGGCTGTATGTCTTTTTAGGAAGGGTGTCCTTATCTAGGCTGCAAAGCTCCGACATCCCCTTTTCCATCTCCATAGTTTCAAATTTCTCTTCTGCTGGTAGTTTTCCACCATAGAGCATTCCTTTTAACTAGAACTAATACTCTACCTTCTGCTGTTCTATATGGGAGATTTCAACAGATCCCGTATTCAGCTAGGTTGTGCCCATGTGGACAATGCTGTATAGAATCAATGACACACGTTTTCTTCCATTGTCCATTTTATTCTTCGATCCAAGCTAAATTTCTTAACTCACTGCTGTGTAAAAGAGAACTGCATTTGGATGAATGAAAGTTTCTTTTGACATCACAGAACCCTGATATAATTGAACCAGTTGCAAAGTTTTTATATCTTGCCATAAGAAATCGTGAATATATTATGTCTAAAGCATGATCTTTGCCTTTGTTCTCACTAGCAGTGGATCCTTTTGCACTTTCCCTTCTTATATTGTACTTTTATATGCTATTAAAGGCTTGTTGTTGTTGTTGTTGTGTCTCTCTCACTATTTAATAGTGTTCTTGTTTCACCTTCAGAACTTGTTGAGTCTTAATGTCTTGTCCGTTAAGGGGTCAAAGGGCAAAGGGGCACCCTTGTTGGGCTGTGTTGAGGATGTCCATTGCCTTAATCCAGCTTGTTCTGCATAGCAACACTGAAGTTCCTTGGCAGTCTCCCTTCGAAATACTCACTGCCAGAGTCAGTCCGAGATCTGAGTGTGAGTTCTGATGATATCTTTCTGTGCCCTTAGTATATTTTTCAATGTCTTTTTGGTGAGGGGAGAACTTTCCCCTCAGTTATTTTGTGTGGTGACAAATGCCCTTGTTTATTTCCTGTGATCTCACCAACAAGGTCCCTGCCACCTTTGACATTCGGAAATGGCAAAATCCAATGGTTTGGGGCCAAACAACACAAGTATAGATCAGAAACTGTAACAGTACAGACTGAAGCAGAGTTAGACCTTCCTAAATCTGCACACATTGATAGGATTAGAAGAGTGTAACTTTACTTTGGATTGCACTGGAAGCCTCCAGAATTGGGGTGAACATGGGATTAGGGATGTGCAATTTGGATTTGGAAATGTCTGAATCGGCCGAATCGTTATCTATTCGGCCATTTCGGACACTAACACGGTATGAATTGTGCTTTCTGTCATTTAAAAATTGCCAAACCTCTTTGATTCAGCAATTCAGCTGCTGAATCAAATCGGTTTGGCTGAAGCAGAGGCAGCTGTTAGGTTCCCCAGCCTCCTGCTTCCTCTCCTGCTTCCCCCCCATATTTTTCCCACCGAAAAGGGCAGAGGGGGAAGGGGTGTAAGTTACACCCCTCAAACTTCTAGGGGAGCTCAGGGATGGTATGCCCTGAGCCCCTTGCAAGTTTTAAGAAGATTGCACCAGGGGGTCCTATCCTAGGGGCTCCCAAAGAGGGTTCCACCATTCCCCATAGACTTCAATGGGGAATCAAGTTCAGACTAGAGAATCCGAATCTCCATTATATCCTATGGAGTGGCTAGGGGTACCCTCTTTGGGAGCCCCTAGGATTGGACCCCTTGAGCCAATTTTCTTGAAACTTTCAGAGGTCTCAGGGAAGATCCTCCCTGAGCTCCCCTAGATGTTTGAGGGGTGTAACATAGCTAAATGTCCTTGCAGACAAGGACAAACCCCAGTTCATTTTTGACAAATCCTGGTTTCTTTACCTTGCTGCCTCATCTCTCTGCTTGCTCAGCTGTAGCATCCAGGAGGAAGTCAGAATTAAGACAAGGGGTCTGATTGAAAATACTGTATATACTGCATATAAGCCAAGGGTCCTAATTTTACCATAAAATCCGGGCAAACTTATTGACTTGCGTATAAAGCCAAGGGCTTTTTCAGTGTGAAAAAAGTGATGAAAAATTAGGCTTATACGCAAGTATATAGGGTACTCTTATGGAAAAATCACAAAGTCATCATATGTACATCATATGCGGTCTCTTTTTTGGCATGATGGGTCTGAGTTTCCTTTCATGTTCCCTGCATCTCCATCCCTTCCCAGCAGAGTTCCAAGGGCTCCTTCTGATTCCACGCAGCTGCAGAGTGGCTGCCTACTGGGAACCCCGTCACAACTCTTTTTTTTTTTAAGTGGTAATGTTGACTTGGGGAAGGCACTGGCAAACCACCCCGTATTGAGCCTGCCATGAAAACGCTAGAGGGCGTCACCCCAAGGGTCAGACATGACCCAGTGCTTGCACAGGGGATACCTTTACCTTTACCTTTAATGTTGACTAGTTTGGGCCCTCAGCCCATAATTAAGGCTCAGCAGTTTTCAGTGGCAGTCTAAGTAAATTAGATCCTTCCATGTCCTTTGAAGTCAATTGAAGGATGTAAATCAGTTTAAGATTGTACTGCCTACCCTATTCTGAACCCACATAATCCTGCAGATTTAGACTGGATGAAGGTTGCATAGTGTTCTATGTAAATGTTCCAAAATATTTTATGTAAACCACCCAGAGCCATAGGGAAGGGTGGTATAAATATCTAAATAAATCAACAAATACTTTTTCACACAGTTAGAGTTTAACGAGATCTGAACCTGCAGGAAAAATGGACAACTGAGATCAACATGCAATTCAAGAAGGACAAGGATAAATAAGAATAATTAATTGATGGTTTTTATGTTTTTATTATCTGTAACTGTTGCAATGTTCACCGTCCTGAGCCAACAAGGGGTGGTATATAACTGGAATAAAGAAATAATTGAAATGAAGGGTTCTACAATTGGGACATAAATATAGACGCATGCATAGTGGAATGGGAGATACACCTCGGGGTAGCAGGGTGTGTGAACAAAATCTTGGGGTACTTGTGGACTGTAAGCTAAATCTGAGCAGACAGTGTGATGCAGCAGTAAAGATGGTGAATGCAGTTTTGGGCTGTATCAACAGAAGCATCATGTCAAAATCAAAAGATGTCATAGTCTTACTGTATACTGCATTGGACAGACCACACCTGGGTGTAAACTGCACGGAGCTTTTATTCCAACCCCAGATCAATTCAGTCCCTGCCCTCTACACAGAATGCAATTTCCGTTTGGATTTGGGGCAATTTATAATTTCCTTCTGCAGCAAGAAAGATTGATCCGGAGTGACACTACCTTTATGGTGCGATATCTTAGAGTGCTTTTAACCCTCAATATTTAAAGGCTCTCCTCCTGAATCTGGGCTCTCCTCCATGGTAGAGGACCCGTGATTGGCCACAGGTGGTCATGTGGCAAACTTGCCTTAAAGGAGAAGCCCCTAATTTCTCTCAACTTCTGTCGGTCCTGGATTTTTTTAAACCGCCGTAAGTCAATGAACACAAAACTCTCTTATTCATGTGTATTGTAGCTGAAGGTCCACATTTGCTATTCCTTCCTTCCTTCATTCCTTCATTCCTTTGCTCCTTTGCCCCTTCCTTCCTTCCTTCCTTCATTCATAGAGTATATTCCACCCTTCTCTTACAAAGGAGGAGAAGGGCTGTCTCACAACAGTTTAAAAAATATTTCATTATCAGAAGTGTCATATACCCAGAAAAAATTCACACAAAAAAATCTGGCAAACCAATTGCTGCTGAAAACAAAAGGAGTAACTAAAAACCTGCTGTCTCAGTTCCATCTTGAAGCCCCTGCAGAACCTTGATATGTCCCTCAAGACATGAGTTTCTTCTAATAAAGCATTCTACCATAATGGGGCAACAATGGTAAAGGCAGAGCCCTGGTGGAAGCAATATGGTTTCCTAAGGAACAGGTAGTGTTAAAAAGATTGTGTGTTGATGAGTGCAAGCAACACTGGAGGAAGGATTTATATTGGGAAAGGGTGCTCTGAAACAGGAGAAGAGATATGGGGGCACGTGGCGTCAATAAAATTCGCCACGGGGGAAGGGATGGCCTCTTCTCTTGCAGCGGCCGAGCAACTGATGGTTCTTGTTTCAGAATTGTTGTTGTTAGGTGCGAAGTCATGTCCAACCTATCGTGACCGAATGAACAATGATCCTCCAGGCCTTCCTGCCTTCTACCATTTCTCGGAGTCCATTTAAATTTGTACCAACTGCTTCAGTGACTCCATCCAGCCACCTCATTCTCTGTCGTCCCCTTCTTCTTTTGCCCTCAATTGCTCCTAGCATTAGGCTCTTCTCCAGTGAGTCCTTCCTTCTCATGAGGTGGACATGCTACAGTTTCTCTACAACTTTCTTTAGTTGTGGTGCCCAAAACTGAATACAGTACTCCAAGTGTGGTCTTACCAGACCGGAATAAAGCCGTAAAGAACAGCCGCGAGTCAGCGGCGGCCGTGGTTGCCGCGGCGGGGAGGCGGGGCAAAAGGACGCAAAGGCATCTGCCCGGCAAGGGTCGGGACGCGCCGGCAGGCGTGTCCCGATGACGGGGCAAGGGGCGGGCCTCAGGCGCAGTACTTAAGTGCCACGAGGCTGGGGACTCACCCCTTTGCCTCAGGAAGAGCCGGAGGACAGTTACCCACCCTCCCACCCGGACGTTCAATTTTCGTCACAACTGCGGAAGAGGGGCACGAGGCGGAGTAGTTTGGCCAGGGACCAGTTTGCGTACTGGTCCGCGGGGTTGGGGGTCTCAATAAGAGACCGGCTACAATGAGTGCGGCCTTGCCCGGCAGGGAAGGTCAGGGGCTCGGGGCCAGGAGGCAGGGATGGTTGTATGCGGTGGACGCCCGACAACCATTAACCGGACTGCTCCCAGGGGAGGGCATTCAAGGGGCAAGGGAGCCTTCCTCCCGGCTGGGAGGGAGGAGGACCCAGAGCGCCCCTTGAGCCCATGTCAGCAGCCGGACGGCTGCATGGGGATCACTCCTCACCTCGTGCCAAGCCAACCCCTGCGTTTTGGGGAAGTTAATAAAGTTGTGGCCTTTTTGACGCCAAATAAAGGTGTTGCGTCTTTATTGGCCGCTTACCACACTGCCAGGCAACACCACTTCACGTGTACTGGACAATATAGTTGTTTTAATAAAGCCCCAAATCCCATTTTCTAATTTAGCTACCAAGTCACACTGCTGACTCATGTTCAGTGTAAGATCCTTTTCACATTTGCTACTGCCAAGATAAGTCTTGTCCATCCTATAGTGTTGCATATGATTTTCCCTACATAAATGAAGAATGTAATCAATATTCAAATTGTTTTTATTCATTTTAGTCCGTTTCCTAGACTGTCAAGATAACCTTGTATTCTCAATCTGTCTTCTGGTATGTTTTCTATCTATCCCAGTTCAGTGTCATCTGCAAATTTAGTAAGTACTCCCTCTATTCCTTCATCCAAAACATTTATGAATATGTTGAACAACAGAAGGCCCAGGACAGATCCCTGAGGCACTCCTCACTTCTCTCCAAGAAGATGAAGAACCATTTACAAACTCCTTTGGGTAGAATCAATTCAGCTAACAGTAATAGGATTAATAGAATAAAAATTATCGAGTTGAAAGAGGCCTCCTGGGTCACCTAATCCAACCCCCTGCATTATGCAGGACACTCATGATTTAATTGTTTATATGTTTTTAATTCTATTACTTATTAAGTGTACTGGATGGCTTTCATATGCACATATTCATGATTGGGAGAGCTGTGTTATTACCATTTTCTTAAATCTGTTTTCTATCTTGTATCTACACTTTCTCAGCTTTTGTATCCACTGAAAACTCCAGAAATATTCTTCAAGCTTCAAAAAAACCCCAAAAGTGATGTAATTGTGCAGAATTTAGTTGGGAAGCATAGCTCTGTACAATTCCACCTAGGGAACCTCCCCTTCCCACCCCCTCCAGACTCATTGTTGGCCATTTTCAGATGGGGAGGGTGGGTCGATATGATAAATGTGTAACAGGTTTAATATATATATATATATATATATATTTAAAAACAACACAGGATTAGATATTGAATAAACAATATAACAGAATTTTGAATATAAGATTCTGAAAATTTTATATTTTACTTTAGGATGCTTTGGGCTGATCCTGCGTTGAGCAGGGGGTTGATCTAGATGGCCTGTATGGCCCCTTCCAACTCTATGATTCTGTGAGTCTGATTCTGTGATTCTGAAAAAGCTGAAACTGCATGTATAATGCAAGAGTTTGTTGGAGGGTGAAAGAACTTCATATGGAAGCCCACTTCATTAAGACCAAACTTGTTTTTGTTCCACAGTATGCATAAGGCAGTTTGAACACTCAAACAGTGAGTGGCAGGGTATAAAACTTTGAAATAAACCAATATTCCCCGTACATCATTTTTGTTTTTCTTCCGCCTTTCTTTTCCAATTCTTTTTTCACTCTGAAGAGAATCAAACAAATACAAGGGATATCTTTGAGCAAACATCAGAAAAACTGACATCACATGAGTATCTCAGAAAAACCACAGCTTTCTCCATGTGGACCTTTGTCCAAATCATCACCTTTTCTTCAGAATAATGGATCTGATTAACAGCTAGCAACAAATGGGCTCATAGTCTGGATGTGGCTGGTTGAATGATGATTACATTGGCTTAGGAGTCACTTCAGGAGCATGCTTACCTACTGAGGTCAACCCCAGAACACCATAGCCTTAAAGCTGGAGAGGAATGATATGTTAGGGAATATAATACTACCTTCCAGGAATGTGCTCCTCCATAATGGTGGTGGACTCTAAATGGGATTGTCCCCACACATCTTTATTCACACTCATAGCGCACCACCACTAACCTTAAAGCACTGTTGCAATGATGGCTTTATAAACTGAGGAGGTCTGCAAGCTGAGATGATATAACAAAATGACCAATCAATACAAACATGATAATGAAACATAAAAGAAAGGATGGGCTGGGTGACAGGCTACCTGACCATCCAAGAGGAGAGAAAAGAGGGGGCAGGCAGTACCACAGTCACCTTTAAAGGGCCCCATCCAGCCTGGCCTCCTCACTTCCCTGCTATGACCCTAAGACCCTATGTGTCTCCAGTGAGTGGCATGCAGGGCCTTATGGGGACTTTAGGCCTCCAGCCATGGCCTTGGATTGGTGTGCCTTCCTCACAGCATGGACTCTGCCACCACCTCAATCTTGAAACCAGGGTAAGTGTCAGCCATGTTTTACAGAGCCATTGAGACCACGAAGTGCTGAGACCATACAAGTGCATTCCTTGAGAGCTTACGCTGGTGGACAGCAAATTAAACCCAGCATGAGGTAGATTCCTCGATGGAATACAAAAGTTGTGTTCCATGTTGAGATGGAAATGCTTTGTTTGAATGTCCACAAAGACTGATCTGCAGGCAACAGAAAGACTGAACTGCTGCAGGCCTCATAACTGGAGTTCCCCCAAATTTGGTTTGATGTATGTCTCTTTTTTAGCTGCCTGCATATGTCACACCCTTCCTGCTTTACAGCTCCATGTACTGCACAAATTAGTTGACCTAACTTGAATTCAGCTGCATTCATCTTCCCAATTAAGTCACAGTTCTACTAACCTGCATGTTCTCAACCATCTTTCGAAATATCTAAGTACTGCGGATACAAATCCGGGTGTTCACTTGTGAAATGGAAAGAGACAGAATACAAGCAAATTAAATGCACCTTATAATTATTTGTTATGTATTTATCATATTTAATAATCATCCCATATGCAGATAACCTCCGAGGCTTATTGTATAGTATGTTGAGGTTGGGTATAAATATTAATTTAAATCTGAAATATTGGGCTTAAATCTATCCCTGGGGTCTAAAGCTATTGTTAAATAAACCTGCCCAACTCCACCAAGCCCCAGTCTTATATTTTTATGTGCAGCTTATCAAAAACTTCAAGAATGTATCTCTAATTAACCCCCAGAAATTAAAGAATGAGGTCCAGCAAGATGTGGAGTTAGATTGGGAGCAGAACACCTATTCATGATTTGAAAGAATATCTGTGATTGATTGATTGACTGATTGATTTACATATTGTCCTCCTCAAAGGCTCAGGTAAGAAAGATAAGAGTGAATGTACTCCTTTTACAAGGAAATCCACTAAAAGAAATTTAGTTTAATTTTCTCCCCCTTCTATCAAATTGATGTCACTATTGTTGTTGCCTCTTGTGGCGCAGAGTGGTAAGGCAGCAGACATGCAGTCTGAAGCTCTGCCCATGAGGCTGGGAGTTCAATCCCAGCAGCCGGCTGAAGGTTGACTCAGCCTTCCATCCTTCCAAGGTTGGTAAAATGAGTACCCAGCTTGCTGGGGGGTAAACGGTAAGGCACTGGCAAACCACCCTGTATTGAGTCTGCCATGAAAATGCTAGAGGGCGTTACCCCCAAGGTCAGACATGACTCAGTGCTTGTTAGTATTTGATTCTCTTCAGAAGACACGGTTCCTTATTGGAGTGGGGTTTTAAAAAACAGCTCTTTTTCAAATCAAGCATAAAAACTCTCTTGAAAATGTGTTTGAGTTTCCACCCCCTCCCCTCCAAGTTTCAATTCAGCTTCCTTCGTGATATTCCTCAAATGTTCTTTGAAGGGGAACTGTAATTTTTCCCCATCCTTGGCTCTGGCATTTGTCTGTTATGGCATATAATGACATTGACTCTTTGGCATCAAGGTGACTTCTGGCTTTTGCAATCAATATTTATCCTTCACAGGATTTAATCTTTCCTGATTGGCAATCATAAGGGTACCCTTGATCAAGGAGGCATTGTATTTGATCATCCAACCTTGCTATGCAAGGAGTGAGATACCGTATAAATACAGCTGATGTGGCTCTTCCTTTCTCACCCCAGTGACTTCATCTTTGACAGTACCCAAAAGAAGCCAAGATGAAATTTCAACTTCTTGCCGCTGTGCTTCTTGTCTTTCTCCTTTGTCCACAGGACAGTGAACAGGTAAGACCCCCTTTTACTTTGAACAGTACAATATGATATGTTTTATTAAGGTTTATTAAGCATGTTAATTTAGAGACAGGACAGAAAATTTTGAGTCACACAAAAACTCTTTTTCCTATAGAAATTATATCCCTTCACAAAACTCCCAGGGTTTATTTTTTTGTTGTGCTTTTTAATATATTCTCTCACCATAAAATGAGAAAAAGGCACTACTGTACTAAGGGAATGATTTCCAACTAGTAGCAAATATTAAATGTGCACCTATTTCTTATTGTCTCTCTCAAAAAATAAATGTAAGGGAGGAAACAATCAGATTGTGCCAACTAAGAATTAGATTAATATCTGGAAGTACAAATAATTGACTACTTACTTTCTTAATTTAGGCACCCGATTCCATAATCGTAAGTATTAAAATTATCTATCAATT
Organism: Paroedura picta; assembly: GCF_049243985.1. NCBI lineage: Eukaryota > Metazoa > Chordata > Lepidosauria > Squamata > Gekkonidae > Paroedura > Paroedura picta. Next base: position 7,744,201 of record NC_135373.1, on the reverse strand, counting down.
ATTCCAAGTCTTCAGTGTTCTTAAAGAATTGCATGAGTATTTTCTACTCCCAAACTGGATAGAGTGCTATTTCATGATGCAGATAAATGGATCAACCAGCAGGTAAGTTTCTGACCAACCCCTTTTTCTCCACTGAGCTAAGATGTAGATAAAATAGAATATGAGTAGAATAAAAATATGAAACAGGGTAAGATACCCATACAGTTCCTCCACAAAGGCTTGTTATGCACGGCCGCCGAAACGGCGATTTCGGGTCACATCGAAAATGCAGAGGGGGAAGACGCGATGCATACCGGTTATGCATGGGGCGGGGCGCAACGGTGGCAAAACCCAGAGTAACCGATTATGCACGTGGCGATCCCGGCGCCGCCTCTGTTTGCGCCCCGATCACCCGAAAGCTGCGCTTTCTTCCGCGTTTCGCTAACACGGTTTTTTTGCGGCATGCCCCGAAGCTGCAGACGGTTTCAGCCGGCACCGTGCGTTATCGGTGATTTTATTCGCTGCCATTCCACCCCGAATGTGCGTTATTCCCCCGTGCATAATGGGTCAAAGTCAACTCTACTTCATTGGTCCCAGTCAAGGCAACCAAAACTGGCCAAACTACTCCGCCTCGTGCCCCTCTTCCGCAGTTGTGACGAAAATCGAACGTCCGGGTGGGAGGGTGGGTAACTGTCCTCCGGCTCTTCCCGAGGCAAAGGGGTGAGTCCCCAGCCTCGTGGCACTTAAGTACTGCGCCTGAGGCCCGCCCCTTGTCCCATCATCGGGACATGCCTGCTGGCGCGTCCCGACCCTTGCCGAGCAGACGCCTTTGCGTCCTTTTGCCCCGCCTCCCCGCTTTGCAGTTACTTTAAGAAGGTATTTTTATTAGGGATGTGTAGTTCGGATTTGGAAACACCTTCACCCGCTCCCCTCCAGCCCCCAGAAAGATGGGGGAACAATTTCCCATGCAAGACAATGGCTCCATTGACTTACATTGCATCCGAATCAATTTGGATGGTTCTGAATTGATCCGAATCGATTCGGATCGATCCAAATCGGCCCGATTCAGTCCGAATTGGGTTCATCTGAACCCGAATCGAACCAAATTGGGACCCCCTTACACAACCCTAATTCTTATCTCTTCTAGCTATTCTCTGGAATTCTCTTTCTCCCTTTCCTTTCTCTCTTTCTCCCTTACCTTTCACGTCTCGTCTCTCCTTAGCTATTTGTATAGCTTCCTCAGACAGCCATTTTGCTTTCTTGCATTTCTTTTTCTTTGGAATGGTTTTACTCGCTACCTCTTGTACAATGGTTTGAACATCCATCCATAGTTCTTCAGGCACTCTGTCTATCAGATCTAATTCCTTGAATCTATTTGGCACCTCTACTGTATATTTGTCAGGAATCTGATTTATTTCATACCTGAGTGGCCCAGTGCTTTTCCCTACTTTCTTCAGTTTAAGCCTATATTTTGCAGCAAGAAGCTGATGATCTGAACCACAATCAGCTCCTGGTCTTGTTTTTACTGACTGTATAGAATTTCTGTGAGCTATGCCCAGTCTGTATAGAGCCAGTTTGGTGTACTGGTTAGGAGTGCGGATTTCTAATATGGCATGCCAGGTTCAATTCTGCACTCCTCCCATGCAGCCAGCTGGGTGACCTTGGGCTCGCCATGGCACTGATAAAACTGTTCTGACCGAGCAGTGATAACAGGGCTCTCTCTGAATCACCCACCCCACAGGGTGTCTGTTATGGGGAGAGGAAAGAAAAGGTGACTGTAAGCCGCTATGAGCCTCCTTCGGATAGAGAAAACCAGCATATAAGAACCAACTCTTCTTCTTCTTCTTCTTCTTCTTCTTCTTCTTCTTCTTCTTCTTCTTCTTCTTCTTCTTCTTCTTCTTCTTCTTCTTCTTCTTCTTCTTCTTTTTTCTATCTTTGGCTGGAGAGCACATAGTCAATCTGATTTCTGTCTTGATCGGCTAGTGTTGTCCATGTATAGAAATGTCTTTTGGGTTGTTGAAATGCTTATTGTATTCTCTTGACAAAATTCTACCATCCTGTGCCCTGCTTAATTTTGTATTCCAAGGCCAAACTTGCCTGTTATCCCAGTTATCTTTTGGCTTCCTACTTTAGCATTCCAATCCCCAATGATGATAAGCACATCATTTTTGGTGTTGCTTCTAGAAGGTGTTGTAGGACTTCATAGAATTGGTTAACTTCATCCTCTTCAGCAGAAACTTACAGACACACTTTAGGAAATGGTTACAAAGTGTTCAATTAAATTCAGTTGAGTGGCATTGCATTATTTACTTGAGAATTTATATAAACTTCAATGCTGTTTCTCCTCTTACTATAGTCTTGATTCGTTTCATTTATTTTGTTTCATAAAGACCTGGGAAATAATAGTGTTAGAGGGGCTAAAACTAATATATTTATGGACAGTCGTTATGAAGGTTTTAACTCCTTAACTGAATTAGAAGTGCAGGCATCTTCTTAAATATCTGTCTTGTGGATAAGGCTGCCATTTTGAGAAATGCAGTAATTAATGCATTTTCCCCTGTCTCTTTAAATCTAGGATCTCCAACCTGACGTGAGTATTTTAAATGCTTTTTGTTTTACTGCCTGAACCATCGTACTGTGTTCCCCCACATGTGTATGTTGCCTGTCGAATTTCACCAAGTGTTCTCCTTATGCGTCCTTCCACAGGACAGCCCCATTTGACTCAACGGCTTCATGATCTAAGGAAAAATATACAGATATTTTGTGGGTGCATGTATAATTGCCATTGTTTGTGGTTTAAAGGGCTGTTGACCATTTAGCCCCCTTTGGAGCACTTGCAATGGATTATAATGTCTTGGACTTATGCTTTCTCTCCTTGCTCACATGAGAGAATGCCCCCACATGTGGTGGTAATGCCCTCAGTTTAGAAAGATTTATGTCCAAGCATTTCCCTCCCAGATTTAGATAATATAGTTTTTTTATCTGAAAATGGCAAACTAATAAAAAAAGGTAAAGATTTGGCTGTTGAGGAAATGTGCTATCTGTATATCCATTAAGAACACTTTGTGCAGATGGGAAAGATTCAACTTATAAGAAAAATTCCCCCCCCCCATTACAAAGCACTGTAAATCTTTATACATTGACCATCCTGCATTTGATTGAAATGTAGGCACTGAGCCTTCCAAATCTTGCTCCATGGAGAATGGTGAATCAGCTTCTGGTGTCCTTCTATATTTCTTCAACAAATAAAGACCAAAAGCGAAAATATGGCAGAGGCACCATTCTCAGGAGAACTTGTTTAGACAGCCAGCCAGCCAGCCAGCCAGATAGACAGACAGACAGACAGACAGACAGACAGACAGACAGACAGACAGACATTTGGGGAGCATTCATTGGTCACAGCATGGGTTAACTGGGGAGAAGATTATATAATTCCTATCCTTGAAATATAGTGGGAGGTATACATTCATCGATGTATAGATATACAGAGATAGATATACAGTTATGATGGCAAAAGGGAGTGATTCTGCATATGGCATATTTTGTGCATGCATGTATATCTGCCATTGTTTTGTTTAAAGGACAGTTAGCCCCTTCGGAACACTTGTAATGGATTTAAATGTCTTGGAGTCCTTTAAAACCCATGCTTTCTGCTCCCTGCTCACAAGACAGAATGCCCCCACATTTGAAAGATGTATGTCCAATCCCTGCCCACCCTGGATTAGATCATTTGGTTTTTCATTTGAAAATCTTAGTTTGGATAGGGCACATTAGCCATAAACTTCCTACATCCCTAAATTCCAATTTCTTGGCAGAAACTCACACACTCATACATTAGGAAATGGTTACATAGTGTTCCAATGAATTCAGTTAGAGTTGCATTGAGTTATTTACTTGAGAACTGAAATAAACTTCAGCCCTATTTCTGCTCTAAGTACAGACCTGGGAAGTTATGTTAGAGGGGTTAAACAAATATAATTGCCAATACTCTATATGAATCTTTAAAATAAATGTACAAATAAATAAATAAAAGCTTAAGTGAATGAGAAGTGCAAGTATTTTCTTAAATATCTGTCATGATTTTAAGGCTGGCACATTGAAAAATATATAAATTAATGCATTTACCCCTCTCTTATTAAACTTAGTCTATCCCAGGCATGGGGAGTGTTTTAAAGCTCTGTTTTTGCAGCATGATTTATAATATTTTTTCCTGATGGTCTAAATGATGCCTGTCAGTTTTCACCTATGGTTTAGACAATGTGTCCTTGCACTGGACAGCTGCATTCATCTCAAGTGCTACTTAACCCAAGGGAAAGCATTCAGATGTTGTGTAGGTACATGTATATCTGCCATAGTTTTGGTTTAAAGGGACTTGAGCTGCATAAAACACCTCGAAGTTCTTGGAACTAGTTTCAGTACCATTAACTCCCTTTTAATTCATGCTTCTTCCTCCTTACTATTCATGAAACAAAACAACACTGTTCAGTTCACAATATGAGCCTCCTGGTTCAGATCCCTCTCTCCCTCTCTTTCTTCATATATCTATATCTATATCTATTATGGCTTTTACCTTCATCATGGCTTTTACCTTCCTGGCTGCAAGGGGATGAGGAGAAGATTATCTTTTCCTGCCATGGAAATAGAGGAGGCAATATACATCAATCAGTACTTATGGATAAATGTATTTAGGGGGAAGGCCAAATAATAATATGCTATGTTCAACAAAGAAACAAACCAGAAAGTACAGCAAACACATAGTTTTTAGGATGAAAGATTCAATTGAGAGAGAAAGATTTAGCATATGGCAGAAAATCTAAATTTTCAATACAATTGCATCTGGGGAGTCTTGAACGAACTCCATCAACATCACTCTAGAAAGTACTACAATCACATTCCTGTAACACTTCCATGTGTTTGGTGGGATGCTCCACAGTTGCCTTGGAATTCAAGTATTTCCCCCATTGAATCTGAAGACAGCATGTTCATATTCTATTAGTTGTCTTCCATATTTTACATGGTTCGTCAAATCCTTTGGGCTTCTCATTGGCGTTTATCAGATTATGGATATTGGTTAGAACTGATTGCATCTATCTTCACAAACATTAATTACCTAGATTGAAACTTTATGATTCTAACATTTTTGCAGATCTTATTTCAGGGTTTGGGGATCTGAGTCTGGATAGGACACATCAGCCATATACTTCCTGGGTCTCTAAATTTATATTTCTTGGTCCTTGAAACTTTTCCTTGAAACATTTCCTTGAAACTTTTTTTTCTGGGGACTTATCTAATAAATCACTTTTGACTTTGTTTCATCTGTCCCCACCCTCCTTTAAAGGAGAGATTTCTCTTAATTTCCTTTTTAGATATATCTTAGTTCAAAACAGAATTGTGTAGGGATGGTCTGGTTCCAAGTCTTCATTGCATGGGGAAAGCATCATCAACTAAATCCCTTGGCAGAAACTCACAGACATACTTTAGGAAATGGTTACAAAATGTTCAATTACATTCAGTTCAATGGCATTACATTATTTACTTGAGAATGTATATAAACTCCATTGCTGTTTCTCCTCTTACTATAGAAATGGGAAATTATGTTAGAAGTCCTAAAGGGTCTTCTGGAACTACATGAAGAAAATCTTTCCAGATTCTGCAAAATTTTACAAAACATAAAGAAAGTGAAGCAGCAGATAACTCTAATTAATTTCTCTTAGCGCAGGAGGAGGGTTTATTTGTCCAGGAAGGGGAGCTGGGTGGGAAGTCAAATTTTAAATTGTGATTGTGATGTTTGTGTTATTTTTGTATGTGTTTTATGTTGGGTTTCGTTTTCTTCAGTGATGATGTTGTTATTTGTAGAAGAAGACACAGATATGTCATGGGTATAAGGCTGGAACTTTGAAAAATATATGAATTAATGCATTTTCCCCCTCTCACTATATTTAGGGTATAGTGAATGTGAGTATTTCAAATCCTTTGTAATTTTTCTTCTTGATTCATAATATATATTTCTCTGTGGTTTAGATGATGCCCATAAGATGGAATATAAGTGGAATAAAAATACAAAATATTGTAAGATACCCATACAGTTCCTCCATAAAGTCAACTCCACTTCATTGGTCCCAATGTGGGAGGACTGGTGAGAAGATTATATGATTCCTATCCACGAAATAGAGTGGGGGGGTATACATTCATTAATACATATGGATAAATGTGTTTAGGCGGAGGCCTGATAAAAATATACATTGTTAAATAAAGAAACCCAACCATGCAGAAACCACAGCAAACACACAGCATTCAGTAATGCATCTTCCCCTCTCATTAAATTTAGGATCTCCCAGTCGTCATTTTGAATATTTAAAATCTTTTGTGTTTTGCTGCATGAATCATCGTGCTTTGTTCTTGCACATGTATATGTTGCCTGACAGATATCACCAAGTATTCTCATTAAGTGTCCTTGCATAGTACGCCCCTATCTGACTCAAGGGCTACCGAACCCAAGGGAAAGCATAGAGATATTTTGTGCATGCATGTATATCTACCATTTCTTTGTTTAAAGGACAGTTAGCCCCTTAGGAGCGCTTGTAATGGGTTTAAATGTCCTGGAGTCCTTTTAAACCCATGCTTTCTGCTCCGTGCTCACAAGACAGAATGCTCCCACATTTGATGGTGGTAATGCTCTCAATTTAGAAAGTTGTATATCCAATCTCTGCCCACCCTGGATTTGATCATTTGGTTTTTCATTTGAAAATGGCAAACAATAAATAGTGAAGTGTTCTCTGTATATCCATTAAAAACATTTTGTGCAGAGATGCAAGATTCAGCTGGTAAGAAAAAATTATTTCTGTAAATATTTGTAAATATACTGTTACAAATAAATGTAAATCATTCTACGTTGAACATCTTATATCTCATTAAAGATTTGGTACTGAACCCTCCAAATTATGGAACAGCTTGTGTTCTCCTTCTATATTATAATTATTATTAGTAGATTTATTCCCCGCCACTCCCTTGCGGCTCGTGGCGGGTTACAACATCCTAAAATCCCCATTAAAAGGTAAAGGTATCCCCTGTGCAAGCACCGAGTCATGTCTGACCCTTGGGGTGACGCCCTATAGCGTTTTCATGGCAGACTCAATACGGGGTGGTTTGCCAGTGCCTTCCCCAGTCATGACCGTTTACCCCCCAGCAAGCTGGGTACTCATTTTACCGACCTCAGAAGGATGGAAGGCTGAGTCAACCTTGAGCCGGCTGCTGGGATTGAACTCCCAGCCTTATGGGCAAAGCTTTCAGACGGCTGCCTTACCACTCTGCGCCACAAGAGGCTCTTAAAATCCCCATTAAAACTCCATTAAAACAATAATTACATTCCCAACATTATCAACATGGCAAGATCGGCAACTCAACTTCCCCCCCTTCCCACTACTGGCGGGTGGAGTAATTATTTCAGGTCCTGATGTTGTTTGTGGTCCGGGATGTCCTCACCTACAGGGCTGTCCCGACGTCAGAAATCAAGGGAGTGGAGTGCGTCAGTATTGGATGGGACTTGGTCGAGAGTGTGGCTATCTGGTTGGTATACCATCCGCCCAATGCGCCGCCAGATGTCCTGCCCTGCCTGCTGGAGGCGGCAGCCCCCTGGGCATTGCAGTACCCCAGCCTGGGTGACTTCAATGTCCACGCGGAGGCCATGGTGGAGACCTGGTGTCATCCATGGCGACACTGGGACTTTCACAATTTGTTGCTGGGCCCACCCATCACTCCGGCCACACACTCGACTTGATCTTCGGCGCTGGGATAGAGGTGTATCTGGATACAGATCTAGCTGTGCTGTGATCAGACCACTATGGTCTGGGGACCCGGCTTAGGATACCACCCCCCCAGTTGGTCAGCGGGCGTATTTTAGCCCGCCTGCGGAGACTCATGGATCCAATTGGATTCCGGAATGCTCTGCGGGACCCGATGCCTCCTGGCGACTCACTAGCAGCCTTGGTGGCGGACTGGCAATCCCTGATAATCGAGGCCAGGCGTGCTTCCCTAGGGCCGAGAACGACCAACAGATTTTCCCCCGCAGAGTGCAAGGCCCTGCGAGGGGCATAGGGTGATAGGTGGTCCCTCAGGTATGTGGGTCCCAACTCACATAAAGCCTTGAAGGTTAAAACCAAAACCTTGAACCGGATCCAGGCAGCAATTGGCAACCAGTGCAGCTGCCTCAGCACTGGCTGGATGTGGGCCCTCCAAGGTGTGTCAGTGAGGACCCTAGCAGCTGCGTTTTGCACTAGCTGAAGTTTCCGGATCAAGGACAAGGGAAGGCCCGCCTAGAGCGAGTTACAGAAATCTATTCTGGAGGTGACCATTGCATGGATCACTTTGGCTAAGTGTTCGGGGGACAGGTAGGGCGCTAGTAGTTGGGCCTGGAGCAGGTGGAAAAATGCCTGAGCCGCTACTTTTTTGACCTGTGCCTCCAAGGTCAGGGAGGCGTCAATGATCACACCTAAATTCCTGGCCTGGGACACGATGGTAAGTTACCCACCCTGGCAGGGTAAGTACGCTTCCTGGTCCCGCCCCCTACGTCCCAGCCACAGGACCTCCATTTTGGAGGGGTTGAGTTTCAGCCGACTCTGCTCGAACCATTCCGTCACCATTTCCAAACATCTGGCAAATGGTTCTGGGGGGGAGTCTGGGCGGCCGTCCATAAAGAGAGAGCTGGGTGTCATCAGCGTACTGGTGGCAACCCAGCCCAAAACTCTGCACCAGCTGGGCCAGAGGGCACATAAAGATGTTAAACAATGTGGGGGAGAGGACCGCACCCTGGGGGACCCCACAAGGGAGTCTGTAAGAGCATGAAAACTCATCCCCCACTGCTACCCTCTTGGTCCAGTCCTGGAGAAAGGAGCATATCCAGCGTAAAGCTGTGCCCTGTAACCCGGGGTGGCGAGGCAGTGGACCAGCAGTTCGTGATTCACGATGTCAAAAGCGGCTGACAGGTCCAGAAGAACCAGCACTGTCGACCCACCCCTATCCAGCTGGCGGTGGAGGTCATCCAACAGGGTGACCAGAACCATCTCCACCCCGTGGCCAGGTCGAAAGCCAGACTGATATGGATCGAGTGCCGAAGTCTCTTCCAAGAATGCCAGGAGCTGGTCTGCCGCGGCCCTTTCAACCACCTTGCCCAGGAACGCCAAGTGCAACACTGGGCGGTAGCTGATGGGGTCCCGCGGGTCCTCCATGGATCTTTTCAGGAGAGGTTGAACCACTGCCCCCTTCAGCTGCTCAGGGAACTCCCCGGAATCCAGGGAGAGGTTGATAATGTCCCTGAGCTGGCCTCCTATCCTCTGGCCACCTCCCTTGAGGAGCCATGACGGAAAGGGATCAAGGGGGCAAGTGGTCGACCTAACTGAACCTAGCAACTTGTCCACTTCGGGTAAAGAGAGCCATCTGAAGCCATCAAACGTCACCTCCAAAGGTGGCCAACAGGTCTCCAGTTCGTTTGCTGTATTAACTGTGGCAGGAAGATTGCGGCGGAGTGACGAGATTTTGTCCACAAAATAGCTAGCTAATGACTCACAGCCTACTTCCAATATGCTACTATTTAGGCGCCCCTCAAGGGCGGTAAGAGATCTAACTACCCTAAATAATTGGGCCGGGCAAGAGCTTGCGGACGCGATTTCTGCGGCAAAAAATTCACGTTTTGCCACTTTCACCGCCATCTCATACGCCCTCATAAGCGTGCAATAAGATGTTCTCGTAGCTTTGTCGCGAGTCTTCCGCCACACTCAATCCAGTCGTCTCACTTCCCTTTTCTTCTCCCAAAGTTCCCTGGTGCACCACGGAGCCCGTTTGAGTCGAGGAAAGAGAGGACGTTTAGGGGCTATCTCATCTATAGCAGCCATCAGGCGGGATTGCCAGTCCACCACCAGGGCCGCTAGTGAGTCGCCAGGAGGCATCGGGTCCCGCAGAGCATTCCGGAATCCAATTGGATCCATGAGTCTCCGCGGGTGGGCTAAAATACGCCCGCCGACCAACTGGGGGGGTGGTATCCTAAGCCGGGTCCACAGGGCATAGTGGTCTGACCACAGCACAGCTAGAGCTGTATCCAGATACACCTCTATCCCAGCGCCGAAGATCAAGTCGAGTGTGTGGCCAGCGTGATGGGTGGGCCCAGCAACAAATTGTGAAAGTCCCAGTGTCGCCATGGATGACACCAGGTCTCCACCATGGACTGAAGGGGGCGCCTCCGCGTGGACATTGAAGTCACCCAGGATTAAAAGCCTGGGGTACTGCAATGCCCAGGTGGCTGCCGCCTCCAGCAGGCAGGGCAGGACATCTGGCGGTGCATTGGGCGGACGGTATACCAACCAGATAGCCACACTCTCGACCGAGTCCCATCCAATACTGACGCACTCCACTCCCTTGATTTCCGACGTCGGGCAGCCCTGTTGGTGAGGACCTCCCGGACCATGATAGCCACCCCCCTCCCCTCTTGTGGGTCCGAGATTCGTGAAGGACCGAGTATTTCTTCAACAAATAAATAGATCAATGCAGAAGGCATGACAAAGGTACAGTTTTCAAGAAAACATATTTAAATAGATGGATAGATACAAAGAGATGATGGCGAAGAGAGAGATTCAGCTTATGGCAGAGTTACACATAGGTAGCATATAATAACATTCTCCATTGCATCAGAAAAGCACTGCAAGAAACATAGAAAATGTCTTTACTTTATAAACATTAATTAAACCATTTTACTCTGCATTGAATATTTAGCACCTTAAAAATATTCTTTGTATTCTGTTATCTATATTATGCTATTACTTTATCTCACAGAAATCAATTAGTTATTTATTCATATTACCCAAATCTAGTTCATTTAATCATCAACTGTAAATAATTATTACTAAATTAATTATAGGTTAGAGCTATTAAAAACCAATGCATTTCCAAGAATTAAAGCAATAACAAGAAATTTCAAGTACAGCACAAAACAGAATTAATGCTCCAATCTGGATTACTTTGACAGAAGGTCGGGCATCCTTGGTCCAAAGAATGACTCAGATGTGCAGCATTGCTTAACAGGTTTACCTAGAATGATCCAGGAAATTTTTTTGGCTCTCTCCCACAGACCTTAGTTTTTGAGTCATGTCTAGTTAGGACCTCTTGCTCACAAAAAGGATCCAAGTTCTTTAGTAGCCTTTCAAGATCTATTCAGGTCCTCAAGATCAGGGTAATATTATATGTAAAAACCAAGATGGATACTTTTGATTGACCAATAGAAGGAGGTGTAGTCAGGACATTTTAGCACTAGGAAGTAATCTCTAATCCATAAACTAATGCATTTTCTTTCTCTCATTAAATTTAGGAAATGTTGTATGTGAGTATTTAAAATTTTCATATTTTTGATTCATGATTCATAATATATTGTGCTCTGAGGTTCAGAGGATTCCTGTAAAATACAATATTATTAAAATAAAAATATTAAACGGGGTAAGATACCCATACAGTTCCTCTATAAAGTATACTCCACTTCATTGGTCCCAGCGTGGATGAACTGGGTGACCTAGGGAGAAGATTATAAATTCCTATCCTTGAAATAGAGGGGGTGGTATACATCTATCAATACGTACGGATAAATGTTTGTAGGTGGAGGCCCGATAATAATATACATTGTTCAACAAAGAAACAAAACAATGCAGAATGCACAGCGAACACACAGTATTCAGGGGGAAAGCATACTGCAGAGAATCTAAATTTTCAGTACTTTCAATTGCATCTGGGGAGAATTCAGTGTTCCCCATCATATCACATCACTCCAGAAAGCACCAAATTCATATTCCTGTAATGCATGCATAATAGTTTAGTGGGATGCACTATAATTGCCTTTAGGCCTGGTATTTTCCCCATTGAAATAGTGACCAAAGCATTAGTGCAGATCGTAGTTTTGGTAGTTAGGATCTTAGTCTGGAAAGGGCCACGTCAGTCAAATACCTCCAGGGTCTCTAAATTCATATTTCTTGATCCAATTCCCTCAAAACTTTTGGGAGGGGAGATGGATTATCTTAAAAAATCCATATTTTTGATAATAGTCTTGACTTGTTTCATTTAGGTTGTTTCATACAGACCTGGGAAATAATAGTGTTAGTGGGGCTAAAACTAACATATTTACGGACAGTCTTTCTGAAGGTTTTAAAACCTTAACTGAATTAGAAGTGAAGGCATCTTCTTTAATATCTGTCTTGTGGATAAGGCTGCCACTTTGAGAAATGCAGGAATTAGTGGATTTCCCCTTCTCTCATTAAATTTGGAAAGTTCCACTCGTAGGTGTGAGTATTTTAAATGCTTTTGGTTTTTCTGCATGAATCATCGTACTTTGTTCTCGCACGTGTATATGTTTCCTGTCAGATTTCCCCAAGTGTATTCATTATGTATCCTTGCACAGGACAGCCCCATCTAACTCAAGGGCTACGTAACCCAAGGAAAAACATACAGATAATTTAGGTGTGCATGTATATTTGCCATTGTTTTTGTTTTAAGGAAAGTTAGACATTTAGCCCCTAAGGAGCACTTCTAATTGAAATAAATGTCTTGGAGTCTTTTTAAACCCAAGCTTTCTGCTCCCTGCTCATAAGACAGAATGCCCCCACGTTCGATGGTGGTGATGCTCTCAGTTTAGAAAGATGCATGTCCAATCATTGCCCACCCTGGATTAGATCATTTGGTTTTTCATTTGAAAATGGCAAAGTAATTAAAAAGCAAAGATTTAGCTGTTGAGGAAATGTGCTCTCTGTACATCTATTAAAAACATTTTGTGCAGAGATGAAAGATTCAGATGACAAGAAAAATATTTACTGTTACAAATAACTGTAAATATTTAAATGTTAAACATCCAACATCTGATTGAAATGGAGGCACTGAGCTCTCCAAAACTTGATCTATGTGGAATTATGGAACAGCTTCTGTTCTCCTTCTGTAATTTCTTCAACAAATAATTAGACCAATGTAGAAAGCATTGCAAATGCACAATTTTCAGAAGAACATGTTTAGGTAGATGGATAGATAGACAGATACAAAGAGATAGAGATAAGATGGCAAAAGAGAGATTCAGCTTATGGCAGAGTTACATATAAGAAGCATCTGTTCCCTCTTAATAAAACAGTAACAATAAAACAGTAAGGGGTGTTGGGGTGGGCTGTGTCCATGATCAAAACTCCCGGATTGGCCTCTTGGCCCCGGACTGACAAGCGGAGGGGACAATTGGAAGGTGCAAAGTGCCCTCACCAGGACAGATTGGAGTTCCAGGGCAATCTGGAGACATGGTTTCCAGTCTGGTCCTGACCACTGCACGGAGAGGAGGTCAGCAGGGCTGCCAAGGGGAATGAGAACAGAGGCTGTGCCAGCCCTTTTCGCCCCAATGCTGTCCTAACTGTCAAGTCCAACTGCAAATTACCTCAGAACCCTGACAGAGCTGTTTCTTTCTTCTTTGCAACTCTCTGCAGATTTGAGGCCACTGCACAGCATTATTCTGCAGACAAAACTGGTTCTTTTGGCTCCTGTTTCATGTGTACAACAATCCTGTGCAGTAGGCCTCAAGTCTTTCAATTCAACAACAACCTGTGTGAGAGGCCTTAAATGTTTCTTCTCTACCACAACCTTGTCCAAAGTAGCCCTTTCTCCCTGGGGAGCTGATCTTTATACTCTGCAGGTGAGCTGTAATTCCAGGAGCTCTCCAGGCCCCACCTGGAGGTTGGCTACTGCTGGGTTGGAAATATTCCTGGAGGTTTGGAGGTGGGACTTCAAAATCGTACTTTGTTTCATTTCCTCCCTCTTTTAAAGGAGAGATTTCTCTTTGATTCCATTTTATGCATATCTTAGTTCAGAACAGAATTGTGTAGGGAAGGGCTGGTTCCAAGCTTTCATTGCATGGGGAAAGCATCAGCAGCTAAATCCCTTGGCAGAAACTCTCTCCCCCACATTAGGACATGGTTACAAAGTGTTCAAATATATTCAGTTGAGTTGCATTGGATTATTTACTTGAAAATTCAAATAAACTTCAGCACTATTTCTCCTCTTAGTATAGATCTGGGAAATTATGTTAGAGGCTCTTAAACAAACATGTTTACTAATACTCTTCATGAAAGTTTTAAAAGCTTAAGCGAATGAGAAGTGCAGGTATATTCTTAAATATCTGTCATGCTTATAAGGCTTCAACCCTGAAAAATATATGAATTAATTATATCATTGTTCAACAAAGAAACAAAACAATTCAGGAAACATAGCATAGGCACAGTATTCAGGGGGAAAGTATTCAATTGAGTAATAGAGATTTAGCATACCACAGAGAATCTAAATTTTCAGTACTTTCAATTGCATCTGGGGAGCGGTCGGTGTTCTCCATCACATCACATCACTCTAGAAAGCACCACAGTCACATTCCTGTAACACAGGCATAATAGATTGGTGGCCCTTTAGTCCTGGTATTTTCCCCCTTTGATACAGTGACCAAAGCATTTGTGCTCTAAATTATCCAGTTCCCTCAAAACTATTTTTTGGAGGGGGGAAATGGAGTATCTTAAAAATTTCATATTTTAGATAAGAGTCTTGATTTTGTTTCATTTAGTTTGTTTCATACAGTCCTGGGAAATAATAGAGGGGCTAAAACTAATATATTTATGGACAGTCGTTACAAAGGTTTTGACAATTGAACTAGAAGTGCAGGCATCTTTTTAAAATATCTGTCTTGCGGATAAAGCTGCCACTTTGAGAAATGCCGGAATTAATGCATTATCCCCCTCTCATTGACTTTAAGGTCTCCCACTCGTAGGTGTCAGTATTTTAAATGCTTTTTGTTTTACTGCATGAAACATCGTACTTCGTTCTCGCATGTGTGTGTTGCCTGTCAGATTTCACCAAGTGTTCTCCTTATGTGTCCTTGCACAGGACAGCCCCATTTGACTCAAGGGCTTCATAATCTAAGGAAAAAGATGCAGATATGTTGTGGGTGCATGTATAATTGCCGTTGACTTGCAGGAGGGCATTATGTGCTGGAATAAGATGCGACACCAATGTTGGGATAAACAAGGCCACAGCTTTATTTACCTCCTCACGGGAGGGTTGGCACAGCATGGGAGAGGGAGCCTGACATAGCAGTCAGCAGACTGCACCAACAACCCACGGGGTCCAGAGGCGCCCTGGGCACCCGCACCATTCCCCGCTGGGAGAGCAGATCCCCTTGCCTACTGAAGTCCGCCACTAAGGGAAGCGACCTATGCGGGGGAGCCACCAGGCGTCGACCTGCTTTGACTGCCCCCAGGCCACCTGTCAAACGAGCCCCTGGCCTCCCAGCTGGGTAAGCCGCGCTCATATACGCGCCACCTCGTAGTGAGGCCCCAAACCCCAGGGACTCCGATCACACACCGGACTCCCTGCCAACAGGCTCCATCCCATGCAAACCCGCCACAGAACGAGGCCAAACAGGCCCCGTTCCTGCCAACCCTCCCCGAGCCACTTCCGTAACAGCAGGGCACTGAACTTCCCCTGCATTCCTTGGATGCTCCCAGGTCCGGCAATCGGACCCCATTGCTTGGAGAGAACAAGCAGCCTGCAGGGCAGGCAAAATACCTCGACCCTTGGATCACAGCACACTTTGATGATCAGACTCCTATCCTCCCATCGTTCCAGGGAGACTTAGCCTCAGATGAACTGAGATAATCCAGGGAGCCCGGGCGTTGGGCCTCTAATGTGCCAGAGTCTGGCCATCTCATGCCACAATATCCTGGCCAAGTTTCTAGATGCTGGTTCGAAGACCCAGGTGCATGACCTCTTTCTATCCTGCTGCATGGTCAGCACCAGCCGCACGCAGCATTGTCCTGGATGACATGCACTCCCCTGTACATAATGTTCAACAGTTTGACCCAACTGTCTGTGTTTCAGGAGGCCCTGCCATGGGTTATCAGGTACATCAAGGGAACAACTGCAGCCAAGTACATTCAATCATCAACAGGGCACTGTTATGAGTAGCCTTCCTCCTAATGGTGTCCTAGAATCCGAGCTATGCCTTGCCATGGTGTCTGACCAGGTGACGCAAAGGCGATCTCCAACACCCCGGTGGGGAGGCATACAGCCTGAGCCTGCAGCATCTACAGCTCGTCCAAAATATGACACCCTGCCCGCGCGTCCGGCACTGACATCATTGACATCCAACCTGGAACATTTCAGAAGGTAGACACAAGGATTAGACCTGCATACAAGCTTCATGCTAAGTGAAGGCCATCCCCTGGCCCACTGGACTGCTAGGGGATGTGGAGGGAAACACAGTAATCATATGACCCAAGTTCCAATGAATGCCATCTGCCAATGAGGTTGGGGAGCAAGGAAGGAAATCAAGCAGCACTCCATCTGCCCAGGTGCAGTGAAACCCCTCTTTCCATCTGGACAGGGGGCAGAGCTGCCACTCAATCCGAAATATCCTCAAAACTGTCAAAGTGAAAAACACCTTGACTCAAACACAAAGTTACCTTCCCCATGTCTGAATGAAATAGACTCTGGGGGTTAGAGTTGGGTCTTATATGTCACTTTACCCTTCTCAAAGTCTCAAAGCAGCTTGCCACCCCCTTCCCTTTCCTTTCCCCACAACAGATGCCCTGTGAGGGAGGGGAGGCTGAGAGAGGAGAAGAGTTGGCTCTTATATGCTACTTTTTTCTAACGGAAGAATTCTTTCAGCGGATTACAATCTCCATCCCTTTCCCCACACAGACACTTTCCGTGAGGGAGGTGAGGCTGAGAGAGCCCTGATATACCTGCTCTGTCAGAGCAGCATTGTCAGTGCTGTGGCAAGCCCAAGGTCACCTAGCTGGCTGCATGGGGGGGGGGGGGAGTGGGAAATCGAACCCGGCTCACCAGATTAGAAGTCTGCACTCTTAATTACTAAACCAAGCTGTGTCTTGGTATAGAAGAAACTAATAAAGCCCTGATCTCACTGCTTGGTCTGAAGATCTGTGCAGTGCTATGAAGAGAGTCCCCAGCTGGTTGCATGCATCACAGTGGGGATTAAACCAAGCCAACCAGATTAGCATCAATGCCTGTGCCACAGACCCAAGGTGTCCGCAGCTGTGCCAAGCCTCCTTGTATCTGGAATCTCGTGTAGCAGGCTGACCTGCCCCAGGTGCCTGGAGTAGGTTGGAGGGTGGGAGCCTGCCTTCCCCTGTCCCTTTTGTTTATGCTGGGGGGGGGGGAGGTTTGCAGGGACTCTCACTAAATGGTGACTGCCTGATGGCCTGTAGATCATACCTCGAGTTGCCAAGGGCCATCCCACCATTATGATTTCAAATTATTCATTACATAATCATATTGCCCCGCAAGTGAAACAAGGGTTACTCAGGGTCTTAGTATTGTCTGCCCTGGGTCCATCTAGGCTCGAAGCATCCCTCCTGGGAGACCGAGCATGAATGTGAGAAACCACCTTAATTGCTTCAGACTCTATCCGAATGCAGGTGATATCAACAGTCCAAGCTGACAGCAGCTCTCCCCTTGCCAATTCCATTGAAGTGGGAGATGCTGGGGATGGAATTTGCCATGTGATCGCTGAGGCTCTGACACTGAGCCAAAGCCCCTTTCCTGCATCCAAACCAAGCTGGATTCTGGAGAATTTAGGTGGAGAGATCATGTGGGCATGAAACTGAGTCATCATGTGTGACAGGTAATTGTGAGCTCCTGCATAATGCGGAGGGTTGGACTAGATGACTCTGATTATCACTACCCACTCTATTTCTGGAATTATGCTGCAGAGGGAATGGGGGGTGGTCCCAATGCACCAATACAGGGCACAGGGTCTGACCGTTCCCCAAGCCGGACGGTGTGGGGATTCCCCCCTTCCAAGAGCTGGCTGTTGTGCACCATAAAAAGTGCATGTGGGAGGGCCACATGAGCAGGGGGGGCAGCTAATATAGCAGCTGCAATGCTGCCCATGAAATCTCTCCCCTTGCAAACATGGTGTGGGAAGTCTGGGGGGGGAATGACCCACGTATCCCTGGGCTGCTCTCTCCGCCTCTGCCGCTACCTGGCATGATGCATTCCCTAATCCTCATCCGCCTTAAGAGCGGAAGAGGGGTGGATCCTCGCGGTCCCAGCCCCCTGCCAAGTGCAAAGGGGCTGGACCGCTGCGAGGCGGGCGGCTGCTGCATCCAGCAAGCCGCTCCTGCCTCAAAGGGCCTGACTTACCAGGACGAGTATTTGCTCATCTTCTTAGAGCTAGAAAAGGCCCTCCACGCGGGCAGGGGCAGCGGGGTGCACACAAGCCCCGGTCTGTAGAGCCCACTCAGCCACTCTCAGCACCGGTCCTCAATCAGGCTGGTGCCGAGGGAGCTGCACAGAGCCACGCGGTCCTCGCAGCTTGCCTCATGCAGCTGGGCTCGACACCGGCAGCCTCTCAGTCCCCAGCCCACTGTGCGAGCAGCGGAAAGAGCAGCGGAGTGCTTTGAAGCAGGCGCCCACCAAGCCTAGCGAGCCGTTTCTGCCTTCAGGGCCTGACCTGCCAGGGGGAGAATCGGCCTCTTTGCACAGAGCCCGACGAGCTTGCTTGACAGCAGGGGGGGGTGCGGCCGTGAGCCCCAGGTCGGCAAGGCCCATCCAGTCTCTCTCCAACACCCGCCCAAAATCAGGCTGGTGCTGTGAGAGCGGCCCTTTCGGCTCGCCTCGTGTAGCTCCTGAACACCACAGGGAACATGCAGCTCCCGCGGCGTTCTTGGTGAAGAGGACGAGACCTGCGCACGTGGAGACTTAAATACTCTCCACAGGTCCCACCCCACCCTTTACGCTGTGCGCGTGCGCGCTGCTGTCAGCACGCACGCTAGAAAGCCTCTGAGAGGTCACTTCTCCCTCCCAGCAAGCCCTCCGCCGCGTCAATGTTCGGCTGAGGTAAGTCTCGGCCGGGTCTTTCTTTTTGGCTGAAAGGGCTATTGACCATTTAGCCCCCTTTGGAGGACTTACAATGGATTATAATGACTTGGACCTATGCTTGTTCTCCATGCTCACAGGAGAGAATGCCCCCACATGTGGTGGTAATGCCCTCGGTTTAGAAAGATTTATGTCCAATCATTTCCCACCCTGGATTAGATAATTTAGGGTTTTTTAATATAAAAATGGCAAACTATCAAAAAGTAAAGATTTGGCTGTTGAGGAAAAGTGCTATCTGTATATCCATTAAGAACACTTTGTGCAGATGGGCAAGATTCAACTTATAAGAAATTCCCCCCCCCCCCCTATAACACAGCACTGTAAATCTTCTTTATACATTGACCATCCTACATTTGATTGAAATGTAGGCACTGAGCCCTCCAAATCTTGCTCCATGGGGAATGGTGAATCGGCTTCTGGTGTCCTTCTATATTTCTTCAACAAATAAAGACCAAAAGCAGAAATCTTGGCAGAGGCACAATTTTCAGGAGAATATGTTTAGACAGATAGACAGACAGAGATAGATATACAGCCATGATGGCAAAAGGGAGAGGTTCAGCATATGGCAGACTTACACATAGGAAGCATATAATAATAACATTCTCCATTGTATCTGGAAAGCATTGAAAGACACATAGAAAATGTCGTAACTTTTCAAACATTAATTAGATCATTTTACTATGCATTGTATTTTTAACACCTTAAAATCTTCTTCTAATTCTGTTTTAATATTATGCTATTATTTTTCTCACAACAATCAACTAGTTATCTATTCAAATATCTAGTTCATTTAATGAACTAGTTCATTTAATCTCGTTCATTTAATCGGCTGTAGTTGATTTAGTTAATTTATTCATAAACCATCATAATCATCTAGTTCATTTAATCATCAACTGTAAATAATTATATCACTCAACAATTTAATCATCAGTCATCATAATCATCTAGTTTCTTGAATCATCAATCATATCTAGTTCATTTAAACATCAACTGTAAAAAATTATATCATTCAATTAATTAATTATAAGTTAGTATAGAACTATTAAAAACCAATGTATTTCCAAGAATTAGAGCATTAACAAAAAACGTCAATTAAAACCCACTATAAAAGTAATGACCCACTCTGGATGACTTTGACAGGCAATCGGGCATCATTGATTCAAAAAATGAATTTCTTATGTTGTCATAACCTGGCCACAGCTTGTAATTACACATAGGAGTGTTGGTTCTGACACAGAGCAGAGTTCTACTGGAGTGGTCAGGTGACCACTCCCCTCCCCACTACCTAGATCTTAATGTCCCACAAAGGATTGTCCTCCCAGCCAGAAGCATGGGATGTGTCCTACACAAACTACCACTAGGGGCACACACACTCATTGGCCCACCTTGGCCAAACCAGTGATGTGAGTCCCTGGCCTGCCTACCAAGTGTCAGGACCAGTCACTCCCTGCCATCTCTTAGGAGGCCCCCAATCCTTGAAGTCTGGGACGTAGGCTGGATCTGACCATCCAGAAAGAAGAATAACATATTGCTGACATAGAACCATAATTACAGGGCGATTTGGAGGGCATCCCTCTTTCGCTGCAGCTTTCGACGAAAGAGGCCAGACCACTAGAAGTGGCAATATTTAATGGCCTGCCTCTTTGCGCCATCCATGTGCCTGACACCCATGTGTCAAGCCAGCTTGACGTTCCACTGCAGGTCATCCTCAGTGCTCTAACTTTGGTGCCAGCTCCTCTGCCTGTCAAACCACAGCCCTAGTGAGTCAGAGCCTTCCATTGTTTCCAATGGTTAGATGGCAGAATCAATCAATTGTCAAAATAGCAAAATCAATCAATACTTTCAATAGCCTCTACAGAAATGAAAAAAACAAGGATTTGTACTTAACACTAACACTTACAGGGAAATATAAGGAAGGGATATTTACTAAACAAGTTTTTATAGGAGCACCAATAGAAGGAGAGTTCTTAACAGAGAGAGATCCTTCATTTGATCTTATATACTACTATCCCAAAAAGTTCAAAACTTTATGATTCTATGATTTTTGCATATCTTATTTCTGTGTTTCGATCTTAGTCTGGATAGGGTACATCAGCCATATACTTACTGGGTCTCTAAATTCAAATGTCTTGATCCAATTCCCTTGAAACCTATCTTGTGGGGACTTATCTAAAAAGTCACTTTTGATTTTTGTTTCATTTCCCCCCTCTTTTAAAAGAGGGATTTCTCTTTGATTCCTTTTTATGCATATCTCAGTTTAAAACAGAATTGTGTACAGAAGGCTGGTTCCACGTTTTCATTGCATGGGGAAAGCACCATCAGCTGAATCCCTTGGCAGAAACTCTCACACACATTAGGAAATGGTTACAAAGTATTCAAATATATTCAGTTGAGTTGCATTGGATTATTTACTTGATAATTCAAATAAACTTCAGCGCTATTTCTCCTCTTAGTATAGACCCGGAAAATTATGTTAGAGGGTCTAAAACAAATACGTTTATTAATACTGTTCATGAAAGTTGTAAAAGCTTAAGTGTATGAGAAGTGCAGATGTCTTCTTAAATATCTGTCATGGGTATATGAATATGTGTGAAAAATGTATGAACTAATGCATTTTCCCCTCTCATTTTATTTAGTCTTATTTGAATATGAGTATTTTAAATCCTTTGTAATATTTCTTCATATATTTCTCTGGGTTTTAGAGAATACCCATAAAATAGAATATAACTGGAATATAAGTGGAATAAGTGGAATAAAAATGCAAATAATGGTAAGATACTCATACAATTCCTCCATAAAGTCAACTCCACCTTATTTGTCCCAGTGTGGGTGAACGGGGGGAAAGATTATATAATTCCTATCCTAGAAATAGAATGAGCGGTATACATTCATCAATATATATGGGTATATGTGTTTCGGTGAAGGCCCAATAATAATATACATTGTTCAACATTGTTCAGCAAAGACACAGTATTCAGGGGGAAAGTATTCCATTGAGAAATAGAGATTTAGCATACCACAGAGAATCTAAATTTTCAGTACTTTCAATTGCATCTGGGCAGTGTTCAGTGTTCTCCATCACATCACAACACTCTAAAAAGCACCACACTCACATTCCTGTAACATATGCACAATAGATTGGTGAGCTGCACTAATTCCCTTTAGTCCTGGTATTTAACCCCATTTAAACAGTAACCAAACCATATGTGCAGATTGTAGTTATGGGATCTTTGTCTGGATAGGGCCACCTCAGTCAAATTCCTCCAGGTCTCTAAATTATCCAGTTCCCTAAAAACTATTTTTGGAGGGGGGAGATGGAATATCTTAAAAATTTCATATTTTAGATAATAGTCTTGATTTTGTTTCATTTAGTCTGTTTCATACAGACCTGGGAAATAATAGTGTTAGAGGGGCTAAAACTAATATATTTATGGACAGTCGTTATGAGGGATTTAACACCTTAACTGAATTAGAAATGAACTTAAATATCTTTCTTGTGGATAAGGCTGTCAAATTGAGAAATGCAGGAATTAATTCATTTCCCCCTCTCTCATTAAATATGGAAAGTTCCAGTCATAGGTGTGAGTATTTTAAATGCTTTTTAAAAGCCCCCACATATGTTGGTGATATTGCCCTCATTTTAGAAAGATTTATGTCCAATCATTTCCCACCCTGGATTAGATAATTTAGTTTATCTGAAAATGGCAAATTAATAAAAAGGTAAAGATTTGGCTGTTGAGGAAATGTGCTATCTGTATATCCATTACGAACACTTTGTGCAGATGGGCAAGATTCAACTTATAAGAAATTTTTCCCCTATTACAAAGCACTGTAAATCTTCTTTATACATTGACCATCCTGCATTTGATTGAAATGTAGACAATGAGCCCTCTAAATCTTGCTCCAAGGGGAATGGTGAATCGGCTTCTGGTGTCCTTCTATATTTCTTCATCAAATAAAGACCTAAAGTGAAAGCATGGCAGAGGCACAATTTTCAGGAGAACATGTTTAGACAGACAGACAAACTAGATATACAGTTATGATGGCAAAAGGGAGAGATTCAGCATATGGCAGACTTACACATAGGAAGCATATAATAATAACATTCTCAAAAGCATCTGGAAAGCATTGAAAGAATCATGTTACAACTGTTCAAACATCATTAGATCATTTTACCATGCATTGTATTTTTAGCACCTTAAAAATATTCTTCTAATTCTGTTTTCAATATTATGCTATTATTTTATCTCACAACAATCAACTAGTTATCTATTCAAATATCTAGTTCATTTAATGAACTAGTTCTTTTAATCTCATTCATTTAATCATCAACTGTAGTGGATTTAGTTAATTTATTCATCAACCATCATAATCATCTAGTTCATTTAATCATCAACTGTAAATAATTATATCACTCAATTAATTATAGGTTAGTAAAGAACTATTAAAAATTAATGCATTTTCAAGAATTAGACCATTAACAAAAAAGTCAATTAAAGCACACTATAAAAGTAATGGCCCACTCTAGATGACTTTAACACGCAATCGGGCATCATTGATTCAAAAAATGTATTGTATCTTTTTGTTATGTTGGCATAACCAGGCCACAGTTTTTAATTGCACATAGGAGTGTTGGTTCTGACATAGAACAGAGTTCAGGGGACCACACCCCTCCCCACTACCTAGATCTTAATGCCCCACAAAGGTTTGTCCTCCCAGCCAGAAACATGGGTTTCTTTTCAACTAGGATCACCTTTAAAGTATGTTTCCTACACAAACTACCTCTAGGGGCACACATACTCATTGGCCCACCTTGGCCAAACCAGTGGTGTGAGTCCCTGGCCTGCCTACCAAGTGCCAGGACCCGTCACTCCCTGCCATCTCGTAGGAGGCCCCCAATCCTGGGACTGCGGGACGTAGGCCGGATCTCCCCAGAAAATCTGACTCCCCCTATGCTGTCCCACAAGCTATGACAATGGCAAAACAAGTAAGATACAAAATAAAACACTTAACCACCCAGAAAGAAGAATAACATATTGCTGACATAGAACCAGAATTACAAGGCGATTTGGAGGGCATCCCTCTTTCGCTGCAGCTTTGGGTGAAAGAGGCCAGGCCACTGCAAGTGGCAATATTTAATGGCCTGCCTCTTTGCCTTACCCATGTGCCTGACACCTGTGTGTCAAGCCAGCTTGACGTTCCACTGCAGGTCATCCTCAGTGCTCTAACTTTGGTGCCAGCTCCTCTGCCTGTCAAACCACAGCCCTGGTGAGTCAGAGCCTTCCTTTGTTTCCAATGGTTAAATGGCAGAATCAATCAGTTGTCAAAATAGCAAAATCAGTCAATACTTTCAATAGCCTCTACAGAAATGGAAAAAAAAAAACAGGATTTGTACTTAACACTAACACTAACAGGGAAATATAAGGAAGGGATATTTACTAAACAAGTTTTTATAGGAGCACCAATAGAAGGAGAGTTCTTAACAGAGAGAGATCCTTCATTTGATCTTATATACTACTATCCCAAAAAGTTCAAAACTTTATGATTCTATGATTTCTGCATATCTTATTTCTGTGTTTTCGATCTTAGTCTGGATAGGGTACATCAGCCATATACTTTCTGGGTCTCTAAATTCAAATGTCTTGATCCAATTCCCTTTGAAACTTATCTTGTGGGGACTTAACTAATAAGTCACTTTTGATTTTTGTTTCATTTCCCCCCTCTTTTAAAAGAGGGATTTCTCTTTGATTCTTTTTATGCATATATCAGTTCAAAACAGAATTGTGTACGGAAGGCTGGTTCCACGTTTTCATTGCATGGGGAAAGCATCATCAGCTGAATCCCTTGGCAGAAACTCTCACACATATTAGGAAATGGTTACAAAGTGTTCCACTCTAATGGCAGAAAGTGAAGAGGAACTAAAGAGCCTGTTGATGCGGGTGAAGGAGGAGAGTGCAAAAGTTGGTTTAAAATTCAACATCAAGAAAACAAAGATCATGGCATCCGGCCCTCTCAATTCCTGGCAAATAGATGGGGAAGAAATGGAGGTAGTGACAGATTTTATTTTCCTGGGCTACAAGATCACTGCAGATGGGGACTGCAGCAAAGAAATTAAAAGACGCTTGCTCCTGGGGAGGAAAGCTATGGCAA
This sequence comes from Paroedura picta, assembly GCF_049243985.1. NCBI lineage: Eukaryota > Metazoa > Chordata > Lepidosauria > Squamata > Gekkonidae > Paroedura > Paroedura picta. The sequence goes on along the minus strand of NC_135373.1, from coordinate 7,719,130 downwards.
ATCTAGACAGCATCCTAAAAAGCAGAGACATCACCCTGCCAACAAAAGTGCATTTAGTCAAGGCTATGGTCTTCCCAGTTACAATGTATGGCTGCGAAAGTTGGACCATAAGGAAGGCCGAGCGTCAAAGAATTGAATTTTGAACTCTGGTGCTGGAGAAGACTCTTGCGAGTCCCTTGGACTGCAAGGCGAACAAACCGGTCAGTCCTAGAGGAGATCAACCCTGACTGCTCTTTAGAGGGCCAGATCCTGAAGATGAAACTCAAATACTTTGGCCACCTCATGAGAAGGAAGGACTCCCTGGAGAAGAGCCTAATGCTGGGAGCGATCGAGGGCAAAAGAAGAAGGGGATGACAGAGAATGAGGTGGCTGGATGGAGTCACTGAAGCAGTAGGTGCAAACTTAAATGGACTCCGGGGAATGGTAGAGGACAGGAAGGCCTGGAGGATCATTGTCCATGGGGTCGCGATGGGTCGGACACGACTTCGCACATAACAACAATAACAACAACAAAGTGTTCAAATATATTCAGTTGAGTTGCATTGGATTATTTACTTGATAATTCAAATAAACTTCAGCGCTATTTCTCCTCTTAGTATAGACCCGGAAAATTATGTTAGAGGGTCTGAAACAAATACATTTACTAATACTGTTCATGAAAGTTTTAAAAGCTTAGGTGAATGAGAAGTGCAGGTGTCTTCTTAAATATCTGTCATGGGTATATGAATATGTGTGAAAAATATATGAATTAATGCATTTTTCCCCTCTCATTATATTTAGCCTGTAATGAGTGTGAGTATTTTAAATCCTTTGTAATTTTTCTTCCTATATTTCTCTGGGGTTTAGAGGATACCCATAAGATAGAATATAACTGGAATATAAGTGGAATAAGAGGAATAAAAATACAAATAATGCTAAGATACCCATACAGTTCCTCCATAAAGTCAACTCCACCTTATTTGTCCCAGTGTGGATGAATGGGGGGAAAGATTATATAATTCCTATCCTAGAAATAGAATGAGCGGTATACATTCATCAATATATATGGGTATATGTGTTTAGGTGAAGGACCAATAATAATATACATTGTTCAACATTGTTCAGCAAAGACACAGTATTCAGAGGGAAAGTATCCATTGAGAAATAGAGATTTAGCATACCACAGAGAATCTAAATTTTCAGTACTTTCAATTGCATCTGGGGAGTGTTCAGTGTTCTCCATCACATCACATCACTCTAAAAAGCACCACACTAACATTCCTGTAACATATGCATATAAGGAAGGGATATTTACTAAACAAGTTTTTATAGGAGCACCAATAGAAGAAGAGTTCTTAACAGAGAGAGATCCTTCATTTGATCTTATATACTACTATCCCAAAAAGTTCAAAACTTTATGATTCTATTATTTTTGCATATCTTATTTCTGTGTTTTCAATCTTAGTCTGGATAGGGCACATCAGCCATATACTTACTGGGTCTCTAAATTCAAATGTCTTGATCCAATTCCCTTGAAACTTATCTTGTGGGGACTTATTAGATAAGTCACTTTTGATTTTTGTTTGCTTGAAGACTGCCAGTGAGGGGGAGCTCACCACCTCCTTAGGCAGCCTATTCCACTGCTGAACTACTCTGACATTGAAATTTTTTTTCCTGATATCTAGCCTATATTGTTGTACTTGTAGTTTAAACCCATTACTGCATGTCCTCTCATCAACTGTATGTATGTATGTATGTATGTATGTATGTATGTATGTATGTATGTATTTATTTATTTATTTATTTATTTATTTATTTATTTATTTATTTATTTATTTATTTATTTATTTATTTATTTATTTATTTATTTATCATACTTCTATACCGCCCTCCCCGGAGGCTCAGGGCGGTTTACATTATAATAGAGAACAATAAATAAAACAGTCTGTAAAACATGTATAACTGATAACTAATAATTGTAACCAGATAACAACACAGTATAACAGTAAACAATATAGTAATACAAACAGGTCCAGGGCTTATTGATGGGATTCTGAGGGGGGTGGCTTATTGATGGGATTCTGAGGGGGGGTAGGGGGGGAACAGGGGCCCTTGGTCGCTGATTGATTATGTCTGGTCTCGGCCAAATGCCTGGTGGAGGGGCTCCTTTTTGCAGGCCCTGCGGAACTGTTTAACCTCCATCAGGGCCCTGATCTCCTCTGGGAGCTCATTCCACCAGGTATGGGCCGGAACAGAGAATGCTCTGGCCCTGGTCGAGACCAGGTGGACTTCTTTAGGGCCAGGGATCCTTAGCTGATTGGAGGATGTAGAGCGCAGAGCTCTATTGGGGGCATAGGCGGGGAGGCGGTCCCTTAGGTACACTGGGCCCTGACCGCGTATGGCCTTGAAGGTAATTACCAGAACCTTTAGTCTGATCTGGAATTCAACTGGTAACCATTGCAGCTGATGGAGAATAGGACGGGTATGAGACCTCCATGGTGTTGCTGTGAGGATCCTGGCTGCTGCATTTTGAACTAGTTGTAGTTTCCGGGTCAGGGCTAAGGGCAGGCCTGCGTAGAGCGAGTTACAAAAGTCCAGTCTAGAGGTGACCGTCGCATGGATCACTGTGGCTAGGTGTTCCGGGGCCAGGTAGGGCGCTAGTAGTTTGGCTTGGCGGAGATGGTAGAATGCCAGCCACATTACCTTTGTGATCTGGGCCTCCATTGTGAGGGAGGCGTCCAGAATCACGCCTAGGTTCCTGGCGGAGTGAGCCGTAGAGAGCTGCACGCCATCCAGGGTAGGCAGGCGTGCTTCCTCGCATGGGCCCTTCTTACCTAGCCACAGGACCTCGTCTTTGAAGGATTGAGCTTCAGATGACTCTGCTTGAGCCATCTCGTCACTACTTCTAGGCAGCTGGCTAATGCTTCTGGGGGAGAGTCAGGGCGGCCATCCATCAGGAGGAAGAGCTGGGTGTCATCTGCATATTGATGACAATCCAGCCCAAACTTCCGTACCAGTTGTGCGAGAGGGCGCATGAAGATGTTGAATAGGATAGGAGAGAGGACTGTTCCTTGTGGGACTCCACAAGTAAGTTGCTGGTGGTCTGATGTTTTCTCTCCTATTGCAACCCTCTGTCCACGATCCTGGAGGAAGGAGATCAGCCATTGAAGGGCTGTCCCTCATATTCCAGCATCGATGAGGTGGCGAGCTAGAAGCTCGTGATCGACTGTGTTGAACGCTGCTGAGAGGTCTAATAATATCAGCAGGGCCAACCCGCCTCGATCCAACTGGCGACGGAGGTCGTCCGTCAGGACGACTAGCACTGTCTCTACCCCATGGCCAGGCTGGAAGACTGACTGGAATGGGTCTAGGACCGAAGCTTCTTCCAGGTATTCCGTCAGTTGGTTTGTGACTGCCCTTTCTATCATCTTGCCCAGAAACGCTAAATGCGAAACGGGCCTGTAGTTGTTAGGCTCTTGTGGATTTAGAGATGTTTTTTCTCAACAGGTGACGTACCACAGCCTCTTTCAAACCCTCCGGGAATTCTCCTGTTGTGAGAGATAGGTTGATTATCTCCTGGAGGGGGCCCTTTATCTTTATGCCAGCTGTTTTTAAGAGCCAGGATGGGCAAGGATCTAGTGGGCATGTAATTGGTCTTGTTGTCGCTAGAATCCTTTCCACTTCGGTCAATGTGAGTCATCTGAAGGTACTCATAGTTTTCTCCAAAGACGGCCAAGGGGCCTCTAGTTCACTTTTTGTATCTAAGGTTGGAGGGAGGTCGTGGCAGAGTGTCGAGATTTTGTCCGCAAAATGACTCGCAAATGCCTCACAGCTGATGTCCAATTGGCTACTGTTTTGTTGCCCTTCAATCAGGGCAGTGAGGGATTGAACTACCTTAAACAATTGAGCTGGGCGTGAGTCTGCAGATGCGATGGTAGCCGAGTAAAAATTGTGTTTTACTGACTTCACCGCCATCTCATAGGCTTTCATCTGCATTCTATAAGATGTTCTCGAGGCTTCATCACGAGTCTTCCTCCAAACTCGCTCTAGCCGTCTCAGTTCCTGTTTCTTGTCGCGAAGCTCCTTGGTGTACCAGGGGGCTCGCTTGAGACGGGGCCAGAGAGGGCATTGGGGAGCTATCTCATCAATGGCAGTCAACAGTCTGTTATGCCAGTCACTGACCAGGCCGTTGAGAGAAGTGCCGGGAGGCATTGGTTCCCACAGAGCAGTCAGGAATCCTATTGGATCCATAAGTCTCTGCGGGCGAGCTAAAATTTGCTCGGCGCCCAACTGAGGAGGTGGTGGGAGCCTTAGCCGAGCCTTTAGAGCATACTGGTCTGACCATGGAACGGTTGTTGTTGTGACCAGATCCACATCCAAACCTGTGCCCAAAATAAGATCCAGGGTGTGACCTGCTTGATGGGTGGGGCCAACAACAAATTGCGAGAGCCCTAGTGTTGCCATGGATGACACTAGGTCCTGTCCAGTTCTAGAGGACAGTAGCTCAGCATGGATGTTAAAGTCCCCCAGGACTAGTAGAAGAAGAAGAAGAAGAGTTGGTTCATATATGCCGCTTTTCCCTACCCGAAGGAGGCTCAAAGCGGCTTACAGTCGCCTTCCCACTCCTCTCCCCACAACAGACACCCTGTGGGGTGGGTGAGGCTGAGAGAGCGCTGATATCACTGCTCAGACAGAACAGTTTTATCAGCGCCGTGGTGAGCCCAAGGTCACCCAGCTGGCTGCATGTGGGGGAGTGCAGAATCGAACCCGGCATGCCAGATTAGAAGTCCGCACTCCTAACCACTACACCAAACTGTCACTACACCAAACAATAGACTGGAGAACTGTAGCGTCCAAGCCGCCACCGCCTCTAGCAGGGCAGGCAGGGCATCTGGCGGTGCATTGGGCGCGCAGTATACTAGCCAGATGGCCACGCTCTCGGTTGATCCCCATCCGAGGCCAACACATTCAATGCCTGGTATTGATGGCGCAGGTTCTAAAGGAGAAAGCCTCTCGGGTTAGGATTGCCACCCCTCCTCCCCGCCCCACTGTCCGGGACTGGTGGAGGACAGAAAACCCAGCAGGGGCTAGATCTTTGAGGGCAACTGTTTCCCCCTCCCTGGTCCAGGTTTCTGTCATGCACGCCAGGTCCGCTCTTTGCTCTGCAAAGTAGTTTTGCAGCGTAGAGGTTTTGTTGTTTATTGACCTGGCGTTGCACAGCACTAGTGTCAGAGGAGGGTTGTTTACCTTTGCCTCCAGCCTAGTGTCACGAGGGATGGGGTGGAGTCTGGAGGGGGCTCGAGTATGGTTGGTTTGATGTATCTCCGCCATCCGCTGTGCCTGCCTTTGCCCCTTATTATTGGGATCCCTGACCCTATCAAGGCCCCTGCTTTTTCTCCTTCCTCAGTTTTGTTAGGCATTATGAGCTCTATGGACACTGTTGGTTCAATTCTTAGTTCTATGGTTTGGCTGGGGTTGATTGTTGAACCCCGGTTCTGTCTTTGTGTGTGTGAGTTTGTGTATCTGTGGGAGGTTGGCCCTGATCGCTAATTACAGCCTCTCAGGGCTTTCCAGTTCCACTTATGTGTAGTTATGTGCTGGGTGTAGGGTGTGTGTCGTTGTGGGTGCCTGGAGGGGTGGTCCCGATCGGCTGTTGTGGCACCTCAGGGTTGCCCAGTCCAGGGGTGTGTGATGTATGAGTGGCCTGAGTGTTATTTCATGTTGGATTGTGATTGGAAGTTGTGGATTGGATGGTGGCTAGTTGGCAGTTTGGGTTGTTTGGTGAGTGGAGGGTAAGTTGATAGGTTGGTTGGATTAATTACTTCGGCTGGGTTCAATTAACTTGATTTTTTGGAATTTAATTGTTTTGGGTGGGTTGAGGTAGAATTTAGATTGTTGGGTGAGGGTTAGTTTTTTTTGGGGGGGGTGGGTTTCGGTATTGGGTTTGTGTAGATTAATTAATGGTAGTTGGTTGTATATGGTGGGTGGATGGGCAGGTGTTAATTTAGTGTGAAATCAATCAGGATTAGTTGATTGTTTTGGTTTGGGTAGATCTGTTGGTGGCAATTTGTTGTTTTGGCTGGGTGGGGTGTTGATTAATTTGGTTTGGTTGGGTAGATGGGTGGGATGGGAGGAGAACTTAATTTGATTTGGAGTCTGTTCGGTGTGGGTTGGTAGTTAGTGAAGGGAACTCTTCTTATTTCTCTCCTATCTTTTCCCTCTTTTTTCTTCCCCCCCTCTTTCCTCATTTTCTCCTTCTTCCCCCCCTCCCCTCTTTTTTGTCCTTCTTTCCCCTCTTCCCTTCCTTTTCCCTTCTTTCCCCTCCCCTCTCCCCCCTTTTTTCCCTTTCTTCCCCCTTCCCCTCTTTTCTGTGCATAACACAATGTTCCCGCCTAATTCTTTCGGCATTGCTGGTAGTTTGGCCGGTGTCTTCTTTTTCGCTCTCTCTGTCCTCTCCCCTTCCTTCCCCCCTCCGTTTTCTGTTTGCAGTTTTTTTTCCCCGCTTGATTATCTTCCCGCCCTATTTGTTCCCGCTCAATTTCTGACAGTTGTTTAATGACCCTTCCCCCTTCTTGGGTGGAGTTTTCTCCGTTTAAGATCCTCTCCCTCCCCCACCTAATTTGCTTCCCGCTCAATTATTCCTGCTCAATTTTCTCAACATTTGTTTGGTATCCCTTCCCCACTCTGGTGTGAGCAGCGTCCGCCTGTGTCCCTCTCCCTCCCCCACGCAATCAAGACACTATTCCCTCCCAGGACCCCCAATCATTCGTGGGCAGTCTCCCCCCTCTCTGGGCACAAATCAATTAAATCATTTATAATTAAATAGTTAAATCAATTATCAGCTTACTCCCTTCCATTCCCTTCCCTTGCTTTGTTGTTAGGTTGGTTCTCACTTTCTCTCTCTTTTCTATCTTTTCCAGTCTTTCTGTTCCCTCTTCCTTGTTGCTAGGCAGCTTTTCTCTCTTCTTTGTTTTTGGGCAGATCCTCCCCCCCTCCACATGTTTTCATTCCTTTCTTGAACCTGCCTTATTGTTGCTCTTTGGTTATTTCCCTCCCCTTCTCTTTCTATGTTGCTATATTCCCGCTATAATTTATAACTGTTAGGGGGTCCGGCTTATTTTTTTCTTTTTTGGAGAGCCTCTAGTCCCGCAGTCTGTTTAACCCCCTCCCCCAGTTGCTCAGTCAATTTTGATAGACAATTAGTTTTTTTAATGTGTGTAAATAATTATATAATTATATCACTCAATTATATCAAATAATTATCACTCAATTAATTAATTATAAGTTAGTATAGAACTATTAAAAATAAATGCATTTCCAAGAATTAGAGCATTAACAAAAAAACTTCAATTAAAACCCACTATAAAAGTAATGGCCCACTCTGGATGACTTTGATAGGCAATCGGGCATCATTGATTCAAAAAATGAATTTTACATTTTTGTTATGTTGGCATAACCTGGCCACATCTTTGTTTTGTTGGCATAACCTGGCCACATAGGAGTGTTGGTTCTGACACAGAGCAGAGTTCTACTGGAGTGGTCAGTTAATCACTCCCCTACCCACTACTTAGATCCTAATGTCCTGCAAACGATTGCCTTCCCGTCTCCCAGCCAGAAACATGGGTTCCTTTTCGATCAGTATCCCCTTTAAGGGATGTGTCCTACACAAACTACCTCTGGTGGCACACACACTCATTGGCCCACCTTGGCCAAACCAGTGGTGTGAGTCCCTGGCCTGCCTACCAAGTGCCAGGACCCGTCACTCCCTGCCATCTCTTAGGAGGCCCCCAATCCTGGGAGTCTGGGATGTAGGCCGGATCTCCCCAGAAAATCTGACTCCCCCTATGCTGTCCCACAAGCTATGACAATGGCAAAACAAGTAAAATACAAAATACAACACTTAACCACCCAAATAGAAGAATAACACATTGCTGACAAAGAACCAGAAGTACAGGACGATTGGGAGGGAATCCCTTCTTCGCTGCCCTTGTTTTGGGCAAAAAAAACAAGGATTTGTACTTAACACTAATACTAACAGGGAATAATGAGGAAGGGAGATTTGCTAAATAATTTCTTATAGGAGCACCAATCGAAGGAGAGTTCTTAACAGAGAGAGATCCTTCATTTGAACTTATGTACTACTATACCAAATCAGTTCGAAACTTTATGATTCTATGATTTTTGCATATCCTATTTCTGTGTTTTCGATTTTAGTCTGGATAGGGTACATCAGCCATACACTTCCTGGTTCTCTAAATGCAAATGTCTTGATCCAATTCCCTTGAAATTTATTTTGTGGGGACTTATCTAATAAGTCACTTTTGATTTTTGTTTCATTTGTCCCCTCTTTTAAAAGAGGGATTTCTCTTTGATTCCTTTTTATGCATATCTCAGTTCAAAACAGAATTGTGTACGGAAGGCTAGTTCCACGTTTTCATGGGGAAAGCATCATCAGCTGAATCCCTTGGCAGAAACTCACACACACATTAGGAAATGGTTACAAAGTATTCAAATGAATTCAGTTGAGTTGCATTGCATTAATTACATGAGAATTTAAAGAAACATCAGCGCTATTTTTGCTCTTAGTACAGACCTTCGAAATTATGTCAGCTGGTCTAAAACAAATACATGTACTAATACTCTTTATGAAAGTTTTAAAAACTTAAGTGAATGAGAAGTGTAGGTATCTTCTTAAATATCTGTCATGGGTATAAGGCTGGCACCTGGAAAAATATATGAACTAATGCATTTTCCCCTCTCATTATATTTAGGGTATATTGGTGAGTATTTTAAATCCTTTATAATTTTTCTTCACGATTCGTAATCTATATTCTCTGGAGTTTTGATGATGCCCGTAAGATAGAATATAAGTAGACTAAATATATAAAATAGGGTAAGATACCCATACAGTTCCTCCTTAAATTCAATGTATAGCCCTGGGAAATTATGTTAGAGGGCCTAAAACAAATATGTTTGCTAACACTCTTTGTGAAAGCTTTAATATATATAAACAAATAAATAAATATATAAAAGCTTAAGTGTATTAGAAGTGCAGGTATCTTCTTAAATATATGTCGTGACTTTTAGGCTGGCACATTGAAAGATATATGACCTAGTGCATTTTCCCTCTCTTATTAAACTTAGAAAATGCCAGGCATGGCGAGTGTTTCAAATCTCTGTTTTTGCAGCATTTTATAATATTTGTTTTTCTGGGGCGTCTATATGATGCCTGTCACATTTCACCTTCGGTTTAGACAATGTGTCCTTGCATTGGACAGCTGCATTCAACTCAAGTGCTACTTAACCCAAGGGAAAGCATATAGATATTGTGTGGGTGCCTGTATATCTGCCGTGATTTTGGATGGGTGCCTGTATATCTGCCGTGATTTTGGATTAAACGGACTTGATCTGCACAAAACCCCTCCAAGTTCTTGGAACTAGTTTAAATGTCTTTGACACCCTTTAAATTCATGCTTCCTCCTCCCTACTCCATGAACCAAAAAATGAAGCATATGTTTGAATCACTGCTACTCATCTTTAGCAGTGACCTACAAAATGGAATATGTTTTGTTTCTTGGCATGTTTTGCTTCCCTCACCCCCAAGATACATCCCTTCTCAGGGGCCATTTAAACCCCTTCAGATTGTTTGGAAGGGGGTTATATATCTTGGACTCTTTAAAACCATACTTTCAGCTCCCTATTCTTCATGAACCAAAACAAAACAGTTCAGTTCACTTGGGAGCCTCCTGGTAAGAGGTGTGGGAGGGAAAACATGGGAAGAAACAACAAACATTTATTGGGGGGGAGGTTGAGTGTTTTCTGGAATACGTATCATACAAATATGATGCTATTATCTTTATAAGTATCTGCCTCAGACCCTCCAGTAACTTCCCTTTTGAAAATAACTGCCCTGAACCAGCAGAATCAAAATCTGCACACAGATTTCAATTTCAAACAATCAGTGTCCTACATGACCAGGAGCAATCATGTATAGGAACAATCTGCCTCCCAACACCAGTTAAAGTACACAAACTACATTCATCAAGCTGGATTCATGGGCAAAGGGACAGGGACAAAGACAGGAAATCTTTGTCTCCTGTCTTTAGCACTGTGTCCCAGGCTTTGTTGCTGACCCCTGAGTGTTACTGATGCTACTTTGTGAAACAGACCAAGGACCATAAATAGCATTTTAATATCCATGTTATTCTTCTTTGCTTTTTAGGGAGATGCTGACAAGGATGCATCTGTGAGTATTTATGTATCACAGTTGGTCATGTGAGGTCTCAGTTCCCACCTTCCTGAAAAATCAAAATACTGCCACCACCCTCACAGTGGAACATGCTTGCTATAGATTCATGCTTGGAGGACCCATTTTAGTGGTGGACCCCATTGAAATATGTTCCAAATGGGGTCGCATTTCAGTGCAAGAGCAGATCTGGTGCTTAAATGATTCCCTGAGGGGGACACAGAATTCTGTGGAGCATGCAGTTACACAGCTACATATTACTAGTGGCTTGGAGTGGGCTTTTAAAATTTGGGCTTTTAACATTATTTGGGCTTTTAGCATTTCCATTTCCAATTCCTTATTTTTTTTCTGTAAATACTGTTTTTTCTTTATTCTTTTTCTTCCAAATACTATGCATTGTCAAGATACCTCTTATATACACTTTGCTTGAATCCCATACAATTCAATTATGCACGGTTATCTAAGGTCTTCTCCCAAAAAATCAGTTTCACAATCTCTAACGATCCTTTGATCTAGTTGTTGTTGTTGTTAGGTGCGAAGTCATGTCTGACCCACTGCGACCCCATGGACAATGATCCTCCAGGCCTTCCTGTCCTCTACCATTCCCCGGAGTCCTTTTAAGTTTGCACCGACTGCTTCAGTAACTCCATCCAGCCACCTCATTCTCTGTCATCCCCTTCTTCTTTTGCCCTCAATCGCTCCCAGCATTAGGCTCTTCTCCAGGGCGTCCTTCCTCCTGATTGATCTAGTAGTAACATATTTTTAAGAGACCATCTTATTTCTAAATTTTTTTTTATCCACCTGAAATCTAAAGTAACCAGAATTATTCCTGGAAAATATCATATTTGAAGTCCAGATATAACTACTTTTGGACCAAGATTAGTGTCTTGCCCAAAAGAAGAGAGGAAAATGTATTTGATGTATATTTTTTGTCTCTCCAGACATCTACCAACTGTACATTTTTAATCAACAACAATAATCAAGCCCTTTCTCCTGAGTCAATCCAGCTTTCCCCCCTGTCACTCAAGTTCTTAACTTTCAAGGAATCTTCCATCTTATTAAAATCTCCCATTAATAACATCTCTGTAGAAGAAAAATTTCCAACTCTCTCTTCAGTTCCTTATAAATTTTTTCTTTCCCATTATTGGGTGCACATTCCCCCACTACTATTAATTTCATTTTGTCTATTTACACCTCTAACACAATATATCTGACATCCTTTTCAGAAAAAAAAGTTTAGGTTAGCAATACTCTTTTACATAAACAACAATTCTTTTTCTTGTCTCCATACAGGCCTAGTCCACATGGGTGGAATAGGACAGGGTGACATAGGGCTAATCCCTGTGTCCAGATGACATTGCCACCATTCCAGGCCCCTCCGGAGCCTGCTGCACTTCAGGCCCTCATTTGCCCTGAGCTAAGGGAACATGGACTCCGGGGAATGGTAGAGGACAGGAAGGCCTGGAGGATCATTGTCCATGGGGTCGTGATGGGTTGGACACGACTTCGCAACTAACAACAACAACAAGGAAACATGGGAGAATCTGCATTCCCTTTTCCTGCTATGGGGGCAAATAGAGCCTGTCCTTTAGCAGGCCTCAGTGGAAGGGATGAGCTGGGCCTTCCAGATCCAGCTCCTCCCTGTCCTATGGAGGCTTTGTGGTGTTGTAGGGTGGTCTGGAGCTTTACTTTTTTTTTTTGCCGGAAGTTGGGTTGCATTCCCATGCAATCCCACCTTCCTGAAAAATCAAAACACCACCACCACCCTCACAGTGTAACACACTCACTATGGATTCATGCTTGGGGGACCCATTTCAGTGGTGGACTGGGGACTCCATTGAAATGTGTCCCAAATGGGGTCGCATTTGAGTGCCAGAGCAGATCTGGTGCTTAAATGATTCCCTGATGGGGACACAGAATTCTGTGGAGCATGCAGTTACACAGCTACACATTGCTAGTGGCTTGGAGTGGCACTGCCAGTGTAGAATTAACCACAGAATTATAAATCCATGTACAAGCTCTCTATCAATTATGTTTTGCTTTCCTGATAAAGGAATCTTAGCTACATATATGACAATAATAATTTAATCTGCCATGTCTCAGTATTTGCATCCTATAATAAAAACCTGGTCTACTGTTGATTGTGCCTGATGAAGATGATATATATTATTTATTCATTTATTAGATTTCTAGACTGCCAGTCTTTCAAGCAACCAATTTAATAACAATCTGAATAAACCCCCATTAGAATCCTACATATAAAATTCAGCATCAGAAAGTAGGTGGCAAAAATTACCCCCCCCCATCACCCTTCATACTTCCACCAGGCAACCACACACCTTGGTGGAATGGGGGTTTGCTCTTTGTTCTGGCATAGCCTGAGAAGGTGTCCCTGATCTTACATGCTCTGTCCCTAACTGATGACCTGGTAGAAGAGCTCCATTTTTGCAGGCAAGTAAAAATGGGAAGAAAGAGAAATTTACCCAGAGTTATAAGGAGGCCATTCAGCACTGGATAAATATAGTAAATAACTCACCTTATATAAGCACCGTATTTTTGGCATTTTGCATGATGTCATGAACATTCAGCATCCAAGGACCAAACCGGTAGCTACACTCTCCTTTTAAAAGTGTGAGCAGAGGAATAGCATGAAGTAGATTCCCCCAACTAAAAAGCGCAATCTACAAGAGAGCAACCAGCAAGCCAAAAGCTAAGGAAATCTGTAGACCCGAAGTTGTGCTATTTCCACCTCCAAATCCCACCATTGCACCCACCTCCATCTCCATTCTTCCAGGGACATTTTCTTTTTAGAGCAATCTGTCTGGAGCAACAAATAGGCATAAATAGGCATAAAATTGCAGGCAAAACAAAAAAAAAAGAAAATTTCACCCAGTTAAAATACAAAGCCGGTCTCTATAAAGTCCCTCCCCCCAAAAATCAGTTATGGGATTAATTTTTAAAAGATTCAAGGCTCGTGATTCCATAAGGGTTGGCATTATAAACAGCACTATGCATCTATAATTTAATTTTTTGTTTTAAAAAATTACTGCAATCATGGGCCCTTTAAAACATGGAGAAAGGTGATTGGCTGCCTGGCTGGATTGACAGGTGGAGGAGAGTCGCAATCAAAGTGCGTTTCTCTCTTCCACCATTTCAAGCAGGCATGTGGAGTGCTAAGACACACGATAAGGCAGCAGGTGAAAGCAAGAGAGCCAGAAGGTGAGGAATGGTCAGAGGCATGTTATTTTTTAGCGTTACACCATTTCACTGGCATAACACTATTTTTTCAATGTACGGAGCTGCCCTTAGCTTTACTGGAAAGTGTATGGGCGATGAAATCTTTCATCTGCAGTATAAAATAGGATGAAGTAGGTGGGTAAGGAAATTGTCATAATGAAGGAGATGCCCATGAACGTTTTTGATTTAAAAAAAAGTATCTTCTCCGCAATGATGAAAAGTTGATTCCTTTGAAGCAGTCTGCTGTTCTTTGAGGTCCGTAGTTCTTTGAAGCAGGAGGCCATTCAGAAGACTCCAGAAGTGTAGTTATTTCATGTGGAGGTTGTGCCCATTTGGAGACACTTTTCTTTAAGGAAATTGAAGTTCTCTACCTTTTAAAATGCAAATGTCATCTAGTGGCAAATGCTTCTTAGTACTAACGACAATGTATTCGGTCCTCTCCAGATCACAGATAGATCTGGAAAAAACACCGATATTTTCAGTTGATATTCTTGTTTCAGGGTGATATTCAGGATTCTCAAGAAGGCTTGAGAATCCTGACCCTGAATAAGGAAGAAAGGAGGAGAATAGATGCTTTGGACTTATGGTATTGGAGATGAATGCTACAAATACCATGGACAGCCAAAGTTACCAACAAGATAGTTTTAGAGAGGAGCAAACCAACTATGTCATTAGAAGGCAAGCTATTACGGGTAAAGCTCACTTACTTTGGACACATCTTGCGGTCAAACTCGCTAGAAAAATCATAAATCCTCGGCATGGTCAGAGGCAAAAGGCAGCGTGGTCGCCAAAGGATCCGCTGGCTCAACACAATCAAAGCCAGTACATGCATGATCATGAACCAGCTAAAAGAAGCAGTCAGAGACAGGGGCACATGGCGAAGACTTTCCTATAGAATCATCGAGGGTCGGACATGACTGAGCAGATGACATCATCGTCAAGAAGGCTAAATATAGATTACCAAATATATTGCTGAACTATTGAGGAATATCCAAAAGTATTCATAGCTGGTGTTTTCAGGCTTCTGTGACTGTTTTCTTCTCTTCAACTTTACAAGCTTTCTATTGGCCCTGGATTCTGCTGGTATTCTTTGATTTTACAGGTCCAACACAGCCAGTGTCCCTAGCTTGAATAAGTTCTTCTAGGATTTGCTGGTTGTGTTGTGCTTCTCACATTGTCCTGGGGCCCTGTTGGGATACTCTGGTTTTATGTTGGCTTTGTTGGGCTTCCTGGTTCAAAGTTCATTTGGAGCTTTTGTTTATTGCTTCCTCATGTTAGTATGGCTATTGGCTTCTTTGACTATTTCTCCCAAAAAGGAACAATGAGGGCAAGAAGGGATACTGATAGGACCCTTGTTCAGGGGACCACAGAACTGGATCTCTTTGTCCAACATATTTGAAACTTAGGGGGCAATAGGGCTGTTGTAATTTTGGTGTCATTTTAGTAATAATAAACCCCCCAGCCACTCCAGTGTTTCTGAAATCATCCCGACTAGGGAATCATGGAATGTAAACAATTCCAAAATCCTCTCCCCCAAATAGAAACATGAATCCCAAAATGGAATCAGAACTTGAATACCCAAAATGCTAGTATTTAAGGTTTTCTCCAAATCCAAATGATAAATAGTGATTTTGTAAAAGGCACATCCTTGGTGCCATTCATTATGGTCTTAGAAGTTTACCAATGTAGTCACTGATGCATTGCTTTGCAGGAGTGCAGGTGTGTAGCTCGCATAAAAAGACACCACCCAAGATATTTTGGAATAATAAGGCCACAGCTTTTATTACCTTCCTAGCAAAGGAGAGTTTGCATGGCATGAGGAAGAATCCAGCGATGATGCGGTCAGCAGACAATGAATACCCCAAGGTCTCAGATGGCGCCCTGGAGAACCATTCTAGGCATAAGCCTAAAGCTGGGATTCCTTGCCATCTGAAGACCCACCCTGGGAAGGTAGTATAACAGGGATCTAATGGGCATAAGCTTTTCCCCAAACCACATGGCCATGCGAGCCTGCCTACCCAGCAAGGTTGGCATTCTGCTCACATACGCGCCAATCTCTTAATGATGCGGCCAAAGGCAGAGGGAAACTGATGTGTACACCAGTTCCCCCCAAAAGGATTCTCCCCATGTGACAATAAACATAGGAAACAAAAACAATAAAGTCTAACACCAAACAGAATAAAAGAAAGCGAGAGAGGGTGGGAAGCTTTCCACTGCTGCTCCAGGGAGGAAAGAGGCTGAGCACATAGACTCAGCCCCTTTTACGGGCGTCAGACACGCCCACTCCTCCCCCACCCTACAGAGGCGCTTCTTTGCTTTTTAAACTGCCGGGATCACTTCTCCACGACAGCAATTGAAGCCACCGGTAAGTCGTGGCTTCTTATTGTAGTCACTGATTCATTGGGAATGTTTGTACTAATATCTATCATTTGCATTGTAGCGCAAATAAGGGACATGACTTTTGTGAAGACCCTGGACCACGATGACGGTGCCTTACGTTCTTCTGTACTTCCTGCTCTGCGCTCACTCAAGCCAATCAAATGACAATAGATCATTGCAAATCATAGTGGTGTTATCCAGATTAATTCTTGATTAGATACTGATTTTGTTGCCTTAAATCAAATGGCTCAGGACAATACGATCTGTTCTGTTACAGCCTTGGGGAATGGGGAAAGCTTTGCAAAGAAATAAATAAAAGAAAACTGCAACCAGAGGAAAATGGTTTGTATGATTTCCTGGATAGTCACAGGAGGAGATGACATTTTCATTGTTGCTTGAATAAATTCAGCTCAGTTCTAACTACTGCTCATTTTGCTGAGAAATTCTGGACTTGCCCAAATGTCCCAAAAGTATCACAGAAGATAACAAGGATTAGTCAACCTGGAGTTTAACAAACCTTTAACTGCAACTACTTGCTCCATTCCTACTTTGCTGCTAAACTAGGATCCCAGGGTTTCAGAAGCACCATACTGGTTCCAACATCTGTTTTGTCACTTAGCTGCCCCACAGGCATCACAGCCTGCACATGACAATGTGCTCTAAGAATCTGACAGTTTAATGCTATCCCCTGACAGTGATGGCCATGCAGATTCAGGCTCTATACCAAGCGACTTCCATTCCCCAGGCCCAAAAGTCTGTGAGGTCTCTGAGGCCAATTCTGCACTAGCGACACCACTCCAAGCCACCACCAGTTGTTCCCAGCAGACCAGCATTCTCTACCACTTCCTGGGTTCTAACACGGGTCCATTATCACTGGTGTATCCCATCTGTCCTGAAGTTCTGAGGCCACTCTAGGCGGCTGGCACTATCAAACTCAGGAGTCTTTCTGTATTTTTTCAAGTCACTGGATTTGTTGCAATATCCATGCAAGGGGAGGACATGGAAAAGTTCCTGGCTGCAGTCCCTCCCCAGAGCTGTTTTAAGTCACAAAGCACCAAGCAACACACAGCCCCGTTTGCTGGTTTATTTTCCCTTTATTTTTCACTCTATTTTTGGCCGAAAATCGCACCCGTGCGGGGGGGGGGGGGTATTTTTTTTTCACTCGGTGGGAGCGTGGCAATGATGAAACGGCAGCTCAAACACCGCCTGCTAGCTAGATGGGTCTCTCCGTTGCAACGAATCAACGCAGATTCGTTGCAACGTATGTGTGTGTGTGTTTTTAAACCTTCCTTAAAGAGAAAGGGGCTTTTGGGGAGCATGATAACAGCCACCCATTGGCTGCTTGACAGCAGGGGTGGGACAAAGCTCGGCAATATTGCTTCGTGGCTAGCGATTTTTGCTGAGACCGGAAACCTGTGGGAAATGATAGAAATGCAACTGGATTCAACTACAAAGGCAGGTATGCATAACGACGAATTCCACTATTTAAAATGGCATTTTTTCGTTCCGCAACCAATTTGCTACATAGATCCTGGTGTGGAATGGCCCTGGGTCTGGCAGTGAGGTGGGGATGATGGAGTGGCATCTACCTGCCCTAGCCCTGGGTTTCTCAATGGTGAATAGGTTGAAGAAGGCTGCCCGTTTGCTTTGTCAGCGTTGTTTTCTTTCCCACGTGTGGTTTCTCCTTTCCAGTTTTGATATTTCACCTCTATATGTGATGCAGATTTCCCTGTATATTTAGTGCAGGTTTTTATGCCACACCAACAGTTATGTAATATTCAATTGACCACAAGGGGGACCCAAACACAGGTGGATTTTTCTTTAAAAATCCTGAAGCAATACGGACACACAAGCAAAGAAAAAGAGACTGTAGAAGAGCCCCAGGTTGTGGGCCAGGTATACCTCCTACACAAGCCTTCCTGGTGGTATCCCCTCACTGGCAGATTAGTGAGGATCAGAGTCTGTTGTGACACTAAGAACTGCATATATTTCCACACAGACTCAGCAGGTAACAGCTCTGCAGTCTCTTAGGCACCAGGTGAAATGTTTCTATTTTCCATAGCTTTTTGTATCTCATGTCTCACTATAAGATGATTACTCCCCAATTTTTTATGACCCTGCATTGCACATGAGGATTATCAAAATTGTAAGCAATAAAAACCATAAAAATAAGTTTCAAGCTATCCACAATTTAAAACATTTTTTTTAAATGCCCCTTTGACTGCATTGGTCCAGTGCTTGGAGGCAGTGATGAAATGGCTTGTCCAAAGAAGTCTTTTATACAGTTTACCAGGAAAATTCCATCCAAACTGTCCCTCCGAGGGTGTTCCTGGGCCAGGCTCACACTCTTTTCCCTATACTCCCCAAACATACATTTTCCATACATGCATGTACATTAAAATAAGTCAACCCAGGGGGTGGTGATTCTACTATGCCAATAAGTCTCACTCAAATGTCAACATCTATATTTCTCACCTTTACTCCAAAAAACTGGTTCCCCCCCCCCCAACAGTGGTCTTATCACCAAGAGGGGTGCCAAGATTCTTAGTTTCTATCTAAACAGCTGCTTTCTTCAGCTCATTTAATTATCAGGGTGAAATGATGGTGCTACGATGGTACTAAACAAGAAATTCAGCTCTGACCCTTCAGTAGCTCAGCAGACATTTTTTGATCTTTGCCAGGCTAGGCTGTTAACGCCTACCTGGCCCTGGAACATTTAGCCAGGCTTGATTACTGTAACTCACTTTACGTGGGCCTACCCTTGCACCACTGGTGCAAAATGCGGCTACCCGGCTTCTTACATAGACACTGTGGAGAGCCCAAACAACACCGGTATTATTATTATTATTATTATTATTATTATTATTATTATTATTATTATTATTATTATTATTATTATTATTATTATTATTAGATTTATAGCCCGCCACTCCCTTGCGGCTCGTTGCGGCAGCTGCATTGGCTTCTGATTGATTTTTGGATCCATTTCAAGGTTTTGGTTTTGACCTTCAAGGCCTTATGCAGTGTGGGCCCTTCATATCTGAGGGAACGTCTCTCTGGAGAGTTCTTCAGTCAAGCAATACCAACCATCTGAGGATCCCTGGCACCAAGGAAATAAAGCTGGTCTCAAAAAGAGCCAGGGCCTATTCAACCCTGTCTCCTGCCTGGTGGAATGAGCTCCTGAGCGAGGTCAGGACCCTGCCAGAACTGAGTTCTGCAGGACCTGCAAGAGCTTCTGCTGAGCCTATTGTTGAGATTTACTAGATAATAGCTAGATAATAGCAACAACAAGTATTGGGCCTCCCTCTTGCCCCTCTGCCCTCCTTTCCTTCCCCACTCCTTCCCTATAATCTAACATATGACTTCAACCTGACCTCAGTAATCCAAATTTTGATGCTACAGTGTTAAATTGTGGTTTTACATAATTTTACATATTTTAACCAGGTTTGATTTGATTGATTGACTGATTGATTAATTGATTGATTGATTGATTGATTCATTCATTCATTCATTCATTCATTCATTCCATTTTTATACCGCCACTCCCAGCATAGCCGGTTTGTGGCAGTTTACATTCAATAAAACATGATAAGATACATCCATAAAACACCCTAAAAACATTATAACATCCCCAAAACATAAAACACAGAGTAATGGTGGTCAAAGCATATAGCTCCTCACCCAACAATATTTCAGTTGTTCTGGCATCAGTATAGGACACAATTAGTATTCCTGATGATGTAACCCAGAGGAGGTAGATTGCCCCGTGGTTCCGGACAATGAAGATGATGGACAGATACACAGACATGTCAAGAAAAACAAACTCATGCCATAAGGTCCTCATTCTTTTTAGTTCAATGCTGGATGAAAGGAACATTGTTAAGGGGATTTAAATGTCAAGATCACAAATTAATAAACGGATGCCTTTCCAGTTGTGGAAGTTAGCCAATGAGAAGTCACAGAAAGTAAAGTTAGCATTATCTAATGATTGATTCATATTTGGTTGGTATCCTTTGTTTCCTCCAAGAAGACCCGGAGAGGCTTCCATCATTCACCATTCCTCCCCTTACTGCTTACAGCCACCATCTGTTGAGATAGGTTAGGCTGCAAGAGACTTGGATGCCAGGGTCACCCTTTCATTCCATGATTCAAACCTGAATGACCCGGATGCTAGCCTGACATTCTAAACCAGTGACCTCCAACATGGTACATGTGGGTGCAATTGACTTGCATGGTGGCACCTCTCTGCTTAATAAGACGTGAACAACCGTTGTTAGCATAACAGGTCACAGCTCTCTTTAATAACCAAACATGGGTATGTTGTCTTGGCAGGGGTTAAGAGCCACTCTATAGCCATATGGCTACTATTCCCACTACAGTGTCTCAACTGGATCCTGGATCAGTTCCCAGCCTGGAATGTGGATCCCTCCATGCTGCTGTAACCCCTAACCAGGGAAGTGCTGCATCTGGGATGCCAGAGGAGGTCCAAACCACCTTTGGGTGCATCCCAAGCCACCTGGCCCAGTGAGCCTCTTAGCCTTCCCAGCCTGGTCTGCCCTGCTTGCAGGTTGCCACCTCCTTAAAGAGGCCCCTTATTTGTCTGGGGAGTCAGCCACCTGGCTCTGAATTACCGTATCAGTAAGGGGATCCAGGATTTTTCAGAAATACTAATCTTTTTTTGGTCCAACAGACCCAAGCTGGGAAATACTTTATCCCTCTCCCCCTGCTCTTTTTTGTAAACTCCAGCTTTTTCCAGAGACTGGAGCAGCTGCCCATAGGAAGCAATGCCCTTTTAATGGAAATGCAAAGTTGTATTGACCACAGCAAGTAAGGGCAAGGAGAAATGCATATCACCTCTGGTTCCACCTTAAAGAAGGACACTTGTTTGGAACTGAGCATGGATTAAGGCATCTTGTACCTTGGGAATACAGTTCAATCAGCATGGATCAAAGTTCCTGTTGGAACTTTAAGAGGAACTTTGCATCCTCTTGGCTCCAGTACATCATCCTGGATTATCTAGATAAATAAGCCAAAAAGCTTGGTTAGCTTTTCTTGCATGACAAGCTGACAGACAAGTAGAAAACATGCCTCTTCTACTTGCCACCTGACTCTCAGGTTTCACATGGACATTTAAATCTGTCTTATACAAAATGTCCTGACCTGAATGACTCAAGCTATCTCAATTTCATAAAACCCTGAAAAGTAAGAAGCATCAGCCAAGGTTAATACTTGGATGGGAGACCACCAGGAAAGTCCAGGCTTGCTACACAGAATGGTGAATCAACTTGAAAACCACATGAGGTTTCAGTAACTTGGCTGTGACTTGATGGCCCTTTCCAGCAAGTATGAACAGGCTCCCCTTAGCTTAAACCTGGATCTCGGCATGCAAATGAAAGCATGAATCTGCCTTGTACGAAATTAGACTAGTGGTCTATCAAGGTCAGTATTACATAATCCCACTAGGTCTCAGAATTCTCCAGAAGATATCTTTTTCATCATCTAGACTAGCACCTGATTTTTTTTAATGACATTCAGGGAATTCAATATGGGCCCTTCTCCATGTAAAGCGGTATCCTACTGCTGAAGCCCAAAACCTCTCCTAACTATAGTCATAAATAATAGAAAACAGTCAGGAAGAAGGTGGTTGTTGGGACTCCATCTAGAAGTTTAAGTTCGAAGATACCTTTCGTTGAAAAGTGAGTTTTAAGTAACTGCCCTGAACTGTAGAAGAGTTGGAGACGGGCAAACAGGCCATTTAGTTCAACTTCCTGCTAAAAACAGGATCATCCCTGAGCATCCATTATAAGGATCTACCTAGCCACTGCTTGAAGACCGCCAGTGAGGGGGAGCTCATGACCTCCTTAAGCAGTCAATTCCACTGTTGAACTACTCTGACTGTGAAAATATTTATGCTGACATCTAGCCGGTACCAGTCTAAATGTAGTTTAAACCCATCACTGTGGCTCCTATCCTCTGCTGCCATCAGGAACTTCTCCCTGCCCTCCTCCAAGTGACAACCTTTCAAATATTTAGAGTGAGCAATCGTGTCCCTTCTCACCCTTCTCTTCTCCAGGCTGAACATTCTCAAGTCCCTCAGCCTTTCCTTATAGAGTAGTGGTTCTCAACATGGGGGTCATGAGGGGTTGTTCAGCCCTTGAGGGGTTGTTTGGCCCTTTCCCGGGGTTCGCTGTGAGAGCTTGGATACGGGGGCCACAGCCATGATGGCAGCATGGTGCTGGCCTTCTCTGCACTGCCTCAGAGCTCATGGAAGCCAAGGAGATCACCAAGGCTGCACGGAGGAGGCCAGCGCCATGGCAAGCGCTGTGGCGAGCAGAAGCAGTGGTGGTGGTGGTGCATTGCACATGGCAGTGCCTGTGCATGCACTCCCATGCACCCACATGTGCACGCATGCCACCACCACCCCTGCTGTAGGGGTTGCGGCATTAGGGCGGTTGAGAACCGCTGTCATTGGGCTTGCTCTGCGGGATGCTGATCATTCTTGTTGCTCTCCTCTGAACTGTCACAATTTTGCCCATCTCCTTTTTGAAGTGAGGTCTCCAGAACTGCACACAGGACTCCAGGTGTAGTCTGTCCAGTGAAGTACACAGTGAGACTATGTACTATGTTGCAATTTTGATGTGATGCCTTTGTTGATACAGCCCAAGACTGTACTTGCCTTCCGCTCATATTTAGCTTACAGTCCCCAAGTACCCCAAGATCATGTTCACACACACTGCTCCCCAGAAGTGTATCTCCCATCCAGTACTCAAATGCTTCCCATTTTTGTGACCCAGTTGTAGAACTCTGCACTTCTCCTGTTCTTATTTGCCCACTTTTCCAGCATATCGTTGATCTCTATCTCTACCTTCTGGGTTCTTCGCTACTCCTCCCAATTTGGTGTCATCTTCAAACTTAATGAATACTCAGACTTCAAATTTCAGACCATTAATGGCATGATAACACTCATAATCATCCTGGTACCTAGTAATCAGGTATATCCTACCTACTTAAAATAAAACAGATATTTGAAATACTAATAGTGACATGGCCTAAACATAAAACATAGGTCAAACAGATTATAACTAGGGTATAATTTAAATAAACATTTAAAACATGAGTAAAAAATCAATTACTAGTGCTTAGTTAAAAGGGATATCATAACACAGAAACCATCCTAAGAAAGTATAACTCTTATTTCAAGGGTTTTGTCTTGAAGAAGTATGGCCAGAAATTCGGCCACCATCTCTGTTACAGTAGGAAACTTATCTGATAATAAAAACGAAATATCTCTTCCAGGAAAATGTACAGCCAGAAATGAGTCAATCAGCTGCTGGTGGTGATTGAAGAGTCACAGACTGTACTGTAACATGTGAGCTGTGGTATCAGGCTCAGATGAGCAACGCTCACACAAGCAATCCTTCAAAGAGACACCATGATGACACCACCAATCGGAAAATGTTTAGCCAGCTAGCATAGAGGTGTGAGGATGGGACAGGTTAGCAAGATTAAAAAAATAGTGAGCCCAAATGCGGCTGGGAATCATCCCACACCACTATTGACAGAATGGCAGGTAGGCATGGGTGGGAAGACACGGAAGCTCGCAGGGCTAGGTCGCCTGGTGTGGGCCAGGTTAGGCCTGCGCCTAGCCTGGCATGCCTGGTTGGATCACCTCCTGGGTTAGGCCCTGCAAGATGTAGCTGGGGGATCCCATCTCCTGGGAGTGGAAGCGGTTGACTCGGATGCTGCAGTGGGAATTTCTTGTGGTGGATGCCACTGACATCGGCTCCTGCATACCCTGCCAGGCTGAGGGCCAACATCTGTATTGTTAATAAAAGTTGTGGCTAATTTTGCACCCCTTAGAGTGTCAGTGTCTTCCTTCCTGCCCCCAAAACCTGCCTGCAAGTCAATAACATGAGCTAAGGGGGTAAACCAAGATGACAGGGAGAACAGGTCCAGTTTATCAATGGGTAGTTCCATCACCCCTGGACTCAGGATAGAAACCTGTGGCATCCCACTGCTTACCTACCTCCAATCTAATGAAACACTATTGACAACAATTCTTTTGTTGCATCATCACCATCATGATCTTTAATAGGTATAGTGCCCCTCCCCATTTGGGCTCGGGGAGGTTCACAACAATAAAAACATTCAATGAAATCACTGACAATAATAAGATTACAGTAAAATACAGTTCAATACAATACATCTTATTATCTGTATATGTTCAAGTTAACGTTTAAACTCCCTCGCCGGGATGGGGTTTAGGAGGACACAATGGCTGATCTCCTTCCTCCAGAACCGGACACAGAGGGTGGCAGTGGGGGAAGAATTGTCTTGCCGCTTTGTGCTCCTCTGTGGTGTACTGCAACGGGTGCCACGCTCTTTAAAATCTATATGCGCCCTCTGGCACAGCTGGCACAGAGCTTTTGTCTAGGCTGTCACCAATATGTAGATGACATCCAGCTCTGACTCCTGATGGACATTTTCCAGATGTTTGGAAGCAGTGTCTGGATGGCTTAGGCAGAGGCAGCTGTAAATCAATCCCTCCAAGATGGAGGTCCTGTTGCTGGGCAGAAGGGGACAGGATCAGGAAGTGTGTCTCCCCTTTCTGGCTAGAGTTCAGCTTATGACTGTACCTATTGCCAGGAATTTGGGGGTGATCTTTGATGCCTCCTTATCTATGGAGGCAGACATCACAAAGGTAGTACAAGTGGCATTTTCCCATCTGTGCCAAGCTAGGCTATTAGTACCCTACTTGTCCCCCGAACACTTGGCCATAGTGATCCATGAAATAGTCACTTCCAGACAAAAATTCTGTAACTTGCTGTACACAGGCCTTCCCTTGTCTTTGACCCAGAAATTGCAATTGGTGCAAAATGTGGCTGTTAGGGTCCTCTCAATGTCATATTGGAGGGTCCATATCGAGTCTGTGCTGAAGCAGCTGCATTGGTTACCAATTAACTTCCGAATCAAGTTCAAGGTTTTGGTTCTTACATTTGGCATGGGTCCCACATATCTGAAGGCATCTCCTTATGCCCCCCTCAAGGCTCTTCGCTCTGCAGGTTTGAATCTGCTGGTTGACCCCAGTCCTTGGGAGGACACCTGGCCACGACCAGTGCCAAGGCCTTTCCAGTCCTGGACCCAACTTGGTGAAATGAGCTCCCAGAAGAGCTGAGGACCCTGACGAAGCTGTCACCATTCCTCAGGACCTGCAAGATGTAGCTCTTCTGCCAGGTCTTTGGTTGAGGCCAAGCAAAGGAATATCTGGTCCCTACCTGCAGAAGTCCATGTGCCAGACATCTGGGCAGGCACTACCTCTCCTGGAAGCAGTAGTGCATTGTCATAGGGCATGGAGGGGGTGGATTTAGACTGGTTGAAGGTTGCATGCTCTGATCTGGATGACCCAGGCTAGCCTGATCTCATCAGATCTCAGAAGCTAAGAAGAATTGGTCCTAGTTAGTACTTGGATGTGAGTTATGGTTGTGTGCTCCAGCAAAGTTTGGCCACTTCGGCAATCATCAAAGCCCAAGGTGGCCAGCACTGGGGCATGGAGGGAAGGGGCAGCGCTGGCAGCAGTGCGTGACATAGAGCCCACCCGCAGACACAAAGCTTTGCACCTGTGTTTGTGTGCCAACTGGCATGCCACTGCCACCCCTCCTCTCCATGCCACAGCACTGGCTGCCTTGGGCTTTGATGATTGCCAAAGTGGCAGAACCATGCCAGAGTGCGTAACACTAATGTGAGCCCACCAAGGAATTCTAGGATCTAGCTGCTGGCTTGCTGTGGGTTCAGGCTCGCTCCCTTTGTGTGCCAGGTCAACCCTCTGGCACCCTCCGGGGGGGGGGGTGCAATAATAATAAAGTTGTGGCCACATTGATTGCCAGACTGGAATGCTGCATCTAATTGGGGTAAAATGCCAGCGTGCCAGTCAGTGACAACAGACCTGCTAGCTAAATCTTCTGTTCCGTAGTGACTTTATAAAGTCTGATAAGAAGGCAAAGGGTAAGAATAAATGAGTCAAAGTTAATGCCTTTCAACTAAAAAAGTTTGCTCAGAAGATGGACGAGATCTACTGAAGCAATAAGCTGGACAAAGTTCTTATTGAAGGTTAATAAGATAGCACAAGAACTTCTCTTCCATGGAGACAAGCTCTCAAATACTAAACAGGTGGGGCATCATCTTCCTCGACTAAGGTAAAAGCAGTTCGCACTAATGTTGCTAAATATCCCAAAATATCCCAAATATCCCAAAACAAGGAAAGGGAGAGTTATCCTACATTAATGGCCATGGTTGCTTTTCCACATTCTTTTATTTTTAATGCATTATATTTAAAAGTTTTCCTAACTTTTTTTTTTAGAATAATGTCTACAAAATATATACAACAAACTCTTTAAACTTAGCGACATCCCATGGTTTCATCTGCTGAAAAGGACACACGTATTCCTTGCACATGAATCTGAACGTTTATAGATATATAGGAGATTTCCAAAAGCATGACACAATATCTTTCTAGCATTCCAGCAAAGGACAGTCGGTGAGTACTGCAAATCCTGCGAATTGTCAATTATATATAACTAGGGGTCAAGCTGGTTGCATTCAGGAATACAACGGGTGCTAGGTTAGGGTGGGTGGGGTGGAAGAACTCCCCCTCTCCCCAGGACCTGGAAAGGCTGCAAGCAGCTGTTAGGGAACTCACCGTCAGGGGCTATTTGCATGTGGCAGGGATCTGCAGCCTTCAAGGATCAGAGGGAAATGGAAGGAGGAGGGGGTGGTCAGGGGTGTGGAACAGAAGGTGATTGGTTGGCCACTGGACAGACAGGCAAGCTGGTTGGAGGAGGAGGCACTCAGGGGTAGGACAGATGCCCCGAGTGGGTGTTAAGTGCTGAGTGGCACTTAAGTCATGAGATATGCTCCTCCTCCAAGCCAAAAATATTATGTGGAACAGATAACAGGAACCAGAATGTCCTGGTCTGATTTTGAAAAATCAGACTATATTATTTAGTCATTTTTACATTTTATTTATTCATTGAGAAAATTTAGAACACTTATATGTTGATTTGGGTTGATCATTCTGGAATGAGAAATTTCCAAAGACATGAGAGGAATGGTCTAAGGAGGACACAGTTCTGGGAGGGAGCTCAGGAAGATGTGATGTCAGGTCCTGCAGTGTCACAATTAGGTCAAAAGTTGGCCTTTCCAGTCCTTTCCTTTTCTGTGAGGTCAATGCTTTCTATAAAACTTCAAATTTTAAATTTCACATAGCATATTATTTCTGCGCTCTGTCCCTTAAAGCCTTAGTAGGCTTCTTCATGAGTTATTTTAGTATGCCGTGCTAACCCATTTATCCTTTTTGGGAGTTCACCTATTAACCCTACCTGAACAACCTGCAAGACTGCCTTGAGATTGTGGCTTCAACAATTGGATGGAACTCCCCCTTCTCAGTTCAGAAACCTCAGCCCAATAACTCCACTGCTATTCTCATAGCTGTACCTCCATGATTTAGTCTCCTTCCCAGGTGTGCCAGAACTACCATCAGGGCTGTGAAGCAGCCATCAACTGGCTGATCAACCTGGAGTTCCATGCTTCCTATGTGTACATCAGCATGTCCTACTATTTTGACCGTGATGACGTGGCTCTGAAAAACACAGCAGTTAAAGGAATCCGGGCTTCATACTGTTCAAATCTCTTGTCTTTCTCTTCTCCAAGCTATACATGCCCAACTCTCTTCATAAGGCATAGATTCCAGCCCCTCAAGCACACTTGTTGCCCTTTTTTGGTACATGTTCTAACTGGTCAATATTCTTCTCAAACTGCAGTGCCCAGAACTGGACAAAATATTCCAAATGATATTTTGTCCAGTTCTGGGACAACCAATGTTCTACTATCTAACCAATGTTCTACTATCAAGCCAGGTATCCCCCATCTTATATTTACACATCCCATTATTATTACCCAATGTAATGTTTTACACTTCTCCCAATTAAAATTCATTTTGTTGGCTAGCTAGACCCAATTTCCTAATCCAGATCTCCCTGAATAGTTGTCGTTTCCTCCAGGGTATTTAACATTCCACCCAATTTTGATCAATATACCCTCATCCAAATCATTAATGAAAATGGGGTGGAGACAGCTCTGGTTGCCCTCACATATATTCTCTGGAGGCATCTGGATCTACGTTGGTCTGTCCATACCATCTGATTTTCTGGCCAACTGGTTTCACGTTGTGGTGGATTGGTTCAAATGGAGTTGGCTGAAGCTAAATCCAGCTAGGATGGAGGTCCTTCAGCTAGGCTCATAAATCATAAATTATGTTTAGGTTGAACAGGTAAATAGATGGAGGTCCTTCAGCTAGGCTGATGTGCTGAGAGGGAGGGAGGTAATGCAACTCCTGGCTCTTGATGGAGTCCATTTAACAACTTTGACCACTGTCAGGATCCTGGATGTCTCTATATCTATTGAGGTCATGAACAGTGTGCACCAGAAATTTTAGACCCTTCACCAGGTATGACAACTTGCACCCTACCTCTCGACTCCCAACCTAGCCACTGTGATCCATCCAATGGTCACTTCCAGACTAGACCTCTGTAATTCACCCTGAACAGGTTTGTCCTTGAAGCTGCTCTGAAAACTCTATCCAAAATGAGGCAGTGTGGGTCTTTCCTGGGACCGCATGGAGAGTACATAATACATCTGTGCTCTCCCAGATGCATTGGTTCCAGATTACAGATCAAATCAGGTACATGATTTTGATTCTTCTATTCAAGATTCTAAACAGTCTGAAATTCTGTAACTATGGAATTACCTCTTCTGCTATACCCCCCAGAGTGCATTAAGATTGTATCCTGCTCAGGGTCCCTTGTCCCAGGAAAGTAACACTGGCCTCAACCAGGGCCAGTGGAATGTTTTGCTTCATGAAATCAAGTGGAATCTCAAGCAATTCCAGAGGGTCTGTAAGACAGAGTTGTTCCACCAAGCCTACGGTTGAGGCCAGGAAACCAACACGAACAAAGCACTGGCCTCCCTATCTGAAATTTGAAGCTGAGAAATACCTTGCATAAATCTGCCCAACATTGACCCTCTCCTAGAAGGTTATACTTACATTAGAGAGGCAACGTTTACACAAATGTTGTTGGCACACCTGTAACCGCTCTGCAAAGCGGTAGAAATAATTCAATAAGGGGTAGGTGGGTGGAGAAAGGGGCGGGGCGGGGCGAGTCCGTGATAAAAACTCGCGGTGGCTTTGCAGCTCCTGATTGGCCGCTCCGATTGTCACTCACTCTGCCCAGAAGGAGCCATGGGGAAAGGCTTGGGTGCGGGGGAAGGAGCAGGGCTGATGCAGGCAGTCTTGCTCTTTTACCCGTGCCGAAGCCGGCTAATGGCGAGGGGGGCCCACCTGGCGGGAGACACCGGCCACCATGCAAGAAAGAGAGTGCCTGCCTGCTGGTCACACCTCTGGGAGAGCCAAAGGCACCATGCGCCTGTCAGCCCCAATTGCCGCCATTGTCCCGAGACAAGGATTCCTTCAGAGAGCTTGCTGATGCCACTGCCGCCACCTGCGAGCCTGACCACCGCCCAAGGGGGGGGGCTGCCTTCCTGATGAGGTCATCCTGCTGTCCGAGGTTCGCTTTCCTGGCCCGCGCTACCCTCGCCTCTTCCTCACTGCGCTGCTCCTAGACTTCGGCCTGTGGGAAGGGTGGCCCTGCTGGGAGTCCTGCCCGAGCCCGCAGGGAGGGGGAGCGCGTGCTAGCGCCCATTGTATTTAGCAATACAATGTGCTTTACATCTAGTGAGATTATAAATTATGTTTTAGTTGTGCAGGTAAATAGAATCTTGATGATGTGGCTGATATTACTGGGTCACTGCTGTACTTGTTTGCATGTATGTTTTAAAAACTTTTTCACAGAGATAGAGTTTAACGAGATCTGAATCTGCAGGAAAAGTGAACAAATGAGATCAACATGGAATTCAAGAAGGATAAGGAGGGAGACGACTGAAGATGGTGCCATAAAAAAGCTGGACTTCTGTTCAGCTCTTAAGCCATGCCGAGGGTCAGGAGCTTCTGCACTGGCTGACCTGAGCAGATACGCAAATCTGCTCACCGGTCGCCCCAGGAACCGGGAACGGCATCCTGAGGGTCCTACAGATCCGTGGGGAGGTAGGAGGACCGAACTCCCCGGATTAATAGCGGCCTGTGCTCAAGGTCACGATGGCGTCTTTGTCGCAAACCACTTTACAAGCTTGAAACGACCAGCTGACCTTACATTCTTCCCAGACCATCATTTACCAGATCGACAGGAGCAGAAGCTGATAGAAGCTGGAATCTGCAACAGTAAGAATTGAAAGCTTTCTGGCTTTTCTCTCTCTTCTCCCACAAGCTCTTCCCTCCCCCCCCCCCCAACCAATTCACAAGCAAATTCCTTCTTTCGCCGAGTGAGAGACTCCCAGCTAATTATACCCATTAACCAAACAAAGAGAGTGCTTTGAAGATTTGTGGGTGAAAGTTCAGTGGGGGAATTTGACTTGATACGGAGATCGACAAACTAATAATTTGGGATCGCTCGAGCTCCCGCGAGACCTCACGAGACTTTCTGTTTATAATTTTTGACTGCCTAGAACTATGGAAGAATTAACTAAGGCACAGCTTTTCCATTTGTTATGCAAAGGAAACTCAAAGATACTGAAAGCAGTCAATAAGCTGGAAAAGGAAATTCGTGGGACTAAGGGGGAGCTTTTGGATGGAGCCCATGGTCCGGAGAGACCAGCTGATGACGTAGCTCAGCTAACAATAAATCAAGTGAAACTTCAATGTCTGGAAGTTAATCAACTGGAGGGAGAGAGTGCCAGAGATGTAAAAACCCAAAGTACCTTTGAAGAACCTGGGAAAACAGATTCAAGGAAGGAAAGCACCGAAAACCTGGAAGTCTATTCAGAGCAGGAAATGATTTGGATCAGCAAAATAAAAAGAGTCTATTCAAAAGCGACAGCAACTAGGAAGCTATCAGGAGATATTCCTGTGCGACCAGAGGAAGAGATCCAGATTGACAAAGGATTCAGAGCCTCCTCAAAGGAGACTACAAGCAAGAATCAAGTAAGAGATTTCTTTGGCCCCGACAGAAGGACAATCAGAAACACTCTACTATGGAAAAAAACACAATTTCATTTTCTGCGACCACCTGAAAGATGAGTTGAACAATGGAGTATTCTCCTGGCTTCCTGTGGGAAAGACACCAGCAGTAACTTTTAGGACAGGTCCAATATATGAAGGGAACTGACTTTATATCATCTAAGACAATAATAGAATATATCCTTATAATAGATTATACTCTCCTATGTATCAACAACTACTTTGTTAAGAAAGATGGTAATAACTCCTAGATCAGGATTAATATGCGATGGGAATTGTATATGTATGTCAATATGTATGCTAAAAGAGGATGACAAACCATATTTCATAGGCATTAACAAGACGGCAGTAGTAATTCTTGGGTCAGGGCCAATTTATGAAGGAGACTGACCTAATATCATTTAAGATAATAACAGAATGTATTCTTATAACAGATCATATTCTCATATGTATTAACAATCACTTGGCTAAGAAAAATGGTAAAAACTTCTAGATTAGGAATAATATGTGATGGGAACTGAATATTTATGTTAAAAGAGATGGCAAACCATATCAGCTGGTCGCTTTTTCTTCACAATTTCTCTGTAAATGCTTTATATAATAATAAACAATAAAATTATTTTAAAAAAAGAAGGATAAGGATAATTAATTGATGGTTTTTATGTTTTAATTATTTGCAACTGTTGTGATGTTCACCATCCTGAGCCAAGAAGGGGTGGTATATAAATGGAATAAAGAAATAATTGAAATGAAACAAGTAGAGTGTTCTACATTTGGGACATCAATATAGAAGCATGCATACTGGATGGGAGATACACTTCTGGGTTGCAGTGTGTGTGAACAAGATCTTGGGGTACTTGGGGACTGTAAACTAAATCTGAGCAGACAGTGTGATGTGGCAGTAAAGGAGGCGAATGCAGTTTTGGGCTGTATCAACAGGGGTATCATGTCAAAATTGCAAGATGTCATAGTCCTACTGTATACTCCATTGGACAGACCACACTTGGAGTCCTGTGAGCAATTCTGGAGGCCTCGCTTCAAAAAGGACATGGACAAAATTGAGAGGGTTCAAAGGAGAGTGACCAGGATGATCACTGGGTAGGAAGCCCTCTGAGGAAGGGCTGAAGGATTTGGGAAAGTTCAGCCTGGAGATGAGGAGGCTGACAGTAGACATGATTGCTGTCTTTAAACGTTTGAAAGGTTGTCTCTTGAAGGAGGGCAGGGAGCAGTTTTGCAGGGCCGCAGAGGATAGCATCCACAGTAATGAGTTTAAGCTATTTGTAAAACAGGACTGGCTAGATATGGGAGGGGGGGATTCACAGAGTAGTTCAGCAGTGGAATCAGCTGTCTGAGTATGTGGTGAGCACTGTGAATCTGGGTGTGTGTCTCATCCACAAAAGGTAACTAATAACTACATACTTTCCAATGCTCTGTTATTTTGTAGCTCTATTTTCTTGGAGGGACTCGGTCAGGACCAAGCCCCAACAGTTTGCAGGGTGGCTTTGGGCCCATCATCCCAAAAGGTTGTGAGGATAAAAAATCAACTGCAGACATATGTCCAAACGAACAGCAGTGGGGCAAGAATCGATAATAATGAAACATAGTATTTACTGTGCAACCCATAGCAGAGTTGGGTCAAACATGATTTCTATGTGCTTAGAGTCTAAAAACTCTGCAGAGGATTGCATTATTCTGGTGAAATCATGGGTGGGATTCAGCTAAGTCCTATTGAATTCAATGCACATAAAACTCTCTTATCTGCAAACCGCTCCCACGTGAGCATTAAAAATAAAAGAGTAATAAGTAAGTGGGCAGAGAAAGGGGCAGTTGAGTCTGGGATAAAAACTCGAAGGGGTCAATTGGGAGCCATGAAGCACGTGGCTCCCGATTGGTCCCTTGGCACGTCTCAGATGTCAGCGGCCCGACCAGGTAAGCGGCATGACCGCGTGAGATTTGGCATTTCCCTGCACTGAAGCCAGGAGCCTGGAGTGGGAGAGGGCTTTGTGGCTGGGCAAGGAGATGGGCCAGCACGTTGCAGATGCAACAGCCCAGCTCCTTGCCCGGCTACGAAGCCAGGAGCCTGGGGCAGGAGGGGGCCGCGAAGCCAGGAGATTTGGGTGGGAGGGGGCCGCGGATAGGGCTTCGCCCAGGGAGGGGGGGCCCTAAGGAGGCCTCCTAACGCTTGCTGTATTTAGGGTACAGCAGGATTAAGTGCTAGTTCATATATATTGTAGCTGAAGTTCCACATTTGCTTTTCCTTCCTTCCTTCCTTCCTTCCTTCCTTCCTTCCTTCCTTCCTTCCTTCCTTCCTTCCTTCCTTCCTTCCTTCCTTCCTTCCTTCATTCATTCATTCATTCATTCATTCATTCATTCATAGAGATATATATTCCTCTCTTCTCTTACAAAGGAGGACAAGGGCTGTCTCACAACAGTTTAAAAAATATTTCATTATCAGAAGTGTCATTGCTAAAATATACCCAGAAAAAATTCACAAAAAAAATCTGGCAAACCAATTGCTGCTGAAAACAAAAGGAGTAACTAAAAACCTGCTGTGTCAATTCCATCTTGAAGCCCCTGCAAAACCTTGATATGTCTCTCAAGACATTAGTTTCTTCTGATAAAGTATTCTACCATAATGGGGCAATGATGGTAAAGGCTGGCGGAAGCAAGATGGTTTCCTAAAGAACAGGTAGTGTTAAAAATATTGTGTGTTGATGAGTGCAAGCAACATTGGGGACGGATTTATAATGGGAAAGGTGGTCCTTCAGATATTCTGGTCCCAAACCATTTAGTTCTTTAATGGTTATAACCAGCACCTTGAACCTAACCCAGAAACAAACTGGCTACCAGTGCAGCTGCCTCAAGAATGGCTGCACATGAGTAGAACAAGATCAGCCAGTCAACACACAGTTGCTGCATTCTGGACCACCTGAATGTTCTGAAATATCTTCAAAGGCAGCCCTTTGCAGATTATATTATGGTAGTCCAGTCTGGAAGTGACTGTGATATGGATCAAAAGCAGACCAGGCCAAATAGGGGGCCAGTTGGCAGACGGTGAAGATAGGGAAATGCTTGCTTTATCAAGCTGGACATCGATGGCTTTCCCCTTGGCAGGCCAGTTCTCCATTTTACATCTTAAAGACCTCTTTGCTGTATGAATCTATCATTGCAGCAGTGCTCCAAGTGCTGGGGCCTTATGAGTGAGGACAGAGACGTGTGGGGATAATCCCATTTAGAGTCTACCGCCATTCTGGAGGGGAATGTTCCTTGGCAGGTTGCATAACCTATTTGTTCTCTAACCTATTGCTCCTCTCCAGCTTCAAGGCTATGGTGTGCTGGAGCTGACCTCAGTAGGTAAGGATGCTCCTGAAATGACTCCTGAGCCAATGTAATCATCTTTCAACCAGCCATACAAATTATGATCCCATTTGTCACTAGCTGTTAATGAAATCCATTGTTCAGAAGGAGAAGAGGTCCACATGGAGAAGCCTGTGGCTTTTCCGAGATAATCAACTCATGTCAATTTTTCCACTGTTTGCCCAAAGATACCCCTTGTATTTCTTTGATTCTCTTTCGAATTAAAAAAAAAGTTGGCAAAGAAAGAAGGAGGAAAAACAAAGATGATGTGCAAGGAACATTGGCTTATTTCAAAGTTTTATACCCTGCCACTCACCCTTTGGGTGTTTAAACTGCCTTATGAATACTGTGGAACAAAAACAAGTTTGGTCTTAATGAGGTGGGATTCCATATGCAGTTCTTTCACCATGTGGGAAGGGACAGCCTTTTCTCCTGCAGCAGACGAGCAATTGATGGTTCTTGTTTCAGAATTGTGGTTGTTAGGTGCGAAGTCATGTCCGACCTATCGTGACCCCATGAACAATGATCCTCCGGGCCTTCCTGCCTTCTACCATTCCCCGGAGTTTATTTAAGCTTGTACCGACTGCTTCAGTGACTCCATCCAGCCACCTCATTCTCTGTCGTCCCCTTCTTCTTTTGCCCTCAATCAGTCCCAGCATTAGGCTCTTCCCTAGGGAGTCCTTCCGTCTCATGAGGTGGACATGCTACAGTTTCTCTACAACTTTCTTTAGTTGTGGTGCCCAAAACTGAACACAGTACTCCAAGTGTGATCTTACCAGACCGGAATAAAGCCGTAACACCACTTCACGTGTACTGGACAATATACTTGTTTTAATAAAGCCCAAAATCCCATTTTCTAATTTAGCTACCAAGTCACACTGCTGACTCATGTTCAGTGTAAGATCCTTTTCACATTTGCTACTACCAAGCTAAGTCTTGTCCACCCTATAGTGTTGC
Source organism: Paroedura picta (assembly GCF_049243985.1). Lineage (NCBI taxonomy): Eukaryota > Metazoa > Chordata > Lepidosauria > Squamata > Gekkonidae > Paroedura > Paroedura picta. The sequence continues at coordinate 7,683,851 of NC_135373.1, read as the reverse complement.
ATATGATTTTCCCTACATAAATGAAGAATGTAATCACTATTCAAATTGTTTTTATTCATTTTAGTCCGTTTCCTAGACTGTCAAGATAACCTTGTATTCTAAATCTGTCTTCTGATATGTTTTCTATCTATCCCAGTTCAGTGTCATCTGCAAATTTAGTAAGTACTCCCTCTATTCCTTCATCCAAAAAATTTATGGATATGTTGAACAACAGAAGGCCCAGGACAGATCCCTGAGGCCTCCACTTCTCACTTCTCTTCAAGAAGATGAAGAACCATTTACAAACTCCTTTGGGTAGAATCAATTCACCTAACAGTAATAGGATTCATGGAATAAGAATTATCGAGTTGGAAGAGGCCTCCTGGGTCACCTAGTCCAACCCCCTGCATTATGCAGAACACTCATGATTTAATTGTTTATATGTTTTAAGTCTATTACTTATTAAGTGTACTGGATGGCTTTCATATGCAGATATTCATGATTGGGAGAGCTGTGTTATTACCATTTTCTTAAACGTTGTCTATCTTGTATCTACACCAGACTTTCTCAGCTTTTGTATCCACTGAAAACTCCAGAAATATTCTTCAAGCTTCAAAAAAACCCCAAAGTGATGTAATTGTGCAGAATATAGTTGGGAAGCATAGCTGTGTATGTGCCCACCTAGGGAACCTCCCCTTCTCACCCCCTCCAGACTCATTGTTGGCCATTTTTGGATGGGAAGGGTGGGTCGATATGATAAATGTGTAACAGATTTAATATATATATTTAAAAACAACAGCAGATCAGATCTTGAATAAATAATATAACAGAATTTTGAATATAAAATTCTGAAAATGTTATATTTTGCTTTAGGATGCTTTGGGCTGATCCTGCGTTGAGCAGGGGGTTGGACTAGATGGCCTGTATGGCCCCTTCCAACTCTAAGATTCTGTGATTCTGATTCTGTGCTTCTGAAAAAGCTGAAACTCCATGTATGATACAAGAGGAGGGAGAATGTAGTTTGTTGGAGGGTGAAAGAACTTCATATGGAAGCCCACTTCATTAAGACCAAACTTGTTTTTGTTCCACTGTATGCATAAGGCAGTTTGAACACTCAACCAGTGAGTGGCAGGGTATAAAACTTTGAAATAAACCAATATTCCCTGTACATCATTTTTGTTTTTCTTCCTCCTTTCTTTTCCAATTCTTTTTTCACTCTGAAGAGAATCAAACAAATACAAGGGATATCTTTGAGCAAACATCAGAAAAACTGACATCACATGAGTATCTCAGAAAAACCACAGCTTTCTCCATGTGGACCTTTGTCCAAATCATCACCTTTTCTTCAGAATAATGGATCTGATTAACAGCTAGCAACAGATGGGCTCATAGTCTGGATGTGGCTGGTTGAATGATGATTACATTGGCTTAGGAGTCACTTCAGGAGCATGCTTACCTACTGAGGTCAACCCCAGTACACCATAGCCTTAAAGCTGGAGAGGAATGATATGTTAGGGAATATAATACTACCTTCCAGGAATGTGCCCCTCCATAATGGTGGTGGACTCTAAATGGGATTGTCCCCACACATCTTTGTTCACACTCATAGCGCACCACCACTAACCTTAAAGCAGTGGTCCCCAACCTTTGTATCACCAGGGACCGGTCAACACTTGACAATTTTACTGAGGCCTGGCGGGGGGGGGGGGTAGTCTTTTGCCAAGGGACATTGCTGCTGCTGCCTGAGCCCCTGCTCCACTTGCTTTCCTGCCAGCGCCCCTGACTTCTCGCTGCGCGCTGGGGGGCATTGCCAGCAGTAGCTGCGCAGTGCCGCACCAAGGGGGAGCCCCAGCCATGGCGGCCGCCGGAGAGCACCAAAGGTGAGCCAGCAGCAGAGTGGCAGGAGGACGAGGAGCTGCGGCCCGGTACCGACCGGGGGTTCAGAACCACTGCCTTAAAGCACTGTTGCAATGATGGCTTTATAAACTGAGGAGGTCTATAAGACAGAGAATGAAGAAACAGCCTTATACTGGAAATTCCATCAATGTCCACTTTCGGTAGAAAGTATTTCCCTTTTTTCACCAAGCCTGCAAAATACCCCCTATTTGCCCTGGCCTTCTTTTGCCAGAGTGATCCATGTCAAGGTCTCCTCCAGACTGGACTTCTACTCAGGAATGTCCTTGGAGATGTTTCAGAAAATTCAGATGGTCCAGCTATACCATTGAGGCTAGCAAGGCCCTCCGGGGGGTCACTGCTCTGCACACATAGCTCTTCAGGGAGGCCCCCTCAAACGGGGGAGGCCGGCATGCAGGCTCAGCCTCCCCCCAAAAGGATCTGCCTACATGCCCAGAACTGCCAGCTGAGATGATATAACAAAATGACCAATCAGTACGAACATGATAATGAAACATAAAAGAAAGGATGGGCTCGGTGGAAGGCTACCTGACCATCCAAGAGGAGAGAAAAGAGGTGGCAGGCAGTACTGCAGTCACCTTTAAAGGGCCCCATCCAGCCTGGCCTCCTCACTTCCCTGCTATGCACCCTATGCGTCTCCAGTGAGTGGCATGCAGGGCCTTATGGGGGCTTTAGGCCTCCAGCCATGGCCTTGGATTGGTGTGCCTTCCTCACAGCATGGACTCTGCCACCACCTCAATCTTGAAACCAGGGTAAGTGTCAGCCATGTTTCACAGAGCCACCAAGACCATGAAGTGCTGAGACCATACAAGTGCATTCCTTCAGAGCTTACACTGGTGGACAGCAAATTAATCCCAGCATGAGGTAGATTCCTCGATGGAATACAAAAGTCGTGTTCCATGTCGAGATGGAAATGTTTTGTTTGAATGTCCACAAAGACTGATCTGAAGGCAACAGAAAGACTGAAATGCTGCAGGCCTCATAACTGGAGTTCCCCCAAATTTGCTTTGATGTATTTCTCTTTTTTAGCTGCTTACATATGTCACACCCTTCCTGGTTTACAGCTCCATGTATTGCACAAATTAGTTGACCTAACTTGAATTCAGCTGCATTCATCTTCCCAATTAAGTTCTACTAAACTGCATGTTCTCAACCATCTTTTGAAATATCTAACTACTACGGGTACAAATCCGGGTGTTCACTTGTGAAATGGAGAGAGACAGAATACAAGCAAGTTAAATGCACCTTATAATTATTTGCTATGTATTTATTATATTTAATAATCATCCCATATGCAGATAACCTCTGAGGCTTATTGTTAAGTATGTTGAGGTTGGGTATAAATATTAATTTAAATCTGAAATATCGGGCATAAATATATCCCTGGGGTCTAAAGCTATTGTTAAATAAACCTCTGCAACTCCACCAAGCCCCAGTCTTATATTTTTATGTGCAGCTTATCAAAAACTTCAAGAATGTATCTCTAATTAACCTCCAGAAATTAAAGAATGAGGTCCAGCAAGATGTGGAGTTGGATGGGGGGGGGACACCTATTCATGGTTTGAAAGAATATCTGTGATTTACTTATTTACTTATTTATTTATATGCCATCTTCCTCAAAGATAAGAGTGAATGTACTCCTTTTACAAGGAAAGCCACTAAAAGAATCCAAAATGCCATCCAAAACTTTGATTTTCTCCCCCTTCTGTCAAATTGATGTAACTATTGTTATTTGGTTTGCTATTGTCTCAAACCTTAGAAAACTTTTTGATTATTTACACCTTATTAGTATTTGATTCTCTACAGAAGACACAGTTCCTTATTGGAGTGGGGTTTAAAAAAACAGCTCTTTTTCAAATCAAGCATAAAAACTCTCTTGAAAATGTGTTTGTTTCCACCCCCTCCCCTCCAAATTTCAATTCAGCTTCCTTCGTGATATTCCTCAAATGTTCTTTGAAGGGAAACTGTAATTTTCCCCATCCTTGGCTCTGCACATACATATGGCAAATAATGACATTGACTCTTTGGCATCAAGGTGACTTCTGGCTTTTGCAATCAATATTTATCCTTCACAGGATTTAACCTTTCCTGATTGGCAATCATAAGGGTACCCTTGATCAAGGAGGCATTGTATTTGATCATCCAACCTTGCTATGCCAGGAGTGAGATACCGTATAAATACAGCTGATATGGCTCTTCCTTTCTCACCCCAGTGACTTCATCTTTGACAGTACCCAAAAGAAGCCAAGATGAAATTTCAACTTCTTGCCGCTGTGCTTCTTGTCTTTCTCCTTTGTCCACAGGACAGTGAACAGGTAAGACCCCCTTTTACTTTGAACAGTACAATATGATATGTTTTATTAAGGTTTATTAAGAATGTTAATTTAGAAACAGGACAGAAAATTTTGAGTCACACAAAAACTCTTCTTTCTATAGAAATTATATCCGTTTACAAAACTCCCAGGGTTTATTTTTTTGTTGTGCTTTTTAATATATTCTCTCACCATAAAATGAGAAAAAGGCACTGCTGTATTAAGGGAATGATTTACAACTAGTAGCAAATATTAAATGTGCACCTATTTCTTATTGACCCATTATGCACGGGGGTTTTAGCGCACATTCAGGGTGGAATGGCGGCGACTAAAATCACTGATAATGCATGGTGCCGGCTGCAGCCGGCTGCAGCTTCGGTGCATGCCTCCGAAAAAGCCGCGTCAGCGAAACGCGGAAGAAAGCGCAGCTTCCGGGTGACCGGGGCGCAACCGGACGTCGCGCTGGGATCGCCATGTGCATAATCGGTTACTCTGGGTTTTCCCGCCATCGCACCCTGCCCCGTGTATAACCGGTGTGTCTTCCCCCTCCGCGTGTCTTCCCCCTCCGCGTTTTCCATGTGACCCGAAATCGCCGTTTCGGCAGCCGTGCATAATGGGCCATTGTCACTCTCAAAAACAAATGTAAGGGAGGAAACAATCAGATTGTGCTGACTAAGAATTACATTAATATCTGGAAGTACAAATAATTGACTACTTACTTTCTTAATTTAGGCACCCAATCCCATAGTGGTAAGTATTAAAAATTATCAATCAATTATTCCGTCTTTAGTGTTCTTAAAGGATTGCATGAGTATTTTCTACTTCTAAACTGGATAGAGTGCTATTTTGTGATGCAGATAAATGGATCAACCAGGCGACAGGTTTCTGACCCCACCGTCTCTCCACTGAGCTAAGATTTAGATAAAATAGAATATAGGTAGAATAATAATATGAATCAGGGTAAGATACCCATACAGTTCATCGTCAAAGTCAACTCTACTTCATTGGTCCCAGGGTGGGTAAACAAGGCAACCTGGGGAAAAGATGATAAATTCCTATCCCGGAAATAGAGGGGGCAGTAGACATCCATCAATACATATGGATAAATGTGTTTTGAGGGATGGCCCAATAACAATATGCTTTGTTCAACAAAGAAACAAACCAAAGCAAAAAGCACAGTAAACACACAGTTTTCAGGGGGAAAGCATTTGATCGAGACAGAGTGAGATTTAGCATTATTATTATTATTATTATTATTATTATTATTATTATTATTATTATTATTATTATTATTATTATTATTATTATTATTATTATTATATTTATTCTCTGCCACTCCCTTGCAGCTTGTGGCGGGTTACAACATCCTAAAATCCCCGTTAAACCCCAATAAAACAATAATAACTTTCCCAGCATTACCAACATGGCAAGATCGGCAACTCAACTTCCCCCCCTCCCACTACTGGCGGGTGGAGAGGAGGTCCTGATGATGTTTACTTCAGGTCCTGATGATGCTTACTTCGGGTCCCAATCCCAAATCCCAGGGGGGGCATAGGTCTATATTATCAGCCTTGGCCACAACCATAAACCTGGAGGAAGAGCTCCATTTTTCAGGCCCTGCAGAACGATGAAAGATCCCACAGTGCCCGCAGCTCGCCCGTGAGCTCATTCCACCAGGCGGGGGCCAGGACTGAAAAGGCCCCGGCCCTGGTCGAAGCCAGGCGTGCTTCCTTATGGCCGGGAATGACCAGCAGATTTTCACACACAGAGCGCAAGGCCCTGCAAGGGGCATAGGGCGATAGGCAGTCCCTCAGGTATGTGGGTCCCAACTCGCGTAAAGCCTTGAAGGTTAGAACCAAATCCTTGAACCGAATCCGGGCAGCAATTGGCGACCAGTGCAGCTGCCTCAACACTGGCTGGATGTGGGCCCTCCAAGGTGTGTCAGTGAGGACCCTAGCAGCTGCGTTTTGCACTAGCTGAAGTTTCCGGATCAAGGACAAGGGAAGGCCCGCGTAGAGCGTGTTACAGAAATCTATTCTGGAGGTGACCGTTGCATGGATCACTGTGGCTAAGTGTTCGGGGGACAGGTAGGGCGCTAGTAGTCGGGCCTGGCGAAGGTGGAAAAATGCCTGGCCTGCTACTTTTTTGACCTGCGCCTCCAAAATCAGGGAGGCGTCAATGATCACACCCAAATTCCTGGACTGGGACGCGATGGTAAGTTGCGTCCCTGCCACGGTGGGTAAGCGCGCTTCCTGGTCCTGGCCACTATGACCCAGCTACAGGACCTCCATCTTGGAGGGGTTGAGTTTCAGGCGACTATGCTCGAACCATTCCGTCACCGCTTCCAAACATCTGGCAAATGGTTCCGGGGGGGAGTCTGGACGGCCGTCTAAGAGGAGATAGAGCTGGGTGTCATCAGCGTACTGGTGGCAACCCAGCCCAAAACTCCGCACCAGCTGGGCCAGAGGATGCATAAAGAAGTTAAACAATGTGGGAGAGAAGACCGTGCCATGGGGGACCCCACAAGGAAGTCTGTAGAAGTGCGAGAACTCATCCCCCACTGCTACCCTCTGCTACCCTATTTGTAGATGTAGATCTACAAATGTAGATGTTCATAAGCATAATAAAATGTAAAAAATCCAAAAAATAATGTTTTAAAAGCTTAAGTGAATGAGAAGTGCAGGTGTCTTCTTAAATATCTGTCATGGGTATAAGGCTGGAACCTTGAAAAATATATGAATTAATGCATTTTCCCCCTCTCACTATATTTAGGGTACGTTCTTGGTGAGTATTTTAAATCCTTTGTAATTTTTCTTCTTGATTCATAATATATATTTCTCTGGAGTTTAGATGATGCCCATAAGATGGAATATAAGTGGAATAAAAATACGAAATATTGTAAGATACCCATACAGTTCCTCTATAAAGTCAACTCCACTTCATTGGTCCCAATGTGGGAGAACTGGTGAGAGGATTATATAATTCCTATCCACGAAATAGATTGTGTGGGGGGGTATACATTCATCAATACATATGGATAAATGTGTTTAGGCGGAGGCCTGATAAAAATATACAGTGTTCAACAAAGAAACCCAACAATGCAGAAACCACAGCAAACACACAGTATTCAGGGGGGAAGCATTCAATTGAGAGAGAGAGATTTAGCATACTGCAGAGAATCTGAATTTTCAATACTTTCAGTTACATCTGGGGAATATTCAGCGTTCCCCATCACATCACTGCAGAAAGCACCACACTCACATTCCTGTAACACATGCATAATAATTTGGTGGGCTGCATTATAATAATTGCCTTTAGTCCTGGTATTTAACCCCATTTAAACAGTGACCAAACCATATGTGCAGATCGTAGTTATGGGAGTTTGGATCTTAGTCTGGATAGGGCCACCTCAGTCAAATTCCTCCAGGGTCTCTAAATTAATAGTGTCAGAGGGGAAGAAAGTAATATATTTATGGACAGTAATTATGAAGGTTTTAAAACCTTAACTGAATTAGAAATGCAGGCATCTTCTTAAATATCTGTCTTGTAGATAAGGCTGTCACTTTGAGAAATGCAGGAATTAATGCATCTTCCCCTCTCATTAAATTTAGGATCTCCCAGTCATCATTTTGAATATTTAAAATCTTTTGTGTTTTGCTGCATGAATCATCATTGTGCTTTATTCTTGCACATGTATATGTTGCCGGTCAGATATCGCCAAGTGTTCTCATTAAGTGTCCTTGCATAGTACACCCCTATCTTACTCAAGGACTACCAAATCCAAGGGAAAGCATAGAGATATTTTGTGCATATATCTACCATTTTTTTGTTTAAAGGACAGTTAGCTCCTTCGGAGCACTTGTAATGGATTTAAATGTCTTGGAGTCCTTTTAAACCCATGCTTTCTGCTCCCTGCTCACAAGACAAAATGCCCCCACATTTGATGGTGGTAATGCTCTCAATTTAGAAAGATGTATGTCCAATCCCTGCCCACCCTAGATTAAATCGTTTGGTTTTTCATTGGAAAATCTTAGTTTGGATAGGGCACATTAACCATAAACATCCTACGTCCCTAAATTCAAATTTCTTGATCCAATTGCCTTGAAACCTCTTTTGTGGAACTTATCTAATAAATCACTTTTGTTTTTTGTTACATTTCCCCCCTCTTTTAAATAAGGGATTTCTCTTTGATTCTTTTTTATGCATATCTTAGTTCAAAACAAATTTGCATAGGGGAGTCTTCATTGCTTGGGGAAAGTGTCATCGGCTGAATCCCTTGGCAGAAACTCACACATACATTAGGAAATGGTTATAAAGTGCTCCAATGAATTCAGTTGAGTTGCATTGCGTTATTTACTTGAGAACTGAAATAAACTTCAGCCCTATTTCTGCTCTAAGTATAGGCCTGGGAAGTTATGTTAGAGGGGTTAAACAAATAAAATTGCTAATACTCTTTATGAATCCTTAAAATAAATGTACAAATAAATAAATAAATAAATAAAAGCTTAAGTGAATGAGAAGTGTAAGTATCTTCTTAAATATCTGTCATGATTGATGGCAAACAATAAAAAGTGAAGTGTTGGCTGTTGAGGAAATGTGTTCTCTGTATATCCATTAAAAACATTTTGTGCAGAGATGCAAGATTCAGCTGGTAAGAAAAAATATTTCTGTAAAGTATACAAACATTTCTATAAAGTATACAAACAGTATATTTGTAAATATACTGTTATAAATAACTGTAAATCATTCTACGTTGAACATCTTACATCTCATTAAAGATTTGGTACTGAGCTCTCCAAATTATGGAACAGCTTGTGTTCTCCTTCTATATTTCTTCAACAAATAAATAGATCAATGCAGAAGGCATGACAAAGGTACAGTTTTCAGGAAAACATCTCTAAATAGATGGATAGATACAAAGAGATGATGGTGAAGAGAGAGATTCAGCTTATGGCAGAGTTACACATAGGAAGTATATAATAACATTCTCCATTGCATCTGGAAAGCAATGCAAGAAACATAGGAAATGTCTTAACTTTATAAACATTAATTAAACCATTTTACCCTGCATTGAATATTTAACACCTTAAAAATATTCTTTATATTCTGTTATCTATATTATGCTATTATTTTATCTCACAGAAATCAACTAGTTATTTATTCATATTATTCAAATCTAGTTCATTTAATCATCAACTGTAAATAATTATCACTAAATTAATTATAGGTTAGTATAGAGGTATTAAAAACCAATGCATTTCCAAGAATTAAAGCAATAACAAGAAATGTCAATTATAGCCCAAAACAAAATTAATGCCTCACTCTGGATTAATTTGACAGTTAGTCGGGCAACATTGGTCCAAAGAATAACTCAGATGTGCTGCATTGCTTGACAGGTTTACCTAGAATGATCCAGGAAATTTTTTGGGCTCTCTCCTTAAGACCTTATTTTTTGAGTCATGTGTAGTTAGGACCTCTTGCTTACAAAAAGGATCCAAGTTGTTTAGTAGCCTTTCAAGATCTATTCAGGTCCGCAAGATCATGGTAATATCATCTGTATAAACCAAGATGGATACTTTTGATTGACCAATAGAAGGAGGTGTATAGTCAGGAAATTTTAGCACTAGGAAGTAGTCTCTATTCCATACCATAATGCATTTCCTTTCTCTCATTAAATTTAGAAAATGGTGCCTGTATTTAAAAATTTTGTATTTTTTATTCATGATTCATAAGATAGCCCTCCCTTCTCCCAGCCAGAGGCATGGGTTCCTTTTCAACTAGGATCCCCTTTAAGGGATGTGTCCTTCAGAAACTACCTCTGGGGGTGCACACACCCATTGGTCCACTTTGGGCCACCCACTGGTGTGAGTCCCTGGCCTGCCTACCAAGTGCCAGGACCAGTCACTCCCTACCATCTCGTAGGAGGCCCCCAATCCTGGGAGTCCGGGGCGTAGGCCGGATCTCCCCAGAAAATCTGACTCCCCCTAAGCTGTCTCACAAGCTATGACAATGACAAAACAAGTAAAATACAAAATACAACCACCCAGACAGAAAAATAATATATTGCTGACAAAGAAGAAGAATTATAGGATGATTGGGTGGGAATCCCTCTTTTGTTGCAGCTTTGGGTGAAAGAGGCCAGACCACTGCAAGTGGAAATATTTAATGGCCTGCCTCTTCTCCCCACCCATGTGTCTGACACCCCTGTGTCAAGCCAGCTTGACGTTCCACTGCAGGTCATCCTCAGTGTTCTAACTTTGGTGCCAGCTCCTCTTCCTGACAAACCACACCCCTGTTGAGTCAGAGCCTTCCTTTGTTTACAATGGTTAGCTGGCAGAATCAATCAGCTGTCAAAATAGCAAAAAAACCCAATACTTTCAATAGCCTCTACAGAAATGAAAAATACAAGGATTTATACTTAACACTAACAGGGAGGGAGATTTATTAAACAAGTTCTTATAGGAGCACCAATCGAAGGAGAGTTCTTAGCAGTTGTTTAGTAGTTGTTTAGTTGTTTAGTAGCCTTTCAAGATCTATTCAGGTCCGCAAGATCAGGGTAATATCATCTGTATAAACCAAGATGGATACTTTTGATTGACCAATAGAAGGAGGTGTATAGTCAGGAAATTTTAGCACTAGGAAGTAATCTCTAATCCATAAACTATATTCCATACACATAGGAAGCATCTAATAATAACATTCTCCATTGCATCTGGAAAGCATTGCAAGAAACATAGAAAGTGTCTTAACTTTATAAACATTAATTAGACCAGTTTACCCTGCATTGAATATTTAACAGCTTAAAATATTCTTTATATTCTGTTATATATTACTTTGACAGGCAGTCGGACATCATTGTTTCAAAGAATGACTCAGATGTGCTGCATTGTTTGACAGGTTTTCCTAGAATGATCCAGGAAATTGTTTTGGCTCTCTCCTAAAGACCTGAGTTTTTCAGTCATTTCTAGTTAGACCCACTTGCTCACAAAAAGTGTCCAAGTTGTTCAGTAGCCTTTCAAGGCCAATTCTGGCCCGCAAAATTAGGCTAATGTCATCTGCAAAAACCAAGATGGATACTTTTGATTGACCAACAGAAGGAGGTATATAGTCGGATAATGTAGCACTAGGAAGTAATCTCTAATCCATAAACTAATGCATTTTATTTCTCTCATTAAATTTAAAAAATAGTTCCTGTGAGTACTTAAATTTTTGTGTTTTTGATTCATGATTCATAATATATTGTGCTCTGGGGTTCAGAAGATTCCTGTAAAATACAATATTATTAGAATAAAAATATTAAATGGGGTCAGATACCCATACAGTTCCTCTATAAAGTATACTCCACTTCATTGGTCCCAGCGTGGATGAACTGGGCGACCTAGGGAGAAGATTATAAATTCCTATCTTTGAAATAGAGCGGGTGGTATACGTACAGATACGTACAGATAAATGTTTGTAGGTGGAGGCCTGATAATAATATACATTGCTCAACAAAGAAACAAAACAATGCAGAATGCACAGCGAACACACAGTATTCAGGGGGAAAGCATACTGCAGAGAATCTAAATTTTCAGTACTTTCAATTGCATCTGGGGAGCATTCAGTGTTCCCCATCACATCACATCACATCACATCACATCACATCACATCACATCACATCACATCACATCACATCACATCACTCTAGAAAGCACCAAACTCACATTCCTGTAACACATGCATAATAGTTTAGTGGGCTGCACTATAATTGCCTTTAAGCCTGGTATTTCCCCCCAGTGAAATAGTGACGAAAGCATTTGTGCAGATCGTAGTTTTGGTAGTTTTAGGATCTTAGTCTGGATAGGGCCACATCAGTCAAATACCTCCACGGTCTCTAAATTCATATTTCTTGATCCAGTTCCCTCGAAACTTTTGGGAGTTATCTTTAAAAAATCCATATTTATCCATAGTCTTGACTTGTTTCATTTAGGCTGTTTTATACAGAACTGGTAAATAATAGTGTTAGTGGGGCTAAAACTAATATATTTATGGACAGTCTTTCTGAAAGGTTTTAAAACCTTAACTGAATTAGAAGTGAATTAGAAGTGAAGGGATCTTCTTTAATATCTGTCTTGTGAATAAGGCTGCCACTTTTAGAAATGCAGGAATTAGTGGATTTTCCCCTCTCTCATTAAATTTTCCCCTCTCTCATTAAATTTGGGAAGTTCCACTCGTAGGTGTGAGTATTTTAAATGCTTTTGGTTTTTCTGCATGAATCATCGTACTTTGTTCTTGCACGTGTATATGTTTCCTGTCAGATTTCCCCCAAGGGCTATGTAACCCAAGGGAAAACATACGGATAATTTAGGGATCCGTGTATAAATGCCCCCACATTTGATGGTGGTAATGCTCTCAATTTAGTTTTGGTTTTTCATTTGAAAATGGCAAACAATAAAAAGGAAAGAGTTGGCTGTTGAGGAAATGTGTTCTCTGTATGTCCATTAAAAACATTTTGTGCAGAGATGCAAGATTCAGCAGATAAGAAAAAAAATATTTCTGTAAATATTTGTAACTCTTTACACATCAAACAACTTACATCTGATTGCAATTTTGGTACTGAGCCCTCCAAATCTAGCTTTATGGGTAATTATGGAACAGTTGTGTTCTCCTTCAATATTTCTTCAACAAATAAATAGACCGATGCAGAAGGCATGGCAAAGGCACAGTTTTCAGGAGAACATGTTTAAATGAGATAAATATATGATGGCGAAAGAGAGAGATTCAGCTTATGACAGAGTTACACATAGGAAGCATCTAATAATCACATTCTCCATTGCATCTGGAAAGCATTGCTAGGAACATAGAAAATGTCTTAACATTAATTAGACTAGTTTATTGAATATTTAACACCTTAAAAATATTCTTTATATTCTATTATCTGTATTATGCTATTATTTTATCTCACAGAAGTCAACGTTATTTATTCATATTACTCAAAACTAGTTCATTTAATCATCAACTGTAAATAATTATCACTAAATTAATTATAGGTTAGTACAGAACTATCAAAAACCAATTTATTTCCAATATTAAAGCAATAAGAAGAAATGTCAATTACAGCCCAATATAAAATTAATGGACCACTCTGGATGACTTTGACAGGCAGTCAGGCATCTTTGGTCTAAAGAATGACTTAGATGTGCTTCATTGCCCAACAGGTTTACCTAGAATGATCCAGGCAGATTTATCACTCTCACCTAAAGACCTTAGTTTTTGAGTCATTTATAGTTAGGCCCTCTTCCTCACAAAAAGTGTCCAAGTTCTTCGGTAGCCTTCCAAGGCTTATTCTGGTCTGCAAGTATTGTCATGTGCATAAACAAAGATGGATACTTTATTTATTTATTATATTTATATACTGCCCTCCCCAGGGGCTCATGGTGGTTTAGATTGACCTATAGAATGAAGTGTATAGTTCGATAATGGCGCACTAGGAAGTAATCTATAATTCGTAAACTAATGCATTTTCTTTCAGATGAGGTTTCCAGAGCCATGTCCTCAGATATGTGAAGGGAAAATCAGACTGGAGACTCTTCTTAAGGGAAGATTACATGGCAACCAATTCCTCCCAGTTCTGCGGAATTCTGCTCCTGCGTGGTTGCGCTCTCTGTCATGCCGCTGCCGGCACCACCCTCACCCCCCCGCGGCGTGGCGCTGGCTGCACCTGGAGGGAACGGCCAACGAAGCGGCCGAATCACACAACCCTAGTGACTATCCCATGTGTATTAGGGCAGAAGGGCATTTCGGTGAATCTGGCCTAATTCACACAAGAAGGGAAATTACACAGAAATGGGGGAATTGGTTGCCATGTAATCTTCCCCTAAGAAGAGTCTCCAGTCTGATTTTCCCTTCACATATCTGAGGACATGGCTCTGGAAACCTCATCTGTAACCACTATGCCAAAATTCCCAAAGGTCAGTCCTCTCCCACACTCAACGAACATTCCACACCACAGGTTCTTGACACCCATATCTCCCCACCCATACCCTCATTTGCCACCATGCCACCACAACTCCCACACAACATACACATTCAACCCCATGCGCTTACAGACTGGACAACTCCTCCCCTTCCTCTTCCCATTGCCAAGCCCTAGCACCCATTGTATTCTTGGATACAATGGGCTTTGCCCCTAGTTTATTCATATTACTCAAAACTAGTTCATTTAATCACCAACTGTAAATAATTATCACTAAATTAATTATAGCTTAGTACAGAACTATCAAAAACCAATGCATTTCCAATATTAAAGCAATAAGAAGAAATGTCAATTACAGCCCAATATAAAATTAATGGACCATTCTAGAATACTTTGACAGGCAGTCAGGCATCTTTGGTCTAAATGACTTAGATGTGCTTCATTGCTCAACAGGTTTACCTAGAATGATCCAGGCACATTTTTCGCTCTCTCCTAAAGACCTTAGTTTTTGAGTCATTTATAGTTAATCCCCCTTCCTCACAAAAAGTGTCCAAGTTGTTCAGGCTTATTCTGTTCCAAGGCTTATTCTGTTCCGCAAGACTAGGGTATTGTCATGTGCATAAACAAAGATGGATTCAATTCATTTATTCATTCATTCATTCATTCATTCGTTCGTTCGTTCGTTCGTTCGTTCGTTCGTTCGTTCGTTCGTTCGTTCGTTTGTTTGTTTGTTTGTTTGTTTATTTATTTATTTATTTATTTATTTATTTATTTATTATATTTATATACCGCCCTCCCCGGGGAATGAAGTGTATAGTTGGGTAATGTCGCACTAGGAAGTAATCTATAATTCGTAAACTAATACATTTTCTTTCTCTCATTAAATGTAGAAACCTATTTCTGTGAGTATTTTAAAAAATTCTATTTTTGATTCATGATTCATAATATATTGTGCTCTGGGGTTCAGATGATTCATGTAAAATACAATATTATTAGAATTAAAATATTAAATGAGGTAAGATACCCATACAGTTTCTCTATAAAGTATACTCCACTTTATTGGTCCCAGCGTGGATGAACTGGGTGACCTAGGGAGAAGATTACAAATTACTATCCTGGAAATAGAGGTCAATCAGTCAAATCCCTCCAGGGTCTCTTAATTCATATTTCTTGACCCAGTTCCCTAAAAAAAATTGTAATATTAAAAAAGCAATATTTTTTATAATAGTCTTGATTTGTTTCTTATTTTGTTTCATACAGACCCGGAAAATAGTAGTGTTAGTGGGGCTAAAACTAATATATTTATGGACAGTCTTTCTGAATGTTTTAAACCCTTATGTGTAGTTAGGACCTCTTGCTCACAAAAAGGATCTAAGCTGCTTAGTAGCCTTTCAAGGACTATTCACGTCCGCAAGATCAGTGTAATATCATCTGTAAAAACCAAGATGGATACTTTTGATTGACCAATAGAAGGAGGTGTATAGTCAGGAAATTTTAGCACTAGGAAGTGGTCTCTATTCAACAAAGTCTCGTTCAACAAAGAAACAAAACAATGCAGAATGCACAGCGAGTACACAGTATTCAGGGGGAAAGCATACCGCAGAGAATCTATGTTTTCCATACTTTCAATTGCATCTGGGGAGCATTCAGTATTCCCCATCACATCACATCACTCTAGAAAGCACCAAACTCACATTCCTGTAACACATGCATAATAGTTTAGTGGGCTGCACTATAATTGCCTTTAGGCCTGGTATTTCCCCCCATTGAAATAGTGACCAAAGCATTTGTGCAGATCGTAGTTTTGGTAGTTTTAGGATCTTAGTCCGGATAGGGCCACATCAGTCAAATACATCCAGGGTCTCTAAATTCATATTTCTTGATCCAGTTCCCTCGAAACTTTTGGGAGGGGAGATGGATTATCTTAAAAAATCCATATTTTTGATAATAGTCTTGACTTGTTTCATTTAGGTTGTTTCATACAGACCTGGGAAATAATAGTGTTAATGGGGCTAAAACTTATATTTACAGTCTTTCTGAAGGTTTTAAAACCTTAACAGAAGTGCAGCCATATTCTTTAATATCTGTCTTGTGGATAAGGCTGCCATTTTGAGAAATGCAGGAATTAGTGGATTTCCCCCTCTCTCATTAAATTTGGAAAGTTTCACTCATAGGTGTGAGTATTTTAAATGCTTTTGGTTTTACTGCATGAATCATCGCACTTTGTTCTCGCACGTGTATATGTTTCCTGTCGAATTTCCCCAAGTGTTCTCATTATGTATCCTTGCACAGGACAGCCCCATCTAACTAAAGGGCTACGTAATCCAAGGGAAAACATACAGATAATGTTCTCAGTTTAGAAAGATGTATGTCCAATCATTGTCCACCCTGGATTAGATCATTTGGTTTTTCATTTGAAAATGGCAAAGTGATTAAAAAGCAAAGATTTAGCTGTTGAGGAAATGTGCTCTCTGTATATCTATTAAAAACGTTGTGTGCAGAGATGCAAGATTCAGATGACAAGAAAAATATTTACTGTTACAAATAACTGTAAATATTTAAATGTTAAACATCCAACTTCTGATTGAAATGGAGGCACTGAGCCCTTTAAAACTTGATCTATATGGAATTATGGAACAGATTCTGTTCTCCTCCTATAATTTCTTCAACAAATAGACCAGTGTAGAAAGCATGGCAAATGCACAATTTTCAGAAGAACATGTTTAGGTAGATGGATAGATAAACAGATAGATACAAAGAGATAGAGATAAGATGGCAAAAGAGAGATATTCATCTTATGGAAGAGTTACACATAGGAAGCATCTGTTCCCTCTTAATAAAAGAGTAAGGGGTGTTGGGGTGGGCTGTGTCCGTGATCAAACCTCCCGGATTGGCCCCTTGGCCCCAGACTGACAAGCAGAGGGGACAATTGGAAGGCGCAAAGTGCCTTCTGATAGGGCCCTCACCAGGACAGACCAGAGTTCCAGGGCAATCTGGAGAAATGGTTGCCAGTCTGCTCCTGAACACTGCACGGAGAGGAGGTCAGCAGGGCTGCCAAGGGGAATGAGGCTGCACCAGCCCTTTTCGCCCCAACGCCGTCCTAACTGTCAAGTCCAACTGCAAATTACCTCAGAACCCTGACAGAGCTGGCAGGAGGCTGGTGAGTGTGCTCACTCCCCCGTCCCTCCCTTCAGTCCTGCTGCAAAGGAGGCTCTGACAGGCCCTGACTGAGGGGAGGCATTTCCGTGAGCAACGCAGGGGAGCCTGAGGGCATTCCTTTTGAGGGTGGGGAACTTTCCCCTTCTGCCAAACAGTTGGCCAACAGGGAGGCCACAGAAAAGCCCCTGCTCACTTACAATACTGCTCTGGCCGGGGGTTAGGGCACATCAGCCATATATTTCCTGGGTCTCTAAATTCAAATGTCTTGATCCATTTCCCTTGAAACTTATTTTGTGGGGACTTATCTAATAAGTCACTTTTGATTTTTGTTTCATTTCTCCCCTCTTTTAAAAGAGGGATTTCTCTTTGATTCCTTTTTGTGCATATCTCAGTTCAAAACAGAATTCCGTAGAGAAGTGCTGGTTCCACGTTTTCATTGCATGGGGAAAGCATCATCAGCCGAATCCCTTGGCAGAAACTCACACACACATTAGGAAATGGTTACAGTGTTCAAATGAATTCAGTTGAGTTGCATTGCATTATTTACGTGAGAATTTAAATAAACTTCAGCACTATTTTTGCTATTAGTACAGACCTTGGAAATTATGTTAACTGGTCTAAACAAATACATGTACTAATACTCTTTATGAAAATTTTAAAATCTTAAGTGAGTGAGAAGTGCAAGTATCTTCTTAAATATCTGTCATGAGTATAAGGCTGGCACCTGGAAAAATATATGAACTAATGCATTTTCCCCCTCTCATTATATTTAGGGTATGATGGTGAGTATTTTAATACTTTGTAATTTCTCTTCATGATTCATTATATATAGTTCTCTGGAGTTTTGATGATGCCCGTAAGATAGAATATGAGTAGACTAAATATATAAAATAGGTTAAGATACCCGTACAGTTCCTCCATAAATTCAATGTACAGACCTGGGAAATTATGTTAGAGGGCCTCAACCAAATATGTTTGCTAATACTCTTTATGAAAGCTTTAAAATACATAAACAAATAAATAAATATATAAAAGCTTAAGTGTATTAGAAGTGCAGGTATCTTCTTAAATATATGTCGTGACTTTTAGGCTCGCACATTGAAAGATATATGGCCTAGTGCATTTTCCCTCTCTTATTAAACTTAGAAAATGCCAGGCATGGCAAGTGTTTCAAATCTCTATTTTTGCAGCATGATTTATAATATCTGTTTTACTGGGGGGGGGTCTATATGATGCCTGTCAGATTTCAGCTATCCAGGGGTAGTCAAACTGCGGCCCTCCAGATGTCCATGGACTACAATTCCCAGAAGCCCCTGCCAGCATTCGCTGGCAGGGGCTGCTGGGAATTGTAGTCCATGGACATCTGGAGGGCCGCAGTTTGACTACCCCTGGATTAGACAATGTGTCCTTGCATTGGACAGCTGCATTCAACTCAAGTGCTACTTAACTAAAGGGAAAGCATATAGATATTATGTGGGTGCATGTATATCTGCCGTGGTTTTGGATTAAACGGACTTGATCTGCACAAAACCCCTCCAAGTTCTTGGAACTAGTTTAAATGTCTTTGACTCCCTTCAAATTCATGCTTCCTCTCCCTACTCTTCATGAACCAAAACCACACAGTTCAGTTCACACTGCAAGCCTCCTGGTTCGGTTCAGTTTGTGATTAGGCCATGAACCAAAAAATGGAGCATATGTTTTGTGGTACATACTCATCATTAGCAGTGACCTAGAAAGTGGAACATGTTTTGTTTCTTGGCATGTTTTGCTTCCCTCCCCCCAAGATACATCCCTTCTCAGGGGCCATTTAAACCCCTTCAGATTGCTTGGAAGGGTTTATATATCTTGGACTCTTTAAAACCATACTTTCAGCTCCCTATTCTTCATGAACCAAAACAAAACAGTTCAGTTCACTTGGGAGTTTCCTGGTAAGAGGTGTGGGAGGGAAAACATGGGAAGAAACAACAAATGTTTCTTGGGAGGGGGGGTTGAGTGTATTCTAGAATATGTATCATACAAATATGATGCTATTATCTTTATAAGTATCTGCCTCAGACCCTCCAGTAACTTCCCATTTGAAAATAACTGTCCTGAACCAGCAGAATCAAAATCTGCACACAGATTTCAATTTGAAACAGGCAGTGTCCTACATGACCAGGAGCAATCATGTATAGGAACAATCTGCCTCCCAACACCAGTTATAAAAGTACACAAACTACATTCATCAAGCCAGATTCATGGGCAAAGGGACAGGGACAAAGACAGGAAGTCTTTGTCTCCAGTCTTTAGCACTGTGTCCCAGGCTTTGTTGCTGACCCCTGAGTGTTACTGATGCTACATTGTGAAACAGACCAAGGACCATAAATAGCATTTTAATATCCATGTTATTCTTCTTTGGTTTTTAGGGAGGTGGAGGCAAGGATGCATCTGTGAGTATTTATGTATCACAGTTGGTCATGTGAGATCCCAGTTCTATCAATGAAAAACTCATGCTTGGCTTGGCTCAAAAGACTCTATGGAAAGTGTTACATGTTTTGAGCTCTTTCTATTTCCAAGCTTCCTGGTTTGTTTGCCGATTCGAAATACTCTTGTTTATTGTCTATCAGTTGTTTGTTTACTTCTGTTAATATGATCTCAATTGAACTTTTTAAACCATTCATTATTTTTCTATTATAATTTCATTATTTGGGCTTTTAACATTTCCATTTCCAATTCCTTAATTTTTATAATGTAAATACTGTTTTTTCTTTATTCCTTTCCTTCCAAATACTATGCATTGTCAAGATACCTCTTATGTACACTTTGCTTGAATCCCATACAATTCAATTATGCATTGTTATCTAAGGTCTTCTCCCAAAAAATCAGTTAGTTCTTGTTCACAATCTCTAACGATACTTTGATCTAGTGTAGTTAGGTGCGAAGTGGTGTCCGACCCATTGCGACCCCATGAACAATGATCCTCCAGGCCTCCTCTACCATTCCCCGGAGTCCATTTAAGTTTGCACCTACTGCTTCAGTGACTCCATCCAGCCACCTCATTCTCTGTCGTCCCCTTCTTCTTTTGCCCTCAATCACTCCCAGCATTAGGCTCTTCTCCAGGGAGTTCTTCCTTCTCATGAGGTGGCCAAAGTATTTGAGTTTCATCTTCAGGATCTGGCCTTCTAAGAAGCAGTCAGGGCAGATCTCTAGGATTGATTGGTTTGTTCGCAGTCCAAGGGACTCGCAATCTTTTCCAGCACCAGAGTTCAAAACCCCCAATTCTTTGACACTCAGCCTTCCTTATGGAAGTAGTAACATATTATCAAAAGACCATCTTATTTCTAAACAATTTTTTATCCACCTGAAATCTAAAGTAACCAAGTCTTGGTCCAGAATTATTGCTGGTATATATCATATTTGAAGTCCAGATATAACTACTTTTGGACCAAGATTAGTGTCTTGCCCAAAAAAAGAGAGGAAAATGTATTTGATGTATATTTTTTGTCTCTCCAGACATCTACCAACTGTACATTTTTAATCAACAACAATAATCAAGCACTTTCTCCTGAGTCAATCCAGCTTTTTCCCCTGTCACTCAAGTTCTTAACTTTCAAGGAATCTTCCATCTTATTAAATTCTCCCATTAATAACATCTCTGTAGAAGAACAATTTCCAACTCTCTCTTCAGTTCCTTATAAATTTTTCTTTCCCATTATTGGGTGCACATTCCCCCACTACTATTAATTTCATTTTGTCTATTTCCACCTCTAACACAATATATATGACATACTTTTCAGAAAAAAAAGTTTAGGTTAGCAACACTCTTTTACATAAACAACAGTTCCATTCTTTTTCTTGTCTCCATACAGGCCTAGTCCACATGGGTGGAATAGGACAGGGTGACATAGGGCTAATCCCTGTGTCCAGATGACATTGCCACCATTCCAGCCCCCTCCGGAGCCTGCTGCACTTCAGGCCCTCATTTGCCCTGAGCTAAGGGAACATGGACTCCGGGGAATGGTAGAGGACAGGAAGGTCTGGAGGATCATTGTCCATGGGGTTGTGATGGGTCGGACACGACTTCGCACCTAACAACAACAACAACAAGGGAACATGGGTGAATCTGCATTCCCTTTTCCTGCTATGGGGGCAAATGGAGGCTGTCCCTTAGCAGGCCTCAGAGGAAGGGATGAGCTGGGCCTTCCAGATCCAGCTCCTCCCTGTCCTATAGAGGCTTTGTGGTGTTGTAGGGTGGTCTGGAGCTTTACATTTTTTTTTGCCGGAAGTTGGGTTGCATTCCCATGCAATCCCACCTTCCTGAAAAATCAAAATACCGCCACCACCCTCACAGTGGAACATGCTCGCTATGGATTCATGCTTGGGGGACCCATTTCAGTGGTGGACTGGGGACTCCATTGAAATGTGTCCCAAATGGGGTCGCATTTGAGTGCCAGAGCAGATCTGGTGCTTAAATGATTCCCTGAGGGGCACACAGAATTCTGTGGAGCATGCAGTTACACAGCTACACATTGCTAGTGGCTTGGAGTGGCACTGCCAGTGTAGAATCAACCACATAATTATAAATCCATGTACAAGCTCTCTATCAATTATGTTTTGCTTTACTGAGACCCCCACCTCAGGGAGCCCCGCACGCAAGCGGGTCTCCCTGCCAACTGGCTCCACACCAAGCATGACCGCGCTGCGATGAAATTAACAATAAACAAAACCGGAAGGGTGGGAGGGTGACTGTTCCTGCGGCGTCCGGCATGAAGAGGGCCTTGGAGCGAGCGCCCGGGCTATATATAGCCGGGCGCCCCCGCCCCTCTCCGGCCGCGCGATGGCGCGGCCTGATGACATCCTTGGAGGCGCATCATCGCTGGGCGCCCCCGCAGCGTCAATTGCGGCCGCGCCGAGCCGCGGCCGCTTTTTGTGTGGGTGCATGTATATCTGCCGTGGTTTTGGTTTAAACGGACTTGATCTGCACAAAACCCCTCCAAGTTCTTGGAACTAGTTTAAATGTCTTTGACTCCCTTTAAATTCATGCTTCCTTCTCCCTATTCTTCATGAACCAAAACCACACAGTTCAGTTCCCACTGCAAGCCTCCTGGTTCGGTTCAGTTTGTGATTAGGCCATGAACCAAAAAATGAAGCATATGTTTTGTGGTACATACTCATCTTTAGCAGTGACCTACAAAGTGGAACATTTTTTGTTTCTTGGCATGTTTTGCTTCCCTCACCCCCAAGATACATCCCTTCTCAGGGGTCATTTAAACCCCTTCAGGTTGCTTGGAAGGGTTTATATATCTTGGACTCTTTAAAACCATACTTTCAGCTCCGTATTCTTCATGAACCAAAACAAAACAGTTCAGTTCACTTGGGAGCCTCCTGGTAAGAGGTGTGGGAGGGAAAACATGGCAAGAAGCAACAAACATTTATTGGGGGGGAGGTTGAGTGTATTCTAGAATATGTATCATACAAATATGATGCTATTATCTTTATAAGTATCTGCCTCAGACCCGCCAGTAACTTCCCTTTTGAAAATAACTGTCCTGAACCAGCAGAATCAAAATCTGCACACAGATTTCAATTTGAAACAGGCAGTGTCCTACATGACCAGGAGCAATCATGTATAGGAACAATCTGCCTCCCAACACCAGTTATAAAAGTACACAAACTACATTCATCAAGTCAGATTCATGGGCAAAGGGACAGGGACAAAGACAGGAAGTCTTTGTCTCCGGTCTTTAGCACTGTGTCCCAGGCTTTGTTGCTGACCCCTGAGTGTTACTGATGCTACATTGTGAAACAGACCAAGGACCCTAAATAGCATTTTAATATCCATGTTATTCTTCTTTGCTTTTTAGGGAGGTGGAACCGAGGATGCACCTGTGAGTATTTATGTATCACAGTTGGTCATGTGAGGTCTCAGTTCTATCAATGAAAAACTCGTGCTTAGCTCAAAAGACCCTATGGAAAGTGTTACATGTTTTGAGCTCTTTCTATTCCCAAGCTAATCTCCTTCCTGGTTTGTTTGCCGATTCGAAATACTCTTGTTTACTGTCTATCCATTGTTTGTTTACTTCTGTTAAAATGATCTCAATTGAACTTTTTAAACCATACATTATTTTTCTATTATAATTTCATTATTTGGGCATTTTAAAATTTCCAATTCTTTAATCTTTATGTTTGTGTGTGTGTGTGTGTGTAAATCTTGATTTTTCTTTATGCTTTTTCTTCCAAACAAGATACCTGTTATGTATGCTTTCCCTGGATCCCATATGATTCAATTATCTAAGGTCTTTTCCAAAAAATTCAATTAATATTTGTTCACAATCTCTAATGATCCGTTGATCTAGTAGTAAAATATTAAGAGACCATTTTATTTCTAAATTATTTTTTATAAACCTGTAATTTAAAGTAATAAAGTGTTGGACCCGAATTATTCCTGGAACAAATTCTATTTTTAAAGTCCTATAACTTATCACATTTAACGTCCAGATATAATCTGTTCTGGACCATGGTATAAAACTCACCTTTATTTATTCAGATATCTTTTCCCAAGCTTTCTCTGTATGAAGATGAAAAGTGCCTTGAGGTTCATATCCCAGATATTGCATTCTAAAACTTTAGAACTGACCCTGAAGAAGGAAGAAAGACTTTCCTATAGAATCGCCGAGGGTCGGACATGACTGAGTAAATGACATCATCATCAAGAAGGCTAGATATAGATTACCAAATATATTGCTGAACTATTGAGGAATATCCAAAAGTATGCATAGCTGGTGTTTTCAGGCTTCTGTGACTGTTTTCTTCTCTTCAACTTTACAAGCTTTCTATTGGCCCTGGATTCTGCTGGTATTCTTTGATTTTACAGGTCCAGCACAGCCAGTGTCCCTAGCTTGAATAAGTTCTTCTAGGATTTGCTGGCTGTGTTGTGCTTCTCATATTGGCCTGTGGCCCTGTTGGGATACTCTGGTTTTATGTTGGCTTTGTTGGGCTTCCTGGTTCAAAGTTCATTTGTAGCTTTTGTTTATTGCTTCCTCATGTGCGTTTGGCTATTGGCTTCCTCGACTATTTCTCCCAAAAGGAACAATGAGGGCAAGAAGGGATACTGCTTGACACCTTGTTCAGGAGACCACAGAACTGGATCTCTTTGTCCAACATATCTGAAACTTAGAGGGCAATAGGGCTGCTGTAATTCTGGCGTCATTTTAGTAATAATAAACCCCCCAGCCACTCCAGTGTTTCTGAAATCATCCCGACTAGGGAATTATGGAATGTAAACAATTCCAAAATCCTCTCCCCCAAATAGAAACCTGAATCCCAAAATGGAATCGGAACTTGAATACCCAAAATACTAGTATTTAAGGTTTTCTCCAAATCCAAATTATAAATAGTGATTTTGTAAAAGGCACATCCTTAGTGCCATTCATTATGGTCTTAGAAGTTTACCAAGGTAGTCACTGATGCATTGCTTTGCAGGAGTGCAGGTGTGTAGCTTGCATAAAAAGACACCACCCAAGATATTTTGGAATAATAAGGCCACAGCTTTTATTACCTTCCTAGCAAAGGAGAGTTTGCCTGGCATGAGGAAGAATAAAGTGATGATGCGATCAGCAGACCATGAATATCCCAAGGTCTCATATGGCACCCTGGAGAGCCATCCTAAGTATCAGCCTAAAGGTGGGACTCCTTTCCATCTGAAAACCACCCTGGGAAGGTGGTATAATGAGGATCCAATGGGCATAAGCCTTTGTCTGTCCCTCCAAACCACCTGGCAATGCGAGCCTGCCTACCCAGCAGGGTTGGCATTCCGCTCACATAAATGCTGATCTCTTAATGAGACCCGCAAAGATGGAGGGAAACTGATACACAGACCAGTTCCCCCCAAAAGGATTCTCCACATGCCAACCCACCACTGTGACAATAAACATAAGAAAAAAAAATAACAATAAATTCTAACACCGAACGCAACGCGTAGGAACAGAATAAAAGAAATAAAATACATCATTACTGTGGTATAGGTCAATATGTTAAATGAAACATGTTGTGATTGGTGTAATAGTGTAATTTCAATTTTGCTAACAATTTGAATATAGGCCCCTCTTGACCTTGAGGCCCTAGGCTGAAGCCTAGTTAGCCTATAGGAAAATCAGGCCCTGTGTACGACCATTTATGCATTGGGAAATTCACTGCCCCAGATCCCATGCAGGAACACAGATCAGGGGCAGATGAAGTGCACTGGGTCAAATGCTCCCCCATGTGGGTAGAGGAAGAGGTGGGGCAACCAGCCATGGCTAAAACACTAGCCTGCAGCCCGGCATGAAACCACCAGTCCATAAACGGTCTACAAAACAACAGCCTACATCTATGTCAGATTCTGGATTTAGTGACTGGTTCATCTAAAGACACAGGCATCGGACCATGGGTGTAGGGGAAAAAGGGACAAGAGCTCTTTGTCTCCTGCCTTTAGCACTGTGTTCTAGACTTTGTTGCAGGCCTCTGAGAAGTACTGGTGCTAATTCGTGAAACAGACCAAGGATCCTAAATAGCATTTTTACATTCATGTTATCCTTGTTGCTTTTTAGGAGACAGAAGGTGGTGCAGGTGGAGGCTCTGTGAGTATTTATACATTGTGGTGGGACATGTAAATATGAGCAGGGTTCAAAATCATGAAATAGGAAGGGTATATAGGGAGAGATAGAGACATTGTGTCCCATAACCAGCTCCTATTATATAGAACTGAATGGGATCATCTGGAAATGAGTGGAGGGGGGATTATTGACTGGTGGGGGGACTGTTGGAGGATCAGAGCACAACTGGTGATATTTGATGGCTTCAGGTAGCTCTCATTAACCAAAGTGGAAAAGTTGCTAGGGGACATTGAGAGCAACCATATTTCCCCAGATTCCTGCCTGTCTTGGCTCCTCAAAGAGAGTAGCCAGCGGATAGCAGGTCAGATGAGGCATATCTTTGTGGACATTGAAATGTCTTTCTTTCTCTTGCTGGATGAAATTGTGGTTATTGGCAAAATGAAAGTCACCTTTATATATTCAGATATCTTTTCCCCAGTATTCTCTGTATAAAGATGAAAGGTGGCTTAGGAGAGTTTGCGTGGCATGAGGAAGAATCCAGCGATGATGCAGTCAGCACACCATGAATACCCCAAGGTCTCAGATGGCACCCTGAAAAGGCATCCTAGGTATCAGCCTAAGGGTGGGACTCCTTCCCATCTGTAGACCCACCCCGGGAAGGTGGTATAACGAGGGTCCAATGGGCATAAGCCTCTGTCTGTCTCCCCAAACCACCTGGAAATGCAAGCCTGCCCACCCAGCAGGGTTGGCATTCCGCTCACATAAATGCCGATCTCTTAATGAGACCCCTGAAGATGGAGGGAAAGTGATGCACAGACCCGTTCCCCCAAAAAGGATTCTCCTCATGCCAACCCACCACTGTGACAATAAACATAACAAAAAAACCTAACAATAAAGTCTAACACCGAACGCAACGCGAAGGAACAGAATAAAAGAAAGCGAGAGAGGGTGGGAAGCTTTCCACTATTGCTCGAGGGAGGAAAGAGGCTGAGCACACAGACTCAGCCCCTTTTATGGGTGTCAGACACGCCCACTCCTCCCCCACCCTACAGAGGCACAGTGTGCCTCACAGAGCCTCAGAACAAAAGGCCCTTCAGGGTGGCGCATCAGAAAGACGCTTCTTTGCTTTTTCAACGGCTGGGATCACTTCTCCACGACAGCAATTGAAGCCACCGGTAAGTCGTGGCTTCTTATTGTAGTCACTGATTCATTGGGAATGTTTGTACTAATATCTATAATTTGCATTGTAGCGCTAATAAGGGACATGACTTTTGTGAAGACCCTGGACCACAATGACGATGCCTTACGTTCTTCTCTACTTCCTGCTCTGCGCTCACTCAAGCCAATCAAATGACAATAGATCATTGCAAATCACAGTGGTGTTATCCAGATTAATTCTTGATTAGATACTGATTTTGTTGCCTTAAATCAAATGGCTCAGGACAATACAATCTGTTCTGTTACAGCCTTGGGGAATGGGGAAAGCTTTGCAAAGAAATAAATAAAAGAAAACTGCAACTGCAGGAAAATGGTTTGTGTGATTTCCTGGATGGTCACAGGAGAAAATGATATTTTCATCATTGCTTGAAGAAATTCAGCTCAGTTCTAACTACTGCTGATTTTGCTGAGAAATTCTGGACCTGCCCAAATGTCCCAAAAGTATCACAGAAGATCACAAGGATTAGTCAACCTGGAGTTTAACAAACATTTAACTGCAACTACTTGCTCCATTCCTACTTCGCTGCTAAACTAGGATCCCAGGGTTTCGGAAGCACCATACTGGTTCCTACATCTGTTTTGTCACTTAGCTGCCCTACAGGCATCACAGCCTGCACATGACAATGTGCTCTAAGAATCTGACAGTTTAACGCTATCCCCTGACAGTGATTGCCATGCAGATTCAAGCTCTATACCAAGCGACTTCCATTCCCCAAGCCCAAAAGCCTGTGAGGTCACTGAGGCCGATTCCGCACCAGCGACACCACTCCAAGCCACCACCAGTTGTTTCCAGTAGACCAGCATTCTCCACCATTTCCTGGGTTCTAACACGGGCCCATTATCACTGGTGTATCCCATCTGTTCTGAAGTTCTGAGGCCACACTAGGCAGCTGACACTATCAAACTTAGGAGTCCTTACCGCAGGAAGTTTCTGGTTTCACCATGTTAATCAGTGTATCATGCTAGCAACTTCCAAGCTTCTACCAGCGGCAGATGTATCACATTGACTGTCCCCTCTCCCTCCCCCCCCCGAACCTGGAATCTATCTGTATTTTTTCAAGTCACAGGAGTTGTTGCAATATCCATGCAAGGGGAGGACATGGTTATCCGTATTATAAAAATGAAATGGTAAAGCATATTAAAGACCCCAATTTCATCCACCCAAATTGGCTTCTAAATCATCTAACATTCTGACATCTTACCCACAGCTAGGAACTTGGGAGTGATCCTGGATGCTTCTCTTACAATGGAGGCACGGGTCACAGGGGTTGCACACATGGTAATTTATCATCTTTGCCAAGCACTGCTACTAGTGCCCTACCAGCCCCCAGACTGTCTGGCCACAGTGATCCATGTGACATCACCTCTAGACTTGATTTCTGTACCTCACTCTATGCTGGCCTATTCTTGTCCTTGTCCCAGAAAACCAGGCGGCAGCAAAAGCAGCTGCTAGGCTACTCCCTGAATCATCTTTGAGGACACATATGCAGCTAGTGCTGAGGTAGCAACACTGGTTGCCAGTTTTGGCCAGGATCAATTTCAGGGTCTTGGTTCTGACCATTAAGGCCCTTTGCGGCTTGGCCCCAGCCTAGCTGAATGACCCCATATTTGCTTATGCCCCCCACAGGGCCCTTCTCTCTGTGGGTACCTGGCCTTGACCTTATGTTTTTGTGCCTGACCTGGAGTAATGAGTTCTAGAAGAGCTGAGGGCCCTGATGGAGCTGACAGATTTACACAGGACTGGCAAAATGAAGTTGTTCCACCAAGTCTATGGTTGAGGCCATGTCTATAAGAATGATGCTCCCCCTTGTGCTGTGCTATACAGCTCTGGGTGGTAGGAGGGACCTGGCCCTCTTGGTATCTTGGGAGTTATACTGGCTAGGGGGGGTTTACGGGATTTTATAGATATATATTTTTATTTAAACTGCCGTAAGTCTTCGTAGGAAGGTGGACTATAAATGTAATAAATAATGATATTAATAATAATAATCTACACATCTGTGATATGCAGATGATGCAGATCTTTTCTCCAGAACACCTATAGGGATGTAGAGAATGTTGAAGAATACTACAGCACACTGTGAGGAGGAACAGTTGAAAATTAGGGCTTTTCCTCATCCAATAACTATGCTATAATCCTAACTGAATGTAGGCATTAGATTCCAGCCGCTCTGCATCACGTCACCCCCATCCAATCATCTGGTCAGCAGACTGCTCACATCATCCTCCATTTTAAAGCGTGAGTTTGGGAATCACAAAGTGGATTCACCAACCTATTAAGCGCTAGCTACCGGAGATCAACCAGCAGGCAACCAGCAAAGGGAAGGTATGGAGGCTCAAACTCACCTGCCTCATCCCGCCCTCGCACCCGCCTCTCTCTGCCTTTTTCCCGGGGATGGAAATTTCTTTTTAAAAATGGCTAACTTAATGGAGCGATGAATAGGCGGATATGCATGCAGGCAAAGCCAGAAATAAAACAATTTTTTTTCAAAGTTGTAACACAAAGCGTGCCTCTCAAAAATCCCCCCCCCCAAATCGGAAACGATATTAATGGGAACGAGTGAGGATATCAGAAAGTGCCTCAAACAAGCTCCATGGTATTCCCAGGAACTTCGGGATAAGAACAAGGAAGTGAGACAACTGGAGCAAAAGTAGAGGAGAACTCGTGATGATGTGTCTAGGACATCCATGGCACTCTTATGAAGGCACATGAGAATGCAGTGAAAGTGGCGAAACGAGATCTCTACACCGCAGAAATCGTGTCCGCAAGCTCTCACCCAGTGCAATTATTTAGAGTAATCAGGTCTCTTGCTGCCCTCAAGGAACGGCTCACAGGGAAAGGAAGTTTGATTTGAGCTGTGCAGCTTTATCAAGCTATTTTGCAGATAAAGTTCTATCGCTCCGCCATGACCTACCTGCCACGATTGATACAGGTTGTGAACTGGAAGCTCTGTGGCTGTTGAGGGGGTGATTGTTTGATGGCTTCAGATGGCTCTCATTAAACAAGTGGGTAAGTTGCTAGGGTCAGTGAAAGCAATCACTTGCCCCTTATATCCTATCAATCCTGGTTGCACAAGACCCACAAGTTCCAGTCTGGTGACCAAAAATGGACATGGACATTGAGGGGTGGGTGCAGAAGTGTGCTGCCTACCAGGAGTCCCGGCTGCTTGCAGCCCATGCCCCAGTGCATCCATGGGAGACGGGGCCCTGGTCTAGGCTGCATATAGATTTTGCGGGCCCGTATAAGGGGTAAATTTTCTTAATTGTTGTGGATGCCTATTCCAAGTGGCTAGAAGTGTTGGCTGTCCATCAATGATAGCGCAAACAGTTGGCAAAGAACTGCGCTGCCTGTTTGCCTCACATGGCATCCCGGATGTAATAGTTTTGGACAATGCTGTACAATTTAGGGGTGCCGAGTTCGAGACATTCCTGGCAAATGGACTTGTGCAGCATGTGACACCAGCGCCCTTCCATCCAGAGACCAATGGCCAAGCAGAATGCATGGTGAGGACAACTAAGGACTCACTGGCACGGCTGGTGCACGGGGACTGGGGCCAGCGGCTTGCAAGTTTCCTGCTAGCACAACATGTGACGCCCTGCGTGTCCACTGGTCATAGCCCGGCGGAATTATTGATGCGCCGCCGCCTGACAACATTGCTGGACAGATTGCACCCGGATTTGGGGGAACCCAAGGTGCCTGGAGGGAAGTTGGGAGGTCGGGAACCAAGGGTGTTTTTTTCCCATCTGACAGGGTGTATATCCGGAATTATGCAAATGGCCCTATGTGGTTGCCAGTGGAAGTCCAGGAGGTGACGGGTCCAGTGTCTTACAGGGCAGTAACGCCAGATGGGAGGGTCTATAGGCGTCATGTTGACCAAATATGATGAAGGGTCCCCACAGATAGCCCTGTTCTTATGGAAGAGACCAATGGACAGGAAGCTCTGGCATTTGACCAGGGAACCAATCTATCAGGAACAGATTTAGCACCTAGGGTTCCAGATCCAGCACCAAGTGTTCGCAGCGAGGAGGCCAAGCCAAATTGCGATGCCTCAGGAGAGCAGGACATTCCCCCTGAGCCCCCAGACAATGAGGTCCCTCCACCAAGTCGGTCACAAAGGGTGCGTTCAAGACCTCAGTATTTGAAGGACTATGATGAATGGGGGGGAGAGGTGTAATGTATTGAGTTAATTGGGCCAACTGCCCCTTTAAGGCTTTGCAGACGGTTCCCTTGTATTGAGACTATTTAAGTTGCACGTACGTTTATTAGTTGCTGGTTGTTAGGTGTCCCTGTGCGTTAATAAAGGGTTTTGTAGAACGTGTGTCTCTCTCACAATCAGATACAAGAACTGTTAGACATAGAACTGCAGGAACTTAGCAGTAAAGCTAGAAACGTTTGCTCGCCATTGAGCTTGGGGAACTCACCAAGCTCTCAGCCCCTAGTTGCGTACTTCTACCATCTAATCATCCCACAACAGCGTAGAGCGTTCATTTTTTTTAATTCAAAGTTTTTTATTTTATTTTCCAAGATTAAAGATAGTACAATGCAAGTAATCTACATTATTGATACAGAAAGAAAAAGATTATGCTCTTCATTTAATACTCTTAATACCCCGTTTCAATCCCCTTTTAACTTATTTTCTTAGGTAAATCAGATAAGAGCCCCATTGTTCTTGAAAAGCCTCTTCTCTTCATTTAAGAATATAAGACCCCACATAACTACAATATTATGGACTTTTACCCAAAGCTTATAAACTTTTTCACGTTTCCACCACATTTAGAAGGAGAAGCCTACTTTGTTACCATCATTTCAGCATTTGTTTGCATAGTTTTTAACAATTTTAACAGTCATTTTTGGTGTCCCAAAACACCTATGAAACAATTTATACTTAACACAATCTTAGAGCCATCCACATTTCCACTAGGAAATAAAAAGCCTACTTAGTTGTACGGAAAAAAAAAATATAGGTTGTTAAGGTTGGTAAGTTATATAAGTGCAAGTTATTAATACAAAAAATGGTAAAATAGTCTTCATTAGTTATACCTCCTCGATTAGATGTCTCCTTTTAGTTGTGCTTTAAGTTTAGGCTGGGAGTCACTGTGGAGATTCCCGTAGACTTGCGTTCTGTCCAAATCAGAGTATGCATCGGTGAATCTTGAGGCGGTCGTACCTCCTAGGCTCATATTTTTTAACAATTTTAACAGTCATTTTTAATGTCCCCTAGCACCTATAAAACAATTTGTACTTAACACGATCTTAGAGCCATCCACATTTCCGTCACATTTAAGAAAAGAGGCCTACTTAGTTGTGCAGAGGAAAAAAATATATAAGTTGTTAGATAAGTATAAGTTATGTAAGTATAAGCTGTTAATACAAAAATAGTAATATAAAGTCTTCGTTAATTACATTTACACCTCCTCAATTAGGTGCCTCCTTTTAGTTATGCTTTAAGTTTAAACTGGGAGTCACTACAGAGATATGTTATATAATTCAAATTCAGCTAACACAGGAAATCTAAGCCCCCGCACTTACATGATAGTATAGACTTACAATGAGCAATAAAGTATAGTCTTCATCTGTTATTCTTAAACCCCTTCCATTAGGTGTCTCCTTTTAATTAAGCTTTAATTTTGGGCTGGGAAACACTGCGAAGTTAGATTTAATAATACAGATTCTGCTTACTTAGAAGATCTTAGACCACAGATTAACTTCTTAACTAGTTATATTGCCTATGTGGCTACAGAAAAAAATAAAAAGGAGGAAAATAATTTCAACTACTGTTTCTCCTTTCCGTTCCCCAGACTTCTTAAGGGGATCTCATATCGAGGCTTGTTGCATCTTGTTGTTCCTGTTGACTAATGTTCTGTCCAGTTGGCCTTTGGCTTAGAAAGTGCAGTTGTAGTCTTTCCCTCGGAGTATACATCGGTGAGTCTTGAAGCAGTTGTACCTCCTGGGCTCCAATATCAGTACAGTTTTTTTCCCCAAGAAGCTCCTTTAAATCGATTACTTTCACAGCGGATCCATATATCTTTTGATTGGTTCTTGTGTACTGTTGCTTTGGAGTGGCTGTATGTCTTTTTAGGAAGGGTGTCCTTATCTAGGCTGCAAAGCTCCGACATCCCCTTTTCCATCTCCATAGTTTCAAATTTCTCTTCTGCTGGTAGTTTTCCACCATAGAGCATTCATTTTAACTAGAACTAATACTCTACCTTCTGCTGTTCTATATGGGAGATTTCAACAGATCCCGTATTCAGCTAGGTTGTGCCCATGTGGACAATGCTGTATAGAATCAATTACACACGTTTTCTTCCATTGTCCATTTTATTCTTCGATCCAAGCTAAATTTCTTAACTCACTGCTGTGTAAAAGAGAATTGCATTTGGATGAACGAAAGTTTCTTTTGACATCACAGAACCCTGATATAATTGAACCAGTTGCAAAGTTTTTATATCTTGCCATGAGAAATCATGAATGTATTATGTCTAAAGCATGATCTTTGCCTTTGTTCTCACTAGCAGTGGATCCTTTTGCACTTTACCTTCTTATATTGTACTTTTATATGCTATTAAAGGCTTGTTGTTGTTGTAGTTGTTGTGTCTCTCTCACTATTTAATAGTGTTCTTGTTTCACCTTCAGAACTTGTTGAGTCTTAATGTCTTGTCCGTTAAGGGGTCAAAGGGCAAAGGGGCACCCTTGTTGGGCTGTGTTGAGGATGTCCATTGCCTTAATCCAGCTTGTTCTGCATAGCAACACTGAAGTTCCTTGGCAGTCTCCCTTCGAAATACTCACTGCCAGAGTCAGTCCGAGATCTGAGTGTGAGTTCTGATGATATCTTTCTGTGCCTTTAGTATATTTTTCAATGTCTTTTTGGTGAGGGGAGAACTTTCCCCTCAGTTACTTTGTGTGGTGACAAATGCCCTTGTTTATTTCCTGTGGATCTCACCAACAAGGTCCCTGCCACCTTTGACATTCGGAAATGGCAAAATCCAATGGTTTGGGGCTAAACAACGCAAGTATAGATCAGAAACTGTAACAGTACAGACTGAAGCAGAGTTAGACCCTCCTAAATCTGCACACATTGATAGGATTAGAAGAGTGTAACTTTATTTTGGATTGCACTGGAAGCCTCCAGAATTGGGGTGAACATGGGATTAGGGATGTGCAATTTGGATTTGGAAACGTCTGAATCAGCCGAATCGTTATCTATTCGGCCATTTCAGACACTAACACGGTATGAATCGTGCTTTCTGTCATTTAAAAATGGCCAAATCTCTTTGATTCAGCAATTCAGCCGCTGAATCGAATCGGTTTGGCTGAAGCAGAGGCAGCTGTTAGCTTCCCCAGCCTCCTGCTTCCTCTCCTGCTCCCCCCCCCATATTTTTCCCACTGAAAAGGGCAGAGGGGGGAGGGGTGTAAGTTATACCCCTCAAACTTCTAGGGGACTTCAGGGATGGTCTGCCCTGATCCCCTTGCAATTTTTATGAAGATTGAAACAGGGGGTCCTATCCTAGGGGCTCCCAAAGAGGGTTCCACCATTCCCCATAGACTTCAATGGGGAATCAAGTTCAGACTAGAGAATCTGAATCTCCATTATATCCTATGGAGTGGCTAGGGGTACCCTCTTTGGGAGCCCTTAGGATTGGACCCCTTGAGCCAATTTTCTTGAAACTTTCAGAGGTCTCGGGGAAGATCCTCCCTGAGCTCCCCTAGATGTTTGAGGGGTGTAACATAGCTAAATGTCCTTGCAGACAAGGACAAATCCCAGTTCATTTTTGACAAATCCTGGTTTCTTTACCTTGCTGCCTCATCTCTCTGCTTGCTCAGCTGTAGCATCCAGGAGCAAGTCAGAATTAAGACAAGGGGTCTGATTGAAAATACTGTATATACTGCATATAAGCCGAGGGTCCTAATTTTACCATAAAATCCGGGCAAACTTATTGACTTGCGTATAAGCCAAGGGCTTTTTCAGTGTGAAAAAAGTGATGAAAAATTAGGCTTATACGCAAGTATATAGGGTACTCTTATGGAAAAATCACAAAGTCATCATATGTACATCATATGCGGTCTCTTTTTTGGCATGATGGGTCTGAGTTTCCTTTCATGTTCCCTGCGTCTCCATCCCTTCCCAGCAGAGTTCCAAGGGCTCCTTCTGATTCCACGCAGCTGCAGAGTGGCTGCCTACTGGGAACCCCAGTCACAACTCATTTTTTTTTAAGTGGTAATGTTGACTTGGGGAAGGCACTGGCAAACCACCCCGTATTGAGTCTGCCATGAAAACGCTAGAGGGCGTCACCCCAAGGGTCAGACATGACCCAGTGCTTGCACAGGGGATACCTTTACCTTTACCTTTAATGTTGACTAGTTTGGGCCCTCAGTCCATAATTAAGGCTCAGCAGTTTTCAGTGGCAGTCTAAGTAAATTAGATCCTTCCATGTCCTTTGAAGTCAATTGAAGGATGTAAATCAGTTTAAGATTGTACTGCCTACCCTGTTCTGAACCCACATAATCCAGCAGATTTAGACTGGATGAAGGTTACATAGTGTTCTATGTAAATGTTCCAAAATATTTTATGAAAACCACCCAGAGCCATAGGGAAGGGTGGTATAAATATCTAAATAAATCAATAAATCAATAAATACTTTTTCACACAGTTAGAGTTTAACGAGATCTGAACCTGCAAGAAAAATGGACAACTGAGATCAACATGCAATTCAAGAAGGACAAGGATAAATAAGAATAATTAATTGATGGTTTTTATGTTTTTATTATCTGTAACTGTTGCAATGTTCACCGTCCTGAGCCAACAAGGGGTGGTATATAAATGGAATAAAGAAATAATTGAAATGAAGGGTTCTACAATTGGGACATAAATATAGACGCATGCATAGTGGAATGGGAGATACACCTCTGGGTAGCAGGGTGTGTGAACAAGATCTTGGGGTACTTGTGGACTGTAAGCTAAATCTGAGCAGACAGTGTGATGCAGCAGTAAAGATGGTGAATGCAGTTTTGGGCTGTATCAACAGAAGCATATGTCAAAATCGAAAGATGTCATAGTCTTACTGTATATTGCATTGGACAGACCACACCTGGGTGTAAACTGCACGGAGCTTTTATTCCAACCCCAGATTAATTCAGTCCCTGCCCTCTACACAGAATGCGATTTCCGTTTGGATTTGGGGCAATTTAAAATTTCCTTCTGCAGCAAGAAAGATTGATCCGGAGTGACCCTACCTTTATGGTGCGATATCTTAGAGTGCTTTTAACCCTCAATATTTAAAGGCTCTCCTCCTGAATCTGGGCTCTCCTCCATGGTAGAGGACCCGTGATTGGCCACAGGTGGTCATGTGACAAACTTGCCTTAAAGGAGAAGCCCCTAATTTCTCTCAACTTCTGTCGGTCCTGGATTTTTTTAAACCGCCGTAAGTCAATGCACACAAAACTCCCTTATTCATGTATATTGTAGCTGAAGGTCCACATTTGCTATTACTTCTTTCCTTCATTCCTTTGTTCTTTTGCTCCTTTGCCCCTTCCTTCCTTCATTCCTTCATTCATAGAGTATATTCCACCCTTCTCTTACAAAAGAGTACAAGGGCTGTCTCGCAACAGTTTAAAAATTATTCCAGTATCAGAAGGGTCATCGCTAAAATATACCCAGAAAAAATTTCACAAGAGAAAACATCTGGCAAACCAATTGCTACTGAAAACAAAAGGAGGAACTAAAAATCTGATGGGTCAATTCCATCTTGAAGGCCCTGCAAAACCTTGATATGTCCCTCAGGACATGGGTCTCTTCTGATAAAGATTCTACCATAATGGGGCAACAATGGTAAAGGCAGAGCCCTGGTAGAAGCAATATGGTTTCCTAAGGAACAGGTAGTGTTAAAAAGATTGTGTGTTGATGAGTGCAAGCAACACTGGAGGAAGGATTTATATTGGGAAAGGTGGTCCTTCAGGTATTCTGGTCCCAAACCATTTAGTTATTTAAAGGTTATAACCAGCACCTTGAACCTAACCCAGAAACAAATTGGCTACCAGTGCAGCTGCCTCAAGATTGGCTGCCTCAAGATTAGCTTTGACGAATTTCCAACAG
Source organism: Paroedura picta (assembly GCF_049243985.1). Classification (NCBI taxonomy): domain Eukaryota; kingdom Metazoa; phylum Chordata; class Lepidosauria; order Squamata; family Gekkonidae; genus Paroedura; species Paroedura picta. Next base: position 7,646,650 of record NC_135373.1, on the reverse strand, counting down.
CACTCTCTGACTGATGTATGGAGAATGAAACACCTGAAGGAAAGGCAATACACTTTCTTTTCCAGTAGACATAATTCATACTCACGGCTGTATCAATGCTGGACATCAGTGCATCTGGTTCCTAAAATCACCAAAACAGAAATATTGCCAAACACATTCGGTGATCATAACCCCCTGTGGGTAGAAATATCCTATAAAAGAATCAGCAGGAGATGGTGGAAGATGAATAACTACATTTTAGAAGTTCAGGAGATTTTACAAAGGTGTGAAATCGATCTGAAGGAATTTGGGATACCAGCAAAGATGTATTTGGGATACCAGCAAAGCTTTTATGGGAGGTATTTTATTACATATGGATATGAAGATAACGAAAAAACGAAGGGAAGAACTGAACCGAATTGTGAAAACTCTCAAACAATTAGAAAACTTACATCAAACCAAGCAAACAAAACAGGTTGCAAAACAAATCAAACTGCTGCGAACCCAAAGAGATAATATTGAATTAAAAGACCTAAGGAAAAAGCTAGAGTTCCTAAAACAAAAAGATTTCGAATGGGCTGATAAGCCCGGAAGATGGCTGGCCCACAAACTGAGAGTAAAAGCTCAAAAACACAATGTAACCAAATTGAAGCTAGATGGCAAAGAATATACTACTGAATCTGAAATCCAGCAATGTTTCACAGAATTTTTTCAACAACTTTACCAAGTCTGGAAGCAGGCCATTGACTGTACTACTTTCTGCAGGACCATACCGATCAAACAGTTTACGGAACACCATAAAAATATCCTAAATCTAAAAATCACAACACAAGAAATAAACAAAGCGATATCGATGGCAAAATTACTGAAGGCACCAGGACAAGATGAATGATCGTCTATCTATTACTAGGAATTTTCACATATTATTACCCTTATTCTACTCCAACTGTTGAATGAAGTCATTGAGAACCCAAATAAGAAACTGCCTGAATCATGGCAATGGACCTCTCTCTCTCCAATACCAAAGGAAGGAGGAGTTCGATCCTCTCCACATTCCTACAGACCTATCTCACTATTAAACACTGATTATAAAATCTTTGCAAAAATTTTGGCTGAGAGATTGAAGAAATGTATAGGTGACATAGTAAACCCAGATCAAACTGGTTTTATCCCAAGAAGACTGATGAGGCATAACTTAATATTTGTTTTGAGTGCAATTGACTTTGCTTGAATTTAAAGAACTAGAATTGCCTTTTTATTTCTAGATGCGGAAAAGGCATTTAACAATGTCTATTGTGACTTCCTGATGGAAACACTACGAAGAATGGACTGTGGAAATATATTTTTAACTTGGTTGCAAGCATATACTCTACACAAAAAGCGAGGTTATTGGTTAACGGCATGCTAACAGAAGATATAATTATGATTAAAAATGGAACATGGCAAGGCTGTCCACTATCATCTCTACTATTTAACTTGATCTTAGAGATGCTTGCAACCTTAATCCGATCCTCTGATAATATTGTTGGTTTGAAGGTTAGAGGAGAGGAATTCAAGCTTAAATGCTATGTGGATGATGTTGTCTGCGTCTTAACAGAACCCTTAACATCTATCTCAGCTCTTTTCAAATTGTTAAACATCTTTGGCTCATATGCTGGGTACAGAGTTAATAGATCTAAAACAAAAATACTATTACAAGAAATATCTAATAAAAAGCAAATCTGGATGTGAAGTTAATCCTAAAATGGTTAAATATTTAGCCGTATACCTGAGTAAAGATATATCAGAGCTCATAACAAATAATTATGGAAAGTTATGGCAGGCAATCAAACAAGATTTAACAATTTGGTCCAAACTGAAGATCTCATGGTCTGCCCGCATAGCTGCAATAAAGATGAATGTGTTACCTAAACTAAAATTTCTTTTTCTAAGTCTACCCATAGCACTTGGTGATAAGCAATTGAATAGATGGCAATCCGAACTGAACAAATTTATTTGGGCATATAAGAAACCACGGATCGCTACCAGAGTGTTGCAAGATGCCAAAAAGAGAGGGGGACAGGCTGTGCCAAATTTAAAACTATATGCACATGCTGTGATGTTAGTTATACTAGCAGATTGGATGATTAACCCAGTGTTCAAAGATTTAGCATGAGATAAGGCTGGGCTGGGATCAAGCTTGCATGAAATTCTTTGGCCCTCTTCAAGTCAGAAAACAAAAAACAAAAAACTGTGGTTTGATGGTGCCTTGAAGATTTGGCTAAGGGTAGATTATTGGCAAAATGCTCCCTAATAAAATCACCAATTGAAGCTTATTTCACCGCTCAACAGCAAACAAGGATATCCTGTCTGAAGTATATAGACATCTTAACTAACACAGGCAGACTAAAAGACCTTCAAACTCTGAATGAAGGAGGAATTCCATTGCAATGGATAGAATAAAACCAACTGAAGTCGAGACTCAAAATGGAATTTGGAACTTCAAAGGTTGTTAAAATATCCCTAATGGAGTTTAAGCAAATCATTATGCAGGAAAAACCCCACTTACAAAAACAAATTTATAAATACTCTTGCAATATGAGACTGAAACAAAATCTATTAAGAACTGCATGATTAAATGGATGATGAACCTCAAAAACTCAAATCTCTTTAGAAACTTAGGGAGGGATATGGAATAAGATACCAAAGCTAATTAGGAGTCAGGCTGTTAGGGAGAATTGGTATAAAATGTTTTAACGTTGGTACCTAACACCAAAAGCTTCAGTAAGGATGCCCAATAGGGGTCATAACAAATGTTGGAAGTGTCAGGAGAAGGTGGGATCATTTTTTCACATGTGGTGGAGGTGTCATAGGGTGTATAAGAATTGGTCCAAGGTTCACTTGGAGCTAGAAAAGATGCTAAAAATGAATGAAACCTGAGTATTGCTTACTAAGTTTCTTTCCAGAGAATCTGCCAGTACAGGCAAGAGTATTATTTTTTATGCTACAATGACGGGCAGAATACTGTTGGCTAAAAATTGGAAAGTGAAGACGATACCCACGACAGAACTTTGGTTAGAAAAGCTATCTGAATTTGCTAAATTGGCGAGACTGACAGTATTAGTCAATAGCCGACCGGAAAATGAATTCCAGAAGCAATGGAAGCTCTTTGTGGACTATCAAACTAACCAATAACTGAATAGAGGTGAAGGAGTGGGGATGAATCTCTCAAGAGAACCAATTAATCAATGACAAACTTATGTGTGTGTATATATATATATAATCAATAAATATTAACTAAATAATAATAAAAAAAGATTGGCTGCACATGAGTAGAACAAGATCAGCCAGTCAACATGCAGTTGCTGCATTCTGGACCACCTGAATGTTCTGAAATATCTTCAAAGGCAGCCCTTTGCAGATTATATTATGGTAGTCCAGTCTGGAAGTGACTGTGATATGGATCAAAAGGAGACCAGGCCAAATAGGGGGCCAGTTGGCAGACGGTGAAGATGGGGAAATGCTTGCTTTATCAAGCTGGACATCGATGGCTTTCCCCCTGTCAGGCCAGTTCTCCATTCTACATCTTATAGACCTCTTCGCTATATGAATCTATCATTGCAGCAGTGCTCCAAGTGCTGGGGCCTTATGAGTGTGGACAGAGATGTGTGGGGATAATCCCATTTAGAGTCTCCCACCATTATGGAGGGGCATGTTCCTTGGCAGGTTATATAACCTATTTGTTCTCTAACCTATTGCTCCTCTCCAGCTTCAAGGCTATGGTGTGCTGGAGCTGACCTCAGTAGGCAAGCATGCTCCTGAAATGACTCCTGAGCCAATGTAATCATCTTTCAACCAGCCACACAAATTATGATCCCATCTGTCTCTAGCTGTTAATGAGATCCATTGTTCAGAAGGAGAAGAGGTCCACATGGAGAAGCCTGTGGCTTTTCCGAGATAATCAACTCATGTCAATTTTTCCGCTGTTTGCCCAAAGATACCCCTTGTATTTGTTTTAGACTGTTCAGAATTTTAAAAAAAGTTGGCAAAGAAAGAAGGAGGAAAAACAAAGATGATGTGCAAGGAACATTGGCTTATTTCAAAGTTTTATACCCTGCTACTCACCCTTTGGGTGTTTAAACTGCCTTATGAATACTGTGGAACAAAAACAAGTTTGGTCTTAATGAGGTGGGATTCCATATGCAGTTTTTTCACCCTCCAACAAACTATGCATTCCCTCCTCCTGTAAAGAGCAGCTGTGACTAACCTGGTGGCCACCACTGATACGGCGGTGGATGAGCAACGAAGAAGGAGCTCTTCTGCAGAGCATCGGGGGGGGGGCGGTAAGAGGGGGGTGCTCTGAAACAGGAGAAGAGGCATGGGGGCACGTGGCGTCCATAAAATTTGCCACCTGGGAAGGGATGGCCTCTTCTCCTGCAGCGGCCGACCAACTGATGGTTCTTGTTTCAGAATTGTTGTTGTTAGGTGCGAAGTCGTGTCCGACCTATCATGACCCCATGGACAATGATCCTCCAGGCCTTCCTGCCTTCTACCATTTCTCGGAGTCCATTTAAATTTGTACCAACTGCTTCAGTGACTCCATCCAGCCACCTCATTCTCTGTCATCCCCTTCTTCTTTTGCCCTCAATTGCTCCTAGCATTAGGCTCTTCTCCAGTGAGTCCTTCCTTCTCATGAGGTGGACATGCTACAGTTTCTCTACAACTTTCTTTAGTTGTGGTGCCCAAAACTGAATACAGTACTCCAAGTGTGGTCTTACCAGACCGGAATAAAGGCGTAAAGAACAGCCGCGAGTCAGCGGCGGCCGTGGTTGCCGCGGCGGGGAGGCGGGGCAAAAGGACGCAAAGGCGTCTGCCCGGCAAGGGGCAAGGGGCGGGCCTCAGGCGCAGTACTTAAGCGCCACGAGGCTGGGGACTCACCCCTTTGCCTCAGGAAGAGCCGGAGGACAGTTACCCACCCTCCCACACGGACGTTCAATTTTCGTCACAACTGCGGAAGAGGGGCAAGAGGCGGAGTAGTTTGGCCAGGGACCAGTTTGCGTACTGGTCCGCGGGGTTGGGGGTCTCAATAAGAGACCGGCTACAATGAGTGCGGCCTTGCCCGGCAGGGAAGGTCAGGGGCTCGGGGCCAGGAGGCAGGGATGGTTGTATGCGGTGGACGCCCGACAACCATTAACCGGACTGCTCCCAGGGGAGGGCATTCAAGGGGCAAGGGAGCCTTCCTCCCGGCTGGGAGGGAGGAGGACCCAGGGCGCCCCTTGAGCCCATGTCAGCAGCCGGACGGCTGCATGGGGATCACTCCTCACCTCGTGCCAAGCCAACCCCTGCGTTTTGGGGAAGTTAATAAAGTTGTGGCCTTTTTGACGCCAAATAAAGGTGTTGCGTCTTTATTGGCCACTTACCACACTGCCAGGCAACACCACTTCACATGTACTGGACAATATAGTTGTTTTAATAAAGCCCCAAATCCCATTTTCTAATTTAGCTACCAAGTCACACTGCTGACTCATGTTCAGTGTAAGATCCTTTTCACATTTGCTACTGCCAAGATAAGTCTTGTCCATCCTATAGTGTTGCATATGATTTTCCCTACATAAATGAAGAATGTAATCAATATTCAAATTGTTTTTATTCATTTTAGTCCGTTTCCTAGACTGTCAAGATAACCTTGTATTCTAAATCTGTCTTCTGATATGTTTTCTATCTATCCCAGTTCAGTGTCATCTGCAAATTTAGTAAGTACTCCCTCTATTCCTTCATCCAAAACATTTATGAATATGTTGAACAACAGAAGGCCCAGGACAGATCCCTGAGGCACTCCTCACTTCTCTCCAAGAAGATGAAGAACCATTTACAAACTCCTTTGGGTAGAATCAATTCAGCTAACAGTAATAGGATTAATAGAATAAAAATTATCGAGTTGGAAGAGGCCTCCTGGGTCACCTAATCCAACCCCCTGCATTATGCAGGACACTCATGATTTAATTGTTTATATGTTTTTAATTCTATTACTTATTAAGTGTACTGGATGGCTTTCATATGCACATATTCATGATTGGGAGAGCTGTGTTATTACCATTTTCTTAAATATGTTTTCTATCTTGTATCTACACTTTCTCAGCTTTTGTATCCACTGAAAACTCCAGAAATATTCTTCAAGCTTCAAAAAAACCCCAAAAGTGATGTAATTGTGCAGAATATAGTTGGGAAGCATAGCTGTGTACAATTCCACCTAGGGAACCTCCCCTTCCCACCCCCTCCAGACTCATTGTTGGCCATTTTCAGATGGGGAGGGTGGGTCGATATGATAAATGTGTAACAGGTTTAATATATATATATATATATTTAAAAACAACACAGGATTAGATATTGAATAAACAATATAACAGAATTTTGAATATAAGATTCTGAAAATTTTATATTTTACTTTAGGATGCTTTGGGCTGATCCTGCGTTGAGCAGGGGGTTGATCTAGATGGCCTGTATGGCCCCTTCCAACTCTATGATTCTGTGAGTCTGATTCTGTGATTCTGAAAAAGCTGAAACTGCATGTATAATGCAAGAGTTTGTTGGAGGGTGAAAGAACTTCATATGGAAGCCCACTTCATTAAGACCAAACTTGTTTTTGTTCCACAGTACGCATAAGGCAGTTTGAACACTCAAACAGTGAGTGGCAAGGTCTAAAACTTTGAAATAAACCAATATTCCCCGTAGATCATTTTTGTTTTTCTTCCTCCTTTCTTTTCCAATTCTTTTTTCACTCTGAAGAGAATCAAACAAATACAAGGGATATCTTTGAGCAAACATCAGAAAAACTGACATCACATGAGTATCTCAGAAAAACCACAGCTTTCTCCATGTGGACCTTTGTCCAAATCATCACCTTTTCTTCAGAATAATGGATCTGATTAACAGCTAGCAACAGATGGGCTCATAGTCTGGATGTGTCTGGTTGAATGATGATTACATTGGCTTAGGAGTCACTTCACGAGCATGCTTACCTACTGAGGTCAACCCCAGTACACCATAGCCTTGAAGCTGGAGAGGAACGATATGTTAGGGAATATAATACTACCTTCCAGGAATGTGCTCCTCCATAATGGTGGTGGACTCTAAATGGGATTGTCCCCACACATCTTTATTCACACTCATAGCGCACCACCACTAACCTTAAAGCACTGTTGCAATGATGGCTTTATAAACTGAGGAGGTCTGCAAGCTGAGATGATATAACAAAATGACCAATCAATACAAAGATGATAATGAAACATAAAAGAAAGGATGGGCTGGGTGACAGGCTACCTGACCATCCAAGAGGAGAGAAAAGAGGGGGCAGGCAGTACCACAGTCACCTTTAAAGGGCCCCATCCAGCCTGGCCTCCTCACTTCCCTGCTATGACCCTAAGACCCTATGTGTCTCCAGTGAGTGGCATGCAGGGCCTTATGGGGACTTTAGGCCTCCAGCCATGGCCTTGGATTGGTGTGCCTTCCTCACAGCATGGACTCTGCCACCACCTGAATCTTGAGACCAGGGTAAGTGTCAGCCATGTTTCACAGAGCCATTGAGACCACGAAGTGCTGAGACCATACAAGTGCATTCCTTGAGAGCTTACGCTGGTGGACAGCAAATTAAACCCAGCATGAGGTAGATTCCTCGATGGAATACAAAAGTTGTGTTCCATGTTGAGATGGAAATGCTTTGTTTGAATGTCCACAAAGACTGATCTGCAGGCAACAGAAAGACTGAACTGCTGCAGGCCTCATAACTGGAGTTCCCCCAAATTTGGTTTGATGTATGTCTCTTTTTTAGCTGCCTGCATATGTCACACCCTTCCTGCTTTACAGCTCCATGTACTGCACAAATTAGTTGACCTAACTTGAATTCAGCTGCATTCATCTTCCCAATTAAGTCACAGTTCTACTAACCTGCATGTTCTCAACCATCTTTCGAAATATCTAAGTACTGCGGATACAAATCCGGGTGTTCACTTGTGAAATGGAAAGAGACAGAATACAAGCAAATTAAATGCACCTTATAATTATTTGTTATGTATTTATCATATTTAATAATCATCCCATATGCAGATAACCTCCGAGGCTTATTGTATAGTATGTTGAGGTTGGGTATAAATATTAATTTAAATCTGAAATATTGGGCTTAAATCTATCCCTGGGGTCTAAAGCTATTGTTAAATAAACCTGCCCAACTCCACCAAGCCCCAGTCTTATATTTTTATGTGCAGCTTATCAAAAACTTCAAGAATGTATCTCTAATTAACCCCCAGAAATTAAAGAATGAGGTCCAGCAAGATGTGGAGTTAGATTGGGAGCAGAACACCTATTCATGATTTGAAAGAATATCTGTGATTGATTGATTGATTTACATATCGTCCTCCTCAAAGGCTCAGGTAAGAAAGATAAGAGTGAATGTACTCCTTTTACAAGGAAATCCACTAAAAGAAATTTAGTTTAATTTTCTCCCCCTTCTATCAAATTGATGTCACTATTGTTGTTGCCTCTTGTGCCGCAGAGTGGTAAGGCAGCAGACATGCAGTCTGAAGCTCTGCCCATGAGGCTGGGAGTTCAATCCCAGCAGCCGGCTGAAGGTTGACTCAGCCTTCCATCCTTCCAAGGTTGGTAAAATGAGTACCCAGCTTGCTGGGGGGTAAACGGTAAGGCACTGGCAAACCACCCTGTATTGAGTCTGCCATGAAAATGCTAGAGGGCGTTACCCCCAAGGTCAGACATGACTCAGTGCTTGTTAGTATTTGATTCTCTTCAGAAGACACGGTTCCTTATTGGAGTGGGGTTTTAAAAAACAGCTCTTTTTCAAATCAAGCATAAAAACTCTCTTGAAAATGTGTTTGAGTTTCCACCCCCTCCCCTCCAAGTTTCAATTCAGCTTCCTTCGTGATATTCCTCAAATGTTCTTTGAAGGGGAACTGTAATTTTTCCCCATCCTTGGCTCTGGCATTTGTCTGTTTGCACATAGTTATGGCATATAATGACATTGACTCTTTGGCATCAAGGTGACTTCTGGCTTTTGCAATCAATATTTATCCTTCACAGGATTTAATCTTTCCTGATTGGCAATCATAAGGGTACCCTTGATCAAGGAGGCATTGTATTTGATCATCCAGCCTTGCTATGCAAGGAGTGAGATACCGTATAAATACAGCTGATGCGGGTCTTCCTTTCTCACCCCAGTGACTTCATCTTTGAGTGGACCCCAAAGAAGCCAAGATGAAATTTCAACTTCTTGCCGCTGTGCTTCTTGTCTTTCTCCTTTGTCCACAGGACAGTGAACAGGTAAGACCCCCTTTTACTTTGAACAGTACAATATGATATGTTTTATTAAGGTTTATTAAGCATGTTAATTTAGAGACAGGACAGAAAATTTTGAGTCACACAAAAACTCTTTTTCCTATAGAAATTATATCCCTTCACAAAACTCCCAGGGTTTATTTTTTTGTTGTGCTTTTTAATATATTCTCTCACCATAAAATGAGAAAAAGGCACTACTGTACTAAGGGAATGATTTCCAACTAGTAGCAAATATTAAATGTGCACCTATTTCTTATTGTCTCTCTCAAAAAATAAATGTAAGGGAGGAAACAATCAGATTGTGCCAACTAAGAATTACATTAATATCTGGAAGTACAAATAATTGACTACTTACTTTCTTAATTTAGGCACCCGATTCCATAATCGTAAGTATTAAAATTATCTATCAATTATTCCAAGTCTTCAGTGTTCTTAAAGAATTGCATGAGTATTTTCTACTCCCAAACTAGATAGAGTGCTATTTCATGATGCAGATAAATGGATCAACCAGCAGGTAAGTTTCTGACCCCCTCCCCTTTTTCTCCACTGAGCTAAGATGTAGATAAAATAGAATATGAGTAGAATAAAAATATGAAACAGGGTAAGATACCCATACAGTTCCTCCACAAAGGCTTGTTATGCACGGCTGCCGAAACGGCGATTTCGGGTCACATCGAAAATGCAGAGGGGGAAGACGCGATGCATACCGGTTATGCATGGGGCGGGGCGCAACGGTGGCAAAACCCAGAGTAACCGATTATGCACGCGGCGATCCCGGCGCCGCCTCTGTTTGCGCCCCGATCACCCGAAAGCTGCGCTTTCTTCCGCGTTTCGCTAACACGGTTTTTTTGCGGCATGCCCCGAAGCTGCAGACGGTTTCAGCCGGCACCGTGCGTTATCGGTGATTTTATTCGCTGCCATTCCACCCCGAATGTGCGTTATTCCCCCGTGCATAATGGGTCAAAGTCAACTCTACTTCATTGGTCCCAGTCAAGGCAACCAAAACTGGCCAAACTACTCCGCCTCGTGCCCCTCTTCCGCAGTTGTGACGAAAATTGAACGTCCGGGTGGGAGGGTGTGTAACTGTCCTCCGGCTCTTCCCGAGGCAAAGGGGTGAGTCCCCAGCCTCGTGGCACTTAAGTACTGCGCCTGAGGCCCGCCCCTTGTCCCATCATCGGGACATGCCTGCTGGCGCGTCCCGACCCTTGCCAAGCAGACGCCTTTGCGTCCTTTTGCCCCGCCTCCCCGCTTTGCAGTTACTTTAAGAAGGTATTTTTATTAGGGATGTGTAGTTCGGATTTGGAAACACCTTCACCCGCTCCCCTCCAGCCCCCAGAAAGATGGGGGAACAATTTCCCATGCAAGACAATGGCTCCATTGACTTACATTGCATCCGAATCAATTTGGATGGTTCTGAATTGATCTGAATCGATTCGGATCGATCCAAATCGGCCCGATTCAGTCCGAATTGGGTTCATCTGAACCCGAATCGAACCAAATTGGGACCCCCTTACACAACCCTAATTCTTATCTCTTCTAGCTATTCTCTGGAATTCTCTTTCTCCCTTTCCTTTCTCTCTTTCTCCCTTACCTTTCACGTCTCGTCTCTCCTTAGCTATTTGTATAGCTTCCTCAGACAGCCATTTTGCTTTCTTGCATTTCTTTTTCTTTGGAATGGTTTTACTCGCTACCTCTTGTACAATGGTTCGAACATCCATCCATAGTTCTTCAGGCACTCTGTCTATCAGATCTAATTCCTTGAATCTATTTGGCACCTCTACTGTATATTTGTCAGGAATCTGATTTATTTCATACCTGAGTGGCCCAGTGCTTTTCCTTACTTTCTTCAGTTTAAGCCTATATTTTGCAGCAAGAAGCTGATGATCTGAACCACAATCAGCTCCTGGTCTTGTTTTTACTGACTGTATAGAATTTCTGTGAGCTATGCCCAGTCTGTATAGAGCCAGTTTGGTGTACTGGTTAGGAGTGCGGATTTCTAATATGGCATGCCAGGTTCAATTCTGCACTCCTCCCATGCAGCCAGCTGGGTGACCTTGGGCTCGCCATGGCACTGATAAAACTGTTCTGACCGAGCAGTGATAACAGGGCTCTCTCTGAATCACCCACCCCACAGGGTGTCTGTTATGGGGAGAGGAAAGAAAAGGTGACTGTAAGCCGCTTTGAGCCTCCTTCGGATAGAGAAAACCAGCATATAAGAACCAACTCTTCTTCTTCTTCTTCTTCTTCTTCTTCTTCTTCTTCTTCTTTTTTCTATCTTTGGCTGGAGAGCACATAGTCAATCTGATTTCTGTCTTGATCGGCTAGTGTTGTCCATGTATAGAAATGTCTTTTGGGTTGTTGAAATGCTTATTGTATTCTCTTGACAAAATTCTACCATCCTGTGCCCTGCTTAATTTTGTATTCCAAGGCCAAACTTGCCTGTTATCCCAGTTATCTTTTGGCTTCCTACTTTAGCATTCCAATCCCCAATGATGATAAGCACATCATTTTTGGTGTTGCTTCTAGAAGGTGTTGTAGGACTTCATAGAATTGGTTAACTTCATCCTCTTCAGCAGAAACTTACAGACACACTTTAGGAAATGGTTACAAAGTGTTCAATTAAATTCAGTTGAGTGGCATTGCATTATTTACTTGAGAATTTATATAAACTTCAATGCTGTTTCTCCTCTTACTATAGTCTTGATTCGTTTCATTTATTTTGTTTCATAAAGACCTGGGAAATAATAGTGTTAGAGGGGCTAAAACTAATATATTTATGGACAGTCGTTATGAAGGTTTTAACTCCTTAACTGAATTAGAAGTGCAGGCATCTTCTTAAATATCTGTCTTGTGGATAAGGCTGCCATTTTGAGAAATGCAGTAATTAATGCATTTTCCCCTGTCTCTTTAAATCTAGGATCTCCAACCTGACGTGAGTATTTTAAATGCTTTTTGTTTTACTGCCTGAACCATCGTACTGTGTTCCCCCACATGTGTATGTTGACTAGCAGGGGGAGACTAACCCAGTAACGACACCGACCCGTTTTGTGGCATCAAATTGGCCGCAGCCTTTTATTAACCCAGGACCCTCCAACAGGGAGGGTTGGCCTGCATGCAGGTAGGGGAGCCCCTTCCTGGTCAGCCGGCCGGCTGACCCCCATCACCGCGGCGCTCCGGCTCCACACCTCACTCCCAGCCGGGAGGATGGGATACCTTCCGCCGCGGCTTCCCTGGGAAGCGACCTTTTGAGGGCCCCACGGGCGTCCGCCTCCATGGGGCCCTCCCCATCTCGCTTGGCCCCGGGCCCCTGGCCTCCCAGCCGGGTAGGCCGCGCCCGGTTCTGGCCGGTCTCTTTAGCGAGACCCCCTACTCCGGGGAGTCCCGTGCGCAGTCGGGCTCCCCGCCAACAGGCTCCCCACCTTGCATGACACGCCCCAGACTGCGACGAACAAGAAATAACAGGGAGGGAGGGAGGGTAGCTGTTCAGGCGCGAGATCCAGGGAAAAGAGGCCGGGCCCGCCTCCACGCGGCCTTTTAAGGCCGGCGGCCCCGCCCTTCCCCTGCGCGCCGCGGCGCGGCCTGCTGACGCAGGTGGGTCAGCGCCGCTCCTGGGCGCCCCCGCCGCGTCAACGGCGGCCGCGGTCAATCGCGGCCGCTATTTGCCTGTCGAATTTCACCAAGTGTTCTCCTTATGCGTCCTTCCACAGGACAGCCCCATTTGACTCAACGGCTTCATGATCTAAGGAAAAATATACAGATATTTTGTGGGTGCATGTATAATTGCCATTGTTTGTGGTTTAAAGGGCTGTTGACCATTTAGCCCCCTTTGGAGCACTTGCAATGGATTATAATGTCTTGGACTTATGCTTTCTCTCCTTGCTCATATGAGAGAATGCCCCCACATGTGGTGGTAATGCCCTCAGTTTAGAAAGATTTATGTCCAAGCATTTCCCTCCCAGATTTAGATAATATAGTTTTTTATCTGAAAATGGCAAACTAATAAAAAAAGGTAAAGATTTGGCTGTTGAGGAAATGTGCTATCTGTATATCCATTAAGAACACTTTGTGCAGATGGGAAAGATTCAACTTATAAGAAAAATTCCCCCCCCCCCATTACAAAGCACTGTAAATCTTTATACATTGACCATCCTGCATTTGATTGAAATGTAGGCACTGAGCCTTCCAAATCTTGCTCCATGGAGAATGGTGAATCAGCTTCTGGTGTCCTTCTATATTTCTTCAACAAATAAAGACCAAAAGCGAAAATATGGCAGAGGCACCATTCTCAGGAGAACTTGTTTAGACAGCCAGCCAGCCAGCCAGCCAGATAGACAGACAGACAGACAGACAGACATTTGGGGAGCATTCATTGGTCACAGCATGGGTTAACTGGGGAGAAGATTATATAATTCCTATCCTTGAAATATAGTGGGAGGTATACATTCATCGATGTATAGATATACAGAGATAGATATACAGTTATGATGGCAAAAGGGAGTGATTCTGCATATGGCATATTTTGTGCATGCATGTATATCTGCCATTGTTTTGTTTAAAGGACAGTTAGCCCCTTCGGAACACTTGTAATGGATTTAAATGTCTTGGAGTCCTTTAAAACCCATGCTTTCTGCTCCCTGCTCACAAGACAGAATGCCCCCACATTTGAAAGATGTATGTCCAATCCCTGCCCACCCTGGATTAGATCATTTGGTTTTTCATTTGAAAATCTTAGTTTGGATAGGGCACATTAGCCATAAACTTCCTACATCCCTAAATTCCAATTTCTTGGCAGAAACTCACACACTCATACATTAGGAAATGGTTACATAGTGTTCCAATGAATTCAGTTAGAGTTGCATTGAGTTATTTACTTGAGAACTGAAATAAACTTCAGCCCTATTTCTGCTCTAAGTACAGACCTGGGAAGTTATGTTAGAGGGGTTAAACAAATATAATTGCTAATACTCTATATGAATCTTTAAAATAAATGTACAAATAAATAAATAAAAGCTTAAGTGAATGAGAAGTGCAAGTATTTTCTTAAATATCTGTCATGATTTTAAGGCTGGCACATTGAAAAATATATAAATTAATGCATTTACCCCTCTCTTATTAAACTTAGTCTATCCCAGGCATGGGGAGTGTTTTAAACCTCTGTTTTTGCAGCATGATTTATAATATTTTTTCCTGATGGTCTAAATGATGCCTGTCAGATTTCACCTAGCGTTCTGACAATGTGTCCTTAAACAGGACAGCTGCATTCATCTCAAGTGCTACTTAACCCAAGGGAAAGCATTCAGATGTTTTGTAGGTACATGTATATCTGCCATAGTTTTGGTTTAAAGGGACTTGAGCTGCATAAAACACCTCGAAGTTCTTGGAACTAGTTTCAGTACCATTAACTCCCTTTTAATTTATGCTTCTTCCTCCTCACTATTCATGAAACAAAACAACACTGTTCAGTTCACAATATGAGCCTCCTGGTTCAGATCCCTCTCTCCCTCTCTTTCTTCATATATCTATATCTATATCTATTATGGCTTTTACCTTCATCATGGCTTTTACCTTCCTGGCTGCAAGGGGATGAGGAGAAGATTATATTTTCCTGTCATGGAAATAGAGGAGGCAATATACATCAATCAGTACTTATGGATAAATGTATTTAGGGGGAAGGCCAAATAATAATATGCTATGTTCAACAAAGAAACAAACCAGAAAGTACAGCAAACACATAGTTTTTAGGAGGAAAGATTCAATTGAGAGAGAAAGATTTAGCATATGGCAGAAAATCTAAATTTTCAATACAATTGCATCTGGGGAGTCTTGAACGAACTCCATCAACATCACTCTAGAAAGTACTACAATCACATTCCTGTAACATTTCCATGTGTTTGGTGGGATGCTCCACAGTTGCCTTGGAATTCAAGTATTTCCCCCATTGAATCTGAAGACAGCATGTTCATATTCTATTAGCTGTCTTCCATATTTTACATGGTTCGTCAAATCCTTTGGGCTTCTCATTGGCGTTTATCAGATTATGGATATTGGTTAGAACTGATTGCATCTATCTTCACAAACATTAATTACCTAGATTGAAACTTTATGATTCTAACATTTTTGCAGATCTTATTTCAGGGTTTTGGGATCTGAGTCTGGATAGGACACATCAGCCATATACTTCCTGGGTCTCTAAATTTATATTTCTTGGTCCTTGAAACTTTTTCTTGAAACATTTCCTTGAAACTTTTTTTTCTGGGGACTTATCTAATAAATCACTTTTGACTTTGTTTCATCTGTCCCCACCCTCCTTTAAAGGAGAGATTTCTCTTAATTTCCTTTTTAGATATATCTTAGTTCAAAACAGAATTGTGTAGGGATGGTCTGGTTCCAAGTCTTCATTGCATGGGGAAAGCATCATCAACTAAATCCCTTGGCAGAAACTCACAGACATACTTTAGGAAATGGTTACAAAATGTTCAATTACATTCAGTTCAATGGCATTACATTATTTACTTGAGAATGTATATAAACTCCATTGCTGTTTCTCCTCTTACTATAGAAATGGGAAATTATGTTAGAAGGCCTAAAGGGTCTTCTGGAACTACATGAAGAAAATCTTTCCAGATTCTGCAAAATTTTACAAAACATAAAGAAAGTGAAGCAGCAGATAACTCTAATTAATTTCTCTTAGCGCAGGAGGAGGGTTTATTTGTCCAGGAAGGGGAGCTGGGTGGGAAGTCAAATTTTAAATTGTGATTGTGATGTTTGTGTTATTTTTGTATGTGTTTTATGTTGGGTTTCTTTTTCTTCAGTGGTGATGTTGTTATTTGTAGAAGAAGACACAGATATGTCATGGGTATAAGGCTGGAACTTTGAAAAATATATGAATTAATGCATTTTCCCCCTCTCACTATATTTAGGGTATAGTGAATGTGAGTATTTCATATCCTTTGTAATTTTTCTTCTTGATTCATAATATATATTTCTCTGTGGTTTAGATGATGCCCATAAGATGGAATATAAGTGGAATAAAAATACAAAATATTGTAAGATACCCATACAGTTCCTCCATAAAGTCAACTCCACTTCATTGGTCCCAATGTGGGAGGACTGGTGAGAAGATTATATGATTCCTATCCACGAAATAGAGTGGGGGGGTATACATTCATTAATACATATGGATAAATGTGTTTAGGCGGAGGCCTGATAAAAATATACATTGTTAAATAAAGAAACCCAACCATGCAGAAACCACAGCAAACACACAGCATTCAGTAATGCATCTTCCCCTCTCATTAAATTTAGGATCTCCCAGTCGTCATTTTGAATATTTAAAATCTTTTGTGTTTTGCTGCATGAATCATCGTGCTTTGTTCTTGCACATGTATATGTTGCCTGAAAGATATCACCAAGTATTCTCATTAAGTGTCCTTGCATAGTACGCCCCTATCTGACTCAAGGGCTACCGAACCCAAGGGAAAGCATAGAGATATTTTGTGCATGCATGTATATCTACCATTTCTTTGTTTAAAGGACAGTTAGCCCCTTCGGAGCACTTGTAATGTGTTTAAATGTCCTGGAGTCCTTTTAAACCCATGCTTTCTGCTCCGTGTTCACAAAACAGAATGCTCCCACATTTGATGGTGGTAATGCTCTCAATTTAGAAAGTTGTATATCCAATCTCTGCCCACCCTGGATTTGATCATTTGGTTTTTCATTTGAACATGGCAAACAATAAATAGTGAAGTGTTCTCTGTATATCCATTAAAAACATTTTGTGCAGAGATGCAAGATTCAGCTGGTAAGAAAAAAATATTTCTGTAAATATTTGTAAATATACTGTTACAAATAAATGTAAATCATTCTACGTTGAACATCTTATATCTCATTAAAGATTTGGTACTGAACCCTCCAAATTATGGAACAGCTTGTGTTCTCCTTCTAAATTATTATTATTATTATTAGATTTATTCCCCGCCATTCCCTTGCGGCTCGTGGCGGGCTACAACATCCTAAAATCCCCATTAAAAATCCATTAAAACAATAATTACATTCCCAACATTATCAACATGGCAAGACCGGCAACTCAACTTCCCCCCCTTCCCACTACTGGCGGGTGGAGTATTTATTTCAGGTCCTGATGGTGTTTACTTCAGGACCTAATCCCAAATCCCAGATCCCGGGGGGGGGGGCATAGATCTATATTGTCAGCCTTGGCCTCAACCATAAACCTGGCAGAAGACCTCCATTTTGCAGGGCCTGCAGCTCTCCCGGGAGCTCCCACAGGGCCTGCAGCTCTCCCGGGAGCTCATTCCACCAGGCGGGGGCCAGGACCAAAAAGGCCCCGGCCCTGGTCGAGGCCAGGCATGCTTCCCTAGGGCCGAGAACGACCAACAGATTTTTCCCCACAGAGTGCAATAGGTGGTCCCTCAGGTATGTGGGTCCCAACTCGCGTAAAGCCTTGAAGGTTAAAACCAAAACCTTGAACCGGATCCGGGCAGCAATTGGCAACCAGTACAGCTGCCTCAGCACTGGCTGGATGTGGGCCCTCCAAGGTGTGTCAGTGAGGACCCTAGCAGCTGCGTTTTGCACTAGCTGAAGTTTCCGGATCAAGGACAAGGGAAGGCCCGCGTAGAGCGAGTTACAGAAATCTATTCTGAAGGTGACCGTTGCATGGATCACTGTGGCTAAGGGTTCGGGGTACAGGTAGGTTGCTAGTAGTTGACCCTGGCGCAGGTGGAAAAATGCCTGGGCCGCTACTTTTTTGACCTGCGCCTCCAAGGTCAGGGAGGCGTCAATGATCACACCCAAATTCCTTGCCTGGGACGCGATGGCAAGTTACCCACCCCTGCCAGGGTGGGTAAGCATGCTTCCTGGTCCCGCCCCCTATGTCCCAGCCACAGGACCTCCATTTTGGAGGGGTTGAGTTTCAGGCGACTCTGCTCGAACCATTCTGTCACCGTTTCCAAACATCTGGCAAATGGTTCCGGGGGGGAGTCTGGGCGGCCATCCATAAGGAGAGAGCTGGGTGTCATCAGCAACCCAGCCCAAAACTCTGCACCAGCTGGGCAAGAGGGTGCATAAAGATGTTAAACAATGTGGGGGAGAGGACTGCACCCTGGGGACCCCACAAGGGAGTCTGTAAGAGCGTGCAAACTCATCCCCCATTGCTACCCTCTGGGTCCGGTCCTGGAGAAAGGAGCATATCCAGCGTAAAGCTGTGCCCCGTATCCCTGTGCTGGCAAGGCAGTGGACCAGCAGTTCGTGATCCAAAATGTCAAAAGCGGCCGACAGGTCCAGAAGAACCAGCACTGTCGACCCGCCCCTATCCAGCTGGCGGTGGAGGTCATCCAACAGGGCGACCAGCACCATCTCCACCCCGTGGCCAGGTCGAAAGCCAGACTGATATGGATCGAGTGCCGAAGTTTCTTCCAAGAATGCCAGGAGCTGGTCTGCCACGGCCCTTTTAACTACCTTGCCCAGGAACGCCAAGTGCGACACTGGGCAGTAGCTGGCGGGGTCCCACGTGTCCAGCGTAGATCTCTTCAGGAGAGGGTGAGCCACCACCCCCTTCAGCTGCTCAAGGAACTCCCAAGAATCCAGGGAGAGGTTGATAATGTCCCTGAGCTGGCCTCCTATCCTCTGGCCACCTCCCTTGAGGAGCCATGACGGACAGGGATCAAGGGGGCAAGTGGTCGCCCTAACCGAACCTAGCAACTTGTCCACTTCGGGTAAAGAGAGCCATCTGAATCCAACAAACGTCTCCTCCAAAGGTGGCCAACAGGTCTCGAGTTCGTTTGCTGTATTAACTGTGGCAGGAAGATCGCGGCGGAGTGACGAGATTTTGTCCGCAAAATAGCTTGCTAATGACTCACAGCCTAGTTCCAATATGCTACTATTTTGGCGCCCCTCAAGGGCGGTAAGAGATCTAACTACCCTAAATAATTGGGCCGGGCAAGAGCTTGCGGACGCGATTTCCGCGGCAAAAAATTCACGTTTTGCCACTTTCACCGCCATCTCATACGCCCTCATAAGCGTGCAATAAGATGTTCTCATAGCTTTGTCGCGAGTCTTCCGCCACACTCGCTCCAGTCGTCTCACTTCCCTTTTCTTCTCCCAAACTTCCCCGGTGCACCAGGGAGCCCGTTTGAGTCGAAGGCAGAGAGGACGTTTAGGGGCGATCTCATCTATAGCAGCCATCAGGCGGGATTGCCAGTCCACCACCAAGGCCACTAGTAAGTCGCCAGGAGGCATCGTGTCCCTCAGAGCATTTCGGAATCCTATTGGATCCATGAGTCTCCGCGGGCGGGCTAAAATACGCCCGCCGACCAACTGGGGGGGGGTGGTATCCTTAGCCGGGTCCGCAGGGCATAGTGGTCTGACCATGGCACAGCTAGAGCTGTATCCAGATACACCTCTATCCCAGCGCCGAAGATCAAGTCGAGTGTGTGGCCGGCGTGATGGGTGGGCCTAGCAACAAATTGTGAAAGTCCCAGTGTCGCCATGGATGACACCCGGTCTCCACCATGGATTGAAGGGGGCACCTCTGCATGGACATTGAAGTCACCCAGGATTAAAAGCCTGGGGTACTGCAATGCCCAGGCGGCTGCCGCCTCCAGCAGGCAGGGCAGGACATCTGGCAGCGCGTTGGGCGGACGGTATACCAACCAGATAGCCACACTCTCGACCGAGTCCCATCCAATACTGACGCACTCTACTCCCTTGATTTCCGACGTCGGGACAGCCCTGTAGGTGAGGACCTCCCGGACCACGATAGCCACCCCCCCTCCCCTCTTGTGGGTCCGAGATTGGTGAAGGACCGAGTATTTCTTCAACAAATAAATAGATCAATGCAGAAGGCATGACAAAGGTACAGTTTTCAGGAAAACATGTTTAAATAGATGGATAGATACAAAGAGATGATGGCGAAGAGAGAGATTCAGCTTATGGCAGAGTTACACATAGGAAGCATATAATAACATTCTCCATTGCATCAGAAAAGCACTGCAAGAAACATAGAAAATGTGTTAACTTTATAAACATTAATTAAACCATTTTACTCTGCATTGAATATTTAGCACCTTAAAAATATTCTTTGTATTCTGTTATCTATATTATGCTATTACTTTATCTCACCGAAATCAATTAGTTATTTATTCATATTACCCAAATCTAGTTCATTTAATCATCAACTGTAAATAATTATCACTAAATTAATTATAGGTTAGAGCTATTAAAAACCAATGCATTTCCAAGAATTAAAGCAATAACAAGAAATTTCAAGTACAGCACAAAACAGAATTAATGCTCCATTCTGGATTACTTTGACAGAAGGTCGGGCACCCTTGGTCCAAAGAATGACTCAGATGTGCAGCATTGCTTGACAGGTTTACCTAGAATGATCCAGGAAATTTTTTTGGCTCTCTCCCACAGACCTTAGTTTTTGAGTCATGTCTAGTTAGGACCTCTTGCTCACAAAAAGGATCCAAGTTCTTTAGTAGCCTTTCAAGATCTATTCAGGTCCTCAAGATCAGGGTAATATTATATGTAAAAACCAAGATGGATACTTTTGATTGACCAATAGAAGGAGGTGTAGTCAGGATATTTTAGCACTAGGAAGTAATCTCTAATCCATAAACTAATGCATTTTCTTTCTCTCATTAAATTTAGGAAATGTTGTATGTGAGTATTTAAAATTTTCATATTTTTGATTCATGATTCATAATATATTGTGCTCTGAGGTTCAGAGGATTCCTGTAAAATACAATATTATTAGAATAAAAATATTAAACAGTTCCTCTATAAAGTATACTCCACTTCATTGGTCCCAGCGTGGATGAACTGGGTGACCTAGGGAGAAGATTATAAATTCCTATCCTTGAAATAGAGGGGGTGGTATACATCTATCAATACGTACGGATAAATGTTTGTCGGTGGTAGCCCGATAATAATATACATTGTTCAACAAAGAAACAAAACAATGCAGAATGCACAGCGAACACACAGTATTCAGGGGGAAATCATACTGCAGAGAATCTAAATTTTCAGTACTTTCAATTGCATCTGGGGAGAATTCAGTGTTCCCCATCATATCACATCACTCTAGAAAGCACCAAATTCATATTCCTGTAATGCATGCATAATAGTTTAGTGAGATGCACTATAATTGCTTTTAGGCCTGGTATTTTCCCCATTGAAATAGTGACCAAAGCATTTGTGCAGATCGTAGTTTTGGTAGTTAGGATCTTAGTCTGGAAAGGGCCATGTCAGTCAAATACCTCCAGGGTCTCTAAATTCATATTTCTTGATCCAATTCCCTCAAAACTTTTGGGAGGGGAGATGGATTATCTTTAAAAATCCATATTTTTGATAATAGTCTTGACTTGTTTCATTTAGGTTGTTTCATACAGACCTGGGAAGTAATAGTGTTAGTGGGGCTAAAACTAACATATTTACGGACAGTCTTTCTGAAGGTTTTAAAACCTTAACTGAATTAGAAGTGAAGGCATCTTCTTTAATATCTGTCTTGTGGATAAGGCTGCCACTTTGAGAAATGCAGGAATTAGTGGATTTCCCCTTCTCTCATTAAATTTGGAAAGTTCCACTCGTAGGTGTGAGTATTTTAAATGCTTTTGGTTTTTCTGCATGAATCATCGTACTTTGTTCTCGCACGTGTATATGTTTCCTGTCAGATTTCCCCAAGTGTATTCATTATGTATCCTTGCACAGGACAGCCCCATCTAACTCAAGGGCTACGTAACCCAAGGAAAAACATACAGATAATTTAGGTGTGCATGTATATTTGCCATTGTTTTTGTTTTAAGGAAAGTTAGACATTTAGCCCCTAAGGAGCACTTCTAATTGAAATAAATGTCTTGGAGTCTTTTTAAACCCAAGCTTTCTGCTCCCTGCTCATAAGACAGAATGCCCCCACGTT
Organism: Paroedura picta; assembly: GCF_049243985.1. NCBI lineage: Eukaryota > Metazoa > Chordata > Lepidosauria > Squamata > Gekkonidae > Paroedura > Paroedura picta. The sequence goes on along the minus strand of NC_135373.1, from coordinate 7,624,413 downwards.
CGATGGTGGTGATGCTCTCAGTTTAGAAAGATGCATGTCCAATCATTGCCCACCCTGGATTAGATCATTTGGTTTTTCATTTGAAAATGGCAAAGTAATTAAAAAGCAAAGATTTAGCTGTTGAGGAAATGTGCTCTCTGTACATCTATTAAAAACATTTTGTGCAGAGATGAAAGATTCAGATGACAAGAAAAATATTTACTGTTACAAATAACTGTAAATATTTAAATGTTAAACATCCAACATCTGATTGAAATGGAGGCACTGAGCCCTTTAAAACTTGATCTATATGGAATTATGGAACAGCTTCTGTTCTCCTCCTATAATTTCTTCAACAAATAATTAGACCAATGTAGAAAGCATTGCAAATGCACAATTTTCAGAAGAACATGTTTAGGTAGATGGATAGATAGATAGATACAAAGAGATAGAGATAAGATGGCAAAAGAGAGATTCAGCATATGGCAGAGTTACATATAAGAAGCATCTGTTCCCTCTTAATAAAACAGTAACAATAAAACAGTAAGGGGTGTTGGGGTGGGCTGTGTCCATGATCAAAACTCCCGGATTGGCCTCTTGGCCCCGGACTGACAAGCGGAGGGGACAATTGGAAGGTGCAAAGTGCCCTCACCAGGACAGATTGGAGTTCCAGGGCAATCTGGAGACATGGTTTCCAGTCTGGTCCTGACCACTGCACGGAGAGGAGGTCAGCAGGGCTGCCAAGGGGAATGAGAACAGAGGCTGTGCCAGCCCTTTTCGCCCCAATGCTGTCCTAACTGTCAAGTCCAACTGCAAATTACCTCAGAACCCTGACAGAGCTGTTTCTTTCTTCTTTGCAACTCTCTGCAGATTTGAGGCCACTGCACAGCATTATTCTGCAGACAAAACTGGTTCTTTTGGCTCCTGTTTCATGTGTACAACAATCCTGTGCAGTAGGCCTCAAGTCTTTCAATTCAACAACAACCTGTGTGGGAGGCCTTAAATGTTTCTTCTCTACCACAACCTTGTCCAAAGTAGCCCTTTCTCCCTGGGGAGCTGATCTTTATACTCTGCAGGTGAGCTGTAATTCCAGGAGCTCTCCAGGCCCCACCTGGAGGTTGGCTACCCCTGGGTTGGAAATATTCCTGGAGGTTTGGAGGTGGGACTTCAAAATCGTACTTTGTTTCATTTCCTCCCTCTTTTAAAGGAGAGATTTCTCTTTGATTCCATTTTATGCATATCTTAGTTCAGAACAGAATTGTGTAGGGAAGGGCTGGTTCCAAGCTTTCATTGCATGGGGAAAGCATCAGCAGCTAAATCCCTTGGCAGAAACTCTCTCATACACATTAGGAAATGGTTACAAAGTGTTCAAATATATTCAGTTGAGTTGCATTGGATTATTTACTTGAAAATTCAAATAAACTTCAGCACTATTTCTCCTCTTAGTATAGATCTGGGAAATTATGTTAGAGGCTCTTAAACAAACATGTTTACTAATACTCTTCATGAAAGTTTTAAAAGCTTAAGCGAATGAGAAGTGCAGGTATATTCTTAAATATCTGTCATGCTTATAAGGCTTCAACCCTGAAAAATATATGAATTAATTATATCATTGTTCAACAAAGAAACAAAACAATTCAGAAAACATTGTTCAGCAAAGACACAGTATTCAGGGGAAAAGTATTCAATTGTCAGTCAGTCAGTCAGTAACCTTTTATTGGCATAAAATGTATAAGACATATAAAAATAGGGTTTAAAATTTCAACAAAATAGTAAGATGGGGTTACATAACCAAACAGATCTTAAAATGATTAAATAAACTATAAAAGATAAAATACAAGGTAGGCAGCTTATTATAAAAGCATCTTAGTTAAAACTCTGGCAACTAAAATGGTTATCTCTGGGTCTTTGTCAGAGAGCAGAAATATTATTCAATTGAGAAATAGAGATTTAGCATACCACAGAGAATCTAAATTTTCAGTACTTTCAATTGCATCTGGGGAGCGGTCGGTGTTCTCCATCACATCACATCACTCTAGAAAGCACCACACTCACATTCCTGTAACACAGGCATAATAGATTGGTGGCCCTTTAGTCCTGGTATTTTCCCCCTTTGAAACAGTGACCAAAGCATTTGTGCTCTAAATTATCCAGTTCCTTCAAAACTATTTTTTGGAGGGGGGAAATGGAGTATCTTAAAAATTTCATATTTTAGATAAGAGTCTTGATTTTGCTTCATTTAGTTTATTTCATACAGTCCTGGGAATTAATAGTGTTAGAGGGGCTAAAACTAATATATTTATGGACAGTCGTTACAAAGGTTTTGACAATTGAACTAGAAGTGCAGGCATCTTTTTAAAATATCTGTCTTGCGGATAAAGCTGCCACTTTGAGAAATGCAGGAATTAATGCATTATCCCCCTCTCATTAACTTTAAGGTCTCCCACTCGTAGATGTCAGTATTTTAAATGCTTTTTGTTTTACTGCTTGAAACATCGTACTTCGTTCTCGCATGTGTATGTGGCCTGTCAGATTTCACCAAGTGTTCTCCTTATGTGTCCTTGCACAGGACAGCCCCATTTGACTCAAGGGCTTCATAATCTAAGGAAAAAGATGCAGATATTTTGTGGGTGCATGTATAATTGCCGTTGACTTGCAGGAGGGCATTATGTGCTGGAATAAGACGCGACACCAATGTTGGGATAAACAAGGCCACAGCTTTATTTACCTCCCCACGGGAGGGTTGGCACAGCATGGGAGAGGGAGCCTGACATAGCAGTCAGCAGACTGCACCAACAACCCACGGGGTCCAGAGGCGTCCTGGGCACCCGCACCATTCCCCACTGGGAGAGCAGATCCCCTTGCCTACTGAAGTCTGCCACTAAGGGAAGTGACCTATGCGGGGGAGCCACCAGGCGTCAACCTGCTTTGACTGCCCCCAGGCCACCTGTCAAACGAGCCCCTGGCCTCCCAGCTGGGTAAGCCGTGCTCATATACGCGCCACCTCGTAGTGAGGCCCCAAACCCCAGGGACTCCGATCGCACACCGGACTCCCTGCCAACAGGCTCCATCCCATGCAAACCCGCCACAGAACGAGGCCAAACAGGCCCCGTTCCCGCCAACCCTCCCCGAGCCACTTCCGTAACAGCAGAGCACTGAACTTCCCCTGCATTCCTTGGATGCTCCCAGGTCCGGCACTCGGACCCCATTGCTTGGAGAGAACAAGCAGCCTGCAGGGCAGGCAAAATACCTCGACCCTTGGATCACAGCACACTTTGATGATCAGACTCCTATGCTCCCATTGTTCCAGGGAGACTTAGCCTCAGATGAACTGAGATAATCCAGGGAGCCCGGGCGTTGGGCCTCTAATGTGCCAGAGTGTCTGGCCACCCCATGTCACAATATCCTGGCCAAGTTTCTAGATGCTGGTTCGAAGACCCAGGTGCATGACCTCTTTCTATCCTGCTGTATGGTCAGCACCAGCCGCACGCAGCATTGTCCTGGATGACATGCACTCCCCTGTACATAATGTTCAACAGTTTGGCCCAACTGTCTGTGTTTCAGGAGGCCCTGCCATGGGTTATCAGGTACATCAAGGGAACAACTGCAGCCAAGTACATTCAATCATCAACAGGGCACTGTTATGAGTAGCCTTCCTCCTAATGGTGTCCTAGAATCCGAGCTATGCCTTGCCATGGTGTCTGACCAGGTGACGCAAAGGCGATCTCCGATTTGGGAAGGCATACAGCCTGAGCCTGCAGCATCTACAGCTCGTCCAGAATATGACACCCTGCCCGCGTGTCCGGCACTGACATCATTGACATCCAACCTAGAACAGTTCAAAAGGTAGACACAGGGATTAGACCTGCATACAAGCTTCATGCTAAGTGAAGGCCATCCCCTGGCCCACTGGACTGCTAGGGGATGTGGAGGGAAACACAGTAATCATATGACCCAAGTTCCAATGAATGCCATCTGCCAATGAGGTTGGGGAGCAAGGAAGGAAATCAAGCAGCACTCCATCTGCCCAGGTGCAGTGAAACCCCTCTTTCCATCCGGACAGGGGGAAGAGCTGCCACTAAGACCGAAATATCCTCAAAACTGTCAAAGTGAAAAACACCTTGACTCAAACACAAAGTTACCTTCCCCATGTCTGAACGAAATAGACTCTGGGGGTTAGAGTTGGGTCTTATATGTCGCTTTACCCTTCTCAAAGTCTCAAAGCAGCTTGCCATCCCCTTCCCTTCCCTTTCCCCACAACAGATGCCCTGTGAGTGAGGGGAGGCTGAGAGAGGAGAAGAGTTGGCTCTTATATGCTACTTTTTTCTAACGGAAGAATTCTTTCAGCGGATTACAATCTCCATCCCTTTCCCCACACAGACACTTTCCGTGAGGGAGGGGAGGCTGAGAGAGCTCTGATATACCTGCTCTGTCAGAGCAGCATTCTCAGTGCCGTGGCGAGCCCAAGGTCACCCAGATGGCTGCATGTGGGGAAGTGGGAAATCGAACCCGGCTCACCAGATTAGAAGTCTGCACTCTTAATTACTAAACCAAGCTGTGTCTTGGTGTAGAAGAAACTAATAAAGCCCTGTTCTCACTGCTCGGTCTGAAGATCTGTGCAGTGCTACGAAGAGAGTCCCCAGCTGGTTGCATGCATTGCAGTGGGGATTAAACCAAGCCAACCAGATTGGCATCAATGCCTGTGCCACAGACCCAAGGTGTCTGCAGCTGTGCCAAGCCTCCTGGAATCTCGTGTAGCAGGCTGACCTGCCCCAGGTGCCTGGAGTAGGTTGGAGGGCGGGAGCCTGCCTTCCCCTGTCCCTTTTGTTTATGCTGGGGGGGGGGGGTTTGCAGGGACTCTCACTAAATGGTGACTGCCTGATGGCCGGTAGATCATACCTAGAGTTGCCAAGGGCCATCCCACCATTATGATTTCAAATTATTCATTACATAATCATATTGCCCCGCAAGTGAAACAAGGGTTACTCAGGGTCTTAGTATTGTCTGCCCTGGGTCCATCTAGGCTCGAAGCATCCCTCCTGGGAGACCGAGTATGAATGTGAGAAACCACCTTAATTGCTTCAGACTCTATCCAAATGCAGGTGATATCAACAGTCCAAGCTGACAGCAGCTCTCCCCTTGCCAATTCCATTGAAGTGGGAGATGCTGGGGATGGAATTTGCCATGTGATCGCTGAGGCTCTGACACTGAGCCAAAGCCCCTTTCCTGCATCCAAACCAAGCTGGATTCTGGAGAATTTAGGTGGAGAGATCATGTGGGCCTGAAATTGAGTCATCATGTGTGACAGGTAATTGTGAGCTCCTGCATAATGCAGAGGGTTGGACTAGATGACTCTGATTATCACTACCCACTCTATTTCTGGAATTATGCTGCAGAGGGAATGGGGGGTGGTCCCAATGCGCCAATACAGGGCACAGGGTCTGACCGTCCCCCAAGCCAGACGGTGGGGGGATTCCCCCCTTCCAAGAGCTGGCTGCTGTGCACCATAAAAAGTGCATGTGGGAGGGCCACATGAGTGGGGGGGGGCAGCTAATATAGCAGCTGCAATGCTGCCCATGAAATCTCTCCCCTTGCAAACATGGTGTGGGAAGTCTGGGGGGGGGGAATGACCCACGTATCCCTGGGCCGCTCTCTCCGCCTCTGCCGCTACTTGGCATGGTGCATTCCCTGATCCTCATCCGCCTTAAGAGTGGAAGAGGGGTGGATCCTCGCGGTCCCAGCCCCCTGACAAGTGCAAAGGGGCTGGACCGCTGCGAGGCGGGCGACTGCTGCGTCCAGCAAGCCGCTCCTGCCTCAAAGGGCCTGACTTACCAGGACGAGTATCTGCTCATCTTCTCAGAGCTAGAAAAGCCCCTCCACGCGGACAGTGACAGCGGGGTGCACACAAGCCCCGGTCTGTAGAGCCCACTCAGCCACCCTCAGCACCTGTCCTCAATCAGGCTGGTGCAGAGGGAGCTGCGCAGAACCACGCAGTCCTCGCAGCTTGCCTCATGCAGCTGGGCTCGACACCGGCAGCCTCTCCGTCCCCAGCCCGCTGCACGAGCAGTGGAAAAAGCAGCGGAGTGCTTTGAAGCAGGCGTCCACCAAGCCTAGCGATCCGTTTCTGCCTTCAGGGCCTGACCTGCCAGGGGGAGAATCAGCCTCTTCCCACAGAGCCCGACGAGCTTGCTTGGCAGCAGGGGGGGTGCGGCCACGAGCCCCAGGTCGGCAAGGCCCATCCAGTCTCTCTCCAACACCCGCCCAAAATCAGGCTGGTGCTGCGAGAGCTGCCCTGGGCCCCCGGCCCTTTCGGCTCACCTCGTGTAGCTCCTGAACACCACAGGGAACAAGCAGCTCCCGCGGCGTTCTTGGCGAAGAGGATGAGACCTGCGCACGTGGAGACTTAAATACTCTCCACAGGTCCCACCCCACCCTTTACGCTGTGCGCGTGTCAGCACGCACGCTAGAAAGCCTCTGTCGCCTCTCCCTCCCAGCAAGCCCTCTGCCGCGTCAATGTTCGGCGGAGGTAAGTCTCGGCCGGGACTTCCTTTTTGGCTGAAAGGGCTATTGACCATTTAGCCCCCTTTGGAGCACTTACAATGGATTATATTGTCTTGGACTTATGCTTATTCTCCATGCTCACAGGAGAGAATGCCCCCACATGTGGTGGTAATGCCCTCGGTTTAGAAAGATTTATGTCCAATCATTTCCCACCCTGGATTAGATAATTTAGGGTTTTTTAATATAAAAATGGCAAACTATCAAAAAGTAAAGATTTGGCTGTTGAGAAAAAGTGCTATCTGTATATCCATTAAGAACACTTTGTGCAGATAGGCAAGATTCAACTTATAAGAAATTTCCCCCCCTATAACACAGCACTGTAAATCTTCTTTATACATTGACAATCCTACATTTGATTGAAATGTAGGCACTGAGCCCTCCAAATCTTGCTCCATGGGGAATGGTGAATCGGCTTCTGGTGTCCGTCTATATTTCTTCAACAAATAAAGACCAAAAGCAGAAATCATGGCAGAGGCGCAATTTTCAGGAGAATATGTTTAGACAGACGGATAGACAGACAGAGATAGATATACAGCTATGATGGCAAAAGGGAGAGGGTCAGCATATGGCAGACTTACACATAGGAAGCATATAATAATAACATTCTCCATTGCATCTGGAAAGCATTGAAAGACACAGAAAATGTCGTAACTTTTCAAACATTAATTAGATCATTTTACTAGGCATTGTATTTTTAACACCTTAAAATCATCTTCTAATTCTGTTTTAATATTATGCTATTATTTTTTCTCACAACAATCAACTAGTTATCTATTCAAATATCTAGTTCATTTAAGGAACTACTTCATTTAATCATGTTCATTTAATCATCAACTGTAAATAAATATCACTCAACCATTTAATCATCAGTCACCATAATCATCTAGTTCATTGAATCATCAACCTAATGAACTATTTCATTTAATCATGTTCATTTAAACATCAACTGTAAAAAATTATATCACTCAATTAATTATAGGTTACTATAGAACTATTAAAAACCAATGTATTTCCAAGAATTAGAGCATTAACAAAAAACATCAATTAAAACCCACTATAAAAGTAATGGCCCACTCTGGATGACTTTGACAGGCAATTGGGGATCATTGATTCAAAAAATGAATTTTACATTTTTGTTATGTTGTCATAACCTGGCCACAGCTTGTAATTACACATAGGAGTGTTGGTTCTGACACAGAGCAGAGTTCTACTGGAGTGGTCAGGTGACCACTCCCCTCCCCACTACCTAGATCTTAATGTCCCACAAAAGATTGCCCTCCCAGCCAGAAGCATGAGATGTGTCCTACACAAACTACGACTAGGGGAACACACACTCATTGGCCCACCTTGGCCAAACCAGTGGTTTGAGTCCCCGGCCTGCCTACCAAGTGTCAGGACCAGTCACTCCCTGCCATCTCTTAGGAGGCCCCCAATCCTGGGAGTCTGGGATGTAGGCCGGATCTCCCCAGAAAATCTGACTCCCGCTATGCTGTCCCACAAGCTATGACAATGGCAAAACAAGTTAGATACAAAATACAACACTTAACCACCCAGAAAGAAGAATAACATATTGCTGACATAGAACCAGAATTACAAGGCGATTTGGAGGGCATCCCTCTTTCGCTGCAGCTTTGGGTGAAAGAGGCCAGACCACTAGAGGTGGCAATATTTAATGGCCTGCCTCTTCGCCCCACCCATGCACCAGACACCTGTGTCAAGCCAGCTTGACGTTCCACTGCAGGTCATCCTCAGTGCTCTAACTTCGGTGCCAGCTCCTCTGCCTGTCAAACCACAGCCCTGCTGAGTCAGAGCCTTCCTTTGTTTCCAATGGTTAGATGGCAGAATCAATCAGTTGCCAAAATAGCAAAATCAATCAATACTTTCAATAGCCTCTACAGAAATGAAAAAAAACAAAACAAGGATTTGTACTTAACACTAACACTAACCGGGAAATATAAGGAAGGGATATTTACTAAAGTTTTTATAGGAGCACCAATAGAAGGAGAGTTCTTAACAGAGAGAGATCCTTCATTTGATCTTATATACTACTATCCCAAAAAGTTCAAAACTTTATGATTCTATGATTTTTGCATATCTTATTTCTGTGTTTTCGATCTTAGTCTGGATAGGGTACATCAGCCATATAATTACTGGGTCTCTAAATTCAAATGTCTTGATCCAATTCTCTTGAAACTTAGCTTGTGGGGACTTATCTAAAAAGTCACTTTTGATTTTTGTTTCATTTCCCCCCTCTTTTAAAACAGGGATTTCTCTTTGATTCCTTTTTATGCATATCTCAGTTCAAAACAGAATTGTGTACAGAAGGCTGGTTCCACGACTTCATGGGGAAAGCACCATCAGCGGAATCCCTTGGCAGAAACTCTCACACACATTAGGAAATGGTTACAAAGTGTTCAAATATATTCAGTTGAGTTGCATTGGATTATTTACTTGATAATTCAAATAAACTTCAGTGCTATTTCTCCTCTTAGTATAGACCCGGAAAATTATGTTAGAGGGTCTGAAACAAATACATTTACTAATACTGTTCATGAAAGTTTTAAAAGCTTAGGTGAATGAGAAGTGCAGGTGTCTTCTTAAATATCTGTCATGGGTATATGAATATGTGTGAAAAATATATGAACTAATGCATTTTCCCCCTCTCATTATATTTAGACAGTGTTGAATGTGAGTATTTTAAAACCTTTGTAATTGTCTTCATATATTTCTCTGGGGTTTAGAGGATACCCATAAGATAGAATATAGCTGGAATATAAGTGGAATAAGAGGAATAAAAATACAAATAATGGTAAGATACCCATACAGTTCCTCCATAAAGTCAACTTCACCTTATTTGTCCCAGTGTGGGTAAACGGGGGGAAAGATTATATAATTCCTATCCTAGAAATAGAATGAGCGGTATACATTCATCAATATATATGGGTATATGTGTTTCGGTGAAGGCCCAATAATAATATACATTGTTCAACATTGTTCAGCAAAGACACAGTATTCAGGGGGAAAGTATTCCATTGAGAAATAGAGATTTAGCATACCACAGAGAATCTAAATTTTCAGTACTTTCAATTGCATCTGGGCAGTGTTCAGTGTTCTCCATCACATCACAACACTCTAAAAAGCACCACACTCACATTCCTGTAACATATGCACAATAGATTGGTGAGCTGCACTAATTCCCTTTAGTCCTGGTATTTAACCCCATTTAAAAAGTAACCAAACCATATGTGCAGATTGTAGTTATGGGATCTTTGTCTGGATAGGGCCACCTCAGTCAAATTCCTCCAGGTCTCTAAATTATCCAGTTCCCTCAAAACTATTTTTGGAGGGGGGAAATGGAATATCTTAAAAATTTCATATTTTAGATAATAGTCTTGATTTTGTTTCATTTAGTCTGTTTCATACAGACCTGGGAAATAATAGTGTTAGAGGGGCTAAAACTAATATATTTATGGACAGTCGTTATGAGGGATTTAACACCTTAACTGAATTAGAAATGAACTTAAATATCTTTCTTGTGGATAAGGCTGTCAAATTGAGAAATGCAGGAATTAATTCATTTCCCCCTCTCTCATTAAATATGGAAAGTTCCAGTCATAGGTGTGAGTATTTTAAATGCTTTTTAAAAGCCCGCACATATGTTGGTGATATTGCCCTCATTTTAGAAAGATTTATGTCCAATCATTTCCCACCCTGGATTAGATAATTTAGTTTATCTGAAAATGGCAAATTAATAAAAAGGTAAAGATTTGGCTGTTGAGGAAATGTGCTATCTGTATATCCATTAAGAACACTTTGTGCAGATGGGCAAGATTCAACTTATAAGAAATTTTTCCCCTATTACAAAGCACTGTAAATCTTCTTTATACATTGACCATCCTGCATTTGATTGAAATGTAGACAATGAGCCCTCTAAATCTTGCTCCAAGGGGAATGGTGAATCGGCTTCTGGTGTCCTTCTATATTTCTTCAACAAATAAAGACCTAAAGTGAAAGCATGGCAGAGGCACAATTTTCAGGAGAACATGTTTAGACAGACAGACATAGATATACAGTTATGATGGTAAAAGGGAGAGATTCAGCATATGGCAGACTTACACATAGGAAGCATATAATAATAACATTCTCAAAAGCATCTGGAAAGCATTGAAAGAATCATGTTACAACTGTTCAAACATCATTAGATCATTTTACCATGCATTGTATTTTTAGCACCTTAAAAATATTCTTCTAATTCTGTTTTCAATATTATGCTATTATTTTATCTCACAACAATCAACTAGTTATCTATTCAAATATCTAGTCCATTTAATGAACTAGTTCTTTTAATCTCATTCATTTAATCATCAACTGTAGTGGATTTAGTTAATTTATTCATCAACCATCATAATCATCTAGTTAATTTAATCATCAACTGTAAATAATTATATCACTCAATTAATTATAGGTTAGTAAAGAACTATTAAAAATTAATGCATTTTCAAGAATTAGACCATTAACAAAAAAGTCAATTAAAGCACACTATAAAAGTAATGGCCCACTCTAGATGACTTTGACAGGCAATCGGGCATCATTGATTCAAAAAATGTATTGTATCTTTTTGTTATGTTGGCATAACCAGGCCACAGTTTTTAATTGCACATAGGAGTGTTGGTTCTGACATAGAGCAGAGTTCAGGGGACCACACCCCTCCCCACTACCTAGATCTTAATGCCCCACAAAGGATTGTCCTCCCAGCCAGAAACATGGGTTTCTTTTCAACTAGGATCACCTTTAAGGTATGTTTCCTACACAAACTACCTCTAGGGGCACACATACTCATTGGCCCACCTTGGCCAAACCAGTGGTGTGAGTCCCTGGCCTGCCTACCAAGTGCCAGGACCCGTCACTCCCTGCCATCACTTAGGAGGCCCCCAATCCTGGGACTGCGGGACGTTGGCCGGATCTCCCCAGAAAATCTGACTCCCCCTATGCTGTCCCACAAGCTATGACAATGGCAAAACAAGTAAGATACAAAATAAAACACTTAACCACCCAGAAAGAAGAATAACATATTGCTGACATAGAACCAGAATTACAAGGCGATTTGGAGGGCATCCCTCTTTCGCTGCAGCTTTGGGTGAAAGAGGCCAGGCCACTGCAAGTGGCAATATTTAATGGCCTGCCTCTTTGCCTTACCCATGTGCCTGACACCTGTGTGTCAAGCCAGCTTGACGTTCCACTGCAGGTCATCCTCAGTGCTCTAACTTTGGTGCCAGCTCCTCTGCCTGTCAAACCACAGCCCTGGTGAGTCAGAGCCTTCCTTTGTTTCCAATGGTTAAATGGCAGAATCAATCAGTTGTCAAAATAGCAAAATCAATCAATACTTTCAATAGCCTCTACAGAAATGAAAAAAACAAGGATTTGTACTTAACACTAACACTAACAGGGAACTATAAGGAAGGGATATTTACTAAACAAGTTCTTATAGGAGCACCAATAGAAGGAGAGATCTTAACAGAGAGAGATCCTTCATTTGATCTTATACACTACTATAACAAATACGTTCAAAACTTTATGATTCTATGATTTTTGCATATCTTATTTCTGTGTTTTTTATCTTAGTCTGGATAGGGTACATCAGCCATATACTTTATGGGTCTCTAAATTCAAATGTCTTGATCCAATTCCCTTGAAACTTATCTTGTGGGGACTTAACTAATAAGTCACTTTTGATTTTTGTTTCATTTCCCCCCTCTTTTAAAAGAGGGATTTCTCTTTGATTCCTTTATATGCATATCTCAGTTTAAAATAGAATTGTGTACGGAAGGCTGGTTCCACGACTTCATGGGGAAAGCACCATCAGGTGAATCCCTTGGCAGAAACTCTCACACACATTAGGAAATGGTTACAAAGTGTTCAAATATATTCAGTTGAGTTCCATTGGATTATTTACTTGATAATTCAAATAAACTTCAGCGCTATTTCTCCTCTTAGTATAGACCCAGAAAATTATGTTAGAGGGTCTAAAACAAATACGTTTACTAATACTGTTCATGAAAGTTTATGTGTGAAAAATATATGAACTAATGCATTTTTCCCCTCTCATTATATTTAGCCTTTGTTGATTGTGAGTATTTTAAATCCTTTGTAATTTTTCTTCAAGTCAACTCCACCTTATTTGTCCCAGTGTGGGTGAAACTCTCACACACATTAGGAAATGGTTACAAAGTATTCAAATATATTCAGTTGAGTTGCATTGCATTATTTACATGAGAATTTAAATAAACTTCAGCGCTATTTTTGCTCTTAGTACAGACCTTCGAAATTATGTCAGCTGGTCTAAAACAAATACATGTACTAATACTCTTTATGAAAGTTTTAAAGACGTAAGTAAATGAGAAGTGTAGGTATCTTCTTAAATATCTGTCATGGGTATAAGGCTGGCACCTGGAAAAATATATGAACTAATGCATTTTCCCCCTCTCATTATATTAAGGGTATATTGGTCATATTTAGGGAAATTATGTTAGAGGGCCTAAACCAAATATGTTTGCTAATACTCTTTATGAAAGCTTTAAAATACATAAACAAATAAATAAATATATAAAAGCTTAAGTGTATTAGAAGTGCAGGTATCTTCTTAAATATATGTTGTGACTTTTAGGCTGGCACATTGAAAAATATATGACCTAGTGCATTATCCCTCTCTTATTAAACGTAGAAAATGCCAGGCATGGCGAGTGTTTCAAATCTCTGTTTTTGCAGCATGATTTATAATATTTGTTTTTCTGGGGGGGGGGGTCTATATGATGCCTGTCAGATTTCAACTATGGTTTAGACCAGTGGTCCCCAACCTTTATGAGGCTGTGGACCGGCAGGGCATCGGGCCGCGCCTGCGAGCCGCACCAGCAGATTGGGCCGCGCCCGCGCCCCGTGCCGCATTCGCGGATTGGGCCACACCCACGGGCCGCACCCGCCGCGCCCGCGGATCGGGCTGAGCGGGCGCGGGCCGCACGGGCGCGGCCCGGCCCTGATTCCCTCTCCCCGCCCTCCCGTAGTAAGAAGCTTCCCGGGCCGCAAGCTTGCGGCCTGGGAAGTTTTTTACTGCGTGGGGGGGGGGCGGGGAGAGGGAGCCGAGGCCCGGCGCCATGGCCTTTACGGCCCGGCACCGGGCCGCAGCCCGCAGGTTGGGGACCACTGGTTTAGACAATGTGTCCTTGCACTGGACAGCTGCATTCAGCTCAAGTGCTACTTAACTCAAGGGAAAGCATATATATATTGTGCGGGTGCATGTATATCTGCCGTGGTTTTGGATTAAACGGACTTGATCTGCACAAAACCCCTCCAAGTTCTTGGAACTAGTTTAAGTGTCTTTGACTCCCTTCAAATTCATACTTCCTCCTCCTTACTCTTCATGAACCAAAACCACACAGTTCAGTTCACACTGCAAGCCTCCTGGTTCGGTTCAGTTTGTGATTAGGCCATGAACCAAAAAATGAAGCATATGTTACTGATGCTACTTTGTGAAACAGACCAAGGACCATAAATAGCATTTTAATATCCATGCTATTCTTCTTTGCTTTTTAGGGAAGTGAAAACGAGGATGCATCTGTGAGTATTTATGTATCACAGTTGGTCATGTGAGGTCTCAGTTCTATCAATGAAAAACTCATGCTTGGCTCAAAAGACCCTATGGAAATTGTAACAACTTTTGAGCTCTTTCAATTTCCAAGCTAATCACCTCCACGGTTTGTTTGCTGATTCAAAATGCTCTTGTTTACAGTCTATTGTTTGCTTACTTCTGTTAAAACCATCTCAATTTGACTTTTTATAACATTCATTATTTTTCTATTATAATTTCATTATTTGGGCTTTTAACATTTCCATTTCCAATTCCTTAATTTTTATAATGTAAATACTGTTTTTTCTTTATTCCTTTTCTTACAAATATTATGCATTGTCAAGATACCTCTTATGTACACTTTGCTTGAATCCCAAACAATTAAATTATGCATTGTTATCTAAGGTTTTCTCCCCAAAAATCGGAAGTGGTGTCCGACCCATTGTGACCCCATGAACAATGAAAATCCAGGCCTTCCTGTCCTCTACCATTCCCCGGAGTCCATTTAAGTTTGCACCTACTGCTTCAGTTACTCTATCCAGCCACCTCATTCTCTGTCGCCCCCTTCTTCTTTTGCCCTCAATCGCTCCCAGCATTAGGCTCTTCTCCAGGGAGTTCTTCCTTCTCATGAGGTGGCCAAAGTATTTGAGTTTCATCTTCAGGATCTGGCCTTCTAAGAAGCAGTCAGGGCTGATCTCTAGGACTGACTCGTTTGTTCACGTTGCAGTCCAAGGGACTCGCAATCTTTTCCAGCACCAGAGTTCAAAAGCCTCAATTCTTTGACGCTCAGCCTTCCTTATGGAAGTACTGACGTATTATCAAAAGACCATCTTATTTCTAAACAATTTTTTATCCATCTGAAAGTTAAAGTAACCAAGTCTTGGTCCAGAATTATTCCTGGAATATATCATATTTGAAGTCCAGATATAACTACATTTGGACCAAGATTAGTGTCTTGCCCAAAAAAAGAGAGGAAAATGTATTTGATGTATATTTTTTGTCTCTCCAGACATCTACCAACTGTACATTTTTAATCAACAACAATAATCAAGCAATTTCTCTTGAGTCAATCCAGGTTTTTCCCGTTAAGTTCTTAACTTTCAAGGAATATTCCACCTTATTAAATTCTCCCATTAACAACATCTCTGTAGAAGAAAAATTTCCAACTCTTCAGTTCCTTATGAATTTTTCTTTCCCATTATTGGGTACACATTCCCCTACTACTATTAATTTCATTTTGTCTATTTCAACCTCTAACACAATATATATGACATCCTTTTCAGAAAACAAAAGTTTAGGTTAGCAATACTCTTTTACATAAACAATAGTTCCATTCTTTTTCTTGTCTCCATACAGGCCTAGTCCACATGGGTGGAATAGGACAGGGTGATATCAGTATGGACATAGGGCTAATCCCTGTGTCCACATAATATTGCCACCATTCCAGCCCCCTCCGGAGCCTGCTGCAGGTCAGGCCCTCATTTGCCTGAGCTAAGGGAACATGGGAGAATCTGCATTCCCTTTTCCTGCAATGGGGGCAAATGGAGCCTGTCCTTTAGCAGGCCTCAGTGGAAGGGATGAGCTGGGCCTTCCAGATCCAGCTCCTCCCTGTCCTATGGAGGCTTTGTGGTATTGTAGGGTGGTCTGGAGCTTTACATTCCCACCTTCCTGAAAATCAAAATACTGCCACCACCCTCACAATGGAACATGCTCGCTGTGGATTCATGCTTGGGGGACCCTTTTCAGTGGTGGACTGGGTACCCCATTGAAATGTGTCCCAAATGAGGTCGCATTTGAGTGCTAGAGCAGATCTGGTGCTTCAATGATTCCCTGATGTGGACACAGAATTCTGTGGAGCATGCAGTTACACAGCTACACATTACTAGTGGCTTGGAGTGGGCTTTTAAAATTTGGGCTTTTAACATTATTTGGGCTTTTAGCATTTCCATTTCCAATTCCTTAATTGTTTTCTGTAAATACTGTTTTTTCTTTATTCTTTTTCTTCAAATTACTATGCATTGTCAAGATACCTCTTATATACACTTTGCTTGAATCCCATACAATTCAATTATGCACGGTTATCTAATGTCTCCTCCCAAAAAATAAGTTTCACAATCTCTAACGATCCTTTGATCTAGTTGTTGTTGTTAGGTGCGAAGTCGTGTCCGACTCATTGCGACCTCATGGACAATGATCCTCCAGGCCTTCCTGTCCTCTACCATTCCCCGGAGTTCTTTTAAGTTTGCACCGACTGCTTCAGTAACTCCATCCAGCCACCTCATTCTCTGTCGTCCCCTTCTCCTTTTGCCCTCAATTGCTCCCAGCATTAGGCTCTTCTCCAGGGCATCCTTCCATCTCATTGATCTAGTAGTAACATATTTTTAAGAGACCATCTTATTTCTAAACTATTTTTTTATCCACCTGAAATCTAAAGTAACCAGAATTATTCCTGGAATATATCATATTTGAAGTCCAGATATTACTTTTGGACCAAGATTAGTGTCTTGCCCAAAAAAAGAGAGGAAAATGTATTTGATGTATATTTTGTCTCTCCAGACATCTACCAACTGTACATTTTTAATCAACAACAATAATCAAGCACTTTCTCCTGAGTCAATCCAGCTTTTTCCCCTGTCACTCAAGTTCTTAACATTCAAGGAATCTTCCATCTTATTAAAATCTCCCATTAATGACATCTCTGTAGAAGAAAAATGTCCAACTCTCTCTTCAGTTCCTTATAAATTTTTCTTTCCCATTATTGGGTGCATATTCCCCCACTACTATTAATTTCATTTTGTCTATTTCCACCTCTAACACAATATATCTGACACCCTTTTCAGAAAACAAAAGTTTAGGTTAGCAACACTCTTTTACATAAACAACAGTTCCATTCTTTTTCTTGTCTCCATACAGGCCTAGTCCACATGGGTAGAATAGGACAGGGCGATATCAGTATGGACATAGGGCTAATCCCTGTATCCATATGACATTGCCATCATTCCAGCCCCCTCCGGAGCCTGCTGCACTCCAGGCCCTCATTTGCCTGAGCTAAGGGAACATGGGAGAATCTGCATTCCCTTTTCCTGCTATGGGGGCAAATGGAGCCTGTCCCTTAGCAGGCCTCAGAGGAAGGGATGAGGTGGGCCTTCCAGATCCAGCTCCTCCCTGTCCTGTGGAGGCTTTGTGGTATTGTAGGGTGCTCTGGAGCTTTACATTTTTTTTTGCCGGAAGTTGGGTTGCATTCCCCTAGCTGGCCTCAGAGGAAGGGATGAGCTGGGCCTTCCAGATCCAGCTCCTCCCTGTCCTATGGAGGCTTTGTGGTGTTGTAGGGTGATCTGGAACTTTACATTTTTTTTCCCCGGAAGTTGGGTTGCATTCCCATGCAATCCCACCTTCCTGAAAAATCAAAATACCACCTCCACCCTCACAGTGGAATATGTTCAATATGGATTCATTCTTGGGGGACCCTTTTCAGTGGTGGACTGGGTACCCCATTGAAATGTGTCCCAAATGGAGTCGCATTTGAGTGCCAGAGAAGATCTGGTGCTTCAATGATTCCATGAGGGGCACACAGAATTCTGTGGAGCATGCAGTTACACAGCTACACATTGCTAGTGGCTTGGAGTGGCACTGCCAGAGTAAAATCAACCACAGAATTATACATTCATGTACAAGCTTTCTATCAATTATGTTTTGCTTTCCTGATAAAGGAATCTTAGCTACAAATATGACAATAATAATTTAATCTGCAATGTCTCAGTATTTGCATCCTATAATAAAAACCTGTTCTTATTATGTTCTTATTATGTTGATAGTGCCTGATGAAGATGAAATATGTTATTTATTAATTTATTAGATTTCTAGACTGCCAGTCTTGCAAGCAACAAATTTAATAACAATCTGAATAAACCCCCATTAGAATCCTACATATAAAATTCAGCATCAGAAAGTTGGTGGCAAAAATTACCCCCCCCCATCACCATTCATACTTCCACCAGACAACCACATACCTTGGTGGAATGGGGGTTTGCCCTTTGTTCTGGCATAGCCTGAGAAGTTGTCCCTGATCTTACATGCTCTGTCCCTAACTGATGACCTGGTAGAAGAGCTCCATTTTTGCAGGCAAGAAAAAATGGCAAGAAAGAGAAATTTACCCAGAGTTATAAGGGGGCCATTCAGCACTGGATAAATATAGTAAATAACTCACCTTATATAAGCACCATATTTTTGGCATTTTGCATGATGTCACAAACATCCAGCATCCAAGGAGCAAACCGGTAGCTACAGGAATAGCATGAAGTAGATTCCCCCAACTAAAAAGCGAAATCTAAAGGAGAGCAACCAGCAAGCCACATGCTAATAAAATCTGTAGACCCGAAGTAGTGCTATTTCCACCTCCAATTCCCACCATTGTACCCACCTCCATCTCCATTCTTCCGGGGACTTTTTCTTTTTAGAGCAATCTGTCTGGAGCAACAAATAGGCATAAAATTGCAGGCAAAGAAAAAAAAAAAGAAAATTTCACCCAGTTAAAATGCAAATCAGGTCTCTATAAATTCCCTCCCCCCAAAAATCAGTTATGAGATTAATTTTTAAAAGATTCAAGGCTCGTGATTCCATAAGGGTTGGCATTATAAACAGCACTATGCATCTCTAATTTAATTTTTTGTTTTAAAAAATTACTGCTATCATGGGCACTTTAAAAAATGGAGAAAGGTGATTGGCTGCCTGGCTGGATTGACAGGTGGAGGAGAGTCGCAATCAAAGTGCGTTACTCTCTTCCACCATTTCAAGCAGGCATGTGGAGTGCTAAGACACACGATAAGGCAGCAGGTGAAAGTAAGAGAACCAGAAGGTGAGGAATGGTCAGAGGCATGTTATTTTTTAGCATTACATCATTTCACTGGCATAACACTATTTTTTCAATGTACGGTGCTGCCCTTAGCTTTACTGGAAAGTGTATGGGAGATGAAATCTTTCATCTGCAGTATAAAATAGGATGAAGTGGGTGGGTAAGGAAATTGTCATAATAAAGGAGATGCCCATGCAAGTTTTTGATAAAACAAACAGTATCTTTTCCGCAATGATGAGAAGTTGATTTCTTTGAAGCAGTCTGCTGTTCTTTGAAGTCTGTAGTTCTTTGAAACAGGAGGCCATGCAGAAAACTCCAGAAGTGTAGTTATTTCATGTGGAGGTTGTACCCATTTGGAGACACTTTTCTTTAAGGAAATTGAAGTTCTCTACCTTTTAAAATGCAAATGTCATCTAATGGCAAACACTTCTTAGTCCTAACAACAATGTATTCGGTCCTCTCCAGACCACAGATAGATCTGGAAAAAACGACGATATTTTCAGTTGACATTCATGTTTCAGGGTGATAAGCCTTCTTGAGAATCCTGACCTTGAAGAAGGAAGAAAGGAGGAGAACAGATGCTTTCGAATTATGTGTTGGTGTGTTGGAGATGAATGCTACAAATGCTAAAAATACCATGGACAGCCAAAGTTACCAACAAGATAGTTTTAGAGAGGAGCAAACCAACTATGTCATTAGAAGGCATGCTATTACGGCTAAAGCTCACTTACTTTGGACACATCTTGCGATCAAACGTCTAGCAAAGGAGAGTTTGCGTGGCATGAGGAAGAATAAAGCGATGATGCAGTCAGCAGACCATGAATACCCCAAGGTCTCATATGGCTCCCTAGAGAGCCATCCTAGGTAGCAGCCTAAAGGTGGGACTCCTTTTCCCCCAAAAAGAATTCTCATCATGCCAACCCACCACTGTGACAATAAACATAAGAAAAAAAAATAACAATAAATTCTAACACCGAACGCAACCCGTAGGAACAGAATAAAAGAAATAAAATACATCATTACTGTGATATAGGTCAATATGTTAAATGAAACATGTTGTGATTGGTGTAATAGTGTAATTTTAATTTTGCTAACAATTTGAATATAGGCCTCTCTTGAACTTGAGGCTCTAGGCTGAAGCCTAGTTAGCCTATAGGAAAATCCAGCCCTGTGTACGACCATTTACGCACTGGGAACTTCACTGCCCCAGATCCCATGCAGGAACACAGATCAGGGGCAGATGAGGTGCACTGGGTCAAATGCTCCTCCATGTGGGTAGAGGAAGAGGTGGGGCAACCAGCCATGACTAAAACACCAGCCTGCAGCCCAGCATGAAACCACCAGTCCATAAACGGTCTACAAAACAACAGCCTACATCTATGTCAGATTCTGGATTTAGTGACTGGTTCATCTAAAGACACAGGCATCCCACCATGTGTGTAGGGGAAAAAAGGGACAAGAGCTCTTTGTCTCCTGCCTTTAGCACTGTGTTCTAGACCAGCGGTCCCCAATCTGCGGGCTGCGGCCCGGTGCCAGGCCATGAAGGCCATGGCGCCGGGCCGTGGCTCCCTCTCCCCGCCCCCCCAGCAGTAAAAAGCTTCCCAGGCCGCAAGCTTGCGGCCCGGGAAGCTTCTTACTGCGGGAGGGCGGGGAGAGGGAGTCAGGGCCGGGCCACGCCCGTTCGGGCCGCACCCGCGCATTGCGCATGCGCAATGCGTGGGCGCGGCCCGATCCACGTGTGCGGCCCGCGGGTGCGGCCTGATGCCCTGCCGGTCCCCAGCCTCAGAAAGGTTGGGGATCACTGTTCTAGACTTTGTTGCAGGCCTCTGAGAAGTACTGATGCTAATTTGTGAAACAGACCAAGGATCCTAAATAGCATTTTTACATTCATGTTATCCTTGTTGCTTTTTAGGAGGCAGGAGATGGTACAGGCGGAGACACTATGAGTATTTATACATCGTGGTTGGGCATGTAAATATGAGCAGGGTTCAAAATCATGAAATAGGAAGAGTATACAGGGAGAGATAGAGACATTGTGTCCCATAACCAGCTCCTATTATATAGAACTGATTGGGATCATCTGGAAATTAGTGGAGGGGGGATTATTGACTGGTGGGGGGACTGTTGGAGGATCAGAGCACAACTGGTGATATTTGATGGCTTCAGGCAGCTCTCATTAACCAAAGTTGCTAGGGGACAGTGAGAGCAACCATATTTCCCCAGATTTCTGCCTGTCTTGGCTCCTCAAAGTGAGTAGCCAGCGGATAGCAGGTCAGATGAGGGATATCTTTGTAGACATTGAAATGTCTTTCTTTCTCTTGCTGGATGAAATTGTGGTTATTGGCAAAATGAAACTCACCTTTATTTATTCAGATATCTTTCCCCAATTTTCTCTGTATAAAGATGAAAGGTGGCTTACTATACAAAATGCTAAATAAATCAACCAGCCAGCCAACAAAACAACACTATTCAGCTTTGTCCTTTCCTACATCCAGTGGTTGCTTGATCCAAAGGCATAAAGCCACTGCCTTTGAGGTTCATATCCCAGATATTGCATTCTAAAACTTTGAATCATGAATCATGAATCTGAATCATGAAGTGAAAGCAAGAACTCATCAAAGATGTTCCTAACAATTTTCCCAATTGATAAAACAAACAGTATCTTCTCCGCAATGATGAAAAGTTGATTCCTTTGAAGCATTCTGCTGTTCTTTGAAGTCCGTAGTTTTTTGAAGCAGGAGGCCATTCAGAAGACTCCAGAAGTGTATTTATTTCATGTGGAGGTTGTGCCCATTTAGAGACACATTTCTTTAAGGAAATTGAAGTTGTCTACCTTTTAAAATGCAAATGTCATCTAGTGGCAAACGCTTCTTAGTACTAACGACAATGTATACGGTCCTCTCCAGACTACAGATAGATCTGGAAAAAACATATTTTCAGTTGATATTCATGTTTCAGGGTGATATTCAGGATTCTCAAGAAGGCTTGAGAATCCTGACCCTGAGGAAGGAATAAAGGAGGAGAATAGATGCTTTCGAATTATGGTGTTGGAGATGAATGCTACAAATACCATGGACAGCCAAAGTTACCAACAAGATAGTTTTAGAGAGGAACAAACCAACTATGTCATTAGAAGGCAAGCCATTAGGGCTAAAGCTCACTTACTTTGGACATATCTTGCGATCAAACTAACAATAAAGTCTAACACCGAACGCAACGCATAGGAACAGAATAAAAGAAAGGGAGAGAGGGTGGGAAGCTTCTCACTGCTGCTGCTCCAGGGAGGAAAGAGGCTGAGCACACAGACTCAGCCCCTTTTATGGGCGTCAGACAGGCCCACGCCTCCCCCACCCTACAGAGGAACACTGTGCCTCACAGAGCCTCAGAACAATAAGCTATTCAGTGTGGCGCATCATAAAAACGCTTCTTTGCTTCTTAAACTGCCGGGATCACTTCTCCACGACAGCAATTGAAGCCTCCAGTAAGTCGTGGCTTCTTATTGTACTCACTGATTCATTGGGAATGTTTGTACTAATATCTATCATTTGCATTGTAGCGCTAATAAGGGACATGACTTTTGTGAAGACCCCGGACCATGATGACGATGCCTTACGTTCTTCTCTACTTCCTGCTCTGCGCTCACTCAAGCCAATCAAATGAAAATCGATCATTGCGAATCACAGTGGTGTTATCCAGATTAATTCTTGATTAGATACTGATTTTGTTGCCTTAAATCAAATGGCTCAGGACAATACGATCTGTTCTGTTACAGCCTTGGGGAATGGGGAAAGCTTTGCAAAGAAAGAAATAAAAGAAAACTGCAACCGCAGGAAAATGGTTTGTGTGATTTCCTGGATGGTCACAGGGGGAAATGATATTTTCATCGTTGCTTGAAGAAATTCAGCTCAGTTCTAACTACTGCTCATTTTGCTGAGAAATTCTGGACCTGCCCAAATGTCCCAAAAGTATCACAATAGAAGAAGAAGATCAGTCAACCTGGAGTTTAACAAACCTTTAACTGCAACTACTTGCTCCATTCCTACTTCGCTGCTACACTAGGATCCCAGGGTTTCGGCAGCACCATACTGGTTCCTACATCTGTTTTGTCACTTAGCTGCCCTACAGGCATCACAGCCTGCACATGACAATGTGCTCTAAGAATCTGACAGTTTAACGCTATCCCCTGACAGTGATTGCCATGCAGATTCAGGCTCTATACCAAGCGACTTCCATTCCCCAGGCCCAAAAGCCTGTGAGGTCACTGAGGCCAATTCCGCACCAGTGACACCACTCCAAGCCACCACCAGTTCCCAGCAGACCAGCATTCTCTACCACTTCCTGGGTTCTAACATGGGCCCATTATCACTGGTGTATCCCATCTGTCCTGAAGTTCTGAGGCCACAGTAGGCGGCCGGCACTATCAAACTCACGAGTCCTTGTCGCAGGAAGTTTCTGGTTTCACCATGTTAATCAGTGTATCATGCTAGCAACTTCCAAGCTTCTACTACCGGCAGATGTGTCACATTGACTTTCCCCTCTCCCCCCCCCCCAACCTGGAATCTTTCTGTATTTTTTCAAGTCACTGGAGTTGTTGCAATATCCATGCAAGGGGAGGACATGGAAAAGACTGTGGCCACCTCAGAAAGGATCCTCCCCCCATCCCCATAGAGCCTGTCTCCATATAGTGGCCCCAGGATGCTTGAGACATTGGCTGAACCCTGGCTTCAGTCACTTACCAAGCTACAGTGGCCGATACAGCAGAGGGAACGGAGCATTATGGTCAGGAGCTCCCAGTCCCCTCAAGTGTCCTTTCCATCCCAGCTATGCCTCATGATCATTTCAGTTTCAGCCATGGCAGGAGAGTGAGTAGGTGACAGAGACTTACAGCTGGTTATCTGTATTATAAAAATGATACGGTAAAGCATATAAAGGACCCCAATTTCATCCACCCAAATTGGCTTCTAAATCATCTAGCATTCTGACATCTTACCCACAGCAAGGAACTTGGGAGTGATCCTGGATGCTTCTCTTGCAATGGAGGCACAGGTCACAGGGGTTGCACACATGGTATTTTATCATCTTCGCCAAGCACTGCTACTAGTGCCCTACCAGCCCCCAGACAGTCTGGCCACAGTGATCCATGTGACGTCACCTCTAGACTGGATTTCTGTACCTCACTGTATGCTGGCCTATTCTTGTCCTTGTCCCGGAAAACCAGGTGTCAGCAAAAGCAGCTGCTAGGGTTCTCACTGAATCATCTTTGAGGACACATATCCAGCTAGTGCTGAGGTAGCAACACTGGTTGCCAGTTTTGGCCAGGATCAATTTCAGGGTCTTGGTTCTGACCATTAAGGTCCTTCGTGGCTTGGGCCCAGCCTAGCTGAATGACCCCATATTTGCTTATGCCCCCCACAGGGCCCTTCTCTCTGTGGGTACCTAGCCTTGACCTTATGTTTTTGTGCCTGATCTGGAGGAATGAGTTCTAGAAGAGCTGAGGGCCCTGATGGAGCTGATAGATTTACACAGGACTGGCAAAATGGAGTTCTTCCACCAAGTCTATGGTTAAGGCCATGTCTATAAGAATGATGCTCCCCCTTGTGGGGTGCTATACAGCTGTGGGTGGTAGGAGGGACCTGGCCCTCTTGGTATCTTGAGAGTTATACTGGCTAGGGGGGTTTATGGGATTTTATAGAATTATATTTTTATTTAAACCGCCGTAAGTCTTCGGAGGAAGGTGGACTATAAATTTAATAAATAATGATATTAATAATAATCTACACATCTGTGATTTGCAGATGATGCAAATATTTTCTCCAGAACACCTATAGGGATGCAGAGAATGTTGAAGAATACTACAGCACACTGTGAGGAGGAACAGTTGAAAATTAGGGCTTTTCCTCATCCAATAAATATAGTGTAATCCTAACTGAATGTAGTCGTTAGATTCCATCCACTCTGCATCACGTCACCCCCATCCAAGCGTCTGGTCAGCAGACTGCTCACATCATCCTCCATTTTAAAGTGTGAGTTTAGGAATCACAAAGTGGATTCACCAACCTATTTAGCGCTAGCTCCCAGAGAGCAACCAGGAGGCAACCATCAAAGGGAAGGTATGGAGGCTCAAACTCACCTGCCTCATCCCGCCCTCGCACCCGCCTCTCTCTGCCTTTTTCCCGGGGATGGAAATTTCTTTTTAAAAATGGCTAACTTAATGGAGCAATGAATAGGCGGATATGCATGCAGGCAAAGCCAGAAATAAAACAATTTTTTTTCAGAGTTGTAACACAAAGCGTGTCTCACAAAAATCCCCCCCCCCAAATCGGAAACGATATTAATGGGAATGAGTGAGGATATCAGAAAGTGCCTCAAACAAGCTCCATGGTATTCCCAGGAACTTCGGGAGAAGAAGAAGGAAGTGAGACAACTGGAGCAAATGTGGAGGAGAACTCATGATGATGTGTCTAGGACATCCATGGCACTCTTATGAAGGCATATGAGAATGCAGTGAAAGTGGCAAAACGAGATCTCTACACCGCAGGAATGGTGTCCGCAAGCTCTCACCCAGTGCAATTATTTAGAGTAATAATCAGGTCTCTTGCTGCCCTCAAGGAAGGGCCTCACAGGGAAAGGAAATTTGATTTGAGCTGTGCAGCTTTATCAAGCTATTTTGCGGATAAAGTTCTATCGCTCCGCCATGACCTACCTGCCACGGTTGATACAGTTTGTGAACTGGAAGCTCTGTGGCTGTTGAGGGGGTGATTGTTTGATGGCTTCAGATGGCTCTCATTAAACAAGTGGATAAGTTGCTAGGGTCAGTGAAAGCAACCACTTGCCCCTTATATCCTATCAATCCTGGTTGCACAAGTTGGGCGTCCAGTGGATAGGAGGCCACTGGAGGGAAATTGTCAACCTCTCCTTAACATCTGGAGAGTTTTCCAAAGGGCTTAAGGATGCAATGGTTCACCCTCTACTGAAAAAAAAAAACATTGCTGGACCTAGAGGACCCATCCAACTACCGCCCAGTCTCGCATCTTGTGTTTTTGAGAAAGGTTGTGGAGTGGGCCATGGTGGACCGGCTCCTAGCATTCTTGGAGGAAACTTCAGTCCTTGACCCATACTAGTCTGGCTTCCATCCTGGACAAGGGGTAGAGACTGCTTTGGTCATCTTGATGGATGATATCCAGCGCTAGCTTGACCAGGGCAGTTCACCCATTCAGCTTTTAGATCTGTTGGCCACATTTGATGTGATCGACCATGAGTTATTGGCCACCACCTCACCGGGACCAGGATAAGGGAGACTGTACTGCAATGGCTAGTCTCCTTTCTCTGGAACCAGACTCAGTGGGTTGCTGGGGGGAATGACCTATCAGACCCTGTGGAGCTCCCTTGTGAGGTCCCAAAGGGGGTGATACTCTCCCTCACACTCTTCAACATCAATATGCACCCTCTAGTCCAGCTAGTCTGCGGTAATGGCCTGGGCTGTCATCAATATTTGTATGGCACCCAGCTCTATCTCCTAATGGACAGGTAGCCAGACTCCCCCCTGATAACATTTGCCAGATTTTGCAAGCAGTGCCTGGATGGCTCAGGCAGAGTCATCTGAAACTCAGCTTCTCCAAGACAGAGGTCCCTTGGCTGGTGAGAAGAGGACAGGTTCAGGAAGTGTGTCTCCCATGCCTGGATGGAGTGCATTTAACAACTGCACTATTTTGACAGGAATCTGGGGGTGTTCATTGATGCTTCTTTGAAAAGAGGTTTAATTTGTCCACAGACTATATTTGGATTGAACTAATACTAAACGCAAAGGGTCAAGACAAACTTCTCTAGGGGCTCTTCTGAATTATCATTTTCATCACTTGTGTGTCCCTACTGTGGGCTTTCTCACACAGGTTTTCATGAAACCCTGGAGTTTTGTTGATTGGGTGGCAGTTAAATATTTAAAATATATTTTAAATTTTTTTCTGTTCAATGATATGGCCATATATGTTCATTGTGACTGTCCCCCCTAATGTCCAATGATGGGCCTGGCAGGGGTAGGAAGGGGAGGAGCCCCAGCCATGCAAATCCTTGTGTCAAGTCTAATCACATGTGATTGTGCTAAGAATCCAGTGAGTTAAGTACTCAAATTTTAATTTAACTGCATAGGCCTACTCTGGGTCTATTTCTGGCACTGAGGTGGGGAAGATGGAGTGGCATCTATCTGCCCTAGCCCTGGGTTTCCCAATGGTAAATAGGTTGAAGAAGGCTGCCCGATTGCTTTGTCAGTGTTTTTTTCTTTCCCACGTGTGGTTTCTCCTTTCCAGTTTTGATATTTCACCACTATATGTGATGCAGATTTCCCTGTATAGTGCAGGTTTTTATGCCACACCATCAGTTATGTAATATTCAATTGACCACTAGAGGGACCCAAACAGAGGTGGATTTTTTTTTTCAATCCTGAAGCAATACGGACACACAAGCAAAGAAAAAGAGACTGTAGAAGAGCCCCAGGTCCCCCTTGGTTGTGGGCCAGGGTGTTCCTGGGCCAGGCTCACACTCTTTTCCCTATACTCCCCAAACATACATTTTCCATACATGCATGTACATTAAAATGAGTCAACCCAGGGGGTGGTGATTCTACTATGCCAATAAGCCTCACTCAAATGTCAACATCTATATTTCTCACCTTTACTCCCAAAAAGCTGTTTTTTTCTCCCCAGCAAGAGGGGTGAAATGATGTTGGTACGATGGTACTAAACAAGAAATTCAGCTCTGACCCTTCAGTAGCTCAGCAGACATTTTTTGATCTTTGCCAGGCTAGGCTGTTAACGTCTACCGGGCCCCGGAACATTTAGCCAGGCTTGATTACTGTAACTCACTTTACGTGGGCCTACCCTTGCACCACTGGTGCAAAATGCGGCTACCCGGCTTCTCACATGGACACTGTGGAGAGCCCACGTAACAACGGTATTATGGCTGAATTGGCTTCTGATTGAATTTTGAATCCATTTCAAGGTTTGGGTTTTGATCTTCGAGGCCTTATGCAGTCTGGGCCCTTCATATCTGAGGGATCGCCTCTCTGAATATGTTCCCTGGAGAGTTCTTCAGTCGAGCAATACGAACCATCTGAGGATCCCTGGCACCAAGGAAATAAAGCTGGTCTCAAAAAGAGCCAGAGCCTATTCAACCCTGTCTCCTGCCTGGAGGAATGAGCTCCCAAGCAAGGTCAGGACCCTGCCAGAACTGAGTTCTGCAGGACCTGCAAGGGCTTCTGCTGAGCCTATTGTTGAGGTTCACTAGATAATAGCTAGATAATAGCAACAACAAATATTGGGCCTCCCTCTTGCCCCTCTGCCCTCCTTTCCTTCCCCACTCCTTCCCTATAATCTAACATCTGCTGACTTCAACCTGACCTTAGTAATCCAAATTTTGATGCTACAGTGTTAAATTGTGGTTTTACATAATTTTACATATTTTAACCAGGTTTGATTTGACTGATTAACTCATTGACTGATTGACTGATTGACTGATTGACTGACTCATTCATTCATTCATTCCATTTTTATACCGCCACTCCCAGCATAGCCGGCTTGTGGCGGTTTACATTCAATAAAACATGATAAGATACATCCATAAGACACCCTAAAAACATTATAACATCCCCAAAATACAAAACACAGAGTAATGGTGGTTAAAACATATATCTCCTCACCCAACAACATTTCAGTTGTTCTGGCATCAGTATAGGACACAATTAGTATTCCTGATGATGTAACCCAGAGGAGGTAGATTGCCCTGTGGTTCCGGGCAATGAAGATGATGGACAGATACACAGACATGACAAGAAAAACAAACTCATGCCATAAGGTCCTCTTTCTTTTTAGTTCAATGCTGGATGAAAGGAACATTGTTAAGGGGATATAAATGTCAAGATCAAAAATTAATACACAGGTACCTTTCCAGTTGTGGAAGTTAGCCAATGAGAAGTCACAGAAAGTAAAGTTAGCATTATCTAATGGTTGATTCATACTTGGTTGGTATCCTTTGTTTCCTCCAAGAAGACCCGGAGAGGCTTCCATCATTCATCATTCCTCCCCTTTCTGCTTACAGCCACCATCTTTTGAGATAGGTTAGGCTGCAAGAGACTTGGATGCCAGGGTCACCCTTTCATTCCATGATTCAAACCTGAATGACCCGGATGCTAGCCTGACACTCTAAACCAGTGACCCCCAACATGGTACATGTGGGTGCAATTGACTTGCATGGTGGCACCTCTCTGCTTAATAAGACGCGGACAACCGTTGTTAGCATAACAGGCCACAGCTCTCTTTAATAACCAAACATATGTTGGCTTGGCAGGGGGTTAAGAGCCACTCTATAGCCATATGGCTACTATTCCCACTACAGTGGCTCTCCTGGATCCTGCATCAGTTCCCAGCCTGGAACGTGGGTCCCCCCATTCTGTTGTAACCCCTAACCAGGGAAGTGCCACATCTGGGATGCCAAAGGAGGTCCAAACCACCTTTGAGTGCACCCCACGAGCCCCTTAGCCTCCCCAGCCTGGTCTGCCCTGCCTGCAGGTTGCCACCTCCTTAAAGAAGCCACTTATTTGTCTGGCTAGTCAGCCACGCAAAAGAGACTCCCCTCCAAACAGGCTCTGTCCCCTGCCAAGCTGAAAGCTGTAACAAATATTTTATGAACAAGCAGCGAACCAAACATAAACTGCTGTGCCAGCTTGTTCCCAGCCAGAACTAAGGGGTGGGAGGTTGGGTAGCATCCCTGATTGTCACTTGGCAAAAGAGGCCAGGCTGAGCATCCTCTGCACCCTCCTCCTAAACGTCGGGACGCATGCCATGCTTGACGCATGCATCCTCTACCGCTGCTGCATCTCCTTCGTCAGCTCCCCAGCATCATCAGTGGCAGCCCCAGGTAATTTTCAGCCGCTCATTGTGTCTACTGGAGTGCTTCTTGGTGCTCATCTGCTCTTGCCCCAAAGTGTGCCTCTGTCAAATCAAAGAGCCAGTTCTGTGTTTTCCTCACTCAACTGACATAGAATATTTCCCAATATAGCTCAGGAGGCATCAACTTTGTGTCCATACAGGGATCTTTAGTTTGGAAACAGCTGCCTCTATGGTAGGAATATGCTCAGCTTGGAACCTCCTTACCCTGGGGAAACTTCCCGATGTGCCCATGGGCATAGCGGGTGAGGGCCCCAGCTCTAATTATTACACTATTATGACTTTCACCTGGGAATGCGATGGCACAGGAACCCTACAGCAGGGTATGATTATAGGTCTGTTCAGAGTGGACAACATGAAGCAATGAGTTCATCCTACACTGGGGACAAATCCCCAGAGCTGGCTTTTTAAATATCAGTTTTCTTCTTCTTGGGTCTGTTAGAACAGGGGTAGTCAACCTGTAGAGCCTCTTGTGGTGCAGAGTGGTAAGGCAGCCGTCTGAAAGCTTTGCCCATGAGGTTGGGAGTTCAATCCCAGCAGCCGGCTCAAGGTTGACTCAGCCTTCCATCCTTCTGAGGTCGGTAAAATGAGTACCCAGCTTGCTGGGGGGTAAACGGTCATGACTGGGGAAGGCACTGGCAAACCACCCCGTATTGAGTCTGCCATGAAAATGCTAGAAGGCATCACCCCAAGGGTCAGACATGACTCGGTGCTTGCACAGGGGATACCTTTACCTTTACCTAGTCAACCTGTGGTCCTCCAGATTTCCATGGACTACATCTGCTGGCAGGGGCTCATGGGAATTGTAGTCCATGGACATCTGGAGGGCCACAGGTTGACTACCCCTGTGTTAGACCCTTCCTCAAAATTGGGATTTCCCCCCCAAAAAAACCAACAACACCTGGCTCTGAATTACCGTATCAGTAAGGGAATCCAAGATTTTTCAGAAATACTAATCTTTTTTTGGTCCAATAGACCAGAACTAAGAAATACTGTCTTCCTTCTCCCCGCTCTTTTTTGTACACTCCATTTTATTCCAGAGACTGAAGCCGCTGCCCATAGGAAGCAATGCCTTCTTAATGGAAATGCAATGTCCCAAATTGTATTGACCACAGCAAGTAAGGGCAAGGAGAAATGCATATCACCTCTGGTTCCACCTTAAAGAAGGACACTTGTTTGGAACTGAGCAGGGATTAAGGCGTCTTGTACCTTTGGGAAAACAGTTCAATCAGCATGGATCAAAGTTCCTGTTGGAACTTTAAGAGGAACTTTGCATCCTCTTGGCTCCAGTACATCATCCCGGTTTATCTAGATAAATAAGCCAAAAAGCTAGGTTAGCTTTTCTTGTATGACAAGATGACAGACAAGGACATGCCTCTTCTACTTGACACCTGACTCTCAGGTTACACATGGACATATAAATCTGTCTTATACTAAATGTCCTGACCTGAATTACTCAAGCTAGCTCAATTTCATAAAACCCTGAAAAGTAAGAAGCATCAGCCAAGGTTAATACTTGGATGGGAGACCACCAGGAAGTCCAGGCTTGCTACACAGAATGGTGAATCAACTTGAAAATCACATGAGGTTGCAGTAACTTGGCTGTGACTTGATGGCCCTTTCCACCAGCAAATATGAACACACTCCCCTTACCTTAAACCTGGATCTCGGCATGCAAATAAAAGCATGAATCTGCCTTGTGCGAAATTAGACTAGTGATCTATCAAGGTCAGTATTACATAATCCCACTAGGTCTCAGAATTCTCCAGAAGATATCTTTTTCAACATCTAGACTAGCACCTGATTTTTTCTTAATGACATTCAGGGAATTGAATATGGGTCCTTCTCCATGTAAAGCGGTATCCTACTGCTGAAGCCCAGAACCTCTCCTAACTATAGTCATAAATAATAGAAAACAGTCAGGAAGAAGGTGGTGCTTGGGACTCCATCTAGAAGTTTAAGTTCGAAGATACCTTTAGTTGAAAAGGGAGTTTTAAGTAACTGCCCTGAATTGTAGAAGAGTTGGAGACGGGCAAACAGGCCATTTAGTTCAACTTCCTGCTAAAAACAGGATCATCCCTAAGCATCCATTATAAGGATATACCTAGCCACTGCTTGAAGACCGCCAGTGAGGGGGAGCTCATGACCTCCTTAAGCAGTCAATTCCACTGCTGAACTACTCTGACTGTGAAAATATTTTTTGCTGGCATCTAGCCGGTACCAGTCTAAATGTAGTTTAAACCTATCACTGTGGCTCCTATCCTCTGCTGCCATCAGGAACTTCTCCCTGCCCTCCTCCAAGTGACAGCCTTTCAAATATTTAGAGTGAGCAATCGTGTCCCTTCTCACCCTTCTCTTCTCCAGGCTGAACATTCTCAATCCCTCAGCCTTTCCTCATAGAGTAGTGGTTCTCAACATGGGGGTCATGAGGAGTTGTTTGGCCCTTTCCCGGGGTTCGCTGTGAGAGCTTGGATACGGGGGCCACAGCCATGGTGGCAGCATGGTGCTGGCCTTCTCTGCACTGCCTCAGAGCTCATGGAAGCCAAGGAGATCACCAAGGCTGCACGGAGGAGGCCAGCGGCACGGCGAGCAGAAGCAGTGGTGGTGGTGGTGCATTGCACATGGCAGTGCCTGTGCATGCACTCTCATGCACCCACATGTGCACGCATGCCGCCACCACCCCTGCTGTAGGGGTTGCGGCATTAGGGCGGTTGAGAACCGCTGTCATTGGGCTTGCTCTGCAGGATGCAGATCATTCTTGTTGCTCTCCTCTGAACTGTCACAATTTTGCCCATCTCCTTTTTGAAGTGAGGTCTGCAGAACTGCACACAGGACTCCAGGTGTAGTCTGTCCAGTGAAGTACACAGTGAGACTATGTACTATGTTGCAATTTTGATGTGATGCCTTTGTTGATACAGCCCAAGACTGTACTTGCCTTCCGCTCATATTTAGCTTACAGTCCCCAAGTACCCCAAGATCATGTTCACACACACTGCTCCCCAGAAGTGTATCTCCCATCCAGTACTCAAATGCTTCCCATTTTTGTGACCCAGTTATAGAACTCTGCACTTCTCCTGTTCTTATTTGCCCACTTTTCCAGCATATCGTTGATCTCTATCTCTACCTTCCGGGTTCTTCGCTACTCCTCCCAATTTGGTGTCATCTTCAAACTTAATGAATACTCAGACTTCAAACTTCAGACCATTAATGGCATGATAACACTCATAATCATCCTGGTACCTAGTAATCAGGTATATCCTACCTACTTAAAATAAAACAGATATTTGAAATACTAATAGTGACATGGCCTAAACATAAAACATAGGTCAAACAGATTATAACTAGGGTATAAATTAAATAAACATTTAAAACATGAGTAAAAAATCAATTACTAGTGCTTAGTTAAAAGGGATATCTTAACACAGAAACCATCCTAAGAAAGTATAACTCTTATTTCAAGAGTTTTGTCTTGAAGAAGTATGGCCAGAAATTCGGCCACCATCTCTGTTAAAGTATTATCTCTGATAATAAAAACTAAATATCTCTTCCAGGAAAACATACAGCCAGAAATGAGTCAATCAGCTGCTGGTGGTGATTGAAGAGTGACAGACTCTACTGTAACATGTGAGCTGTGGTATCAGGCCCAGATGAGCAAAGCTCACACAAGCAATCCTTCAAAGAGGGACTATGATGACACCACCAATGGGAAAATGTTTAGCCAGCTAGCATAGAGGTGTGAGGAAGGGACAAGTTAGCAAGATTAAAAAAATAGTGAGCCCAAATGCGGCTGGGAATCATCCCACACCACTATTGACAGAATGGCAGGTAGGCATGGGTGGGAAGACACAGAAGCTCGCAGGGCTAGGTCGCCTGGTGTGGGCCAGGTTAGGCCTGCACCTAGCCTGGCATGCCTGGTTGGATCACCTCCTGGGTTAGGCCCTGCAGCTGGGGGATCCCATCTCCTGGGAGTGGAGGCAGTTGACTCGGATGCTGCAGTGGGCAATGCTTGTGGTGGATGCCGCTGACATCAGCTCCTTCATTCCCCTCCCAGGCTGAGGGCCAACATCTGTATTGTTAATAAAAGTTGTGGCCAATTTTGCACCACTTAGAGTGTCAGTGTCTTGCTTCCTGCCCCCGAAACCTGCCTGCAAGTCAATAACATGAGTTAAGGGGGTAAACCAAGATGACAGGGAGAACAGGTCCAGTTTATCAATGGGTAGTTCCACCACCCCTGGACCCAGGATAGAAACTTGGGCATCCCACTGCTTACCTCCCTTCAATCTAATGAAACACTATTGACAACAATTCTTTGGGTGCAGCATCACCATCATGATCTTTAATATGTATAGTGCCCCTCCCCATTTGGGCTCGGGGTGGTTCACAACAATAAAAACATTCAATAAAATCACTGACAATAATAAGATTACTAAAATACAGTTCAATACAATACATCTTATTATCTGTATATGTTCAAGTTAACGTTTAAACTCCCTCGCCAGGATGGGGCTTAGGAGGACATGATGGCTGATCTCCTTCCTCCAGAACTGGACACAGAGGGTGGCAGTGGAGGAAGAATTGACTTGCCCCTTTGTGCTCCTCTGTGGGGTACTGCAACGGGTGATACTCTCCCCACGCTCTTTAAAATCTATATGCGCCCTCTGGCACAGCTGGCACAGAGCTTTGTTCTAGGCTGTCACCAATATGTAGATGACATCCAGCTCTGTCTCCTGATGGACATTTTCCAGATGTTTGGAAGCAGTGTCTGGATGGCTTAGGCAGAGGCAGCTGTAAATCAATCCCTCCAAGACGGAGGTCCTGTTGCTGGGCAGAAGGGGACAGGATCAGGAAGTGTGTCTCCCCTTTCTGGGTGGAGTTCAGCTTATGACTGTACCTACTGCCAGGAATTTGGGGGTGATCTTTGATGCCTCCTTATCTATGGAGGCACAAATCACAAAGGTAGTGCAAGTGGCATTTTCCCATCTGTGCCAAGCTATGCTATTAGTACCCTACTTGTCCCCCGAACACTTGGCCATAGTGATCCATGAAATAGTCACTTCCAGACAAAAATTCTGTAACTTGCTGTACACAGGCCTTCCCTTGTCTTTGACCCAGAAATTGCAATTGGTGCAAAATGTGGCTGTTAGGGTCCTCTCAATGTCATCTTGGAGGGTCCATATCCAGTCTGTGCTGAAGCAGCTGCATTGCTTACCAATTAGCTTCCAAATCAAGGTTTTGGTTCTTACCTTTGGCCTGGGTCCCACATATCTTTAGGCATCTCCTTATGCCCCCCTCAAGGCTCTTCACTCTGCAGGTTTGAATCTGCTGGTTGACCCCAGTCCTTGGGAGTACACCTGGCCACGACTAGTGCCAAGGCCTTTCCAGTCCTGGCCCCAAGCTGGTGGAATGAGCTCCCAGAAGAGCTGAGGACCCTGACGAAGCTGTCACCGTTCCTCAGGACCTGCAAGATGTAGCTCTTCTGCCAGGTCTTTGGTTGAGGCCAAGCAAAGGAATATCTGGTCCCTACCTGCAGAAGTCCATGTGCCAGACATCTGGGCAGGGACTACCTCTCCTGAAAGCAGTAGTGCATTGTCATAGGGCATGGAGGGGGTGGATTTAGACTGGTCGAAGGTTGCATGCTCTGATCTGGATGACCCAGGCTAGCCTGATCTCATCAGATCTCAGAAGCTAAGAAGAACTGGTCCTAGTTAGTACTTGGATGTGAGTTATGGTTGTGTGTTCCAGCAGAGTTTGGCTACTTCAGCAATCATCAAAGCCCAAGGTGGCCAGCACTGGGGCATGGAGGGAAGGGGCAGCGCTGGCAGCAGTGCATGATATGGAGCCCACCTGCAGACACAAAGCTTTGAAACTGCGTTTGTGCGCCAATTGGCATGCCACCGCCACCCCTCCTCTCCATGCCACAGCACTGGCTGCCTTGGGCTTTGATGATTGCCAAAGTGGCAGAACCATGCCAGAGTGCATAACACTAATGTGAGCTCACCAAGAAATTCTAGGATCTAGCTGCTGGCTTGCTGTGGGTTCAGGCTCGCTCCCTTTGTGTGCCAGGTCAACCCTCTGGCACCCTCGGGGGGGGGCATGCGATAATAATAAAGTTGTGGCCACATTGATTGCCAGACTGGAGTGCTGCATCTAATTGGGGTAAAATGCCAGAGTGCCAGTCAGTGACAACAGACCTGCTAGCTAAATCTTCTGTTCCGTAGTGACTTTATAAAGTCTGATAAGAAGGCCAGGGGTAAGAATAAATGAGTCAAAGTTAATGCCTTTCAACTAAAAAAGTTTGCTCAGAAGATGGACGAGATCTACTGAAGCAACAAGCTGGACAAAGTTCTTATTGAAGGTTAATAAGATAGCACAAGAACTTCTCTTCCATGGAGACAAGCTCTCAAATACTAAACAGGTGGGGCATCATCTTCCTCGACTAAGGTAAAAGCAGTTCGCACTAATGTTGCTAAATATCCCAAATATCCCAAAACGAGGAAAGGGAGAGTTATCCTACATTAATGGCCATGGTTGTGACATCCCTTGTGACATCCCTTGGTTTCATCTGCTGAAAAGGACACACGTATTCCTTGCACATGAATCTGAACGTTTATAGATATATAGGAGATTTCCAAAAGCATGACACAATATCTTTCTAGCATTCCAGCAAAGGACAGTCGGTGAGTACTGCAAATCCTGCGTATTGTCAATTATATATAACTAGGGGTCAAGCTTGTTGCATTCAGGAATACAACGGGTGCTAGATTAGGGTGGGTGGGGTGGAAGAACTCCCCCTCTCCCCAGGACCTGGAAAGTCTGCAAGCAGCTGTTAGGGAACTCACCGTCAGGGGCTATTTGCATGTGGCAGGGATCTGCAGCCTTCAAGGATCAGAGGGAAATGGAAGGAGGAGGGGGTGGTCAGGGGTGTGGAACAGAAGGTGAATGGTTGGCCACTGGACAGACAGGCAAGCTGGTTGGAGGAGGAGGCACTCAGGGGTAGGACAGATGCCCCGAGTGGGTGTTAAGTGCTGAGTGGCATTTAAGTCATGAGATATGCTCCTCCTCCAAGCCAAAAATATTATGTGGAACAGATAACAGGAACCAGAATGTCCTGGTCTGATTTTGAAAAATCAGACTATATTATTTAGTCATTTTTACATTTTATTTATTGATTGAGAAAATTTAGAACACTTATATGTTGATTTGGGTTGATCATTCTGGAATGAGAAATTTCCAAAGACATGAGAGGAATGGTCTAGGAATGGACACAGTTCTGGGAGGGAGCTCAGGAAGATGTGATGTCAGGTCCTGCAGTGTCACAATTAGGTCAAAAGTTGGCCTTTCCAGTCCTTTCCTTTTCTGTGAGGTCAATGCTTTCTATAAAACTTCAAATTTTAAATTTCACATAGCATATTATTTCTGCGCTCTGTCCCTTAAAGCCTTAGTAGGCTTCTTCATGAGTTATTTTAGTATGCCGTGCTAACCCATTTATCCTTTTTGGGAGTTCACCTATTAACCCTACCTGAACAACCTGCAAGACTGCCTTGAGATTGTGGCTTCAACAATTGGATGGAACTCCCCCTTCTCAGTTCAGAAACCTCAGCCCAATAACTCCACTGCTATTCTCATAGCTGTACCTCCATGATTTAGTCTCCTTCCCAGGTGTGCCAGAACTACCATCAGGGCTGTGAAGCAGCCATCAACTGGCTGATCAACCTGGAGTTCCATGCTTCCTATGTGTACATCAGCATGTCCTACTATTTTGACCGTGATGACGTGGCTCTGAAAAACACAGCAGTTAAAGGAATCCGGGCTTCATACTGTTCAAATCTCTTGTCTTTCTCTTCTCCAAGCTATACATGCCCAACTCTCTTCATAAGGCATAGATTCCAGCCCCTCAAGCACACTTGTTGCCCTTTTTTGGTACATGTTCTAACTGGTCAATATTCTTCTCAAACTGCAGTGCCCAGAACTGGACAAAATATTCCAAATAATATTTTGTCCAGTTCTGGGACAACCAATGTTCTACTATCTAACCAATGTTCTACTATCAAGCCAGGTATCCCCCATCTTATATTTACACATCCCATTATTATTACCCAATGTAATGCTTTACACTTCTCCCAATTAAAATTCATTTTGTTGGCTAGCTAGACCCAATTTCCTAATTCAGATCTTCCTGAATAGTTGTCATTTCCTCCAGGGTATTTAACATTCCACCCAATTTTGATCAATATACCCTCATCCAAATCATTAATGAAAATGGGGTGGAGACAGCTCTGGTTGCCCTCACATATATTCTCTGGAGGCATCTGGATCTAGGTTGGTCTGTCCATACCATCTGATTTTCTGGCCAACTGGTTTCACGTTGTGGTGGATTGGTTCAAATGGAGTTGGCTGAAGCTAAATCCAGCTAGGATGGAGGTCCTTCAGCTAGGTTCATAAATCATAAATTATGTTTAGGTTGAACAGGTAAATAGATGGAGGTCCTTCAGCTAGGCTGATGTGCTGATTGGGAGGGAGGTAATGCAACTCCTGGCTCTTGATGGGGTCCATTTAACAACTTCGACCACTGTCAGGATCCTGGATGTCTCTATATCTATCGAGGTCATGAACAGTGTACACCAGAAATTTTATAGCCTTTACCAGGTATTACAACTTGCACCCTACCTCTCGACTCCCAACCTAGCCACTGTGATCCATACAATAGTCACTTCCAGACTAGACCTCTGTAATTCACCCTGCACAGGTTTGTCCTTGAAGCTGCTCTGAAAACTCCATCCAAAATGAGACAGTGTGGGTCTTTCCTGGGACCCCAGGGAGAGTACATAATACATCTGTGCTCTCCCAGATGCATTGGTTCAAGATTGCAGATTGAATCAGGTACATGATTTTGATCCTTCTGTTCAAGATTCTAAACAGTCTGAAATTCTGTAACTATGGAATTACCTCTTCTGCTATACCCCCCAGAGTGCATTAAGATTGTATCCTGCTCAGGGTCCCTTGTCTCGGGGAAGTAACACTGGCCTCAGCCTGGGCCAGTGGAATGCTTTGCTTCATGACATCAGGGTCCTCTGGGATCTCAAGCAATTCCAGAGGGTCTGTAAGACAGAGTTGTTCCACCAAGCCTACGGTTGAAGCCAGGAAACCAACACGAACAAAGCACTGGCCTCCCTATCTGAAATTTGAAGCTGAGAAATACCTTGCATAAATCTGCCCAACATAGGCCCTCTCCTAGAAGGTTATACTTACATTAGAGAGGCAACGTTTACACAAATGTTTTTGGCACATCTGTAACTGCTCTGCAAAGCGGTAGAAATAATTTAATAAGGTGTAGGTGGGTGGAGAAAGGGGCAGTGCGAGTCCATGATAAAAACTCGCGGTGGCTTTGCGGCCCCCAATTGACCGCTCTGATTGTCACTCACTCGGCCCAGAAGAAGCCATGGGGAAAGGCTTCGGTGCGGGGGAAGGAGCAGGGCCAATGCAGGCAGTCTTGCTCTTTTACCCATGCTGAAGCCAGCTAATGGCGAGGGGGGCCCACCTGGCGGGAGTCATCGGCCACCATGCACGAAGGAGAGTGATTGATATGGCGGTGGATGAGCAACGAAGAAGGAGCTCGTGTGCAGAGCATCGGGGGGGGGGAGATGGGGGGCGTGTGCTCTGACACAGGAGAAGAGGCATGGGGGCATGTGGTGTCCATAAAATGTGCCACGTGGGAAGGGACGGCCTCTTCTCCTGCAGCAGCCGAGCAACTGATGGTTCTTGGGTTGGAGGGGGCCACGGTGAGGGCTTCGCCCCAGGGAGGGAGCGCCCCAAGGAGGCCTCCTAGCACTTGCTGTATTTAGGGTACAGCAGGTTTAAGTGCTAGTTCATATATATTGTAGCTGAAGTTACACATTTGCTATTCCTTCCTTCCTTCCTTCCTTCCTTCCTTCATTCATTCATTCATTCATTCATTCATAGAGATATATATTCCACCCTTCTCTTACAAAGGAGGACAAGGGCTGTCTCACAACAGTTTTAAAAATATTTCATTATCAGAAGTGTCATCATTAAAATATACCCAGAAAAAATTCACAAGAGAAAACATTTGGCAAACCAATTGCTGCTGAAAACAAAAGGAGTAACTAAAAACCTGCTGTCTCAGTTCCATCTTGCAAAACCTTGATATGTCCCTCAAGACATGGGTTTCTTCTGATAAAACATTCTACCATAATGGGGCAACAATGGTAAAGGCTGGCGGAAACAAGATGGCTTCCTAAAGAACAGGTAGTGTTAAAAAATATTGTGTGTTGATGAGTGCAAGCAACAATGGGGGGGGGATTTATAAGGGGAAAGGTGGTCCTTCGGGTATTCTGGTCCCAAACCATTTAGTTCTTTAAAGGTTATAACCAGCACCTTGAACCTAACCCAGAAACAAACTGGCTACCAGTGCAACTGCCTCAAGAATGGCTGCACGTGAGGAGAACAAGATCAGCCAGTCAACACACAGTTGCTGCATTCTGGACCACCTGAATGTTCTGAAATATCTCCAAAGGCAGCCCTTTGCAGATTATATTATGGTAGTCCAGTCTGGAAGTGACTGTGATATGGATCAAAAGGAGACCAGGCCAAATAGGGGGCCAGTTGGCAGACGGTGAAGATAGGGAAATGCTTGCTTTATCAAGCTGGACATCGATGGCTTTCCCCCTGTCAGGCCAGTTCTCCATTCTACATCTTATAGACCTCTTCGCTGTATGAATCTATCATTGCAGCAGTGCTCCAAGTGCTGGGGCCTTATGAGTGAGGACAGAGATGTGTGGGGATAATCCCTTTTAGAGTCTACCGCCATTCTGGAGGGGAATGTTCCTTGGCAGGTTGTATAACCTATTTGTTCTCTAACCTATTGCTCCTCTCCAGCTTCAAGGCTATGGTGTGCTGGAGCTGACCTCAGTAGGTAAGGATGCTCCTGAAATGACTCCTGAGCCAATGTAATCATCTTTCAACCAGCCACACAAATTATGATCCCATCTGTCTCTAGCTGTTAATGAGATCCATTGTTCAGAAGGAGAAGAGGTCCACATGGAGAAGCCTGTGACTTTTCCGAGATAATCAACTCATGTCAATTTTTCCGCTGTTTGCCCAAAGATACCCCTTGTATTTGTTTTAGACTGTCAGAGTGAAAAAAGAAGGAAGAGGAAAAACAAAGATGATGCGCAAGGAACATTGGCTTATTTCAAAGTTTTATACCCTGTCACTCACCCTTTGGGTGTTTAAACTGCCTTATGAATACTGTGGAACAAAAACAAGTTTGGTCTTAATGAGGTGGGATTCCATATGCAGTTCTTTCACCCTCCAACAAACTATAGAATCATAGAATCATAAAGTTGGAAGGGGCCATACAGGCCATCTAGTCCAACCCCCTGCTCAACGCAGGATCAGCCCTAAGCATCCTAAAGCATCCAAGAAAAGTGTGTATCCAACCTTTGCTTGAAGACTGCCAGTGAGGGGGAGCTCACCACCTCCTTAGGCAGCCTATTCCACTGCTGAACTACTCTGACTGTGAAAATTTTTTTCCTGATATCTAGCCTATATCGTTGTACTTGAAGTTTGAACCCATTACTGCGTGTCCTCTCCTCTGCAGCCAACAGAAACAGCATCCTGCCCTCCTCCAAGTGACAACCTTTCAAATACTTAAAGAGGGCTATCATATCCCCTCTCAACCTCCTTTTCTCCAGGCTGAACATTCCCAAGTCCTTCAATCTATCTTCATAGGGCTTGGTCCCTTGGCCTCAGATCATCTTCGTCGCTCTCCTCTGTAACCTTTCAATTTTATCTACGTCCTTCTTGAAGTGAGGCCTCCAGAACTGCACACAGTACTCCAGGTGTGGTCTGACCAGTGCCGTATACAATGGGACTATGACATCTTGTGATTTTGATGTGATGCCCCTGTTGATACAGCCCAACATGGCATTTGCCTTTTTTACCGCTGCATCACACTGCCTGCTCATGTTTAGTTTACAATCCACAAGTACCCCAAGGTCTCGTTCACACACAGTGTTACCTAGAAGCGTATCCCCCATCCAGTAGGCATGCTTTTCATTTTTCTGACCCAGATGCAAAACTTTACACTTATCTTTATTAAATTGCAACTTGTTCTCATTTGTCCATTTTTTCATTGTGTTCAGATCTCATTGAACTCTGTCTCTATCTTCCGGGGTATTTGCCAGTCCTCCCAATTTGGTGTCATCTGCAAACTTGATGAGTAGTCCCTCCACCCCCTCATCTAGATCATTAATAAATATGTTAAAAAGTACCGGACCGAGCCCTGAGCCCTGAGGTACCCCGCTACTCACCTCTCTCCAGTCTGATGAAACACCATTGACAACAACTCTTTGAGTGCGGTTCTCTAACCAATTACCTATCCACTCAACTTTCTGAAAATCCAGATTGCAGTCCTTCAACTTATCCATCAGAACATCATGGGGAACCTTGTCAAAAGCTTTACTAAAATCCAAGTAAATGACATCAACCGAATTTCCCCGATCCAGCAAACCTGTTACTTGGTCAAAAAAGGAAACCATGTTGGTCTGGCAGGACCTGTTGGAGACAAATCCATGCTGACTTCCTTGTATCACCAAATTGTCCTCCAGATGTTTGCAGATCGCTCCTTTTAATATTTGCTCCATTATCTTCCCCACAACAGAGGTCAGACTCTCTGGTCTGTAGTTTCCCGGGTCATCCTTCCTCCCTTTTTGAAGATCGGGATAACGTTTGCTCTCTTCCAGTCCTCCGGGACATATCCAGTCCTTAAAGAGGTTCCGAAGATGATGGACAAGGGCTGTGCAAATTCTCTTGAAAGTTCGTTGAGCACTCTCGGGTGCATTTCATCCAGACCAGGGGATTTGAACTCATCCAGTGCAGCTAAATGCCTCTCGACACCCTCTCTATCCATGTTAACCTGCCACCCAGACACTATCCTTTGGCTACGGCCATGTCTAGATGTGCCTAAACACTTTGACCTGTGGGAAAAAAACAGATGTAAAATAGGCACCAAGCCTTTCTGCTTTCTTTGCGTCTTCCGTTAGATTTTGTCCATCCGCACCCAACAGTGGGCCTATTGCCTCCTTTACTTTACGTTTGCTCCTCACATAACTGAAAAATTGTTTCTTGTTACAATGGGCTTCCCTGGCCAATCTTAGCCCACTCTCTGCTTTGGCCTTTCTGATGATTGATCTACAGTGCCTAGTAACCTGTAGGTACTCTTCTTTAGAGCTCTGTCCTTCCCTCCATTTCCTGAACATTTTCCTTTTCTTTCTTAGTTCCTCTTGAAGTTCTCTGTTCATCCAAATAGGCTTCTTAGAGCTCCTGCAGTGTTTTCGTCTTTCTGGGATAGTCATTGATTGAGCATGCAATAGCTCCTGTTTGAGTAGCGCCCTTCCTTCACATGCTCCCTTCCCTTCCAGCATTCTCATCCATGGTATGACACTCATCATGTCTCTGAGTTTATTAAAGTTTGCCCTATGAAAATCCAACATCCGCGTCTGGCTACAAGCTTCCTTGGCTCCCCATCTCAAAAGGAATTCTATGAGGTCATGGTCACTTCTCCCTAGGGTCCCCACCTCCTTCACCTCATCCACCAACTCTTGCCTGTTGGTCAGTATTAAGTCCAGTATGGCTGAACCTCTTGTGGGTTCATCTACCATTTGATAAATGTAATTGTCAGCCAGGCAGGTCAGAAACTTGCATGACTGAGGACGCTTCGCAGAGTTTGTTTCCCAGCACACATCTGGGAAATTGAAATCACCCATGATGACAAGGTCCTGCCGCTTGGATATTTTGTCAAGCTGCTCACAAAGTGCAGCATCCACATCCTCTCATTGGTCAGGCAGTCGGTAGCAGACACCAACCACCACACTGTTTGTTTTCCCCTCGCTTATTTTCACCCAGATGCTTTCCACTGTAGATATGCTCTCCTTCACTAGAATTTCCTGACAGGTAAGCCCTTTCCTCACATACAGTGCCACTCCTCCACCTCTTCGATCTATTCTGTTTTTTCTGAACAGTTCATATCCATCCACCATTACATTCCAGTCATGAGAATCATTCCACCAAGTTTCTGTGATGCCTACTAGATCATACCTTTCCATCAGCATGAGAAGTTCCAGCTCTTCCTTTTTATTGCCCATGCTTCGGGCGTTAGTATAAAGACATCTGAATCCTTTTACTTTTGGTTCCCTATGAGCTGGCCTTGTCGGTTGGGCTGCCTCCGATCGTTTTCCTTCCATACACTCCCTATGTTGATCGTTTCCTTCCCCTAGTGGCTTTAGTTTAAAGCTCTCCTGATGAATCTCCCCAGGTTCCTGCCAAACACATTCTTCCCCAGTTTCGATAAGTGCAGTCCATCAGGTGCTAGTAGGCCTTCCTCAAGAAAGCCTATCCCATGGTCCCAGAAACCAAATCTCTCCTGCCGGCACCAACTACGCAGCCAGTGATTCACCTCCATTATCTTCCTCTCCCGACGCATTCCTCTTCCCTTGACAGGCAAGATTGAAGAGAATACCACTTGTGCCCCCATTTGCTTGAGCTTCCTCCCCAGATCTTGATAGTCTTTTTTAATAGGAGCGATGGTATTCAGGGACATGTCATTCGTTCCCACATGGACCATCACAAATGGGTAGTGATCCATAGATTTGAGGAGTTTGGGCAGCCATTCTAAAACATCTTTAATTTTCGCCCCTGGCAAGCAACATACCTCTCAGGTTAGGGGGTCGGGCCCAGCCACATGGCGATCCATTCCTCTTAGCAGGGAGTCTCCAATTACCAGTACTCTCCGTTTTTTTTTCTCTCAACTCCATTTCCTTCTGTCCCCGTGGCCTCTTCCCTTTGTCTTGGACTTTGTTTTGGGACCTCTTCCCTTGTTGACCCTTGCACCTCCTCTGCAAGGGCCTGAAATCTATTCTGGAGCTCCAAAGGCCCTGAGAACTGTCTCGCTCTTCGCCGTTGAGT
The DNA here is from genome assembly GCF_049243985.1 of Paroedura picta. Taxonomy (NCBI): domain Eukaryota; kingdom Metazoa; phylum Chordata; class Lepidosauria; order Squamata; family Gekkonidae; genus Paroedura; species Paroedura picta. The sequence continues at coordinate 7,579,478 of NC_135373.1, read as the reverse complement.
CTTTTTCCGAACTGTCTGCAGAGGCTCCCTATTGTGGTCAATCTCCTTATCCTCTTCAGGACTGGTTGTATTGTCTTTATTCCGAGTTGCAGGGCTCTGGTCTATGAACTCCTCCCCTTTCTTACTTTGGGTCAGAGTAATAATTCTGTTTTCTAATCCCCTAATCTTTTCCTCCAAAAGTCTTACCAGCTTACACTTGAGGCAGTTGTAATCCATATTGTCTTCTGGGAGGAAGGCAATCATGTCACAACTATGCATTCCCTTCTTCTGTAAAGAGCAGCTGTGACTAACCTGGCAGCCACGATTGATACGGCGGTGGATGAGCAACGAAGAAGGAGCTCTTCTGCATAGCATCGGGGGGGGGGGGGGGGAGATGGGGGGCATGTGCTCTGACACAGGAGAAGAGGCATGGGGGCACGTGGTATCCATAAAATGCGCCCCGTGGGAAAGGACGGCCTCTTCTCCTGCAGTGGCCGAGCAACTGATGGTTCTTGTTGTTGTTAGGTGCGAAGTCATGCCAACCTATCATGACCCCACGGACAATGATCCTCCAGGCCTTCCTGTCCTCTACCATTCTCCGAAGTCCATTTAAATTTGTACCAACTGCTTCAGTGACTCCAGCCAGCCACCTCATTCTCTGTCGTCCCCTTCTTCTTTTGCCCTCAATCGATCCCAGCATTAGGCTCTTCCCCAGGGAGTCCTTCCTTCTCATGAGGTGGACATGCTACAGTTTCTCTACAACTTTCTTTAGTTGTGGTGCCCAAAACTGAACACAGTACTCCAAGTGTGGTCTTACCAGACCAGAATAAAGCAGTAACACCATTCACGTGTACTGGACAATATACTTGTTTTAATAAAGCCCAAAATCCCATTTTCTATTTTAGCTACCAAGTCACACTGCTGACTCATGTTCAGTGTAAGATCCTTTTCACATTTGCTACTGCCAAGATAAGTCTTGTCCACCCTATAGTGTTGCATATGATTTTCCCTACATAAATGAAGAATTTAATCACTATTCAAATTGTTTTTATTCATTTTATTCTGTTTCCTAGACTGTCAAGATAACCTTGTATTCTAAATCTGTCTTCTGATATGTTTTCTATCTATCCCAGTTCAGTGTCATCTGCAAATTTAGTAAGTACTCCCTCTATTCCTTCATCCAAAAAATGTATGGATATGTTGAACAACAGAAGGCCCAGGACAGATCCCTGAGGCCTCCACTTCTCACTTCTCTCCAAGAAGATGAAGAACCATTTACAAACTCCTTTGGGTAGAATCAATTCACCTAATAGTAATAGGATTCATATTATCTTAAATTCTGATGCCAATCTGTTGTCTATCTTCTATCTACACCAGACTTTCTCAGCTTTTTTATCTACTGAAAACTCCAGAAATATTCTTAAAGGTTCAAAAAAAAAAACACACCCCAAAGTGATGTAATTGTGCAGAATATAGTTGGGAAGCATAGCTGTGTACATGCCCACTTAGGGAACCTCCCCTTCCCACCCCCTCCAGACTCATTGTTGGCCATTTTCGGATGGGGAGGGTGGGTCAATATGATAAATGTGTAACAGATTTAATATATATATATACATTTAAAAACAACAGAGGATCAGTTCTTGAATAAACAATATAACAGAATTTTGAATATAAAATTCTGAAAATTTTATATTTTGTTTTAGGAAACTTTGGGCTGATCCTGCGTTGAGCAGGGGGTTGGACTAGATGGCCTGTATGGCCCCTTCCAACATTTTGTGATTCTGATTCTGTGATTCTGTGATTCTGAAAAAGCTGAAACTGCATGTATAATACAAGAGGAGGGAGAATATTGTTTGTTGGAGGGTGAAAGAACTTCATAGGGAAGCCCACCTCATTAAGACCAAAGTTGTTTTTGTTCCACAGTATGCATAAGGCAGTTTGAACACTCAAACAGTGAGTGGCAGGGTATAAAACTTTGAAATAAACCAATATTCCCTGTAGATCATTTTTGTTTTTCTTCCTCCTTTCTTTTCCAATTCTTTTTTCACTCTGAAGAGAATCAAACAAATACAAGGGATATCTTTGAGCAAACATCAGAAAAACTGACGTCACATGAGTATCTCAGAAAAACCACAGCTTTCTCCATGTGGACCTTTGTCCAAATCATCACCTTTTCTTCAGAATAATGGATCTGATTAACAGCTAACAACAGATGGGCTCATAGTCTGGATGTGTCTGGTTGAATGATGATTACATTGGCTTAGGAGTCACTTCACGAGCATGCTTACCTACTGAGGTCAACCCCAGTACACCATAGCCTTAAAGCTGGAGAGGAATTATATGTTAGGGAATATAATACTACCTTCCAGGAATGTGTTCCTCCATAATGGTGGTGGACTCTAAATGGGATTGTCCCCACACATCTTTGTTCACACTCATAGCGCACCACCACTAACCTTAAAGCACTGTTGCAATGTTGGCTTTATAAACTGAGGAGGTCTATAAGACAGAGAATGAAGAAACAGCCTTACACTGGAAATTCCATCAATGTCCACTTTCGGTAGAAAGCATTTCCCCTTCTTCACCAAGCCTGCAAAATACCCCCTATTTGCCCTGGCCTTCTTTTGCCAGAGTGATCCATGTCAAGGTCTCCTCCAGACTGGACTTCTACTCAGGAATGTCCTTGGAGATGTTTCAGAAAATTCAGATGGTCCAGCTATGCCATTCAGGCTAGCAGGCCTCCCTCCAGGGGGGTCACTGCTCTGCACATATAGCTCTTTAGGGAGGCCCCCTCAAATGGTGGAGACCGGCATGCAGGCTCAGCCTCCCTCCGAAAAGGATCTGCCTACATGCCCAAAACTGCCAGCTGAGATGATATAACAAAATGACCAATCAATACGAACATGATAATGAAACATAAAAGAAAGGATGGAAGGCTACCTGACCATCCAAGAGGAGAGAAAAGAGGTGGCAGGCTGTACCACAGCCTTTAAAGGGCCCCATCCAGTCTGGCCTCCTCACTACCCTGCTATGTGTCTCCAGTGAGTGGCATGCAGGGCCTTATGGGGGCTTTAGGCCTCCAGCCATGGCCTTGGATTGGTGTGCCTTCCTCACAGCATGGACTCTGCCACCACCTCAATCTTGAGACCAGGGTAAGTGTCAGCCATGTTTCACACAGCCACTGAGACCATGAAGTGCTGAGACCATACAAGTGCATTCCTTCAGAGCTTACGCTGGTGGACAGCAAATTAATCCCAGCATGAGGTAGATTCCTCAATGGAATACAAAAGTCGTGTTCCATGTTGAGATGGAAATGTTTTGTTTGAATGTCCACAAAGACTGATCTGCAGGCAACAGAAAGACTGAAATGCTGCAGGCCTCATAACTGGAGTTCCCCCAAATTTGGTTTGATGTATGTCTCTTTTTAGCTGCCTGCATATGTCACACACTTCCTGCTTTACAGCTCCATGTACTGCACAAATTAGTTGACCTAACTTGAATTCAGCTGCATTCATCTTCCCAATTAAGTCACAGTTGACTGGCAAGATGTACCGGGCCAATAAAGACGCGAGCCGTGATTGGCATGAACAGGCCACAGCTTTATTAACAATAACCAGGGGTTGGCCTAGCACGAGGTGTGGAGTAACCCCCGCGCAATCGTCCAACTGCTGACTTAGGCTCAAGGGGCGCCCTGGTTCCCCCTTCCTCCCAGCCGGGAGGAAGGATCCCTTGCCCCTTGTAGCCCTCCCTGGGGAGAAGGCAAGTTCTGGCTGCTGGGCGTCCGCCACATGCAACCATCCCTGCCTCCTGCCTCTGAGCCCCTGACCTTCCCAGCCGGGAAAGGCCGCACTCGTTATCGGCCGATCTCTTAAGGAGACCCCCCACCACAGGTCCCAGTGCGCAAACTGGTCCCTGCTCCATATACTCCACCTCGTGCCTCCTTTTCCGCAGCTGTGACGAATAAACCACATCCAACATAAAGGGCGGGTGGGCTGTCCTCCAGCTCAGTCGCGGCAGAAAGGGCGTTCCCAAGCCGCGCTGCTCCTTTTAAGGCTCCAGGTCCCCTCTCTGCCGCGCTGATGCCCTCAGAGCGACGACGCTCTCCTGCCCGGCGGCGTCGCGTCTTCCTTGCCCCTCCCATCCGCCGCGTCAACTGCGGCCCGCGCCGAACCGCGGCCGCTCTTTCTACTAAACTGCATGTTCTCAACCATCTTTTGAAATATCTAAGTACTGCGGGTACAAATCCGGGTGTTCACTTGTGAAATGGAGAGAGACAGAATACAAGCAAGTTAAATGCACCTTATAATTATTTATTATGTATTTATTATATTTAATAATCATCCCATATGCAGATAACCTCTGAGGCTTATTGTTAAGTATGATGAGGTTGGGTATAAATATTAATTTAAATCTGAAATATCGGGCATAAATATTTCCCTGGGGTCTAAAGCTATTGTTAAATAAACCTCTGCAACTCCACCAAGCCCCAGTCTTATATTTTTGTGTGCAGCTTATCAAAAACTTCAAGAATGTATCTCTAATTAACCCCCAGAAATTAAAAAAATGAGGTCCAGCAAGATGTGGAGTTGGATGGGGGGGGGACACCTATTCATGGTTTGAAAGAATATCTGTGATTTACTTATTTACTTACTTATTTACTTATTTACTTATTTACTTATTTACTTATTTACTTATTTACTTATTTACTTATTTACTTATTTATTTATATGCCATCCTCCTCAAAGGCTCAGGTAAGAAAAATAAGAGTGAATGTACTCCTTTTACAAGGAAAGCCACTAAAAGAATCCAAAATGCCATCCAAAACTTTGATTTTCTCCCCCTTCTCTCAAATTGATGTAACTATTGTTATTTGGTTTGCTATTGTCTCAAACCTTAGAAAGCTTTTTGATTATTTACACCTTATTAGTATTTGATTCTCTACAGAAGACACAGTTCCTTATTGGAGTGGGGTTTAAAAAAACAGCTCTTTTTCAAATCAAGCATAAAAACTCTCTTGAAAATGTGTTTGAGTTTCCACCCCCTCCCCTCCAAATTTCAATTCAGCTTCCTTCGTGATATTCCTCAAATGTTCTTTGAAGGGGAACTGTAATTTTTTCCCCATCCTTGGCTCTGGCATTTGTCTGTTTGCACATAGTTATGGCAAATAATGACATTGACTCTTTGGCATCAAGGTGACTTCTGGCTTTTGCAATCAATATTTATCCTTCACAGGATTTAACCTTTCCTGATTGGCAATCATAAGGGTACCCTTGATCAAGGAGGCATTGTATTTGATCATCCAACCTTGCTATGCAAGGAGTGAGATACCATATAAATACAGCTGATGTGGCTCTTCCTTTCTCACCCCAGTGACTTCATCTTTGACAGTACCCAAAAGAAGCCAAGATGAAATTTCAACTTCTTGCTGCTGTGCTTCTTGTCTTTCTCCTTTGTCCACAGGACAGTGAACAGGTAAGACTCCCTTCTACTTTGAACAGTACAATATGATATGTTTTATTAAGGTTTATTAAGAATGTTAATTTAGAAACAGGACAGAAAATTTTGAGTCACACAAAAACTCTTCTTTCTATAGAAATTATATCCCTTCACAAAACTCCCAGGGTTTATTTTTTTGTTGTGCTTTTTAATATATTATCTCACCATAAAAAGAGAAAAAGGCACTACTGTACTAAGGGAATGATTTCCAACTAGTAGCAAATATTAAATGTGCACCTATTTCTTATTGACCCATTATACGCAGGGGTTTTAGCGCACATTCGGGGTGGAATGGCGGCGACTAAAATCACCGATAATGCACGGTGCCGGCTGCAGCTGGCTGCAGCTTTGGTGCATGCCGCCGAAAAAGCCGCGTCAGCGAAACGCTGAAGAAAGCGCAGCTTCCGGGTGACCGGTGCGCAACCGGACGTGGTGCCGGGATCGCCATGTGCATAATCGGTTACTCTGGGTTTTGCCGCCATCGCACCCCGCCCCGTGTATAACCGGTGTGCGTCACGTCTTCCCCCTCCGCGTTTTCCATGTGACCCGAAATCGCCGTTTCGGCAGCCGTGCATAATGGGCCATTGTCTCTCTCAAAAACAAATGTAAGGAAGGAAACAATCAGATTGTGCTGACTAAGAATTACATTAATATCTCGAAGTACAAATAATTGCCTCCTTACTTTCTTAATTTAGGCACCCAATCCCATAATGGTAAGTATTAAAAATTATCAATTATTCCGTCTTTAGTGTTCTTAAAAGATTGCATGAGTATTTTCTACTTCTAAATTGGATAGAGTGCTATTTTGTGATGCAGATAAATGGATCAACCAGGCGACAGGTTTCTGACCCCACCGTATCTCCACTGAGCTAAGATTTAGATAAAATAGAATATAAGTAGAATAATAATATGAAACAGGGTAAGATACCCATACAGTTTCTCCTCAAAGTCAACTCTACTTCATTGGTCCCAGGGTGGGTAAACAAGGCAACCTGGGAAAAAAATTATAAATTCCTATCCTGGAAATAGAGGGGGCAGTAGACATCCATCAATACATATGGATAAATGTGTTTAGGGGGATGGCCCAATAACAATATGCTTTGTTCAACAAAGAAACAAACCAAAGCAAAAAGCACAGTAAACACACAGTTTTCAGGGGGAAAGCATTTGATCGAGACAGAGAGAGATTTAGTATTATTATTATTATTATTATTATTATTATTATTATTATTATTATTATTATTATTATTAGATTTATTCCCTGCCACTCCCTTGCAGCTCGTGGCGGGTTACAACATCTTAAAATCCCCGTTAAACCCCAATAAAACAATAATAACATTCCCAGCATTACCAACATGGCAAGATCGGCAACTCAACTTCCCCCCCTCCCACTACTGGCGGGTAGAGAGGAGGTCCTGATGATGTTTACTTCAGGTCCTGATGATGTTTACTTCAGGTCCCAATCCCAAATCCCAGGGGGGGCATAGGTCTATATTATCAGCCTTGGCCTCAACCATAAACCTGGAGGAAGAGCTCCATTTTGCAGGCCCTGCAGAACGATGAAAGATCCCGCAGTGCCCGCAGCTCGCCCGTGAGCTCATTCCACCAGGCGGGGGCCAGGACTGAAAAGGCCCCGGCCCTGGTCGAAGCCAGGCGTGCTTCCTTATGGCCGGGAATGACCAGCAGATTTTCACACACAGAGCGCAAGGCCCTGCAAGGGGCATAGGGCGATAGGCAGTCCCTCAGGTATGTGGGTCCCAACTCGCGTAAAGCCTTGAAGGTTAGAACCAAAACCTTGAACCGAATCCGGGCAGCAATTGGCAACCAGTGCAGCTACCTCAGCACTGGCTGGATGTGGGCCCTCCAAGGTGTGTCATTGAGGACCCTAGCAGCTGCGACCCAGCTACAGGACCTCCATCTTGGAGGGGTTGAGTTTCAGGAGACTCTGCTCGAACCATTCCGTCACTGCTTCCAAACATCTGGCAAATGGTTCCGGGGGGCAGTCTGGGTGGCCGTCCAAGAGGAGATAGAGCTGGGTGTCATCAGCGTACTGGTGGCAACCCAGCCCAAAACTCCGTACCAGCTGGGCCAGAGGACGCATAAAGAAGTTAAACAATGTGGGGGAGAAGACCGTGCCCTGGGGAACCCCACAAGGAAGTCTGTAGAAGTGCGAGAACTCATCCCCCACTGCTACCCTCTGCTACCCTATTTGTAGATGTAGATCTACAAATGTAGATGTTCATAAGCATAATAAAATGTAAAAAATCCAAAAAATAATGTTTTAAAAGCTTAAGTGAATGAGAAGTGCAGGTGTCTTCTTAAATATCTGTCATGGGTATAAGGCTGGAACCTTGAAAAATATATGAATTAATGTATTTCCCCCCTCTCACTATATTTAGGATAAGTTGTTGGTGAGTATTTTAAATCCTTTGTAATTTTTCTTCTTGATTCATAATATATATTTCTCTGGGGTTTAGATGATGCCCATAAGATGGAATATAAGTAGAATAAAAATACAAAATATTGTAAGATACCCATACAGTTCCTCTATAAAGTCAACTCCACTTCATTGGTCCCAATGTGGGAGAACTGGTGAGAAGATTATATAATTCCTATCCACGAAATAGAATGTAGGGGGGGTAAACATTCATCAATACATATGGATAAATGTGTTTAGGCGGAGGCCTGATAAAAATATACATTGTTCAACAAAGAAACCCAATAATGCAGAAACCACAGCAAACACACAGTATTCAGGGGGAAAGCATTCAATTGAGAAAGAGAGATTTAGCATATTGCAGAGAATCTGAATTTTCAATACTTTCAGTTACATCTGGGGAGCATTCAGCGTTCCCCATCACATCACTGCAGAAAGCACCACACTCACATTCCTGTAACACATGCATAATAGTTTGGTGGGCTGCACTATAATTGCCATTAGTCTGGGTATTTAACCCCATTTAAACAGTGACCAAACCATATGTGCAGATCGTAGTTATGGGAGTTAGGATCTTAGTCTGGATAGGGCCACCTCAGTCAAATTCCTCCAAGGTCTCTAAATTAATAGTGTTAGAGGGGATAAAAGTAATATATTTATGGACAGTCATTATGAAGGTTTTAAAACCTTAATTGAATTAGAAGTGCAGGCATCTTCTTAAATATCTGTCTTATAGAAAAGGCTGCCACTGAAATGTAGAAATTAATGCATCATCATCATCTCCACTTCATTGGTCCCAATGTGGGAGGACTGGTGAGAAGATTATATAATTCCTATCCATGAAATAGAGTGTGGGGCGGTATACATTCATCAATACATACGGATACATATGTTTTTGGGCGGAGGCCTGATAATAATACATATTGTTCAACAAAGAAACCCAACAATGCAGAAATGGGGAAAGCATCATCAGCTGAATCCCTTGGCAGAAACTCTCCCACACACATTAGGAAATGGTTACAAAGTGTTCAAACATATTCAGTAGAGTTGCATTGGATTATTTAGTTGAGAATTCAAATAAACTTTAGCACTATTTCTCCTCTTAGTATAGATCTGGGAAATTATGTTAGAGGCACTAAAACAAATATGTTTACTAATACTCTTCGTGAAAGTCTTAAAAGCTTAAGTGAACGAGAAGTGCAGGTATCTTCTTAAATATTTGTCATGCTTATAAGGCTTCAACCCTGAAAAATATATGAATTAATGCATTTTTCCCCTCTCATTATATTTAGCCTGACATGAGTGTGAGTACTTTAAATCCTTTGTCATTTTTCTTCAAATATTTCTCTGGGGTTTAGAGATTACCCATAAGATAGAATATAACTGGAATAGAAATGTAATAAGTGGAATAAAAATATAAATAATGGTAAGATACCTATACAGTTCCTCCATAAAGTCAACTTCAGTTTGTTGGTCCCAGCGTGGGTGAACTGGGGAGAAGATTATATAATTCCTATCCTAGAAATAGAATGAGCGGTATACATTCATCAATATATATGGATAAATGTGTTTAGGTGGGGGCCCAATAATAATAATATACATTGTTCAACAAAGAAACAAAACAATTCAGAAAACACAGCAAAGACACAGTATTCAGGGGGAAAGTATTCCATTGAGTAATAGAGATCTAGCATACCACAGAGAATCTAAATTTTCAGTACTTTCAATTGCATGTGGGGAGCGGTCGGTGTTCTCCATCACATCACATCCCTCTAGAAAGAACTACACTCACATTCCTGCAACACATGCATGCATAACACATACATAATAACAGTGACCAAAGCATTTGTGCAGATTGTAGTTGACAGGTAGTAGGGCATTGATGGCTTCAAATGAAGACGCTTAACACTGGAACTGTTGGCAAAAACTGGCCACAGCATTTTATTTCAACACAAAAAACCTGGAGTGTTGGTTAGGTGTAGGGGAGAGCCTGTTCAGTGGTCATCCGACCACTCCCGCGCCACCTTACCTAGTGGCCCCCACTTGGAGGCTTCCCTACCTCCCAGCTGGGAGGACGGGCTCCTTGGCCACTAGGTACCTTGCCTGGGAAGTGCCCCGCCTGAGGTACCGCAGGGGGCGCACACCTCCCTTGGTCCACCTCAGGCCACCCGGCTGCATGAAGTCCCTCCTTCTCCACGAAGGGTCAGGATTTTCATGCCCAGCCACCTCTTAAGAGGTCCCAGCCTGGGGAGTCGGGCCGCAAGCCGTACTCCCCCCAAAAAACTCCGGCTCCCCCTATACCTTCCCGCCAGCTGTGACAATAATACATTGTAGTAACCATAACATTAACCATCCTAACTTTTACCTTATGCTAAAGGGTGGGTGGGTGGGCAACCTCCGACCGTTGTGGCTCTGCGCGGCAAAGAGGCTGGGCTAGCGCACGTGAGCGCTATTTGTAGCCCGCCTCTATGCCCCGCCCCTCCACAGGCCTGTTCCAGGCCGTCCATGGCGTGCCAGCCGGCACGTCAAAGCCCTGCGCCTCTTCTTTTTGGCGCCAGCTCCTCCACCCGTCAACGGGCGGCCCTGCTAAATCAGGGCCTTCTTTTGACAGGTAGTAGGGCATTGATGGCTTCAAATGAAGACGCTTAACACTGGAACTGTTGGCAAAAACTGGCCACAGCATTTTATTTCAACACAAAAAACCTGGAGTGTTGGTTAGGTGTAGGGGAGAGCCTGTTCAGTGGTCATCCGACCACTCCCGCGCCACCTTACCTAGTGGCCCCCACTTGGAGGCTTCCCTACCTCCCAGCTGGGAGGACGGGCTCCTTGGCCACTAGGTACCTTGCCTGGGAAGTGCCCCGCCTGAGGTACCGCAGGGGGCGCACACCTCCCTTGGTCCACCTCAGGCCACCCGGCTGCATGAAGTCCCTCCTTCTCCACGAAGGGTCAGGATTTTCATGCCCAGCCACCTCTTAAGAGGTCCCAGCCTGGGGAGTCGGGCCGCAAGCCGTACTCCCCCCAAAAAACTCCGGCTCCCCCTATACCTTCCCGCCACCAGAGCAAAGGCCTTCAGATTGCCTTGCTCCCGCCCAACACTCCTCCGACTCTAGCCAATTTAACAAGGCTGCCCGGATATCCTGAAGCCACAAGTCCGTGCCCCAGTCTGACAGATGTACTCCGTCTGGGCGATACAAAGCCTCCAGATCACGGTCGATATCTGGATGAGCTATCACCGTGCCACCCCAACTTTCCACGCATCTCCCTACCATCTTATTAATTTTGCGAACTGCAAGATTAACCCCCTTTTGGAACAGAGCGTGTCGCCACCGCCGACGTTCAACTATTGCCGACCAAAAAATCTTAGTCCTGGGCAAACGTTGCCTCAGCACTGCCAAATCCGCTGTCATAACGTTGATCAGCTGTAACCCTTTTAACTTGGGGATGTCATTCCCTCCGAGATGTATTATGAGGGCTGCTGGAGCACCAGCCTGGAAAACCTGTGCTGCAACCATATCAAGGAGGGCGTTCCACTTCATGCCCCTGCACCCGGACCAGCGAAGTCGTAACCGGTCTTCCAGTCCCAGGTGATGTCCCCAACCGGAATATGCTGTGTATAGCGCTGCACGATACACAAAGCTGTGACCCACGAAGAGGACCCCCGGATTCGAGGACAGGTACCCTAAAACAATGAACAAGTTAGCGGCAACTCGTCGGACGTACATACAACTTGTATGCCCCCGAACGCCAACGCCCCAATTCCATTATCTCCGTTGGAGATGCCCCGTCTTGATATGCCTGTGTCGCCGCCCCTATGCGAAAAGAGTGTGCCCCATAATGTCCCGGCCTTAATCCCACCTTTTGAATGCAGGACCTAAGTACTGCCACAAATTGGAACCTCGATAGGCAGGTGCCGTCTTGATGTATGAATAGTGGCCCATCCACCTTTGGCCGAACTGCGAGGAATGCCGCTAGGCTTTTCACTGGGCACGGCTCCCCGGCAACCACTCTCCCCAGGGTGACCCATGTCCCTTTCCTTAGTTGGTCTGTCTTAGACCGCCTCAATCGCAGCCGGACCTCCCTTTCCGATATCAAAACGTCCCCACAGCTGAATACCCTATCCCCTGGAGAGGATCTGGAAGGGGCAAGGAACTCCCCTCCTCTGAACGCCCCATAGAAAGCCAAGGTGAACGCTCCTCGAAACAAAAGAGTTTCATAAGGAACGCGGCATACTTGCCCCAACACCTCCATCAGGCGCGCCAACAACCTTCTGGTAATTGGCCGTCTGCTGTCCTTTTCTGGCGGATGTTCCCTTCTCCAGCCCTGTATGGCTTTTTTAACCATGAACGAAGACCCCGGGTCCCACCCCCCTAGTAATTTACTGAAAAAGGATAAGCCCGCCATGTGCACCCGTAAGGTGCCCGGTGTCGATCCCCTCTCCTTCAGGCAAGCCAGGTACTGCAGTACCAAGGACTCCTTCAAAGGCCAGGAAGCTCGATAGCCCCTCTGTCCTGCAAACCGGCTGAAGGCTTCGGCAGCCCCTTCGTACGCCCGTCGTGTTGCTGCCGCAAGAGAGCCAAGGGCCCCTTGTAAAATCACTCGATGCCAAGGTTCCAAAGGGAAGCTGGGAACTTCTCCTGTTCTGGGCGCGCCCCTGGTACGAGCTGTCGAAAGCGGGCGATCTGCAAACGAGACAAAGCGTCCGCTGCCTCATTGCGAACCCCAGCCACGTGCCTAGCTGCAAACGATATGTTTGCCTCCAGACACGTGAGTACTAACTCCCTTACCAGTCTCATGACCCGTTCCGATTTCGATGTTTGTTTGTTGACCACATGGACAACTGCCATGTTGTCACACCAGAATGTAACCCTGCGGTTGGCGAACTGGTCCTTCCATATGACCACTGCCAGCAGAATGGGAAAAAGTTCTAAGAAAGTGAGATCTCGCCTCACCTCCTCTTTCCATGTCTCTGGCCACCTGCAGGCACACCATGCTTTCCCATAGAGCACCCCGAGCCCCATGCCCCCCGCTGCATCTGAATGTACTTGTAGGGTATCACCGAGCGCTAATTCGGTCTGCCATATAGCCACCCCATTGAAATGTTCCAGAAACCGTAGCCACACCTTGATGTCCGCTTTCATGGCTGCCGTGACCCGTATGTGGTGATGGCGCGCATAGGTGCCCGCCATAGATCTGGCCATCCGTGCGCAGAAGGCCCTGCCCGGCGCAATTACCTTACAGGCGAAATTCAGGTGCCCAAGCAGCACCTGCATTTCTCTCAGCAGGCACTTCCTACGGCCCGCCATATCCTGCAACTGCTGCTTCAGAGTTGCCAACTTATCTACTGGCAATCGGGATAAACCCTGCTCCGAGTCCAGCAGAATTCCCAAGTAAGTCAGTTGTGAAGCCGGACCTTCCGTTTTCTCCCTGGCCAGCGGAACCCCCAATTCTGCCGCTAAGTCCTGGAAGGCCCTGAGCCTGTCCAGGCAAGCCCCCGATCCCTGCGGTCCGGCAAACAAAAAATCATCGAGGTAATGAGTAGCCTCGGTGAAGTTTCCCCGTACCCGGACCGCCCATTCCAAGAACGTGCTGAAAGCCTCAAAGGCTGCGCACGCAATGGCGCAGCCCATGGGCATCGCTTTATCTACATACCACGCTCCTTGAAATTTTATGCCCAGCAGGCAAAAGTCATCCGGATGTACTGGTAGAAGGCGGAAGGCAGACTGCACATCGCATTTTGCCATCAGTGCCCCTTTTCCGCACGCCCTAACAATAGCCACCGCATGGTCAAAGGATGCATATTTGACCGTGCACAGGGCCGGATCAATATGGTCATTGACTGATGACCCCCTGGGAAAAGACAGATGGTGGATGAGGCGGAACTGACCTATAGCCTTCTTAGGCACTACCCCAATGGGCGATACCCTAAGATTTTGCATAGGTGGGCGGGAGAACGGACCTGCCATCCTGCCCGCCTTGCATTCCTTACATAACTTCTCCCTGACTACCTCTGGCATGTCAAGTGCAGACTTGAGATTGCCACTGACCGAGGCCGTTCTCACCCCTTTGAAAGGAATACGAAAACCTACCTCAAAACCAGACAGCAGGTACTCTGCCGCTTTTTTGTCTGGGTACCTGTACAGCCAAGGCCGCAAAGCCTCTATCCGCACCGGTGATGGAGCCCGGGAGAGCATGCTTTTTCCTTCGTCTTCAAACATTCTTAGTGGTAGCCGAAGGTCCTGAAGCTCCCGACCCTCCCTCCTTCCTTTGGAAGGATCGGGCCCCTCGAAAGGGCTGCTGGTTGCCACCCTCTTTATTGCATGCCAAGCTCGAGTGACCCCCCCCACACCTTTCACAAGCGTGGGAATATCGGCACGGTTTCCGGGTGCACACAGTACGGTTGAAGTCCCAGCACACCGCCATCGACTCTCGTCTCACCGGTCCTGTCTTCCGTTCCTTCTCCCGCTGAGACCGCATGTAGGGGCCTACCCGCACCAGCCAAGCATCCTGGTGCTTCAAGTCCCAGCGGGCACGGGGGTTGTGAGATGCCATTTCCCTGAAGTACCGGTCATACTCCAGAGCTGCCTCGTCTCCCCCGAGCTCCCTTGCCTCCAAAATGTGCGCCATGTATCTGCACAGATGCCACCCACGCTCAGGGTATGCCGCACTCACAAGGGCTGTGTACTCCACAAAGCCTCTGAGCCAGTTATTAAATGACCTCTCGCAGCGTGGCACCTCCTTTTTCTTGATATCCCTGCGCCTGCCCGTGTCCCCTTTCTTTGAGGATTGCCTGATAAAGGTAAATACATCTACAAAGTATCCATCCAGTGCACGTTCCCTTAATTTTCGTGGGAGATGTACACCTGGTGGAGACTCTATGTCTGCGTATTGCCTTGGAGGCTCAGTTACCATCCCCCCCTCTTGTTTAACGTCCAGAAGCCTCTTGGCCCTGGCCCGTCTGGTATGCAACCAAGAAGGAAGGCCTGGCATGAAGGCACCTTCCAGCCAATGCCAGCCGTCCCTGTGGGCTTCTCGTCCCTCCTCCTCGGTGGATGACTCACCCGAGGTTGTAGAGCTGTGCTTGGAACATCTGCTCCTGTGGCAGCACTTGGCACGCCTTCGGCCATGCCTTGTATGTGCACTGGCCCCTGGGGAATGACCTCCCCTTGGCTCTGAACTGGCTGCCCTGCTGCCATCCTCAGCTGAGCTGCTGAACTGTCTTTCCGCCCTGTTCCTGGGACCCGCTGACTGCTGTGCCATCGCTTGTGCATAACCTTGCCAGAAAGCCGCAGGATCACCAGGGGGCGTACTGCGCCTCCTAGCTCTCCCCAAGCCAACCGATGAATGGCTACTGGAAGTAGAGTGCCTTGCCCTGCTGCTCCGGCTGCCTGCCGGCCTCCTGACCTCCCTGTGCGTTCCTCCTTCTTGGGCCCGCCCCCCCTTTTTTGCCCCTTTGTTGGCAGCAAGCTCCGTTCGCTCTCGCCGCAATCCGGCTTGCCCCCTGCCTCTGCTGGGGCCCGGAGTCACTTCCCCTTTGCTGGTGGAAGAGTCCCTGGAGGAGGCCCGATCATCCGTGTCCTGCCTCCGTCCCCTCGGTGATGGCGAGCCCCTGGGTCTCCGCCCTGATGACCCATTTTCCCCCTCCCTCTGTTGCTGGCTTACTGTCTTCGGGGTGCGGTCCCGCCCCCTAGGTGCCTGCCGGGCCCTCTTGTCGGGCTCCTGCCCTCCCCGCCGCCCGCTAGGAATGGCCGCCGCCCACGCGTCCCTCGCGCGCAAGGCGCTCGCTCTCCTGGTGGGCCCAGTCTCTTCACAGCCTTCCCCGGCCCCGCGGCGTTCTTCACGAGCCGCGCGCTTGGGGGCTTCCCCCTGTGGGCCTTCCCCGCAAGACCTCTTCTTCGGCGCCATAACTCCCGTTCCCCGAATCCCGTTTTCTCCCTCCTACGAGGCAAGGCCTCCCCCAACCAAACACTCCCGTCCCCGCCGCAGCCGAACGCCGCGATCCCCTCAGCCCGCGAGCCCTACTCGCGCCCTTTCTTCTCTCCGTGGGGTGGGGGGGGAGTGGCCGTAAAACCGCTCTCCGCCGCCGCCTCTACGGCCTACAAAAACCGCTTCGATGGAGCACAACCTCCGACCGTTGTGGCTCTGCGCGGCAAAGAGGCTGGGCTAGCGCACGTGAGCGCTATTTGTAGCCCGCCTCTATGCCCCGCCCCTCCACAGGCCTGTTCCAGGCCGTCCATGGCGTGCCAGCCGGCACGTCAAAGCCCTGCGCCTCTTCTTTTTGGCGCCAGCTCCTCCACCCGTCAACGGGCGGCCCTGCTAAATCAGGGCCTTCTTTTATGGGAGTTAGGATCTTTGTCTGTATAGTCATTAACTTTAAGGTCTCCCACTCGTAGGTGTCAGTATTTTAAATGCTTTTTGTTTTACTGCATGAAACATCGTACTTCGTTCTCGCATGTGTGTGTTGCCTGTCAGATTTCACCAAGTGTTCTCCTTATGTGTCCCTGCACAGGACAGCCCCATTTGACTCAACGGCTTCATAATCTAATTTTCAGGAGAATATGTTTAGACAGACGGATAGACAGACAAAGATAGGTAGACAGCTATGATGGCAAAAGGGAGAGATTCAGCATATGGCAGACTTACACATAGGACGCATATAATAATAACATTCTCCATTCCATCTGGAAAGCATTGAAAGACACACAGAAAAAGTCGTAACTTTTCAAACATTAATTAGATCATTTTACTATGCATTGTATTTTTAACACCATAAAATTTTTCTTTTAATTCTGTTTTCAATATTATGCTATTATTTTATCTCACAACAATCAACTAGTTATCTTTTCAAATATCTAGTTCATTTAATGAACTACTTCATTTAATCATGTTCATTTAATCATCAACTGTAGTTGATTTAGTTTATTTAATCATCAACCATCATAATCATCTAGTTCATTTAATCATCAACCATATCTAGTTCATTTAATCATCAACTGTAAATAATTATATCACTCAATTAATTATAGGTTAGTATAGAACTATTAAAAATCAATGCATTTCCAAGAATTAGAGCATTAACAAAAAACATCAATTAAAGCCCACTATAAAAGTAATGGCCCACTCTGGATGACTTTGACAGGCAATCGGGCATCATTGATTCAAATAATGAATTTTACATTTTTATTATGTTGGCATAACCTCGCCACAGCTTGTAATCATACATAGGAGTGTTAGTTCTGACATAGAGCAGAGTTCTGCTGGAGTTGTCCATTGACCACTCCCCTCCCCACTACCTAGATCCTAATATCCCGCAAAGGATTGCCCTCCTTCTCCCAGCCAGAAGCATGGGTTCCTTTTCAAGCAGTATCCCCTTTAAGGGATGGGTCCTACACAAACTACCTCTGGAGGCACACACACTCATTGGCCCACCTTGGCCAACCTGGTGGTTTGAGTCCCCGGCCTGCCTACCAAGTGTCAGGACCAGTCACTCCCTGCCATCTCTTAGGAGGCCCCCAATCCTGGGAGTCTGGGATGTAGGCCGGATCTCCCCAGAAAATCCGACTCCCCCTATGCTGTCCCACAAGCTACGACAATGGCAAAACAAGTAAAATACAAAATACAACACTTAACCACCCAAATAGAAGAATAACACATTGCTGACAAAGAACCAGAAGTACAGGACAATTTGGAGAGAATCCCTCCTTCGCTGCAGCTTTGGCCAAAAGAGGCCAGGCCACTGCAAGTGGTAATATTTGACGGCCTGCATCTTCACCCCACCCATGTGCCTGACACCCGTGTGTCAAACTTGACGTTCCACTGCAGGTCATCCTCAGTGCTCTAACTTTGCTGCCAGCTCTTCTGCCTGTCAAACCACAGCCCTGGTGACTCAGAGCCTTCCTTTGTTTCCAGTGGTTAGATGGCAGAATCAATCAGTTGTCAAAATAACAAAATCAATCAATACTTTCAATAGCCTCTACAGAAATGAAAAAAACAAGGATTTGTACTTAACACTAATACTAACAGGAAATAATAAGGAAGGGAGATTTACTAAACAAGTTCTTACAGGAGCACCAATCGAAGGAGAGTTCATAGCAGAGAGAGATCCTTCATTTGAAGTTATATACTACTATACCAAATCAGTTTGAAAGTTTATGATTCTATGATTTTTGCATATCCTATTTCTGTGTTTTTGATCTTAGTCTGGATAGGGCACATCAGCCATATACTTCCTGGGTCTCTAAATGCAAATGTCTTGATCCATTTCCCTTGAAACTTATTTTGTGGGGACTTATCTAATAGGTCACTTTTGATTTTTGTTTCATTTCTCCCCACTTTTAAAAGAGGGATTTCTCTTTCATTCCTTTTTATGCATATCACAGTTCAAAACAGAATTGTGTATGGAAGGCTGCTTCGAAGTTTTCATTGCATGGGGAAAGCATCATCAGCTGAATCCCTTGGCAGAAACTCACACACGCATTAGGAAATGGTTACAGTGTTCAAATGAATTCAGTTGAGTTGCATGAGAATTTAAATAAACTTCAGCGCTATTTTTGCTCTTAGTTCAGACCTTGGAAATTATGTCAGCTGGTCCAAAACAAATGCATGTACTACAACTCTTTATGAAAGTTTTAAAAACTTAAGTGAATGAGAAGTGTAGGTATCTTCTTAAATATCTGCGATGGGTATAAGGCTGGCACCTGGAAAATTATATGAACTAATGCATTTTTCCGCTCTCATTATATTTAGAAAATGATGGTGAGTATTTTAAATCCTTTATAATTTTTCTTCATGATTCATAATATATAGTTCTCTGGAGTTTTGATGATGCCCGTAAGATAGAATATAAGTAGACTAAATTCATAAAATAGGGAAAGATACCCATACAGTTCCTCCATAAATTCAATGCACAGTTCTGGGAAATTATGTTAGAGGGCCTAAAACAAATATGTGTTAATACTCGTTATGAAAGCTTCAGTATATATAAACAAATAAATAAATATATAAAAGCTTAAGTGTATTAGAAGTGCAGGTATCTTCTTAAATATATGTCGTGACTTTTAGGCTCGCACATTGAAAGATATATGGCCTAGTGCATTTTCCCTCTCTTATTAAACTTAGAAAATGCCAGGCATGGCAAGTGTTTCAAATCTCTATTTTTGCAGCATGATTTATAATATTTGTTTCCCTGGGGGGGGGGGTTGCTATATGATGCCTGTCAGATTTCAACTATGGTTTAGACCAGGGATAGTCAAACTCCGGCCCTCCAGATGTCCATGGACTACAATTCCCAGGAGCCCCTGCCAGCGAATGCTCGCAGTTTGACTACCCCTGGATTAGACAATGTGTCCTTGCATTGGACAGCTGCATTCAACTCAAGTGCTACTTAAATAAAGGGAAAGCATATAGATATTATGTGGGTGCATGTATATCTGCCGTGGCTTTGGATTAAACGGACTTGATCTGCACAAAACCCCTCCAAGTTCTTGGAACTAGTTTAAGTGTCTTTGACTCCCTTTAAATTCATGCTTCCTCTACTTACTCTTCATGAACCAAAACCACACAGTTCAGTTCACACTGCAAGCCTCCTGGTTCGGTTCAGTTTGTGATTAGGCCATGAACCAAAAAATGAAGCATATGTTTTGTGGTACATATCATTAGCAGTGACCCACAAAGTGGAACATTTTTTGTTTCTTGGCATGTTTTGCTTCCCTCACCCCCAAGATACATCCCTTCTCAGGGGCCATTTAAACCCCTTCAGATTGCTTGGAAGGGGTTTATATATCTTGGACTCTTTAAAACCATACTTTCAGCTCCCTATTCTTCATGAACTAAAACAGTTCAGTTCACTTGGGAGCCTCCTGGTAAGAGGTGTGAGAGGGAAAACATGGCAAGAAACAACAAATGTTTCTTTGGGGGGGGGAGGTTGAGTGTATTCTAGAATATGTATCATACAAATATGATGCTATTATCTTTATAAGTATCTGCCTCAGACCCTCCAGTAACTTCCCCTTTGAAAATAACTGCCCTGAACCAGCAGAATCAAAATCTGCACACAGATTTCAATTTCAAACAGGCAGTGAGAAGTGAAAGTATCTTCATAAATACCCATACAGTTCCTCTTCAAAGTCAACTCTACTTCATTGGTCCCAGGGTGGGTAAACAAGGCAACCCGGGGAAAAGATTATAAATTCCTATCCTGGAAACAGAGGGGGCAGTAGACATCCATGAATGCATATGGATAAATGTGTTTAGGGGGATGGCCCAATAACAATATGCTTTGTTCAACAAAGAAACAAAGCAAAGCAAAAAGCACAGTAAACACATAGTTTTCAGGGGGAAAGCATTTGATCGAGACAGAGAGAGATTTAGCATTATTATTATTATTATTATTATTATTATTATTATTATTATTATTATTATTATTATTATTATTATTATTATTATTATTCCCTGCCACTCCCTTGCGGCTCGTGGCGGGTTACAACATCCTAAAATCCCTGTTAAACCCAATAAAACAATAATAACATACCCAGCATTACCAACATGGCAAGATGGGCAACTCAACTTCCCCCCCTCCCACTACTGGGGGGTGGAGAGGAGGTCCTGATGATGTTTATTTCAGGTCCCAATCCCAAATCCCAGGGGGGGCATGGGTCTATATTATCAGCCTTGGCATCAACCATAAACCTGGAAGAAGAGCTCCGTTTTGCAGGCCATGTGGAACGATGAAAGATCCCGCAGGGCTCGCAGCTCTCCCGGGACCTTATTCCACCAGGCGGGAGCCAGGACTGAAAAGGCCCCGGCCCTGGTCAAAGCTAGGCGTGCTTCCTTAGGGCCGGGAGTGACCAGCAGATTTTTACCCGCAAAGTGCAAGGCCCTCCAAGGGGCATAGGGCGATAGGCGGTCCCTCAGGTATGTGGGTCCCAACTCACGTAAAGCCTTGAAGGTTAGAACCAGAACCTTGACCAAGATCCGGGCAGCAATTGACAACCAGTGCAGCTGCCTCAGCACTGGCTGGATGTGGGCCCTCCAAGGTGTGTCAGTGAGGACCCTAGCAGCTGTGTTTTGCACTAGCTGAAGTTTCCGGATCAAGGACAAGGGAAGGCCCGCGTAGAGCGAGTTACAGAAATCTATTATGGAGGTGACCGTTGCATGGATCACTGTGGCTAAGTGTTCGGGGGACAGGTAGGGCGCTAGGCCTGGTGAAGGTAGAAGAATGCCTCGCCTGCTACTTTTTGATCTGCACCTCCAAAGTCAGGGAGGCGTCAATGATCACACCCAAATTCCTGGCCTGGGACACGATGGTAAGTTGCGTCCCTGCCAGGGTGGGTAAGCGTGCTTCCTGGTCCCGCCCCCTACAACCCAGCTACAGGACCTCCGTCTTGGAGGGGTTGAGTTTCAGGCGACTCTGATCGAAACATTCCGTCACCGCTTCCAAACATCTGGCAAATGGTTCCGGGGGGGAGTCTGGGCAGCCGTCCATGAGGAGATAGAGCTGGGTGTCATCAGCGTACTGGTGGCAACCCAGCCCAAAACTCTGCACCAGCAGTGTCAGAGGGTGCATAAAGATGTTAAACAATGTGGGGGAGAGGACCGCGCCCTGGGGGACCCCACAAGGAAGTCTGTAGGAGCGCGAGAACTCATCCCCCACTGCTACCCTCTGGGTCCGGTCCTGGAGAAAGGAGCGTATCTGGCATAGAGCTGTGCCCCGCATCCCCGTGCCGGCGAGGCGGTAGACCAACAGTTCATGATCCATGATGTCAATTGTAGCCGACAGGTCCAGAAGAACCAGAACTGCTGACAGTGCAGATAATCTAAATTTTCAATACTCTCAGCAACATCTGGGGACTGTTCAATGAACTCCATCATATCACTCTAGAAAGCACCACACTCACAGTCCGGTAACACATGGAAAATAGTTTCTTGGGTTAGAAGGTCTAAAGGGTCTTCTGGAACTACATGAAGAAAATCTTTCCAGATTCTGCAAAATTTTACAAAACATAAAGAAAGTGAAGCAGCAGATAACTCTAATTAATTTTTCTTAGCACAGGGGGAGGGTTTATTTTTCCAGGAAGGTGAGCTGGGTGGGAAGTCAAATTTTAAGTTGCGATTGTGATGTTTGTGTTATTTTTGTATGTGTTTTATGTTGGGTTTCTTTTTCTTCAGTGGTGATGTTATTTGTAGATGTTCATAAGCATAATAAAATGTAAAAAATACAAAAAATAATGTTTTAAAAGCTTACGTGAATGAGAAGTGCAGGTGTCTACTTAAATATCTGTCATGGGTATAAGGCATGAATAATATATGAATTAATGCATTTTCCCCTTCTCACTATATTTAGGAAATGGCGAAGGTGAGTATTTTAAATCCTTTGTAATTTTTCTTCTTGATTTTCATGATTCATAAGATAGCCCTCCCTTCTCCCAGCCAGAAGCATGGGTTCCTTTTCAACTAGGATCCCCTTTAAGGGATGTCTCCTACAGAAACTACCTCTGGGGTGCACACACCCATTGGTCCACTTTGGGCCACCCACTGGTGTGAGTCCCTGGCCTGCCTACCAAGTGCCAGGACCAGTCATTCCCTGCCATCTTGTAGGAGTCCCCCAATCCTGGGAGTCCGTGGCGTAGGCCGGATCTCTCCAGAAAATCTGACTCCCCCTAAACTGTCTCACAAGTAAAATACAAAATACAACCACCCAGACAGAAAAATAATATATTGCTGACAAAGAACCAGAATTATAGGACGATTGGGAGGGAATCCCTCTTTCATTGCAGCTTTGTGTGAAAGAGGCCAGACCACTGCAAGTGGCAATATTTAATGGCCTGCCTCTTCTCCCCACCCATGTGCCTGACACCCATGTGTCTAGCCAGCTTGACTTTCCACTGCAGCTGCATTCAACTCAAGTGCTACTTAACCCAACGGAAAGCATATAGATATTGTGTGGGTGCGTGTATATCTGCCGTGGTTTGGGATTAAACGGACTTGATCTGCACAAAACCCCTACAAGTTCTTGGAACTAGTTTAAATATCTTTGACTCCCTTTAAATTCATGCTTCCTCTCCCTACTCTTCATGAACCAAAACCACACAGTTCAGTTCACACTGCAAGCCTCCTGGTTCGGTTCCATTTGTGATTAGGCCATGAACCAAAAAATGAAGCATATGTTTTGTGGTACATATCATTAGCAGTGACCCACAAAGTGGAACATTTTTTGTTTCTTGGCATGTTTTGCTTCCCTCACCCCCAAGATACATCCCTTCTCAGGGGCCATTTAAACCCCTTCAGATTGCTTGGAAGGGTTTATATAGCTTGGACTCTTTAAAACCATACTTTCAGCTCCCTATTCTTCATGAACAATTCAACAACAACCTGTGTGGGAGGCCTTAAATGTTTCTTCTCTACCACAACCTTGTGCAAAGTAGCCTTTTCTTCCTGGGGAGCTGATCTTTATACTCTGCAAGTGAGCTGTAATTCCAGGAGCTCTCCAGGCCCCACCTGGAGGTTGGCTACCCCCTGAGTTGGAAATATTCCTGGAGGTTTGGAGGTGGGACTTCAATATCGTACTTTTGACTTTATTTCATTTCCTCCCTCTTTTAAAAAAGGGATTTCTCTTTGATTCCTTTTTGTGCATATCTCAGTTCAAAACAGAATTCCGTAGGGAAGTGCTGGCTCCAAGCTTTCGTTGCACGGGGAAAGCATCATCAGCTAAATCCCTTGGCAGAAACTCTCTCACACTCATTAGGAAATGGTTACAAAGTGTTCAAATATATTCAGTTGAGTTGCATTGGATTATTTACTTGAGAATTCAAATAAAGTTCATTTAATCATAACCATATCTAGTTCATTTAATCATCAACTGTAAATAATTATATCACTCAATTAATTAATTATAGGTTAGTATAGAACTATTAAAAACCAATGCATTTCCACGAATTAGAGCATTAACAAAAAAGATAAATTAAAACCCACTATAAAAGTAATGGCCCACTCTGGATGACTTTGACAGGCAATCGGGCATTATTGAAGAGGCCTGCCTCTTCACCCCACCCATGTGCCTGACACCCGTGTGTCAAGCTTGACGTTCCACTGCAGGTCATCCTCAGTGCTCTAACTTTGCTGCCAGCTCCTCTGCCTGACAAACAACAGCCCTGGTGACTCAGAGCCTTCCTTTGTTTCCAGTGGTTAGATGGCAGAATCAATCAGTTGTCAAAATAGCAAATTCAATCAATACTTTCAATAGCCTCTACAGAAATGAAAAAAAAAAAAGGTTTTGTACTTAACACTAACACTAACAAGAAATAATAAGGAAGGGAGATTTACTAAACAAGTTCTTATAGGAGCACCATAGCAGAGAGAGATCCTTCATTTGAAGTTATATGCTACTATACCAAATCAGTTTGAAAGTTTATGATTCTATGATTTTTACATATCCTATTTCTGTGTTTTTGATCTTAGTCTGGATAGGGCACATCGTCCATATACTTCCTGGGTCTCTAAATTCAAATATCTTGATCCATTTCATTTGGATCAAGTCTGGATAAGGCTGGCACCTGGAAAAATATATGAACTAATGCATTTTCCCCCTCTCATTATATTTAGGGTATGATGGTGAGTATTTTAAATCCTTTATAATTTTTCTTCATGATTCATAATATATAGTTCTCTGGAGTTTTGATGATGCCCGTAAGACAAAATAAGTAGACAAAATACATAGGGAAAGATATCCATACAGTTCCTCCATAAATTCAATGTACAGACCTGGGAAATTATGTTAGAAGGCCTAAGACAAATATGTGCTAATACTCTTTATGGAAGCTTCAGTATATATAAACAAATAAATAAATATATAAAAGCTTAAGTGTATTAGAAGTGCAGGTATCTTCTTAAATATATGTTGTGACTTTTAGGCTAGCACATTGAAAGATATATGATCTAGTGCATTTTCCCTCTCTTATTAAACTTAGTAAATACCAGGCATGGCGAGTGTTTCAAATCTCTGCTTTTGCAGCATGATTTATAATATTTGTTTTTCTGGGGGGTCTATATGATGCCTGTCAGATTTCACCTATGGTTTAGACAATGTGTCCTTGCATTGGACAGCTGCATTCAACTCAGGTGCTACTTAACCCAAGGGAAAGCATATAGATATCGTGTGGGTGCATGTATATCTGCCGTGGTTTTGGATTAAATGGACTTGATCTGCACAAAACCCCTCCAAGTTCTTGGAACTAGTTTAAATGTCTTTGACTCCCTTTAAATTCATGCTTCCTCCTCCCTACTCTTCGTGAACCTACAAAGTGGAACATTTTTTGTTTCTTGGCATGTTTACTCCCCTCACCCCCAAGATACATCCCTTCTCAGGAGCCATTTAAACCCCTTCGGATTGCTTGGAAGGGTTTATATATCTTGGACTCTTTAAAACCATACTTTCATCTCCCCATTCTTCATGAACAATTCAACAACAACCTGTGTGGAAGGCCTTAAATGTTTCTTCTCTACCACAACTTTGTGCAATGTAGCCCTTTCTTCCTGGGGAGCTGATCTTTATACTCTGCAAGTGACCTGTAATTCCAGGAGCTCCCCAGGCCCCACCTGGAGGTTGGCTACCCCCTGAGTTGGAAATATTCCTGGAGGTTTGGAGGTGGGACTTCAATATCATACTTTTGACTTTGTTTCATTTCCTCCCTCTTTAAAAAAAGGGATTTCTCTTTGATTCCTTTTTGTGCATAAGGTAAAGTTAAAGGTAAAGGTATCCCCTGTGCAAGCACTGAGTCATGTCTGACCCTTGGGGTGACGCCCTCTAGCGTTTTCATGGCAGACTCAATACGGGGTGGTTTGCCAGTGCCTTCCCCAGTCATTACCGTTTACCCCCCAGCAAGCTGGGTACTCATTTTACCGATGGAAGGATGAGTCAACCTTGAGCCGGCTGCTGGGATCGAACTCCCAGCCTCATGGGCAAAGCTTTCAGACGGCTGCCTTACCACTCTGCGCCACAAGAGGCTCTTTTTGTGCATATCTCAGTTCAAAACAGAATTGCGTATGGAAGTGCTGGTTCCAAGCTTTCATTGCATGGGGAAAGCATCATCAGCTGAATCCCTTGGCAGAAACTCTCCCACACACATTAGGAAATGGTTACAAAGTGTTCAAACATATTCAGTAGAGTTGCATTGGATTATTTAGTTGAGAATTCAAATAAACTTTAGCACTATTTCTCCTCTTAGTATAGATCTGGGAAATTATGTTAGAGGCACTAAAACAAATATGTTTACTAATACTCTTCGTGAAAGTCTTAAAAGCTTAAGTGAACGAGAAGTGCAGGTATCTTCTTAAATATTTGTCATGCTTATAAGGCTTCAACCCTGAAAAATATATGAATTAATGCATTTTTCCCCTCTCATTATATTTAGCCTGACATGAGTGTGAGTACTTTAAATCCTTTGTCATTTTTCTTCAAATATTTCTCTGGGGTTTAGAGATTACCCATAAGATAGAATATAACTGGAATAGAAATGTAATAAGTGGAATAAAAATATAAATAATGGTAAGATACCTATACAGTTCCTCCATAAAGTCAACTTCAGTTTGTTGGTCCCAGCGTGGGTGAACTGGGGAGAAGATTATATAATTCCTATCCTAGAAATAGAATGAGCGGTATACATTCATCAATATATATGGATAAATGTGTTTAGGTGGGGGCCCAATAATAATAATATACATTGTTCAACAAAGAAACAAAACAATTCAGAAAACACAGCAAAGACACAGTATTCAGGGGGAAAGTATTCCATTGAGTAATAGAGATCTAGCATACCACAGAGAATCTAAATTTTCAGTACTTTCAATTGCATGTGGGGAGCGGTCGGTGTTCTCCATCACATCACATCCCTCTAGAAAGAACTACACTCACATTCCTGCAACACATGCATGCATAACACATACATAATAACAGTGACCAAAGCATTTGTGCAGATTGTAGTTATGGGAGTTAGGATCTTTGTCTGTATAGTCATTAACTTTAAGGTCTCCCACTCGTAGGTGTCAGTATTTTAAATGCTTTTTGTTTTACTGCATGAAACATCGTACTTCGTTCTCGCATGTGTGTGTTGCCTGTCAGATTTCACCAAGTGTTCTCCTTATGTGTCCCTGCACAGGACAGCCCCATTTGACTCAACGGCTTCATAATCTAATTTTCAGGAGAATATGTTTAGACAGACGGATAGACAGACAAAGATAGGTAGACAGCTATGATGGCAAAAGGGAGAGATTCAGCATATGGCAGACTTACACATAGGACGCATATAATAATAACATTCTCCATTCCATCTGGAAAGCATTGAAAGACACACAGAAAATGTCGTAACTTTTCAAACATTAATTAGAGCATTTTACTATGCATTGTATTTTTAACACCATAAAAATCTTCTTCTAATTCTGTTTTCAATATTATGCTATTATTTTATCTCACAACAATCAACTAGTTATCTATTCAAATATCTAGTTCATTTAATGAACTACTTCATTTAATCATGTTCATTTAATCATCAACTGTAGTTGATTTAGTTCATTTAATCATCAACCATCATAATCATCTAGTTCATTTAATCATCAACCATATCTAGTTCATTTAATCATCAACTGTAAATAATTATATCACTCAATTAATTAATTATAGGTTAGTATAGAACTATTAAAAATCAATGCATTTCCAAGAATTAGAGCATTAACAAAAAAAAAACATGAATTAAAGCCCACTATAAAAGTAATGGCCCACTCTGGATGACTTTGACAATCGGGCATCATTGATTCAAATAATGAATTTTACATTTTTGTTATGTTGGCATAACCTCGCCACAGCTTGTAATCATACATAGGAGTGTTAGTTCTGACATAGAGCAGAGTTCTGCTGGAGTTGTCCATTGACCACTCCCCTCCCCACTACCTAGATCCTAATATCCCGCAAAGAATTGCCCTCCTTCTCCCAGCCAGAAGCATGGGTTCCTTTGCAAACAGTATCCCCTTTAAGGGATGGGTCCTACACAAACTACCTCTGGAGGCACACACACTCATTGGCCCACCTTGGCCAACCTGGTGGTTTGAGTCCCCGGCCTGCCTACCAAGTGTCAGGACCAGTCACTCCCTGCCATCTCTTAGGAGGCCCCAATCCTGGGAGTCTGAGATATAGGCCAGATCTCCCCAGAAAATCTGACTCCCCCTATGCTGTCCCACAAGCTATGACAATGGCAAAACAAGTAAAATACAAAATACAACGCTTAACCACCCAAATAGAAGAATAACACATTGCTGACAAAGAACCAGAAGTACAGGACGATTGGGAGGGAATCCTCCTTCGCTGCAGCTTTGGCCAAAAGAGGCCAGGCCACTGCAAGTGGCAATATTTAAAGGCCTGCCTCTTCACCCCACCCATGTGCCTGACACCCGTGTGTCAAGCTTGACGTTCCACTGCAGGTCATCCTCAGTGCTCTAACTTTGGTGCCAGCTCCCCTGCCTGTCAAACCACAGCCCTGGTGACTCAGAGCCTTCCTTTGTTTCCAGTGGTTAGATGGCAGAATCAATCAGTTGTCAAAATAACAAAATCAATCAATACTTTCAATAGCCTCTACAGAAATGAAAAAAACAAGGATTTGTACTTAACACTAATACTAACAGGAAATAATAAGGAAGGGAGATTTACTAAACAAGTTCTTATAGGAGTACCAATCGAAGGAGAGTTCATAGCAGAGAGAGATCCTTCATTTGAAGTTATATACTACTATACCAATCAGTTTGAAAGTTTATGATTCTATGATTTTTGCATATCCTATTTCTGTGTTTTTGATCTTAGTCTGGATAGGGCACATCGGCCATATACTTCCTGGGTCTCTAAATGCAAATGTCTTGATCCATTTCCCTTGAAACTTATTTTGTGGGTACTTATCTAATAGGTCACTTTTGATTTTTGTTTCATTTCTCCCCTCTTTTAAAAGAGGGATTTCTCTTTGATTCCTTTTTATGCATATCTCAGTTCAAAACAGAATTGTGTTCGGAAGGCTGCTTCGAAGTTTTCATTGCATGGGGAAAGCATCATCAGCTGAATCCCTTGGCAGAAACTCACACACACATTAGGAAATGGTTACAGTGTTCAAATGAATTCAGTTGAGTTGCATGAGAATTTAAATAAACTTCAGTGCTATTTTTGCTCTTAGTTCAGACCTTGGAAATTATGTCAGCTGGTCCAAAACAAATGCATGTACTCTTTATGAAAGTTTTAAAAACTTTCTCTTTATGCATGTACTCTTTATGAAAGTTTTAAAAACTTAAGTGAATGAGAAGTATAGGTATCTTCTTAAATATCTGTGATGGGTATAAGGCTGGCACCTGGAAAATTATATGAACTAATGCATTTTTCCCCTCTCATTATATTTAGAAAATTATGGTGAGTATTTTAAATCCTTTATAATTTTTCTTCATGATTCATAATATATAGTTCTCTGGAGTTTTGATGATGCCCGTAAGATAGAATATAAGTAGACTAAATTCATAAAATAGGGAAAGATACCCATACAGTTCCTCCATAAATTCAATGCACAGTCCTGGGAAATTATGTTAGAGGGCCTAAAACAAATATGTGTTAATACTCTGCATGAAAGCTTTAATATATATAAACAAATAAATAAATATATAAAAGCTTAAGTATATTAGAAGTGCAGGTATCTTCTTAAATATATGTCGTGACTTTTAGGTTGGCACATTGAAAGATATATGACCTAGTTCATTTTCCCTCTCTTATTAAACTTAGAAGATGCCAGGCATGGCGAGTGTTTCAAATCTCTATTTTTGCAGCATGATTTATAATATTTGTTTTTCTGGGGTGTCTATATGATGCCTGTCAGATTTCACCTATGGTTTAGACAATGTGTCCTTGCACTGGACAGCTGCATTCAACTCAAGTGCTACTTAACCCAAGGGGAAGCATATAGATATCGTGTGGGTGCATGTATATCTGCCGTGGTTTGGGATTAAATGGACTTGATCTGCTCAAAACGCCTCCAAGTTCTTGGAACTAGTTTAAATGTCTTTGACTCCCTTTAAATTCATGCTTCCTCCTCCCTACTCTTCATGAACCTACAAAGTGGAACATTTTTTGTTTCCTGGCATGTTTTGCTTCCCTCACCCCCAAGATACATCCCTCACCCCCAAGATACATCCCGTACCTGCCCACGGACTGGGCCGTACCTGATTCCCTCTCCCCGCCCTCCCGCAGTAAGAAGCTTCCCGGGCCGCAAGCTTGCAGCCTGGGAAGTTTTTTACTGCGGTGGGGGCGGGGAGAGGGAGCCGCGGCCCGGCGCCATGGCCTTTTCGGCCCGGCACCGGGCCGCGGCCCACAGGTTGGGGACCACTGATTTAAACCCCTTCAGATTGCTTGGAAGGGTTTATATATCTTGGACTCTTTAAAACCATACTTTCAGCTCCCTATTCTTCAGGAACAATTCAACAACAACCTGTGTGGGAGGCCTTAAATGTTTCTTCTCTACCACAACCTTGTGCAAAGTAGCCCAATCGAAGGAGAGTTCATAGCAGAGAGAGATCCTTCATTTGAAGTTATATACTACTATACCAAATCAGTTTGAAAGTTTATGATTCTATGATTTTTACATATCCTATTTCTGTGTTTTTGATCTTAGTCTGGATAGGGCACATTGGCCATATACTTCCTGGGTCTCTAAATGCAAATGTCTTGATCCATTTCATTTGAAACTTATTTTGTGGGGACTTATCTAATAAGTCTCTTTTGATTTTTGTTTCATTTCTCCCCTCTTTTAAAAGAGGGATTTCTCTTTGATTCCTTTTTATGCATATCTGAGTTCAAAACAGAATTGTGTACGGAAGGCTGCTTCAAAGTCTTAATTGCATGGGGAAAGCATCACCAGCCGAATCCCTTGGAAGAAACTCACACACACATTAGGAAATGGTTACAGTGTTCAAATGAATTCAGTTGAGTTGCATTGTATTATTTACATGAGAACTTAAATAAACTTCAGCGCTATTTTTGCTCTTAGTTCAGACCTTGGACATTATGTCACCTGGTCTAAAACAAATGCATGTACTAAAACTCTTTATGAAAGTTTTAAAAACTTAAGTGAATGAGAAGTGTAGGTATCTTCTTAAATATCTGTGATGGGTATAAGGCTGGCACCTGGAAAAATATATGAACTAATGCATTTTCCCCCTCTCATTATATTTAGGGTATGGTGGTGAGTATTTTAAATCCTTTATAATTTTTCTTCATGATTCATAATATATAGTTCTCTGGAGTTTTGATGATTCCCGTAAGATAGAATATAAGTAGACTAAATACATAGGGAAAGATACCCATACAGTTCCTCCATAAATTCAATGTACAGACCTGGGAAATTATGTTAGAAGGGGGTCTATATGATGCCTGTCAGATTTCACCTATGGTTTAGACAATGTGTTCTTGCATTGGACAGCTGCATTCAACTCAAGTGCTACTTAACCCAAGGGAAAGCATATAGATATCGTGTGGGTGCATGTATATATGCCGTGGTTTTGGATTAAATGGACTTGATCTGCACAAAACCCCTCCAAGTTCTTGGAACTAGTTTAAATGTCTTTGACTCCCTTTAAATTCATGCTTCCTCCTCCCTACTCTTCATGAACCTACAAAGTGGAACATTTTTTGTTTCCTGGCATGTTTTGCTTCCCTCACCCCCAACATACATCCCTTCTCAGGGGCCATTTAAACCCCTTCAGATTGCTTGGAAGGGTTTATATATCTTGGACTCTTTAAAACCATACTTTCAGCTCCCCATTCTTCATGAACAATTCAACAACAACCTGTGTGGAAGGCCTTAAATGTTTCTTCTCTACCACAAACTTGTGCAAAGTAGCCCTTTCTTCCTGGAGAGCTGATCTTTATACTCTGCAAGTGACCTGTAATTCCAGGAGCTCCCTAGGCCTCACCTGGAGGTTGGCTACCCCTTGGGTTAGAAATATTCCTGGAGGTTTGGAGGTGGGACTTCAATATCGTACTTTTGACTTTGTTTCATT